>NC_090439.1:294636273-295995184 GCF_031143425.1 Pleurodeles waltl | reverse complement strand
ATACTGTTTCATAACTTAAAGGATATAAGGCATACCAGTGAAATCACCCACAACTACCTTTATTGAACCTTGAATACCTTTCAAAAGAGTGCTTGGTCATTAGTCATCTTAATGAAATGTATCTGTTAAAATAATCATCTGACATAAATGTTTAAGACAATGGATTCACATGTATGCATTAGCCACAGATAAGGAACGCACAAACTGGCCCTATCACAACTCTCTGTAGATCGTGAAAAATACCTTCTACGTGTTTCTGAAACAAAAAGAATGGCATATACACCATTAGAATGACGCTTACAATCATACTGTGACTTGAATCTTGTGAGTCACACATGCATTATACATTTCTCAACAATGTATAATGTCTCAGAATTTTCATTGAATTCTGGAAATAAATGTCTGCAAAATATAAATCTCCAGTTTATATAGAAATTGTCAGTAGCATTACATGACAAATCTTTAATGTCACCTTCTGCACAGAAATCCACAGGACAGTAATGTAAGCATACACTTTAGTTTTTTGGCAAAAGGTCGTTAATTTAAGACATAACCCATTTGTATCATACGTTTCCAGTTGTGTTCAGTCTCTGGTTTTAATGAAGAAATGTTTGCACTTAATAGTTTACTAGTAGCTACACCATATAACTTTTATCACATTGAATCAGACTTGTCTTCAGGACTACATTATTTCTATTTTGTACATGCACATATGTACATACAGTCAATCTATGCTGTATGTTTGTGGGCCCTTTAGTACCTACTTTGTTTTCTAAAACAATCTAGTGGTTTATAGAATAATTCGAGGGGCAGCAGTTTAAATTATGTATTCACAGCTGTCGTCAATTATGTAATTTAACTTGTTATGAGTGATGTAATGTCAAGT
Organism: Pleurodeles waltl; assembly: GCF_031143425.1. Classification (NCBI taxonomy): domain Eukaryota; kingdom Metazoa; phylum Chordata; class Amphibia; order Caudata; family Salamandridae; genus Pleurodeles; species Pleurodeles waltl. Next base: position 295,994,298 of record NC_090439.1, on the reverse strand, counting down.
GCATGGTAGGGATACAAGTCATAGTTACCTCACTGAATTATATCTGGCAAAACTCACAGTGTTTTTGTTTTTTAAAGGTAAATTTTTAACTCTTTTAAAAAACCTAACTATAATGTTACTTTAACCTTATGTATTTTCAGATATATATATGCATATATATATATATATATATATATATATATATATATATATATAGTGAGAGAGAGAGAGATAAATATATATATATATATATATATATATATATATATATATATATAGTGAGAGAGAGAGAGATAAATATATATATATATATATATATATATATATATATATATATATATATATATATATATATATATAGAGAGAGAGAGAGAGAGAGAGAGAGATATAGAAATATATTTTCAATGAACAAAACAAAAGGTTAAAGCTTAGTTATTCTTAGGAAAACTTATTTTCCTATACAAACCAAGTGCTAACTACACAAACATTAAAAATTCAAAAGTTATAGTTTGAACTTTATTTTACAATGTATCCAGCCCTTTCAAATTATTACAAGTGGCGGACCTCATTACACACACTTTTCAGCTCACCAACCAGACAAAACCAGTGTTGTGTAATAGCGCAGAGTGGAGTGGCGCAGAGAGGAGTTCTCATACAGTTGAGAGGCATGAAGAGGCGTAAAGTGCAATAGTGTGCAGTGGAGTGGCAACAGTGGCATAGCATACAGATGTTTGTGAAATTTAGCAGCAATGTATATTATGGTGTGCTGAGTAACGTATAACAGAAAATTGTGCTGCCTTGCGTTTCTTCAGATTTACCAATCAACGCAGGTCCACGCATGGTAGCCTTGCATTCCTTTGTAAATCTGACTTAAGTACTGCATTGCCCATGCGATACCATGACTAACGCAAGGGCACCACAATCCAATTATACAGCTAGGCTTTAGTTATATTTTGGACCATGGTGTACAGTGATAACTTTGCAGTATACCATGGTACATGGCGATGACAAGCCAGTATATAATTGGGTAATGGCTGTTTTTAGAAAATGAAAAGGTAGCCATATTGAACTTACTACACTTTGACTGTGTTCAATGTTAGGGCCTTAAATAGAGGTAAGTAATAGGTTCCTAACTATTCCCACTTTATTTTCAGTGGTACTATGTAAGGAAATGTATTTATTTTATTAATATATTTTTAATGAGTTTACAGCCATTTACCATGGTAGTTTCACAAACTTTTGTGAAATATGGCAAAAGTACTGCGGTGACAGATACCACTAAGTTTAAATGCCTCATAACTTAAAACATACTTACCCAACTTAACTGCAGTACCCAAAAAGCTGCATCTTTGAACCATAATGTATAGTCCTGCCACATTTCATGTAAATTCATTCAGCTGTTTTCGCGTTGTGTTAAATACAATAGTCTAGGGAAAATTCATTAGTGGAAAAACACATTTTGGGACCCCCTTGTATCTTTGCACTCCCTTAAGGCTTCACCACAAAACTTTTAATCATCTCAGAATGTAAAAAATGCTATATAGGTCTGGAACGTTTTGTGGTGATTCGCCAAGGGGTGGAACGTTGTGAGGGAGCTAATATCTGAGGGATCCCTAACTTTTGGAATACTAGCTAAAACTACAGAGTTACGATCAGATTTAATGTGATTTTTTTCTTTTTATCTTTTGTATTTGTTATATATTTACTTACTAGTTTACATAATTATATGACCATAAATATGTCTTTTAGTTGTTCATGTAGTAATTCTGAAACTTTACATATGCAGTGTAGACTTTTTTTAGGCTTCCTTGTCAATTTTTGTAGGAATTTGCAAATATGAGGACCAAAGGGAATGAAAGCCAATCATTGGTGTTACAAAAATTAAGATTATTATTTTATTATTTTTTTCGTAATGGCCAATTATCGCGTTTTACAAATAGCAATTTGTGTGGCTCACTGCTAGGGCAGTTTTTCACTTTATTGCACAGGGGTGAAAAGATGTTTTTAGTTTGGCTTTTTGGGCCACTTTTGTTTTGTGAACCAGAGATCATGCAAAAAAAAAACATCTTATGTAGATTAAGATAGGCATGTATTTCTTTATAGGTTTCCATTGGCAATTGACATTAAATGGCTCTTTCAGTTGTTCATGTAGTAATTCTGAAACTTTACTTATGATATGCAGTCTAGTTTATGTTTTGGGCTTCCATGCTACTTTAAGTAGGATTCTTCTACATTTGAAGGCCAAAGTGAATGAAAATGTGTAAATAGATATATATATAGATAGATATATGTATTTTCACTTAAAAAAACAAAGGTTAGTTAGACTACCATTTTAAACGTACCAAACAATAGCAATTCACCTGTTATAGTTAGTTAGTTGAAGTAACTATAAATCGTGTCCTGAGGTAACTATAACTTGCCTCCTTGCAATGTGCAGTTTTCTGCTAAATAAATTTACTGCAAATGTTATATTGATGTTATCAATGATGTTATCAAAGATGTCATGAGTGATGTATTATGTGGGATAATTAGCAGTGCAATGTTGAGGGCTGCAGTTATAGTTACCGTAGGGCACGAGTTATAGTTACTTGAGCTAGTGCTAACTATAACTCATGCACCCACTCACACACCCTCCAAACCCCTGCAGGCACACACCATAGCACAGCCTTGTATAATGCTTGTGGGAGGTCGGCTGCAGGGCCTGCTGTGGCCCATATTTAAGCAACCGGGGAGAGGGGCACTCATACCCCCTTCCTGGGCCTATTATGGCCCGGCAGTCCGTGCCGGCTCCCGCCTCCAGCTATAGTCGGCATTGCTCCCACATGCAGGGAACAGCAAAAAAAATCTGCTTCCTGCATGCATGAGCAAATCTTTCATCTGTTTTCCTGCTCCCACCAGCTGGAAGAGGACTTACTGTTTGGTCTTGTTTGGTGGGAGCTGTCATAGTGGGCACCTCAGTACATAAGGGACGGTCCCTGGGGAGGGGGTGGTGGTCCTAAGGGCCATTAATGGATCCAGGAGGGGGGCTGTTTGTAGTGCCTGCCCTGGAGTGGTGGTGGTGGTCCCCGTGGCCAAATAAAGCCTGGGGGCTATGTAGCCCCCCCCTATAAAAATTATGACCTAGACCCAGGGAGATGGTGCCCCCTGGGGCTTTAAATTATCCCAAAAGGGGGTCATGCACCTCCCTTTCACTATAAAATTGGCACTGGGGAGGTAGTGGTCCCTGGACCCTAATGGACGAAAGAGGGGCGTCTGCACCGCCCCCTCTTAGATATAGGCCAAGCCCCAGGGAGGTGGCAGTCCCCAGGGACGAGAACAGCCTTGGAAGGCGGGGGGCATTTTCTCCCCTCCACATAATAAATACTATTTTTTTGCCCCTGAGACCTGGTGACCACACTTGTTTATTTATTTTTTCCAGGATCCCTGTATCCTCTAATATTTTGTGGTAAAAAATTTTTTTAATGCTTTTTGGCCCAGGTGGGGTCCTACCGTGCTTCCTTTTCTTTGTTTTGAATTTTTTTTTGGACTCAGCTGAGTCTGAGTCCCAAAATGACTGCCAACACTTCCTGGTTGAAGTGCTGGTAGTCAATCAAATCTCAGCATGAGGTCTGTCATATCTGCAGAGGATCCGGTCCCTAAATCTCTATTCTTTTACTTCAAATAACTCAAAAACTACTGAATGTATTTACACCAAATAACAAAAAGAGATCTTTCTAGACATAGATCTCCCTTTCTACCAAATTTGGTGTAACTCCTTTCAGCAGTTCGGGCTGTAGTAGTGTTCGAAATCCCTAAAAGGAAATTGCATGGGGAAAAAGCATTTTGCCCCCCCCCCCTTTTCTATATATATTTATAGATTATATGTTGTTTGTTAGACCTGGCATCTTTTGACGTGGTTTCCCCAGACTTTTTGCTTTCTGAACTCCAGTTTTGACTATGTGCTGATCTTTGATTTTGCTGGCTTTATGACTCTGCTAGCCAGTGCTAAAGAGCATGTGCTTGGTGTCTAAAACATAGTTACATAAGCTTTCACATGATTGCCATATTTGATTTACTAGTAAGTTACTAGTGAAGTGCACTGTGTGTGCCCAGGGCCAGTAGTGGAAATTCTACTAGTATGCTGGCAGCACTGGTTGTGCCACCCACTACTGTAGTCTTTCAAACATGCATCAGGCCTGCCATTGCAGAGCCTGTGTGTGCAGTTTAAATTTCCATTTCGACCTGGCAAGTGTACACACGTGCCAGGCACAAACCTTCCATTTTATTATATCTAAAACACCCAGAAGGAGGGCCCTAGTTAGCCCCATGGGTAGGGTGCAGTGTATTTAAAAAGTTGGACATGTACTTTTAAGTTTGACATGTCCATGTAGTGAACAATGCCTAAATTCTTTTTTCACTATTGCAAGGACTATCTCTCCCATAGGCTTGCATGGAGATTGTTTTAAAACATATTTCAAGTGTAATTTCCAATCTGCAAAAGAAAGATCAAAAAATTGAGTTTGGTGTCTCTGGACTCCCAATTTAAAAACACAGCTTGTGGTAAAGGTGTTTTTTAAATTCCAGGTCTGAAAATACCACTTTAAGAAATGTGGCATCTTCTTTAGCCATCCTGTGCCTTAGCCTGCCTCCAATCCGTGTCAGGTCTGTGGAAGGTTAGGTGACAGCTACCTTTGTGTATTCAAACCAGACAGCCATAAATACAGGACACTCCATCTGCATACTGATTGGTCTTCCTGGGCAGGAAGGGTGGAGTGGCTCTTACACTTCAAAGGCTAGTCGCTTGACACACACAAAGGACTGATAACCCCCCCACAGAACTCCTGGCAGACAGGACTGGGTTGAAAGGGAACTGGGGACTTCAAAGACACTCTTTGAAGTCTCCCCCATTTCAAAGGCACATTTGTGTATAAGTGCTGGGCCTCTGACACCATATTCTCTGAACACTTCTGGACTGAGGACATTTTACCTGGAAGAAGGACTGCTGTGCCATGTTGCTATTTGCTCTGCTGTGTTGGCCTGTTACTTATTGTCATGGAGTTTGAGGGCTGGATCTAGCTCTTTACATCCTGTGATCTAAAGTTTCCCCAAAGGCCTGACTTAGCTTGCCTCCTGTTTATGAAGTCTCAGGGACTTCAAAGGCTACACCAGCATCTTGTTACCAGCATCTGGACTCCTCGGCTGAGAGTCCTGCTCTGCAACCTGGTGCCAATTCAAGTCCTGGACCCTTGGAGATAAGTGTGGTGCTGCAACACAAGAACTGATGCAACAACACCCTTGCGTCACTTTGAACTGATGCATCCCGCTGCAGAAATGCCCCTTTGCTGCTGCCTGCACCAAAGCCGTGGACACTGCTCGCTGACTGCGCAATGCAAAGGCCCAGACTTACAACACAGCCCTGGGTTGGCCGACAAAGCACTGACGCATCGGCACCAGTACTCATCGCTTCCGGGCATCAACGCATCATCGACGTTGCTCGATCAGGAAATTACGCATCGCCTGCAAGTGCAACACATCTTCTCCTTGGATCAACATATCCTCACTGGGCATCCAAGCAACCAAGGTATTGTCAGCAGGTCTGCGTGACTCATGTAACCAGCCTGTGCTCCATCGCAGTTGGACTGAACTTTTGGATTTGCCTCGGTGCAGACAGACCAAATAGGTCAAGGTGGGAGCTATTGTGTTCTAAGCACTGCATTTTGATTTCATTTTTTAAAATTCATAACTTGACTTGTGTATATTGGATTTTTGTCGTTTTGGTCCTTTTTTGACTCAGATACATATTGGCTATTTTTTTTTAACTGGTGTGGAGTCCTTTTGTGGTGTTATCACTGTGTTACTGTGTGCATGAACAAATACCTTACACATTGCCTCTTTAGTTTAGCCTGACTGCCCTAGGCCAAACTTACAGAGGGTGAGCATAGGTAAACCTTTAGTATGTATCGTACTTGCCCTGACTCGGATTGTGGTCCCTAGTTTGACAGAGTGTGAGCCCCTGCCAACTAGAGACCCGATTTCTTACATATATATATTCATAAATATATACACACACACACACACACACACAGATGTATAGATAAATAAATAGCATAGAATGGGTACCTGATTATAATTTCAAAGGATGAAACACAGAGAGTGCAAGTACCTAGACACAGGAACACACTTCAACCGCACTTGGGATCTGAACCCAACTACACACGAGAGCAGAGAAACTAGGTCTTATTTGCTTACGTGAACTAACTGGTTTCTACCCTCCCTTTTCAGGAAGATGTTTTTCCATCCTGTTAAACATTCTGAAGTAACTGAACGGCTACAAGTGGCGCTTTACAAGACTCTCTTCTAAAGACTTGAATAGATACTTAAGCATGGTGCGTTATGTAGGGCAGACTGACGGGCATCACAGCAAGACAAGTCCCAGGCATCCTGGAGGTATCTGGGTCATCCACAGATGTCGTTCCTGTTACATTCAATGCCTACTACTCACTGTCACTTACAGTAACTGCCTGTCAGTTGCAGAAGTAATTAATCAGCTACCCTACGGTGTATTCTATATGCAAACATCACTATCGAAACTTGCAGATATTACATTTAAAGAGGGGGCGCGTGACCGTGCCAATTACTGGCAAACAGAAGCCACAAAGAAGTTCTCATTATAAGAGCTAGAACCAAAACTGCTATCTTTAAAGAAGCCCGCTGATGTGTGAGATGTACTAGCAGTCGGGTGGGTGAGATATGATTTCCGATTCTCTGTGAAATGCACTGTGTAACGCTATTAAGTCGGCACTGGTACAATACAGGGCTTTTGAACTCTGGGGAACGCAGAAGAGTGGCCTTTTCATCAAATATGATTTTTGGAAACAATGAACAAAAATATCTCCTATCTTTTGGCAGAGGAACAGTACAAAATTAAGGAAAGGAATGTCTTTGATCTGTAACCCCTTGGGTCTTGGAAGGCATGCAATTTTACGGATCCAGATATCTATTTATTTTGCGTTCCAAAACCTGTTTCACGGGGCTTGTGACTAAAAATTGCCCAGATGCTGGCAGTGGAGGAGCCCTCGACCAGTTTCTATGGCAGAAAAGACACTCGTGCAACAGCTGCCTAACAATGTTTTTTTTTTTTTTTTTTTTTCTGCGTTTTCAAAGCACAGATAAAGCGTGCGGGGGGTGGGGGGGCTCCATTTGCTCACATTTTGTGTAGTGCTTGCGCGACTGTGATGCAAAAAATAAAATTAATTTTCTTACTACTTTTAAGACCCACGCGCAGCACTGAATTGCATTGTACCCGTGCAAACTTTAATAAATGAGGGCCTTTGAGAATGACTGACTGCTAGTACACGGCGTGGGTCCTTTTTTATCGAGTAGGAAATACCGCTATCTCTTAATATTGTAGATAAAATATCGAGAACCTAATATTTCGACCGGTAAGTATGTTTAGTCTTTCTATACCTAACACCACATATATGCACCTTGATTAAATATACATCTTCAAAGTATGTAAATGTGGAGTTAGGAATAGTAAATCTATATTTCTCTATAAGGACTTACCTTTCGAGATTTCGGTCTTCGATATTTTGGCTACAATGTTCAGGCATCACGATACATTTGCTACTCAATATTCCAGACTACATTCCTACAAGACACAATGTATGTACATGTTACATAGTCACACACAGGTGATTCATGCCACAGGGGTGAAGACAAGACCGATATTTGGGTTATAAAATGGCCTTAGCTTAGTTAATTTCACAAAATTGGACCTGCAGCAAATCAGAAAATTCTTTAGCACATCAATAAATTGAGAATGAACACCTTGGGTACGTACAGTCTGACACAGGGACAAATGGAAAGAGGAAGGATAACTAATTATATACCGTATGTTAGCAATTCTTTATTCTGCGGCAGATAACGCGAGTTCTCGTGGTCGAGCCTGATCATGACCCTCCCAGCACTGGAGGCACCACAATGTTAGACACATACCTCGGTCTAGAAACAGAGCATAATTGCTGTATGTGGGCCAAACGTCAACTCAAGCCAGCCCCAAACCACATCACAGACGTCTCCACAAGAATGTTAAAACCACAGGTGGGTGCTCCCTCAGCTGTGGATTTCAGTCTTTCCTGCTAGCTTACCCTCTAAGAACGCGACCTAACAGGGGCACGAGCCATTGGGAAGTTGCTGCTGCGCATGGGCTCTTGCAAGTATACGCAAAGGGAAGCTAAAGAGGGATAACTGGACTCGTATTTGTCATAATAACCCCAAACCTTACGTAGAACCCTTTCCATGGGTATACACAAATAGGTGAATTCCTGCATTCCCTAAGGTCCGTGAAAGATGTCCCTCCCTTTCAGTGGCATCTTTAAACGAAGGAACCATGCAGTAGGAGGGCAGCAGATCTCAAAGGCAGAAAGAAGCCCTCTTCCCTCCAACACACTTTCTCCAATGGTGGTTTAGACTCCTTGGTTCAAACTAACACCGAGCCCACGCTACTGACCTGGTGTGAAGCACTTTGACAGTATCACTGCCTATTTCCAGACAGCGACTACCATGAAGGATGCTTTCATAGCCCTACTATAGTGGCCCTTGCTGCAAGTGCTGAGACTGGGCATGTAAACTTGTATCTAGGTGCCTCAGATGAAATGTGGTTCTTGTAGAGATAGCATAGGGGGCTAATATACCCACTCCAGAATTCTGTGTGGAACTTACAGGTTGGAATTCAAGACAGGTTGCGTGCATAAGGTTGTCGTTTGGCAGGGGTTGATAAAACAAGTACCACAAAGCTAGGTACAAGGGGGCATATTTATAATGCCCTAGTGCCACCTTGCGCCACATTAATGTCATTATTTTTGACATAAATGTGGCCCAACAAGGCTGAATTTCCGGCGCCGGATTTACAGTGGCACAATGCATGCATTAAGCCACTCTATAACCCATTGCGCTACATTATGCCTGCCCCAGGCATAATGTATGCAAAGGGGGCGTTCCCCCGTTAGGGCAGCCAGAAAAGTGGCATAAGGAAATCTATGAGATTTCCTTGCGTAATTTTTTACGGCAGTTTTAACGCCTGCTTAAGAGCAGGCGTTAAAAGAGAGCTTCCATTCTTTAGAATGGGGCCCTATTTACTCTGCAGGAGCAGCACCAATATTTTGGCACTACTCCTGCAGAGTACATCAACAGCGTCATCAGAAATGACGCAATTGCCCCCTACCCTGCTCCATGGTGCGCCATATTTTAAATAAAGCGCACACATGGTGACGGTAGCGGGGTGCTAAGAGGCGCAGGGAAAGTGGCGCTGAACTCGGTGCAGCGTAACCTTCCATAAATCTGCCCCTAGGTATGTCTAATTACAGCGAACAAACGCTGTACATGAAAAAACACAAGCTATTAATATTGTTACATACAAAAGCGAGTAAACTGACCTAGTTATTCCATAAGCAACAGATTCTGACCCTTTATCTAACAGCCATTTGCCAGTTTTATAAACAGGACAATAAAGAGGAGAAAGTGAGTGGGATTAGTAAATTAAACTCTCACAGTGCGTGTAAACTTGTATATCACTGGTTCTTGCAGAGCAAATGCGTTCAAGGCTTTCTGGATTTGCCACAGAATTTAAACTGGAATTATATATACAGCAGGGGATTACCCAAACTTCCTGGTGGGATTGGGCTTCTGAGGATCATAGCTGGTCACTTGTATTCCTGTCCTAATTTTAGGAGCAGTCTGTAATCACTGTCCCATCCATACAGCAGCAACTCACAGAATGGCAGTACGTGCACCTTTGCAAACCCCTATGTTTTTAGCTCGGCCAAGCCAGCACCACTGCAATTGTGTGCCAATAGAGACCAAAGTATGCGACAAGCCTGACTAAGTTGTGTGGCAAGAAACAGTTATACAGCAGTGTAGCATACTATGTGAATAAAGTCAAAACATGTGGAATGTTCTGTGGCATTATCCCGTTATTTTGTCATTTTAACACATTTTCATACAAAAGGAATCAATCCTAAAACACATAGGTGTCTTACAAAAGAAAAGTGAACAGCATCAGCCGATTGTATTAAAAATATTATTCGCCAACAATGAATGATTTGTGTTGCATGGATACACAGCACAGTACTACTAACATTGTCTGTTGTATTTACCAGAGTAAAATGGACTTTATAAAACATTTAACATGTTGCATTCAGAAATAAGCAAGGGTCTTGTCATAAAAGGTGTGATTCATCCATCCGCTGTATCATTATGTTCTAAAACGTGTGCTTTTCCGGTTTAGCTTGTGTTCACAATACAAGGCTCCTGCCGAATCATATGGTATATTTCACACTTGTGGCATATGTCTCTTACTAGGAGAATCTTAAGGAGTTAAGACATTCGACCTTTGTTTTGATTTTATTATTTGTCAGCAATAAAGAAAACTAGATAACCATACAGACACAGTATTTTGCCAAGAGTTTATATGAGCTTTTCACTGTTTGGACAGTGTTCTGTTCAAAATACATACATTGCATTAGCGTCTAGTGGGCCAATAAGGTATTGCATTCTCTTAGATAAAGTCATCATCCTAACCCACCATCAGCAAGAACATCAATATATTTGAGATTGAAGACCCTGGTGCACCACTATGCCTTGTACTCGCACCCGCAGGACATATGAGCTTAAAAACATAAGCAACAAGTCTGGGATTCTTCCAAAGTTGCAACGTTCTTTTGAAAAAATTACTGTTCTGAAAACAGTGCCTGTGATGTGCATATGAACTTCTATCAACAGTGACACAAATATAGATAGGAGGAATCATTCTTTCATGTTTGAATTACATGTAAGCACTTTATGGCTCTTTCCTACTGAAGACACAAGTGTTTTCCTTAGTCCATCAATTGGGGATGTTTACACAAAATAGGAAAAAATAGTTTGAGACAAACAATTTTTGTTAAAATCTGAAATAAAGTATCAGGTACTAGATAGTGCGTCAATGCTTCAAATTTATATGTACTGTTGGAAGTGACCCTTTTGCCTTCCTCCTCCTCTTTTTCTGATTCTGTTTTTGTTGGATTTAGGAGTCTGGGCACTCTACCACTGCTACCCAGGGCTAAAGTGCATGTGCCCTGCGTCTAAAACATGGTAACATTGGCTTCTCCATGATTGGCATATTTATTTACTAGTAAGTCCCTAGTAAAGTGCACTATGTGTGCCTCTAGGGTATGTAAGTAAAATGCTACTAGTGGGCTGATTGCACTGGTTGTGACACCCACTACGGTATCCTTTCAAACATGCCTCAGGCCTGCCATTGCCTTGCCTGTGTGTACAGTTTAAACTGCCATTTCGACTTGGTAAGTGTACCCACTTGCCAGGACGAAACGTTCCTCTTTATTTCATGTAAGACACCCCTAAGATTGGCCCTAGTTAGTCCCAAAGACACGGTGCAGTGTATTTAAAAAGTTGGATATATACTTTTAAGTTTAACATGTTCAGGTAGTAAAAAATGCCTTAATTTGTTTTCACTATTGCGAGGACTATTGCTCCCATAAGCTTAGAGCATCTTTTAAGTGTAATTTCGAATTGGGAAACAATAGAAAAAATAGAGTTTGGTGTCTCTGGACTCACAATTGAAAAATACAACTTTTGGTAAAGGTTGTTTTTAAACTGCCGGTCTGAAAGTGCCACTTTTAGAATGTTGGTTCTGTGTGGGTTTAGGTGACGATCGAGACAGACATAAAACACAGGACACTCCACTGCCCCTGCATTCCATTTGCATTCCGATGGGTTTTACTGGCCAGGAAATGAGGCTGTCTCTCACTCACTTCAAAGGGTAGTGTCCTGACCCGCACAAATGACTGATAACCCCCCCCCCCCACAGACCTCCTGGCAGACAGGACTGGGCTGAAAGGGAACTGGGGCACTGCAAAACCACTCTTTGAAATCCCTCCCACTTCCGTGGCACTTTTGGGTATAAGTACTGGGCCTCTGACACTATGGGGGTCATTCTGACCTCGGCGGTAAAAGCCGCTTACCGCCGGTCAGAAGGCCGCCACAATACTGCCGCGGCCGCGGTCAGCCGCCACGGACATTCTGACCCACAACTGCAAAACCTCCGAAAATACGCCCTCCACTGCAGTCCGCCACATCAGCGGCCAGCGGTAAACTGGAGAAGACCAAACCTCCACCGCCACGCCAACAGAAATACGCCCATCCCATTATGACCCGCAAATCCACGCGGCGGTCATTCAACCGCGGTATTCCATTGGCGGTAGACCCCGCCGCGGTCAAAATACACACACCTTTACAAACCCCTACCACATTGGACAATTTGAAAGGCACACACCTGAAACCCATACACACACCACTCCCACACATCCAATACCATATAAAACACACACCCATATCACCCACAAACCCCTACCAACAAAAACCAGAGACGAAGGAGAGAGAGACACACATCAGAGAATAGATAGCCAGACACACAGAGGCACACCGCAACATCACACACACCACATAGAAGCACAAAGCACCACACACCAACACACACATCATCACATACACCACCCCACACCTCATACACCCCACCCCATGGCACCACAAAGGCACCCACGCTTTTCAGACCAAGAACTCCGGGTCATGGTGGAGGAGATCATAAGAGTGGAACCCCAGCTCTTCGGCTCACAGGTCCAGCACACCACCATAGCGAGGAAGGCGGAGCTCTGGCAGCGGATCGTGGACAGGGTCAACGCGGTGGGACAGCATCCCAGAAATAGAGAGGACATCCGCAAACGATGGAACGACCTACGGGGGAAGGTGCGCTCGATGGTCTCGCGACACAACATCGCAGTGCAGAAGACTGGCGGGGGACCCCCACCCACTCCACCCGAATTCACAACATGGGAGCAGGGGGTACTCAACATCCTGCATCCTGATGGCCTCGCTGGAGTACACGGAGGAATGGACTCTGGTAAGTACAAGGCCAACCACTTCACCCCACCCCCAGCATGCTAACCCCCACCCTCACCCCCAACCCCCCAGCACACATCCTCCCTGAGAATGTCTCCCCAGCACAACCCACCCAACACCAACCCCTGCATGCCACCCCCAAACTATGGACACCCATCACCTAAGCATGACCACTGCACATACCCATCACCCCCCCCCACAAAACACCCTCACAACACCTCCCCCAAGGGAATGCCAGCACTGGGGGACAAGGGCACCTATAAAACGCAAGCTAATGCACACACAGAAACAATAACCATACCCTCTTACCCCATGCAGGACCCGAATGACAACACACCGGTCAGGAGGGACCAGAAATGTCCATCCCACCCCCGGAACAGGCCACTAGTGATGACAGCAGCTCTGTCGACCTGGAACCTGACGACCAGCCCGGACCATCGGGGACCTCTGGGCAGTCGGTTCCCCTCACCCAGACACAGGCCACTGCAGACCCAACCCCCTCTGGGAACAACCGCACAGCTCCCACCCAGCGGGCCCATGCCTCTGTCTCTAGGACAGGTCAAGCAGCGGTGTGTCTACCACTACAGGGCCCCCAGGGTAACCCACCAACCCAACAACAACAGGGACCTGGGGGCAGTGGGAGTGGGCACACCGTCCAGGGGACAGAGGCCCAGGGAAACAGGGCAACTCGGAGGGCTGCTGTGCGACAGGGGGCGGAGGAGAGGCGCAGGGAACCCACTCTCCAAGAGGCCCTCACCACCATCATGGCTGCCTACCACCACTCACAAGAGACAATGGCGACGGTACTGGCCAGGTTCCAGGAGATCCAGGCACAGCAGGAGCAACGCTACATGGGGTTCAGCGACCAACTAACCAATATCTCAACCGCTATGGGGAGCATAGTCCAGGCCCTGAACCGCATAGAGGACACGTTTCGGGACCATGTGGCATCACACCGGGCCCCTGTCACTACCCAGGAACAGGAACAGCCTACCACCTCCGCCGGGGCTAGTGGACAGGAGGCCCCACCACAACGACAGCCCCCCAGAACCCCACCTCCTGCTGAACAACAACCGCCCCGCAAAAGGAGCCTGAGATAAAAAAAAACGACAGAGTAGGATGTCAAGTCCCCCGCCAGCATCACATACCCCCTGAAGTCCTCCCACTGTCCCACATGGCCACCCTGTCAAACCTTGAACTGCCCCTGCTCCATCCTGCCACAGGCGTATGGACAATGCACCTGTGAGACTGAGAACTGGACTCCGCCATGGATATTACTCCACCCCCACCCATCACTGTTTCACCATCATGTACCAATATCTATGCACTAATAATAAATCACACATTGCACTGAAATCAATCAGGACTCTGGCTGTCTTATTTACAAATGTATGACACATTACATATCAATTACGTATTGTGAACATTGTGAATTACACATACCGAGGTAACTTAGCATTAGTCCATGGGCCAACCAAGCCGAGGTCACGCAGTGGCTCATACAGCACAGAAAAGGGAAGGGAAATTCAAACATCATGTCCATAGGTCTGGGGGGAAACCGACAAAGTTGAGATGCAGGAGGCTTTCAGGAAATGTAAAATGGCATGGGTGATCATTACCTGTGTGCTACTGGAAATACTGTGCTATTACTCTGTCCCTGTTGTCTGTGTCGTCCTCTGAGTCTTCCTCCTCTTCACTCTCCGAAGGCTCCACAGCTACTTCAACACCACCATCTGCACCATCCTCCTGCAGGAAAGGGACCTGACGTCGCAATGCCAGATTGTGAAGCATACAGCAGGCCACGATGATGTGGCACACCTTCTTTGGTGAGTACATCAGGGATCCCCCAGTCATATGCAGGCACCTAAACCTGGCCTTCAGGAGGCCAAAGGTCCTTTCGATGATCCTCCTAGTTCGCCCATGGGCCTCATTGTACCGTTCCTCTGCCCTGGTCCGGGGATTCCTTACTGGGGTCAGTAGCCAAGGCAGGTTGGGGTAACCAGAGTCACCTATTAGACACACACGTTGTCTCTGTAGCTGCTCCATCACATAGGGGATGCTGCTATTTCGCATCACATACGCGTCATGCACTGACCCTGGGAACTTGGCATTTACATGGGAGATGTACTGGTCAGCCAAACAGACCACCTGGACATTCATCGAATGATAACTTTTTCTGTTTCGGTACACCTGCTCATCGTCTTTTGGGGGTACCAAAGCCACATGGGTCCCATCAATGGCACCAATGATGTTGGGTATATGTTCAAGGGCATAGAAATCACCCTTCACTGTAGGCAAGTCAACCTCCTCTGGGAAAATGATGTAGCTCCGCATGAGTTTCATCAGGGCAGACAACACTCTACTCAAAATCTTTGAAAACATAGGCTGAGACATTCCAGATGACATGGCCACTGTGGTCTGGAATGATCCACTTGCCAAAAAATGGAGGACTGACAAAACCTGCACCAGAGGGGGAATCCCTGTGGGTTGGCGGGTGGAGGACATCAGGGCTGGCTCCAGCTGGGCACACAGTTCATGGATAGTGGCTCGGTCAAGTCGGTATCGTAGTATGATGTGGCGTTCTTCCATTGTCGACAGGTCCACCAGCGGTCGGTACACGCGAGGATTCCTCCTTCTCATCGCAAGTCCCAGCGGACGGTGCCTAGGAAGGACAACATGGAGCACAGAGTCAGCCAAACCACAGGTACGTACAGACAGCTTGCACAGTTAAAGAATGGCAATGGGTTGAAAGGCGTGTATGTGTGGCAATGCAAGGCCTAGGCCTGTGTGTCGCATTCAAAATTAAGCCATGTAGGCCCTTGAAATGGTGGCTGCCTGACCTGTGAAGTGGGTCAATGGGATGTGAGGTCAATGCGCTGGCGGGGCACACCGTGGCGGTAGGCGGTCGAAGACCGCGGCGCAAAGCCGCATTGGTTAACATTGAAGCCCATGGGTTTCAGTAGCCAATGACGAAGTGCGCCGGCGGTCGCGGTACGCACCGCCGCGGTACGCACCGCCGCGGGCGTGACCGCCATTTTCTATCTGCTTAATCACTCGAGACCTGATCATCCACAGGAGAGGACCTATACTGCAAGTGCTGCAGTGACCTCGGTCTGGAAGATACAATGGCTGCTGCGACTGGGGAAAGGGCCCCTGCCTTCACGTCTGAAGAGTTGGAGAAGCTCGTGGATGGGGTCCTCCCCCAGTATGCGGTACTCTACGGTCCTCCAGACCAACAAGTGAGTACACCGGGTGCACATGGGATGGGCTATGCCTATGTGGATTGGGGTGGATGTAAGTTGGTGGGGTGGGGGGCGAATGAGGAGTGCAACGCCCGACAGATGAGAGCATGTGCCATATGGCAAAGTTGGTGGGGGGGGGCAATCACATCTAACATGCAGGTCATTGATGAGTTCCTCCTTTCCACCCTGTACATGTCAAATAGGTCAGCGCCCATCAGAAGATCGAGATTTGGCGTGCCATCGCCAAGGAAGTCCGGAACTTGGGGGTCCACAACAGACGGGGCACCCACTGCCGCAAGAGGTGGGAGGACATCCGCCGCGGAACAAGGAAGACCGCAGAAACACTGCTGGGGATGGCCTCCCAACCTAGGAGGGGTACCAGTCGCACCATGACCCCCCTGATGTCCCGGATCCTGGCGGTGGCTTACCCAGAATTGGATGGGCGCTTTAAGACATCACAGCAGACACAAGGGGGTGAGTATCAGCACATTCTGCTATCTTTCTGCGCAGTGGAGGCGTCTGGGTGGGGGAGGAGGGCTGTGGGTGACATTAGGCCAGGGCGCTTTCTGTAGTGTAGTCCTCTCCCTTAGGCATGGCCCTGTGCCCCCGGCCCCCACCTCGGTAGGGTGACAAGTACAGCCATTGAAGGTCCAGCATCTCCCATGTGCGCGTTTGACGTCTCTTGGCCTGTTGTCCTAGTCAGTAGTACTGAGTAGTGTACCCCGAATGCGCGGCTTAGTGCATTAGGCTCCTGTGTCTGTCCTCTCCGCCAACGGTGTTGACATTGCATGCACTCAACCTGGTCTTCTTTTTTCTCCCCCCACCCTTTCTCTTCATCTTCTTGTGCATGTGTGCATTAGCATCATCAGGCGGAGGAGATTTGGCATCGGAGCACGAGGGAGCTGCAGGACACAAGGCCCCGGTGGGCCCAGGAACAGACACCGAGGGCACCAGTGATCCGGAGGGCGAGGGGAGCACCACGACGGGGACCGCTGGTGAGAGCAGCGAAAGCAACACGTCCTCGGACGGGAGCTCCCTAGCGGTGGCGGCAACATCCGTGCCCCCCGCCTCTACAGGTACAGCCGCCACCCAGCGCACCAGCCCCGCCCTCCCAGCAGCCCCTCAGTCTTCGCTCCGTGCCGGTTCGCCTAGGAAGGCGCGCGTCTCCTTCGCCCCAGGCACCTCAGCCCCTGCCCCTGTTGCCCCTGCTGCCCTCAGTGCGGAGCTCATTGACCTGGTAAGGACGCTCATTGTTGGGCAGACGACCCCTTTGAATGCCATCCAGGGTGTGCAAAGGGAGGTGCAACAGAGCAATGCGTACCTGGAGGGCATTCATTCGGGTCAGGCTGCCCATCAACGAGCGTTCACTGCTCTGGCCTCAGCACTGACGGCAGCCATTGTCCCTGTTTCCAGCCTCCCTCTTCTTACTGCCTCCAGCCTTTCTCTGTCTCCTGTCCCTCAGCCTATCCCATCCACACCATCAGACCAGCCTGCACACACCTCAACACCCAAGAGCAGCTCATCCAAACACAAGCACCACAGATCCCACAAACACTCACCCAAGCAACACCCAGATGCAGACATGCCAACAGCCACTGCCACCCCTGTGTCCCCCTCCTCCTCGTCTCCCTCCTCCCTCCCTGTGACGTCTACACTCACACCTGCATGCACCCCAACATCAGCCAGTGCTTCCATCACCACCTCACCCTCCAGTACAGTCCACACTCGTGCAGTCACCACCCCCACTGCCATTTACACGTCCCCTGTGTCCTCTCCCACTGTGTCTGTAACCCCCTCTTCCAAGACACACAAACGAAACCTCACGACAGCCTACAGCACCAGCACCTTCACCCAATGACAGCACACCTGACTCTCCTACAACCACCTCCTCTATCTCCACTTCCATCTCCACTTCTCCTACCTTTTACCTTGGCCCTAAAAAACTTTTCCTGGCTAACCTTGACCTCTTTCCCCCCGATGAGCTCCCCCATCCATCTTCAAAGAGTCCCAAGAGCACCGCAGCCACCACCAGCCCAGCTTCGGGTGTCACTGTTGTGCATGGGCTCTGGAGCCCACCCTTTGCCAGCAGTGACACATCCATCAGCAGCAAGGACACGTCCAGCCCCCCCCCCGGCAAGAGGACCCGCAAAAACAAGGGCCGCCGTGCGAGGACCGACAGGGCTGCCCCCAAGGAGCAATGTGCGGCCACTTCACCACCCACACCATCTAGGGGAGGCAAGGGCCCGAGAGCCCCATCAAAGGAGCGGAAGGGCAGCAGGAGCGCGGAGAAGGTGGACCCCACATGCCACATCCCAGCTGGGAAGGAGGACACTAAGGAGGCCAGGAGTCCGTCCCCGAAGGGTCCAGAAACGTCACGGTCCGAGGGCGACTGAGCCGGGAGTCCAGGCCAGGTCTGGCTCCCTTGACCTGCTGGATGAGCACCGCTGAACAGGGCCCCGCCGTGGAGATAGGCACCGCTGAACAGGGCCCGCGGGGCAGAAGAGCACCACTGAACAGGGCCCCGCCGTGGAGATAGGCACCGCTGAACAGGGCCCGCGGTGCAGAAGAGCACCGCTGAACAGGGCCCGCGGGGCAGAAGAGCACCGCTGAACAGGGCCCCGCCGTGGAGATAGGCACCGCTGAACAGGGCCCGCGGTGCAGAAGAGCACCGCTGAACAGGGCCCCGCCGTGGAGATAGGCACCGCTGAACAGGGCCCGCGGGGCAGAAGAGCACCGCTGAACAGGGCCCCGCCGTGGAGATAGGCACCGCTGAACAGGGCCCGCGGTGCAGAAGAGCACCGCTGAACAGGGCCCCGCCGTGGAGATAGGCACCGCTGAACAGGGCCCGCGGTGCAGAAGAGCACCGCTGAACAGGGCCCCGCCGTGGAGATAGGCACCGCTGAACAGGGCCCGCGGGGCAGAAGAGCACCGCTGAACAGGGCCCCGCCGTGGAGATAGGCACCGCTGAACAGGGCCCGCGGGGCAGAAGAGCACCGCTGAACAGGGCCCCGCCGTGGAGATAGGCACCGCTGAACAGGGCCCGCGGTGCAACAGAGCACCGCTGAACAGGGCCCGCGGGGCAGAAGAGCACCGCTGAACAGGGCCCCGCAGTGGAGAAAGGCACCGCTGAACAGGGACCGCGGGGCAGAAGAGCACCGCTGAACAGGGCCCCGCCGTGGAGATAGGCACCGCTGAACAGGGCCCGCGGTGCAGAAGAGCACCGCTTAACAGGGCCCGCGGGGCAGAAGAGCACCGCTGAACAGGGCCCCGCCGTGGAGATAGGCACCGCTGAACAGGGCCCGCGGTGCAGAAGAGCACCGCTGAACAGGGCCCGCGGGGCAGAAGAGCACCGCTGAACAGGGCCCCGCCGTGGAGATAGGCACCGCTGAACAGGGCCTGCGGGGCAGAAGAGCACCGCTGAACAGGGCCCCGCCGTGGAGATAGGCACCGCTGAACAGGGCCCGCGGTGCAGAAGAGCACCACTGAACAGGGCCCCGCCGTGGAGATAGGCACCGCTGAACAGGGCCCGCGGGGCAGAAGAGCACCGCTGAACAGGGCCCCGCCGTGGAGATAGGCACCGCTGAACAGGGCCCGCGGTGCAGAAGAGCACCGCTGAACAGGGCCCCGCCGTCTCAAGCACCGCTCCGCTGGGCCCTTCATCTCAAGCACCGCTCCGCTGGGCCCTTCCTGTCATGCACCTCTCCGCTGGGCACCCCCGTCTCAAGCACCGCTCCGCTGGGCCCTTCTTCTCAAGCACCGCTCCGCTGGGCCCTTCATCTCAAGCACCGCTCCGCTGGGCCCTTCCTGTCATGCACCGCTCCGCTGGGCACCGCCGTCTCAAGCACCGCTCCGCTGGGCCCTTCATCTCAAGCACCGCTCCGCTGGGCCCTTCATCTCAAGCACCGCTCCGCTGGGCCCTTCCTGTCATGCACTGCTCCGCTGGGCACCGCCGTCTCAAGCACCGCTCCGCTGGGCCCTTCTTCTCAAGCACCGCTCCTCTGGGCCCTTCATCTCAAGCACCGCTCCGCTGGGCCCTTCCTGTCATGCACCGCTCCGCTGGGCACCGCCGTCTCAAGCACCGCCGTCTCAAGCACCGCTCCGCTGGGCCCTTCATCTCAAGCACCGCTCCGCTGGGCCCTTCATCTCAAGCACAGCTCCGCTGGACCCTTCATCTCAAGCACCGCTCTGCTGGGCCCTTCATCTCAAGCACCGCTCCGCTGGGCACCGCCGTCTCAATCACTGTTTATGGTTCACTGTGCCCACCATGCCTCCTCCTTGACCAGTGGAGACTGTCATCCACCTGATGGACTGTGGCTTTGCACTCCCCAGGATGGTCCAGTGGGCAGCCCACCCACTGTAGAGACATTGAGAGACTGTGGCTTTGCACTCCCCAGGATGGTACAGTGGGCAGCCCACCCACTGTAGAGACATTGAGAGACTGTGGCTTTGCACTCCCCAGGATGGTACAGTGGGCATGGTGGCTCCTCATGGATCTGGCGTCGTGGACTCATGTGGCTGTGGTGCCCCCCCCTTCCCTTCCCCCTGAGGTGCCTGTAGTTTTTACATCTGATGCCCCTGCAGTGTTCTCTCCAAAGGACTCAGGTCTCCTGTGTGGGCTTTGCCCTTATTTCTCAAGACTTTGGCCCACGGACATGATGAATTCGTAGGATGTGCAGGACTTGGTACTTCAGTTATACACTGATGTGTATGTCATTAGTTTTGTTGTGAATATCTTTCATGGTTGTACGATAATTTTCAGGAGCTTTTTGGTACATAAATATTTATTCCAAATTTGATTATGTCCTAGCATTTTTCAGGGGTGTTTGGGTGGTGTCACTGTGACTTGTTGCTCTGCATTGGTGTGTACATAGTTGGGGGGGGGGGTCGCATATGTGTGTGCCCGTAACCTTTCGTCCTCCCCCTCCCGTGTGTCGTAGGTGCAGTACTCACCGTTGTCGTCTGCGCCGGACTTCGTACTCGTGGTAGATGAGAAGGTAGACGAGAGCAGGTAGGATGTTTAATTCGGGTTCCATGCTGTCCTCCTTCCTCCTGGACTGCGTAGTGGTGAGCGTTTTCCCGTCCGTAGTCTGTTTCCGCCGTGTTTTTATCGGCGGTGCTCCCGCCCCGGAAAAGGTGGCGGATTGGTGAGTTGGAATAGTGTGGGCGGTACATTGGCTGCCGCCTGGCTGTTGGCGGTGACCGCCGCGCTGTTTGTTTGTACCGCCGTGGCGGTCGGAGTGTTAATGTGGCTGTC
Source organism: Pleurodeles waltl (assembly GCF_031143425.1). Classification (NCBI taxonomy): domain Eukaryota; kingdom Metazoa; phylum Chordata; class Amphibia; order Caudata; family Salamandridae; genus Pleurodeles; species Pleurodeles waltl. The sequence goes on along the minus strand of NC_090439.1, from coordinate 295,972,887 downwards.
TGTGTTGGCGGTTCCCGCCAGGGTCAGAATCCCATATTTTTTACCGCCAGCCTGTTGGCGGGTTGGCCGCCGCTTTAACACCGACCGCCAGGGTTAGAATCACCCCCTATATCTTTGGAACACTTCTGGACTGAGGACATTCTAGCAGGAAGAAGGACTGCGGTATTGTCAGGAGGGACTGCTACTTTGCTGTGTTGGCCTACTGCCTGCTACTTCTTGCCTGGGAGTTAGAGGACTGGATCTATCTCTCTACGTCCTGCACTCTGACGTTTCTACAAGGGCCTTAATGAGCTTGCCTCCTGTTTCTGAAGTCTCAGGGACATCAGAGACTTCACCTGGATCTTGCTACCAGCACCTGGACTCCTCTGCTGCCAAATCTAGTCCTGGGCCCTTGGAGGTGAGTGTGGTGCTGCAAAGCAAGAACTGATGGAACAACACTGATGCGTTACTTGGAACTGATGCATCCCACTTCACAAACGCTGCTTTGCTGCTGCCCGCACTGAAGCCGCGGACACCACTCACTGACTGCCTGACACAACGACCTCGACTAACAACAAAGCCCCGGTTTGGCAGATGCAGCACCGATGCATCAGAACCAGTACTCATCATTTCGGGACATTGACCCATCAACAACATTGCCTGGTCAGGAAACTATGCATCACCTGCAAACATGAGGCATACCCTCCTCTGGATCAAAGCATCGTCACCAAGCCTGGATGCAACAAAGGTACTGTCAGTGGGTGTGCGTGACTCCTGCACTTGGCCTGTGCTCCATCACAGTCGGACTGCACTTTTGGACTTGCCCCGGTCCAGCATGCCCAGATAGTTACGGTTGGAGCTATTGTCTTCTAAGCACTGCATTTTGATCTAATCTTTTATAATTCATAACTTGACCTGTGTTTGTTGGACTTTTGTAATTTTGGTCTTGTTTGACTCAGATACATATTGGTTATTTTTCTAAACTGGTGTGGAAACCCTTTGTGGTGTTTTCACTGTGTTACTTTGAGTATGCACAAATACTTTACACATAGCCTCTTAAGTTAAATTTGACTGATGTGTGCCAAGCTACTGGGGGTGGGGGGGCACAGGTGAACTTTTAGTGTGTACGTAACTTGCCCTGACTAGGATTGTGGTTCCTACTTGGACAGAGTGCAAACCTCTGCCAACTGGAGACCCGATTTCTAACATTTATGCAGAAAACATCCTCAGGGACAGAAAAAAGGTCTTCCAGAGGCCCGGAACGTAGTTTCTTTGTAACAAACTCAGTCAGGTTTCAAGAGGCTTACAAGGAGTCTCTTTGCTCTTAAAGCACCTCATTGTATTTCCACTCTGATACTCCATTTTGTTGTTTACATCTAGAATTGTGCTTTATAAAGTCCATTACACATAAACTCAGTTACAAGGTAAAGTGGATTTGTATACAGAGGACAGCTTCGCAGTTAGGGCAGAAGAAGAACTCTGAAACAGTTGGCTTTTACTAGCTGCAACACAGCATAAAATGTCAAGATTAATAGGTAGAGGTGTTTGTATGGCATGTTTACGGCTACTGGGTAAAGAATAAATGTTAAAAGCAAGAGCTACTTACAAATCATAATGAAATACATGACTCCCTCTGCGCACAATCAAACCCCCATAATTGTGGAATAAGTTGGTGGCTCAGAGATCATCTGTGTGCATATGTATGTTTAGAAATTAGAGACAATACTAAACAAGATATGGATGTTATTCTATTTGGGCCACTTGAGTGGTACCGGGCATTGAGATGACTGTTGTAATGTAACCTGATTTTATGCAGTGCGCGTTCACCAATCACTTGGTCTCTGCGTTTGGATGCAGTTCTTGACTGTGGTTGTGAGTTTACTGATGGTAGGGCTCCACAAGGGAATGCCTATGGAAATACCCTGCCCCCATTAGTAAGAGGGGTGTGAAACAAATACTGGGTTTTCGCTGAGGAAGGGGTCTGTCAGAGGAGTGAGTCTTGCAGTCTACTGTCCAAATATGTGATGAGCTGGTGTGTGGTAGGATTATCTCTTCAGGATGTGGAACAGTGGGAGAGCAAGACTGATGACCCTTGGACATACCTATGTCATTTGTGGAAATGTAGTTCACCGCTTAGGGGCTCGCTGAACCCAATAGCGAACAGGCTGGTTACTGCCTTTCTCTGTTTTTGCAATCATGCTAGAGCTGGAGAGTGGTGGAAGCCGTTAAACAGTCTTCACTCAGTTGTTCTTCGGCTCAGTCTAGCTCCAGCCTCATCTGTTCTCATAGACACTGCAACCCTGCAAAGGAGATGATGATAAATATTGGAAAAATGAAAGTCTCTGGAGCTCAAAGAAAATCAATAAACTGAGTTCCTCCCGTTCAAACCTCCGACTTTTAGGCAAGAATGCTGCATAAAATGGAAATTCTCTGGTAGTGCAACAAAGCCTTGAAACCCCCTCCCACCAGCCCTTCTCACAACCTCTTGTCCGCTCCTGTTTGTGAGATACTCTAGTTAAAAAGGGGATTGCTGCGCACTTCCAATGTTGACTTGACCTGTCTTTCCTGTTACAACATATTTGTTCTCTCAGCTCTTGTGGTTACTTAATGCTGATTCGCCATGATGGCTGGCTAATTAATTCTTATCCTGCTGTATTCCCGATGGTATAAACCAGTGGTTCCCAACCTGTGGTCCGGGGAACCCTAGGGGTCCGCAAAGCCTCCTCCGGGGGTCCATGACTGCTTAGAAAATTTAACAGATTAGGTTCCCAGCTTTTAGTATGACTCATTAGGGGGTCCCCAGATTCCAATAATGATTCAGTGGGGGTCCTTGGTTTTCAGTGCTGATAAAGTGGGGCTCCACAGAAGTCCAAAGGATGGGAACCACTGGTATATACTGTTCTTTTCTTGCTTTCTTGGTGCTGATATGCCGTTTTTACGCAGTTTGTTAACCAGAATTTACTATGCACGCTCCTGCAAAACGCACTGACTTTGTGCCCAGTGTGTACTATAAAAAAATCACCTAAATAAATATCATAAAGGCTAGGGGTGGAACCCCAGAATCACAGCGGACAGAATTTATTTTTGAAGAACGATTTGGTTAAACATTAGTGCCCAGACTTCGTGTAGTTCAGTGGTCTTGGTGCCCTTGTGGACTAATGCGTTCACTACATTCGCTCCCTCCGCCCTCCAGAATCTCGATATCCCTACTCAGCCTGTCATCCTTCTGATGCAGCTAGAATGAGTGCCACTGTTTACTAGACAACAGCCACCAGGCATGTGTCCGGAGACCTTCGGGGCAACCAAGCCCTTGATGAACGCACCCGTTATCTTTACCTACTATGTGGACACAAGAGGATATGTTGTTTCAAAGAATAATCGGATTCAATTTGGTGGCATGAAAAGGAAGGAAAGAAACGTCGAGGAAGCCGACCGAATACCCCAACGCACTTCAATGCTAAAATGATTTGCTATGTAATATGAAACACTGGAATAAATAAGCTTAAAATTCTAGGAAACGCAACAGCCCTTTCCAACAATGAACTCGCTCTATTTCTATTTCTCATTTTATTTATTTTTCCTCGCCACATTGTTCTGGCAAGCGCCATCCGTCAGAGAGCTAGACTGGCAAAGGCCAAGTGTTTAATTACCCGGGATGGGCAGTTGGATTTGAGTAAGGCTGAATGTCTTCGATAGCTCGCCTTATGGATGGTTTTGTGGAGAGGCTGTGCAAGCCTAATTAAGAATAATTTTGAACAACTGTTAAGACTCGTTATAATTAATGAGTCAAAGAAAAGCGGTTATAAAGTGTTCGCTCCACAGCCTCCGTGCGCCGCTGCACAGGTCGGTTTGTTTGCCATGCTACGTTTATTTACCGCCAGTGAGTACTAAAAGTAATCCCGAGTCAACGTTCTGGGCAGGGCGACTGTGTGCTGCTGACTGCAACGAAATTATTTTCCGTGAGCGTCACTGGGGCGAGGTGCCCTCAACTGCGGGGCGCAGCTATGATTGCCTCCGCAGGTGCGGTGGGATCTGGGCCCAGAGGCGCGCGTGCGTGTCACTGAAACCTAATTTGGCACAAAACCTCAAAGCTACACACGGAACTGACCAAAAACTATACCCCTGCACGTTCAAGCTTAATCCTAACATGCACTGGCAAAGCAAATAGGTCTGGCTTTGGCAACATGGTGAAATGGTGATTATTATTTTTTAACCACAAAGATACGAAAAAAATAACATACCTAGACATAGCTGTCATATGCTTGCAATAACATGATTTAATTAAAAAAACATTCACTATTATAGCCGATTGTTTTATTAGAGGTGTTTTAATAGGAATGCTTTCAGCTGTGCTGTGCATTTTACTATTATTTTTATTTGTGAAGAAGACAAGACAAAATCACCTCTTACCGAAACACACAAATCACACACAGCCATAACAGTTACAATCGCACAAACACTTTCTACCACTTTAAAAAGCAGACAATAAATAAATCACCATCTAACTGTACACCCAAAGTGCAAACCAAATAAAGTTAATTAAAAAAAAACAATAACAAGTACACTTTAACCTACTTTAACACTGAGGAGAAAGGAACTATTTATAGGCTGATGTGAACAATATGCATAGGCTTTGTTCAGTCACTCAAAATGAAGTGAGACAATAGTTAAAGTGTCTGACCACTGGTCTCATGCTGAAAGCTGTAGTGGGTGGAAACAAAATGACAATGCCCGTGCCAATTGAACAGACCACTGGGCAAAGCCTGCTGACATAAAGCCTTTCATTGCATGTAAACAGTCTATAAATTGGTTGAGGGTGGTGGGGCAGGGAATACAGTGGCCTGACTGTCTCAAAGGCCAGGCCTAAAAAGACAGGTTTCCCACCATTGAAGCATTTGCTTTCCCTTTTACTCTGGTTATACCAATGATCAAAGTGCATTCAAAACAATATGGGAACTGTGATGCTGTGCACAAAGTGGCGGGGTGAGTGAGCATGGGGGTAGGGTCAAAGGCGTGGCTGAAAAAGTATATTCTGTAATTTTTTTCTGATCTTTCACCTTCAGTTTAATTGCATATAAAATAAAGCAGAGCTTAAGTGTAAACTAAAGGCAAGCTAAGTTAATCAGTGGAAAATGGCAGAATAGTGACTTGTGTATCTTTAGTGCTATGAGGTTCCAGTCTGTGATAGTAAGCACTGCGAATATGTAAGTCAATATTTTAAACTTGCATTACACACTGTATAAAATAGGCTGTTACAAAATGTGCCCAAAGGTTTAAGATAAAAAGAGTGCTTCCAAAATATACCTTTAGTAATAGTCAGACTACATAGTGGAATTTATTTTATAACTGTCCTTTAAAGTACATACTTCACAGCTCATCTGGTAACTCTTTTGCAATACCACTAAAAAGAATACATCTGTTTCATCAGGATGCTTCAAGTGATTCCATCAATTAAAGTCAATACTGACTTCCAAGCACCCTTTACATTTGCAGATTGACCAGTTGCGCACATTTACATTTCTTTCAGGCAAGCAGGCTCCCTGGCAAGAAGGCTTGTTTAGCTGCCTGCCACTCCATTGGTTTCACAGCAAAGGAGACTCCCTGCCTTTACATTTAAGCTGAAGAATTTCAACTCTCTGTATTAACTGTCTCAAGGCGGTTGTCTTTTAACAAAAAGTAGGGGAACTGTTTTTCTTAAATTAAAAAAGTATGGGCATGCTGTGCCACTCAGATCTCACCCACTTTGACCCCTGGTTAACAATGATTTTTTATCCACAGGGGAAGTATTTTTTCTAAAGAGTTACCACTTCTACTACGTTCTCATCAAATTTTTTTTTTTTTTTTTTTTAACATTCATTTTGCATATTTAATGAAAAAGAAACGAAATTGTTCCCTAAATGTGAGCAGCAGACGGATACATGCCAGCAAACCAAAAGTATGCTGAAAAGGACACACTCAAAGGCAGAACAAACACTATCAGACACTGGCGAGCCATCAAATAGGTTAGCCATACGGAAGTGACACTAAAGCCAACCAATGGTAAGCAATGGGTGGACTCTAAGCCCACTGTAGGTTTTTGGTATTGTCTCTCAGACGCTTTTGTCTACAGACAGGCAAAAGCTGTAGGTAGGCAGGACCTAAAAATGTATTTCAAAGTTAATAATTGAATGCACTTTGGACACTTTGAAAGAGTTTGACTACTTGCCAATTTTGTCTACACCTTACATGCAATGGACACAACATTGTTAGTTTACAGCCAAATATTCAGCTCCATTTCGATGTTTGAAAGCATTTTTTCGCAATCTACACATAAAGCTTTTCTTAGTATCTTAGGTTTTTAACTCAAAGGACAGCTCATTATCATGCTGAAATTTGAGGAACTCGCCCCACTTCGAGGTAGGTGAAATCCACTCTATTTTATGTAGGTTAAGTAAGCTTTGGTCTAGTCCTTGGTAAATGCACCCCCTCTGTCATGCTACTTCAACTACTATTCTAGGCCTCTACTCCTAGCAGAGGCTTCCTTTCTTCGCTATGAGTTGCCAGTCAGTGGGCAGTGAGGCACTTAACTGATCATGCACTTGTATTTATACAAATCCAAGGTAGCTTTATGTGGGTAGCTTGTCAGATGTTGTTCTGAAAGGCAAGACAATGTAGAAGTATTTGGGCACGCTTCATGAGTGGAATTAAATAAACTGCCCATGTGGTGCTAATCAACTCCTTATCACAGATTGTATACAGGGGACATTGTGCTCCACTTCGATTTGCGATGGTAAAAATTAATGTAAATATTTTGCCATAATGGAAAGAAAATACGACAAATGTATTTGGCTGTCATAAACAGCACTGCACGCGGCAGAAAAAAGGCATACTATTACACCCTTTCAATACACAGCATGGTGCTCAATATCACCTGTGTGCAAACTAGCACCACCCAGGCAGTCATGTAACCGCCCATGAAGATAGTGCATAGACACCTCGAAATGTACAGAAGTAAAACAGTGCACCTGTTGGATAGAGAAAAGCTTATGGTAAACACGACTGCACGACACTATTCCTGTAACACAGTTTAGAAGCAAATTGGATAGGGACCTGTTTGTGCAAATTCAAGGAAAAAATTATAAAATATCAGGTATAAGTTTTCATGATCCACAGAGGGAAGCAAGGCAGTTCCTGGCAGCCTGAAGCAGGCCGCCATCTCTGTTACTGGCATGGACATAGGACGCAAGGGACGAAGATGAGGTAACACCCGTGGAGTAACAAGATTGTGTGCAATCGTATAACAGTGCAAGCCATGCATCATCCCAAGGTCACCCAGCCCCACGCTGGGAGGCGCATCTAGAGTAGTGGGGAACGCACATTCATTTTACCTGGAAACTGAGCCCTCTCCCACCTCTGAGGGCCCGTGAGACACAGTATCCTTTCCTGGCAGGCTTTGAACCAAGGTCGCTTTGATTCATCGACATTAGTCCTACATCCCTCTCATGCATATCACACAGGAGTGTAACAGAGACGTTTTGATCCTGAGGGCACTCAATGATTTTATGAAGATCATAACGATGAGAGGTGATTAAAGGAGACCCCGCAGTTAGGATCCTCACAGCTTCTTTTGTTAGAAAAAAGATACAACATAGGTGCAGGGGGCAAAGAATTTCCTAGGAGCCTGCGGAATGATGGGATTGCCATGTACCAAGGCTCCGTTATATGTATTCTACTTCCCGACTCTTTCTTCCATGAAGATACACTTTCTGTCTCTTCAAACTATTCTTCCAACCTCTTTTTCCTTTCTTTACTGCTTTCTCAGTTTGTCTCTGTTTCCTCATCTTCCTCTTCGTCCCTCTTTCCCCCTTTTCACTCATACTCTGCATCAAAACCGATGATGACAAATAAGTCCTGGTTTTGAAAAATGTGTGACAGTGCCCACCACCTGCCGCCAATGGCACAAATTAAGCACCGAGGATCCTCCAGGGCATTGCTGCCCACTTATGTGCTGCCTCTCAGCGGTCACCTGCTCCACCCCGCCCAAACCCACTGACGTTGATGTATGTGATATTAATGCAGCCGGACAGCAGTGGTGAGGCGGATGGAAGACGCACAGCAGAGCGTTCATCAGCTTCCTGCCCCTCGCGCCGCGCGCGCGCCTCCTGTTAATGTGATGGATGAATACAACCCAACATCTTTTTATTAATGTCCTGCCTTCCTGCCGTTGTCCTTTGTTGCTCTGATAAATGCATGCCTGGGTTAATGTGTGTGTTGTCCTCCGCAAAATGAAGGTGCATGGTGCAGAAGCATGATTGTGTATCACAGCAGCAATCGTATGAGGGGATCTAGCGACTGTTCAGACGTGAGAGGCCAGAAGACACCACTCCGCCGGGGAACAGTTATGCCTGGGAGACATTTTAATGAGGCCACTGTAATTCACGTAATTTGGAAAATTTTGCATTATGTTTGTTACATTTAACTCCGAAAATCACACCGTTTTGCCACGTTGGGTACACACCACTCCCAGCAAATTTGTACTACAAGCACTCAGGAATAACACAACCAGCCAGAACGTGAGTGACTGTTGTTTGCGGCACCTGCGTGTTTCTCGCCAATTTTCTTTAGCTAAAATTCATTCACGCATCCATAATTGATGTGAGGAAGCATCTTATGCTAAAAAAAATAGCAGTAAATTACAGGTTTTCATTTTGCAAAAGTATGCATATTTTCACGTTACTTTCATAAAATTATATTGAATTTTGCAAGAGTAAATTTTGCAAATTTCGCAGACTTCTAGTAACAATTAGGGAAGTGACTAATTGCAAAGGATGTCTTAATTTCTTTATTTAAAAAAATATATATTTGGGGTTTTTGTAAAGCATTTCCAACCAACTTGCACTCCCTTCTGAAAGATGAGTTGGAATGCTACAAAGAGCGATTGACAGAGGTTTGTTTACACTATTTCCAAACACTCCTTCAATCACCTTTCGTGTGTTTGGACTGCTGTATGTACTAGAGTTGTAATTGCATCTGAGTCGATTTGCAGGAACGCAGTGGTAGCTCCAGAAGATCATCCGAGCTAAGAAGAAGCGTTTTGCAAGATGTCTGCCGTCAAAAATACGCCCCCCCCAACAGAGTGGCACTGCCTTGCAAATACAGAAAGTCCCCATGGCCTTAATTATGTTGGTAGGTGGTGTTAGGTAATTTGAACACTGCCTTCATGTTTTACTTGACCATTTTCACATTTTCTGAGACGGTATGACTTGCAAAAATAAACAAGCATTTGTAATGCAATGGGTCTTGCATTTGCTCAAGTTAAAGCTATTAGCGTTGTAAATTCCTAACTGGACTTTTCTTGCCACATAAATTGAAAATCTAAAGTAAACAATTGACATAAGCGAGCCGTTTCAAAGCGCCGTGGCTGCCATGAGCGCGAAAGAGACACACAAAGGAAAAAGAAGTTCGCTCACAGTCAAACATATCGGCATTCGTGCAATTACCCATGTAACAGGGTCAGTCTGCAAGGTGGTAACGAAACCGCTCCAAGGAGGGACAAACGTAAAACATTTACCAATTATTACACAGGATTTTTGAAAGGCAAGCCTACGAACAAGTGAAAGTGATGGGCATGAGGTGGGTGTGGTTAAAAGCCCACAATACTTACAACAGGTCAAAGTGCTTGCACGCTCTACCTAAAAAGGAACAGCAGAATTCAGAAGCATCGACCAAATACCACAGCAAGGAGTGTGCTTCCTGCAACAAACAAGTGGGGCAGTGAGCAAGTTAACATTTGTAGAAACTGGTAGCAGATAGAGGCTGCCAGGCATCTACAGGCTTCAAATTTCCTAGTGTACTGTAAACCCAGCAGGCCCTACTAAATCTCGGACTCTATTCTAGCTGTCCTCTAAAGCTTAATCCCCTTTAGTCAGCTGCACTTGTGGGTTCGTAATGGGGGGATATGAGGATGCACTTTTTCCCATCTAAAGTAGCTCAGAGACTCTAGTGTGCATACGACTGCAGCAACAAGTAGCCCGCGACATGACCTGCGGCCATCTCTGGCCCTCAAGCACTACACCCAAGTTTTCTCATATGAGAGTGCCCATAGACTTAAACAACTGATTAAGACAGGTGCAACTTATGCTCTCTCAACTTACCTCTTTGGGCATGATCCCACTAAAGCTGCAATCCCCAACTCTTAGCATTGTGATCGGAAAATATCTCTGGCACAATCGAACTCGCAACCTATACAGATCACTCAAAACATGCACACTACTTCCGATTAAGCGACCTCCAGCCTGCAAATCCCTCAAATAAATCAACCATGCAATGAGGACCACAAGTGGAGTTATGGCCTAAAAATGTCAAAGACAAGATGAGAGCTTTGGAAAATGCTGACAAGGCACGAACATTTTTTATACACCCATGAAAAACTACAAATACTGCTGGGATGGCTTTCAGGCTGAGTATAACGGTTTGGTAAAACTCCCGTTGATACCTTTTAAAACATGTTTGCTTCTAGCTGAAAGAACCTTGGCTCTTAACCAAAACTAATAAGTAAACAAACAAGAGGAAACAAGGCACATAAATGTCCAAAGTAAGGCAAGTAGGCAGCCTTATTTTGGTGGCTCAGTCAACTTTTTTTGCTTCATTTGTGTTACACTGTCTCTCTGCTACGCTCTTAGCATGGGCCTTACTTTGCCTAACCCCACAGAGATGGTCGATCCAGACAACCCAGTTGGGGCACAGAACACCTTGTGGATACGCATGGAAAACAACATAGCCTGGTTTCTACCTCCTATTGTTTGCTAAGAGAAGCAAGAATGTTTGGAGGTCTAGTGTGGACACCCACACGTTGACTGAAGCAGGTGGCTCCTGTCTAGCCTCTGACAACAGTGCATGGTGTATATGCAGGAGGGAGCAGTGGCCCTGGGCCACAGATCACCCACCATACACTCAGTGCAGGATATTAGGGGGATCTAGCTGGCTCCCACATTTGGCTATTCTTGAACCAGACCCGGGATCTGGCTCACGGTCCCAGTGAAATATATAGATTAATTTGTCCCAGCATAATTTACAGACACTGGGACACATTCAGCAATGCCTACAAGTTGTCTGCTTTCTGTTCCGAGCAGCACCCGGCAGGTGGTGAGGGGACGTTTCTATTTTCACTTCCAGCTGTGCCCCAAAACAAAGGCCTGTTTTAAAGGGCCATCATTTCTCTATTTGCTCGAGTATCATCCTAGTTGGGAGTTACCTGGAGCCTTACACCTAGACAATAGTGCAATGGAGGGAAACAAAGGTACACAGCTTGTTATTACTTGACATATGTAAGAGATACTGTGGTTTGGAGACAGATTGTTGACTATGTTTAGCATTTCTGCAAGTGATACTATCTTAGAAATGTGAAAATGGGCAAACAACCATAAGGGAAATGCATGCACTGTAACAATGTCAAATGCATCTGCAAGAATAATTACTGAAATAACAATTTAAATATCACTTACTCATTTTTTAATGCAATTTTTTATAGTGCTACTCATTCTAATGAGATGTGAGCAAACCAAACATCACACTTATACATTATAAAGAAACAATATGTCATACAACTGTGTAAATCAACGGACTGGAAATGTTACATTAGACAATGAGGGTTACAAGGTGTAGGGGTTACATATCATCCTTATTGGTAGGCATTAGCTGTTAAGAGTGCAAGGTTGGGAGAAACACAAAGTCAGAGTGTAAACCGTAAGACATACTTGGGTGTGTTTGAGCAAATAAGACATTATTACTACCCAATGGAACCCTTTTTAACAACCTTAAAATAAAGACAGATTGAGAGAAAAAAGTAAGGTTCTAAACCCATGACCTGCTGTTTGTATGCAGTTCCTTGACACTAGTTCATAGCTCCCTGTGCTACATTAGGATTGCAATTCATTAAATGTAAATAAAAAATAATCTATGTCAAAAGTAGTAACCCACTTGCCTAAAAACATAAAATAATCTGTGACATGCATGTTAAATGATGTGCTCTGCAGTAGGCACATTAACCCACCACACTTTATGAGTCAAAACTATGACCAGACAAAACACAGATCTCTCCAGCAAGTGCATCAATTACCAGAGTTATGTTGCCATTATTATTGTTTCCTTAAAATTGCTGGGCACACAAAGACCTCTGCAGCAGGCGCCTCAACCTAGTCAAATATTTTAGAATGCAGCCTCTTTGTGACCAATTAAGTTAGCCACAACAGATTACTGTCAGGTTTGTCTTTGTTGCTAATTTCTTTGCAGCATAGATTTGTTTTAAAAACAATGTATAAATTGACTGCCAGACTCTGCAGTCATAACTCTACCCCTCGTGATCCCACCCCTTTCCGCTGACACACTCTGATCCCCAATTTTTGCGTTTCTGTATTACATTTTTTCAATTTCCAGCACTGCATATACCAATATTACGGCTTGCGGAGGTCGTACTGGACTCCATCAGCAGGGGACGCAGCCTCCTTTGGTCCTGTCATAAAGTCGGGGAGTACAAGCAGGGAGCACGTGCTGGCAAAGGCTTGGCTGCAATCAGTGAAATATTACAAACTGGTGTGGAAATCGGCGCGAGCCAGCCGGATCGGACTGGAAAGAGCTTACCACCCACAGTGAGAACGAGCATCCACAAAACCAGGGACACAACCATGCCTATCTCGGGGCTCCCAATGGGCTTTTTTACGATGTTTACAATTGTTCAGTCTTCCGCAAGACTTCTGGAAAATAGAGTGAATTCCTCAGCCCGCCAGAATAATCATTTTAGCAAACCACATGATTGCTTCGCTGAAATCATAGTCCCAGCATTTCAGCTGCTCCACATCAGAACAAATATAATTACGCACCACAAGTTTAGTAATCGCCTTTAATATAGAAAAACATATGCATAGCAAACACACCAGTCTTCTCCAAACAAACAGAAAGCACTTGCCACACAGAACCATTTTTTACAAACAGCTATCAGAGCCACATTCTGGTAAAGACAAACCCTAATGAACTCATTATGCAAGGCCCGTGGTACTATCAGTGGGACACCAGTTACCGGCCCCTTCGTGATTACAGCTGGAAGCCCCTGACATCTCTGCGTGAACAGTGCTGGTCTTTAGTCAAAGAGCGTCCTGGGCGAAACCAAATGTGTCGCACCCCTTCCCCACTTTTCTTTGGCCCTAAGTAGTGGGGAGACTGCTTTAGGGAGCTCCAGGGCCCCTCTGGAGGCCTGCGGCCTGGGCGAGGGCCCAGCTTTTATTTGTCAAAGGTCGGACCTGCGTGTGAAACACCCGGTGAAAATATACTGGAATCAGTGCAGAAAAACAAATTCAGGTACCTTATTTCCCCTCCAAATTGTACTATGCATTATTCCCGACCCTCCCGAAAATTACCAGAAAACCTGTGCTTAATTTGTACCAGTGGATGCAGGTGGGGCCCACTGATGTTAATTTAATTAAATGTTAATTTTTGGTAAACACGACTAATTTTTCAATATTAGACTTTGACGAAGAACAAGAGAAAGAAATGCAGAAAAGGATGAAAGAAGGAGTAACAAAATTCTGAAAAATAGTGACAGGGAAAAAGCAGGGATGAAAAAAATCTGCAAGAGGAAACTAAAGAGGCAGGGAGTGTTCAGGGGTGGATAATAGAGGGATGGAGTGGATGAAAAAGAGATAAGTTATAGTATTTGGTAATTCAGACATTGGTCTGCACCAGAAGGGGGTTTCTGAGATGAACTTTGGGCCACGTCACTTATAATTAAACTGGAATCCTGAATGGCAATTTCAGGGCGGATACATAACCCTGATTATTCTGGGAAATTCATGATACTCTAAGAGTTAGCCCAAACAAACATACAAGTAGCTAGTTGTTTGGAATGGCGTTTCTGGTTGGCTGGGTACACACCTAAGCCAGGCAGAACCCACCACTCTAGTCAGGGCAAGAGGGCTAGACACCTAAGATAACCTCTGCTCACCCCCTTGGTAGCTTGGCACAGGATAATACCAGAGGCAATGTGCAAAGCGTGTGCACAACACACACAACACACGGGACCCAGGAAATACACCACAAAGGAAACACAACAACAGGTTATATAAAAATAAACTGTATTGCATAAAACATCATTAGACTAAACACAACATGTCTCAGAAATACCCTGCTACATAAGCAGTTGTCAGATTATGGCACGTTATTAGTAATCTGCCAGCAGTAGTCAGGTAAACATTTAGGTTACTCGAAATACCCTGCAATACAGCAGTAGTCAGGTTAACACCTGGGTTACTAGTAATACCCTGCAACACAAGTAGTAGTCAGGTAAACACATAGGTTACTATTATTCTGCCCCACCTACAGTAGTCAGGTGGCATTATCACCAAAATTGCACATGGCAAAATAAACACATTCAAAAAATTCCTATATTACATACATCATGCAACACATCCTCCCATTGCATAAAAGGCAGATCCTGAAAAGATGTAGGCCACCCTAACATGGGACCGACATAGAACATAATCAGGTCCTTCTAGGGAAAAGAATGCATCATACACAATGAGGGCAAGAGTATCGCAATGGAATGTAATATCACAGGAATCACCCACAAACACCTTCTATATGTGGGGCATTGTGCACCTGCACGACATCTACACTGTGGGTGGTAACACAACACACCCTTCCAGCTTGGGAGGTCCTGCGCTTCTATAATAGGAAGTATGGTAATCTGGACGCAAGGCCACCTTGCGCCTCCTAATAGTGGATATACAGTGGTTTCCTTAAAAACTGTAGGCCACAGGAAAACATGTGTGCCTACTACACTCTGAATGGTACTTTGGGTCAGGAACTCCCAGTGCACCTCCCTGGATGCAGCACCGAGGTTTCCAGATGAGAAGTGAACGCCTGCCCCCTTAAGGTAACAACCTTTTGGGGGAAGACTACTTTAGGAGCTGGCGGGGAAGACATCCTTCATCCCCCTGCGGCAAGAACTGAAGAAATGACAGCTGCTTGCGAATGCGCCTTGCAGCTGTGGCAGAGATGCACTGTACAGCCGAGTGCAGCAGGGGAAGATTGCCTTTGGTTCTCACAGGTGGCTTGTGCTGCACTTTCCGGGGCTAGCTGCCATCCTGGAGGCTGGATTCGTCTTCCTAGGACAGCTGACACTGGCCCAGAAGAATCCTCCGTCAATGGGGCAACGTGCCCGGCAGAGGAACGGTATGGGCTGAGCAAACCTCTTTCAGCATTGTTGTGGCAGTAATTCTGACCCCAGGCGTCCGTTTCTGAAGGGAATGCCACTGCCTCGGTACTCCTTAGGGCATGTGGGGCATCCGGCAAGTGTTGTAACAACTTCCCCCACGCTATGCTCAACAGGCAGGGAGCAGTCCTCCGCACGCTCCTCTGCACAGGGCTCACCGTGGTATATACACTGCTCTTTGGGGAAGTTTTCAGCGGTCTACACGCGTTGAAAGGTAACAGCAGCGTCCACCATACACCTGGGGCTCATAAGTATGAAGTGAGGCGCTGTCCACTCGCTAGAGGCACAGACAGGGAGCCAGAGCAGCTCTCCCTGGAGAACACTTAGGGTAGCAGGCAGGTGGGCCAAAACATAGTGTCACTGGGTAGAGTGGCAGTACATTCAACAATATAGTCAACAGCCGGTCGGCACAACCAAGCAAGTTTTCCAAGATGGCAGTTCCTCCTGTCAACCCCCACAGGACCGAAGGACCCCACACTCAGGGAGTAGCTAGTCAACAGGGCAACAAGCAGAAAAGCAATCCAGGTGAGTCCTCTGTACCACCCAGCAGACACCAGGCAGCAGGGCAACAAACTGAAGAGCAGTCCAGATGAGTCCTTTGGTGCCTTCCGGCAGTCCTTCTGGCAGACGTTAAGTGCCAGTTCCAAAAGTGCTCTCCCAATATGGGGGATAACCCCCTGTACTGTTACTCATTTAGTGCAGATTCCACAAAAGGGGGAAAGGCGGCTCCAACCGGCACTAACTGGTTCCAGGAATGTCCCCTTTCTCCTCCAGCACTGGCTCCAGACATCAGTAGGGGGTAAACAAGCCCATAATGTGAGGCCAGGTCACAGCCTTCACAAATGCAGGAGTGCTCCTCCTCTACCTCTCCCAGCCCAGGAAGAACATTCAGTATACAGATGCACTCTTGTGACACCTCCATCCTCCCCGTGTACAGGCTGTCTGAGAAGTATGCACAAATCCCAGCTGTCACAAACTTGGATTGGAGTCAAGCTGAAAAACACCAGAGTCATAAGCACAGAGAAATGCCCACATTCTGAAAGTAGCATTTCTATAACGGTAATAAAAAATCCACCTACACCATTAACCAGCATTTCTCACTATCATACCAACCATACCAAACATGCACACGCCACCACTCATAGATCAGCCAATACCACTTAGACACAGGTTAGGGCATTTCCAATACAATCTTATGAGAGGAGCAGCGCTCACAGTAGTGAGAAACTACATGGGCTTTTTCACTACTAGGACATGCAGTACATAAAGACATATGTCCTACCTTTTACATACACAGCACCCTGCGCAAAGGGCTATCTAGGGCCTACCCTAGGGGTGTCTCATATGTAGTAAAAGGGGAGTTCCAGGCCTGGCAAGTAAATTTAGATGCCAGGTTCCTGTGGCAGTAAATTGCACAGGAAGGCTCTGTGGTGGCAGGCCTAAGACAGGTTTGAAAAGCTACTTCTATGGGTGGCGTAAACTGCACTGCAGGCCCACTAGTAGCATTTAATTTACAGGCCCTGGGCATAGTGATACCACTGTAAAAGGGACTTACAGGTAAATTAAGGGGCATATTTATACTCCGTTTGCGCCAAATTTGCGTCGCAAATTCGTCCCAAAACTAACGCCATATTTATACTTTGGCGTTAGACGCGTCTAGCGCCAAAGTAGGAGTAAAGAGCGTCATTTTTTTGCGTGAACGCCTTCCTTGCGTTAATGAGATGCAAGGTAGGCGTTCCCGCCCAAAAAAATGACTGCGACGCAAATGCGTCATATTTATACTCCCGGGCAAAAATCACGCCCGGGAGTGGGCGGGTCAAAAAACCCCGCATTTGCGCCGCTTTTTAACGCCTGGGTCAGGGCAGGCGTTAAGGGACCTGTGGGCTCAAAATGAGCCCACAGCTGCCCTCCCATGCCCCCAGGGACCCCCCCTGCCACCCTTGCCCACCCCAGGAGGACACCCAAGGATGGAGGGACCCACCCCAGGGACATTCAGGTAAGTTCAGGTAAGTATAAATTTTTTTATTTTTATATTTTTATATTTTTTTTTGGCATAGGGGGGCCTGATTTGTGCCCCCCTACATGCCACAATGCCCAATGACCATGCCCAGGGGACATAAGTCCCCTGGGCATGGCCATTGGGCAAAGGGGCATGACTCCTGTCTTTACTAAGACAGGAGTCATGTAAATGGCGTCTGGGCGTCGTTAAAAATGGCGCAAATCGGGTGGAGGCGATTTTTTTGCGTCAACCTCACTTGCACCATTTTTAAGACGCCCTAACGCCATTTTTCCCTACGCCGGCGCTGCCTGGTGTACGTGGTTTTTTTCCACGCACACCAGGCAGCGCCGGTCTGCTTGCGCCGGCTAACGCCATTCAATAAATACGGCGCCCGCATGGCGCTTCAGAATGGCGTTAGCCGGCGCAAAATTTTTTGACGCTAAACTGCGTTAGCGCAGTTTAGCGTCAAAAAGTATAAATACGGGCCTAAATGTGCCAATTGGGTATAAGGCAATCATACCAAATTTAGTAGAGCACACGCACTTTAGCACTGATCCACAGTGGCAAAGTGCTCAGAGTCCTAACGTCAACAAAAATGGGTCAGAAAAAATAGGAGGAACGCAAAAAGTTTGGGGATGACAGTGTAATAAGGGGCAGGTCCAACGCTAATGTACCCCTATTCCAAAAATATCAATAACATTTGTAACATATCAGGCACACTAGGTTTCTTCACTCACACTATACTTCAAAATATTGCATGCAACAGCATAATTTGTTTACACCGTAACCAACATCACCTGTCAGCCTGTCTATCTGTAGCACCAAAGGACCTTTATTAATTAATATTCAACATAAATAATTGCTGGTTGTGCAGCTGAACTGTGCTCCACCAGTAAGTGACTCGGTCATCTGAACTCAAAAACCTTTTTTTCAGTTCTATCACCATCATGTGTGCTTTTGTCTGACAGGGTCAGAAAAATCAAAGGTTTAAGATACAAAGAATATAGTTTATTCTGTACAAAGGAAAGTGCATTGGATTAATTTAAAGCATATGTAACAGCATGCTGAATAATGTGTAATGTTTCATGCTGTAAGCTAAATTAATGTATTTCTTATTTTCAGGCTGCAATCGTTCAAATAGCCCAAGAGAATGAAAACAAACATTGGCAAATCCAATGCTTTTGGAATTGGTTGGCCGTGTTTTGGCTTTGGCAATGCCTAATTTGTTTTGCTGCTCGATTAGATTTTCTACTTTAGCGGCGGCTTTCTCACCACGAACGGCCGCGACCACCCTTGACTGTTTATGGTGAGAAAATCGCTCCAGGTGCCTCCTAGTGCCCAAAAATCATGCCAGTGGACACCAATTCTCACTCGTGCTCACCAGCCTACAGTTGGATATCTGCACGTGAGAAAAAACTCCACCAAGTGGGGGTTGGCAGAATTTGGTCAGAACTCCATGATACAAGTGTAACATGGAGTGACCAAAATTCAGCTAACTCTGCCGGCGGAACAGAATTAATTGCCTACGCCTAATAAATATACTGAGGAATTTGAAGGTATCAATTTGTGAATTCCATTACTTAATATTCCATCATTTATCCATTATTTGTAATTGTATTTGAGTAGCATTGTAAGCCAATCTCACACCAATGCAATTCCATCCCCTCCGCCACACATTGCCACAAGCTGTTATAGAAGGCCACTTCTTAGCTGACTTTAGGTGCAGCTCTGATCCTAGTGAAACAACTCTAAATGTTCCCTTAAATGCTGGGTTTGGTGTACTGGAGTTTCATGCTCTCTCAAGGAACTAATTTTGCAGAAGGAGAAAAAATCTCACAGGACCTGAAAAGCAAACATGACATATAGCAGGGGGTGCATGTTGTAGAGGGATACAGTATGCAGGCACAGTGGAGAACAGACTGAAGAAAACTGCCTTGTTGCTCTACGATGTGTTCGCTGAGCATCAACAACACAACATCGTTCTCATCTCTCTACTCAAAGAAACAAAGGCAAAGCAAATAGGCCTTGCCTTTATAATGAGTGCCAAGCTACTGACTTTGCCAATATTTGTTAGTAAAAAAATATAAAAGAAATACATTCAAACTGCTGAAGGAGCAGCAAACACTTAACTTATGGAAACTTGAAACTGGACATTGAATTAATTATTTACAATCTTTATAAACAGCTTGGTTTGTTAGGTTAGTCAAATGCTTCTCAATAGGAAAGTCGGAACAGAATTAAAAAGTCAGGCGCACAGGATCTAGCTTAAAGCTAACAAAGAGGACCCGTTGCAGTACTTAAAACAAGGTAACAGCTGTCTGAGGCAAGAGTCAGGAAAACACCGAATTTATTGTCCACACAACTCTGAACTGAAACTGCCCATCGGTTGTCTTCAGCAGCCCAGGAAGCACATTTATGGGCCTCTTTAGGAAAAGGCTTCTTCTTTACAGAGTCGAGAGCAGGAACCGGCCCTCCCAAGGACCACAAATGCCTCGGTTTGTTGCAACATATAGAACACAGAGATAAAACAAACTCAGCCTGATAAAATCCGCTCTTATGTCAAAAGTCTGCAAAAATATACTTTACTGAAATAGCTCTTTGTTAAAATTGTTTGGGCAATTCTGCATACTCGCACGGACAATACAGACACACTTGAAGATTATCAAAGCCATGCAGTTAGATCATCATTAATGGCTAAGCGCCTCATGTGCTGCATTCAATAACCATTACACTCCGTTTATTAACTAACAGCAAAATAAACAAAATATAATTTCCCCAACAGCCAAGCACATCAAATAATCTTAGGTCAAGCCATCAATGACTTCACTATTCACACAAACTAATAATGTCATGTCTATGCCATGCAGACGGCCTGGCAGAGGAGAGCATCCCCCAAGAGTGCTGGGGGCAGAGATCTGAGGGGGGCAGCACTTTGGGAGGAGGGCAACGGTAAACATGCGCTTCCATGCAGTGCCAAAAGAAAAACAAAAAGCGGTTCCCTTATGCTAGCTGTGGAAGGATGCAAGTTATCCAGGCAAAAGGATCGTAAAGACGTAAAGACGCCTTGCTTCAGAGAAGGGACAAATGCAGGAAGTGGAATGCAAGTATGGATATGAAGTAAGCAAATGAGAGTGAGACTAAAGCCAACCAATGGTAAGCAGTGGGCAGGGTCTAAGCCCACAGTACGTTTTTGGAATGGTCCACAAAAGGCCTTTTGTAACTAGACAGCTAAAAACTGCCTCTTAGGCGAGAGCTAAAAAGAAGACATGGTCCTAAAGTTAATCATATTTTATTTAAGGGTTTGTCTAATGTATGTAGAATATTTAATTGCCACTGATAAGAGTAAGTCACAAAGAAAGAAATTCACATTATGTTTCTGCAACCTACAGTATGGTGGTAAATGGAAAAAAATCACTTGCTTGTTCATCCTTTACCAACACAATCCATGACGGCTGTTTCTAATCTGACTAATTTGCATTGATTGAGTTTTTTACAGAGGGTGTGAGGAGATTACCCTGTGCTGTCCTGAAGGTTGTCAACATACAATTCATCTTAATTCGCATAATCTACCTCTCTTGCAAATGTCGTAAGGAAATGAACATACAATATGACTTGTAAGGCCTGCCAAAGTACCGGACTGACACTCCAAAAGCAAGCTGCCAAGGTCTGCCTAAACATACAGAGAGATGGCCACTCTAAACAGGCCTTGAAAGCACTCCACTGGCTCTCAGCAGTGGCTAGGATTTAGGCTTAGGTAGCTTGTCCTGTACATAGAGCTTAGAACAAAAGTTCCGCATACTTCGCCTCATATCACATAGCCTTCGTGAATTCATCACCCTCAAACCTGATTCCTTTTCATCTCTTTAATCACCAGAAATGCAAAGAGTGATTACTGGGTGCAACAGATCCCAACTATGGAATTTCCTACACCCCAAACTCAGAGCTGAACCTAGCCACCTCAAACTTAGACAACTGCTCGCTGAACTGTCCTGGTGTCACCAGCAAAGAATGTTGTCAGGAGTTACCATCCCACCCCAATGGAATCCAGCAACCAAGCTTTCATCCTCAATGTATAACCCACAGGCATAGCTTTTAAATGGCTTCACGGCTACCCCCACACTCTAACGTCATGCACCAAGAATTGAAGACAAAACATTAACCTTTACTGCAAACCAGGAGAGGGGGATACCTATGTGGTGCCTGAACTGTAAAAATAAACATGAACACCTGGAATCAATCCCCAAACTGTGTGATCCTAGACAAATAATTTATTTCAGCAAGGCCTCTGGTTCTTTTGTCACGTATGACAGTACCTTGAAATACATATGTTCAGCATATGCACTGTAAAAATCCCATCTGGTATTTGTTTTAATAGGCCATAATGTTGCTCTATGTTTTTACATAATGATAAATGATTTGACTCTTAGTTCACAGTTCACTAGTTGCATTGTCATCATGGTAAGGGAGTAGGGGGAGCAATATCATGTCTACAAGCTATCACGTTTAATAGATGCACACTCAATGCAGTGACACAATGAGATGTGCTAAGGGGAAACACTTCTGCAGGTTAAATAAATACAACCTTGTGAATTTTAAAAAGACTATCTTATTTTTACATTATATTTGCTTCATGATTTACTTGTCCATGGCCTGGCTAGTGCAAGGGCTCCTAGAGCCATGCCAGACCCCTGGCTCATCTCTCCTTATTAACTTGATAATCTGATATATATATATATATGTATATATATGCCACATCAGGGCTGATGCTGCACAGCTCCCCCCACCATCCTTCGCAAAACAAGGAATAGTGCACACTTCCAGACTGATTACGAAGGACTCCCTATTGCAAAGTGCTTGTATTCTTCAGGGCCACGTGCAAGATGCATGCTAATAAATCATAAAACGAACCTTTGTCATAAATAATGTCATAGAATTTATCTTGAGTGATGTCATAGATCAAATTCAAAAGCTGTGCTGCCGGGGGCGCAAGTTATAGTGAGCTCTAATAACTTTAACTGGTGAAGTTCTTTGTGTGTTTTAGTTCAACACATTAATGTTATCACTGACAAATTCACCTAACTATAACATTACTTTACCCTTTTTTTGTGAATATCTATCTATCTATCTATCTATCTATCTATCTATCTATCTATCTATCTATCTATCTATATATATATATATATATATATATACATATATATACATACACACATGAATGTATATATGGAACGTGAATCCAACCAGGCCTTAAGATAGATAGGGAGTGCTTTATTTCTTCCACCAAGGTGACTCATGCTTTAAACTGAAAATTCAAAGTAAAAATATCGAAAACAAAATAGCAGTAATTAAATGAAGTAGCACAAAAATGCCACTAAACGCTCAATATTGTGGTGCAAAATTTCATATATTGTGCAGCAACAGAACCGACCAACGAAAATTCGCGAGGCCCAATTTTAGGACTGCTGTTTCTCAACAATATTTCAATTGTTTTCTCTATTTTCAGTTTTTATCACCCTAAAGCTCGCATGTAAAGCCATCTAGAGTTTCATCACTGGGACCAAAACAATACGTTGATAATGATTATTGTTTACTGGCAACAAATGATTGAGGCGAAAAAAAAACTAAACACGAAGACTTACTCCAGTAGGGTAACACGGAACGATGGGGCCTTCATGCAGAATATAAAG
This sequence comes from Pleurodeles waltl, assembly GCF_031143425.1. Lineage (NCBI taxonomy): Eukaryota > Metazoa > Chordata > Amphibia > Caudata > Salamandridae > Pleurodeles > Pleurodeles waltl. The sequence continues at coordinate 295,949,978 of NC_090439.1, read as the reverse complement.
AAGGGCCCATGAACATCCCACATCTCACATATATTCTTTGACCTCGGGCTGAATGAGAGTTCCTGAACAGTTGGTGTGTGTGTGAAGAGTTTAGGGGCTGCAGGGACCTGAGTTACTCCCCCGAGTTACCCCGCCTCCTCTGTCTGTGCACAGGGTTATTGTCAGAGAGGAAACAACTACTTTGTTCATAAAATGCTGCAGTAAAGTTGCAGCAATGTTTTGTCTGGACGGTCAAATTAATTTGATATGTGGGGAAGAGGTAAAATGCTAACACTAAACAAAACTAAGCTGTTTCACAGACAGTATTCAAATTACACATGCACTATGATTTGTGTTTTGCTTCTGTCTCCAAATAAAGAACTGGATTTTATCCAAACCATTAGGCTGGCAGCGGTGTACGCCATATTGTTATGAAGATCACACATTACATTCTCATTTCTGATCAGAGGGTGACATTTTAGAGTGCTGCATGGGGAGATATGCTGGTGTCTTGCAGCTTCCATCTGTTTTGATATGAAAGAAACAAATCCCTCCTGCCAGCATAATACACAAGTCCTGACTGTCGATAAACAGTGGTCAAATGGTTGCTGGGTATTGGTTTGCTCCCAATAGTCAGGACAATAGAATACATCCATCTGTGTGGGGGTGGATGACAGACAGAGGGTGCTTTGCCGCTGCAAATTTGAACTCTGCACACATTAGTTGTGCATGCCCTTCACAACAGAGCTGGGGAGATTTGCTCAATCACGTCTCTGGCCCCAGGAGACAGTAATTTTCATTTTAATGTTATTTCAATGTTATTATTGGTGGTTCCCCAATGTTGTCAGATATTTGAATTTGTTGGCGGCAATGTTTGCCATCCATACCAGCAGGACTAAATAAACCGATTCTGGCAACCAGTGAACTTTCCATAACATTGGTAGATTCTTAGTGTGTGAGTATGGGCATAGCTTTGGAGGTACGGTACAAGAATAGCATAATCAAAATATCAGCTGACAGAAATACAGTTTCCTAAATAATGTTTGCAAAAATGTTGCCCCACTGGAGCTAATAATATAAAATCTACACCCAATGGCATGGTATTTCTGTAAACGATATTTAGAACACAATATTTTTGTCAGACAAGATTGTGACATTCTGACATACAGTCATTTTGGTAGAGCATTTTGAATTCCTTGTTTAAAAGTTTATTTCAATAAGCAGCAAGAACATGTCAGTTGATTTATTTCTGCCTGGATAGAACACCCTAAGTACATGTCACTTTCAAATTACCTGACAAAAAGAGAGCTGAAGTTACTTGCCCCTAACTTTTGCCCTTCAGCTGTATAACGTAGTTAGATCTAGGACTTGTGTAAAAGAAAACTGGAGTTGGTGGATAACATGTGGGTCAATATGTGGTCTTATTAATTTTTTTACCAGTGTCTTCTTGCAGTCATTCACGGTTTAGGGAAAGTCTAATATGTCTGAAAGCCATGTGAAGGAGTGAATGTGTCTGTTATTCAGGAGAAGGCCTATCTGGTCTTTGGCGAGAAAGGCGTGGTCTGTGGTTGGGGTTTGGTGGCTGATGGGTGCCATGCATAGGATTCAAACCCTCTCCATGAGAGGCAGGTGAGAGATGTTTTTGGTCTGTGATGAGAAAAGCGACTTGTGTACAATTGCAGTGAGCAGAATGTGGGTGGTACCAGAGATGTTTATCCATTCACTAATGTCAGTCTATTGGTCGGTAAGGTTTTTTTTTTTGTATATGATGAATCAACCATGATTTGTGGTTGGATTTTGATATGTGATGCATAGGGAGGGGTACTAGGTGACTGTAGGCTAGTTTATGGATTCTAAAGTCACTAGATAGGCAGGAGTGGGAAATGAGTGAGCAGCAATAAAGGGTGAGATGGCACTGCATTAGTATGTGTGTATTGTTTAGTGGGTGTGGGAAGGAAAATGTTACTTACCCAGTAGACATCTGTTTGTGGCATGTAGTGCAGTAGATTCACATGCTTTGCATAGGTCCGCCATCTAGTGTTGGGCTCGGAGTGTTACAAGTTATTTTTCTTCGAAGAATATTTTTAAGTTACGAGTTTGAGAGACTCTTCCTCTCGGTGATACTGCACACGGGCATCAAGTCCTTTGTTAGATTGTTTTCCCGTAGGTGGGTGAAGTAAAGAGTGTATATATCTATAAGTAAATAAAAGAGATGTCCATGCAATATATATACATATTTACAATATGTTGTACTACAACAACCACAGGTTTCAGTGGAGGAGGGAGGGCGCAAGTGAATCTACAGCACTACATGACACAAACAGATGTCTACTGGGTAACACTTTCCATTTGATGGTATGTATAGCTGTAGATACACAAGCTTTGCATAGACTGTAAAGCAGTCCCCTCCCAAATAAGTGGTGGCTAGCCTGTGGGAGTTGGAGTAGCTTGAAATAATATCCCCAGGACTATTTGGCCAACATTTGCTTGTTGACGAGCTAGAAAATCTACACAGTAGTGTTTAGTAAATGTGTATGGTGTAGACCAAGTTGCAGCTTTACAAATATCTGCTATTGGAATGTTTACTAAAAAGGCCATGGAGGCACCTTTTGTCCTAGTAGTGTGCGCTCTAGCATTTACTGGTAGTTGTCTTTTAGCTTTAAGATAACAGGTATGGATACACTTGACTTTCCATCTAGCTAATCCATTTTTTGAAATTGGATTACCCTTGTGAGCCATTGAAAACACTACTAATAGTTGTTTTGACTTCCTAAAACTATTTGTCCTGTCAATGCAATACATGAGAGCTCTTTTAAAATCTAGTGTATGGAGAGCTCTTTCATTTACTGAGTCTGGCTGTGGGAAGAAGACTGGCAACTTCAATGATTAATATGAAATGGTAAGTACTATTTTACCTTTATGTACTTGAAAGAAGGGTTCCTCTAAAGTGAACACTTATATTTATTAACTCTTCTTCAAGTAGTTATAGCTACTAAAAAAGCAACCTTCCATGAAAGGAATTGTAAAGCACATGAGTGCATAGGTTCAAATGGTGGACCCATAAGCCTGGTAACCACAATGTTAAGGTTCCATAAAGGAGCTGGAGGATTTCTGGGTGGAATAACTCTTTTAAGGCCTTCCATGCCTTAGTAACAGCAATTTTAAATAGAGAGAAATGTTGCCTATTTTGGAGGTAAGCAGCAATGGCTGCTGAATGGAGTCTAATAGAAGAGCATGCTAGGTTTGCCTTTTGCAAATGTAGAAAATAAGAGACCATGTCTTGTACTGAGGGTTTAAGTGGATCAATATTTTTAGGTTGACAATAGTATACAAAACGTTTCCATTTAGCATCATAAGACTGTCAAGTTGTAGGCTTGCGTGCTTCTTTAAGAATGTCCATACATTCAGAAGGAAGTTTTAAGTAACCAAACTCTATGACTTCAGGAGCCATATCGCAAGATTGAGTGCTTTGGGGTGTGGTTGTCTGATTTGACCTATCTTTTGAGTCAAAAGATCTGGTCTGTTTGGAAGTTTGTGATATGGAACCACCGACAGATCCAACAGCATTGTGTACCAAGGCTGACATGCCCACGTGGGGGCTACAAGTATCATGGTGAGTGATGTTTATTTCAATTTGCTTATTAGAAATTATATGAGTGGGCGAGGCGGGAAAGCGTAAGCAAATATCTCTGACCAACTCATCCATACAGCATTGCCCTTGGACTGAGGGTGTGGGTATCTGGACGCAAGGGTTTGGAATATTGAGTTTTCTGCGGTGGCGAAGAGATCTATTTCTGGTGTTCCCCATAATTGAAAGTATTGGTGAAGTACTTGTGGGTGAATTTCTCATTTGCAGACTTGTTGATGCGTCCTGCTTATTAGGTCCGCTAACTGATTGTCCATTCCTGGGAGATATCCTGCCAGTAATTGAATGTGATTGTGAACCGCCCTCTTCCAAATTGTCTGAGCTAGAAGGACAATTGTAATGAGTGTCACTACCACCCTGTTTTTGCAGATAATACATTGGTGTCATACAGACTAACACTATCTTGTGTGAGATTTGTGTAAATAATGCTTTGAGTGCCAGAAAGACTTCTAGCAGTTCCAAATAATTGATGTGATGAGTCGGTTGAATGGGATCCCATTTCCCCTGTATGGTGAGGTTGTTGAGGTGAGCCCCCCAACTTGTCTATGATGCATCTGATGTGAAAGTGATCTGAGATACAGGGTCCTGAAAGCGCCACCCTTTTGAAAGGTTGGTGGGATTCCACCATTGCAAAGAGCAGTGAGTCTGGCGGTCCAACAACATTAGATCCTGAAGATGACCCTGTGACTGAGACCACTGTTGAGAAAGGCACTGTTGCAGTGGATGCATGTTTAGTCTTGCATGAGGAACTATGGCTATACAAGAAGCCATCTTTCCCAACAGTTGCATCACTAGCTTCACTGTGTAAGTATGATTTTCCTGTAATTGAGAGATGTGATTTTGAAAAGTTTGAAGAAGGGACTGTACTTCCTCCTTTAACAGAATGAGATGGTCTTGAGAAAGCTTGTGGGAGCGAGGATGAATGTTTGGTGGAGTGAACATGAGTTCTAGACAACAGCCATGTTGGATAACTGATAGAACCCACTGATCTGTGGTGATGTTGTACCATTGTGGATAAACGTTTACCAGTCTTCCTCCCACAGGAAATGTATGCGCTGTAGGGATTTGTAAGAAGTCACTGTTTTGTTGAGGTGAATTAAACTCTAGAAGCAGATGTTGAGTGCATTATTAGAGATAACCTGTCCCTCTGCCCTCTTTTCTGATGTTCCGATGGCAGATATTGCAACATCCCTTCCATCTCATCCCAATGGGCTCTATCATACCTGGCCAAGAGTGCCTGGGAATTTGCAATCCTCCAGTGGTTTGCAGCCTGAGTAGCTACTCTTTTACCTGCTGCATCTAATCTTTAATGTTTTTTGTCTGGAGGAGGAGCAACTCCTATAGACTGACTATTGGCACGTTTTCTTGCCACACTTACAACTATAGAGTCAGGTGGTAATTGTGCTCTAATAAAAACTGGATCAGAGGGTGCAGGTTTGTACTTTTTATCAACCCTGGGTGTACTTATTCTTGCCTTAATGGGTTCCTTGAAAATGTCTGTAGCATGTCTAAGCATCCCTGGAAGCTTAGGCAGACATTGGTACTCCTTGTTTGTAGATGTCAAGGTATTAAACAGGAAATCGTCTTCAATGGGATCTATATGCAGTTGTACATTATGATATGCAGCTGCCCTAGCTATCACTTGATGGTAAGCAGTGGTATCTTCAGGGGGAGATGGCTTCGCTGGGTATAAATCTGGGTCAGTAGGGAGAATGGGTCAGGATCATATAGGTCCCATGGGTCTATATCATCTTGAACCTCACTTAAGTCATCCCTATGCGGTGATGCAGATGATGTTTGTGGAGGGAACTGTGTACGTGAGGGTGGTAGTGATGGGGTAGAAGGAAGGAGAGGAGAATGTGGTGGTGAAGGACGTGGTTGTTGTGCAGCCTTTCATTTCTCCTTCTCTTTGGAGACATTTTTAGGTGGAGCTCCAGCATCCAAAGTCTCCTGAAATGTTAGCTTTCTTTTAGTTGTTACAGGAGGAGAAGCTATGATCCTTCCTGTTTTCTTTTGTATTTGAAGTTTCCGCTGCTTAGCGTCCATAACCTCTTATATAGGTTGTATTGCAGATGACTCCTAAGTAGCTGCAGAGTGTTTACTGCTGGCAGTTTTAGATTCTGAAGGTTTCGATATGGAATGCTTTACTCGGACCAAAAAATGTAGGCTCCAAAAAGTGGTGTTATTTTTTTCGGCTTCGAGGTGGAAATGTCCGATTTTCGGTTCAATACCAAAACAGATGTAGCAGTCTGTCTGATCTGTGCTGAATACAATTTGGTGTTTTGTTTCGGTGCCTAACCTGAAGGTTGGTCATCTGCATGTATTTTTTGGCTCCAACCATGGCCTGAGGGCAGTGGAGGACCGATGACCAATGCAGGAGTCTTTTTAATTGTCTTTGTTTGATGTGGTGGGGATGATATACTCACGTACTGCGCTGGTGGTACGGACTGACTGTTGACATCAGAGTCTGGATTGGAGTCCGAATCTGTAATGGAGACAGCTGTGTGCTGTTCTTCCTGTGTGTGCTCTTCTCCAAAGAAGTCTGGTGTGTCTTCTGTTGACTTGGGCGCAATCTTCAATCGACGTGCTCTTTGTTCCCTGAAAGTCTTCTTCCATCGAAACGATGTACAAGTGTTGCAGATCTCTTCTCTGTTTTCCAGAGACAGACACAGATTACACACTAAGGCCCATATTTATACTTTTTCAGCGCCGCATTTGTGTCATTTTGCGCCAAACAATTTTGCAAATGTGGCACTAAAAAGTATAAATATGGGCCTAAATGCTTGTCGGTGTAGGGAAATTTGGTGTGACACTGAGGACAGAACCAAAATGACGTTGGTTCCATCAGCCTATCATCGTTCGACTACAATGTGCCGAAGTAGGCTCAAGAAGGGCGAGGTCACCCCTTAGGGTGTGGAATCGACAATGACGATTGAAATCGGATCAACTCTAAAGTGTAGAAAACGCGATCAAAACTATACCGACGTTTACAGAAAGTTATAATAAAGTTCAGAAGATACCGAATCGAGATCCACCGGAGCGAGAGGAAACACGTCCGAACCCAACAGCGGAAAGAAAACAATCTAACAAAGGACTTGATGCCCATGCGCAGTATCACCGAGAGGAGGAGTCTCTCGAACTCGTGACTCAGAAATATTCTTCAAAGAAAAACAACTTGTAACACTCCCAGCACAACACTAGATGGCAGACTTATGCAAAGCATGTGTATCTACAGCTACATATGCCATTGAACAGTGCCTCATTTTAAAGCATGGGTTCTCACAAATATTTTCCCAGAGGCCGCACTCTTTGTCTGTGTTGTGACAGAGGGCCGCATTGATGCTCGCAGGGCGGCAGTCGGAGGGCTGGTGGTGGGGAGGGGTAGTGGTAAAGTGGTTGTAGGGTAAGTGAAGCGTACATATCTAGTGTCTAAATTGCGCAATGTGAAACCAGAAACTTGGGTACAAATCCCGGCTTCTCCACTTAACCAAATTGTGTGATCCTAGGCAAATGTTTGACTTCACTTTTCCTCCTTTTTCTTTATTATCACATATAAGAACCTTGAAATACGTCTTAAGGATGTATGCTGCATAATACCTTCTGTGTCTGAGTTAATCAAATATAATGTTGTTCGTGTACAATAGAAACCCAGCCCTCCCAAAGTGTTCACATAACAGCTGGCTTGCCTCTTAGTTCACAGTTCACATTGTTGCCAGGGTGTGGGGGAAATGGGGATGAACGTTTTTTAATTTATGTTTGAAAATTATCACTCTAAAAATACTTCTCAGTGCAGTGATATAATTGTGTGTACTAAGGTGAAATGGTTCTGCAGGTTAATGAAATGACGCAGTTTGTTTATATTGTAGACAATGTGCTTGCTTTTGCATGACTTTCGTGCTTCTGGCTTAGTTGTAACAGGAGACTTGAAAATTAAATTAGGCCAATCAGGAGTGCACAATTCTCATTGGGCAGTATCACTGAGAGGGCAGAATTCTAGTCCACATAGTTATTGAGAAGGTAGGAAGGGAAGGCATGTGTTGAGAGAGACTATTTGGGATCTGTCTGCGAGGAAAGTGGAAATCCAGCTTATGGTATTATCTCAACACCAACTCAACACAAACAACTGACTAGGATAGAGTGATTTGAATGGATTGTGAGAAGAATGGTTGGATGGAGATAAGGATGGATGGATAGAGAGAAGAGTGTGTGGCTGATGGATAGAGGGAGGCAAGGATGTAAGGAAAACTGGCTAGATGGATGTAAAGTAGAAAGTAAGGAAAAATTGATTGATGGAGTGAAAGAAGGAATAACTGATCCAGAGAAGAAAGCATGGATGAATGGATGAAGAAGAAAGGAAATGCAAAATGAAGGATGAGGACAAGAACATATAGCTAAAAGAAAGAAAGGATTGAGAGAAGGATTATGGATGGTGACTAGATGGATGAAAGGATGGTTGCATAGAAAAATTGACAGAAAGAGGGATGCGGGGAAGGAATTAAAGAAGGATGGAAAAGACAAGAAGAACAGGGGAAGGAGAGAAAAAATGAAAATAGATAAATTACAATCTGAAAGATGAGAACATGAAAGAAAGGAGGAAACAAGGATATAAAACAAAGGAGAAAAGAATGCAGAGAAAACAAGAAGGGAGGAAGGAGACAAAGACATAAATAAAGAAGTGAAGTAAAGAAAGCAGAAAAGGTGTAAACAGAGTAAAGAAATTAAAGGAAATACAAAAAAAGGAAAGGAAGATGGAAAGGTGGAACATGGAAAGTAAAACGAAAACAACGAAGGACAGAGTAAAGAATAAAAGGGAGAGAGAATTTATGATTCAGAGAAGGATTAAAAGTTGGAAAAGGGAGATACAGAAAACACAAAGAAAGATTTAAAATGATCGGAAGAAAGATGTAAAACAAAAGAAGGTAATTAAGATGGAATTGGAAGCAAAATGATTGATAGGATGAAACAAGAAAGAAAAGAAGGAAAGAAAATAGGAAGAAGGTACAACATATGGTTAGAAAACTGAACGAAAGTTGAGGAAACGTAAGGAAATAGATGGGGAAAGCGAAGTTTTGCTTAAGGCAAGAGTGAACCTTCCGAATGTCTGTAAAACCTAGAGACATTTGAGCCAATTTATAGGAAGTGTTGTTAAAATGCCCCAAGTTGTCCAGTTGTTTCAACATTTTATTAATCAGGGATGGCGCCTTCAAAAACACAGCAGTCAGCTCTTGCAAGCCTCTTCCCCTTACGCCAAATTACTTAAGAGTTAATGTGTTCAATGCACACATGTGACCACACTGATTTCCGAATTTCCTTGGGGTGAGCAATCCACCAAATGACTGCTCAGCTCACTCGCCTCAGATGCTCACCCACTGCCGTTTGGAATTTGGTTTAAATTGGGGGCATTTTTTTCTTTCTACTCCCTTGTGCAGGCTATGTTTTCACGGGAGCATGAACCTGGAACCTGGAATACAGAAAGGGATGGGGTTGTTCTGGCTCAAAGGGTGGGTGATCAGTAGGAACAATATGACAAGATTTCTCTAAGAAGACCATTCTGGGTGTACAACAGTAGGTGGATTGGTACGACTTCTATTTGGTGAAAGTTGAGGCCTTCGAGGTTGCCATTTAGGGTCATTGGTAATGGTTTTGAGTGCTGGCCGACCCAGGCTGAGAAATTCTCTGCAAAGTTAGGAAAATGTTCTAAGGGGTCTGTGGGTATATAAGTAAATAAATGTGAGAGTTTGTCTTGGGCAAAAACGGATTTATTTGAATCAGGACATGAGCTTTTGAACCTTACCAAAGACCAGACTCTAATTCACCCTTCAACGCATAACAACACAGTAAATCTTCACCACAACACACCATATCTACCAATCCTGTATATATCATTGTGTAAGATGTTTCAAAACAAGTCTCTACTGCAGTACTCCACACACAAACCTTTTTACATACTGCACATGTACATACTACTTCTCATCCAAACACACTCCAACTCGCAGCCAGACTCCATCAGCATTCTTAGGGCAGATGTATCCATACTAAATCAAAAGAGTGTTACAAGTATGCTGATCCAGTAGGATGAGGCTGAAAAGATCAGCCTCTGCTTTTGTATTTTTTGATGCTGGAACTTCATCAGAGACGAGAAATAGATCTGTTACTTCTGACTCGTCATGGGACACTGGATAAGAGTCAAGAGTTGATGAGGTCAGTGCCAGCACAGGCACAGGACTAGAAAAATGCATTTGCACTGGCAAAGTGAACGAGGGGCAACTCATGAAATTGTGGAAGAGCACTCTCAAAAGATCTAGGGCCTCATTACAACCCTGGCGGTCAAAAACAGCCATGGCTGTTTTGGAGATAGTACCGCCAACAGGCTGGCGGTACAATCTTGCGGATTACGACTGCGGCGGAAGCACCGCGGTCGCACCGCCGGGACCGGCGGTTTACTGCCATGGTTGTCCTGGCGGTTTTAATCCTAAAGGGCAGCGCTGCTTGCAGTGCTGCCCAGGGGATTACGAGTCCCCTTCCCGCCAGCCTGTCCATGGCGGTAGAGACTGCCATGGACAGGCTGGTGGGAAGGGGAGTCACGGGGCCCCTGCACTGCCCATGCACTTGGCATGGGCAGTGCAGGGGCCCCCAGGCACAGCCCCACACTGCTTTTGTTGCACTGCCATGCAACGGGTGCGGCTGCACCCGTTGCACGGCCGCAACACCGCCAGCTCCATTAGGAGCCGGCTCCCAAGTTGCGGCCGACATCCCCACTTGCCCGGCCCTGCCGGCCCAGCGGGGATGTCAAAATGGGGCCGACAGGAGTGCGACTGCATTGGCGGCTGCTCGGTGGTACAACCTCGGCTGTTTTAATGAGGGCCCTAGTGACAAAAGAAAGCTAGATGTGCTAAGAAATGCAACCAAGTTGAATGTAAGGAAACGTGTAGCATGTTAAAGCCTAACATATAGCACAAGAGTGGGCGACTGTATTGCATTATCTGTGAGAGGAATGTGGGGTATTAGAGCACAGCAAGAGATATACGAATTGCCAGTTTCTTTCATTGGAAAAAGGAAAGTGCATGCTTGATTGCAGGAAAATAGGTAAATCAGAAAGGTAGATGAAGGAATTATGCCACCTGGTAATGGATTCCTAAGTCCATTTATAGAACATTGTGCAAGAAATTGGTTTGCACAACGCAAGAAAAGGCAATTAGAGAAAATTCACAGAAAGCTGACAAGGTAAGTAAAAGGCAACGTATGGCAAAATACCTTTTTACATAGGTCATGATTTAGTGTGTGTCAGACAAGCCACCAAACCACCTGTTTTGTGGAGAAACCTCTTCTCCCAATCTGGTGGTAGCCGATTTAGCAAATCTATAGTTTTCTGCTGCACTGAAGGTATTTTTCACCCGAAGTAGATCCAACCTCTACTGCTAGAGCTGTTGCTGGTGAAAATGCTTGGTGGCTTCTCTCTCACCCAACTGCCACCACTTGACTCTGCTGCTTTAACCTGATCACGTTTCCAATTGGAGAGCACCAAAGACTCTATGAGTCCTAGAATTATGGCCTTAAGTGAAGTTAAATTTCCAGACCACAAACCACAATATTTTGGAGACTGCTAAACCTTGTTCACAGCGCACAGGAATTTTGCACAGTTTTCTTTGGAACGATACAGTGGCTACCACCGGCGTCTTGCCAGGAAGGCATGCTTTGGATATGGCATCAGATGGCTCAGCCTAAAATGGTCAGTCAGTCTGATGCCAATTCAGTAAGCATCTAGGTAGTAAAAGTGTGTTCTTGATGATGGAGCAGCTGCACAATCTGCTGTCAGCAGCAATGCCACTCTTTACAATCTAAATGAAGTGGGGAATTCAGAGGAGGGCTGGTGATCAGTTACATTTTTCTTGTGCTTATCTTGTTGGCACCCTCGGCTAAATGAAGACCACAGTCTTCAAAAACAGGCAGAAATGTCAAAATTCAGCACCAGAGAAATGCTTAAGAGGAAGAAATCAACAGCAGGGGAATAGTATACTAAGATGATCTTCAAGAAATAAGAGGTTAAATTTACAAAACAGCATATTGTGTATACTTCTTTCTGCCCATCAGAATCACTAATCTATGAAACACATTTCCGAGCCCTAATGTCGCTTTTATACAGTGATGCAAATTTCTCTTTCTCTGGCAGCAAATTCAGCATCCTAGTCATTTATATGGTAGTTTTTCAGAAACATAATTCATACTTGTGCATGTGTGCGCTGAAGTTCATATGTCAAGGATAATGACAAATGTATTATTATTGCCGTCATTCAAAACGACGATTAACCAACCACAAAGACCCTGCACACAAGCAAAAGGGAGTCTATTTTTCAAAGCAACTGTCTAGGTCATGCATCTTGCTATTTTGTTCTTCCCTGCTGGCAGACGTCATATCAAGATGCAGTGTTCCTTGTCATTTGGGACTGAGCATCGATCACCAAATGGCAGAACTAGGTCAACAGTACTCGCTGATGTCTTTGGAGGGTCTGGGCTCTGCATGATCCACGGAAACAGTCATCAACAAACTTCCTTTTAAGACATGAACATGCTACAAGCTCAACAGATACAACGAGGTCGAGCACTTTAGCCAGATTGTGCCCTTCCCTAGGTTGGTAACACCATTTATCGTGTTCATTGTGATCACCCATTTATCAAAAAAAAAATTGGGCTGGGCCCCTAAGCAGGAGGTGGTCAATGAATATTTGGCTTTTAGAAACTGAAGAGTGAACTACGGTCACTGAATGACTTTCATATCTTTGTTTGCTGTTATTTGCAATGTTTTATTCTCCTATTATAATAACTACAAAGCAATCAAGAAAGAGAGATGCATGGATAATCCTTAAATGCTGGGAGTGCCATACTGTAAGAACAGTAACAGTAAGGGAGAATGGGGGAAAACACAATTTGGAAACCAATATTAGCATACATCATACTAGAGTATGGACGGAGACAAATTAATATATTGACATTTTTTTCAATGTGTTAAGTGGTTTTCTTCAATGTGAACCAATCTCAGAGAGAGTGAGAAAGCTTGATGGAGATAAAGAGGCACTTTTAAAGATATTAAAACATATGATTTTTCTCCAAATCTTGTGTATTAAATGTTATGTGATGGCACTAAATAACAAATAAGAGGATATGCCACACCCCGCCTTCTTGATCCTGGAGGACAGCTCCAGTAATATCTCTGGAGGACCATTCAGGAACTTGCAGGACCTGTTGTCAGGGTAAAAAACTGATTCAGGCAGACTCACCCTAGCCTTTCTTTTTATTTGCAAGCTACAAAAATAGGGAAGCCAAGATGAAGTCTGTTGCCCAATCAGTCAAGTGCACACCCACACACACACACACACACACACACAAACACACACACACACACAAACATTTCAAACACACACTACTTTATAAATGGGAGTAGAGCCCTGTTGAGTAAGACTAACGGAAACATTTAGTAGGTGAGATTGTCACACATTTCTGCTCTCATCAAAACAGAGGGGAGGACCCCTTTTTGTCCACTAGACGTCAAAGCCATCACCACTGCTGGTCTCTATTAGAATGATGGGAGGAGAGTGGTCACTTTACTCTATGCATTAAGAAGGCCTTCAGAAAACATGTGTGATTGTTATGTTCACTGATACGATAATCAGAATACCTACAGGACATTCAGCGACTATATTAAAAGTCTACCATAGCGAAGGAGAGCAAGCTCTCTGGAGCCATGCAGGGAAGAACTCCATCCCAACAACATGTAGTACTTCATTTTCACATACGTTATACATGTTCTGAATTTCAATTACTAACAAATCAATTTTTATATTACAACAAATGTGTTGGGTGGAAAGATTATGCAAAGCAGTAGGGAAGTACTCAGTAGTCATAAGGAATCTTAAAACGGGCAAAATAAGATATGGCCATTAAAGTAGATCTTTCGAGAAGGCAGAGAGGGAGGTTCCTCTCCGGAGTTTAGGTGAGAGTTCCAGATTTTCGAAAAGCAACCTGAGTACCACTGTGTGATGGTTTGGTGCTTCTGAAGCCGTGTAAACTGCAGTATGAGTCTCTCAGAGCTAAGAAAGAAGAAACAGCTTTGATTTTCAGTTTTGTACCAGGCGGAGGCGAAAGCCACATTGTGGAATTTTAAGCCCCATGCATGCTAATTTGTGCACACATCTGACATCTATTGGTAACAATCTTTACAAGCAGCGCGTTTGTGTAAGCATCATGGTGTCTTCTGTTATCATTTCCCTCCTATTGCAGTGGGGCTTTCTGACCTTCAGCCACCATACAGGGTCAAGCACAAGCCTTGCTTCTTTCTATAGTAGCACATTTTCCAATGCTAGAGGATACCAAGGGCTAAATTAGCAGCAGTCGCAGGGTCCACCCTTTTTTCCCTTTAAAATGGTGTGTGGTATTAATTGGTCAAATTTGTGTTGGTCGCCACAGCTGTTTTTAAATGAAAATCCCATGAGACAGAGCTGTAGGTTGAACAATATGGGAGTGTGGTCTTGTGCCTTCTTCCGAGAACAGACTACAATAGTGGAAGTAAGCTCCCCCCAAAGAACCTTGATATGAAAAGGAGTCAGAAGATGACATTTTTGTGTTAGGTGGTCAACTTAAGAGACATATAAAGCAAACTACTGCACAGTAGATACATTTGACAAGACAAGTCCTTTTGTTGTATCTTTAAGAAAAGCCTACGTGTGCACTCCTGTTACATTGTGACCAAGAAAAGCTGTAGATGCAACAAAATGTTATTGTTGTAGAACACGAATGCAAATGCAAAAGGACGATTATCGCATTTCATTGTCTCTCTACAACAGACATCAAAGCAGCAGCTCTTCCTAAACAAACAGAGAAACGAAAAAGATCATAGTAGAAGCAAAATAAAAACCTAAAACTGGCTATAGTCTTACAAAATGACTACTTGACCCCCAATCACTGGAAGCAGATGGAGAAGCCTAGCCATTATTGAAATGCCATGACCTTGACAGGCAGCCCATCTAAGCAATGGCAAACAGTGAAAAAGATATAAAATTAATGGCTGACAGAGGCTTACCTCATGCCCTCCCTCTCTGTCTAGTTTACCTTTCTGAAGCTCTAATGACAGCCAAAGCTCTTTATAGACAGACCTAAAAATCAAATTGAAAGCTTTAAAGCCTCGACTGGCTGAAAATATCACCAATGACATACGACCAATTGGCAGCTTTTAGGAAGTACTTAGCTTTCCATTTATTAACCGGCCAATGTGGGCAGGCCACGATATGTAGGAAACTACTACAGAGGAAGAAAGATTGACTACTTCAAGGGAAAATTATTTGGCAAACGGCTACATTTTCAAATGATTGTCTATAACGGCAAGGGCACGCACAATATGAATTACAAACAAACCGTGCTGACACTGTGGCAGAAAAAAGCAGATTTCGGTTGGGCAGCTTTTTTCATGCTTGGAGGTTCCTTTGCAGTGTGATGGTAGTGCCTGCTGACAAGCCAGCATATTTACTGTGCACTTCACAGAGCTGCAGCCTGCAGGAGACATAGGAAGGAGAAAAGTCAGATGCTCATTTCACATACTGCTCCCAAATGGCTCTTTGCAAACTTAGGGCCTGGTTTAGAGATTGGTGCACTGGCTACTCTGTCACAAATGTGATGAATATCCTGTCCGCCGTATTACGATTCCCATAGAATATAATGGGATCATAATTTGGTGAGCTGGATATCCGTGGATGTAATTTAGGGGTTGTCAGGGGTCGCAACTGTTACCCCTGGTACTGCCTTGGCGACCCCTGGCCTCAGATGTGGCAAATTAGGCGCCAGGAACGCAGTGACCCCTAGTCCTTATGGAGATCAGTTGGGGCTCCACTCTCTTTGTTTTCAAACAATGTTTTATTACACTAATAGTGAATAATAGTATAATAGTATATTATTCACCATTAGTTTAATAAAATGGAGTACAATTAGCTGGAATACACCCTTTCATGGCAGCTGAGGCGCATAAAAAAATGCTTTTAAATTTATGTTGTGTGCGTGCTTGCAGGTGAGAGTGTGTTTATGTGAGAGAGTGTATGCAAGTGTGAATTTGGAGTGAGTGAAAGTGGGGCTCAAAGGTCATGTGATGTCACTTCTGCTCCCCCTGGCATTTCAGTGACTTGACGTCCATGGGGATATCCGTCACGTTTGTGATGGAGTAACCCATCTGTCAAACTCTAAATCAGGCCCTTAGTTTGCCTTCTGTCTAAGTGGTTTCCTAACCGGAGGTAGGTGTCAGAAGTCAAGGTGGGCAAGGCTGCACACTGCTGTGTTTGCTCCTTTTCACACCTGACTGGACGGCCCAAGCTTTTACTTCCCCAATCCCTGCCCTTTGTGACCGGGGAAGCAAAAGTTCAAAGTTGCAAAGTTGGAATTTGCGGTTTATAATTTAAATAAATGTGTCTGCAACAAATGTACAAATCTGTGACCTGGCGGTTAACCGTGCTGTTCTATAGTAGGCACATTTACCCTATAATCAACTTTATGACAATTCAAACATGTCAGTAGGAGACACAAGATCTCTGCAACAAGAGCATTAACTACTTGAGCTAATTTACTAGTATTTACACTCTTAGACTCAGCAACATAAGCTATCTTAAAATGTGGATTGTTTGGAACCGATAACGTAAACCAGAAAGCCTTTATTATGGTATGACTTATTGTTATCAGCTTCATTGGGGGCAGAGTTTGTAAAATAACTCAGTTGTGCTGAGAGATCATAGATTGACAATGACTGACTCACTCTGCCCCATAGGACTCTGGCTCCTTTCTGGTATCCCCTCTCAATGTGTGGACTGCAGGATCATACTTTAGTTTAGTGGCAAGCGCATAGCCAGTCTTTGGAAATGGTAACCTCACCAACCCGAGTACTGTAAATCATGCATGCCAATACACCCGATTCAGGCGGGAGACTGCAGACTTTTGAATCAAAAAAGGCTTTCATTTAGCTGTCTTCCACCTGAAACTACCTCTGCTGCAATGAAAGTTAATGGGGAAAATACATCCCTGTTTTCTTTTCTAAAATCTCCCACTTTCCTGTTCTAAAATGTTGGCACCTATTCTCATTATCTCTCTCTTGCTGTCATTCCTGTGAATAAATGCTCAGGAACCCCACTCTCAAATTCACAATGACTGCCATGCTTTGCTGCACTCCAGCTCATTTGTAACTGTCAAGAAGGGGCAGTGCGAGGACAACAAAGCAGTTTTTTTTTAAGTACCCCTCTTCCTTTCCTTCGTGTCCTTTGGGGGTACCTCCAATGTTTAATTTGTAAAAAACAAGAACAAAAAAATTATAACTGGAGGCACCCAAAATTGTTCATAGGAGGCCACCGCTGGCACTTCTGAATGGTACCTTGACAAATACCAGGCTCACTAGTTTTTTTCCACTTCATGCCTGTATACTCTTAGGGCCTGATTACCGGGTGCTCACAATATTCTGACCATTGGGTTAACACCTGTTTAGGCATGAGTCAGAATTATGAGTTTGAAGGTATTTAATGCATCCAATATTTAGCTGATGCATTGAATAACTCAAACTTCTGTAACTTTCGGCAGGTCAAACTTAAATTTAACAGGGGAAAACATACAGTATTTACTATATCATGCAGATTTTGATGTGTTAAACACCAAAATCCACATGTTATTCCCCATTAATTCATAACAGATGTTATTTATTGCACCGATAAACAACATACCCTGTGGTATGGATATTTATCAGGGGGGATAAATAATATCTTGAGTCGTCATCAGGCCCTTACTCTCTCTAATTCTCACTCTTATAGATTATTTTTAATCAACGCCTTAGCACTTAATCAATATCGTGATATATTTCTCTTCCTCCTTCTTTATGCCTTTCTCTCTCTTGTTCTAGCTAAAAAAGGTTTCTGATGAAAAATAAACCTGGGCCCACCACCTGCAAACATGCACAAATTAAGCAGTGGCCGCACATCAATGACACCATCAAGGGGCAGCTACCTCTGAATTATTACTGAGGGCCTCATTACGAGTCTGGCAGTCACTAGACCGCCAGACTCGAGGGTGGCGGTCCGAACGCAACATTACAACTCTGGTGGTTGGGCCGCCAGGGAACTGAGAGCTCCGCCCGGATCAGAGATCCCGGCATTCTGCCAGTCGTCCTAATCTGTCAGGATAGCGCTGCAAGCAGTGCTGCCCTGTGGATAGTGACCCCCTTCTCTGCCATGGGTTTCATGGCGGTACCACCGCCATGAGACTGCTGGAGGATAATGGTCGCAGGGGCCTCCCTGGCCAGCACCCTCGCAGTGTTCAATGTCTGCTTTGCAGACAGTGAACACTGCGAGGGTGCTGGTGCACCCTGCGCTCTACAGCACCACCATGAGAATGCTGGAGGAGAACGCATGCAGAGGGTCCCAGGGGGGGCCCGTGCACTGCCCGTGCAATTTGCATGGGCAGTGCAGGGACCTCCCTGGCCAGCACCCTCGCAATGTTCAATGTGTGCTTTGCAGACAGTGAACACTGTGAGGTGGCTGGTCCACCCAGCTCTCTACAGCATTGCAGCCGGCTTGATTATGAGCCAGAGACAATGCTGTAGGCTGTTTTCCACTGGGCCAGTGGTCAGAAACTCATGCTTCCGCTCGCTGACCTTGCGGGAAACTCTTAATGGGGCCGGCGGGGAGGTAGCCACTATGGAGGCAACCTCTCTGTTGGAAGTTCAGCGGACTGTGAATACCGTCCGCCAAACTCATAATCTGCCCTTAAGTCTACTGCCAGCATGAAACTTTGAAACATGCAAAATCAGCAGACTGAAAATAAGATGGCTGCACGTCATTACATTCATGAGTGATTGCAGGGCTGGTCACAGCCATGAATCTAAAATTATGTGCAGACTCCATGAACCCTTTCATTTGAGAACAGTAATTTCTCTAATCAGTGGCTCTGATTCAACCTTACTGAAAGTTCTGTGATTAGCTTGCTTGTTTTCGATCAATCTTCTTGGGTCTCTGTGCTTAATTTGCAGAAATTCACAGTTAAAAGTTGCTTCTTAGAGGGCACACTGATGATGGCCAGGTGTCCTGCAGGCATCTCACGTTTTATTGAAGTGCCAGCTCGCTGCCGAGTTCTATAAGCTAACATGGGGCACGTGGGTGTGCCTGAGTCCAGTGAAAACAGTGTGCTGTGACATTATTAGGTTTTACAGGTGTGATGCATAAGGCACAGTCATTAATGTGGGCATACGCGGAATTAATCAATTTTAGGCCTTAGTAGATTTGTGCCGGTGGTTGCAAGTGGTGGTCCTCGAGACTCATTTTCTGGGGGCCTGGGAGTTACTTTTATCAATCAGATTTTTTCTCAGAACAAGAAAGAAAAATCACTGGCAAAACCAATAGGTTTCGCCTATGCAGATTCATTGGCTTTGTCAATGTTTTTTACACCTGTACAGCAGAGCGGGCTGCTGTGCAACATGGGTAAAAAATAAAGAAAAATGCGCTATGGCATGGCCAGCATTGACTGCGTTGTAGTGCTTATTTTTTCTTTAAGACATTGCACAGCAGCCCGGGCTGATGTGCAATATGTCTAAAATACAATAAACAAAACCAAATAACACTTGCATCCGCACAAGCGGTTTGGCTTTGTTTAATGTTTTTTGTGGCAGACCAGAGGGACGGGGGTAGGGGGAACCATGGGAGGGGCAGTAGCACAACAGACATCGGGAGGAGGGTAGGGGGAAGCAACAGCAAAGAGGTGTGGAGGAGGAGGTAGGGAGAAGCAGCAAAACACAGGGCGAGGTGAGTGCGGGGGAAAGCAACCCAAAGTAGGTGTGGGAAGGAGGGAGAGGGCGTCAACACAATGAAGAGTGGAAGGAGGATGGGGGCGAGAACAAGAGCACAGACAGTTAGGGGCGAGGGACTGGAGACACATGCACTCTTAGAGAGTGCATAAAAAAATAAAAGTACCTACAGGAGCCTGCAGCCAGTGTAAGAACAGTGGGCGCAGACAGGAGCTGTACTTGATTCATGCTCCACAACAGATACCCACACTGTAGCCCCATGAGGAAGTAGGAGGAAAGCAGGAGGCGGTGACCAATGAGAAGCAATGCCAAACCATGGTAAGTAAAATAAAACAATGTTTCCCAGAGCAGCGCATGCGCTTGTCTCAGGTAAAACCTAAAAAGGCAGAAAAAGGAGAAAGAAGAATGAAGGGAAAGGTGGGAAGACAGTGACAAGAGGAGAGAGCAGGATTGAAATAGAACCTGCAGGAGTGCTATAAAGAGACAGGAAGTGGAAGGCAGTGGAAGAAAGATGCATGAGGTGGAGTCAAAACTAGGCAACTTTGAAATTCAGCAAACCTGACAGCTGGCAGGACTAGTGGCAAGAAAACGTCGGCCTTCACTTATTTCAATTCAAAGTAAGCACTAGTTTTAGGTCTGGTTTACTAAGCCCCGTAATACCCCTGTGATGCAATCCTAAATTTAATCAGCTGATTGGTGACAGGAGGACACGTGGTTGAATTTATTACTCCTGGTACCACACTTCCACAGAGGGCTAGTGAGCATCCCGCAGAAGGTTGGCTTGGTTGTTGCTGTTTTTGTATGTAAAGCAGTCTATAAGACTCGTTTGAAATATCTAGCTCCAAAACAGACTGTGTATGAGGATGAAGGATGTTTGGAACAATTTAATATTATGCTTTGGGCCCACATATAACAAACTCAAACAGTAGCTCAATACTTTTCTACTATTATCATACCTGATTGGCAGTCCCCAAATACAGGCAATGTGCACTTAATGGCACTATTTCCTGTTACAAACAAATTACAAATTAATATATTTATAATGAAGCAAACATTAACATTTGGTTTCTTTAATCTGTATTTTATATTTTTACATGACAAATACCATTCAGGTGCTCTGTCTAATTATTGTCTTTAAAAAATGCAATAAAACAGGATTAATCAAACCCAGAATGCAATGAATCCAGTATTTGGGTAAGCATTCCAACAACATCCATAAGAAAGGCCATCTGTTGGGAGGTTCCAAATGTAGAAGAAAAAGAATGACTAGATATTCATGTCACTGGTTCCCTCAAAATAACGGCCAAGCAGTGATTCATTTGTAAATAATAATAATGTAAGTGCAGTGGACCAAAGTGCTTCTCAGGTGAGTACACCAATGCTGCAGAGTACTAATGTTGCTGAATACCAAGTCTGCCTGCTGTTCACTCCCCCTAATGCATTTGTTTTTTGCACCAACCTACAATTCCTCTCTATCTCACCCTTGCTTGGATTTTCATCCTTGATTGCTCCTGCTATCACTATTTCCTATCTTCCTTTGCTCCTTCTCTCTCTTTTTTTACAATTCTCTCTCTTGCTTTGTCAAAGCCTGCTAATGAAAAACAAGTCTGTCCTGACAAGTGGAAGCTGGTGTCCACCAGCGGTAATTGCCTGCACAAATTAAACCCTGATGTCAGGACTAGCACCCTAGGAGGCTTGCTACTGTAACCATCCCAGGACGACAAAGAACAAGACATACAAAAACTGAAAGCTGCATGGAGGTCATCTCAAGGACATGAAGTGCCTAGACGAGGTGTGAACCTTGTAGTAGAGCTTGCCAGAAAGTATCTAAGGACGTGAGCAACATAAAGTGTGTCAAGGCTTGAAAAGTGCATTCCAGAACTGAGAGTGTAGTGGGGCTATATGATCATGGCTATGCTGGTACCATCTAAGACTTTGTGGGAGTGCTTCTCTATACATTCCCCCCGTAGGAGTGACACAGAAATGGTATTCCCATACTGAGTAGTACAAATAAACTTTACATATGTCATTGGTCTATAAATGCTGTCCTGTTACGTGAGGCCATTTGCTCTCATTGTGGAACTGTTTGAAAATCCCACCAGTTCTGGAAATTGCAGTTTAGACTACAGTCAGATCCTGACCACAAATCATAGTTCTCCAGTACCACCTGGAGAAACCATGTGTCTGGTGGATGAGGCCTGTCTCATCAGTGCCCCCAACAACTAAAAATTCCAACTGTGAGTGGTCATTCTAGTGATACATGATATACCTTGAGTGCTAGCCAAATGCCCCACTGGTAGTCTTCATCCAAAAGCGATGACGGAAAAGAACAGCTATGAAATTAACTGGTTGCCAATGAATTAACTGGACATTGTGACTTTGTGAAACCACTTTCACCTGTCATTTTACATGTCACAAGTGATGTGAGGTCATAAGCAGTGCCTGATGGGGGGGCAAGTTACAGATAGCTCACTGTTAGACCAGACAACCTTAGTGTGGTTTTCCCCCCAACTTTGTGCCTGCCTCCTTCCATTTGTGGACCTTGTTTTTGCAGGGTTTAGGACTCTGTGCACTTTAGCACTGGTTAGTGCTTGTGTTCTCTCCCCTAAATCATTGTAACATTGGCCTAACCCAACTGGCATATTTACTTTACTTATAAGTCCCTAGTAAAATGTGCCTATTTGCTCAAATAGGCCTGCAGCACTCATTGTGCCACCCACTCCAGTAGCCCCCTAACCATGGCTCAAGCCTGTCATTGCAGAGCCTGTGTGTGCAGTGCTACTGTCACTTTGACTCGGCATTTAAAACCCTTTGCTAAGTGTTGGACTTTTTTGCTTATGCAGGGTCATCCCAAATCTTTTTGCCTCCTGCCTCCTATTTTTTCTGACCTGTTTCTGTTGGCTTTTGAACTCTGAGCACTTTACCACTGCTAACCAGTGCTAAAGTGCATATGCTCTCTGTGTAAATTGTATGGTTGATTGGTTTATCCATGATTGGTATTTTTGATTTACTAGTAAGTCCCAAGTAAGGTGCACTAGAGGTACCAGAGCCCATAAATCAAATGCTACTAGTGGGCCTGCAGCACTGGTTGTGCCACCGACATAAGTAGCTCTGTAATCATGTCTCAGACCTGCCACGGCAGTGTCTGTGTGTGCAGTTTTAACTGTAAATTCGACTTGGCAAGTGTACCCACTTGCCAGGCTTAAACCTTCCATTTTCTTACATGTCAGACACCCCTGAGGTAGGCCGTAGGTCGCCCCAAGGGCAGGGTGCAGTGTATTGTTAAGGTAGGACATATAGTAATGTGTTTTATATGTCCTGTCAGTGAAATATGGCTACATTCGTTTTTCACTGTTGCAAGGCCTGTCCCTCTCATAGGTTAACATGGGGGCTACCTTTAAATCTGATTAAAGTGTAGATTCCCTTTGGGAGCGGATGGACATGTGGGGTTTGGGGTCTCTGAGCTCACAATTCAAAAATACATGTTTTAGTAAAGTTGTTTTTAAGATTGTGTGTTTGAAAATGCCACTTTTAGAAAGTGAGCATTTTCTTGCTTATAGCATTTCTGTGACTCTGCCGGTTTGTGGATTCCCTGTCTCGATCAGTTTGACAGTTGGGCGGGTTGCACCTCACACTAGACAGTGACACAAAGGTAGCTGGGGTGTAGTCTGCATTTCCTCATGAGCCATCTGTGCTAGGAGGGAGGGGTGGTCACTTACACCTGAAAAGGCTGTGCCTGTCCTCACACAATGCAGTCTCCGACCCCCAGGGGAGTGTCTGGGGCCTGGCCTGGGCAAGGCAGGATTTCACATTCACAAGAGACTTTACTTTAAAGTAGGCCTACTTCAAAGGAGAAATTGGGTATAAGAAGGGCACCCAAAAGCACAGACTTTAGATCACTTCTGGACATCAAGAGGAACCTCTGCCTGGAGAAGAGCTGAGGAGAAGTGCTGCCCTGCCTGTGACTGTGCTTTGTGGAGCTATCCTGCATTTGCTGCTTCTGCCAGAATAAGAGGGCAAAGACTGGACTTTGTACGCCTTCCATCTTGTGAAGAAATCTCCAAGGGCTTGATTTAGAGCTTGCCTCCTGTTGTTTGAAGTCTCAGGGACAGCAAAGACTTCTCTCTGCCAGCACCTGAAGTCTCTGGAGAGACTCCTGCTCTGACAAATGGTGCCCTATCCAGTCCCTGGGCCCCTGAAAGGAAAGCTAGTGGAAATCCAAGGAAATCGACTTCAGACGACTTCGGACCGGCACCGCGGCTGAATCCGGTGATGCCGCCTGCAAACAACTCCGTGATCTTTGCTGGAACGCGACGACCTTAGCAGGCCCGACGCCGCTGCAGCCCCGCTGAAGTCCGCGACTCAGTGGAAGTCGCCGCACCACATCGTGACCGATGCCACTCGAAGTGCGCAGATTCAACGTTTCGCACTGACGCTTTGATCCCTGACTTCGCGCATCGACTTGTCTCTTCACCAAAGGTACTGTACTTGGGGGTCTACGTGACTCAGTGTCCACCACCGCTGTTGTCGGCTTGTTGGGAACGACTCTGTCACGATGCCGTGTTAACACCTCATCGAAGCATTTTGTGTTTCTAAGCGCTATTTTTGAGTTTAATCTTTAAAAATTCATAACTTGACTTGTGTATGTCGGATTTTTGTCATTTTGGTCTTGTATTTCCTATTTTTCTAAACTGGTGTTGTGTCATTTTGTAGTGTTTTCATTGAGTTACTGTGTGTGTTGGTACAAATACTTTACACCTAGCACTCTGAAGTTAAGCCTACTGCTCTGCCAAGCTACCAAGGGGGTAAGCACGGGTTAGCTGAGGGTGATTCTCTTTCACCCTGTATAGAGTAAGGGTCCTTTGCTTGAACAGGGGGTAACCTGACTGTCAACCAAAGACCCCATTTCTAACACCAAGCCTTAAACTCCCTTTTGATTACCCTTAAATCACCCCTAAGGAAGGCCCAAGGTAGCCCATACGGCAGGGTGCTGTATAAGTAAAAGGTAGGACATGTACTTTTAAGTTGTTCATGCCCTGTAGAGAAAAAAACCTAAATTTGTTTTCTCTACTGTAAAGCCTACTCCTCTCGTAGGTTAACATAGGGAATTACTTTATACTTCTTTAAGCTGTAATTCCCAATTAGAAAAGAGTAGCTGTCTCATGTTTCATATCTTAGGAATGGTAATGATAAATCCTCTTTACTGTTAAAGTCAGTGTTACTTCTAGCAAGTGTACATTTACCTGGTCTTATAGGTCTGTGTGCCTGCAGCCTATCTCCAATACTCGCCTAGAGTGGGTGACAGCCCCACTTTGTGCATTCCCTCTAGACCGCAACAAACACAGGAAGGTTAGGTGTGTCTGAGTACTCATCTGCATTCTGATAGCGCTTCCTAGGCAGGATGGGAGGGCAGGGCAGACACTTACACCTGGATAGGCAGTGTCTATACTCACACAAATGGATGATTACTCCCTGCTGACAGTCTGGAGTCAGGACTGGGAAGAAAGGACCTCTGTGCATTCAAAGACCCTTCTTTGAAGTCTCCCCCACTTCAAAGGCACAACTAGGTCTAAGTGCTCGACCCATGACACCAGAACTTCAGTACACTTCTGGACCTGTGAAGATTCGGCCAGGAAGAAGGACTGATGTGCTGTTTAAAGGACTGCTACTCTGGTGGATCAATGCCAGGCTGGACTCTTGCCTTGCTGAGCTACACTGCTGCCTGCTATTCCCCCGCTGAAGTGAGAAGGACTTGACCTGCATCACTTGAACCCAGAAGGGCTCTGAGGGCTTGCTGACTTGCCTCTTGTTTTTTGAAGTCTCGGGGGCACCAAAGACTTCCAACAATCCTGCTACAGCCTCTGGACTCTGCCATCTGTGAGACCTGCGATGCCAAGTGGTGCAACACAGTCCCCGAGCCTTGGAAGTCAGATTTTCTGGCTGCTCCTGCAAAGAAACCATGCATTGACCTAGTTGCACCAATTCGAACTGACACATTTCCTTTGCAATCAACGCTTCACCACTGCATCATCGCTGCAGCGAGGTTCAAGGATACCCCATTGCCATCAACACCACGTTGCTTCTGACAGGATCAGAGCACCGTATTGCTGACTGTTCGATGCATAGTTCCCTCTGCATGGCCTGGAATAGATGCATCCCCTTCATCTTTCGGATCGACGTGGACACAGCGCTTCACTGCTTTCTTAAGTGCGGACCCAGAACCTACGCATCGACATACTTGTGCCGATCGGAACCGGTGCATCTCAAGGACCAAGATACTTTTGTTTAGCAGGCCCTGCAAGGGTCTTGTCGCCAGCCTGCTCTCCATCATGACTGGACTGAACTTTAAACTTTAGCCCTGTCTAGCGTGAACAGATAGTTCTGGTTGGCGCTTTCTGCTTCTAAGCACTACAGTTTCATTTACCTTTAAACATGCATATCTCAACTTCTACTTTTTGGATTTTTGTTGTTTCAGTGTTGTTTTGTTTTATTTATTTAAGCTCTATTTTTCTAACCTGGTGTGGACTATTTTTGCGTGGTGTTTACATTGTTTTACTGTTCGAAGAGTTGCACAAATTCTTTACACTTTGCCTCTTAAGTTAAGCCTGACTGCTTTGTGCCAAGCTACCAGAGGGTGAGCACAGGTTAACGTCTAGTGTGTATATGACTTACCCTGACTAGGATTGTGGCTTAATGCAGCATTGTAAATATGGGCACCTCCAACTAAGTTTTCTGCTGCAAAGGGACATGCAATGAGTGTTGCCGTGGATGTTCCACCGAGGGCCCATTGCTTTTGACGCTGCCCAAAAGATTTCGTAAATCTGTGGCAGCGCCAAAAATTAACTCCACCCAAGAAGTGGCGTTAGCATGGCGCAATTAGGGGAAATACTTTTATTTCTCCTTTTTTTTGCTTTTTTCCATGTGTGCTGCATTTTGCAGCACACATAAAAAGAGCAAAACACCATGAGTCATTGTTTATGTGCAGGAATGTGTCCCTTCCTGCACATTAACAATCATTCAATAATGACGATTTGCTACGTCTATGTGTGCTGCATTTTGCAACACTCATAGAAGTGCCAAATCGCCTCTGTAGATTGTTTATGTGCAGTAAACAAACATTCCTGCACATAAACAATCATTCCCTTGAATGCAGACACCCTTGCACTTTGGTGCAAGAATACGTGCATTGGCGCAGGCAGAGGTAGGGGAAACACAGGGGTGCGCATTTCAGAACTGACGCAGTGGGCCGCTGCAAATGTTGGTGTAGCGCCGTGCCAGTTCCTTATAAATCTGGCCTAAACCTTTATCCTACATTGATGATCCAGTCCCTGAGTCCCTATCTCTAAAAATGAAGCCGTAAGTCTACTGCCACCTAGTTCAGTACCACAAATGCCTCTCCTAAGCAAAGCATCGTGACTGGCACTCCTCATGTAAAAATTCACTTGAAAAAACTTGATTGCAAACCAATGAATCTTTACATCAACAGACCAGTGACTAATCTCACTGCCGGCCAAATTGATTAAAAACTATATGGCAGGCCAATTGAAAAATACTTTACCGGTAAAACAATCGATAAGAAACTTACAATTAGAGCCTAGACGAAGTTGCAGCACTGAAACTGTTTATCTCTATTCCACAGCAGTGCACTGAAACTGCTTAGCTCTATGCGACAGCGCTGTAACTGCTAACCTTGTGGTATTCGATGATGCCTTGATTTTGATGGAGCATGTAGAGTAATCTCTTCATGTCCTACTAGCTTTTTATGTAGATTTTATGCAATGAACCACAATATTCTCTTTGATTCCTTTTAAATAAAAGCTGGTATTGAAGATTCTATATTAAATCAGTTTTCATTACATCTAAGCAAATGACAAATCGAAATTCCTCTGGACAGCCGCGGTTCTTCTCCTTGCTCCATGTCACACAGTGTACGGCAAGGGTCCTTCATTGTTCCTCTGCTATTAAACTATACCTGGAAGCCATGGATGATATCCTGAATGCACGAGTCACTGATAACTATCAATAAGCTGATGGAACACAACTCTATTTTAGAATATTTTGGGGTTCATCCTTGATAACAGGCTCCATCTTGATTTGTATAATAAAAACATTGTAATTGGGCCCAGTATCAAATGAGGACAGTAAAAAAAAGAAAACTGTACCCCCAAAGCAAGAACTTAAACTAGTAGAGCAAGCCCTTGTAATTTACAGAAATGACTACAGAAATGTCCTCCACAGATCAAGGGTGTCACCATTGCTTCTCAGGATGTGCCCTCACTTTCAGAAGAAAGAGTGGATGACATCTGGAAATACTGAAAGATAGGAAACAGTGAGTTGTCTTCACACCACGGAAATTCCTTCCACAATGTACTAAGAAAGTATGCCCTAAAAAACTCAAAGCCTTCCTTTGTAAGTGGGGTTTTCAAGAGAAGGGTTGAAACAGGATGCAGAGCCAGAACCGTAGAGCTACCTATATGTTTTAGTATTATTGCAATTATAATTAGCACGTCTATCTCTTACATACTCTGCCCATCACATTGCCAGACACTGCATGCTATGACATGATAACTGCACCTTGGTGGTCATCGTGCACAACACGAAAACGATTCCGTAATAGGCACAAAACCAAAACAGAATCCTTCCACAACAACACTGTGTAATTTATCTATGTGGGTAAGCACTTTAGCGCTGTACATGCTGGGTTAAGTGTTTACAAATGCTACAATACAGTGCAATACAAAACAATGCAACACAATACAATGCAATACAATAAATTTCTTTAAATAACATGAAGTGTGACATTTATCCTTATGGAGTTGGCCCTCTCTGCAGGGTCACCCCTAAACTTTTTGCCTTTACTCCTACTGTTTTATGATCCCGTTTTTGTTGGCTTTTAAGACTCCGCACTGTACCACTGCTAAAGAGTGATAAAGTGCTAGTCCTCCCCCTCAAAGCATGGTACAATTGGCTTACACCGGATTGGTACATTTAATTTACTTGTAGGTCCCTCGTATATGGTACCACGGGTACCCAGGGTCTGTAAATTAAATGCTACTAGTGGGCAGCAGCACTCATTGTGCCACCCACTTAATGTAGGCTTTCAAACATGCCTTAGGCCTGCCATTGCAACCTGTAGTGAAATTTCAAACTGCAAATTTGACCTGGCAAAATAAAGCATTTGCCAGGCCTAACCACCCCCCCCCCCCCACCTATACACACACTGGAGAGGTGGACAATAAAGGAGGATGTGCTCCCTAAGGTACAATTGGGCTTCAGTAGTGGTTACTCGACAGTGGATGGATATCTTGTATTGACAATTGGCTGAGGATTATGCTTTTAAGAAAAAACAGCCACTTTATTTTTCATATATAGACTTGTCCACGGCATTCAATACAATCAACTGGGCTCTTCTGTGGGGAAAGATGTCTGAGCACAATATTCCACCAAGGGTGGAAATGGAAAGTAGGTGCTCTATCTAGTAGGAGAGAGATACCTAATGGTTTTAAGGCAAGGGTATTTATTAGCCCCCCTTTTGTTTTCTATCTATATAACTGATGTATCAATAGTTTTAAGCAAGGCTCACTCCTTTCCCCGAAACTCGGTGCAGAGGCTATTTCTTTTCTGTATCATGCAGATAATTCGATGCTATTGCAGAATAGTGTAGTGAACAAGCTGATAATAAATGCCTCTAAAACAAAAGTGATGTTTTTTCCAACAGTACTATACAGAAAAAAAATCAGAAGTGGTGACTGAATGGTGCACAATTAGAGGAGGTAAAGGAGTATAGGTATTTGGGTCTCTTTTTTAAATATACTTTCAATTTTAAAGCACATATTGATCAACAGGAGCAAAGAGCAAGGTCCATAGCAGGTGCACTGCATTGAATAAACCCGAAATTGGGGCATGCCTTTGAAGTTCTTAAAGAGAACTATCATCCAAAACTAGTAAATTTGCTCTTGTATGGTTGTGAAGCCTTCATGGAGAAAAATACTAGCAATTTTTGGATAATAGAAATTAATATTTAGAAAAGATGGTTAGGCCTCCAAAGAGGTACAGTTAATAATGAACTGAGGTTGGATGTGGGCTTGACGAGTATAATGTATTAGTACCAGCAAATCATTCTCAAATTTTGGGCTTGACTCATTAATGCAGCTGAAGGTTTGCTGAGGCAGATAATTAAAGAATATTTACAGCACAAAAAAACATCACCTTGGATTATACATTTACAGAATATTAAGGACAGTCTTAGTTTTTTGCCATCTTTCGATACACAGTGTATTTCAGTAGCCCAAACAAAGAGTACACTTAGGTGAGTAGTCAAGGAAAAATCTAGATTCTTTGATTTAGAGGATGCGATTAAAAGAGATAAGTTGTCCCATTTACTGGTGCACTGATTACAGGGGTTTTCCACATCTCACCTGTGTGATATTAAGTATTGCTACAAAGTGCTCACTGATGGCCAGGCTTGACCAGGTGACAGTCCTTTATTCACTGGAGGATCCCTAATCATGACAGAATGGAAACCCTTCTCTGTCCTTTTTGCAAACTCTTTACATTGACCTTGGGTCATTCGTAAATTATTTTTTCAGTATTCACTACTGTAAGGCCTACCTCTCCCATGGGATAGCATTGGAGTATCTTATTACATTTAATACATGCTAAATTTTGATTGGGAGCAGGTAGAAATGTCATGTTTGGACTCCAATGAATTGTAATTTAAAATCCTTTTTAATGGTAAAGCCGGAATTTAGCTTACCATTTTGAAAATGCCACTTTTAGAAAGTTTTCATAAACAAAAGGGCACCCCAGTATTCCCTTGTGGGCTTGAGTATCTATAGTACAGTAAGTAAAGGTGCCTACAAGGGAGTTATTTTGGTAAAAACATTCAAGTACTTAAAATATGCTGTGATGCCTAAAAGTGACATTGTAAATTAATTTCTTGTACTTGGTCAAAGAAAACATTGAAATGATTTGTTGAATAAATCACACACAGGTTTGTATGCTTGTGAATGGTTTATTGAAAACATGCAAGAAGAAAAGTGGTTCAAAGTAAATAATATTGCATAGTACATTGACAATGTGTACCTGGGAAAGGCAGGGGCATAACACAGGCCCCTGCGATGCAAGGGAAGCCCCAACCCTTCAGGGAACCCACAGCCCTTCAGGGGGGCATTCAACTCAAGGCTAATGAATATCTGAGATGTGGGGGAGACAGGGGCCCCTCCTTACATTCTGCAGTGGGGCCTCATAATTTTGCATAATGCCACTTGGGAGAGGGCAATCCTGCCAGGAGGGCGGGGGTCGTTCCCTACCCCACCTACATTTCAAATGGCTGCATCCAGCACACTCATAAAGGAACTTGAACCACCCTTTTGTCACCCTAGACCTCTTGGAGTCTGGGAAGGAGAAGAAAGGGGAAGTAAGGAACTTTCCATAACCAGAAGTGGGGGTGAACTTGACGGTTTCCCCAGTTCAAAGGAAGGCACCAGGGATAAATATTAGACCTCCTGAACCACTCACCAGTACACTCCTGGACCTGTGTACATTATAGAAGAAGGACTGTCTTGTTCCACAGAAGAACACCATACTGCTTGAGGTCAGCCTTGTTCCCTAGAGGACTGCCCTCCTGCTACTATAAGATGTGTGTTCTGCTGCTTAAGGCCATCCTTGTTCATCAGAGGACTGTCCTGCTGCTTGACACATGCCCTGTTCTCTGAGAAGGAAGACTGGACCTGCTCCCTTCTTCCCAGGCTAACCTGATTGAATTCAAGGGTCCGCTGGCTGACCTGTTCTGAGCTGCAGGGACACAACAAGCTCCAGGGGGTTCCCTGCAACTTCCCAGCTGACCTGCTGCAACTGGCTGTGCCTGAACCTTCAAACCTGCATCTGGACCTGCCTGAGCCCTGTTGGCTTCTCCTGGAGTGAGTTCCTGATCCCCAAGTGATGCCCCTTCAGGTTGTGGACCCTTGGCAGGCGTCACTTGAACTACTCCTGTGAAATCCTGAAGCTTTGAATTCTGCATGTCAGAATTTGGGAAGGTAACTATTTTAGTGGGATTAACCCAGTCCCTTTATCTGGTCCACACTGCATCGCAGTCAGCCTGAATGTGTAACTTTGTCTTGGTCTAGCGCGATCAGATACCCACAGTTAGCACTTTTTGCTTCTTGGGGCTATTTTTACTTATACCTTTAAAACTGCGTATGTCCTACTGACTGGATTTTTGCCGTTTTGGTCTCATTTTATTTATTACATTTTAATCTATTTTCCTAAATTTGTTAGGGATTTATTAGGTCATGTTTGAACTTCATGACTGTTTGTGTGCTGCATAAATACTTAACACAGTGCCTCTAAGTTAAACCTGACTGCTTCTGTGCCAAGCTACCAGAGGGTTAAGCACAGGTGAATTTAGTGACTTTTGTGGCTCACCCAGAGAAGGAGCGTGGTTGTTGCTTGAAAAGGGTTTACACCCACCTCAATCAAAAACCCAATGTCTTACATACCCTAACATAAACTTTTATAATAGCATAATACAATTCAGCTCCACCCGTTTGCTCTGTGCGACAATTTCTAACCTCCAGAAATCCAGAATGTTTTTTTTTAAACTTTCAATCTCATTACACATTGTGGTATCACTGTATTTTTCTGCAATGTTGTTGCCATATGAAGCATCACACTGCATAGGATTTACCCTATTAAAATGTAGTTTAACAAAACTACCTACTTGGCCCGACGCCAATGAAGTGTGGCAGTGCTATAGTGAAATTGGTAATTAATTGTAAATATAAATACACACTAACAGATCAGCTCAGACCAGAAACAATCAAGTGAGACCAAACAAGTGAGAATATCTGTGTACCATGCAAACACTCTCTTAGCATTTATAAATAAATGGCAAATGATTAAGGGTGATAATTAATGCATGCATGCTGTATGCTTCTTAACTGCAGACATTTCATTACTCTGATGAAGCCCTAGAGGTTTACTTGTTTACTTCGGAAAGTTTACTGCAAGCCAGATGTAAGCCATTGTGACGTGGATGTTTGGTTATAGTGTCGTCTTCTCTTTCTATCTGAACGCCAATTCAGAAGGTTTTGAGAAGAGAGAGCTATTGTGCAAGCACATACACTGCAAATTCAGTCACTACTTGCTATAAAAGTGGCAAAAGAGCATCAGGTAAGTCCTAGACGTTATTAAATGCTGTACTTTGATGACAGTGTGATCAGGGGACCATTTAGATCACAATACAGGATAAAATTTTGATTACAAGCAGACTTAGTTTGAGCTATGCACTTATTTATGTATTTATTTCAGAGTTTTCTCAAGTGCAAAACAATTCCAAAGGACATCATAAGTACTTACTTTTTGTAGGTCTTGCATACACCCACCTTTAGCTGCCTCATCAGCCTCATGTATTAAAAAAAACACATGAATAATACATATATTTATACATCAAGGGACTTTGGGCCTGCAGTCTACATCTACAGGTCTTTTAAATTGTCAATGTGCTTCCATCCACTAGGAAATGGAATGCAGCAGTGGGTCAGTTTATGTCAGATTATGGGTCTCTTGCACTGCGAGTCACAGCTTTTTACAAAGCACATTTGCGCATCCACATAAAAAAGACCAGATTACATTTGCACATCCACCTAAGTAGTAGGGCAATTCAGTGTCTGTACTGCTGGGCGAAGCTCTCCTTTCATTTCTTTTTTTACATTGCCATTGTATTTTAAGTCGCAGCCAACCAGACAGTGCAGCTGTCTGGTGTGCTAAAGACATATTGGGGACTTTCAGAAAGTTGACCTAGGAATACATTCCACTTTTTGATTTCCATTGGCTTTGTGGTTTGTAACTCACACTTTCTGGCTTTCCATTTGCTGGCTTTATTTGCTTTAGGCTCTCCAAGTTCAGTTCCTTCCTCCCATTTCCTAAACTGTGTTTTCTGAATTCTTCCACTATCCTGCTTTCGGTTAACAGGCCTTTAAATCTTACTTTTAATTTGTCACATTTACTGTGCATTCAAAGTCCAAGGTTAAATGTTAGGCCCCATCTTTCAAGGGCGCATATCTACTTTTCTTTCTCTAACTTCAAAGTGAGAGGATTTATGTGACTATCTTGCTGGATACTGGGGGTAGGAAAGAGTATTTTTTTCATCACATAACATTTAAAAGAACTGTGTATTTCAGAAAATATCAGAATTATTAACACACAAATTAGGCATTTTTTTGTCATTTCTGAAGTATGTTGGAAACAAATATTTCAATATGATCAAAACAAATCATTAAACTAGGTGATGCAATTTCATCTGTGCTCTGTACAGTTTTATAAGTAAAACTGTAAGTCTGTGCAAATATAATGGTCATTTCAATTGAAAATGTGTTATCTGTAATAGCACTATGCTACCTCACTATGAATACTCTACTATATGCCACTCCACTCTACTTTGTAGCAATCCACACCACTGTAGTCTACTCTGCACCACTCCATGCCACTGCACTCTGCACCACTCTACTTCGCTCCGCTTCTCTACTCTGCCCTGTAGCACTCTATTCTAAGCTAACACACTCTTCACCACTGTACTCTACACCAATGCACTCCTTGTCACTGCACTCTGCACCACCCTAGTACAGGCCACACAAATCTATTCTGCACAACTCCACTCTACGCCACCATACCTTACACCAGTCTACAACACTGCAGTCTATGTCACTGCACTCTATGCTAATAAACTCAACTCTAATGCACTTTACTCTGTAACACTCAACTCTATGCCCCTGAATTCTATGCCAATCCACTGTACGCCACTCTAGTCTACTCTGCACCACTGCACTCTATATCACTGCACTCTACACCACTTTACTCCGAGCCATTACACTCTATGCTTCTCTTTGCAACTGCACTCTACCCTGCACCACCCCACTCTAAGCCACTGCACTCTACGCCACTCCACTCTATACCACTGCACTTTATGTCACCCTACTCTTAACCACTGTACTCTACGACAACACACTCTACACAACTGCACTCTGTGCTACTGCACTCTACTCTGCATAACTGTTTTCCTTGTCACTGCTCTCTATGCCACTCTACTCCACTCTACCCCACTGCTCTCTGACACTCTACTCTGCAACACTGCACTCTCCACCACTGAACTCTATGCCATTCTACTCTGCACTACTCCATTCTGTGCCACTGCACTTTATGGCATTACTCTACTCTGCACCACTCTATTTTACAGTACTCTGCACCACTCTGTGCCACTGCACTTTAAGTCACTCTACTCTGATATCTACGCCACTGTACTCTATGCCACTAGACTCTATTCTAAGCCACTGCCATCTGCTTCACTCAACTCCATGCCACTCCACTCTGTACCAGTCTATGCCAAACTACTCTATGCCACTCCACTCTACGCCAATCCACTCTAATTTACTTTTCACCACTCCACTCTGTGCCACTACACTCTGCGCCACTACACTCTGTGCCACTCTAATCAACGCCACTGCATTCTACAACGCTACATTGTATGCTGCTACATTTAATGCCACTCAATGCTACTGCACTGTACGCCACTATACTCTGGCACACTCCACGCCAATGCACTCTACACCAGTCCACTCTTCTCTATGCCACTGCAGGGTATTCCATTCTACGCAACTCCACACTATGACAATCCAACACACAACACTCTCTACCACTACAATCTACAACACTCTACTCCACTCTTTGCAATTCCACTCTACAACACTCCATGCCACTCTCCTCGATGCCACTAACTGTTAGCCATGCTGGACAGCAGCCACGCTGGTGAACAGCATTGCTAAGACACAGTGACAAAGCCAATAGCTCTTGCATAGGCGAGACCTATTGGCTTGGCCAGTGCTTGTTTTTAGTACCAGCATTCCCTCCAAGTGTCGTTTTTACTTTGTTTACTATTAAAATTGCAATCTTGCAATGGCCAGGACTACTCTCTTTGCTAATTCTAGATTATTTTAGAAATTGGGTATAGAGTGGAATAAGCCCCAAGAGCAACCGAGCGATTCACTGAGAAAAACGTTTTTTTAGCAGAAGAATCTATAAGAGGTGCTATTCTCAGAGCATTTTTGGGAGAGGGGGGGGGGGGTTCTGGAAAATGCTCAGAAGTTGTAAAAATGTGCCCTTATCTGAAATGTATTTGTCCTTGATGAGATACACATTTTAGGCCCGTTTAGCATCCTGCCTGCAACCGTGCAAAGTGGAAACAATATCCAATATTCGGATTAGCAGACATTCTTTCAACTCCGTGCCACCATTATAAGCTCCGTTATCACCAGTACATGCTGTTGTTGTACTGGGAAATGACCTGGTAATACCACTGAGTCTACTGGGAATGCTCGGAGATTTCTCCAGTAGTTTGTGGATTTTTTTGGGAGAAACAATGTTTCTTGCATTTATTCTCCAAATTACTGGGCTCAGAGATAAAGAAAGAAAAAGGGCCCAGTAACGGGGTCAACAACTCGTCCTTTTCTGGTGAGTTTATAACTACACAGTTCTCAATCACGGTCGTTTTCAGTAATTACCACAGACATGTCAATAATACCACACAACTCCTTATATATCTCTGACGTTTCATGCAGCCTTTTTTTGGCAGACAGCATAAGCAGTAATTTGCTGTGTTAAACACGGGAATGATCCAGCTGCTGATTCTCCAAACAATCTAGAGAGATCTGTAATATTCTAGAAATGGCTGCTGGTAATGCTACCAACAGTCAGCCAATTCCATTACATTTGACTGAGCTCCACTTCGGGCCTTGTTGTGGGTATTACAGATTATGTACAGGAGTGGCCATATTATACGCAGTGCCTTGGTACCGCAACAGTGGTATCACAGAAGGGGCAACAGATACTGGCGTGTCTTCTGCTCTTCTGTAATATGGATAGCGCCAGTAGTATGTCTGCACCGGTGCAATTCCAAAGAGGCGTGCCCTCATGTGCACGGGCGAATGGCCTCATGCAAATGACTAAACCCCTTGGCTTTGTGCCTGCACCATAATACAGATGCAGTAGCAGAGACGCACCAATGAACACGTTTCTTACCTTTGGAAACCCTCTTTCTGGTGGATACTCTTCATATTACTCACCTTATGAATCCTCCGAGGTGCCGGTCTGAATCCAAAAATTTGCAATAGCTCTCACTCTCCAGCAAATGGTGCCACTAGAATCCATGTTGGCTCTGCCCCCCTACGGATGTGACAGCACAGAGACACATTATGCACCCATCTTGTCAGCTGGTGCTACTTTAACAATATATTTTCCTCGCCCTCAGATGTGGAGCAACTGACAATTTAGGATAGGATTTCTTCCCAATCTAACCTGCGACCAAACTCCGCCAGGTCAAATGGGCAAAATGGCCGTCCCTAAAAACATCAGCAATATCAGGCAGTAATAGATGGTAAACGTGTCTTTGGAGACCTGTGTAACAGTCTGGCAGATATTTAACAGAGGATCGCCTCTAGCCAGGGCTGTAGTGGTGGCCCTGGCTCTCTTGGTACGAACCTGCAGCCCCTTTGGATGCTTTTTCCTAGCCAAAGTACAGCACATGTTGCTATAGAAGAAAATCCATTTCGACATGGTCCCTTTTTTGACTGCCTTAACTTTCCTTGTACCTGTGAAGCCAATGAAAAGCTGATTGTCCAAAACGATCACACCCACACCTTCCGGGGCAGATCAAAACCACTCTGCTGGCTCCACTCAGTCTTCATTGATGGAAGCTTGGACTATGAAGATTCAGCGTAGAACCGTGCCCTGTTGCTTGGACTACAGATTCTCCTGAACAGGCAGTTGAAGGAGAGAGCACAGGCTCAGATTCAGAAGGTGGGGAATACTTTTCGCTTCTGACCGAACCTGCATTCAATCCATTGGGACATTCCTCAGGACTTGCAGAATCACTGGCATTGGTGGGAATGCAAACATAGGCGGAAGTCCCACCAAAGGCAGAATGCATCTCCTCGAATACCTAAAAAAAACAAATTCCAAGGCGCAAAAGCCCCACTAACGTGCATTCTTGGTGGAAGCAACAGATGTACCACCAGCACTCCCCTTTCGGCAAAGGTGACCTGAGCCACCCCAGACACCACCCATGGTCCATACATGGTACCGGCTGAATTGGTCTGCTCTGATGTTGACAGAGCCTACCAGGTAATTGACCAACAAGGAAATCATATGAGAGACCAGCTACTGCCACAGTCAAAGAGCACTCATAAAGAGGGCTCGAGACCCAACACCATCTTGTGTGGTGCAGAACGAAATTGGCTGCTGTGCATTCCCAGCCAAATGTGCTGGGATCTGACCCTGGTCAAGAAACGACATCTGTGTCACAACTATGATCATTATCAGGAGTGGGTTAAATGGTACCCTGATAGCCAGTTGGCCTCCTTTATCCACCACTGAGATGCAAACATTATCCGTCAAGCACCCCCAGTATTGGTCCCACTGCAACCAAGGTCTCCACTGCAAGCCCATACATATCAATGACCATGAGGCACATAGAGGCTTCACAAGGCCAGAAAACCAAGAAGCTGCAGAACCATCCAGATCAGAAAAAGGTCATGGACTTGAATCACTGAGCTTATGGTTCAAATATCATGGACTTGATGCAGAGGGGAAAGGTCTTCTAAGGTACCATGTCAAGGATGACCCATGCACAGGCTGAATGTGGAGCTCTGGTTAGTTGATGGACAAGTTCAGAGTGGACAGCATCAAATGGCAGCTTATAGGTGGTCCAAGGCTAGCTGCAGAGATTATGCCTTCAATAGGCAGTAGTTATGGTATTGTAATACATGTACAACCTGCAACAACTCACGTCACCTCTGTCAACAACCAGTGGGCCAAAGAATGGCCAAAGGCAGAAAAGTGAATTGGCAATGCTCTCTCCCGACCGTGAACCAGGGGCAACACCAGTG
The DNA here is from genome assembly GCF_031143425.1 of Pleurodeles waltl. Lineage (NCBI taxonomy): Eukaryota > Metazoa > Chordata > Amphibia > Caudata > Salamandridae > Pleurodeles > Pleurodeles waltl. The sequence continues at coordinate 295,911,604 of NC_090439.1, read as the reverse complement.
CGACTAAAGAATCAAAACATAGAAGTGCCAGCGAGCGACTGGGCAACTCACTGGAGAATTAGAACAAGGCTTGGACGAAACCACGCTAAGGCAATTAGTGCGTCATCTGAACCAAGGAAACTCTTCAGCTGCACAATGTGGGAGAATCTGATCCATATTGTCCTGATCCTGGGGGCTTGCTCAAGTCCCTGGCCTGAGTCTGAATCACAACAAAAAATGGCCTCTGAACACCTGTAATACCAACCCTGTAACAAGGGAACTGCTGTGGTGTCTTGAAATGCCATTGGCTGGGCTTTCATAATCCCATACTGATACATAGACTGAGAAGTGTGGAGTCAGGCACTGGTGAAATGGGAGCCGGCCAATCTAGGAATAACTGGTGGGATCTACAGCAAGGGTCTTTACGCATGGCTGACACTTGGTATTTGCCAGATTACAGTTGGAAAGAGTCTGACAGCGCGGGGAAAGACAGCTGTCAGAAACCTGCCTGGAGACCCCAATGGATCCAGGGGGCCCAAAGTCATGCCAAAGGGAATATGAACTGGTCTGTATAACTCTAGCATGACCTGGATGAAAGGCTAAGTTTACTGGGGTGTTGATGGCAACTCAGAAAACTCCGGGCAGTAAAAGGTCCGAGTCTGACTATGCAAGTAGAATGCAGCCTTCGAAGTACCAATTGTGCAACCTCTCTCTGTAGTGGGAGCAGCAACTAAAAGACAAGCTCCTTTTACATTTCGTATGCATCTACAGTGACACTTATGACAGTGAATGGGACAAGAGCTGGGACAGTGAACAACTCAGTGACTTTCAGCAAGAATTAGCATTATTCTTGTGTACCATGACGTAAAGCTTGGCCTCACGCTTCCCGATGGCCTTCAGCTGTATGAGGAAGTATTTGTACCATGACTTTGAATTGCACTTTGTGTCTATGCACCAAATACAGGACGTGTGCGAGTGTGAAAAAAGAGAATTTGATGTCAGGGTGCAGGGGGGGTGCATTCGTGTGGCTCTATGTCATCACATCTGAAGGGTGGTGTGGGAGTCAATGTGCAGTCTAATGGCGAACCTGCCATCCCGGGAGAGCTATGGCAAGCTTCCAGATCCAATCCGATGCCTGGATGAATTCACAAAGTGAGGCATCTCTGGTTATACGTACGCTGGGAGCACCCAGTTAAGTGCGTGGCAATCGAGCAAACTAGGACAGTGAGCCCAGTGTACAATTCGGGAGCAGGATGTGATGGAAATACTGGGTCAGTATTTAACAGCATACTAGAGGATTACATCAAGCATACTGACATAAAAATAATCCGAATCAATGCAGCGAATTGCTCGTAGCCACACACACAGCCACTTCACAGCTGAAGGCTGGTCTAAATCAGGGTTTTTTTCCGATAGAAGGAGAGGAATTTAACCAGCAGACAAACACTTAGGCCCATATTTATACTTTTTGACGCAAAACTGCGCCAATGCAGTTTTGCGTCAAAAAAATTAGCGCCGGCTAACGCCATTCTGAAGCGCCATGCGGGCGCCGTATTTATTGAATGACGTTAGCCGGCGTTAGCCGCCGGCGCCGTCTGGTGTGCGTTAAAAAAAACGACGTACACCAGGCAGCGCCGGCGTAGGGGGATATGGGGCTTGGGCATCAAGAAATGGGGCAAGTCAGGTTGAGGCAATTTTTTCGCCTCAACCCGATTTGCGCCATTTCTTTTTCACTCCCAACCCCCATAGAAATGACTCCTGTCTTAGCAAAGACAGGAGTCATGCCCCCTTGCCCAATGGCCATGCCCAGGGGACTTCTGTCCCCTGGGCATGGTCATTGGGCATAGTGGCATGTAGGGGGGCACAAATCAGGCCCCCCTATGCCACAAAAAAATAATAAAAAAAACACTTACCTGAACTTACCTAAATGTCCCTGGGATGGGTCCCTCCAGCCTTGGGTGTCCTCCTGGGGTGGGCAAGGGTGACAGGGGGTGTCCCTGGGGGCATGGGAGGGCACCTCTGGGCTCCTTCAGAGCCCCCAGGTCCCTTAACGCCTGCCTTTTGCAGGCGCTAAAAAACGGCGCAAAAGCGGCCGTACGTCATTTTTTTTGACCCGCCCACTCCCGGGCGTGATTTTTGCCCGGGAGTATAAATCCGATGCCCATGCCTCGGAGTCGATTTTTTAGACGGGAACGCCTACCTTGCATATAATTAACGCAAAGTAGGTGTCCACGCTAAAAAATGACGCAAACTCCATGGACTTTGGCGCTAGACGCGTCTAACGCCAAAGTATAAATATGGAGTTAGTTTTGCGTCGAAATTGCGTCAAAAAAACCGACGCAATTCCGGCGCAAACGGAGTATAAATATGCCCCTTAATCTCTGCAAACATACAGTAAAAAAAAAGATGAGTAGCATATTTAAGGTGCAGAAGTGACTAAAGTCTATTTTCTCCAATATTATAATATAAAAAAAACCTTAGCCACCTGGTTCGTTCAGTTAGAGGTAAATACAGTGAATCTGTTTATATCTGATTTGGGATGATTATTGAAGAGAGACCATTACAAGCAAACACTAAGGCCCAGATTAACAAACCTTTCACACAACACAGCACAACACCCAAAGTTGATGTTCTGCATTGCGTGAGAGGGAGAGAGCAGGAACGCACATCTACAAAGAAATGGCCCAGTCCTGCTCTCGTCCAAGCTCCTGTGTACAATTAGGCTACCGAGTGGCACAAATGCAACTCTGTGTCATGGTGCAAAGGTGTTTGTGTGATTGTCTGTGTGAATTTTGCGTAGGTTTTGTATAGGAAGGGTGCCCTCCCAGTACAAAATACTTTGGCCCGTATTTATACTTTTTTACGCTAAACAGCGCTAACGCAGTTTAGCGTCAAAAAGTTTTGCGCCGGCTAACGCCATTCTGAAGCACCATGCGGGCGCCGTATTTATTGAATGGCGTTAGCCGGCGCTAGCAGACCGGCGCTGCCTGGTGTGCGTGGAAAAAAAACACGTACACCAGGCAGCGCCGGCGTAGGGAAAAATGGCGTTAAGGCGTCTTAAAAATGGGGCAAGTCAGGTTGAGGCAAAAAAATCGCCTCCACCCGATTTGCGCCATTTTTAACGACGCCCAGACGCCATTTACATGACTCCTGTCTTAGTAAAGACAGGAGTCATGCCCCCTTGCCCAATGGCCATGCCCAGGGGACTTCTGTCCCCTGGGCATGGTCATTGGGCATTGTGGCATGTAGGGGGGCACAAATCAGGCCCCCCTATGCAAAAAAAAAAATACAAAAAAAAAAAAATTGTATACTTACCTGAACTTACCTGAATGTCCCTGGGATGGGTCCCTCCATCCTTGGGTGTCCTCCTGGGGTGGGCAAGGGTGGCAGGGGGGGTCCCTGGGGGCATGGGAGTGCAGCTGTGGGCTCATTTTGAGCCCACAGGTCCCTTAACGCCTGCCCTGACCCAGGCGTTAAAAAGAGGCGCAAATGCAGGGTTTTTTGCCCCGCCCACTCCCGGGCGTGATTTTTGCCCGGGAGTATAAATACGACGCATTTGCGTCGCAGTCATTTTTTTAGACGGGAACGCCTACCTTGCATCTCATTAACGCAAGGAAGGCGTTCACGCAAAAAAATGACGCTCTTTCCTCATACTTTGGCGCTAGACGCGTCTAACGCCAAAGTATAAATATGGCGTTAGTTTTGCGCTGAATTTGCGTCGAAAAAAACGACGCAAATTTGGCGCAAACGGAGTATAAATATGCCCCTCTGTTTCCCACTCACCTTTATGTACCCCACCCCCGCGTTGCCTCTCATAGTGCCTGGCAGCAGCCTATTGATGGCATTGGGCCCTTAGCGGATACCTTGCAGTGGCTATTATGCCCAGCTCGCCTGTACACTTTGCTCAGTACTTTTCGGTCCGCAATTTCCTTCCCTATATATCCTCTCACTTGTGACTCACACAGTGACCTGAGCTGCCAACAGAAAGGCTCAATAGCAATTAGATGTTTCCAAAATAATACTAAACATAAGCATTATCCCCGCCAGAAGAACCCCATGCATTCACATTCTTACGAACCCCAGCCCCAAATCCTGCATTCCCTGGCCTATTCTCATAACATCAACCACAACCATCATAGCGCCAGCGATCAAACCACGGGCAAAGTCTCACATTTAGCAGTACATGTACATTTCTGATTGTTCAAAATCTACCTCGCTTTCACCCAAGCCTAGATGACTGCTCACAGTTGGTAGATGCTGTGGAGGAACACATTTCAATCAACACCAATGGCAGATATACCTTATATATTCGCCAATGGCATGATGAAAACATGTCAACCCCTATATAAACAAGGACGACTGCAGGTACTTAAAGCACACATACCAAACACAGAATCAAGGAGAAGTGCAAACACAAAAAACACAGAGGTCAAAGCATAAAAAGATCAGGCCACAATGTATTGGACGCCCCTGTACAAATGGTTAGACGTTTGCAGAAGACCACACTACAGCTACCAAAGAGCATCCCTGCAGGAAGAATGAGATGAGATTTGTAATCACAAATAGTTATCTTTCACGCTAGATTCCTCTCTCAATCCACATTTTAATACTGGGCACATTGTGTGCTGCAGTTCTGCACCTATGGTTTTGATAGCGCTGGGTGTTGTAACTACCGTCTGCGCATCATTCCACTCTTCCAGTTTCAGACCTCGGACTGGTGAATAAAAGGCAAGCTGTGCATGTTTTCCTCCCCTCTGTGGTGTGCAGAACCACCCGCAACGTTGTGCAAGCCCCTAGCTGGTGATAAGCTTGCCAGCAAAAAACTGCAGGAGTATACCGACCCAGATGCAAAGAGGAGTTTGCGCCTGAATCAGTAATAAGGGTCTGAGTAGAATGAGGGCCTCGAATGAATATTTAAAAGTACAACTCAATCAAAAGAGAAATGGCAAGTTAAATTGGTTACAATATTTAAAATACAATAAAGTTAGCTGTATGCATTTAAAAAAAAAACAGGTTATGGTATTGTGTATTACGATCGACGACTAAAGAGCACATGAAAGCAATACTTTTCTAAGAAAACAGAAAAACAAAAAACCAAGCCGTGCATTTTATTTGCGAAGTAAAGGAACACTGACGCAAGGGTGACTGCGGATATTGAGGGGTCAATATCAGTGCCTCCTGCCAAGAACTGGGGCCGCACATATGCACTGTACAAATACTAATTCCATAATCCACCATATCATTAAAACAAATAAAGACTGCAAAGAACCTGATTAAAAAAAAATCTTAAATACAAGAATGATGTAAACACCCGAGCGCCGGGCACAGCATCCCTGCGAGCTCACTTCTAGCTGGAGCTGCACGGTCCACGGTCCCTCTTCGAGGTTCTCTCCGGGGGAGCTGGGGCTACATCCGAAACGGGAAATACTTCCAAGCAAGCATCAGCTGCGGCTGCTATTTAGCTACACACAGTGCTTTAAGTGTGCAGGAGCTGTCCGGTACTGAGTACCTGATCGTCTTTTGTTTGAACAGAGAGTACCTGCACTTCTCAGAAATTGTGCAATACTTTGAATGGGAGAGTACCAGCACTCCTCAGGAACAAACAGGTACCCTACGGAGAGAGTTCCTGCACGTCTATATTCCCATTTAAAGCACCGGCTACACATGAGTTTTAGTGTGCTGATAGGTTTGTGTGCTCTTCGATGGAGCTCAGATGGAATGGATTCCTTAGATGAAAGGATTTGGCCACTCCTGCGCCCCTGCCACCCCAGGTAAATGCTTGGGAGTGCCAGGTTATACACCCGGCCCTGACTACAACACAAGCAGCAGAATGGGTCAGTGGCGAATGCCATGGCGGTGATGAAACGTTTATGTGGCAGTAGTGGCAGACCTCCCACGTAATTTGCTGGGGTGCATTGCTGTTTTCGGGTATGCAGCCAGTGTGCAGGGCAGTGGTGCTGGAACAATTTTCCCGAGTGGGGGTGCTGCCATCAATGTTGCATTATTGAAGTCATGGGTCTTGTGAAAATTCCAAGCTTCACACAAAGTGTAGCAAATCAGTCACTTCCATTCAGAAGGGGAATAGTGAGGGTGTTGTATGTAACTGGGAGGGAATTTTAGAGCACGGAGTCACAAATATATTACCGAAGTATGGTGAGGTAGCAAAGTGCTAACTACAGACATCACATTTTCCATTACAATGGCCACAAAATTCGTACTGACAGGGAGTTTCACTGTTACAACTAACTATATAGTGCATAAAATATGTGTGAAAACCGGGTTTCACAAATGTTTATCATTTGCACATCACCAAGTGCCTTGATTTACTCTGGTCCTATTAAAATCTTTGTTTCCATCACACTTCACAATTACAAAAACAAGTGTTTCATTTGTGCTTTTTTAACTGCTGATATATTTTGAAATATTTGTGTAGTTCATTTAGACTGATTTAAATGATGTTTTGTGTTAGAAACAATGACATCCTACAGGCTTTAGCCTTTCCTTTCACATTCCCTGTACCCCATCAAGATTACCAGACAGACCAGTTAACAAAATCCTTTAACTTTGCAGTCAGAGGAAGAAAAACAAACACCAATATCCAGGTTAAAAGAATAAGCCGCAATCTGTCAGAAGACATAGCCCGACATCCGAGTTCTGTCTTTAAATCGCAGCAAACAGGACAAGATAAAAATAAAATGTAAACTCATCTTTATTTCTCATTCACCTAAACTTCTGCATGGTTATTTTTGGGAAGCAGCGCCCCTGCGCTCCCACTTCCAGCGCCTAAGGCAGGAGGTAATGCCACAAGACTCAGACGATTGATGCCCGATATGTAGTTGACTCGCCCGTGTCTGCAGAGGGAAGAGGAAGTGCGCAGGCGCACAAAACATGATGGAAAGGAACATCTGGACAAAGGTGGCATCTGTCCATCCGAAGAAGGGTGTGAAGGAGAGTGACACGTAGGGCATCAGAGTCCATGAGCACACAGGAGTGAAAATAACATCCAAGCCCCAGGCAAGTGTCAACACGCCATGCTTATGAGCTCCTGACACAACACACCAATGGCCCTTGAAACCCCATCAAGGCATGCGACAATACGCAAGGCCCGCCACAACAATTCAGTTGCTTTCCTGTAGTGACAAGGAATGATTTAAGCTGGAAATATGTGGCTTGGATGAAAATGGTTTTATTATCTTGCTGAAGTCTGGTTCGACACAGAAAATCCAGATCATAAAACAGAGCGGGTCTAATTCTGTTACTCACCCGAATGACTATGGACAGTGCTTTACAAATAACAAAATCAGGTTTTACAAATTTGTGGAATAAAGTCATACAATGATTGGTCCCACATTTCATATTCATTTTTCAATACAGGTGACTTTTTCTTTTTGCTATTTTTTCATACTAGGGGTTTAGCAGCGCGCACAGGCATGGTTAGGTGTTTTTCACTGTCACATATAGCCCATCATCTTGCAACAAAAGCAAGAAATACAAACCGCAATGACTTGTTCACATATCTCTCCTCATACAAGCGCACGCGTGTATCATGATCCGACGGAAATCAAGCATCATGTCCTCACCACGCAGACATGTAGATGGCATGATGCAGCCAAAATGTAGTGTCTTTTTAATACTGCTCCAGGCTGGCGGAGGCATGTCTTAGGCAAGTAAAACAGGAAGAAATGAATAAAAGGCGTGTGAAAGAGCATTTCAGAAAGAGGGGCCACCGAGCAGCAAATTGTTGCCGACACTGACAGGCCCTCCAAACAGCGATGAGACAGCAACTGAGGTGCAGGTGGAGCAGGGCAAAGTCAATGTGAGAAGAGGGAGTGATGAGGGGTAGGCGAGGGAGCTGGCAGAGAAACAGACGAACTTGAGGCAGGTGGGATGAGAAATAGAAAGAGGGACAGGTATGGAAAATACTAGATGAGCCCGGGATGGGGAGAAAAGAGCAACAAGGATCACATGTTAATTTGAGGGGGGAAAGGAGGACCAGGTAGAGAGCAAGAAAGCACATGCACTCCTATGGTGTGCTAAAAGAAAACAAGCATTTGCAATGCAATAGGTCTACATTTGTGAAAGGTAGAGCTGTTGGCGTTGAAAATGCGATTTTTTTTGTATGGAATTGAGTGATGATATTTGCATAGCACATTTAGGCCCATATTCATACTTTTTTATCGCTGCATTTGTGTCATTTTTTGACGCAAAATAGGCGCAAACTTGTAAAATACAATTGTATTTTGGAAGTTTGCGCTGCTTTTGCGTAAAAAAATGACGCAAATGCGGCACTAAATAAGTAGAAATATGGGCCTTACTGTTGTAATGTGCAGGGAAGGAGTGCAATACCACAGGCTGTCCCTGGGTGACCCTTGGGACCTCTTTTGGCCACATAAGGTACTGCACCCTGCAATGTTAAATTGCACATATCCCCATTGACAGTCAGGCGCTGTGCTAGAAAATGAAGAGCAGAACCCGTTTTGAGTAAAGTGTTACACTGGGCATTCAGGTTATGAGGGTGGGGAAAGAAGAGAAAAATACTGGCTGAAAAAACAAAATAAGTAACAGCATTCTGAAAAAAGCAGACACTCATCGAGAATGCAAGAGTAAGTAAAGCATGTGAAATGTAAGCAGGAACAACATGGTTACGTTAATGCTTTTACACTTCTAATATACCGGGTGAAAAAAGCCTGCAGCATTTACTGTTGTAATGTGCAAGCAGCAGGGAAAGGGAGCAGTACTACAGGCTATCCCTAGATGTCCCTTGGGGCCATTTTTGGCCACATAAGGTACTATGGGCCATATGCACTAAAGCATTTTCCCATAGACACAGAATGGGTAAAATCCTTTGATACATCTGGCCCTATCTTACAGAGACGCCAACACAGAAAAAATGGGTGTTCATTTTCCACTGGACTTTAACAACCAAGTGCTTTACTTTGTGAAACGCCCTGTTCCTGAAACTGTTAAATCCTAAAAAACATAACCTGTAGAGTTTATTTGCAAAATGTGAAAAATAAAATAAAAACCACAACAGCGTTAAAAAAGCAATTTGGAATAAAATACACATACAATAAAAGCATTGAGAGATTGCTAAATTTGCAAGTATATTATAATTGTAAAAACACCTGCTGTTGGTGTTTCTTGCCCCAGCTACTTTCAGGCAACAATAAAAATGTCAACATAACTCTGTGATTAATGTTCTTTATGGAAAGAGATTGGAAATCTGTCTAGTGGAAGTTTTGACTCTATCTTAAGGTAGAGCAGAGGGTTAATATGTGTGCTGCAAAAAACAGCAGTGCAACCTGTGCTACCACACTGGCTGGTGTTGACATCAGGTGGGGGTGCAGTTTTTGTAACTGTATTATAATTTATAAGCACCTGCTGTTGGAGTTTCTTGCCACCAGCTATTTTCAGGCAACAATAAAATATTAACATAACTCCGTGATTAATGTTCTCTCTGGAGAGAGATCGAAAATCTGTCTGGTGGAAGTTTTGACTCTATGGTAAGGTAGCACAGAGGGCTAATACATAAATTATTAAATGAAGTAAATCAGAGAAAAACACCCACAGAAGATGATTACTGTATCAAAATTGTAGCAACGTGGGCACCGACCGACTGTGAATTCCATCTATATAAGCATAGAATATGAATCCCAGTGAAAAGAAAATGATAAATAATAATACAAATGTTTCCAAATGTGCGAATTGCGTATTTATTTGAACAAAATAAACAACAGAGGTAGATCCCCTAGGTACAAAGAGCTTGGATCGTGGAACTATTTTGAGCTGGATGGAGAGCAGTGTAATGAGCTGAACTGCAACAGAATTGTTGTGGATAAACTGATTTCATTTGATGCTGGTTGTGAAAGGTTGTGAAGGGACTGGACGTCCCATGCTACAATCATATGGCCACGAACACCTGCAGATGCCTTTTAACAAGAGATCTCACTCGAACCTGTCCCAGCCAGTCCCCTTTTGGAATAATTTACAAACCCTGCCCCAAACTTAATTTCATCTTTTTTCAGATGTCCACTACCGTGAACCTGACACCCTGATTGCCCAATCTTCTGCTAAAAGACAGAATTGACAGTGGGAGTTTTCTTTCTCCTGTTCTCATCTTGGGCTCTGATTTAATTCCCAGTCAATCTACCCCGCTCCAGTTACGGCCGGTAATTTTAGGAGGGAGTGGGGCGGGCGGGAAGCACACTCACACTCATTCATTCACACATGCACGCCCATCCATTCACAGCACTCATCAACATTCAAACATACACACACACACCAAACATTCATTTAAAAAAAACACACTCAAACTTACCTTCAGCCTCGGAGGTCCCAGGAGGATTGGGACTGCTGCCTTCCCTCATTGGCTGAGGAAAGGCAGCAGTCCCAAGTTTGTCACAGTGTGGAATGGGGTCATTGAGACTTCTGACCCCTCTCCACTCTGTGATGAGGTGTCACTGATTGACACTCACCCTGGGTGCTTCAGGGCTTAAAATTGAAGCCCCCAGGTCGGAGTCAATGGGTGACTCTTCCCCTCGTCACTAAGGGGGAGGGCCTCGAGGCACCTTTGTTGAGCAGAGGAGGTCACGGCCACAGGAGCTGTGACCTCTTCAACCCCGCAAAGTTCAGCTCAGGCAGCCAGGAGTGTGCGCAAATCTCGCATGGCTCACTCCTGGCTGCCTGAGCTGAACATGGAGAGTGTCTGCCAGGCTGGCCTTTGCTCAGCCTGACAGGAACTCTTCATGAGGGACAAAAGGTGGGGGTGCATGGCCCCTCCACCCTAAAGGACTGGCCGCGGCTGACCCGCTCACACAACGAGGAAGTCTCAATCCATGTAGCTATCACATCCACCTAGGCATGAACAACAGCTGACTGAATATTCATCAAAGTTTGTTAGAGGATCACTGACCTCAGGTCTATTTGCGAGAAACTAAGATCGTCAGAGAAAACTACTAATTCTAGAGAGTAAATATAAATATTTTTTTTAAAAGGTGGACAATGTTGTATTTGGACGTTGTGGGCACCATATGATTGTAGGTCGATGTCAACACTCTCAGTAAAGCATCATATATGAGAGGTTCAGATATCACATAAGATTATCTGAATACATCAATTTTCAGTAATTTCCACAAATGTCAATGGCCTGGCTAGCCTTTGCTGCCTGGGAGGAGAGCATCTGAATAGCTCATTGAGGAATCAGAGATCCTTGGAAACTGAAGTCTGGAGGAAGTGTTTAACCGGAAAGAGAAACCAATTATGAAACAGAGTATCCATCCCCATCCCCAGCATAATTTCTTAATAAAGACAAACATGTTGAATGGGCTCCTAATTGCCTCAAAACAGCTAACACTGGAGTTCATAATGGCGGGTAATGAAATATGTGATTTGCTTAGGAAACCAAAGAGATGAACAATACATAATAACTGCAGACAGACTTTCTCTGTGTGTAACATTATCCCCTGCTGTCTTTTGAGGACTAAAATGGAATAAAGTGGAATTATATCAAAATACACAAAAGACAGATGTCCTATTGTTTAAAAATACACCCATCATTTTGGCATCTTGTGTGAGGCAAATGTTCAAAGTAATCACAGATAAGTCTTCAGGTTTATTAAATATATTTAGATATATACATCACAGATAGCGCAGTCCAACCAGTAAGATTTTGAGACTTGCTTTCCTTCAATCCATTTATAGATCCAAGAAACCAAAAACGTTCTAAGACCGACAAGTCAAAGAAGCAGAAAATAATTTTGAATTAATGTACTTGGTGATCTGTTTCTAGATATGTGGGAAGCTCTACTGACGATGCGGGACGATCAAGTCCGCAATGCTAATGTTTTAACCAAGGACAATGACAACACTTCTTTCTAGTCCATTAGTGCGGCCACCATGCATGTTTCTGAGGTCAGCCACGTCCAATAACGCACATGGTCAACCCTGGGATGCACTGGTTTCTGGAGTCGTTCAAAGGGATGATGTCCCCTGTCTTGCCAAAATAAACAAGTATGTGCGAAGCCAAAAGGCCTGGCCACATTATCCATCATGTGCAGCCTCCTCTGCAGATTTTAACAAAAAAATGTTGTTTCTACCTCAAACGGATCAAAGATTATAAAAAATACAGTGACTTGGGTTCCTGTGCACCACAGCGCTTTTCGCAAAGTTTTACTGTTCATCATTAATTAGCTTAGTGCTGCTTTGGGGTGCCAAATGTTTACTAACATGGAGAACTCTTTTCCCAGACACTACTACAAGGTGTAAAAATGACAAAATAATAAGGAATACTATCAAAAATGGGCTGCATTATGCTGCATTATTAGCATTTTCTTGCTGTATAATTCGGTGCTCCTCTGCCGCATAATTCCAGTGGCCCTGACTGTTGCCAAGAATTTGGAACAACAGGTTAATAATGGCAATGATTAACTTGGTATCCTATAGGTGTCAAGTATAAACTATTGCTGGTCGTTCAACAAAAAGTGTGTATTGAGGAATCTTGAGTTACTTGTCTTAAAAATGAAAGACCAAGTACTTATTCACATGCATACTTGAGATGCTCATTTTTGTCTGTTTATCTTTCAGAAATTACCCACCGCATATCGAAGTAAAGTGAGTTTATCACACAGGTATATCCATGTACAATTGCAGTTCTGCTTAGGTATATAAATATCAAGACACGTAAGATATCTTTTGACTTGAAGGGTTTCACTACATTTTGCAGACCTCATTGAGCAGCCAAGTGGCGAAGCAAGAGGGGTCGAATACTGTGTCTCTGTTTCCTCTCTCTATCCCATTTCCTTTCCACTGCTTACACCACAGGCCATCATTAGTCTTCAGTGGACAGGAAAGAGCACTGCTTCAGTTGAATCCTGCACACAAGGTTACTGGAGACTGACAGAGTATGAGAGTGAGTAGGAGTGAGGGACAGTGAGAGTGAGTATAAGATTGTGGGTGAAAATGTGTGAGTGAAAATAAGCGAGACTGAGGGAAAACAAGCGAGGGTGACTGCAAGTAAATGAGAAAGAATGAGTGAGAGTAAAAGTGAAAGTGAGTCTGAATTAACAAGTGAAAGAGATAAGAGAATGAGTATGAATCTGAATGAGTGATGAGAGTAAAAACGACTGAATTATAGAAAATAAACGAGTAAACAAGTAAGAATGGGCACAAGTGAAGAGTGTCCAAGAGAATGAGTGAGTGAATTAATAAGTGTGAGTGAGTGAATGTAAGTGAACATGAGTGAGAAAGAATATTTTCTGTGTGTGTTAAAGCTTGCAAGTCTTCGTTGGCCCTGGCATACTAGAGGTAATTTTCGGTTTACAAAGGCACCCATGGCAAAATGCTGGAGCTGGAATACAGGAGGTCATTCTTGGCATAACGGGCACCCTTGTAAAATACTGGTGCCGGCATATTGGAGGTAATTCTTAACACGAGGGAGGACAACCATGATATGCAGAGGTGGGAGCAACCAGGACAAAATACTAACTCTGACGAATGTGAAGTCATTTTTTAACACAAATTTACCTTTGGGATATAGTAAAGCTTATGTTTTGGTACTGGTATTTGAATGGTAACTGTGCTACAAAATACCCTCTTTGTTCTCATTTTTTTCCAAAATGTTCAGAGGATACAAGTTGCACTGCAGAAGTCATGTTCCAGAGATAATTCTCAGACTTTGCTTTAATAGCTACTCTTTTTGATGAAATGGTTAACCTCTTAATGATAATCTATTTTTTTGTAGTATTCGTGTATTTCTTAGCATCTTTAAGTGCTGTCAAGTCCTCATTAGTAACTGGTATGCTCACTGAAAGCCCTACGTTTGCAGGCAGTCGCTACTAGCAGCCCCAGAATGTAGAAAGTGTGCACGACTCCAGAGCACGTCTTGTAGGGAGACAATGACATTAAAAGAAACGAATTAGGAAACACAAGAACAGATGCCAACCACAAGTACTGAGCTGAAAATAGCCTTAGCACAAAATGAATTAAATGGCAGGTAAAGTCATGAAGAAGAAAATAATAGAGGGGTTTTTACAAAACTAGGACAACGCTGGGATACTCAGAATTAAAAGCTTGTGCTAAATGAACTAAATCGAATTCCCCTATTCAAACATGCCTAGAAGTGCTTTTACCACTGAAGAGGGGATGCAGTCTCAGAAAAGCCGAACACGCTGCCAATCAAAACCTGCACAAATAATGCGGTGCTTTCTGTATGATTTGAACCCTTGTCCGTCAACCATCCCTCTCAGAGTTGCCTTATTGTTCACCTCTTTGCACCTGGCCTCCGAGTACATTCCGTTCCCTTGCAGATGTGCTCTGATGACTGCGGCAGAGACGCTGGGTCTCGCTCTGCGGCTGGAGACTAAAGCTGCTGAGGTGGACATCCGGACGCACATCTCTCACAGTATGCAGTTGAGGCACGGCTCCTCTGGTCAGGCAGCCTCTTCATATCTGTGTCTTCCACACGCCAAGAGTTGTCCAGTACGAGTAAATGAGGGCCGGGTACAGGCCACGTTTCCACGGTACAGCCATGCACATTGTTCTCATTTACATTCATTTTTGCATTTTTATTTCTTGGAATAACCCATAGATCTGGCATGGCTCTGACCCTCTAGACTGAAAGAGAACATTTTTGATGAATTTTAAGGAGAATGTGCTTAGAACCATGCTGAGCATACCCACACCTACATTTGTCAATATTTAGAATGTAGTTGTTTATATAGTTATGTATTCCTGTCGGAAATGATCTCAGCAAAGAAGGAATAAAGTGCCATCTCACGCTGGAATAGAATGGTGAAGGCCACGTCTGGATGGAGTGGTGGGGAGGATGGTCATTCTCCAAACTGATTTACAGGAGTAAAAAAGCCCAGGCACGTTTGCTGTCTGTGCTGGTGGAGGAGTGCCTGGACACTGTACCAACATTTAAACTTCGCATTGTATGAAGCAATGTTGTTTTTCTAATGTTGTATATAGGCTGCAGAGTATTGACTATATTACAATTTACTCACTCTCTTTGCACTGTGATGATTTAATACAGTCTGTTCAGCTAAAAACACTTAAAACAACAAAGGTTACAGGGCCCAAACTTTACAGGGGCTCACATGTTAAACATACAAAACTATAGAAGTTCACCAGTTATAGTCAGAGCTACCTCAAGTAACTGTAACTCGTGTCCTAAGGTAACTATAACTCCTTCACCGCCATGCACAGTTTTTTAGTCAAAAATGTTACTGCAAATATTACAGCAATATTATCAATTATGTTATCAAAGATGTCACGAGTGGCTTAATTTGTGAGGAAATTAGCAATGCATGGAAAAGGCGCAAGATATAGTCACCTAAGGGATGAATTATCGTTACTTGAGGTAACCATGACTATAACTGGTGAATTTCTACGGTTTCGTACATTTAAAATGTGAGCCTAATTATAACCTCCCTGTAACCTTTTTTTTTTTTTTTCAGTGAATTTCTATGTTTATGTTTTAAAAAAAATGATATTTCCTAACTATAACATTCCTGTAACCCTTGTTTTCAGTTAATTTCTATGTTATTTTTTAACAGATAGTAATTTTCATTACTACACGTTAATCCAACCGCCGCCGCGCACAGGCGGCGGTTGGCCACAGGGCCTGGCCCCAGGTCAGTGCCCTATAAGAACCCAACCCTGTACCAAGCACGGCCTTCGTCCATACGAAGCCGAGGTTGCCCACAAGACCTGGCCTGCAACCAGACCCTGTGGTCAACACCCCTAACTACCCAATCCCACGCTGCACACAGCCCTTTGGCCGTGCACGGTGTGAGTTGGCTGTGGCCTTAGAGTGTGAGAACAGGTGTGAGAGGGTGTATCTGGGGGTGAGAGTGGGTGTGAGAGTGTCTGTCTTGCTGTGAGAGTGTGCGTACATCAGTGCTTTAGTGGGTGTGTCAGTGTGTGCGCGGGTCTGTGAGTGGTTGCATGAAGGTGTCAGTGGGTCAGTCAGTGGTTTTGTGGGAGTCTGAGTGGGTCTGTGAGTTGCTGCATATCTGTCTGAGTGGGCCTGTGAGTAGGTGCATGAAGTCTGACTGGGGCTGTGAGTGGGTGCACAAGAGTGTGAGTGGGTCTGTGAGTGGGTGCATGAATGTCTGAGGGGGTCTTTGAGTGGGTGCATATGTGTCTGACTGGGTGTGTGAGTGGGAGAAAGAGATTGAAAGTGAGAGACAGAGAAAGACAGTGAGAGGGAGAGAGAGATAGAGGTTTTTAGGCTTTGATGTATGATATACTTAGAATGAGATATTTCTTCACAATTTGAAAAGAAAAAATGTAATTGTCAATTAAAAAGAGTAAGATTACCTTTCAGTATGAGCCTTAAATATTTGAAAAAAATAAAAAATAAAGGAGGGAAATGACCAGGGACACACCCTTTAAGACCCCAGCACCAGAGTTAAGGGATCAGGGTTCGTACTCTGGCCCCTTTTATAGTTTAATTTTTTTTTCTGGGACCAATGTGACTGACAACACTCCATTGGCTTCCTTGTTGAAGTGTCAGACATTCTGATTTCAGCACGAGATCAGGAGGGGTCGCGAATCCTTTGCGTCCCTAGATGTACAAATTTGGATTTTCTTTATTTTTCCCTAAAACTACTGAACGGATTTACACCAAAACAAAAAAAGGCCACTTTCTGGACCAGGATCTACCTTTCTGTCAAATTTGATGTAATTCTGTAAAGTAGTTTCGGTGCTATTGCTGTTCAGTTTTTCCTATGAAAAAATGAATACGGAAAGAGAGAGAGGGAGAGGCTTTGTAGTTAGAATTACATCACGCCACAAAAATTGCATTTTGTAATCTCAAATGACATCATTGATGACATCAATGAAAAGACCACATCAGCACTGACCAAAGTTTTGAAGAAATACAGACTGAGCTTGGTGCACACACTCTGCTGCTCACTGCTGAAGAAAGCATGGATTCGGTTCCGTCACCTTGCAATTGTGTGCGGGGGGGGGGGAAGGGGTTAATAAAAAACTATAAATAGAATCATATAGTCTTTGGCAGGGACAACGTGTAAGCTCTTGCCGGAGGCCATGTCCTGTTCTCTACCCCCTCCGGGCACGACCATGGCTAAGCAAAGCAGGTTGTGCCCACGCAGGGGTTTTCAGATACATTTATACCTCATAATTAAAAGATGAACATCAACATATCCTGTGAGACATGTACTTTATTTCCTGTCATTATGTGCAAAATAACTTAGATAACTAAGGTTTTCAAAATTTCTATACTTACTGTTTGAAATATCTAAAGGGTTATTGACTAACGCTAGGTGCAGTGCATGCCCAAGGTGGTAGTGCGACGTGAAATGTGTGGTTTGCCTGCACACCGTGTGGGTTTTGCTCCGTCAGATTCCCCTCCGTTGTTTCTGCCCCAGCTTCTCCAAAAGGCTCTGCTCTGCCAGGAGTTCACTGTGAGATTGGGCACTCCAATATCCACCTCTTTATTCTACCACTCCCGCCTCTAGTAGAGAAACTTTGGGAGTGCAGAGACTGAGGAGCCATTGTGCTGCAAAAAACAGCATTCATTCCTTAGGAGGTGTGCACCACCAAGTACCGCACGAGGACGATGTGCTGGGTACTAAGTGTCAGATGCTGCCTTGGGTCAGAGGTCCCGATGTAGTGCCCATGTGTGTTCTGGTGTGTTTAAGAGCATTTTTCGATTGCTTGCTGTTCACCACTTATTGTTCACCACAAATCGAGCAGTTCCTGCAGTAAGTGTGGTGTGGTAGGAGGTAGCCACTGTCCCTTTCTATATATAACACCACACAACCAGTAGAACATTCCAAAGAACCAGAAGCATAATGTGCTATATCAACCGCTGCCCAGTAGGATAAAAATGAGTTAAAATGAAGCCATTCCCTGTTTGTATGACCTTAGAGGCAATAAGAGGTCTTTCAAGCCCTCTTTAAGTGCTACTTGAAGCAATATGCAGTCTGTGTCTCGTGGATGCCCGTGTCTCCCTTGGCAAATGACAAGACAATTAGAGCACTGACCTAAAATGCCAGTTACTAGGAACAGATTGACCATCAGTCCCACATGTTGTCTTATTCAGAAAATGTGGACCACGTGCCACATTATTCACAATAACATTGTTCAGACTTCTAGAGTAGTAAATCGGGTCTAATACAGCACTGTACTAGTCCTACGTCATCGCAATAGAGGAAGTTGCGACCTTTCCAACATGGGCGACACAGAGGGCCAACCCAGGTCAAAGGTTACATCTCCAATGCCGCATGTTGAAGGGAACCATGCCACCATAATGTCTTCAAGAGGGCCGGCCAGAGAAAATGAAAAGTAGGAAGAAGTCAGAAAGAGGGGATGGCGGATGCTCGCATAAGGAAGCGGGCAGAGTGACAAGAAAAATCCTCAGTGACGAAGGAGGATGGTCCGGACAAGGAGTGGTGCCGCAGAGAAGAGCAAGAACTGAGGAGCTGACCCAAAGAGAGAGGCGAACAAGATGGAGAACCTGTTGGGGAAGAAGAAGAGACAGAGAAACCGCACACAGTCCCAGGAACCCAAATGAAGGAGCTGCTTAGGTCCCTATAGCTATGACCAGAGGGAAGGATTGTGGCACCAGGCAAGGATTGGTTTGCGTAAAGCGAGTAACACATTCTTAACTTCGTGCTCTGAGTTGCGGACTGGTGAAGAGTACCAAAAAGAAGGCATGTAGACAATAGCTCAGGATCTCCTTTATTTTTCTGAGGGTCTTCGTGACTGTGATACGAAGAGGCTGAGAAGGAGTGGAAAGCCCAGAGAGAGAGAGAGATGACCCAACAACATAAGAAGAGTGAAGGAACTTTGACAAACTTAATTGAGTTTATTCTACAAATTGGTTATAAAAATTCAGCAAAGCGCAACTAAAAGCCTAAAAAGAAGGGTCTTGAATAAATTTATCTAAGACACCTTGAGTACCATTCTGTGCCTCTTCTGTCTGAACCCGTTACACTCATCTAACACCATTCTCTACTGTCATCGTATCCACCACTGATGTCAAGGACGTAGAAGGGTTGTTGCAAATCCCAAGGAGACTGTAGCAATAAAAAGACAAGAGAGACAGCGAGAGATAGAGTAAAAAGCAACCAAGCAAATCAAGGCCCCCTCAGTGAAGGGGTAGAGCAAAGGAAAGAGGGTATATCATGTAGTAAAAAACAACAGTGTCACTGCACCTACCATTAGGGTCAATACCCAACATAAGTAAGACAGGTAAAATCATAAAACCGTGCAAAGCTTGGATGCTTGGAAACAGATGGGGCAGGCAAACTCCTCGGGAAAAAGAGCATCAAAAAGATGACCCTACTACGTACCAAACTGAAGAGAAGATTATTAGGACAACAATTGGCAGGAGGACACTGCAACAGACTACATCACCTCCCTCACACATGACAAGAGGCAACAACCAGAAATAGGGAACACAATGATGGAAACAATGGAAAACAAAAAATCATGGCCCACAGAAGTCAGCATTCATTAGTTAGACCAATGAAAGAAATGGTATGCGACCAAGCAGAAAGCTGCTCGAACTAAAGGCTACCCCCTCTTACCTACCAAGAGAAGAAAGCAACATGTAGGAGAAACGGTGCTAGCAAAAGGATGCAAAAAAGGCTCTTGATCGGTCATCCCAAAAGTGAAGACTACAAACATGATACCTAGGGAACTTCTGAATCTGGTAAAAGGACCCTAAATTCGTACTATGGAAGGGGGAGATGAGATAAAGATGGAAAAGGGAAGGAATCATCAACCCTAAAATTCAGACATGCATTACCATACAGAAAATTAGAGGAAGAACTATTTGTGGGTAAAGAAAAATATTTAAAGTTATTACCAGAAAAATACTGAAAAATATTTTTTCAAACACTTCATTTGGATTTTTGATTAACCAGTTGAATTTTCACCTTCATATTACACATACATTGATTAGATCATAGACATTCAATAATTGTAAAGAGTAACAGTCGGATCACCCTCTTTTTTTTACCTTGACATGTCAAGCTCCATGGCTCCCAGAATCTATTTCTAGGTTAATTTCAGTTCGCCAGTTCTTACATGCAGGAGAAATTCCTCAATATGACTACCATGCTTGTCATATTTTATTTAGCCCATTTCTTTGAGCATCCATACACTAATAAACCTATTTCTCCACAAGTATGCAACAGTCCATTTCTTCTTTCTAGCTGCACCCATCTGGGGAAGGGAGCACCACACTTTCTAGCAATAGTTCTCTTTGCCCCCATACAGCCCATTTACCATATTTCAGCAGGTAATCATCATCCCATATTTAAGCAAGATTGTTGTTTCAGCATGGGGTACTTGATGCACATATCGGATTGACGTATCCCTATTTTCAGCAGTGTACCTCTGGCAAAAAA
Source organism: Pleurodeles waltl (assembly GCF_031143425.1). Lineage (NCBI taxonomy): Eukaryota > Metazoa > Chordata > Amphibia > Caudata > Salamandridae > Pleurodeles > Pleurodeles waltl. The sequence goes on along the minus strand of NC_090439.1, from coordinate 295,891,241 downwards.
ATGACATGTGTAGAAAATGTAGCTGCAAGAGTCTGAACCCTGCTCTGATTGACTCTTCATAGGGTGATCTCAGAAGACTTAAAAATATTGAGTGAATCAAGAAACATGATGATCACCAACACTTAAAACGTACATCGAAGTAAAGGCTATGAAGCGCTCCAAAACAAAGCCTGGCATTGATTAAAGAAAGGACTAGCTAAGGGGACAGGTAGAAGATGCAACTTAATCATATTGTAATTTATGTTAATAACTAAAGGTTTCTGCACCGTCTGTTACTGAAAATAATCTAATGGTTGGTCGTAGCAGACCAATGCCTTATTCCATATACTTGAAAACATAGAAGGAATGAAAACTGCAGAATTATGACAGTGACCTCAGATGTAAAGTCATCAGACAGGTTGGACGAAAACTCTAACCAACCAAGGAGTAAATAAGATGAAGATGGCACAAACACAGACAGAAGAGGCCTCATAAAGTTACAAATGTTTGCCTGATAAACCAGCAAACAGAGATACGTCAATTGCAGCCCAAAATGATAGACTAAAAAGGGATGAAGGAATGATCCAAATAGTGAAAGTTACACCTAACACTTAGCCAATAAGAATGCCAGGGAGAAGAAGACCCAAAGAGAATATATCAAAAGCTATGACAGAAATGGTAAAGAACAATGAGGCTCACACAGCAGAATATTACACAAAGGAGCCATAAGAAAAGATAACAAAAGTATTACCAAAGGAAAACAAACCATCCAAACCCCTATATGTAATAAGAGGGCCCAATTCCTATACTCAAGGCATATATAAATTAAGTCTCCACTAGAAACAAAAAAAACTGAATTGTGACTTACAGCAAATGTGAAAAACAAAAGCCAATTACAGTATTAGAAATCAACTAAAACAACAACACCAATACCCAAATGGAGCACACCAATTTGGACTAGATATGAGCACTGTCGCCCACATCAAAATTGTAATCATGTCATGCGACTTTTCAGAAGAGAAGTCAAAATGAGTGGCACAAAATGGTTACAGTCTTAGAGAATATAAAGTATGAAACCTCCAGGAAACTCAGGCGTGTATCACATATCCGGATCTAAAGCATATATATTTCCTGAAACCAGCAACAACAAAGGGAGAGCCTCATGAGGATTACAGATAAGCGTAGGCTTAAACATCTTTTAAAAAAAAGCCAAGATTGAAATCTGTTTAAACTATTTACTTTGTGTCACTGCAGACACTAGGATTGGTCATGCTTTAAGAACAGTGTGATCTTACATACCTCCTTCATAAGCCTACAAGAAAGACCTTGAGGACCAAGGAGCCCTTCTAGAAACACATGGTATAATATATAACAACCACTGCACTCATATTTAGCCTCCTGAACAACAAAATGGTTGCATGGCCCTCCATATCATCGCTCATGCATTCCCAACAACTGACCAAAAAGGCAAGTTCTAACACAAGGATGGGAACATAGACTTATCATTCATAAAGTGGTGCCACACCAATGCTCATGCCCTTGAATACAGGCATTCATGAGGGTCTTAAAATATGAAATGCTTTAAATAAACACTGCTGCTATTTAAATTAGAAATTCTCTCATGTTCCCTTAATACTTCTGAACACTTCCCTTGATCAGTTACAACACCAACACTTTCCCTGAGCCACATATCACCCTTTCCAAAGTCATTCTTCAATCCATTTACTACCTTTGAGCTATCTTCCAAGCTACATGCTTCCCATAAGCCATGTCCGTCCTAAAATGTTGCCTCTAACCCGCTCCATTCCCCTTTAGATATGTCCTGTCACACCCCTTCCCCTAAACTATGATCTTATTCCCTAGTCCCTTTGCATGACCTATTTCATGACCCACACATGTCCCCTTAGACATCTACTTCCCATGCGCTATACTGTAACACCTTACATTACCCTGTTCTGTGTCTCATAACATTCTTTTTCCATGAGCCATTCCAGATCCACCACCTTCTTTTGTGAAACCAGTGGACCAGATACATTTCCCTAATTTCCCCTTTCCTTGGCCATCTTACTACCCTAACCTATTTCTGTGACACCTCCTTACCCACACATTGATACATTTCCTTTCAACTGCTCCCCAATCTTCCCCAGTTAGCTGATCAGTCTCCTTACCATGGCCTGCACCAATAATGAGGCATCACTAGAAGTACTGTCATAGAGTTAGTTTGACCCGGTCAGCAGGGTCAGACTGACTTATAAGTAAATCATGCAGTGCCTTATGAGCCGGTCTGACAGATCAGTCTGTGGGCTAGTTGTTAGCAGATGTGGGTGGTTTTATGGCCAGGTAAACCATTTTTAGCTATCTGCTTCACTAATAGGGGCCACCTACTTTTATTTTTGGTGCGTGGGCCTATAATTTGTCCCAGTCTGACCCTGCAAGTCAGGCCTAATATGTTGGAAATGCTATAGAATACTAACCATGGGATTAAATGTTAATTATGCACGGTATGCTGCCTTATCCAATTGGGATCAATATGCAAGAACTGTGACCCAATCATATAAATCGACATGCTGCGCCGCTGCTTGTACAGGCCTCAGCAAAACTGCAAAATCAATACAAACTTACAAAAATAAACAACAGGACTACATATAAATGTGGAATGGTTTCCTAAAAAAGGGTACACATTTTGAAACATGAAGTAGATGGTGAAAGATTTTGCGTGACAGGAAGAGTAACCACCAGATGCACATTTACGTGCATGGGGTACACGTAGATTAAGTCAAGAACTGGATATATCTATAATCACGTCCAGTTTTCTTAGCAGTCCTTAAAACTGGAGTTCGAACTGCGTCTCTTTTTTTGCCATGAAGTAAACAGAGGAACAAGATATGAACAGAGTGATTGCCAAGGATCTGATTATTTGGACAACAGGGTGGGATTTGAATTTCATTTTTGTTCTGCAAATGGTCCCTAAACTATGTGATTAAGGGCCATTTAATTTAATTTTCAGTCTGGAATATTTTGTTGAGATTTGACTATATTTTACTGTCTCCTGGAAGTTAAGATGAACCGTCGCTGCATCCTTTATTCATTGATTCATATCTTTGGTCTATTTCTCAACAGACTTTTCTTCTCCGGAATCCCCCAAGACCATGAGTGCAGCATTATACCTCTTCTTGTGGCACTTAGAGCATCACATACGATCAGCATGAGCCTCACTTTCACCTGTGCGTGCTTTGTTTTTATATATTTGTGTTTCAGTCCAGCCACTACTTGAAAAACCATATGTGGACGATCACATACCCACCAATGCAGATTTGTGCTGAGTTTATAAGACCTGATACAAGATGTGTAAGTTGGTAGTCAATGGACACTTTCCTTCAAGTATGTACAGCAATGTTATTCTTTGACGGGATTCCAATATCTCTGAGGTCATTGTCAAATTATAGGCTGTTGATTCAATCTTTATCTGAATCGACTTATTTAGCTTGGCTGGACGTGTCTCCTCTTTTCAGAGAATCTAGAAGTTCTGACTTCTCTTTCAATGGACATTTGATATACTAATTTTGTCAGGACTCCTTCCTGTGTCCAAATTGAAAACGTCACATGGAGCCCAGTCATTCATTAACTAACTCCCTGGCCCCTGCTCTTTGGTAGGACACGTTTCGTTCTTATGGATGTATCATCACATTTTCACCTACCAGGTGTTATTGTCCACTCTTGGGTTAGCACACTGACATATGTCTTACTTATTATATTACCAAACTGCCTGACACTAAGTACTATATCTGGCCTTTGGACATTCTCTTTACTATGTCAGCTCTAGTCTTTAGCTGCAGTCACACTGAACTTGTGGTTTCTGTTCCATTATCTTCCCGGATGTTGTGTGTGATAGATTTTATTGTCCTCTTATTCCACCCATAGACTTTCTCTCTAGGAATTCTTATACTCAGCCACCTTTTCTCTCTGTTCACACTCTAATTGCCACGTGACCACCACTGGACCTCTTATTCTTCGCTCCTGTGCATTTCCCCTCTTCACAGCTCCCTATGCTTTGAAGGCAGTATTTACCACACAAACCTCTCATTGCTCACTTCACCCAGAAGTCGAAACTCGGCTCTATGAGCAAATTGCTATTGTTTTGGAAAATGAAGCACAATATGGAACACTATTTTCATAAGTGTGTCCATTAAGCTTAAACAATGTTGTGTTTCAGTGTCACTGGTTGCCACAAGGCACGCAAGGCGATTCAAATCTAAATGCAACATGACTGACTGCCTTATGTCCTCAGACAGCCACCTCAAAAAGGCCGGGACACTATTCATGTTTTATACCAGAACTACTATCTTACCACAAGTTTTTCATCAGAATAATGGAAACGGAATCCTGGTCCCTCAGTTTAGAGCCATTGCAATTCACATTATTAAGGCATTAACAGATGACAGCAGGGCAAACCTTGTTCTCAATTATTTATTCTTTTACCTCAATATCGACTGCAGGATATCAACCTGCAACATTAACAACTTGACTACAGAAACACCCTCTACGCAGGAGTCCCGGCCAAACTCCTCAAACGACTGCAACGCATAAAAAATGCCTCCGCACACCTGATCCTCGATGCCCACCGCCACAGCCACATCACCCCCTTCTGAGAGACCTACACTGGCTCCCCGTCAACAAAAGGATAACCTTCAAGCTCCTCACCCACGCACACAAGGCGCTCCACAACACTGGTCCAGCCAAACTCAACAGATGACTCACCTTCTACACCCCGTCCCGCCAACTCTGCTCAGCCGACCTCGCCACCGTCCCCCGCATTTGAAGAGCGGCTACCGGAGGCAGATCCTTCTCCCACCTCGCCTCCAAGACCTGGAACACCCTTCCCTTGCCCCTATGACAGACCAAAGACCTGCTGAATTTCAGGAAGCAGCTCAAAACCTGGCTATCTGAGCAGCAGCACCCTCCCCCCCTCAGCGCCTTGAGACCCTCACGGGTGGTAGTGCGCTCTACAAATACACTGATTGATTGATTGAATGATTACTGTTAAATTGCCAAGGCACATTTATAGCGGTGAGATTAGATTTACTATACTTAACTCCACCTGTACACCCCTTGAAAAAAAAAAAAAAAAAATATATATATATATATATATATATATATATATATGATATTTTTAAGGACCATATTTTGTCACCGTATTTTGTGGTACACAACCTGTCAGTTGCTTCACTTTTGTTCGAAAATTGGACCACACACCATCACAACAACAAAGATATAACAACTCTGTGTTATCAGACCTTCATTCATAGTTTTTTTCTGAACACAAACACTACATCTACTGCTCCAACCTCATATACTTTCAATATTTTAAATTACAAAGTCGGTCCATAATACTCAAATTCAGGGCCTTTGAAGATTGCATTATTGCATTTTTTGCCAGCTACTAAAAAGGAAATTCTGCGGATGCTCTTGGAAATGATGTGTCTATAACTTCAAGGCTCATAGAAATAGCGAGTGGAGGAGAATTGGACCAGTCATTTTCATTTATTGCTCAGTCTCACAAAAGCAGATGCTGTGCCAGCGATCTATGAGCTCTTTCCCCTAATCAGTGCTATGCAGTAAATAAAGCTTATTCTGCTCCGAGGTTCAAAGCACCCTCCCTGTGGTCATGGAGCACTGCCCAATAATCATTTTGTGAATATTCAGCTGATAATGTGTCTTGCATTCATAGATCATCATTGACGTCCATCAGGTCTTAATATAACCTGCCAAATGGAGCACTTTAAAAGGCTTTGATTGGCCTAATGTCTTATAAATATTACGCCGTATAAGGGGGTTTTATATAGCTCAATGTCCAGCTTTAAATCAGCTTCACGATGTTAGAAACCACACAAAAAATATGTTGGGTTTAGATGAGTCTGCAACACATGGTGGCTCACAAGTCTGTAATTGACAGAAAGGTCAGGCTAAGACAAATAACCCTCTGCTGCTTAGTGAATACATTTTGGATCTGAGATACTGTAGCAGGTGAGTTAAGAAAATAATTTTGGAGCCCTGAAAATGAAAATAAATTAAGGTCTAAAATGAAGCGTGGTTGACCTTGGATTTATGTTTTTTGTGACGGTCCGTCTGGAATTCTAAACCAGCACTGCCAAAGCCAGTAAGTCTATATTGGTTGCCAGTATTTTGGCTTTGTCAATGCTTGCTTTGTCATGTCTTTTGGAAAACCATATTGCTGGGGAAGCTTTCAGACCCTTATACATCTAAAAGGAAAAGGACATTTGTTAAAAGCATTGTTTTCGCAAAACCACACTCCCAAGGTAGTCGGAGGCACTGATGGGAGCTAGTTTGTGTGTAGATGTCCTCCTTGTGAAATGGCAGAATCCATCAATTACATTGAAGTTAGCCAATCTCTGAAGTGGGCTGACCCACAGACCCAAGCAGTGTGTTGTAGCAGGTGGATGAAAACTGTATATGACACAATAACAAACCAACGGATTAAAAGGTCTGGTTGAAAGCCCCTATAAGTATAGTATACACATAATTTTAGCAAAATCAAGACGTCTTGGCTAATGCCAGACCTAAAAATTGTGGGCCTTATTTATTGTTTGGAGGGAAGTTAAAATCCTCCAATTTCTGAAAAAAAAAACTAAACACAGCCATCGCTGAATTTCCTTCATAATGCTATTCCCATGAACAAGCCAATTCAGCTAGCGGATTTTACACTATGTTCAGACTTTCTTCCAGAAACTGGAGGATTTTCACAGGGCTCCAGACTCTGAATGATCCCCCTATGGTAAACTCAATGTTGATGTAAAGGTAATTGGCATGCATAGGTGACAGTATTAGAGTATGATTTTCGGAGTTCGTGAAGTGTGGGAAACGTGAAAGAATGACTGATGGAGTTCATGATTGTCCCTTTCATGGTCAATTTCGCAGTCAGGAAGACTAGGAAGCATTTTTTATTCTCAAGAAAAGTTTAAGTTTTCTTAGGGATCTGTTTTAAGCGATAATTCAATTAATTGATACAAACCATTCAACCCACTGTATATGTATGCACCATCCCCTCTAGCTCCAAAGACCATTTCCAGCAGCTGGGCTCTTATTTAAGTGAACTTAAGGTTCATATAAGGTGGGAAAATACAGGGATTTGGCTTCAGTGACTGAGCATAAAATATAACAAAATAAGCAACAAGTCAATTCGAATGACAAATTGCTTGCAAAAAAGGCACCCCTCATGACCTCCCAGATCTTAGAGGCCTGCTAGACACCACTTTATAGGAAATGTAACTATGAAAATGACTGTCTTTATAAGCTTTCCTTACCGGGTCAAAAAAGCAGTCATTCTTATAAGTATTTGTACTGCATGCATATCACCCGATAGAGTAGCCTGGCACCTGAAGAAGCAGATATGCCCTAGACTGGATGGGGCCTTGTTGATATCTGTGTATACCTAGAACATCATTACATAATCAGCCTGCAGTAAACAAACATTTGCTAATTTTACTTTATCTGTAAGCTCATATCATCACCCCACTTCAGGTTGCCAGCAAATAGTACTTCTATGTAGCAACAAGAGGGTCCCTTTCAGGGTAAAGGTTCCAAACGGATCTAAAATATTTTATTTTAACTTCAGTCCTGTTTACCTTTATGTCCAGAGACAGAGCAATCTATTGAATTGATACAGTTCAATGGGCTTGTCGGTAGTACTCCTGTTTATTCGGGTGTTTCTATTAGGCCCCTACCATTCATGACTCCAAGCTATCTAATCTAAATCAGACTTGCACCTTATCTTGTATAGAAAATACCTCCGTACCTTATTTTCTTGCAAGTATGAGCACAATCACAAACAATTCACCACTGCAGGGAGACAGAATTTGCCAGACCATGTTCTCACAACAGGATTTATGCACAACGTGTGATCTCCATAGTTTGCAGAGTACATCTTCCTTACGTCTGAATATATTATTAACTAATAAAGTCTTTTCTATTTTTGGTTGCACCCATATTTTTCCCCATCTCTTTATTTTTATTTCCATGTACAGTATTTTTTCAATAATGCCAGTCCATATTTATTTTATTACTATTACTTTCTTGCAAACAAGCACAGCCTTGAAAAAGCCCGAGGCCTGAGCAATAAAAAAGGGGCTAAATATGAGTTGGCTGGTTGTCTTTTCACTTATCAATTTCTTTTTGGCGTATTGACTATAAATTGAACCATATAACAGTGCCATAAATTGTTACTGAAGAAACTCTGAAACCATTTATAACGAAACAATTTGAGAAACTTGAGCCTGATCTCCCATTCTTCCTGCATAGCAATTAAATATGGGTGGATTAAGGATTCTTCAACAACTAATGGAACTCAGGCACCACCAATTCATAGTCATTACTAAAAGTCGTAAGCCCCAGGAAGGCTACCCCTTTTCTCTCCTGCAAGAGGGAAACTATCAAGTCTACTAAGAAGGCAGACCTGATGCACTCTCAAGTGATCAGTGCCCGAATGAGAGGTCGTTTGAGGGCCATGAAGGAACATAACAGAGAAGCATGCATTAAATCAGGCCTTAACAAGCATTTACAATGCAACGGGTCTCGCGTTTGCTCATGTTAGAGCTGATCGCGTTGTAAACTCCTAACCCGACTTTTCACCTATCGGGCAAAAGTGCATTTATGTACATAACCCGAAAAAGTGAAATTAACTATGTAAAGTGCTCGACTTCTGCCAAGCAAGATCGCGCTCGTAAATTAAAGAAAAAGAAGTCCACGAGCCCGATGGAAAACAGCGAGCCTCGCATGTTTTCTGTACTTGGTCGCTGCGCTCGAGGAGGGCTAGCTACCGGAAAAGGCATGACGTATGCGTGCCTTCGACTAATGAAAACAAGCAGATTTTATTAGGCAAGCCCACGAACCAATAAAAAACAGAGACGTGAAGTTGACAGGGCTCCGAGCCCTTTTCTAAATACTAAAGAGTCTCGCTGCGATACGCATGCGCGAGCGCATGCAACGCAGGCTCGACCCTAACAAACAAAAAGCCACACCTACAATTGCCTTTTCCAGCTCATCTACAGTAATAAATGGCTAAAAAACACAACGAAAGAGAGTGCATCAGGCCTGTCACTAACCAACATAACCGATGTTTTTTTCTTGTTCTACAGCGAATCACATACTTCTGTAGATCAGAGAATGGTTACTGGCCACGCAGTGCATGTTTTAGCCTTTAGGGAAACTACAGTTGCACATTGTAGAAGCACCGTTTCTATAAAAATAAATATTACTGTGCCACCATCACTCTAAACCCTGAGCAATGACAGTTCTCCTTTTTCTGTATTAGGCTATGTAATTGATCCAGCTACTTTTTGCCATGTGATCCATTCCTAGGAACACATTCCGATAATCCTACCCTAATAGTGGCAAAGCATAAAAATGTCAGTTGCAGCCTTCTATTTATTATGAATTACGTGTTTTTCAAAGAGCATGAGGTTGTTTGCAGAGAAATGTCTCAATGAAAATTACCAGTTTTGAGCCAAACGTACTTATTTTATTTTTGCTTTCTATCTCAAACCCTCCTTTTAAGTTCCTATAAGTGCTCCAATTAAAAAAAAAGTGCCTTTTTCCATTGAAAATCTGAATAAAACATTTCACCATAAGGAAATAATGCCATAAAAATGTGCCTGCATGTATACTTAATAAAGTGATACATACAAAAGTGAATAAACATAACAATATTTTAAAATAAGTAATGTACGTGCTCAAGCAGGGTGCTTGACAATGCTTCTGTCATGGTGCTCTATGACAGCCAAAAGCAACACTCATTAAAAACACACACCACATAAAAAATGAAGCGCAGAATAACCTTTTGTTGCATGGATAGATCAAAGAAATGAACAAGCACACATCCAATGGAAGAGATAAAATGGAGCTCCTGCACACCGCAAACGTAATCCTACAATTACTGAGCATTCTAACACAAAGTAGGCCATACCGCGTTTTACTTTCTATTTCTATAGCATGCAGCATATGCTGTGGTGCTACCTGTAACTCTTTACATTAAGTTTTTTACCCACGGTGGTTTCTAGTCTAAGAACAGTGTACGGGGCTGTGCACTTGTATAGCTGCATGCTAATGAATAACAAATGGTCCAGGGGGTGCTTAGTTTTAGGCTCTGATAGAGTTTCTGGAATATCTGGTACACCACATCTCGGTTTTCAATGTGCCTCCTACCACTGCTCCAATATGGAGAACGTTCAGACCAATAGAAAAAATACTGCATATTAATACAGACTATAATACATCACCATTAACTTAAAAGTATAATATCTTACTGTCTGTAATCACTGTATTTGAACCATAATAGTGCAAACCTTCCCGTTGAAAGTACTTCATTTAATCTACTCTCTCTATTGGAAATCACGATTTTTGCACCATGAAGCACAATGTAAATCTTTAGGGCAAACCTCAGGAAGAATTATGGTCCAGATGTATCATTTTTAGAAATAATGATTACCTAGTAGCAATTCTCTGTGAATCGCAGTTTGGTCATTCCTATTCTTAATGTATGAAACTCATTAAGTTTCAGTAAGCGTTTCCTAATAGGTGGTAAATCGACCTACCTCATTAGTATTAACAAGGTATATCACAATTTGCTACCCATTAGGAAATGAAAAAATCACAGGGATGGTGGCCTGCTGGGGCCAGCAGACCACCATGTCTGTGTTGCTTATAAATAAAGCATCCTTTTTTTTTATTTATTTTTTTAATGCAGCCCGTTTTTCTTAAAGGAAAATGGGATGTGTTTAAAAAAGAAAAATTAAAAGTTTCCTTTTCATTTTTTTAATAGCAGGCAGTGGTCCATGGGACCACTGCTTGCTCTTAAAAAATATTCTCACAAACATTCACATAGGGGAAGGGGTCCCTTGGGGCCCCCTTTCCATTTGTGAATGGGTTACATCCTACTTGAAGTAGGTGGTAAAGTGTGATTGTTTTGCGACCTCATTTTGGTAAAAAAACATCCTTACATACCGCTGCGATTCAGTAATAGGAAGGGACGCCCTGAACACGCCTCTTCCTAATACCGAATCGGTATGTATTCGCAATTACAAATTACGTTTTGGTAACATGTTACTGAATCGCAATTTGGAATTCATATTTACCAAATTGCATATTATAATTTGCAAACGGCCGGATTCAGCGTATCAGGCTAATTTAGACCAATAAAAAGCATGATACATCTGTCCCAAAGTGTTTTTCCTGTCGTCCCCTAGTTCCCCAGGTGACAGCAACACAGACATGAACCAGTTTGTGCTTACTGTGTAGTAAAAAGTATTGACCAGAAAGGCACTGAGTGGTGACATATTCTCTGGAAATGCTGAAAGTTCCATTCAAGGCAAAGAGGTGGCCCAGGGCCAATATTTACTGGAAAAGGCCTTCAGCTTCAACATTTCAATGTTTACCTTTCTTTCTCCCCTTTATTAATTTACAGCATGCAACCTCAGTGGGCGGAGGGCTCTAACAGCCATATTGCCCTCTACCTCATTGTAGGATCTCATGTTTGGCATTAGGCCGATAGCTCAGGGCCTTTAACAGCAGGTATAGCTCTTAGCAGCAGGCTACAGTGCTATGGTAGTCTGATTTGCTGAAGACTGATGTTTTTCATTTACTGGCCGTATCTCCTCTATATGAATAGCCCTCTGAGCTCACATTGGCATAAGAAGAAACGTTGTGAAATCATGAAAAATCACAGATTTGCCTTCTCTAAGAGAGCTAAATCCGCTCTTAGACGGATGTATTTTTTCCTTAGCAAGCCGCAGAGAACGGGAGAACTGAATCATACATAGGCCGCACAGAGCTTCGTAAAAGCTGCCAAGCTGAACCGTTTGTGATAGCAGTCTGGACATCAGGCTTCTGGCAGAATAGAAGACTGCAGCTATACTGGCAATGCAACTGAATGCTGAGCAAATAAAGATGAAACAAAATATTGAGTTAGACAAATTCAAACAACGTCCAATGTTTATTTCATTGCCGGACTAAAATGCTAACCATACAGAAAATTATGAACAATGATCCTACAATGAAAATACGAGTCTAAGGGTCCCCTAAGAAATACAAGGCTGATCAGAATTAGATTAGGTAGCCAGGTACAATTTCTAAAGAATGTAGGACTAGATGTACTAACCTATTTTGTGATAGCAATGGCTCTAAATTGCAAAATATGAAATTTTGCTACTGCAAAATAGGCTTTTCCTAAGTGGGAATCTAATTTTAGGGGAGAGTAATGTTTTACAGACTCCTAAAATGGGTCTGCAAAAGGATACACATTCGTTATTTGGAAGAGGCAGGCTCTGGGCATCCCTTCTAAATACTGATTCGGTGAGCAATGTAGCAATGGTTTGTAATTTCAATTGTGGTTGCAAATCATTGAAAAGTGACAGAATCCTAAATTCAGGTTTATATCCATTAACAAAAGATACGAGGTACCTTACAGACCCTTAACCCTCTAGGAATTTAAAAACACGTTTTACGGGAAATAGGAAGTGATGTAGGGGACCATCACATGGTTTCAGTCAAACTTAAAAATATATATATATTGTTTATTTTTAAAAGCAGGCCAGTTTTCCTTAAGGAAAATAGGCTGCTTTAAAAAAATATTCTATTGAAACACAATCACAAAAATTGCAGTCTGCTGGCCCCTGAAAGCACTATTGTGGCCAATCCGAATGAGTTTATTTGTGACCTAGCTGATAAATTGTATTAATGAGGTAAGTTGGATTGTGATCCACTCTTGATTCGGAATTTTAGGAACTGGCCTGTACCTACATAGGACTGTGTGCAAAATTGTACAATGGTCGCAAAAGTAATGGTTGTAAATTGTGACCAGTTTTTCCAACCAGTGTAATTGTACATCTTGTCCATAATATTTCTAGCATTCAAAATTCCTGTAGGGTGACTTATACAACAGAAGAACAGACGATGTGCAGCAAAGCCATGTTTCCACTAGATGGATGTGGTCTCCAGTAAGTTTTGATGGACGTGGGCCGGTAAGTCTTGGTGGGCCCTCATGCTCAACAAGCTCTAGAGCAAGGGTGCTAAGGAACATACCTTAAAGCGCCTCAGTTGTACATATTTGGCAATTGCAAGGGATGTCTACTCTGCTGCAGTCTGTTTCATAAATGCTTTGTGAGTGGGAAGGAAGCTTGGACTGCTGTTGCCTTTGCTGTTCTTGACCTCTTGGAGTGGTAGATTTTTGCCCAGCTGCTTGTATTGCACAAGTTCTTAGAGTCTGAAGGGAAAGTAGCAATATAATTTCCTATGCTGTACCAATTCTGTGTGTGGAGAAAGCTTGCACTGTTGTTGCTCGTGCTCAACATGTCTGGGTGAAGCTTGCACTGCTTCGGCTAATGATGTACCTTTTCTGAGAGTTTATAGGATGTGTGCACTACTTATGCTCATACGGTATCACTTCTGACAGTGAGAATGAAGGCTTCATGCTACTACCAATGCAGCAAGCAGTGTGTAAGATAAGGTTGAGCTGTAGTTGGATGTGATGTTCTCTAAATATCTACCTGTTCAATCCTCACTACCCTACTCCTTCCTTACTCTCCCTACTAACTTTAGCATGCTAGCAAGTGAACACACCTGCAACTGCATGACTTGCATGCCTATCTGCAATCAGCCAAACCATTTATCCTTAAAACACATTCAAACATTTTTTTTCACGAAATAAACTCAGTATCTCAAGTAACTTTTCTTGGTGAGGGTATAACTCAAACTGAAAAGCCATGAGAAAAAAAGGCAGACAATTGTTCAAGGAGACATCTTCTATTTGAACCAGCGGGTTAAAATCAAGGAAAATTTAGTGTCTTGCAAAATGTCAAATAATTTGCACATGTTGCACAGTGTGAAATTCAGGAATTATGTGAGATTATGTCTGTGTAACAAAAATTGTGCCAGACCTACTATCCTACACCACCCGGGCTCCTGAGCATTTTAGAGTTATGAAGCAACACACTCTCAGACAGCTCATGCTGTGCGCTCACACACATTCCACACAACCCAGAAAGCCAGACAATTCACAGCATGGCACAAAAACTACAATAGTAGACTATGGGCCAGATGTATGAATCTGGCCCATTGTGATTCGGTAATTGCGATTTTTAAGAAATCGCAATAACCGACTCGCAAAGGGCCATGTATCACATTTGCGATTCGGTAATTGCGATTTCTTAAAAATCGCAAATGCAATTACCGAATCGCAAATTGCGATACTGGCCCCATTCGCAGCTATGGGCCTGTTGGCCCATAGCTGCGAATTTTTTGCAGAAATTGCAATTTGGGAAAAGCAAAGGGCCAGGGTGCTGGGGGCCTAAGGCCCCCTCTCCTGCACCCCATTTTTTTTTTCCACATGTAAAGTACACACATGCCAAAAGGGCATGTGTGCTTTACATATCAAATTTAAAAATGCAGTTTTACTGCATTTTTAAATTTTGCACCAGGTTACCACCTGGTTGCAGGTCATGGTATTTTGCACTTGCAAAATACCACTCTGCGAAAAATCGCAATTTGCGATTTTTTGCAGAATTGCATTGCGACCTGGATTTTGCGAATCGCAAATTCCGATTCGCAAAATCCAGGTTGCAACGCAGAAAATCACAATTTTTGCGATTTTCTGTTTTTGGTCTGCGAATGCATTTGATGCATTGCAGACCTCGATTTTGCACTCGTAAACGGCCGATTTCGCTGTTTGCGAGTGCAAAATCTGTTCATACATCTGGCCCTATGTGTACTCCAGAAATACAGGTGATATAGCATAAGAAATCATAACAGAAAAGCCAAGCTGAACAGCTTCTTGTTAAATTTGTCTACATTTGTGACAATGTATGAGGAGTGATATAAAGGTCAAATTAATTAAGATATAAAACATACAGATGATATCGCTATGCCCAGATATACACTCGGAAAACAAATTGCAGTCATTAAAATAAAAAAATAAAAACTAAGGGCAGTGGCTCAAAGATTTTTTTTAGTAGCCTACCACTGGTGCTGCTGGATGCAGGACTGCTGAGAACCTAGGCTGCCTGACCTCATTTTAAGGTATAGCTCCTTCTCCCGCCACTCAGTTTGTCTATTTATTCATTCTTGCTGATAGTTTTTCAGCCAAGCTTTCTCCATTGATCACTGTTTCCCTCTTCCTCTGACTTTCTTCCCATTTGGCCCATCTCTCTTCTCACTGAGTCACAGTCTGATGCTGAAAACTAAATCCTAATCCCCAAAAATTAGTGCAAGTTCTCACCTGTAACCACCGGCACAAATCTGCCTACAACAGGACACAATTCCTACGAAGCTGCATTATATGCCACTGCAAATGTCAAGCAGGGGGATGGGGGGATGACATGGAAAAAAAAAAATAAAGGTATAGAAAATGTACCTTTATCCACTGTTAGCTCCAACTCCTGCCAACTCTTTCCTTTCTTGGTGTCCCAACATTCACTGGGACTCCAGCACAGACTCACCAGCAGTCCTGGCACTGCTTTCATGCTAAAGCAGGCATGACAGCAGTGTCAGGATTGGCCTGAGTGGTTAGGACTGCTGCTCAGACACAAGCCTGGGATCTGTGCAGTTTCTCGAGCTGGCTGTTAAACACTACCAGGCGGGAGAAACCTAACTGCACATGTGTGCTTAGCCGTCCTGAGACAGCCGGCCAAACACACATGAACACATAGGTGCACTCCTCCCACCTCCTATAGCCCATCCCTGCCCCTTCCCGCACTGCTGGCTGAGCCTTTTGCAACTATTGTTTTATTTTTCATCTCCTGGCTCTTGGCCAGGTGGGAGACAGTCCTCCACCATTGCGGAGGAGCCATCTCTGTGCATACCTACTCTATATACAAAAGCCAGAAGTAGCAAAACATAGGTAAGCCAGGTGACAAACGGCTCCTGCTTGGCCACAAATGATCCACAAAGCCATAATCACGTGACAAGGAGCGAAGATATGAAGGTCAAATTCATTGTTCCAAGCGTATGCGGGAGATTCGTAAACCGGAAGCATTTGGAAAATCATTTTACATGTGGCAATCAAAGCTCCTTGATTTGCTTGTGTAAATGGAAACTCAGTTTAATGCGTGATTTTTTTGCATAAATCTGACAAAGGAAAGGAGGGCGCGTGACAGGTGACATTTTATAGTTCCAAAAAAATCGTAATTCGTTGTGCGAGTTCCACGGCAGCAGTCCAGGCGGCTGTGGACGGCCTCTAGCAGGGCCCTGGGGTGTACTGCAGAATCATGGTCTTGGGTTGCTTGCTTCCGATAATCCGTGCAACAGATGGAAATGCAATTAGCAGGAAAACCAAACTGCCTCATTAACCATTCCTTCTTCTCTGGATGCCTGGAAACAGTTGCAGACCTTTATTCACAAATGAACTATTTTTGAAAATGCATTGCCAGCAAGGGAGCTCATTTTGTTCATTCAAAGCCTTTTCCTTTATTTCCAGTCTGGCTGAAACAGCTGGAAATGTGTTTTGTGGTGGACATGAAGAGTGCATGGAGGGCATAATAATACAAAAAAAATTATGAGTCTTGCATTGCAATCGTGAATAAAAGCAGACAGTGTGTGCGTGCCTTTCAGTGCTTGGTTCTATCTTTGTATGGAGCCAGAAATGAGGGGAAGTGTTTGCTCGCATCAAATTTGTAAAGGGGACAAGAGCAGAGTGAACCAGTGCTCTTCACTCCAAGTGTATTTGTACATCTAAAGTGATAAGTTTGCACCAGAAAATACCAATATCAAAGGTATTGCTAAACAGACATATATGGGCTTCAATCACAAAGATAACTTACATTTGAGTAACATACACATGTGATTTACTTTTACAATTTTGAGTAACTTTACTACTTTTGGTTATTCACAAAATCTGAGTGTAAATTTACTCAAAAGTATAAGAGTAAATTACACATGCAGATTGCTCAAAGTTGTAAATGACCTTTGTGAGTAGTCCACGACACAACATACACAGACTATTGACACTGCACCCACACACCACACAACTACAACAAACAATACAACTACACAGTTACACAAACACACTCACATACAACTACACACATCACAACAATGACTGCCTCACAACAACAACACTCAACTAAATATTACTCACAGCAACACAACATAAACCACAACATTGGTCTCACTTGCACAGGACACATATTCAGACACAAACACATCACCCACACCCGCTCCCTCCACCTCAACCAGCCAATTTGCATTGCATACACACATACACATACTAGCTCACACACAACTCGCAGCACAACATGACAGGTACAGGTCCCCTGGCAATGTGCACACATTGACACAGTTGATATGTATTACTGTACCATCATTGTGGTGCCTGCATCCATTTGTCAATGAATACGGGCACCAGAATGACAGTTGTGCATGTGTACGAAATGTGTTGTGTACCAGTGTCTCTCCATCCATGTATAACCATCTCATGTCCCTGAGAGATGCATCTCACAGTGATTTAAAAAACATCATGTATATGCCTCCAGTGGTTCCCACCTCCCCGTACAGGGCCCACCCAACATACCCTGGCAATGCAGCGTCCCTACATTGTAGTAGGCCATGGGGGGAGGTCACGTTCTCTCTGTGGCAGCTGCAAGGGTAGGTGTTGTCCAGTCACAGGCAAAGTGGTAAAAGGTGAGTTTTCACCCCTCTTCCTCCCCAATACACCAACTAAGAAGTGGAGGTTGGACCGCCACTTTTTCATTGGCGGTCAGGCACATCTAAATCTACATGGAGGGAAGGCTGGCTGCGGTCCCGCCCGTTTCCGCCATCAACGCGGGTGGTATTTCTTGGCAGAGCTTTCATCTATGGAGCCATCAACTTGTACATTTGGCGGACAGACCCACACTGTGGCAGATGGGTTTTCAGTCAAAAAGTCAACAGCGGAACCATTACCCCCAACATCTAAATCAGGCCCCAAGCATTCAAGAAGGACAATAGATATAATTAAAAGAAATATCTGAGATGCAGAAATTTAACATTGCTCAGGATTAGCAATCATGCTAGCAAAAGACAAAAAGCACAAAAAGGGCAAAAATAATTTGGAAATAGATAATCTCGGACTTCAGGCTACCAGCTAAGGTGGCAAAAAATAGGTAAAACGGGAAAGAGGCAGCATGTCAGAAGCTCGATGAAGGGTCTTCTGAAGGGGTTAGGTAAAAGTCTCAAAGTGTCATCCCAAAGGGACAAAGTCAGAGAGGAAGATACCTTTCCAAAGAGCAAAGCAATAAAGGTACGCTTCATCAGCAAGGGTTCTGGAACTCTGGAGATCTGACCCAACTCCAACTGATCAATAGTATATTAAAGTTCATAAAACATTCTGATTTGTCAAAGGTATCAGTCCATGTCACATTGAAGGGGCATCATCCAATAAAATGTGATCATACGACTCCATGTTGAAACATCTACGTCTTTTCCCAAGTCTTTCAAGGGAACATCTTCCATTTGTGTGACTCCACATACGTTTGAAACAATTGTATACAATGTCAGTCCATGTTCCACAACATCCTGCTCTCAAGGACACTACGATACATTCTCTCTATATCTACACAATAGGATATATTACCAACATCTAGTCTTGTCATGGGAATGTAGTCTGAAAGAAAACTTTTGTTAAGGAATTAATCAGCATTTCCTGCATAGTCATGAAATTCAAACTTAACAGGCCTCACTTAAGGTAATGCAAGAGAGTTACAGCAATTTATTTTATCACTACGTTTTAATAAAACACATCTAATATGCACACTTTATGAATTCAGTATTAAAAATAATGAATTAAAATGAATAATACATTTAATTTTAAACAGGAAAACTTTGTTAATGCATTTCATTAGATCTAAAAGAGAAGTACATGTCTTTCATTTTTGCGTGCATTCTAAATTCATTAATCCTCAGAAATTCAATATTGTTTCAATATATTCTGTTAGTTTATAATTACATTATAACTTCAAGTTAATCATTCTAACATTTGATTTAATTAAAATACCACCCAAGTCGAACCTTGCAGTGTAAACACGTGCATTTAAATTGCGTGACAGTGCAGCTTCTATGTTTCTACCATTAATGCTCTGATTAAAGTAGGACATAAACTGTCACATTTTGATGATTTCTGTGACACAAGGGACACTACTAAATTTAGACTACATCAGTAAATACTGTAAAATAGTAGCCAGATCTCCTCGGAGGTGCAGAGAAATCATGGCCACTCACTGTATTTTTTGTTTTAAATCATGCCTCCAAGTATGACTCCCTCTTGAGCCTGAGGTCAGGGTTGAGGGGTAATTTAAGCCCACTATGTTGGGACTCAGGATAGCAGCCATCCCACAACTTCATTGCTGTCAGCCCATGTCATTTGCATTGCACTGAGGATGGCCAAATAGGGAAATGAGTCGAAGTTTCCAGAATATATACCAGGGATGTCAGACTTTTAAAGTTACAATTAGATCAATGACATTCTGAGCTCATGCTTATAATCCTTGAAACAACACAGTGGATATGTGAGAGCATGCAGGAACAGCTTCTACCAGTCATGCTTCTGGATTGAAATCCCTTAATTACTGCTGCATGTGGAGAGTGTGGAGGTGTCTCTTCTAATGATTGAATAGAAAAAATGTAACCAGAAAAAAAATCAGTCTTCCCTACGTGGAATTCTAATATTCTCATTTTTTAACTCGATTTAGTCCATGTACATATTCTCGATTTTTTTGTTTAACGTAAAATGAATAAAATAATCTACATAAAAATAAAACATGCATTGCCAAAAACCATTGTGGCACCTGCTGCTAGCCTTTTGGCTTTGTTAATGTTGATTTTTTTGTCACAGTTTTTGCAAAAGTTTATCATAGGAGAACCTTTATTGCAGGGGCCCTTGTCAATCTAAAAAAAACACTGGCTAAAAGTAAAAATGTTTTATTGGTCTTAAAAAGCTCACAGTACCTTAGTAATATCTGACAATGAAGGGACCTATTTTGTGTGTGGATATGCTCCCTGAGAAAGAGCAGAACACTGTCACTTGGAATGACGTTACCCAACAGTACACGTATTCCTCCATGCTCTATGCTCTAGTCAGGGGGAAGAAATATGTGAACAATATAACAGCCCAATGGATGAAGATGAATGGCTGAAAGCCCATATAAGTATATTATTATACATATAGGTTTAGTACAACCATAGGGTCTTGAATAACGCTACATCTAACAAACAATGGCAAAGGCATAAAGTCTCCCCTCTATTTGAGATCTATTGGCTTTCTCAATGTTTTTTAGACTTGTTGCAGAGCAGCGCATGTCTTAAAGTCAAGGAGAAAAAGTGCAATGATGAGGCCACCATTGCTGCATCATAGTGTTTCTTTTAAACCATGCTGCACAAAAGCCCACACTGCTGTGCAATATGTTAAAAAAAAAGAGCAAAGTGAGGGCAAGCCACAGGAGGGAGATGCAGGAGAGGAGGGAGGGTGTAGCAGCAATGGACATCGAGAGGGGTAAAGCATCATCAGGGAGGTGCAGGGAAGGAAGTTGGGAGCAATGTTTTATAGTACAAAGGTATTTTTTAATCGAAGCGTAATGGGATTAATCATCACATTAATCATGGGATTAATCATCACATGATAAAGAAAAGGTAGCTTAAGTGCATAAGGAGCGCACTGATCTACAGATAGTTAAATACAAGATGATTATTGTTGTCTGTTTCATCGTGGAAGAGTTATAAAATGAAAAAGATTATCACCTGATTATTGCAATCCGTTTAACAAGACTTTTTATTATCTTTTACTACTACAGGTCTGATTTTCACAACCTTCTCAAAGCGGTCCTGCATGCATTAGTCACTTTCGATTAGCCACCTAGTCATGAGAAAGGAGCAGACCTAAGGGCCACCCTATGTATTGTATCACTTACATCAGGTCTTCACCAAAAGACAGCTAAATGTGTCTGTTGATGAAACTTTAAAAAAACGAACGCCAACCCGGGTCCTTATGACATAGGGCCTAGGGTGTATTGCTCAGGAGTAGAGCCTTTTCAGCCTATCGAGTTAAGGGCTTTTCATAAATGAGCAATTAGATCTGTCCAACTGCAGAAGTAGTACCGTTTGCTTATTTTAGTGCTTCCCTATTTATATTGCATGCCTTCCTGGTCCACTGTAATTATTTCAGAGTGGCAGTAAATTATTTTGATAAATTCTTCCTTACTTTGCACGACAGCGTGTAGTCATTTGCTCTGCACTGTGGTAGCCATCAGCGTACATTACATACAATCTTATAACAGAGGAACAAACTAGTGAATACTAAATAGCCAATTAACATTAATATTTCACAGGCAAGAGGCATGATTTACCCACCAGAAACACATAATAAGGGGAGACAGAATATAAAGGACGCTCGGGAGAATGTTGTTAGAAAGATACTTAGGCCCCCATTCTAAATAGGATGGAAACTGATGGTGGAAACATTGTGGCCGAAGATTCCAATTGAACAATTATGGCAGGTACCTGCACTCCAATTACCTACCATTCGGAGTTTTTTTTCCTGGAACGGGAAATAACACGCTGCACCCAAAATTATAGGGTTCCATACAACCTGTGGTTCCTGGTTCCAGGTATATGGAGATTTCCTGGGTGCATTCTGACAGTCGCCCGGTAGAAGATACTGTTCCGCTTGACTCTGAATGACCCCCTTAACTTCATGTGCGTGATACTAGACAAATCGACAAGACCGACCACAAAGAAAAGTTGTACCATCAATGGCTCTGCACAATCATAAACATGAGACGTATTTCACCAAGACGATATGCTAAAATCATCTCTATATCTGATACAGGTTATATTTAAAGAGAATGAACACAATTTAATGAGATGATTGACTTTTCATACATAAAGCAACAACCAGGCCTTAAACTTAAATTTAGTCTTTACCCCTTGCAGTAATCCAAAATTTAACCCTAAATTTAACCCTTAATCTAATACTAAAGCTACTTTTGAACCCTACCTGAAACCCAACCCGTGTAGTAACCGATGACCCTTTGTGTAACCCCTTTATACCCTTACCCCCTTTTTCCTGGGAGGTTGTTTTTTTCTCTGGTAATGAAAATATAGATTTTTTATTTCTGTATAAATAATTTTCTTTATATTAGCCTAAAATACCATTTATTGTAACCACTTGTCTTTTCATCATGTTAAAGTTGCCACCTGTCTCAGTTTTGAAGACACAGCCCTGCTTTTTTCTTTGCATCTAATATTTGTGAAGAGAACTGTCTTGGGCTCACTTTTTTTGCTGATTTAGCTTTTTGGTGTGCCTCTAGAGATTAGGGTCATCTTAATTTCAGCACCCACCTGCACTGCAGGTGGGCTCCAGGATAGAACAGTGATGGAAACGCATGATGCACTATCTGTTCAGCACACGACTGCAGGTAGTGGCTGCTCCTCCTTTCACACTAACAGAAGACGAAGACACATGCAATAGCTGACATGGATGTGGAAGGGAAGAAGTGAAAGCTTGACAATGGGGGGCTGTAATACATGAGAGTGAAGAAGAGAAAGAAGATAAATCCTCACACTTAAGCACAGGGCGAATAGGGTGACTGTCACTAATATCAAGGTTTGAAGAGAACAAAGGAGCAGGAGCCATGCCACTGAAGGAGGCGTGGGAAATTATCTCTGAGACTAAAAGAGTAGATGATCAGAATTTAGGAAAAAGCCTATTCCGGTAAAAGAGATGGGGGTAAGGGCAAGAGATATACAACCCAGGAGAACCATGCAGTCCTGCCTGTGATTCCGCCCCTTAAATGAAATCTGACTACGCTGCACTCATGCTGATTACATGTGCATTGTTTTTGGGGTGATGCCTGCTATGGGGACAGGGCATGTAATGCTGCTCAAGAGGAACACTCAAGGTTGTTGTCACATGCACCATACGTAACAATGAGCATACAAGTGTCTTCTGATCTAGACTTCCCAAACTTTATTTTAGAATCACAGATGCCTAGACACTCGCATGAGTTGGGTTCTGAGAAAGAAATAGGTGGATGGTCTGCCATGTTGTGGGCCCCATCATAGAAATGGGGCCCATATTATAATGGGGCATTATAATATATTGACATCTCTGGTATTATGCAGTAATTTATGTATAACGTTTTTGTATGCTCAATCCCACACCTCACACAGTGCATTGGTATTTTAGAGCAGTTGTACAAATGCACTGAAAAGGATACAAAATGTCATGTTCCATTTTCCGTCTGACCACAGGTCATTGTTTGTTTACCCTTCAATCGTCTTTCCCTTTGTTTGTAATGGAGTGACCAACATCATTGGACAACAGTTATGTTTTGAGGTGCATGACACTAAATTGAGGTTCTTAATAATGACTTACAATAATATGGCTTCCTCTTCAGCGAACAGCCAATACTTGTAAGGTAAGTATAAAAGTATATATTTACTACTGTTACCTCAGCCCATGCTTACCTTGAAAAGTGAGTGTAAGTGTATTTCAGAGTGGTAATAACATACTGACCTTACAATGTAGTAGTTTCTCCATCTAGAGGACGCAGTACTATTGTCATGCACTATATTAATGCAATACATAAACCCATTACCATATTTTGGGATTCAAGAACATAGTTGACATCAGCATTATCCCTCTCATGCTTGAGCAGGATTACAGTGATGGAGAGGGATTAATTAAGCATTGCTTTATAGCACATGGCACCCTATACCTTGTGAAAGGTCACTTGGCACAGCTACAGATAGAGTCGTTGTAGAACTTTGAGGAACGATGAGGACTATCCTGTTTGGAGGCTAGTTGGACACAAAACCGCATGGTTTTTATTTTAGACAGAAGTAATTCATGTCTGACTATAGGTGCGGCTACTGAAATCATTCTGGCTTTATGTATAGTCCCCAGGCAACGCGCTCTGGGAGCCATCTCTTGTAATAGAGAGGGAAGGCCTGTCTTTGTCACATTTGTGCCCAGGGACTGTAATAACCTGCAGGGTTGAGAGTGAGTCAGATCATTGGTGATGTCATCATTTACAGCGTGGGAAGAGGAATGTGCCAGTTGTGGTTTACTGTTAAATTGAGCTCTACCGCGGTGATACATTAGGTTAGGGTACTAAAGGTGTGTGATATTTCTCTTTGTCTTCAGTTTATTGATCTAGACTTTGTCTTTTTCAGATTGCCTATTACAATGGTAATCTGGCTAGATCGCCCGTACAGACGTGATTTGAGGAGAAACGGTATCATGAAATGGTTTGCAATCAAATCCCGGTACTAACGTCTTGCGGTACCCATGACTAAAGGTGCCCTTACTGTGAATCCTCAGGAGGAAGTCTCTCTCTTTTAAACATTACCGGTCTAATGCTTGATGGATGGATTAAGAGACAGGCCACACCGAGTTTCTTGACGTTAACATGAGTTATTAGGATGAACTAAATTATTTTCCCTTTCTTTGGAAGATAGCTTGCCACTACAGCATTCTCTTTCACCTTTTACTGTTATTTAACGTTATCTGCCCTGGCCGGATGCGTGTGTGACTCATGCCTTGTATGCACAGAAGCACTTAAAACAGTAAAACTGTGGCAGTGAAAATGTTGTCAGTTGATTGGTGGTTATACATAATATTTAATCTCAGTAATGAACCTAAAACTCACTAGTAACCGTCTCAATATTGATAATTAGGTTGCTTAATTAGGTATTTCAGAAGCCTGAATTACAAAAAAGTAATAACAAACATTCTTGTTAAAATAACCACAAACAAATGGCCAATACGCATTTAGAAGCAGTACAAATGTGTAAATAAAAATGAGATGTACACAAAATGTATGACTGGAATTAAGGAAAAGAAAGAGGATACACGGGAGGGTGTTTTTGTAACACAGAAGTAACGGGCTCCAGCAACTTTATAACAAAAGGAACTTTAACTTGGCAAAAAATTATTTCAAGAAAACATTTCAGGAGTGATTCCAGAGAGAAGTTGCTAAAAAGGCCAAATTAGAAGCATAGTGCAAGGTTGGGAGAAGTCTTGAAAGAGAGGCATTTCTCCTTATTATAGAATGGATCCTGCACTCTATCAATGTGTTACCGATAAGGTTGACAATAAAGGTTATCAATGACAACACACAGGGAAGTGGAACTGGGAAAGATTATAGATGGATGGAGTAACATCATTATTCTGTGGATTAATATTATCCACCAGTGTTAAATATAAACAACAAAGAGTATACAGTACCTGAGTGATAAGCTCCAGAGGAGCTCATAGAAGCCCCAGGATCTCTGGGAAGAACTAAATAATTATTGGACAATGGCTTCATTCAGCTAGTTCCAATTCCCTCTAGTAATTTAACCTTAGTTCACCAATGTAGAAACCCCTGTTTTCCAGTGTAGAAGCTAGCTTCACTTGCATAAGTTATTCTTTAAATTAATACTTCACTTTAGAATATCATGAGTTGGTCTTAACAGGTGAAGGTCTGCAGGTTAAAGCATAAAACAAGAGTCCAGTAGTCAACTTGACTGCACAGGCAATTCAATTGATAGCAATGATCTTCTGAGCAGGGTCATACCTCAAACTCTCTTTCATGACCTTTGTCCTTGGAGGCTTCGCAGGCACAAAAAATTGAACACCAAAATTGAAACACCTGACCTTTTCAAAATGGTCAAATCTATATTTACTCTTGTCTTGACTTTCTTCAATTCTAGCACATAACCTTTTAGCTGACAGTTCAGTTCGTCCTTTCTACAAGTCTCCTGCTCCCTACTACAAACTGACTGGCTATCCTGGACCCAGAAAAGTGACTGTACTTTGAGTGTACTAAATGGAGAGACATCCATAATACTGTGAGTTTTATTATGTTAAGGCCTCAAAATTGCATGGAGCGCATCTTCCATATCAACACCGATAGCAACAGCACCTTTGACATAGTCACCAATCATGTGATTTATCCTCTCGCCTAAGCCGTTACTCTGTGGGTGATACAAAATGCACTTTGTAAATTTAATTCCTGCTCCCTTAAAAACATTCTAATTGCAACAGGAGTAAATTGAACTTCGTTGTCGTAAATAGTTTCTAAGCAGTAGCACTCTTTGGCTAGAACGTCCCTAAGAAAAGTGATCATATTTTTCATGTCTGCCTCTCACACAAATTTCACCTCAACCCTTTGGGAGATATAATCAACTAAGAAAATGATAAAAATGCAGGCACCTGGTAACACATTGTATGATCCTAAACAAATTGGTATTCAACTTCTCACAGCCTTTCTCTGGAGTACACACCAAAGTCATAGGAGGAGTCATACATCTAAGTACTCTGTCATTCTGTGTGCACATATAACCATTCCATAACTCTGCATCATTGTCCATGGCAGGCCACCCATAGAGTTGTTAGCAGATGTTCCTAAATGAACTTTATGATATGATTAGACCAAATTTGTCCTGACAGCACAAGGTGGAAGTAATTAATTTCTCCCATCTAAACAAAAAACCCATCTTCAACAGACGATCAAACAGAACATCACTGTATCACTGTAACCCATAGGGGAGAATGTTATGACGAGCCCTCCAGACTCTCATGTATTCTATCACATTCTTCAAATAAACATATGCTTCAAGACCTTTTCTCCATTCCTCTTCACTATCAAATCAACCATGAATAAGCCATTATCTAGCTATGAAACACTCCACCACAATCTCCAGCCAGAAAGTACAAAGCATAGGATAGTGTGTAGTGTGTAAAGTTCACAGCCAGATAAGTATTTTAATCCAGAGTTTAATTAGAAGATACACAGATAAGGACACCCATGACAGGAAGAGCATTTGCTCTCAGCACTCATACTTAGCTTCGTCCAACTCCCATCAAGTCTCTATCCCTCATCAGAGAATAACATTCCATTCTCCAATTAAACCCTAGCCCACACAACAAATGCAAGACATAACAACGTGACTGTTCAAAAATAATCTTAAGGCACATTCAAAATGCTGCGCAAAAGTTACATCTGGGATGTGACCCAAGATAAATACATAAGGCCCTATATTTCATACAAAATGCAACATGGATCTCACTTATTGGTGCCCAAGGTGTCATATCTGAAGTCCAAATGATTATACACCTATACTCTTGACACTTTAAAATGGGTAAATGAATTACAATTTCAGTCTTTTAACCCCTACGAGAGTGGAAATACACACATCTGTCTTGCAGGACCAGACAAGCAACCTCTATGTTCCCAATTTTAACACTCCTGTCTGCATTATGTCTGCTTCTGTTAGATCTCAAGGTGTTTTATGTTATTGTGGGTTTTTAATTCAAAGTGATTTCCTCAGGGTTATGGGGTTAAAGGTTGCTGTTTCCTGTCATATCATCAAGGTACACAAAGATATGTGATATCACTTCCACTCCCTAGGATTTACGTGGAACTATGCCCTTGAGCTACATGCCACCATGCTTACATAAAAGACTGGCATTGTATGGTAATCAGTGTAAATCTTTACCTGTTTTTTTGCTGATCTTGTACTGTGGGAAAGTTTACTCCCTTGTCTTATTTAGTTTATAAAGCATTTTCACGTCCTCTTGCGCTCCTAGTTTCTGATTTTGTAGCACTTGCCTTTTATTTATGTCTCTCTGTTCATCTCCCCCTCCCTTTCGATGTCACAAATCAATCTTCTTCCTTTAAAAAAAGTGTTATATGCCTTCCCTGCCATTTCAAAAGGTGAAATGTATGACACCGATCCTGCGAAAAATCCGCTCTGAAACTGCATCAGGCTAGTTCAGCTTTCCCACTTACAAGGTGCTTCTTATTAAATTTTAGTTACTTGTCATTTTAACCTTATTTCAATGCATCACACTCATCAAAGCTCTCCTTCTCTAGCCACTGTCCTGTTGCCAATAACTACTTCATAAAAATAAAAGTCACGCCCCTTGTAGGCAGCTAACACTGCAGTAGAAGAGTTGTTGCTGATATTCTAGAATTAACTTATTGTTCCTCTACCTTTGTTTGCAAGTTCTTTGTGCATTGATCTGCTATTAATGGGCCTACTTCCCAAAATTGAAACTCCATCTGGCCAACTACAAATTCTTAGTTGTGCTGACTAAAGCACTTAAATGGGCAGGACATGCCACCTCCAAATATTTCAGCTGTTGTTGACTAATTGCTTCACAAAAGCTAAGGTTTATCACTCCTATTCCATGGACAGAATTTAAGAATGACACATAGTACGTGTCCCCTTCTGGGCTGCACAAAACAAAAATGTCTGTGCACAGGACATATGGAAGGTACCACTGTGCAGCACCATAGATTTTCTAGAGCTCACAGTGATACATTTTGCCACCAAAAGCACTGAATCTTTAAATAGCCAATGACACTGCATTGGGAAGAAGCAGGGAACATGGGCACCGTGTTAACGTACAATATAGTTCGGAGGGTGTAAGGGATGAAAAGTCATACTGTATCTAACATTTCTTTGGTGGCCTGTTTCTCCTGAGCTCCTGTAATACATGTGTCCAGTTGCCTAGGCTCACATATTCAGCAATACAAACCCTGCCCGAGTAGGTGCTAGCATCTCCAGTCAGGACCTACAACAGCAGGCAACATGCAGGATTCATTGAGCCTGTCATGAGAAGAGGATCCTCCAACAAGTGGACTATCATCTGCTCATGGTTGCCATCAGACCTGCCACACAGTAGGTGGAGTACTGGTTTTAGACAAGGTTCTTGCGCCCACAGTACAAACAGGGGCTACTAGACCTTAGCTGTGGGTGCTGGGATCATTTGATTCTGATGTCCTGGGTCTCTTCTACAGTAGATCTGCAAACTGAGCCTAGTACAGCCCCTTCAGCATTTGACTATGAGTGGTAGTGATAGCGAGCTGTCACAGGCTTCTCAGGGAGGTTAGTGTCTTGTTCAAACAAGCTCAGCACTCAATAAATACCCGATAGCTTAATAACTGATTGTCCAGCCCAGAGTTTGTCTTCATAAAAAAGAATACACTTTAAAACAGTGCTACATACTACAATTTGCATGTACTAAGAGACTCTGACAGAGGGCTAGAGCATCACAGGGATGTTACCTGTAATACTCGCCTTATGCCTTTCCTATAGGTATGGTCTGGTGTGGGTCACAGGCACAAATGTAATCCGCTCCAACAATCCTGCAAAGTTGTGCACTTTGTTGCAGTCCGCTTCAGGTCTCAGCTCTGGTGGGCAACAGTTTGGCTTCTCACAGTTTTACAGTCTCCGTTACAGTGAGACAGTCTGATCAGACTCTCTTGTCAGCACCCCAGACAGCTGCAATTAGGGTCACGATGATGCCGTTCAGTTGGGTACTCTCTTGACAAGTGCCACATGGTAATAGTTTGAGTTACAGCGGCGTATTCTGCTTAAGCACACGCTGCAGAAATGCAGCAGGCTAAACACTTCAAAATTCATTTGGGCACTCTTGGTTAAAGACTTGGCAACAGTCAATTCTTCAGCGACAGACCGGTTGGACACACTTGGAGCAAATGCCTGTGCTGAGATGGTAGGTGTCTGTATAGGCACACTTTGGCAAGGCAAGGCTGGCAGGCTGCGAGCCAGCAGCACATTGGTCATGCTCTTTGGAGTCTCTAGTTTACAGGTCCTCAGCTCTGATGTCAACCACTCTTGTACACACTGGTTATCCTCTCATCCTGCAACACTGGCTCGCTTCTTCCCTCTTTTTTTCTGACAGGGTGCTTCCATGCTTCCGAAGGCAGGGATACAGCT
Source organism: Pleurodeles waltl (assembly GCF_031143425.1). Taxonomy (NCBI): domain Eukaryota; kingdom Metazoa; phylum Chordata; class Amphibia; order Caudata; family Salamandridae; genus Pleurodeles; species Pleurodeles waltl. The sequence goes on along the minus strand of NC_090439.1, from coordinate 295,861,499 downwards.
CTTCCTACAGATCAAGCACCAAATAATGTCCCCTCATCTAGGGAAAGCGGTCTCTGCCCATTTTACCCACTGGCTCCCTTCACAATGAGTGACAGCATAAAGCTTGTCTGCATACTTCACCACCGCCTAGAAACAGTTCCCTCTCTTTACTAGCAAATCTGGTTCAAAGAGTGTTTTTTAGTATTTTTTTTACCAACTATTTATTTTGCTGGGACTTTGGGTACCAAGTAAGATGCTGATTTATTTTTTGTTTCCTTGTTAAATCGTGCCTTTCACACACCTTTTAGATGTCTATAGGTGAAAGCCTCATATGGATCACACCAAAAACTTCAGGGGGATGAGAGTTCACCCACTGCTTACCATGCGTTACCCTTCTTGTAACTCTCATATGTGTGATTCTTTTTCAATGGCTTTCCTTCTTCTTGTGTTTGTTTCTCCCCTGGGGCATAACTTATTGGCCATCCTTTTGAATGGCTGACTTGTATACTTCCACAGTTCCCATTCAGGGAACCTCTTTTTTCCTTTCAGCACTCCACGAGAGTGCACATGTTTTCTTGCTGTCTCCTTCATGTGCTTCTCTTCTTCACTCCCCTCAGTGGTCCCAAGCTCATCTATTGCTTTCCCCACCCTATCTGGCTTTTAATTGTCTTTTTAAAGGCCTTCCTGGGCCCAGCCTTAAGTACCTTCTTGCTGCCTCACCCCCTGCCCACCTGTAGGTGCTTCCTCCCACCAATTCCTTTGTTGCTCCCTGAACCCCTCGTGGTCTTTTTAAAAAAAAGTAATTCGTCTTTTCAAAGGTTTGAGAAATTCAAAATAATTTATACTTTCAACGTGGCAATTTAATTTATAGATTTCCCTAAACATTTCCAACACCTTTAGAAACAGATCTACTAGTCACTTGAGATTTAATCATAGTGGATCTCTCTAGGACATTTGTATCATTTTGTACATTGAATTTGCCATATCTCCAAAGTGTACAACAAAGCTAGCTACACATGGAGAATGTGCCAACTATGTGCTCCCGACTAGCATCTTCAAGGCACTTGAATTCCGTTTCCCTACTGTCACACCGTGCAAATCTGTCAAATATGGCACCCTGTTATAGGAAAAACATCTTCCAAATTAAAATTCATCGCTTTACATTTTTATTTTTAAATTACATATTTGGTGGATTGTCAGGCGAAGGGGGTAAAAATGATGGGGAAAAAGAAGGGAGAGAGATAAGTGGGAAAAAAAGAGGGTGGGCAGGACAAAGGTGTATGTGAGTTATATTGGCATATCTAGTTCGGATATAAGGGTATAGTCCCCAGAGACCAATGGTTTGGGTACAGGAGTGTCTCAGTTCTATTACGCAGGAACAAAAGTCAAATTTAGGTCATTTTTAGATGCATAAATAGCAGGTGAGACCTCAGGCCACTTATGGAGGATGTAACACATGGTCTTAATATGAGGTTACATTGAGTACAATTTCATAATTTAGTGGCCTGCCAGAAAGTTGGGAAGACAGGGTGGAACAGATTTTTTGAAAGATGCATTTGGAGATATCGTGATTTTTGCTGCATAGGGTTCTTTGTCCTTCATAGGTGATAAGCGTATTAGCTAGATATTTCAAGCATTCAGTTTTAAGGCTGTGTATACAATGCATGGTGCTTTGAAAATACAATTTTGCTATAATATAAAAAAAATTGTTTTGGGGACTGAGACACAGGGCTTTTAATTATGTGCGGAGCACATTTCCATAGTATAGAAGTGAGGTGGCTATTGCTAGTACAGCCTTTTTTTAATTTTCCTATGGAAGGAAAGTTTTTATAGACTTGAGAATTCTCATCTGGAAATAGGTACCCAAGTCAATATGGGGAAGTTCACGAGCAGCATGTTTTTCAGAGTGATGCCAAAAGATTTTATACTTGTGATTGCAGGGTTAATTCCTGCTCACCAGAAGGCGTCTAAGCCACTACCTGGACATGCCTTGTGTTTGACGTGTAGGGAGTTTGTTTTCTGGGACTTCTGCATGAGTTTCCTATGACCCAGAAGGGGTGCTTTCATGTCAAGATAACGTATGTGGCAGAACTCTTAGAATCAATGCATAGGTAGAGCTATGTAATATCCATATATGAAAGATATGTGATAACCATTAACACTATGAGGACTATTAGCGGTTTAAGGCACATGTTGTATTAGGATGGATGCTGGGATAGAACCCTGTGAAATGCTAAAAGGGATATGAAATGTAATGAAAGGGTACCTAATCTGGGAGACTAGGACTGACCTAATAAGTAGGATGTAAACCACTGTAAGATATTCCCTTTGTTATTCTTCTAGGATTTAATTATTTCTTACTGCATAGTGTGGTTAACTTGGTAGGGTTGAATAATTTTTATTGTCTGTTCCCAGACAATTATGTGAGCATTACAGCATTACTAGAGAGAGCTTTTGGTGCAACACACATGTTGGGAGCCAGGAGTACATGTTTTGATTATGCAGAAGCTCTGCGCATCCACAAAAATGTACCTGCCCTCCCTCCACACAGATGTGACATTGTAATGCTATTAAAGTATTTCAGCTAACTAGATAATTAATGTTGTTTTTCTCTGGCAGCACAGACCGAGGGGTGTTGTCATTAACCTAGATCGATGTTTAGGTCTGGCTTTATAGTGTGAGAACTGTTTCCTGACCTTTTACCCCACACAAATATTATTCTACAGTTCTTTGCTTCCACACAAATACATATTCTTTCCTGTGCTACTTACTTGCAATGCTTCACATTACCATACAACATTCTTATGAAGCCAGACCTATTGGCATTGCCAATGCTTGCTTATCACTTCTACCCAAAGCGTAATCACAAAAATATCAAGGCACTGTACTTTTTAAAGAGAATTATGAAAGTCTAAATCTGCCCTAAGTATCACAGGGCAGATTTCCTGGAAACAAACTCCTATTTGAAAGACTGCTCTTCCTTCTTCAAAACAACTTTTCAGGGTTGAGCCTGTGAGTGCATACGGTAACACATGTGTCTCGATTGCGAGACACTGTTGAAAACAAAAAGGGCTTGGAGCCCGCCCATTGCTTACCATTTGTTTGTTTGCATGACCCTCTTCTTTACAGCTTTGTAATTGGTCACTGCAGGTCTAGCATCATTTCCATTCCTTTCTGTGGAGCACGGACCAAGTACTAATTGATTCAACGTAATGAGTGACCGTCTGCTGCCCCCTGTATGACTAAAGTACTTCTTTTTAATTTCTAGACCCGTGCAAACATAAGGCGTGTGATTGGCAAAAATGTGCTGAGCAGAACAAACAAAACTGCACAGTTTTATTTTCTATAATTTTCTTTTATGTTGCCAAGTTTTCTTTTCTCACTCTTCACTTGTGTTTTGTTTTGTTCTTGCTTGTGAGCGCTAGCTGTACTCAAAAGATGACGATTATCTTGTTCTAACTATTGCAAAGCAACATTGCTTCTTCCTTACGTGCCATTTCCTAATTTATGCTTTAACACATAATTGTGCAGTACAACCCAATCCATCCCAGTCACCCCACTTCACCCATACCAATCCACCCTAATCCTGTCCACCCACTCCAATCCACACCACTCAATCCAATCCACCTCACTCCCTCACTTACCAATCCAATTCACCCTACTCCAATCCACCCCACAATCTACCCTACTCCAATCCACTGCACCCAACACCAGTCCAAACTACTCACACCAATCTAATTCACTCCGATCCACCACAATCCAATCCTCCCAACTCACTCCAATCCAATCCACACCAATCCACCCTAATCCAATCATCCCCACTCCAACCTGCCACAATTCAAACTATCCCAATCCAATCTGCACCAATCCAATCCAATCCACCACACTCAATTCAATTCATGACAATGCATTCCTTCCCCAATCAGTTCAGTCGGCCCCATTCAAATTCAAAACAATCCACCCCACTTCATTGTAGCCCAATCCAACCCAGCACACTCCAATCAACCCCACTCCAAATCAATCCAATCCACCCCAATCCACCTCACTGTATTCCACCAGAATCCACCTCATTCTAATCCAATCCACCACAATCCACTCCACTCAAATCCAGTCCAATTCACCCCTCACCAATCTAATACACCCCACTCCACCCACTCCAATCCAACCAACCCCATTCAAATCCAACAGACCCCATTCCAAACTAACTCATCCCCACCATGAGTAGCCCCTGACCTCCTGGTCTGTGCACCACTTCCCACTACCTCTGTCTAGCGTCAGAGTCTGTTGCCTCGCGTCCTGCCACAAGACCTTCTTCGGTTCGGTCCCGCTGTCTGTGACCAGTTGGTAATTTATTTTTTTCTTGGATTAAAACTAGCTATATTATTTGGTACATATTTTACTTATTTACTTATTTTGTCCTGACTCAATTTTGTTTTGTTGGCGACTCAGCATTTGCAAAGTCATCCACAAAATCATCGCCACCCCCCTCCCAAGTAATCGACACTGAACACTTCATTTCCTCGGAGACCTCAATTTCCACTTAGACGACCCCACCGACGCCAACACCACCCACCTCCTAGACAGCATGATAATCATCGCCCTCAACCAAATAGTCACAGACCCCACACACATTGCAGGACACACACTAGACCCCATTGTCACCACCAGCAACAGAGTCAAATACGGTCACACCACTGAACTGGACTGACCACTCCTTCATACATTTCACCTTCACCTCAGCTCTTAGCTGCACCGCCAGACAACTACACACCTCCCTTTGGAGCAAGGTATATGAGAGCCAATGGATCGATGTCCTCAAACCTCACCACCCAGAAATGACAGCAGACATCAAGCTGTCAAGCTGTCAAGAACTTCACCACCTGATCTTGAGCAGTGCAGACATGGTCGCCCCCAGTAAACCAGCCAAATCGAATAAACCCACCATACAAGCTGCTAATACACACCAGATCTCAGAACCACAAAACGCAAGAGTAAACAACTCAAAAGAAGATGACGCACCACCTAGGACCCCATCGACAAAACCACCTTCACGAACACACTCAGCCAATATCACAAATACCTCAAAGACGCGAGGAGTCACGCCCTAGACACCTGCATATAAACCAGCTCCAACCGCAGCAAGGAAGTCTTCAACATTGTCAAACAAAGAGTTCTCCAACACATCATCATCAGAAAATAGCACCATCCCATTCCAAGACCTATGCAACTCCCTCCTCGACTACTTTCATAACAAAATATCCACCATTTACAAAACCCTTGCACCCCAACCCACCTTTGCCAACAACATTAGAATCATGGACTCCACATATCCCCCCACCAACAACAGAATCATCAACTTGAGCCAACCCACCACGAAAAACACCTCTCATCACATGAAAACCATCCACTCAGGACACCCCATGCATCCATGCCCTCACCACATGTTCAACTCAGCATCAGCACCATCTTCAGCAAACTCACGGACATCCTCAACACATCAGTCAACACAGTCACATACCCAGAAGAATGGAAACACAAGAGTCAAATCCCTCCTCAAGAAACCTTCACCGGACCCCACTGATTTAAAAAACTACTGTCCAATCTCTCTGCTTCCCTTCCCAGCAAATGTACATAAAAGAGATGTCAACCAACAGCTCACAGGATACTTAGAGGACAACAACTCCCTGGACACATACTATTACAGTTGCCGCTCCAATCACAGCACTGAATCTGCCCTGATCGCTGCCCCAGATGATATTAGAATCCTCCTTGACCAAGGAAACTCGTCCGCCCTCTTCCTCCTCGACCTCTCAGCAGCCTTCAATACAGTCTCCCATCACACCCTGCTCAAAAGGCTCCAACAGATTGGCATCCAAGGAAATGCCCTGAAATGGATATCCTCTTTTCTATCAGGTGGAACACAGAGAGTCCTTCTCCCTCCCTTCACCTCAGTGCCCAAGAACATAGTTTGCGCATTCCCCAGGGATCATTACTCAGTCCCACCCTCTTAAAAAAACCTACATGACCCCTCTGGCCAACATCGTCTGAAACCATGGACTCAACATAATCTCGTACGCAGACGACTCGCAGCTCATCCTCTCGCTTTCTGAAGACCCCTCCACCACAAAAAACACCTTCTACAGTTGCATGAGCAGAATCGCCGACTAGATGAAGGACAGCTGCCTCAAACTTAATACTGACCAAACAGACCTTCTACTGTTCGGAAACACCATCACACCTTGGGATGACTCCTGGTGACCCGCCGACCTAGAACCCAGGCCCACAAACCAAGCCAAAAACCTTGGAATCATCATTGATAATAAACACAACATGAAGAACCAGATCAACCCAGTCTCCGCCGCCTGCTTCCCGACCCTCCCCATGCTACCGAGGAGCTTCAAATAGCTCCTGGTTGCCACCAGGCGTACCATCACACAAGCCCTCATCACCAGCGCCTAGACTATGTTAACGCTTTCTATGCCAGACTCACTATACTCCTCCCAAAAAATCAGCACCAAGACTAACTTTGAACCTCCCACGATGAAGACACACTGCCCCCCACCTATGGCACCTCCACTGGCTCCCCATACACCAACAATGTCAATTCAAGCTTCTGACGTATGCATATAAAACCCTGCACAACCAAGGACTAGCATCCCTCAACCATCGCCTGAAATTCCCCTGCCCCTCCAGACACCTTTGTCCACCTTGCTCTCCTCCGTGCACACCCCTGAATCTGCTGCAGCACCTACGGTGGCAGCTCCTTCTCCTATCTTGCAGCGAAGTCCTGGAACAGCCTCCCCATCCACCTAAGGACCGGTGCCTTCATTCAGGAATTCGGAAGCGGTCTCTAGACCTGGCTTTTCGATTGAGGCCCCTTGCAGCATCCCCCAGCACCTGGAAACCCTTAAGTGCACTCTACCAATCCTATTGACCGATTGATTGACCCCACTCCAATCCTACCTACCCCACTCCAATCCACCACACTCAGTCCAATCCAATCCACCCCACTCCTAACTATTCCAGCCTACTCCAATCCACTCACTCAAATCCAATACACCCCATTCCAGTACAATCCACCTCACTCCAATCAAATCCAATCCACCCACCACACACAGTTCATCCCACTCCAATCCAATTCAAACCACCTTAATGTACCCCACCTCATGTCAATCCACCCCACTCAAATCCAATCCATACAACCCACCCCACTCCAGTTCACCTCACCCTAGTCATATCCACTCCATCTCATTCCAGGCCAGTCCACCCCACCCCACTTCAATCCAATCCAATCCACCCCATTCCAATCCAATCCACCCCAATCCACACCACTCCAATCCAATCCACACCACTCCAATCCAGCCCACTCCAATCCATTTCACCTAACCAAATCCACTACAATGCAATCCAATCCACCCCACTTCAGTCCAGTCCAATCCACCCCACTACACTCCTCACAACTCCACCCCACTCCAATTCACCCCACATTAAATCACCCCACTCCAATCCAATCCACACCATAACAGTCCGGACCTATCACTTCAATTCAATCCACCCACTCCAATCCAATCCACCCAACTCAATTCACTCCAATCCAATCCACCACACTCCAGTCAAATCGTCCCACTCCAATTCACTCCAATACAGTCTAATCCATCCCACTCCACCCCACTCCAATTCATCCCACTTTAAACCACTCCACTCCAATCCAATCCAGTCCACACCACCCCAATCCAGTCTAACCCTCTCCAGTCCTATCACTTCAACTCAATCCAATACACCCACTCCAATCCAATCCAACCTATCCAGTCCACTCACTCCAATCCACCCCACTAAATCCACCCCTCTCAACCACAATCCAATCCACCTCACTAACTCAATACACTCCAACCCCAGTCAAACCCTATTCCCCCACACCACCCTATTCCACCCCACTCCATCCTACTCTATGCCATTCCACTCTAAAACACTGCACTCTGCAATAATCTGTCACTAAACCACTGAAGTATAATCCCCTCTACACAACTCTACAACACTCTACTCCCCCTACTCCACTCTACCACACTCCAACAAATCCACTCTGACACTTAACTCCTCCACTCCAATCTACTCTACAATACTCCATGCCAATATATTTTCGTCATGCTGAACTGCAGCTACACTGGTGTACAACATGCTTAAAACACATTGTCAATGACAATAGCTCTTGAATAGGCGGAACCTATTGGGTTTGCCAACGCTTGTTAATTATCGTAGCTGTATAGTGCTATTATCTCACCATAGTCTCATAGTGACTGTCAAGTGCAGCCCACCTAATGCAAGGTTAGCACATGTGGTGGTGGCTTGGCACATCGAGTTAGTTGTGGAATAGGAAGAGTAACTCACACTTTAGAATGTGCAGAAGTAGTGTGGTGCAGAAGATGTATCATCCTTCTTCTGCTGCCATCATATCTTTGGATCGTCTTGGGCAAATGGGTAGAATGAAAGTGGGGTATTTTTGCAAGTGAAAGCTTCTTTATAAAAAATGTGCCGCAATTCAATTAAGAAGTTGCATTCTTTAGTTAAGATATCCAGACTTCAAAAATTCGCTACATAACCAAATGGATGAATATATTCATTCTTCATTTAAGTAGGCGTAAATGGAACCTGACATTAATAGATGAAAGATTGTGGATGAAGGAAGCTGAGGATAGTCTCACAGGGAAACGAGAAAAGGACTAAATATATTTAATTTAGAAAAAAACATGGATTAAATGAGAAAGGCTAAAGGTGCTTTCCAAGTAAGATAATTATGTTAAACTTTCTAAATTGCCTACATAATGTGGATGTCCATTTACAGCTGCTGCGCAAAGAATCTGGAACAAACACACAACTCTCTCCTGATAATTGTGCATTTCTGCTTGAAACTTAATGGAGCTTTAGCGGAAATCTGGTCAAAACTATTATACCAAAATAGGTCATCTGATCTTCTAGACCTGTGGAAATCTAAACACTTGCTGTGTGCTTGCTCTGCACAACCACGACACAACTGCAGCTACTCAAACATGATACAACTACCAAATACAACAATACTGAAACACTATAATCAAAACCTATTACTGCTGGGGATACCTCAACAGCGAGACAACTGCACGACGTACACAAATACAACACTACAACTGCACAAATACAATACTGGAATCCTGAAACTTTGCAACTACAATTAAAATTTTAGAACAGCACAGCTACAAACACTGCACAACTACTATAACACTATAGACAAGTAAGCTACTAAACATTGCAACTGAATCACTACCTGACAACAAATGCAGAACAGCTGAACCACTAAAACTGCAATCTGCAGAACTACAGCAATACTTCTGGTTCCAGAAGAGCTAGTGATCAGGAATAGGTAAGTTGGTACCAGGTGATTTTAAGAGAATGGGCCACATAATTAGACACAACAAACACCTGTAACAATGGACAACCTAAAACCAATGGGACAATATTTGTGGAAATTATATTTAGACCACAATATTTATGTCAGAAAATATTTCAGGCTATGATATTCTGACATACATCCTAAACATCCATGTTTAAGAAAGGTGCAGCCATATCCTTGGGGGCAACTGTTTAATTAAGAAAGTGGTTTAAGTGGACATTGCTGGGTTTCAATATGACTGACGTGCCAGTTACTAAATTGCCATACAAGCTCCAGAAAAATAATTTCCAAAAGTGCCATTACAGTATCACATTCTTTCATTCAAGCAAACATTGTCATGCCACCACATGGCAATATTTGTCATCATATTGCCCAGGACTTATATGTACCTGGCCATGTGATGGTGATATCTGCCAAGATATACCCAGATAATACAACTCTATTCCTCCTGTTGCACACCATATAAGTGTATGTATATGCAGACACCCACCCACATTTATTTACACACACATAAAAGCAGTTTGCTTGCTTACCCCTCAGGTTCCTTCTCCAGAAATCTGCTAAAAAGGTATTTGTAGTGAGAAGCAACTTCCTCCACTGACCAACTGCTGGAAAGGGGATGACCCCTGAATCTTGTACAGTCATGTTCCCTGCCCTGATTGCCCAACTGCTAGCATTTGCTGTCCATTTGTTGTTTGGATTAGTGGTCCCAGCCTCATGGCAATGTAGTGTGTGTGTAAAGGCCTATGCCTGAAGTTTGATATGAGTGTGGTCCTGGACCAGTCCTGGGCAAAAAGGGGTGCACCAAGCATCCTCTCCTTAGTAGCAGTAGGCCACTGTCTCCGCATGTGTTCTAACCTGTAGTGTGATGGTGTCAGCATACCAATTTTTAGTGACCAGACATTTTCGTTTGTGTCACAAGACTGGTGTTCTGCTGGCCTACTGATGTATAGTTCCACTGCTACAAACTAACCTGGAACCTAGCGTTAACATCCCAGCATTCTGGGACACTTGCTCCTACAAAGAACAAAATGACAATGCTGCTGTTCTCAAACTCTATCTTGTTCACAGTCTACGCACAACATTGCTGGATAAGAAACCTTTGATATGCATTGCTAGCCTATAAACAAATCTATATGAGGAAACGATTTTGACCTGATAGGTCATCTTTTAGCCTAATCTCAAAACTGTATTCATTAGTATTGTGTATATTTTATCACTCCGAGTTAAGCATATGTCCATAGGTTGCTTTCAAATTATCTAGCCTTATGAGGATTAGCAGAGCGCATTTTTATTACAATTACTTTTTATCAAAATAATATAGCGCCCTGAACATAAATCCTTTTTAGATAAAAGCCAGAAATTGTGCACCATTATGCATAAATGTGAAATGCTAGGGTGTGCATAGTTATCAGAGAAGTGCAGCAACTAGGAACGGTTTTATGGTGAAACTAGAAATCAACATTTTTTGGTCTCAATCAATCAATCAAGAAGATTTGTACAGCATGACTGACACAGGAGAGTAAAGAGGTGGAGGTCTGGAGATGCTGAGGGAGGTTGTTCCAGGATTTTGCTGTGAGGCAGGAGATTGTGCGTCCTCCACTGTTGCTTCGGTGGATGCAGGGTGTGCAGGCGATTGAGAGGGAGGCGGAGCATATTTGTCTTGTATGGTGGTGGAAGTTCAGGCCACAGTTGATGCAGGCTGGTCCTTTGTTGTGCAGTGCTTTGTAAGTTTAGGTCATCAGCTTACTGGCAACTCTTTTGTATGGGCTTGAGTTTTCTGAGTGGGGGGATGTGGGTCGATCTGGGGAGGTCGAGGATGGACTGTCTGCAGAAGGTGTGTGGTGATCCCAGTGTAGAGTGTGTTGCGGTTGTCTAACTAGCTGCTGATTAGGGCCTGAGTGACAGCATGTCTGGTGTTCAGGGGCAACCATTTGAAGACTTTTCATACCATGCAGTGTGCGAAAGCAGGCAGATACGAGTGCGCTGATCTGGAAATTCATGGTCAGTTTGCTGTCTAGTATTATGCCGTAGTTTCTAGCATGAAGTCCGTTTGGGTGGTGGTCCTTGTGAGAAATTGGGTTGTTGGTTAACTAGGGTGTGAGCCCTGGTCAAGCAACAGCCTCTATCCCTTGCAGGGTGAACTACAAAAAGTCACTAATGTAACTGGGTAGCTTGGCACAAAAAGCAGTCAGGCTAAACTTGGAGGCAATGTGTCAAGTATTTATGCCGTACTGTTACGACTCGGTCGTCCCATTTCCAGGGGGCGCTGTAAGGGGACTGTCAGAAGCCTGGGAATCACCTTGAACACCTATCTAGAGTCCCTTGCTGACTCCTGTTTGTTTCTCTTTTCTCCATGGTACACTTGTGTAGGACTACATTTGCTTCTTGGGACTGCAAATCCCATAATGCACAGCTTGGTAGTCAGGAAAACCCGGATTCTGTTTCCCATTGTTTTCAATGGGAGAAGTCCAGTTGCTCCTTTTCACTGGATCCTCTCCTCCAGGACTTGCAAGTGTCCGAAACCACACACACCTGAAACCTCTCCTGTGCAGCCCAGCTTGGAACTGCTTATAAGCAGCCATTTCCTCAAGCTCCCCGTCGTGCATCGGACTTCAATTCCTTTGTGTTACAGACCCCTTGTCGGATGGTGTTCAAGTTTTGTTCCTGTTCTGTTCCAGCCTGATCCTGTTTCCTGTTTCCTGTTTCTCTGCCCTGCTCCTGATTGTTCCAGCCAGAGTCTGCTCCCTACTTCTTAGCCTTGTACCTGTTTGTTTCTTCCAAAGCCTGTTCCCTGTTTCTCTGCCCTACTCCTGCCTTGTTTCAGCCTGAACCTTCTCTCTGTTTCCCAGTCCTGTTTACTGCTCATTTCCTACTCCCTGTATTCCAGTCCTGTCCTTGCCTGTCCCAGCCAGAGCCTGTTCTCAGTTTCCCAGTCCTGTCTCTGTCTGTCCCAGCCAGAAGTTTGCGCCCTGTTTTCAAGTCCTAGTCCCGCCTTTGCTTCAGCCTGAGCCTGTTCCTAGTTCTTGCCTCTGCCTCTTTGTTTGTTCCCTTCTGTTTCTGTTTCTTCTTGGTTCTTTGTGTCTGGTAAGTGTTCTATCAGTCTTCACCAGTGTATACGTGTCCTCCTGTGTACTGGGGTTGGCTCCTGGTTTCCAGGAGGCAATTCCAGCCCCCATCCTTGTCCAGTGTTATACGTTGTATTTCGTGCCTAACAGTGACAGTGTGCTATTGCTGTTTTCTCAGGAATCGCCACTGTGTTTCCAGCTGGACCCACAAGAGCGTGTCCTGTGTATGTAAGTACTATCCTTGTTTGTGCTCTAGGGTCCAGAGACAGAATCACTTCTGCTGCCTCCTTTCTATGGGGCTGGCAGGGTGACTATCTGTAAGAGCAAACTGCACAGAGGCATTGAGATTCCCTGTCACTGTGGGAGGTTCTGCGCCTTACTCTGTGTACAACCCCAGCGTGTTTGTCCAATGGTAATCCGTTTCCTGTTTGTTCACACAAGGGTTGCTCTGCTTTTACTTTCCTGTTTCCTGTGCCTATCCATAGCTGTCCTTTCCGTGTATGCCTTTAGCTGCTCTTCTGCCCCAGTACACTACCTCTGTAGGATATTCGGTGACCTCAAGGGGTGTCCCAACCAAAGTCCTGATCAGCCCTGCCCGAAACCGTGACAGAATGCACGACCCAAACATTTCAAGCTCCCCTGGCAGTAAAGGCACACACAAACCTAAAATGCTTTCCTATCATGTTAAGACACCCCTTTCTAAACCTAGACTTTCTCAGAAGACCTCTAAAAAAGGCCTTAGTTTAAAGGATAGACTTGTTAAAGAAAATCAAAGATTGCAAATGCAGTACTACATTGCGTGGCTTGCTGATTCCTCAATGTTCAGCTATTATAATATATGTGATTATGTCCCCCAATCCCTGTCTGTAGAAGAATTACAAAGTAATAATGAGTTTTTGGAGGTTCTATTACCTCAAACAGGGGAGAATGTTCCTAACAGTGAAAGTGCTTTTGCTACTTCTGCACAAGACATTTACTCTCAAGAAAACCTGGTTAATTCCTTGCCTCATGCTAGTGCATCCCAGATTCACTTCCAGCACTCTGCCAAAACAAAGAACCCTGACACTGTTCAAGAAGCCACACTACCGATTCCCTTGTTTTCTGTTGAGTGCTTCAGCCCATCTAGGCCAGTTTCTCAGAATTCAAAGTGCAGTGCTGACTCTTATAAAGACCTATCAGTCCCTCAGAGTTTTCAAGTCAGCAGGCTAGACCCTGTATCTAAGGGATCAGTAAAAACTGTGGGATTCCTTAGTTCAACTCAAATGGCTTGTGCTCCTCCCAAATTGGATGAAAGTACATCAGTCTCAATTCCTAAGTGTTGTGCTGACTCGTGTAAAGATCTACCAGTCCCTCAGTGCTTTCAAGTGAGCAGGATAGAACCTGTATCAAAGGGCTGTGGGATTCCTTAGTTCAATTCAAAAAGCTTGTGCTCTTCCCAAACTGGATGATAATATACCAGTCTCAATCCCTAAAAGCTCTGCTAAACCCTTTTCTATTCTGAGTGGGTTTGATAACAATATGGACATACACACACTAAAAGAGCAGTTTTGGCAGATTAAAAGGCAGATATCAGACTTCTATGATGAATATGTTGTAACATACACAAGAAATCTTGCACATGGGCTCTTTTCATCAATGCATATTTCACTGTTGGCAGAACCAGACATTCTGTTTATCTGTAAGGTAGAAGAAGTAACAGAGCAGCTGATGGAAACTACTGCAAGGCAATTTGAAAACCTGAAAAAAGAAAATGATCACCAGCTTTGGCTTAAAGAACAGTATGCTACTTTGTGTGCCTCTCCAAAGACTTCTATAGAGCAGATTGTCCCTTCTATTTATGACAGTCAAAAGACAGCTCCAGTTATAAATATATCAGCCTCTTCCTCAGACTCTCTCTCAGCCTGTAGTTCTCCAGTGAAAATTTCTGTACAGTTGACTGAATCTCTGACATCTCTGAGAGATTTGACACCTCTTGATTCAAAGGATGGATCAGAGTCTTCAGAAGGAAGTGTCTCAGCCCCTCTATCAGAACAAATAAAGCCAAAGGAAGAAGAGAGTTCTGATACAGACTACAATAGCTGCACCTTAAGAAACCAAGATATGACTTTTCTGGAGATTAATGGCAAGTTGTGCAACAGTGTTGAAGAATCTGAATCTAGTGATGACAGTGGTTCCTGCCTTGCCGTGAACAAACCTGCAGATAGTGCTGTTCAAATGGCGCACACACCAGAATTTTCAGATAATGAAGAGACAGTTTCTGTTTCAAGTGAATTAATGGATTTTTCTGACCGTGAAGAAATACCCGCAATTACTAAGAATGTAATGGACTTCTCAGAAAGTTTAAAAATCTCTTCTGTGTCAAAGCAAACCGTGGAGATTTCAGACAAGGAAAAAAGCCAGCAATCTGAAACTGAACAGCCTGCCATAAGAAATGAGAGCCTTCTCCTAGAACAGGACACAGTTGCAGCCTCAACCACTGATTCTGAGTTGCTGTTCCCTGCCACTGCGTTTCCTGTTTCCAGTTCAAAGGTTAGTGAAGAACAGATCTCTGATCTACCGGTATCTGATTTTGATGTAAAATCAGCCACACCAATGCCACCTGCTGTGTCTCTGAAATTAAAGACTCCTGAAAACCAACAATCTGAAACCGAAGCTCAAGTACTGAAAGATATAATATGTCCCACTAAAACTAAAGACTTAAATTTGAATCTTGTATTCGAAGATCTGATGATAAGTACTGTTCTTAGTGTTTTATTGCAAGAAACCATCATCAATTCAAAGGCTAGAGCTGAAAATTTAGGTAACAGTGTAAAGGTGATTTCTGAAGAGACTCCAGTTCTATTTCTTTCCAAAGAACAACCTTTCAATGTTAACAGAGTTGAAGATCAACTACCTGTAGTAGAAACACCTTGCAAAGAAACCATTTCTGATACCACGAACACGCCACAGAGCACTTGCAATGAAGAAATCCCAGTCTTGTCTGAAGATCACCCTAAAGAATTAGTTTGTGGAACTTCTACATTTTCAGATGTTAATCCAGTTTCTAAAGACATGAAAACTCTTGTTCCTCCTGAATTTGATACTCCGAAGTCATCCAAGATGAAAGAAAATTCAGACTTTTTCATGTTTACCTTGAGAACACCAGTTACCCATGTCTCCCAAGTCTCTATGCTTTGCAAGCCTCAGACCACAATCGATGCAAATACTGCTGCAGAAACAGACAAATCCTGCTTGTCAGAAGGTGTTACAGACCTGACAGTTACTAATACACCAATCAGCTCCTCCAAAGAGGAAAGTATTGAACAGGAAACTAATGTCATAAAGATAACTGCCCGTAATGCCATTCCAGATCTCCTTCCTCCTGAATCTACTTCACCAGAAACCAACTCCATGCACTCCTCCCATATCAATCGAACAATAGAGAGGAAAGACATCGGAGCCCATATGGGTATTAATACATGCTTTGCTCATTGGAAGTTTCACCTATGGCAGGACTGTAAACTTATCCACCAAGGTTGGTGTTGGATTTTCTTGCTGTGGCTGTTCCTCTTCAACTTTTTTCAGCCAAAGGATCGCCTTCTCTTCTTGAGCAGACTGGTGGGAGGGGGTATACTGTTACGACTCGGTCGTCCCATTTCCAGGGGGCGCTGTAAGGGGACTGTCAGAAGCCTGGGAATCACCTTGAACACCTATCTAGAGTCCCTTGCTGACTCCTGTTTGTTTCTCTTTTCTCCATGGTACACTTGTGTAGGACTACATTTGCTTCTTGGGACTGCAAATCCCATAATGCACAGCTTGGTAGTCAGGAAAACCCGGATTCTGTTTCCCATTGTTTTCAATGGGAGAAGTCCAGTTGCTCCTTTTCACTGGATCCTCTCCTCCAGGACTTGCAAGTGTCCGAAACCACACACACCTGAAACCTCTCCTGTGCAGCCCAGCTTGGAACTGCTTGTAAGCAGCCATTTCCTCAAGCTCCCCGTCGTGCATCGGACTTCAATTCCTTTGTGTTACAGACCCCTTGTCGGATGGTGTTCCAGTTTTGTTCCTGTTCTGTTCCAGCCTGATCCTGTTTCCTGTTTCTCTGCCCTGCTCCTGATTGTTCCAGCCAGAGTCTGCTCCCTACTTCTTAGCCTTGTACCTGTTTGTTTCTTCCAAAGCCTGCTCCCTGTTTCTCTGCCCTGCTCCTGCCTTGTTTCAGCCTGAACCTTCTCTCTGTTTCCCAGTCCTGTTTACTGCTCATTTCCTACTCCCTGTATTCCAGTCCTGTCCTTGCCTGTTCCAGCCAGAGCCTGTTCTCAGTTTCCCAGTCCTGTCTCTGTCTGTCCCAGCCAGAAGTTTGCGCCCTGTTTTCAAGTCCTAGTCCCGCCTTTGCTTCAGCCTGAGCCTGTTCCTAGTTCTTGCCTCTGCCTCTTTGTTTGTTCCCTTCTGTTTCTGTTTCTTCTTGGTTCTTTGTGTCTGGTAAGTGTTCTATCAGTCTTCACCAGTGTATACGTGTCCTCCTGTGTACTGGGGTTGGCTCCTGGTTTCCAGGAGGCAATTCCAGCCCCCATCCTTGTCCAGTGTTATACGTTGTATTTCGTGCCTAACAGTGACAGTGTGCTATTGCTGTTTTCTCAGGAATCGCCACTGTGTTTCCAGCTGGACCCACAAGAGCGTGTCCTGTGTATGTAAGTACTATCCTTGTTTGTGCTCTAGGGTCCAGAGACAGAATCACTTCTGCTGCCTCCTTTCTATGGGGCTGGCAGGGTGACTATCTGTAAGAGCAAACTGCACAGAGGCATTGAGATTCCCTGTCACTGTGGGAGGTTCTGCGCTTTACTCTGTGTACAACCCCAGCGTGTTTGTCCACTGGTAATCCGTTTCCTGTTTGTTCACACAAGGGTTGCTCTGCTTTTACTTTCCTGTTTCCTGTGCCTATCCATAGCTGTCCTTTCCGTGTATGCCTTTAGCTGCTCTTCTGCCCCAGTACACTACCTCTGTAGGATATTCGGTGACCTCAAGGGGTGTCCCAACCAAAGTCCTGATCAGCCCTGCCCGAAACCGTGACACGTACACAAAGAGCAATGCAGTGCAAACAAAACAAAATAAAACTTCCAAACCACTTTAGAAAAATAGAGAACATTTTAATAAATTACTTGATACCAAAACCATGAAAATCCAATTAGAAGAACTAGATTTCTGAATTTTTAAAGATTTAGGTTCAAAATAGTCCTCCATTTTTGAAAATGGGCAACTGGGCAATTTTAGCACCACAACCAAGGGTCCAGGAATTGATGGAGACATCTTGGGGGTGCAAGACTCATCCAGTCTGGGTCCAGATGCAGGTGTAAGGCGGTGGGACCCTGTTAAGTCCTTTTTGCTAAGAACAGGAGACCAGCTAACCTAGCACTTGGAGTCACTTCTAAAGTCCTTGGTGCAGGTGATGATGCAGAGCTCTACAGCAAGGCTGGCCTCTGAAAGTTACAAGCAGGCTCCAGGCAGCAAAGCAGTCCTTACAGGTACAGCAGCAGTCTGGCAGACAGCACAGCAGGTCAATGCAGCAGGCAGTCCTCTGAGAGTCCTTCCGCAGGTCCAGCAGTGAACTAAAAAGTGGGTCTGAGAGTCCTATTTTCATACCCTTGTGCTCTGCTACTAGAAGTTCAAGAAAGTTTCTAGAAGGGTGTTCTGAGGTTCCGTTGGGTTCCTGCCTTCCCTGCCCTGGTTCCTAGCTAGCTGCACTCACAATGCAGGGTAGTTAAGCCTATTGTGTGGTGGCAGAGCTCAGCCTATTCAGCTGCAAGTGGGTCTGTGCTTATCTCCGCCCCTCCGTCCCCCAATCAAATTAGGTAATGGCCCATTCATGTTCTCCTAATCCCCCTATTGTGTCAATGTCTACGGTTAATTCACAAAGTCGCAACTATCAGTTACACCCAGCCACATGACCTAAGGCAGGCTACAGGCACAGAGAGCTAAGGGCAGGAAAATTCCCACTTTCTCAAACTTGTAATGATAAATACAACTTTAGCATTAAAGAGGGGACATCATTACAAATCCATAGATAGCAAACATGATATATCTTAAACCTCTGGTTTAGGATTTACAACTTGTTAATTTTAATAAGGAATCCCCAATGTTATCCTTTGGAATGGGTAGGCCCCACAGTAGAAAGAAAACAAATTTAGGAGCTCTTCACTACTAGGACATGTAAAACTGAAACTTATATGTCCTACCTCTTAGTTTCACAGCACCCTGCCCTGCGGGGACCCTAGGGCACACCTTATGGGTGACGTATATGTAATAAAAGGGGAGTTTAAGGCTTGGCAAGGGCAGGGGTGTGGAATTTAATAAAATATATACTTGCCCATGGGATAGGCTGCTTCTTAAATCTACTTGTCGTGTAAATAAAACTACTTGTCCCTTTGGTGCCATATAATGAAGCAACAAGTCACTGGCAGAAATCTCATTATGTAAGTGTTCTCATAATAGCCTCTCTGATTATGCCGGGGTAATACTATAGTAGGGTTTGAATACCAGCAATTGCAAGTCCTACTATAGCAATTTCCTTATTTTGCCACCCTTCCCCAGCTCTACATACTGGGGCTGGAGGAAGAAGGAAGCAATAGCTCTGGGGCTAAAATGCCTTTGAGTCTGTGCAAACCTACTAACTTGCATGTTTTAAGGATTTTCACCAGCTCTTCTCTAATCTTTTACTATAATGAGAAAGGTTGGAAATTTACTTCTGACAAGGGCAGAAGTAGAAGTTCTTCCAGGGTTGGGAAAAAAGTTGTTGGAGGGAAATTGAAGTTGTGATTGCCCAATAGATTTTCGCATAAGAAAATCTACACATGCATATCTGCTTGTGCTAAAATACAGTTCACAAACGTTTTCTAGGAGTACGATTACCTAGTCTACTTCTTCAAATTCTTGTGAATTCATGAAAGCCATTCATTCAAAGACATATACCATGGGTGCACTTTTGTGACTTTCTTCAAGAATTGTGTCCCTAATTAGGTCTTGTGTTATCGAAGGCATTCGGTTTTTAATAAACTTCTATTATTCTATCTATTAGCTGGCTTTACTGGAAGTGATAGTCTTCTGCTCTTCCAGAAGGAGCATACTGACACACAAATTAGTTTTTCAGTTCTAGGAACTACTGTGACAATCAAGCGTGTAACAAAACTAGAGGCCCCTCCCCCTGCAAAGAACATGGAGGGGCCCCCCCTGCAGACTCACACAGGCCAGGTGCTGTGCTGAGAGGGCCCCTTGGAGCTCGGGCCACCTCCTTGCACCACAGGGTCTGCGTGGGCTTTGCTACACCGCTTATGGCAATGTGTGCTTTTTGAGACCAATTTTTTTTGGTTGCTTTTTGGCAGTGTTCGTTACAAAGGTCAGGGCCTGGCTGCGCCCACAAAAATAATGTGTTACAAAAGCCATGTCAAAACAAGACAGGCATTGACGAAACCAAAAGACTCACAACAAATGTCAGATCGGTAGGCTTTGCCATGCCTGTATATTTTCATGTTTCCCATAATCTTGTTGAAAATAGCTACACTAATTTTCCATTAGGAATATCTTTTGGAAATACTAGCATGCATATACCTATTTTACTCAATAATGCTTCAAAGAAATAGTACCTAGCATTTCACAGAAGAAAACTTTTTTTCCTACTTGCATTTTTTTCTGAACATTTTATTTGGAAAGCAAAGAATCATCACTCTTGCTTACATGTTTCTGCAAACAGTTGTATCTAATCATAGAGCATTCTGGGAGCATTATACTAAGCCTCATATTGTTAAAATATTCAAACGTGTGTTCACTTTTTTTTTACTGGAATCAGTCAGTAGTGCAATGTGACATTAAAACATTTATTTAGGGTACTCACCCTCATTTTGAAGGGTTTTTCATTATTGAACCATAAATACGAGTTTGTACAGCTTAACATACCAACACACATTATCTCAACTGCAGACAGTTCCCTTCCATATAAACTGACAGCAAAAGAGTATGTGCTACAGGGGGTAAGGCCTACTTGCCCCACAGACAAATTAAACATGAAAACCTGTTGCCCTTGACCCCAAACAATTTGTCTTAGGCGTCGGGCTATAGGAATTTCACATCCTGAAGGGGTTTCAAATGTCAACATGGCAGTAGGACACTGCCTTCTGGCTGCAATGGCAGGCCTGGGACAAGTTTTGAGGTGCTACTTAAGTGTGTGGCATAATAAGTGCTGCAGGCTCACTGGTAGCATTACATTTATAAGCCCTGGGTATATGGTATACCACTCTACAAGGGAATTACATGTGTGTACCTTTTCCAATCAGGTATGAGCCAATCAAACCAGGTTTAGAGGAGTGAGCACAAGTACTTTAACACTGGTTGGCAATGGAAAAGTGCACAAAGTCCTAAGACCAGCAAGCACAAATCCAACAAAGAGTAGGAAGAGGAAGGCAAAATGTTTGGGTGTGACCAGTATAGAGGGCCATTTCCGACACTCCTAGTTCTGAGGGCTACCAAGAGTGGGTGGTGTTGTTGCTGAAGATCAGCACTTCAGTTTTATCTGTGTTGAGCTTCAAGCAGTAGCCCTTCAACCAGTTAGAGACTCTAGCCATGCACCTGTGGAAGTTGGTTCTTGTGTTTGCGGGATCTTCTGAGAGCGAAAGGATAACTTGTGTGCCGTCTGCATAGGAAATTACGTTTAGTCCGTGGGATCAGACGATGTTGGCCAAGGGGGTCATGTGTGTGTTGAAGAGGGTGGGGCTGAGGGAGGATCCTTGAGGGACAATGCAGAAGGTGTACTTGGGTTTGGAGGTGAATGGAGGTGGCAGGACATTCTGCATTTTTTCGGTGAGGAAGGAGGCGATCTACTTGAGGGTGTTACCTTGGATACTGATGTGATGCAGTCTTCTGATCAAAGTATGATGAGAAACGGTGTCAAAGGCTGCTGAGAGGTCAGCTGCTGTTTCTCTCAGGTCGAGGAGGGCTCTGGTGTCGGCAGTGACTGCAATCAATGCAGTCTCGGGATGTTGTTGGCGCAGAATCCAGATTGGGAAGTGTCCAGGAGAAGTTTCTGCTCCAGATATTTCATGAGTTGTTGGCTGATGGCTTTTTCCAGAACTTTGGAGGGGAAGGGAGAAGGGAGATGGGATAGTAGTTTTTGAGTTTGCTCAGAGCAGCAGACAGTTACCTGAGGACTGGTTTGACTTCTGTATGTTTCCAGTCTTTGGGAAAGGTGGGCGTGGCAAGTGAGGAGTTGAAAAGGGTGTTGACCTAGCTGCTGATTCTGCAGCATCACAGGTTGAAAAAGTGGTGCCGGCAGGAGTCCATGGGAGCTCCTGAGTGAATGGAGTTCATGATGGTGATGATGGATGTCCTGGGAGAGTGGGGGGGAGGGAGTGAGTTGCTCCCATGAGGTAGTCCGTGTTGATTTTGGTGAGTGCATGAAGGTGATGGAAGTCTGAGGGCTTGGGCTTGGTTTCAAAGTTCTGTTAGATGGTGGTGATCATGTTGTGTTAAAAGTTGGTGAATATGTCACATTGCTCTTGCAAGGGAGTAATGCTATTTTCTGTGGCTGCGGAATTGGAGAACTCTCTGACGATGTTGAAGAGTTCTTTCCTGTGGTAGCAACTGGACTTGATGCGGTCGCTACGGGTTTCCTCTATGTCTTTCTCAGTAGCAAGGTGTAGTGGTTGTGGGAGGTCTTGAAGGTGGTCCGTCTGAATTGTCCTTGCTTATGCTCAATTCTTTTCCAATTGCTTGCGGTAGTGTTTTGCTGTTCTCAGTTCCTTGGTGTACCATATTGCCTGCTTTGTAGATATCCTGTGTCTGCTGTCCCTGATGGGAGCTATGATGTTGGCATAGTGGTGATCCAGGGGCTGATGTTTTTGACAGCTTGGTCCAGGTTTGATGCAGTGTTACGACATGATGTGTTGAAGGCGTCAGCCTATTTTCTCTCTGATTCTCTGCTGAATCTGCGGTGGGGGTGGCTGTGTGGCTCGGCAGTGGAGGTGCGTGGCTGGAAATATTGAAGTGTACAATGGAGTGGCTGGTCCAGCTGAGTTCAGTGACCTGGCTGTACTTGATCATGATGCTGGAGGTGAAGATTGGGTCCAAAATGTATCCTGCATCATGAGTGGGGTCAGTGAAGAGTTGGGTGAGACTAATTCATGTTGTTGATGAGGCTAGCGGAGTTGGTTTGTTGAGGTTGAGGTGGAAATACAGATCTCAGACGAAGATGTAGTCTTCTGAGTCAATGGCGAGAGGGGCGATAAAGTAGGGGATGATGGTGCAGAAGCTGGGACGTGGTTCAGGTGGTCTGTAGACGAGGGTGCCTCTGATGATGGTTTTTCCGTCTGTTTGAAGTTTGGATTTGAGGTTTTCCATGGTCGGGATAGTGTCTTCTGCTTCGGTTGATCAGTGGATTTTTTTTTTGTGGATGATGGCAAACAGTCCTCTGGGTTTGTTGGTGCAGTCTCTGTGTGTGATCTTGTATCCAGGTGTTGCTGTAGTGATGTCGGGAGCAGACGCAGGTATGGGGCAGGTTTCCATGAGGAAGAGGACGTCGGGGTGAGGGTGGTGGTGAGGTCCCAGATCTTGGTGGTGTGTTTGCAAAACGAGAGTGTTCTCAGGAGGAGGCAGGCAAGTTGGTGTGAAGTAGGTGTGTTGGTTGGTTCGCATGAAGGAGGATAGCCTGTTGGTGGGCAAATTGTTGATGCAGGAGAAGGAGCACTGGATGCAGGAGAAAGGTTCTACAGTGAGCTGAGGGGAGGTGCAGCAGCAGTTGTCATTGCTTGCGTGGTTCGGAGTTCATCAGCAGAGTAGCTGCAGAGTGTATGAGAACCAGGGTTCCTGGCGCTAGGGGCAGTTCAGGCACATACAGGTGCAGACAGGCTCGCTTTTGGTGCACCAGCGGTGTGTCAGCTGCGCAGCTGCACAGATGCACTGTGGCTTCCATTAAGGAGGTCCTGGGAGGAGGGAGGAACGCTGGGTGGCAGTGGGTGGGGCTGATGGAAAACTGGAGAGGTTAAAACAAGTAGGAGCAAAAGGAGGGAGAAAAAGTAGGGGTAAAAATGAGGCACAGATAGGCACAAAAGGGAAAGGCACTAAGGCAAAGGAAACCGGTACAAAAGGCAAAGAAAAGAAGAAGGAAAAAATGAGACAGAAGGAGGGAAAGAGTCTGGCTGATCAGGGGCCGACCGCAAGAGAGAAAGCTGGGCCTGGGACCTGCTCAATGGGTCCGCACTATGGCCTACATTAAATAGGTCCTGGGATGAGGGGGGGACAATGGGTGGAGGTGGGCATGGCTAGTGGGACGCAGGAAACAGGTGGCAGTAAAATAGGTGGGAGAAACAAGTAGGGAAAAAACGAGGTACAGAAAAGCACAAAAGGCAAAGGCACTAAGGCAAAGGAAAATGGCACAAAAGGCATAGACCAGAAGAAGGGAAAAGTGAGGCACAAGGGCGGCAAGAATCTGGCTGATCAGGGGGTGACAGTGACAGAGAGAGCTGGGCCTCGGCTTTGGTGAAAGCCAAGACCTTTTGGCCATAGTAAAAGTATATATGTAATATACCTACATTTAAGGGCTTACAGCTAGCCCTCTTCACCAATTGGTCTGATATTGTGGCATTCCAATTTTTCTTCCACCCACAACAGCATGAGGCAATGAGCCAACCCACATCAGTTTGTAGCTAACTAGACTTTGTGTGAGATGGCATTCTAAACTACCGCAGGGAGCCCATCTGTACACAAAGAAGATCCCTTCTGTGCCAGGGACTACTAACGTAATCTGTGCTTTTTGAGGCCCAAAAAATATTTTAGATTTTTTCATTTTTTTTGTAATACTGGCAAATGCCCAGCAGGACCCACAACAATGTTTTATAAAAACACTGCAAAAACAAAATAAGCATTGGCAAAGCCTAATGGTTGGCTGCCAACACCAGAAAAAGTGGCTTTGTAAGTGCTTGTTTAAAGTTACTTTAAAAACATAAGCTAAAAATGAACTCCAAAGTTGAAAACAAGGATCCTAATATTTGCTTTTTAAAATAATATATAGCACTTTATACTGACTTTCAGACCTTTTTCTATGTAGCTGAAATATAAGTGAGCATGGAAACATGATGAAATGTTTTTAATTGGCTTCTAAAAGAAAAAAGATTCGCCTTTGTTTTTAAATGCATTTAATATTCAGGTGATATTATTTTAAAACAGTATATGGAACGTACTTTGTATAATTTATATTTATTTATTACGTTATCAACATAAGCCTTAAAAGACATATACAAAGGATAACAGTATCTGTTAACATTATTACATAGCAAAAAGACAATAAAAAAGCCATAAAGCAGAGAAACCTAAAGCAAAACGTTCTATATGATGAAAAAGCTATTCTGAGAAACATGATTTAAAAATGGTATCATTAAATAATTCAGAACAAAAAATGTAAATACATTCAAGCTCTTTTATAAAGAACATTCTTATTATAAGGATTAATGATGCTGGGATTATTTAAGAAACATAATTTAAAAACACAAAGACACAAATATATGTAATGTCACCTATTGAGTCTACTGGTTCCAGCCCATGCGACCCAGATATAGGTGGACACTGTATGGTAGATATCTTCTTTGTTGGTATTAAGCCATAGGGACAGAGCATCCTCATAGTTAGCAACGTTATATTAGTTCCTTACAGTGCAGAACCTTTTTTCTACTGAGAAATAGTATTAAAGGAGAGGAAACCATGAAATATATAATAGACTCTATATCCCTACTGTTGAAGTCAGAACACTCATTGTTAGCTTCCCTTTTTCACATTTCGCAATATAAGATTTACTAGTCAAAATGATAAAATGATGAGGCTGAACATAACACTGTACTGCAGCATTTATATAACACTTACTACCCCTATGTGGGTTGCTGAAGAGCTTGCCTACAAGAGTAGCATCTTACACCATGTAGGATGTGTGGTTGGAATGATGTTTTGATCCTACATGGGAAGTGTTTCCATGTTATGTGTGATGACCACTGAGGTGTGGTTATCATGTTATGGTACTCAGCACGTAGCAGTGTGTTGGATGGTGAAGTAAGGGAGACAGATGTGCATTTTTAGAATTTTCAGTATACTGGTAGCTTTGACCAGCTCTGCAGAGATATGAGAGTTTGTGTAGTGTTGTGGTCCTGAGATGGCATGGATGGAAAGAGAAGTGGAGACATCTGTTGGGATGGGCATTTTTACTATCATTCCATATCTGAGTGTCTTAGTGAGATATAAAGAAGTGATCAGATTATATATAGATTTATGTATAGATTTTGGAACCTGCAGTGGTGAATTATATAAAGGCCTCTAAATTGTCCAGCGGTGTGTAACAGATCTGTTAAGGTATTCAATGCATGTGCAATTGATGATGTGGCACACTCAGCCTGACTCAATAAACCGTCACTTTCAGTGAGTAAGGCATTTCAGAAGTATATTGTAGAGAGACATTTCGAAACCAGCATGAATTTTATTTAAGAAAATGATACATACCAAAGAGACCTTCTTTCCATTATCTTAAGTTTCTTTTATTCTGTGTGGCTCGTGTGCATCTTTTATTCTCTTGGGCGTATCTGAATTAATTCTAGAGGAATTCTCCCATAACCCATTAAGTTCAAGCTGCGTCAGCGTCCACGCTGTATCCTTAAGTCACGGCACTGAGTTTAGAGTCTATAGTTAGAAATGAATTGTTCAGTTGCTCCCTAATGTTCCCATCTGGGCATTACTTTGTGTGCCAACATCCCACTCCCTGTCACCATCATACTAATGTTTTATTTAAGTAACAGGTTTTATTTTTATCTCCACATAACTGCAGGGGCGGCTCCTCTGCATTGGCGAAGGAGCATCGCTTCACTGGCTAAGAGCCTGCAGCTAAAAAATAAATCAATATTTTACTATCATTTTATTTTTCAACTGCTGACTCAGCCAGCATGTGCAGGGAGGGGCTGGGCCATTGGAAGAGGGAGGAGGAGTGGAGTGCACTAAGTGCGCATGTCAGTTTGGTTGGCTGTCTTAGGCATGCAAACCTAGGTTTCTCCAACCTAGCTGTGTTGCACAACCGGGTTGGAGAAACAGCACAAACCCCAGTGCACTGTCTGAGTGGCAGACCAAGCCGCTCAGATCAATCCTGACACTGCTCTCATTTTAGGAATAGCATGAGAGCCACACCAGGATTGCGTGGGGGAGCCTGTGCTGGTGTCCCAGGGACTTCCGGGACACCATTGGGAGGGAAGAGGAGTGAGGTGGCCGGCAGCGGCGGACAGGTGAGTTATTTTTAATTGTATTTTTTATTTTATTGTTCCCCCGGCCCCTGCTGCTCCCCCTTTGAGATTTGTGGTGGCCACCTGCACTCATTTTTTGCCTACTGAAAGATGGTGGATGAGAGGGCTCGCAGAAATGTATTTCTTAACTGCAGGCTGACTAGTTGTTAAAAGCAGGCAATAAACATCCACCGACTTACTGTATCTGACAATATATGTGAGTCTAACATTTTCACTGCTGTAATTTGTAACCCCACCCAATCTCTCACAAAGACACAGCTACTGTTACCAAAACAGACACTATCAACCATTCTATTACTCCAAACTCATACTGCAACACCCCATAAGGACTGCTGTTGTAAACGAAATGCCAGACTGAGGTTGAAGCCTCTCCCTCTTCTCATGTTCCCACCACTAGCTTTCTTCTCTTATCATTTCATTTCTTGAGCACGGACACACAACCACTGGTCGGCCCTGGAAACATAGCAGTCTGCAGGCAGTGGCAGTGACCACGTCTGGCAAGGAGTATCTATGGCGACCACCAAGCTCGCCTACTTGTGGGGATGGCACTGCTGTTCTCACCTGTAACCATGCATAGCTTGCAAACATTAAATCATTCAGTCCCATGTTGATGATATTTGAATTTGTTGACATTAAATGATGGTCCAGAGTTTAGTGTTAGCACCATACTGTGCTTTGCTACGCATTGTTACCAGTGGTGTTTCAATAAATAAAATATAGTGTTAGAAATTTAAACCCCACCCTAACTTTTATCATCAACAAATTCAAACAGTGCAGACACAAAAGTTGTTATGGGATCTAGATCCCAGAGAAGAGTTACTTATGCCCTTATGTATGCTATCAGAAACATAGAGCCGACAGAGAGCCACCATTCAAGAATGGTATAAGGGGGCTGATTAAACATGCTGCACACTGCTTAAACTGTGGTTTTTTTTTCTAAGCCACTAATGCCTAACGAGTATGGTGACTCCGCATTATTTGTTCAGAATTATCAAAACCAATCTGTAATTAAAGGACACTAAATTATCACAGTATTCCAAATTCCAGTGGGAATTTATACCTCTACGCCGTTTTCTGCTTTTGTTGCTTGCATTCTAGGCTATTTTCTAAAATGGTTCTACGTGGCGAATTGTATCAGTGGAAATCCTTCAGTATGGGAAATACTACACATCTTGAAAACCAGAATCAACTTTGTGATTTGGGAGAATCGCAAAATAAGGACCTATGGGCCAGATGTAGCAAAATAACATTTTGCGACTTGCAAATAGCGAGTCATTGCGACTCGCTGTTTGCAAGTCGCAAAATGTTATGCAGAACGGTGTCTCAGACACCGTCTGCAAGTCGGTGTGAGGTCGCAATGACCCACCTCATGAATATTCATGAGGTGGGTCGCAAATTGCGGCCCCATACCGACTATGGTCACTCGCAAACATGGAGGCCTGCTGTAGTCAGCAGACCTCCGTGTTCGTGACTGCTTTAAATAAAGCAGTTTTTTTTTTTTAAGTGTAGCCCGTTTTCCTTAAAGGAAAACGAGCTGCACTTAAAAAGAAAACCGAAACCTTTAGTTTCGGTATTTTTTCAGGGCAGGGAGTGGTCCCTTGGACCACTCCCTGCCCTGAAAAAATGTTTTTGGGTCCAGTCACAAACTGGAAGGGGTCCCATGGGGACCTCTTCCAATTTGCGAGTGGGTTACCATCCACTTGAAGTGGATGGTAACTGCAACACCATTTGCGGGAATAAACGTAAATTAAAGTTGCAGTTGATGCTCGTGTGCTGCACTTAAACTAGGGGTGGGTGAATATGCATAATTGTCTTTGGATAAATATACAAGTAATATCAGTCAAAATTATACAGACGTACTTGTGTTTCATGAAATATCTGTTTACGTTTTTGCATACAAAAGTAACGCAAGACACCAACAGGAGACTCGTTTTTACAGGTGTCTCAGTTTTACCCTCAAAACATTTTCTGCACATTACACTGATCTGCTAGTGAAAACTAGGTGAAATGCTGCACTTGTGAAATGGAAACATTTTGGCGAAATTTATGTAAAATATATCCCATTTTATGAATATTTCCGTAGGCCCATATTTGAAATATGGCCTCACCATTCCTGCTACTTGCAGTTAGCCTTTGATACTTTAAGTAACCCGTCTGTGCTTGGAATCAATCACTGTTTATAAATATTCTCAAACTTCGAGTGTTTCATAAAGATTAGTCACTGATAGGTTGGAGGTCAAATGTGATGCACTGTTATTTCCTGTATTCTCACTGGGAGTCAAACGGGTGTGCTATCTTTACCACTCCTCCTTACTGTCATCACTGAAAGAAGATATTCTTAATAGAATGTCGCTACAGTGGAATATCAAACAGTAGAGCCTGTTATGGAGATAGGAATGTTGACGCAGATATGCTAATTAGAAATTATAAAAAAAATGCGTATATGTTATGATTTATAAGAATTCATAGAGAAATTAATTGTAGAGAAAACTAATGTGCATGTTTTGAAAATGTGCCCACGTTGTATGTCAGCCACTTATACGAATTTGTACTAAAAGAACTAAAAATGCGTGAAATAATGAAAATGTGTAATAATGATGTAGTAATGTGCCATAATGAGATGTATAACCTATGTTTTGCATTATATCATAGAAGCTAACTTAGCCTAAGCCGTGGCCTACTTGCCAGGCCTCATGCAGAAGCAGAATTAATAAAACGCATGCTGTAGAAGTTGCTAGTGCCTATGAACCGACCATGAATTCTGTGCTTAGCTAGAACTGTCTGCAATGTACCGACGGACAGGAGATGATGAAGCTAATTTGATACAATTATGTGTGGAGTAGGCTGAATGTACTTTCCCAGGACTTGAACAATAGAGGCACTGACTGAAGAGGAACATGCAACATTTTCGATACCTGGAGAGCTGGATGATGAGGACATCGTACAGTGGACCTATCCATGAACTGAGAAAGACGAAATACTAGAACTCATAGATATGTAGAATAAAAAGTATTGGGTAACGTTACCTATGGAGGACTGATTGATCAATTAGGAATTGGGGGGATGGACTGAAAAACTCTAATAAAAAGTCATGACAAGGGGCTAAAACTTCAGATGAGAGGGGTCAAATACTAATGCCAGAAGATGCGGTTTGAGATTCTGTCATTGGGCTCATGCTCTTGAGAGCCTGACGCGTTGCTGATCGATTGATGACCTGGGGACGAAGACTGACTTTGATGCTGATCCATTTCGTGGATAGGTAGGTATGACAATGTGACTGATTAACTTTTATGCCTTTCTTTCTAGGTACCAACTGCGCTGTTTTATAGTTTTCACTTAGCTAGATGTTTTCTAAATTGTTTTCGCATGAAGTCCCACTTGCTAAATGCTAATATGGGTTAGGTAAGGGTTCTTTGGGTGACTCTGACAGTGACAAATGATTGACAGACTAATTGCTGAACTCTGCTATTAATGCTGTTATATTCATCTTTGTTGGCTTATGCAGAAGCATTCGAACGTATGTTTTCTCAAGTTATAATTAGATTATGTTATTGGTGGTCATTAATGAACTAATCCTGAGCTGACTGAATAAAGTTTGATCTAATTTGCTGACTTAGTATTGTAACTATTAGGGAAATAAAATTGATAAAACATAGAATTAAGTTGTGGTTATTCATGAAATGTGGATATATTCTCTCATACTTAATGATTCTAATAGTGGTTGTTGATTGATTACATTGATAATTGATGTTCATTGATTACTACATAGCTAGGATACTCCAAGCGATCCAAAAGGTTCATCAGCCTATGCGCGTCCCCTTGTAAGTTTACTTACTAAGGACCAGGCGTGCTTGCAGGAACAAAAATGCTCCATTTTGATTAGGTCCTAGTAGTTTGATAAGTACCCAAGATTTATATTGGTAATACCACAGACAAGCCTTACTGCAGTATCAACGTACATACCTCTACACCTTCTTTCTAAGTGTCTGCATGTAAAGATCACAGACAATAATAAAGAAACTAGACTATGCAGCTAGCTCACAGAATATGCCTACTCTATAAAACATGCTAACGGAGAAGACAGATTTAGAAACATTCACTTTCCTGGGCAGAAGGCAGAATTTATACATGGCATTGGTTCTCGTCTGTACACCCACACATTCTTGAAATAAATATTATGCTAAAGACATTTCTTTCAAAGTGTTTGTGTTACATACTTGAGGTGTTCCCAGTTGTACAAATTGAGCATTTTTAATACTTTCCAGTGTGGTTTTGAAGAGTTGCCTCATTGATTAACAATGTTATTTATTTTATAATGTTTTACTTAATTAGCTTGAATATAGTTGTCATAAGGTATCCGAGAAGCAATTCTGTAGACAATACGTATATAGTTTTAAATTTGGTTTATCATTGTCTTATGTTTAACTTACAACTAAAATGATTTTTAATCTACTGATATAACTTCTTCCAGTGAACCGATAAAGCCTCTAACCTTTGCAAAAAGGCTTGACACTGGGTATACAATGGCGCACTCAAGTGTGCATAAACTGACACATTCATACAATTACAAACATGTACAAAATTACATTTGGCAAAACAATGTATAATCCCACTTAATATGGCCTAACAAGAATCATCACACTAAACTTGTACTCTCAGGGTTTATCAGCATGGTTGGCTAACCCCAAAGCCCTTTCCTACTATGGTAATCTGTGAGACCAGATGTAACCAAGTACCTTTCTATGTCCTGTGACATAATGTGACAACAAGCCACGGTTAGAGGTCTATTTGAATATGCTTTTTTACAATAATTACATCAGGGCTACGGCTTCTGTAATAACATTTCATAATAAACAGGCCACACCTGTGCCATCTGGCATAACATTTCCCTGCACACAAATCAAGCCTACAGTTGTTATCAGTGGCTTGTCACCTTAATCAATTCAAGCCCATAAGACAACCCCATCAGGCTTACAGTCATAAAATTGCAAATGTGTACAAAATTACAGGTGGCAAAGCAAAATACTAACTGTCTGAACATGGTTAACAAGGAATCCCATGGTGCAAATCTATGCCCATGGTTTGTCAGCGGGGATAACCAACACCAAACTCATACATACTAAAGGAATCTGTGAGATTCCATGTACAAAGAAAAATTATCTGTCTGTTTTAATTCAGAGTAATAACACTCCACCCTTAAATGCCTATTGCCTACTAACACATGCTTTTCACAGTCAATATGCCAGGCCTACTTCCTTTATCAAATGTTTTCATAATAACCAATCAGGCCTACAGTCTTTAACAGCAGCTTATCACTATAACAAACACATGTGTCCTGTACTAAGCATAACCTTTCCACAAGGCAACCATCTGGCATGCAGTAATAAAAGAACAAATGTATACAAAATAAAAGTTGGCAAAGCAAAATACTATCTCTCCTAAGACAGCCTAACAAATATGATTGTAGTGCATATCTTCTAGCCCCATAGTTTGTTCGGGTCGACCGCCAACACCAAAACTCTTACCTACTATGATAATCTGTGAAATTCCATGTAACAAGAATACATTCCTCCAGGCTTTAGCATAGTATAATGAAAAAGCCTCCTGTCTTTGACACACACTTTTCACAATAAGTAGGTTAGGCCTACTAGCTTTGACATAACATTGTATAATAAACAGATCAATTACATGTACCAAAATACCCGTCTATATCATGTAACACAATGCGATAATAACCAACTGTTAAAGATTTACTAGCTTTAAAAATGATTTTCACAAATGAGCTAGACCAATTGCCTTTTTCATAATGTTTCATAATATGCAGACCAGACCTATGGAATTGGAAATAACATTTCCCAAATGCACTCATCAGGTTTATAGCTTACCACCAGAACCAACTCAGGCCTTCACTTTTGAACATAAACTTTTCTACAGGGTAATAATCAGACACAGTAAAAAAAAAGGTGTACAAAATTATAGCTGGCTAAACAACACATTCTTTCCTTAGGGGGGGCAAACATGGATTCTCAAAGGGCAAACAAAAATCTACGGTTTGTCACACAGGATAACCAAGACTAAAACCACTGCCTATTACGGTAATTGGTCGGATTCCAAATGACAAAGTAAATACATACTTTAATTCTCATTGACTTTATAATATGCTATTCACAATTAATACTCCAGTCCTAGTGCATTTATCATAACTTTTCAATGAACAGATCAGGTCCATAGCCATGTCATTGACATGCCACTGTGACCAACTCAGTTGTGCTGTGATATCCAGTATAAGCTTTGCTGCAAGCCAAAAAGTTCAACATAGTCTTTTTAGTGCAAGCACACAAATATGAGCCAATCAGGTCCTGTACTTCCGGAACCAACAGGGGGATGAAGTGTGCTATCACCTCTTACAGTAGTTCTCTGAAAACTCTTTACTAGTTGATCGCATAAGTAAAACAACAGTTGAACTGTCAAGCGAGACCCAAAAATTAAACAATGATGAGTCTTTCACCTAAATAGTTCCTTGAAGAACACAACACCTAACAAACAATTTAGTGAATTTCTCTCCATATTCGAAACATCTGATTTACAATAGTAATCTAAATCATGGGATTTTGTAATCCCTTTATAAATGGCAGTGACTAATTTCTTTATTATCGGCGACATGCGACTCATCAAGTTGCTGATTATAAAGAAAAGACAACAGAACTCGACTATTATGTCATTACACTTGAGTTCTGAAGTCACAATGCATGCTGCCAACAGCCGTAGTGAAAGGCAGCACAGGTCACTGAGTGCAATTAAAGAAGTTATTTAAAGTAACAAACGGAACACTGCTTTTCTTCATTCTGCTATATTTTAATAGCTTACAATGACAATCAGAGAGAATCTGTTTATTTTTGCACTCCTTAGATAAAGAAAAGCTGGAATCTTTCTGCATGCTTCTACACATTCTGAGCTACTGCATCTTTTAAAAAAAAAAAATAATAATAATACGTATTGAACTATTTAAAAATAAATGTTTGCAATAAAATTCGAACAAGTTTTTGATGTATTTAATTTTGCACTATTTGTTTTATTTTTACTCTTCGTGTTTGCAAACATGCTCACTCTTTCATGTGAAACACCTATGCACCAAGATTTTAAGTGGTTTATGGGAAATGTGATATTGTTACCATGCACTATATGGGATAAAGTACCTACTGGAATACATGATAAGGATATTGCAAGTCACCTCAGAGTTTCTTATAAAGGCCTTCAGCCTCATCCCTGTATTTGGATATGGAACTCCCCTCTGACTTGCATTATCCTTATAGTGTATGGCAGGGGGTATTTTATCCCTTTCATTATCCAGTGAGGAAATCACTCCTAGTTAGTTATTAACTGGGGAGGAGTAGGGCTCTAGACTTTGCCTTCAGCACGCTAAAACCCCTGGCCAATAACTACCTGGGACTACACTCCAACTTTGATAATATTGCTAATTTATTTTACCTAACTAAGAAAACTCCAATCTCACTCATTGGGCTGTATCAAGAACGTATCACAAGCATGCAAGCCTGTACTATGACCCAGCACAGAGCTTGGAAACAGGGAGCAATTGTCGCCTATTTAGGCCTTGAGCCAACCGTGTTATCGGTAACAATTGGGGGGATGAGTTCTAATATGATTTACTGGCGATGTGTGGATGCCTAGAGATGGAAAATATGTGACAGCAAGCCATAACTCTTTGCCTTTTGTGAGTTATCACTCCACTCCCAAGATACCCTGATGTAAATGGATTTTTTTTTCATAATATTTATTATTGTGAATTTTATTACTAAACATTACAATTACAGTACATGTGATTAAATTGATAATGATTATAACAGTAATTGTGATTATATTAAGTACCCCAAGTAATATTTATACGTTTTAATTAACTTCTTTTTCTAGAGGTGGTGATGAATGACAGTGCAGCATCATGAAGAAGACTGAAACAAGCACATCCTGTCCCTCTGATCCCTAGTGTATAATTCATTTATGGTCAAATGTCCAACATGGAGTTACGCTGACCAGCCCGCAGGACTACTCATCATGGAATAAATTGTTAGAGGCAACTCAATTAAGGAATCACATTCAACTTTTAGACATTGTGAGAACTGTGGAAAGCAGTACTGTTCCCCAAGTATTTTACCACAGGACGTGCAGGAGCCTATTTACTAGGGAGAGAGATTTGCAGAATATTAAGTGAAACCCTGAAGCAAGTGTCAGTGATGATGTTAGAACAATTGAGTGCACGAGTAAACGCTTAAACAGAAGAACATCATTAAAGTCAAACGTGTATGCTGAAGAATGTATATTTTGTGGAAAGATAAAATGCTACAAGGGAACATCAACATGTGAGAAATTAATCAAGGCCACAGAGCTTAGAGTTGACAAAAGGCTTCAAGAGTGTGCAACCATTAATTGTGGTTCAAATATCTTAGCAGTGTGTAGGAGGGACTTAATCGCTGCAGAAGGTCATTATCATGCATCTTGTTATAGGAACCATACAAGGGTTATGGCAAAGGAGGAAGCCATGTAAGGAATAAAGCAACTCTCATCGTATCTCTTGTTAACAAATGGAGGAAACCAGAGTATTTTGTCAAACTTGAGAATAAAACACTGTTCCTGAACTCTGAAGATAAATGCTACAAAAGCAAAATACTGCACACGCTGCTAATGAGGGTTATAAGGCAGTAATGATAAGCTCAGATGACACCGATGTGTTTGTTATGTTTTTGGGATTCCACCACAGAATCATCGCTAAATTGTTTCTGATATTTGTGGCTAAAAAATGCATGTAAGGCCTTGACATTGGGAAAGTAGCCTCAACTCTTGGTTAAAATGTTTGTTGAGCTATGATAGGTCTCCATACGTTTACCGGTTGTGACACAGTATACAGTAAGCGCATTTGCGGTAAATGGAAAACAGCCATACACAGGAAAAATGTTCGCAGCTCGGAGACAAATGGGATCCCTCCGAAGGACTAATGGACAAATTGGAGCAATTCTCATGCTTGCTGTATGCACCAAAATCTTCAGTTCATCACGTGAATGACTTGAGATATCACCTATTCTGCACAAAGAAGGGTGAGATAGATAGTCATCAACATCCACCTTGCAGGGACTGTCTGAAGAAACATGCCGAACGTGCCCATTATCAAGCCGCTATAAGCAAGAGATGTCTTCTGAATTATGCACAGACACCTAGTCCGATTGGGAGAGGTTGAAAGATGGAAAGGCACAGGAGAGCAGAGCAACTGGTAGTGGACTGGATAGAGGGGCAGCCAGCACCTCAGGCTGTTTTAGATCTACTAGCTTGCAACTGCAATAGGAACTGGAAAATGCCAATGTGCCTGCTGTCTAAATTACCTCAAGTGCACTGACATATGCAGATTTCCCGCCTGTGAAAATCAAACAGACGCAGAGAATGATGACACATATTCAGAAGAAGATGATGACAACAAATGTGTATGATAAAATTGTGTTTATGTTCACTCATAACACACATTGCCTATGTAAGAAGTGACAACTATTAATATTTAAAATTGTAAGTGAAAACTACGCATATAATTTATATCAATATAGGAGGGCTACAATGAAGTTTTATTGATAATATTTTAAGGGCTAAATTGTTATTATTGCAATTAATCATAATTATTTTAAAATTATATTGAATTTAACTAGTCTGGTGGAATTAGATGTATTTTTCTGCATGGTATGATGAATTTGGATTCTATTTATCTAAAATATGCAAACCATTGTTTTTTCGACTATGGTTACTAATCCAATAATATCAGGCAAAAGGCAAAGAGTGATGACTTGCTATCACATATTTTCCATCTGTATGCATCCATACCTTGCAAAAAAATCATGTTAGAACCCATCGCCCTGAGTGGGACCAATGACCTAAATTTGGGGCCGTGGCACATGGCCTATATGGCCTATACATATCCCTGCTCTATGCCAGAGCACACTTTCATGATATGGTCATTAGGTATCAGTTTCACACCCAGCACTGTCTCACTCAATGTCAAGTAAATTGTTTACATTAAAAGGGACCATCAGTCAAACCATTATCTGTTTTTGCAGTAATCCTTATATCCACATCCTGTTACATTTTAGGGATTGGGATATATGCTGTAAAATGTATACATACGGCTTGTCTCATTAAGCCACCAAATAGTGACATCCAGATACATTTTGAGAACAACTACAAAACTGAAAGCAGTCTCCGGTGAAACTCGTAGTTTGTAATTGTTCCTCATATCTATTCATGTTAGGCATCCTGAAAACTCCCTCAATATTCGGTGAGTTAACAGGTCCGGCCCTATTTGTACACATGCCTACATACTTTATATATGCGGTTTTGGACAACTTCTTAGACCGTAAAGCAGAGAATTTTACGCCAAGGTGCATGGCAGGGGCGTCGTGAACCCTCTGCTTTAGCAGCTACAGCAGGGATGGAATTCTTGACGCACTCTTCTGTCTGCAATTCGGCTCTTAAATAATGTGGAAGGGTGGCTGAGTGCATGAGTAAGTGAAAGTATGATGGGTGGAAGGGTGCGTGAGTGAAAGGGTGGGATGGAGGGATAGATGGGTGAACTAGATGGATGGATAGGTTTAATGGTTTGGCTTGGAGATGGATGGATAGGTTTGGATATTCTGAGGCGGAGGAATGGATGGAATGGTGAAATACTGAATTATGTACCAAAGAATGAATGGATACAGAATGAAAAGGTGAAATGGTAGATAGCAGATGGATGGAAGTATGAAAGGATGAATGGATACATGCTCAGATGAAAGAGACAAGACAGCTGTTCTTGGGAGGATTTTTATGACCTTCTTGGTTTGCTTGCTGCCATTAGAGCTTTGATTTGCAGTGGGGGTATTTTAATATTCCAGCTACTCCCTTGGAGCATGGTATTTGCAATCTAATGTCCATTAGGTGCCTGTATCATACATTCTCTATTCAGAATTCAAGTATTGTCTCTACTCTACTACAAGTCGCATTGAAATCTTTAAAAAATCTTCAGGTCTAACAATTAAAATACATACACATTCACTATTGTTAGTAGGTGCTGCTTAAAATCTTAGACCGCACATTGGCAGGATTCCTGCCCAGACATTGCATAATAGAGCAACAATGTCAAGCTGAGCTTTGATGCATGAGATGGAGTTTCCACTACCCCTACAGTTACAATCCTGAGATTACAAATGGAAAAGCACAATATACCAGTAAAAATACTAGTAGTTACACAGTACAAGTGTACGATGTACCTCAGTGCAAAATCATTTGCAAGTGTTGCATGTTTAGATGGTTATTTGCACAGTGCTCAATTCATTTATGCACACAAATTATCATTAGTTCATTAACATAACGTTATTGGACCCTGATTGCATTAAAACACATTGATGCTAAGAAGATGTTGAAGCATCAGCTTAATTACTGATAATTTACTAAGTAGTCACTGTGTATACACTGAATTGACTTTCAAATACCTTGCATTTCGAGTCCACGTTGAATAGAAATATGTTCTCAGTTCACATGGTCACAAAGTGGTCTATTTCATTTCTTCGTTGAATTGCCTCTTCTTGCTGACACACTGTAAATGATGTACTTTATGGGCATACCCTGGGCCATATTTACTAAAATGTGCCTGTGTGCTCACGCCACACAGAACAATTCAGCACAGGACACGCGTAGGTAAGTAAACAGTCACTATATTTTGCTTTGTGTTGCATCATGCAGGCACTCATACACTTTTTATTAGATTTGGACTGCTCTCTTCAGCCATGTCCTTTTTGTACATAACGATATGTTCTAGGGATCACTGACGTTTTTCTTCCCACACCCTGCTAATTCACTCCATTAACCGTAATTATTTTTGTGTTTAACTTTAAAGTGTAAGGATCCTCAATGTTTCCTCACCTGTGCAAGCTAGTATTATATCAATCAATCAATCAATCAGCAATTTGTATAGGGCTGCTTATCACCCATGGGGTCTCAAGGTGCTGTTGAAGGGGAGCCGGTCAGTCAAAGAGCCAGACCTTGAGGTCCTTCTTGAAATGATTCAGCGACGGGGCCTGCCTGAGGTGGGTAGGCAGCGTGTTCCAGGTCTGTGCTGCGAGGTAGGAGAAGGATCTGCCTCTCACTGTGCTCTTCCTGATTCTAGGGGTGGCGGCCAGGGCAAGTTGAGAAGATAGGATTTGTCTAGCGGGGTGTAGAAAGATAGGCAGTGGTTGAGGTAGGCCAGTCCGACATCATGCAGAGCTTTGTAGCCATGAGTCAGAAGCTTGTAGGTGATGCGTTTGTGGATAGGGAGCCAGAGTAGGTCTCTAAGGTGGGCGGAGATGTGGCTGTGGCGGGGGCTATCTAGGATGAGACTGGTTGCTGCGTTCTGAATTCTCTGGAGTCCTTCTTGGAGCTTCTTTGTAATTCCGTTATAGAGAACGTTGCCTTAGTTGAGTTTGCTGCTAACAAGTGTGTGGGTGACCGTCCTTCTTGCCTCAGTGGGGATCCACATGAAGATCTTCCAGAGGAGGCAAAGAGTGTGGAAGCATGATGATGAGTTGGCGTTGACTTTGCGGGTCATGGACAGCGTGGAGTCCAGGATGATGTCCAGGTTACGTGCGTTGTCAATGTGTAGGGGGCGCTTCAGAGGGAAGCTGGCCAGCATGACTCGTCCCAGGTGGAGGGAGTGGCACCCAGGATGAGGATCTCAGTCTTGTCCGAGTTGAGCTTGAGGCAACTGTTTTTCATCAAGTTAGTGACTGTTCTCATTCCGTTGTGGAAGTTGTTCTTGGCTGTTGATGGTTTGGCGGTGTGGGAGACAATTAGTTGTGTATTTGTGTATTTAAGAATCATTTGTGTGCTATCTTGAGGAGTAATCTGTTTTATTTTGTGGTGAGTACCATCTGGTAATACCCAGAAACACTCCTTGACCCCTTTTAAATGGCACAAAAAGAGAGTAGGGTGAAAATGTAGACTACCTTCTAGGATGTCTATGGTCTATCTTGCCTCACAGCTTGAAATAGTGATTGGTCTATGCCTGCACACAAAGTACTTTAATCCTCATTTGATATCAGCAGTCTCCAAAGTATCGTATGCCACATTCAAAATGGGTGGCTTGCACAGTATGTAATTCCACATTCAAAATCTGTGTTTACTAAAACAATAATAATGCTGCTCTCTTTAGTATGGCCTAAGCTACAGAGACGATTCTGCCACTGTTTTTTAACGAATTCATAGGTGAAGTCAGATTTCTGTTGAATATTTTGGAAATGTAACTTTGAAAAACGTTACACTTTATTTGCCTGGACCTCCAGTAGGCTAAGTAGCATTAGTCTGCCAGCAGCTAGAGCCTGTTAGTGATTCCCCCTTATGAGGCATGAAAACTGCTCTTTCAGAAGAAACAATGTCTCAGGCCTTTTGGCACGAAGACCTGGATGTGAGGTATACAACTTCGAACAGGTCAAGAGGAGAAACTGTGGAGGGTCCAGTAACTTTATTAACTTGAAAGGGACTAAGGTGAGTCATGCCCATTCTCAGTTAAGTGTAAAGGGAGATCTGGGGAAGAGACACCTTTGTTCCCATGGTCACCTGTATTCAGCCTTGTGGGAGGTGGTGGCCCCAGAACCAGTTTTATTTAGTTGAGGAGGAAAAGGGGCTGCTCATTTCCATAAATACACTCCTGGTTTGCACACCACAAAACTCCAATGGCAGAAGTGTGCAGTCATATTGGATTTGCCTCAGAATTGTGCACTTTAGGGTAGTGTGCAGTAAGGCAAAAAGAACGTACTGCAAAAGTGGGAAGGGTTTCCCCTGGGACCGTTTTCCTCATTGGAAAAGGAGTGTCCAGGAATCATCCTCACCCACAGGCTTGTGAATCCTACATAACTGTGGCACATTACCCACAGCTCGCTACAACAAATCCAGGCCTGAGCAGCTACAGAAGAGCACTGAAACTAGTGTCTGTGACCTGTGTGGAGACCTAAGGCGCTAGACGATTCCCACTTGTACAGAGGACTGAGAAGTGGATTCCAAGTGACTGTTGGCTGACCCCCTATATGATCACAGGGACACAACAAGCTGTAAGAGGTTTTTTCTTGGAGTGACCATCTAATCTGTAGCAATTGGACCTGAACTAGACCGTGCTGGTGGCTTCTTGTGGAGTGAGTCCTACAGCTTCATGCTTGCCCCACTGGAGTATAAGGAGCACCATTAAAAAAACGAAATCCAACAGTAGAAATCCTGACTGGGTGAAGGTGCAAAAAGTATATGACCAACAGGAGGACTTTGAGGGGCGTGAATTTTGAACTTTCCCGCTTGGAGCTTTTCCAGCCAAAACAACCAATTTCAGTGGGACTTCATCCAATGGCTATCCAACTTTGAAACATCTGCACTGGAAACAGCATGCAAGCTTGCCCCACCGGATTAGTTCAACTTCCATTTCAGACATTCAGTCAGAAGGTAAATTATTTCACTAAGATGACCAGCTTGGGGTATCTGACATCCCCTCTATCAGGATCAGCTTGAAATCACAACAAGGTTCTGCTTAACCATGAACAGTGACGTCGGATTGGTGCCTTACTTTTTCTTGGTGCTTATTGCTCTAACATTTTTTAAATGTATATCTCTGTTCCCCTTGTTGGATTTTACTAGTTTTGTGTTATTTTTCTTACTATTTCTTTATATTGTCAGATATTGATTTTGGGGTGTTTATTGCGTTGTGCATTCTCTTCTTAGTTGTTCTGGTCCTGCTAAATATTTTGTACATTCGCCTGAAATTAAGTATTTTTGCTACGTGCCATATCTACTAGGGGTTGAGCCCTGGTTTACTTATTGAAATTTTGTGAAAAACTGCTGCTGATTCATCACAGTGTGAGAAAACATTATCTGTAGGATTTTTACTAACAAAATAAATCTAAGTAAATCTGAGAACAAAACTGAAACTGATTTTATTCACATACTATTTTTTTTGTGAAAACTAGTATCTTTTCAAGCGTGAATTCATATTTTCAAGAACAGATTTAGGAACTTCACAAACGGTTTTCCTTTTTCAAAACGAAAATTGTTTGTTGTAATATTCAACAAAACATGCTGCAATATGTGTACTTTTGGTTGAAGTCATTTTTTGAAGTGTCCTGTTGCAATAAAATGTTCTCTGTAAAGGGCTTCACTATTGCTTGAATGTAGGTAATAATAATGAGTTATTCTTTTACCTATCCGAGAAAGATGGAAAGTTGAATTGGCCTTGACAGGGTATGTATGAATTCATCACCTGCTGGCCACAGCAGATGTTAGTTACACACTTTTAAACTTACTTTACCATCTTTAATTCTTCTTCAAGCTATGTCAAAAGACTTAAATAAGTATTCACATTATCTGAACGTCACTACTGCAGATAAAGGTACATATAATTACGAGTTTAACGCTGATTTAAACACCTATCACAGGTTATCAGTTATCAGGAAAACTGCCTTAGAGATTAATCAATTAAAGAATTCACCACTGTGTACAAATTATGTTCTAGTCACATTTTAAGGAAAAAATCGATCTTTGGTACTGTAGATTTTGAAGCCACTATAAACTTTCAGTGGCAGTAATGGTTTGTACTTGCAACATCCTGATAGAAAAGTGCCAGGTAAGGTAGTCACTAATCCATGACAGATGCCTGCATTTGCTGTTTATAAATACTCATGTAAAGAAACGAGATTGTGGTTCAAATGTTAAAAGGCTGCACAAGATCAAAGTTGACCAAGTTATAGGAAAGATAAATATCTTCTATCCATTATCTATGAGAGGCTGAAAAACAATTCCCTCTAATGCTATGGAGAAGCAGTCAATGCCCAGCCTCCAATGGGGTAAAAGACAGTGTTTGATTTAAGCTGCCATGTGTCAGAAGAAATATGAAAATGAAAGATGAAGACTTGGATAAACTTTGAAACTGTTGGTTTTAACAAATTGATATTTTAATGTTAATGGGATGGTGGGTTCTCCCAAGTGTGCTACGGCCTTTCTGGCATATGTTGTTGAAACGTGACTCAGGTGACCATTTTGTCTAAATTTCAACTATGTTATGTCCCTTAATGATTTTGCAATGATTGTTCTTCCTGAAAGCATGGAGGCATGAAGATGAGGTTTACATTCACCTGATAGTTACCTCTCCTAAACTAAATTGTGCCGCCTTCCCATGGCAATGTATGTAAATAGCTGCCGGTAGAAAACATCCGGTAACCCAGTTTTTGGCTCTAGATAGTGAGCTGATCTTCCAAGAAGGCTGGCGCTATTGAGGAAAATCAGTTTTATACACACTAACATAGTATAGCATGTAGAGATCAAATGAGCTGTGTGCTTTTGGGCTCTGTGCTCCCATACCAAATTAAACTCATACTAATTTCTTACTGCCTCGCCTTTGAATTACTTATCCACCACCACTCTGTTCTATTCAAGCTCTTTATCACGCTCGTTTATGGCCAAAAACACCTTTTCTTCTCTTCATCCTCGCATATTTGTTTACATTCAACCAGGGTGGACCCACTGCTTTCCTGTCCTGGCGTCAATGTGCTAAACAGAAGCCGACTTCATAAACCTTTCCTTCATTCCCATAATTCTCTACATGCTAACGTAATCCCCAGGGCCCATTCTCGCAAGCCCTGCCTGCTCTTTTTGATAGGACATTTAAGTTTGCACAATATGTGAAATAAACTGTTTAAATCTGTTCCATGGGTGCTTGTCTCATGCCAAGTTAAGAAGCGAAAGCGAGAGAGAGAGAGAGAGAGAGAGAGAGAGAGAGAGAGAGAGAGAGTGAGAGAGAGAGAGAGAGAGAGAGAGAGAGAGAGAGAGAGAGAGAGGGCGTTTGTGTTAAATGGCACGGAACAGACACGGTTTGCATCATTATTTAT
Source organism: Pleurodeles waltl (assembly GCF_031143425.1). NCBI lineage: Eukaryota > Metazoa > Chordata > Amphibia > Caudata > Salamandridae > Pleurodeles > Pleurodeles waltl. Next base: position 295,817,818 of record NC_090439.1, on the reverse strand, counting down.
TACATACATATTTTGTATTTTGGAAAAAATATTGCAAACGGGTGGAAAACTATTTTTTGCTCCGTGGGTGAACGGCAACAGAGCAAATAAGGTTTGCTCGAACGTTAGCCCACATTAAATGAAATGCTGTAACAGTACCCAAATTGAGCAGAATAATTTAACACTATTTTAGCAGGTTGCATATCGAGTGGAGTCAATCAATGGTGTTTAACGTTTCAAAAATGTGATCTATTGATCATTTTAAGGTGAAATACTATTTTACTATTACCTGTTATGTAAGTACCAACCGAGACGCAAAACCACGTTACTATGTTTTGCCTCCGTGTTTTCTCCCCTTTTTGTTGCAACTCAGCACAAATGGTACAAAATTATGAACTTCTTTTCTAGCTACGGTCCAACCTTTATATAATATAGCTACCAATATTCATGTGTAAGTGGAGTGAATGTCCTTATACCTGTCTGTGTTTACCGCATAATCCCTAACAGACCTATGTGGTTGGAGCTAAGGCTCACATGAACATGCGTAGGAAGGTTTTCCTGTTGATGTATCATATGTCTTATGATCTGGAGACAATAGACAATGGTGGTTAGAGAAATGCCCAACCTACGTCTTCCACTGCCCACTGCTGAATAGTTTTCAATTACACCGTCCACATAAAAACATACTCCTTCTTGCTCGCAGAAGGCTTCTGAGATTTGTGTTTGTAGACTGATCAATTGAGATAAATATATATATATATATATATATATATATATACACAGTGATAGATATAGATACACACACACAAACATATGCACATAAAACAACAGAGAAAACCTTAGTTAAAGTCGGAGCGGGAAGATGACATATTTGGGTTGACATGGTATCTCACACAAAACCTAAAAGCACTGGAAATTGGATAAGGTGTTGATGGAAACCTAATTCCCACCTCTGACATGCAGTGTGAAAGATTACTTGGTGCAGTGTAACACACTGAATGACTGAGTGACTATGTTCAATGAGTCAACCATTAAGTGAACACGTAACCGAGGAATTAATATCAGTGTATGTCTTGTTAGTAAGTTTAACCACGTGCAACTGAGTGTGACGCGTAAGCTACTTGATATGCTGAAAATGTACAATCTTATCATAATTAAACAGAACAGCCCACATGATTCATACCTGGGACTGAAAGTTTTATGTTGTGTGCTCATATTCCACTTGTTTCCCCTATTCATTGAAAATGTCTGTGTTGAGCGCTTACAGAGAGCAAGACATTTTTACCTGGACATTTCTGTCAAAATCACCAATGGTACTGATGATGTCACTCATGGAGAGAATCAATAATAAGAGTTTTATTTATCTAGACAGGTGTTTTCAAGTGAGGGAATCACTGGCCATCCTCTGTTTTTGCTATTTGCAATAATTGTGCGTTTAAAATGATGACTACAAACCTATGCGAGAATTAGCAAGATGACGGACTATGGACATTTTTACATAAACAGATTTAAAAAAAAAAAAATCCTTTGATCGTAATCATGTACATCGGACAGTGGCATTGTCTTTAATACCTCTTAAATGGTTAAATAAAATGCAACAAACCAGCAAAATAATTATACTGCAGCTGATATCGAGTTAAACACAGCATGTAATAATAAGTCCATAGTAGCCTGGGATCTGCAAAAAAATCTTACAAGTATCACAACATTTCGTAGACCTACAGAATTTTGGGAATCGTCAAATGATGAGATTTCAGCATGACTGGACACTGACAATATGCTACCATTTGCTGTTTGCTGAACAATCGTTTGACCACTGGGGCGTAGCAGTCTAGTAAGGCTAGTTGACAAATAAACGTGCCAGTTATGACACTGCATGCCTCAGACAAACAACGTCCTTACCTGCAGATGTCTGTTTGAATTTTTCGCTTTTCTTCTTCCTCCATTTCCAGGGCTTGAAAATCCTCCCTAGCGTGGCGAACTTGCTTCTTCTTCTGATTGGCGGAGTGTGGGTTCCTGGCACTAAGGAATCAGAGCGCATCGCGGCCAGCCTTTCCACTTCCTCAGCTACAATTGCCAGAAGAAAGGGAAAAATTAAATAAAGGCGCATCAGTATTGAAAAACATTAAAAACAGACAATTAGCATAGAAGTCAACGTAAGATGTTTTCATAAATACGAGAGTAAGTTCACGGGCCAGTCGCGCAGAGACCTTTGGGGCCTGCGGCGAGCTTACTGACCACAGGGGGGCACAGGTCCGCAAAAAGGAGACATGCCGATTGCCCGGCGTGCTTTAAATTGCCCAATCAGGCACAAAGAAGATGGGCTTCGTGGCGCTTAAACGGAATCGCAACTGGTGCCAACCTGCTTTGTCGAAATCGCCACTGCGCCATTGGAGCCCGCCCACCCACACCAAAGGAAAACAGGCATCGCAGCCGTGAGTCTTGTGAACTGGGCACTGTGGAAAGACACAGCCGGAGGGATAACACCATAGCCCTAAAGGCAGGAGCTGCGCAAGGGATGTCCTAAGGATGCCTCAGGACAGAGAAGAGGGAACAGCAACAGGCCAGCAAGGGGGTTAGCAGCTGGCGGACATGGCACTTGCAGCCCGGGCAAGCCCACTGCGATTTTGTAGCAGGAGAAGCCTGCAACGCCGTCTAAGAGGCCCCGCGTAAGAATAGGCTGCGCAAGATCAATGGCGATCAGTGACGTAACAAGCACAAGAGAACTGAAGCGTCACAGAAACCTGTCATTGGCATTAAAAATGTTACAGTATGATTGCATGTCTGCATTGATGATGTACGAATTAATAAACTGCAGCCGGGTTTTGATCCGAATTGGCTTCCCCTCTTCTTTAAAGGTAACAAAGGGAGAGGACACTGAGGACGGCCGGGAAGGGAACGGAGTCACTTGCCCGGTGGGGTTTGCGGCCTAACAAATGATTGTCAGCCCCAAGCTGTCATTGCCCATTTGACAAATTCAACGGCGTTTTGCCTACTTCCGGAATGGCGCAAATCTTGTATTCATTTGTCTACTATATGCGTAGAATTGGGACGAGGTAAAATAACCAATCCCTTGACGGGTAGCTCGTTCATAAAGCAATATATGATAGAAAGCCCGCCGGTACAATACAAATGTTTATTAAACTGGATGCTCTGGAGTAGAGCTGCAGATATCGTGATGTAATATTTTTATGGGCAGTAAATCCTGCTTGAAATTGTTACTTAAATTGAGCGCATCAAAATGTACAGTCAGGCAAGTGATACTATTTGTAAGACAAAGAACACGATGGAGCAAATATAAATTCTCTTAAAACTGATTATGGCGGTGTAGATCAAGACTAGCACAGGGTATGTTCCAATGCACAGTACATACAAATTATTTGTGCACTCAATGATTAACTGGTAAACAGTAAAAACAAATGTGCTTATCCATCACTGACACAAGCCAAAAGAAAAACATATAGAAAACATTGTTAATGTCATTGGCTATTTGGGTATATCCTTCTAACTTCACTCCAGTGCTTGCATCGAACTGCACGAGGGACTACTTTACAACTGTAACCCTGTCAGTCTGCTTCCTTTGAATTTCTCCATATGCCTCAATATAATGTAATAACAGCATGCAGTAAAAAATTAAACTCCTCTACCTGTTGGCTTTGACAATGCTTGTTTAGTATAGCATGCTTGGAGCTCCCTTGAATTATAAAATGGCAGAGTGAGTTAAGTGTGCTTAGAGCTGGGAGGTGAAGGTGCGGGGGTCAACCATTAACTCCTTATATTTCTGATGTGGGGCAGAAGTATGCACCCCAGCAGCTAATAACATTAGGAGTGAGATAAGTACTTCACTGGGCTGAGCAAAGAGGTGATTGACTAAGAATCAAGATAGTGGCTGAAAGATGCTCATTGAATAAAGCCAATGTTTGAAAGGGGGCGTACCAAAGCCCACTCTATGTATTTTGTTAGCAGCAGCTCTTTTCAACAGCTGCACTTTCAAATCCCAGACGAGAACAAGCTTTGGTACAGCCAATAGCTCAGGTGTTGGCTGCAGACCTTTTGGCGTTGCCAGTGCTTATTTTGTTTGTGGACAGTATTTGTATGTAGACATGTTACACATGAAAGGCCAAGTGCCAGTACTGGAGAAGCTACTGGCCCATTGCCAAAGTAAAATTAGTATTGCCTAAAAACCATAATATATTTTGTAATGTAAAAGCACACATTTCATCAGCAGTCCCAGGCACTGAAGGGAACTACTTATGCATGAGTGGGCACATTGTGCAAGAGCAGCATGTCGTCATTCACAGTTAGACAAGCAATGGCTGACATTGGCTCACCCATTGCCCCTTCTGTGCGACTCTACAACAGACCAGTAAATAAAGAGGGCATACTGAAGGCCCATTTATGTAACAATAGTGTATACATCTTGTACTACAATCAAAGGGTATTGGCTGTTGCCAAACCTAAAATGGTAAACTTGCATCTTCATGGCTCAGACTCATTATTTGTATTAACATATTCAAAATGAAAAACTCACTATTTATAGGAACAAGCGGCACTGCCATAAATCAAGTTGCCAGTGAAGCAAGGATGATAAGAATAGTGTCAGAGAAGGGTTTGCTGGGAAAAATGGCCTCTCCTGCAGGAGGCAGCTTGGAAATTGGCACAGAACAGTATTGGACCAGTCTCTGGTGCTCTCGAGTGAGTAATTAAACAATTGGGACTAGGCGCCCAAAAATCCATCCCAGTGCTGCTGACCCTACTGCTGGCAAATTCAGTATGGTCTCTCCAAATGCCATCTCTCGGAGGGCCACACGTTTTATTTGCAAGCAGACCTCATGGAGAAGCTTGTTACCAGCTCACTGCAAAAATCAACAAAAATCCTGAACCGTAAGTACTACAACTTCCTCAACCCTAGAGTCAACTTTATATTTGATCAGTGTCAACGTTTAGCGTTTAGACATGAATGTGTTTTATGTACCACTAGAAAAGAGGGGTAGTCTATAAAGGTAGTAATGGGTTGTTACGGATAGGTAAGCATATAAGGATAGTATGGATTGGTTTAGGGCCATAGCGGTAGAGTTGTTTTGGGGGCTCGTTGATGAGTGGTGCACAGGGGTAGCAAGGAGTTTTTAAGTCTCAGGACTGGGTGGCGGATAGGGGTTGCAGGGAGTTTTTAGGGCTAAGGAATGGCTGATGCATAGGGGTAGTAAGGATTTTTAGGACTAGGGGGTGAGTGGTTTAAAGGGGTAGTAAGGAGTCTTAGAGATCAGAGACAGGTAGTTCTGAAGGGTGGTAAAGTTTTCTTTTCTGTTTAGGGAAGGGTAGTCTTGAGAGGGCGTAAGGATATTTCAGTGTTTAGTGATGTGTAGTTTTCAGGAGTAGTAAGAAGTAATGTAATATATATATGTATCTATATATATATATATATATATATATATATACATATATATATATCTATCTATCTATATATATATACATATATATATATATATATATATATATATATAGAGAGAGAGAGAGAGATTAAACATCGATAGATATATATATATATATATATATATATATATATATATATATATATATATATATATATATATATTTATTTATTTATTATCCATCCCAAAAATCACCACACTGGAACCAGAACCACCACACCGAGGACTCGGTTTTATTCATTTTGAATGCTCGTAACAAAGTAAGTTGGTGGTGATGGTTGATGATACATATGACTGCAATTAAAAAAGTATAATAACTCTCCTGGAGTGCGGCGTTGCAATTGCGGTCAGTTGTTTGTTTTGAACATATTTTGGAGGAAAGGTCCATTCCTCACATCTGCACCAGTATTAAATGTGCGCCACAATGAGGACTGTTTTGTTTTATTATTATATATATACATTGTTGCCTTACTATGGCGTATTGTGGCGCGCTTTTGTTTCCTGGCGGGCAAAAAAACATCACAACTTTGGAGTGCGGTTATTCTTTCACAAAAGAAAGAAATAGTGGAATATATATATATATATATATATATATATATTACCTACTGGTGCATATTTCTTTACTCTTCTATATCTTTGGCACCGTTTGATGAATCTTCACAAAATGTTCCCAAAAAAGTGAGCAGGTGATTCTTGTTACACATGGAAAGTTTTGGGCTGATCAGTCAAGCAGGGGCCAAGAAAAAGCGGGGTCAAATAAGTTGGATTTCCCATGTCAATTCCCGGAAGACCTTTGAGCACGACTACAGCCCGAATTACTGGGCAGAATAACAGCAAATTTGGCAGAAAGCTAGCTTTCAGTGCGCAGATTGTGTTTTCACTTATTTGGCGTAAATCCGTTCAGTAGTTTTTGAGATATTAAAGGGAAAACAAATTTGTATAACTGAAGATGCGAACTGTTTGCAACGACTTTGCGAAGATTAAAAGCTTGCACACGGCAAATGCACAGCTCTGACTACCTGCCAACACTTCAAACCAGGAAGTGTTTGAAGCTATCTTGGGACTCTGCTTCAGCTGAGTCCCATCAAAAAATGCAAAAAAAAGGAAAAGGGGCAGAGGTAGAGTCACCCTAACCCTTCAGCTCTGGTATTGGGGTCCCAGAGGGACCCCGCCAGGACAGGAAAAGCACTTTCTTTAAAATTGTTGCCACAAATTTGCAGCATCACCGCAAATTTGTGATAAAATTGTTTTAAAAAGCACTGTCTTCCGCACTTGTTTTTTAAAGCCCTGGATGGGCCAGGTCCCTGGGGATATAAAAACAAAATAAGGAGGGGGGCACACAGGGCCCCCTCCAGGGCTTATAACTGCCCCATTGACCACCACCGCCCTGGGGCTTTACTGAAATATAATGCGGGGTGGCCATGCACCCCCCCCGCTGCCCAAGGGACTGCTACCTACCTGGGGCTATAATTAAATAATCAGGGGGGTCTGAAAGCCATGCACTGCGGTGGTTAGATTAACGTATAGTAATGAAAATTACTACACATAAAAAAAAACATAGAAATTCGCCGAAAAAACAAAGGTTACAGGGATGTTATAGTTAGGGAATAGAATAAAAAAAAACAAAGCAATTCACTTAAAAAACAAAAATTACAGGGATGTTATAGTTAGGCTTACATTTTAAACGACAAAAAGTTATCTCAAGTAACCATAACTCGCGCCCTTGCCATGCACTGCTAATTACCCCACATATTAGGGAACACATGAAATATTTTATAACTCATTGATAATATCAATATAATATTTGAAGTAAAACATTTTACGGAAAAACTCTGCATGTAAATAACCTTTTGTTTTTTTAAGTGAATATATATATATATATATATATATACACACACACACACACACACACACACACACACGCACACATATACATACAGGGAGTGCAGAATTATTAGGCAAGTTGTATTTTTGAGGATTAATTTTATTATTGAACAACAACCATGTTCTCAATGAACCCAAAAAACTCATTAATATCAAAGCTGAATATTTTTGGAAGTAGTTTTTAGTTTGTTTTTAGTTTTAGCTATGTTAGGGGGATATCTGTGTGTGCAGGTGACTATTACTGTGCATAATTATTAGGCAACTCAACAAAAAAAAATATATACCCATTTCAATTATTTATTATTACCAGTGAAACCAATATAACATCTCAACATTCACAAATATACATTTCTGACATTCAAAAACAAAACAAAAACAAATCAGTGACCAATATAGCCACCTTTCTTTGCAAGGACACTCAAAAGCCTGCCATCCATGGATTCTGTCAGTGTTTTGATCTGTTCACCATCAACATTGCGTGCAGCAGCAACCACAGCCTCCCAGACACTGTTCAGAGAGGTGTACTGTTTTCCCTCCTTGTAAATCTCACATTTGATGATGGACCACAGGTTCTCAATGGGGTTCAGATCAGGTGAACAAGGAGGCCATGTCATTAGATTTCCTTCTTTTATACCCTTTCTTGCCAGCCACGCTGTGGAGTACTTGGACGCGTGTGATGGAGCATTGTCCTGCATGAAAATCATGTTTTTCTTGAAGAATGCAGACTTCTTCCTGTACCACTGCTTGAAGAAGGTGTCTTCCAGGAACTGGCAGTAGGACTGGGAGTTGAGCTTGACTCCATCCTCAACCCGAAAAGGCCCCACAAGCTCATCTTTGATGATACCAGCCCAAACCAGTACTCCACCTCCACCTTGCTGGCGTCTGAGTCGGACTGGAGCTCTCTGCCCTTTACCAATCCAGCCACGGGCCCATCCATCTGGCCCATCAAGACTCACTCTCATTTCATCAGTCCATAAAACCTTAGAAAAATCAGTCTTGAGATATTTCTTGGCCCAGTCTTGACGTTTCAGCTTGTGTGTCTTGTTCAGTGGTGGTCGTCTTTCAGCCTTTCTTACCTTGGCCATGTCTCTGAGTATTGCACACCTTGTGCTTTTGGGCACTCCAGTGATGTTGCGGCTCTGAAATATGGCCAAACTGGTGGCAAGTGGCATCGTGGCAGCTGCACGCTTGACTTTTCTCAGTTCATGGGCAGTTATTTTGCGCCTTGGTTTTTCCACACGCTTCTTGCGACCCTGTTGACTATTTTGAATGAAACGCTTGATTGTTCGATGATCACGCTTCAGAAGCTTTGCAATTTTAAGAGTGCTGCATCCCTCTGCAAGATATCTCACTATTTTTGACTTTTCTGAGCCTGTCAAGTTCTTCTTTTGACCCATTTTGCCAAAGGAAAGGAAGGTGTCTAATAATTATGCACACCTGATATAGGGTGTTGATGTCATTAGACCACACCCCTTCTCATTACAGAGATGCACATCACCTAATATGCTTAATTGGTAGTAGGCTTTCGAGCCTATACAGCTTGGAGTAAGACAACATGCATAAAGAGGATGATGTGGTCAAAATACTCATTTGCCTAATAATTCTGCACTCCCTGTATATTGCAATGTAATGTAATTATGTGGTTTGCTGGTTTGCACTGCAATGGCGAATGTCATTGTGAAGAATGAGAATGGAGTTATCCTCCCATCATGATCTTTGCCCCTGGTGTTCTCAGGTTTCGTCTAGCCAGCACTTGCGCTGTGCCTGTGAGACATTTTGTTTGGATACAGTGGGCTTTCAGTCTGCCCGCAGCTTATTATTTGATAGCTTTAGCTTTGCTCTCATTCCTTCATTCCCGTTTGTACTCTATGCCACTGCACTCTTCGCCACTGTACTTTACGCCACTGTACTCCACTGCACTCTAAGCCTCTGTACTCCACTCTGAACCACTGCACTCTATGCCACTCTACTCTTCACTACTCTACACTACGCACGCATTATACGCCACTCTGCTATACTCCATGCCACTGCACTCTATGCAAATTTTACTCTACACCACTGTACTTTACACTACTGCACCGTTCTCTTCTAATATGAGCCACTGCACTCTACGCCACTGTACTCTGCGCTACTGCAGTCTATGCCACTCTACTGAATGCAATTGCACTATACTCTGCAGCACTCTACTCTACGCCACTGCTCTCTCAACCACTGCACTCTAAACCACTCTACTCCACTGCTCTCTATGCCACTATTTTCTACTCTATACCACTTTATCCTGTGCCATGCCTTCTACGCCACTTTACTATGCATCACTATACTCTACGCCACTGTAATCTATGCTACTCTACCGTGCACCACTGCATTCTACACCACTGTACTTTACGCCATTCTACTCCACTGCACCCTAAGCCACTGTAGTTTACTTCACTGTACTCCACTCTGAACTACTGCACTCTATGCCACTCTACTCTGCACCACTCTGCACTATGCCACTGCACTATACGCCAGTCTACTCTACTCCATGCCACTGCACTCTATGCAAATTTTACTCTACACCACTGAACTTTACACTACTGCACTCTGCGCCATTCTCTTCTAATATGAGCCACTGCACTCTACGCCACTGCACTCTCCACCACTGCACTCTCCACTGTCCTCTATGCCTGTACCTTCTACTCTATACCACTTTATCCTGTGCCATGCATTCTACACCACTCTACTATGCACCACTATACTCTACGCCACTGTAATCTATGCTACTCAACTCTACGCCAATATGTTCTACACCAGTGCAGTCTACGCCACTACACTCTAAGCCACTACATTCTATTCTGCACCACTGCACTCTCGCCAATGCATTTTATGCCAGTCTACCTTACTGTACACCACTCCACTGTACTGTGCAGTACTCCACTCTATGGCTGTGCACTCTACTCTAAGCCAGTTCACTACACTGACTGTCACTTTACACCACTCTATGGCACTCCATACAGTGCCACTTTACGTCACTTTACCCCTCCCCACTCCACACAACCCCACTCTACTCTGTGCCACTTCACTTCACACCATTTAACTCTATGCCACTCTACTCTACGCCACTCTGCTCTACGCCACTCTGCTCTACGCCACTCTGCTCTATGCCAATCCAAGCTACTCTTCTCCACTTTACACCATTCTATGCCACTCTACTCCACTCCACTCTACTCCACACCACTTTATACAATGCTACTCCACTCTACTCTTCTCCGCTCAACTCTATGCCACTCGATGGCGCTCCACTCCAGGCTACCTCACTACACCCTATGTCACTGCATCCTATGCCACTCTACTCTATGCCGGTGCACTGTACTATACACCACTCCACTGTACACCACTCTATGCCACTCCACTCTACACCACTGCATGCCACTTCACTCTATGCCACTTCATGTTACACCACTTTGCTCTATGCCACTTCATGCCATTCTACTCCACGCCACTTTACATCATTGCAATCTACTTCTTTCTACTTTACACCATGCCTATCTACTCCACTTCTTTCTATGCCACTCCACTCCACTTTCCACCATGCCACTCCACTCCAATCTACTCTATTTCAATCCACTCTGCTGGATAACAAGGCTAAAAGACATTGACAAAGCCAAAAGCTTTTGCATACGCAAAACCTATTGACTTTGCCTTTGCTTCTTTTTGCTAATGCCACTAGATTTACTCCTTTGTTTGGTACTATTTTGGCAGCATCTCAGAAAACTGAAACCTTTAAAATACTTGGCATTGTTTACATAGTTCCCATTTTGAAATTTTCTGTTTTCACTTAACCCATGTTGCACTTTCAGAGCACATGCTTACTTCTCTCTTTCTGTTCTCTAGGAAGCAGAAGACATTAGTTGTGTTTTTTCTCAATGGGGATCCCTATGCAGGAGTCTTCCTGAGGCCTCCAGCCAGCAGAACACGTCTTAGAAGACCCTTTGTAGTGGCCTTTTCCCATGGCCCTCATTGCACCTCCAACAAGATGAAGTTAGTCTTCAGGCCATAACAATTCAAAAACCACTGGGTTGCATGACCAATCCACCCATGAATATGTGGAGCAGCCCAGGAGGATGATTATGTTACCTCCTTAAGTAAGTTTTTCCTCTCTGGGAAGACCAGGAAAAAGGAATAGAAAGGATGGTTTATGAGGAGAGGGAATCTAACGAGTATGTCTTTCACAGATATTCTTGCCAAGGGTTGTCCCAATTTTATAGTAGAATGCAATGTTTTAATAACTTTATATCAGAAGTGTTTTTGCTAAACACTTTTTTTTTTTTAAATGGACAGTATAAGGCACAGCAATACACACAAGAAACACAATGTTGTTGGTTGACTGGCAGTGATGTGTGTTTTCAGGCACAGACCATATGTACACAGAGCAGTAGAGTGATATCAGCAATGGGACACGAGCTGAGCACACCATCAAACTATTTGGCCTAACCATTTACCTCATATTTTAGTGTGTTTACAGGGACATCCATGCGCTTCATAAATTATATCAGGAGTTTAAAGCTGGTTTGCGTCAAAGAACTGCCCACCTGCCTTGAATGACAACCACATTTGAATATTAATAAGACTTGATCTATGAGACAGCTAAGAAACAGTGTACCCTGAATCCTTAGGGAAACGCGCTATTCAGCTCTGGTGTATGAGACTTTGGAGTCCTGAGCAATATGGTATTTTGACGTTTAGATTCTCCCTTCTACCTAACAATAAACTTTTTAATGAGGTCTTTTGTTATAATCTGGCACCCTCCTCTGACTAACTGTGGCAGAACCATGAGCCATCAGCCTCCAGTGACCATAATATAGAACCAGCCCTGCTGCCCTGAATGGTTGGGATATCTGGAACAGTCAAGGAATGGGTTAGATCCTTTCTTGTGAACTTCAGTGCACCAATCTTCATCGGGTTAGCAATCTTTGAGACCTCAAGCACCACCTGAGGCATTACATAAGGATCTTTCCTGTTCAGATATTTGTTCAATATTTTCACCTACACTCTGGTTCTCTCTTTAAACACATTATCTAGAGTTCTCTATGTATGCACATAAAACACCCATCCTTCCACAAATGGGGATTTGGAAATCAGAAGAATACCCGAGAGTGTATGTACCATGCTCATAACTGAGTGACGGAGACTGAAAATAGAGGTAATGTAAATGGGTCAGGACAGCAGTATATAAGAATATCAAGCAAAAAATGATCATGCTACTAAGATATTGTATCAAGCACACAAAATGTGACAGGGGGATGCTTGCAATAAGCCTAACCACAGGAACAGTCAAGACTGATCTGCATATGACTGGGTCTAGTCTAAGGCGGCATGGTGGGCAAAAAACTATTGATTGGAATGCTACCTAGAGCGATTGCCAGTGGTTAGATTTACTGCGAGCATCCTCCCATCCCCTTTTGTGTGTTTGATGTAACACCCTAAATGGCCAAGTGTAAGCCTAGACACTGTTCCCTTGCTTACTGTACCACTGGAACCAAGCCACATCTGACTGAAGAGCCCCACTATTGGTAAAACCAGGCTCGGGCTGCATGTATAACTGTTCCCACAGGAGCAAGGTCAAGACTGATCTGGCATGTGGGTAAAAGAACAATGGGTTGGAATGCTACTCTGAGTGATTTACAGTGGTTAGACTGGTGCCCTTCCCAACAGTGCACATGGGCGAATGCGGGGTGGTGTCGGCACAGGGCCTGGCCTGCAGTGTAGGCTCTGCGACCACCAGCCCAGCTGGCGCTCAATCCCCCCACTGTTCCATGCAAAGCGAGGTTTTGATCGCAGACCAGGCCTCGCGCCCAACACCCTGCTGAACATGTCCGAAAGTGAGATAGGGCCTGCACTCCAAGTTCTGCGCCCAACTCCCCCACTAGCGCCCAACACCCTGCAGAGCATGGCCTTTGGCAGTGCGGGGCTGGGCACAAGCCCTGTCCTGCAGTCCAGGCTCTGCGCCGAACCCCCTGCTGGTGCTCAACCACCCCTTCCCCAACTGTGCTATATGTGGCGAGGGTTGCGGTCAGACCCTGCTAAGAATCCCCGCTGGCACCCAACCCCCTGCTGTGCACAGCCGCAGCATGAGGTTGGACACTGGACACGTCGACCTCCTTCCAAGTGCATTATATCCTACAGCACTTGTATTAAGGCAGAAGGTATATCTGTAACATTTGTCACACAGGATCTGTCCGCCAAACTCTAAATCAAGGTCTAAGTTTCTAGGTCACAGACAAACAAAATTGAAATAGACTATACAAAAAGTGGAAGTGTAAACACATGATCCCAGCCTTGAGATCACAACAGTTGTTCCCAGAAGAAAAAGAAACATAATTTATGGGTTTCACACAATATGTAATTCTCTTTGGGGTCGTGTACAAAAACACCATAGGTCCACACATTCAACTAATTCTTCAAACATTGCTACTCTGTCAATACAAGGAGGTTCAAAAGAAAAAAGCATGAAGGAAGAATGCTAAACATGATGGGAGCCATGGTGTGGAACAGATTAGAACCCTCCTTTAGGTTGCTTACAAATCAATGTTTCAATAAATACCAAATATCATTCCTTTTCAAACAATCATTCAACTGCAAGTGATACAGCAATAGGATAAATACACCCTCCTTGGAGGGAGCAGGTCCTGGATGCTTTCTCTCTACTTTCCAACCAATGAAGTACTCAATTCCTGTGAATCACCTGACCAACCTAAATCAGCAGCATTGATTGATCTCCACAATGTCAATTGGCACAAATGGATTAAATGTTGCTGATGTTACCAGTCATTATGCAACTGCGCTACACCCTTAAGTGTTGTGTACACCATGCAAACCTGTTGATACAAATTTGGTACCTTGCATCCTTTATTTATATGATGTTTTTATTCTTAATGTTTTATCAATTCTTTTAGACAACATTGTTTTATTTAGTCTATAAATACAATTACTTATCTATTGTTAATAAAATTATATCAGTTTGGATTTCTTTTATGATAATGAAAACGTAGGCCCGTGATTTACTAAGTCTTTGCATTGTCCTTGCACTGTATAAGGCAGTGCGAGGTTATGCAGTGCAAGGACACAGAAAGACTTCAGTAAAGCTTATAAAGCTACTGAAGGGGCTACATGTGCTGCATTGTGTAACTTTATAGAGAAACGGAATGCAATGCGGTAGCCTGCACTGTATTGCATTACATAGTGGTAAGTGTTCCATGGATGGACAGTGGGTTTTCATGTGCCACCTACCGTGGACTTGGACATAATCCTAAATTTACTGAACTCAGTAAACCTAGCATTGTGCCAAAATGGTATCCCACCATAACCATGGTGCAACGAGGAGAAATATCTTTATTTCATCTCATTATTTCCTCTTTCCACATGTGCTACATTCTGCAAATTACAGATGCAGGTAGCAGCTTTTGTGTCACCCATAAAAAAATAGACTTAATATAGTCTACTCAGTTTTGACCAATTTTTCTGGTGTAATGGGCACACAATGTCAGCAATAATATTCTTTGAAGAGAACCATAAACTCCTTACCCCTCTGAGGAAGTCTTTCAATTCTATTAAGTGTTCACTAATACTACTAGCATAATATTCTTAAGAATGAACCAATTGTCACATTTGCCTCAGCTACTCTTTTGTGCACTTATAATGCACTCAGTCCACCCGCATTATGATGATCAACGACATTTTTATATACTTTAGCCCCACCCCGGCTGATGCCATGGTAACTGTACCCTGACAATATATAATTCTTAAGGAACGCATTCAGGAACATGTCAGGGCCATCAGAAACGCTAACACCAACTATCCTATGGCTGTCCATTTCAACACCTCACATGGGGAACAGGATCTCCTGAGCCTTAAATTCCATGGCATCACTCAGGTCCCTAATTCACCGAGATGGGGAGACAGAACCAGAGATCTACGTAGATGTGAATCCAAATGGATCATTAAACTGCGCGCAGTAGAACTAGGCCTGAACACGGACCGTGAACTTCACTTCTTTCTCGCATAAGTCGCCATTCCCCTTGTCTGCAACATTGTACATACGAATATTTTCTAACCTCAATAAGACTGTTAACCATTGTTTATCCCAGTAATGCACGTTTACCTGTATACTAATTTATTAACGTTTGTACCTAACCCAATGTTGCCTAATTCTACTAATACTGTGAACTACTGTTTATCCCATCAATGCGCTTATGTTCATTTACAAATGTGTCAACTGTTGCTCCTTTTACTGCACGTCACGGTCTTCACCTGTATATGTTTTACTTGCCATCACGATGGTACAGTGCACCCATATGTATTACGTTGTTTGTTGTATCCTCTCAATGTAACACATGCTAATGGCTCATACACATCTCTTCTTACGCCTCCTGTTGTCCCTGCCTTGCAATATCTGTAGACACCCTTACGTTATCACGTTCCATAAGTCTTGATTCCACCTTTCCTACTGGCCATCTAGGCACTCTCTCGGTACCTAGCACCAACTTAGTCTTTGTGGCATCCTTACTTATTACTTTACTGCCTTTGCTTTTTCCCACTATCATTATTGCACGTCATCTCGGAGTCCCACTCAAGATGGCCGCCGTCTTAACCTTCATAGCCCTGCTACACCCACGTTGGTCGTCGTCTTAGCCTTTTAGACTAGTCCCTCTTTTATATCCACTACACGGCCACCCTCTACTTAACCAGGCGGCTACTCTTCTCGCAGAACAATACACGTTCGTACGAGTACTGGACTGCTCACCGCTTCGCTTCTTACTGGTAAGTTTTCAACTCGCCCCACTACTTATCTCGCTGCGTTAGCCTCACCGCCAGCAATCCATCTATTATTATTATGACTTTTCCAAATCATTACTCGCCTCTGTAAGTGTGTACACAGCGGTTTTCACACCGCAATTACCATCTCGTACGTTCGGTTTCATGACCACTACTCAATTTCTGATCCCTCAACTGCCGCCTACCATGATTCGGACTTTCTCTATTTTTCTAAACTTGGTGTATCTAATTTGGGGCCACATGCCCAGCATAGTATCACAGCGCGCCCCAACTCGGTTTAACTCAAACTAGTCGCAAGTTAACCTTTGGCGCACTTTTCCCTCAACTTAATTACCTTTATTTAACCGTTTGAGCATTCGCTTTGTACCTTTTATACATGCCGGCTTTACAAGGCCTTTACTCCATATTCGTTTTACGCTTACGTTAACACTCCGCTTTCCCCATTACCTTCTCTTTTATAGTTATCTCCATTTCTAGTCTTCCGGTGCCATTCATCCTGCCCTTTCAATATACTCTACTTTTTCTTCCCTGCTAAAACTTTAGGTTACTTTTCAGGCTTATCAGGGCCTCCCCAATCTTCATTACCAAACAAGCTTCTTACCTACGCACCTGTAGCTGCTTGGCGCAGCCATTCTAATTACAGTTCTGTACCATCCAACTCAGGTATGTTCTCATTAACCATTTTAATGTCATATCTATTTATATAGCTTTTCTTTTCTCTCCTATCTAACTTTTCCCACCAATTTCTCCTCCGGACTTGCTTAGTTTTACTTTCCATTATTTTCTTTTCTTTTTTCTTTCTCTACGCTTTTGTCCAACTGTCCTGTTACACACTATTACCTATCCCCTCCGTCTATTCCATTACTTTTTCTCTCTTTGTCTCATCACATTCACTTTTTTACAGCCCAATTTATTAAGTACAGAGATACTTCGCCACTATACGCCACCACTTACCTACTCAAAAACCAACGGCCCCAGGTAATTACTTTACCCTTCAACTATGCCCTTCGGGACACACCTACCTCAGTACTCCTTCTAGCTTTTTCATGCACCTAGCCGTATCTCCCCCCTTTTGTGTTGTCTATACTTTCTTTATCTCCCTGCTTTCTCTTATTCTTGCAATATTCTCCCACTTTGCATACCTATTGCGTGCTCACATCACTACATAGTGCCTACAATTTTAACTTTCTAAACACTTATGTCTTTTAGACATTTTTCACATTACCACGGGGTTTTACCTAGTATTTTCATGTTGCCTAATTGGGTTCCCGTCACTACTCACCTTTATAGCCATGTTTTTCTATTGCTCACCTACACAAACTCGCACCTAATAGTTACGTTCTCTGGTTTTTACACTGGAGTACAATACACAGATATGTATCCAATACTTGTTGTCATTACTGTATTACAGCCTTGATAAAGTCACCTGTGTGACGAAACACGTGTTGGCTGTATCTCCACGATGATCTAATGCTTTCTAAGCATCTACAAATAAAGACACCATCTACAAACCGGATTTGAGACTCATTTCAACACAATTCTTCTCCGAACCTACAGTACCACACCAGCAATATCTTTGCTTGTTTCATTGTTGGACATTACTCTCTGTGTGCTGTGGCCGTTTTGTCCCATTTTCGTTCTAGGGTACTCCTAGTACCCAATTGGTGCCTACCGGGCAGTAAGGCACCTGGCCGATTTGCACCGGACTTTACTCATATTCAATTTATCTAAACTATCTGTTTACTGCCTAGAAGTGCGGCGCCTCTCACCCTTACTGCCCTTATTTCTCTTCTCCTTGTTATGTTCTTTCTGAACAGGGTGAGCCGCACTCTAGCCACACGTACTATCTAAACTGTATTATCTGTGTTTCTTTTGATCGAAAGGGACACCCTTTCTCTCGGTTACTCAACATGGCTTCCTTTGACGATAACCGGGACACCCTGGCTGCAGAGCTTTTTTCCAAAAAAACCCTAGCTCCCCGCGCCACAGATCCCACACCTTCCACAGAAGGACTCAGACAGAAATTCATCAAACTAGAGAGGCTAAAAAAACAGGAACTAGCCCGTTGGTGGGACATTACCACCCTTAAACGTTATCTGGAATTAAAACAAGTACCCAGAGGCCTAAGAGTGATTATAGTCCCAACTTTTGAAGATCTTGACCCTGACTTACTTGGGGAATGGGAACACCTTATCTCCTCCACCTCTTTCAGTATGATTAACATACTAATTAAACATTCGGACAGGAAGCGTACCAAACTACTTCTAGACATCACATCCCTGGAGGAGGAAATTAAAAATCTCAACCTCCCTGAAGCAACTGACAAGAACTACACTATTATGAGTGAGATACTCACTGTTTACCAGCTATACATAAAAGATAAGAAAATGCGAAAACTTGTCAGAGATGACAATGATTACAACAATGGCAGGATCTACACTTTTGCACGTAAATTCGATCAGGTTAACAAGGATGCTAGCACTAGACCCACCAATACCTATAAGCCTGCTGTGTCTATTGCGGGTAGCCTATCAGACATTTCTAATATATCCAGTGATTGCTCAGACCCACCTAGGGAAGGGTCCTCTACCAATTTGACCCCACAGAACACAACCCAACAGTCAAATTCTTTTTTAGAGGAGCTTGGCCGATACAGGAAGGGACTTCGACAGAATTACATCAGATCAGGCACAAACATAGACCCACCCGCAGGGGGGGCAGGAAACACCACAACAAACACCAGGGAGGGTATGACAACGCGTTCCACCACGAAAACTCAGAGACCATGAGTGATCCCACCTTGCAACTTACCCCCAATATTTTGGAAGAAACAGTTCAGGTTATGAATCTTTCCAGTCTAGAACTTTCCATGCATGAAATAAATGTCTTAAAAAAGGGTCTGGGCTTCTGTCCTTCTTCTAAACCTGACTACACTAACATACACGTAGATCTCTTTAAATTCATACGTAACCTCAAACTGAAAAAATTCTTCCACAACAAACCTGACACCTACAAAACTGCTCATACGACACTACCCACTTGCAATCAAACCATTGGGGACCTTCAGGATATCCACACGGTTCTCTCTCTAGATAACACGTCTTCACCACCACCCAGTTTTGATGAGCTTTTGGCTGAACTCAATATTACACCCAACTTAGATGTCAACAGTGGGCTCAAACCTAACTCCATGTTTGTCCCTACGTTACCTCCAGACAATCACATTGACGTCTTCTACCAAGCCGTCAGTACGGAACTCTACAACTTAGAGGACAAAAAGCGCATAAGCACCCACAGACCTTCCAATAATCTCAACTCTGATGAACTCCGTGCGCTACATAAACTCTCCATGTGTCCGGATATAGTCATCAGGGAGGCTGACAAAGGGGGCAATGTTGTTGTCATGAACAGGAGTGACTATGTTGCAGAAATAGACAGACAACTTAATGACACCCAGGCCTACTCTCCACTACCGAGTAATCCTCTCCCTAATATTACCAACATGATCAGAAAGAAATTGGCATTTTGGAAAAATCAGTGTCTCCTGACTGATTTAGAACACAGATTTTTGTACATCGAGGCGCCCCGGGCTCCTTGTATATACATCTTACCAAAAGTCCACAAACCAGGGGGTTTTCCTCCTGGCAGACCCATCATCTCAGGAATTGGCTCACCTACGGAACACATCTCCGAGTACATTGATTCCTTTCTCCAACCCTTGGTACACAACCTTCCGTCCTACATACAGGACACCCGTGATCTGTTGTGCCAATTGGAAGACATCGATTGGTTAGAAGACTTTATGTTTGTATGCCTCGACGTCAGTTCCCTCTACACATCCATCCCCCTGGAAAGGGGACTAGAAATGCTCCAACGTACACTCAGTACCCGGGATGCCACATTGTATGATCACACAGGCATGCTACTTGACCTCACACGGTTAGTACTTGAGAACAATGTATTCTTACATGATGGCAGATGGTTTCGACAGTGTCAGGGTGTAGCCATGGGAGCTAAGTTCTCCCCCTCATATGCCAATCTCTACATGGGTCAATTCGAGAAAATACACTTATGGTCCAACTGCCCGTCACACCTCACTGAACACATCCTGTACTGGGGTAGATATATCGATGACATTCTGGCTATCTGGACTGGCAACGCTTCGGACCTTAATATACTGTTTGAGCACCTTAACACTAACGATTTCAACTTAGTTTTCACTCACAAAGTAGACACTACTGAAATTGAGTTCCTAGATCTACGTCTGTACATCACCAACAACAAGATCATGTCAAGACTGTACAGGAAACCTACTGCCTGTAACTCTGTCCTACATGCTCATAGCGCCCATCCCCTTTCACAGATTAGAGCCATCCCATACGGTGAAATGGTCAGAATTCGACGCAACTGCACTGACAATGAGGTTTTCAAACAGGAGCTCACAAACCTGACTCACCGCTTTCAAGCTAGAGGGTATACCAACAGACTCATCTCGGTTGCCAGTAAACGCATATTAAACAAAAACCAACACGATTTACTGATCAAGAGCCGCAGAGAACCAGTGACCAAGGGTGTTTCTAATATCAGACCGGTCTCCTTCATTACCCAATACGGCCCTGCTAGTAAGGATGTGCTACGTATTCTCAAGAAACACTGGCATCTGTTAATGTTGGACACATGCCTCAAGGACTCAATAGGCGTGTCTCCAACCATCGTACATAGCAGGGGGCGGACCCTTAGGAACATTCTGTGCCCTAGCTTTCTCTGTCCCTCACCTCTGACATCATCTACAGGGTGGATGCCTGCAAAACCGATTGGTTTTTACAAATGTGGCTGTTGCATTTCCTGCCAACTAGCCCTTAATAAAACCATTTCCTTTTCCTAAAACACCGTTACCACGCACCACATCAAGACTTTAATGAATTGCAACACTAAGTTCACTGTCTACTGCCTGATATGTGTATGTGGTCTGATCTATGTTGGCAGTTCGATACGCCCACTTAAGGAACGCATTCAGGAACATGTCAGGGCCATCAGAAACGCTAACACCAACTATCCTATAGCTGTCCATTTCAACACCTCACATGGGGAACAGGATCTCCTGAGCCTTAAATTCCATGGCATCACTCAGGTCCCTAATTCACGAGATGGGGAGACAGAACCAGAGATCTACGTAGATGTGAATTCAAATGGATCATTAAACTGCGCGCAGTAGAACTAGGCCTGAACACGGACCGTGAACTTCACTTCTTTCTCGCATAAGTCGCCATTCCCCTTGTCTGCAACATTGTACATAATAATATTTTCTAACCTCAATAAGACTGTTAACCATTGTTTATCCCAGTAATGCACATTTACCTGTATACTAATTTATTAACGTTTGTACCTAACCCAATGTTGCCTAATTCTACTAATACTGTGAACTACTGTTTATCCCATCAATGCGCTTATGTTCATTTACAAATGTGTCAACTGTTGCTCCTTTTACTGCACGTCACGGTCTTCACCTGTATATGTTTTACTTGCCATCACGATGGTACAGTGCACCCATATGTATTACGTTGTTTGTTGTATCCTCTCAATGTAACACATGCTAATGGCTCATACACATCTCTTCTTACGCCTCCTGTTGTCCCTGCCTTGCAATATCTGCAGACACCCTTACGTTATCACGTTCCATAAGTCTTGATTCCACCTTTCCTACTGGCCATCTAGGCACTCTCTCGGTACCTAGCACCAACTTAGTCTTTGTGGCATCCTTACTTATTACTTTACTGCCTTTGCTTTTTCCCACTATCATTATTGCACGTCATCTCGGAGTCCCACTCAAGATGGCCGCCGTCTTAACCTTCATAGCCCTGCTACACCCACGTTGGTCGTCGTCTTAGCCTTTTAGACTAGTCCCTCTTTTATATCCACTACACGGCCACCCTCAACTTAACCAGGCGGCTACTCTTCTCGCAGAACAATACACGTTCGTACGAGTACTGGACTGCTCACCGCTTCGCTTCTTACTGGTAAGTTTTCAACTCGCCCCACTACTTATCTCGCTGCGTTAGCCTCACCGCCAGCAATCCATCTATTATTATTATGACTTTTCCAAATCATTACTCGCCTCTGTAAGTGTGTACACAGCGGTTTTCACACCGCAATTACCATCTCGTACGTTCGGTTTCATGACCACTACTCAATTTCTGATCCCTCAACTGCCGCCTACCATGATTCGGACATTCTCTATTTTTCTAAACTTGGTGTATCTAATTTGGGGCCACATGCCCAGCATAGTATCACCGCGCGCCCCGACTCGGTTTTATTCAAACTAGTCGCAAGTTAACCTTTGGCGCACTTTTCCCTCAACTTAATTACCTTTATTTAACCGTTTGAGCATTCGCTTTGTACCTTTTATACATGCCGGCTTTACAAGGCCTTTACTCCATATTCGTTTTACGCTTACGTTAACACTCCGCTTTCCCCATTACCTTCTCTTTTATAGTTATCTCCATTTCTAGTCTTCCAGTGCCATTCATCCTGCCCTTTCAATATACTCTACTTTTTCTTCCCTGCTAAAACTTTAGGTTACTTTTCAGGCTTATCAGGGCCTCCCCAATCTTCATTACCAAACAAGCTTCTTACCTACGCACCTGTAGCTGCTTGGCGCAGCCATTCTAATTACAGTTCTGTACCATCCAACTCAGGTATGTTCTCATTAACCATTTTAATGTCATATCTATTTATATAGCTTTTCTTTTCTCTCCTATCTAACTTTTCCCACCAATTTCTCCTCCGGACTTGCTTAGTTTTACTTTCCATTATTTTATTTTCTTTTTTCTTTCTCTACGCTTTTGTCCAACTGTCCTGTTACACACTATTACCTATCCCCTCCGTCTATTCCATTACTTTTTCTCTCTTTGTCTCACCACATTAACTTTTTTACAGCCCAATTTATTAAGTACAGAGATACTTCGCCACTATACGCCACCACTTACCTACTCAAAAACCAACGGCCCCAGGTAATTACTTTACCCTTCAACTATGCCCTTCGGGACACACCTACCTCAGTACTCCTTCTAGCTTTTTCATGCACCTAGCCGTATCTCCCCCCTTTTGTGTTGTCTATACTTTCTTTATCTCCCTGCTTTCTCTTATTCTTGCAATATTCTCCCACTTTGCATACCTATTGCGTGCTCACAGCACTACATAGTGCCTACAATTTTAACTTTCTAAACACTTATGTCTTTTAGACATTTTTCACATTACCACGGGGTTTTACCTAGTATTTTCATGATGCCTAATTGGGTTCCCGTCACTACTCACCTTTATAGCCATGTTTTTCTATTGCTCACCTACACAAACTCGCACCTAATAGTTACGTTCTCTGGTTTTTACACTGGAGTACAATACACAGATATGTATCCAATACTTGTTGTCATTACTGTATTACAGCCTTGATAAAGTCACCTGTGTGACGAAACACGTGTTGGCTGTATCTCCACGATGATCTAATGCTTTCTAAGCATCTACAAATAAAGACACCATCTACAAACCGGATTTGAGACTCATTTCAACACAATTCTTCTCCGAACCTACAGAACCACACCAACAATATCTTTGCTTGTTTCATTGCTGGACATTACTCTCTGTGTGCTGTGGCCGTTTTGTCCCAATATATAATTCATATAGATCACAAAAGGTTTATTTACCAGATGTGATACATCTCTCAGCAAAACATTTTATTGAAGACAATTGCATGAAGAAATAAATAAACAGACATTCATTTCAAGTATGTGGGGCTTTATTAACTGCACTCGTACTTCTGGCAACATTTTAATTACCTAGTTTGATCGATATCAATTTTTCCACAACTACCTTTTTATTTGTGCATACTCGCAACTTCATCTCGAACTTGCAGCTGCAGATAAAAGACTGCCAGCGATAGATACAAAAGAAAGACTACTGCACGCTCATCACCATCACCTCCAATAGAAGAGACGGAAGAATGTATACCGACTAAAACAGTGCAGAGTCTCTCACTGATATACATCAAGCAGGCCCATCAATACTATAACTAGGGAATTCTACCTAACGAGTTTGAATTTCAATCACTTAAAGTTCGGGGACCTTATGAAATGAGTCTGAGAAAGCCAGTAAAGGAAATCTCTGCAGCACATTATTAACCACAACAGTTGGATTACTGTAAAACAAACTCAGCCTTCGAGTTCAACATCACATGTATGGCAAAACTAATTAAATTGAGAAACCTCACCACTCAGAAGATCAGGTACACCTACTGGGAAATGTTCCCATAAATAAATGACTTCAAAAATGGAGGTTAACACTTGAACTGAGTCTACATGGACTGTCCAAAGTCGGGAACCCAGTGGAGAAAGGACAATTCAGCACTGAACATTTGATTGAAACTACCAACTTTATTCAAGTAAGGGATAATGTGAACATGTTGTAGTATTTGAAAAGGCAGCACAGCTATTAACTAAGCGCATATTTATGGGCTTTTGATGCAAGGTAGTGCAGCAAGTCACCTTGCTGCGTTGCCCAGCGTCAAATGGAAAGGGCAGGAATGTGCTGTGTCTATGCAATTCGGCGCATTCCTGTCCTTTCCCGCTATGCTAGCACCATTTTGGCAGCCTCTCGCCAATGCAGGCACCCTTGCACCATGGTCCAAGGGTGTTTGCGTTTTAGGCAGGATTGTATTTGTGCAGGAAAAGGCACCTTCTTGCACAAAAACAATATTGAGAGCATTTTTTCTCTTTCTATGTGTCACATAGACAGAGGAAAAAAACTAGGAGAAATAAAGATATTTCTCCTTGTTGCGCCTCCTCTGGGGGGTGTAAGGTTTTGGTGCATCCCAAGCTTTACAAGGTCTTGTAAAAAAGGGGATGCGTCAAAATCCATGAGTGTTGCGTGGGAACAACCCCCCCACCACAACGCCCATGGAATGGCAGCCTAACACAGAGTATGGCAATGCAGTGATTTGGGTTGCCTTACTTCCTATATTTGAGGTCATTCAAAGCCACGCAACATGGCTTTGTGTGGCCTCATATATATGATTTCTAGGACTGCACCATTGTTGCGTCATAGAAAGTGAGCCAACTGCAGTACAAGGGGCTCGTAAATATGCCCCTTAGTCTATTATGTTTAACTATGGGTCAAATGGGAGGAAGTAGTATTCATAATGATAACCTATCTCAGAAATCTATATAGTGATTGCTGACTGGGAATAGAAAGGTGACAAAAATAGGATTTTAGATAAATGGCGTAAAACCTTGCTTGATTAGATCTGGGAAGAAGTTGCTTTGAGGTGCCACCAAGGCATTACTGTCTTGCTGAGCTTACAGCTCACAATAATATCTCCTTCCATCCACTGGATGTTGTTCCTATCCAGTCGTTAGGCCAAAGGCTCTGCAGGGACATGTGAATGAAAGCAGCAGCAATGAAAGTGAAGTATGCTGCTGTTGACACAGAGCCCTTGAAATCCACACTCCTTGTAGGGGGTCCTCTAGTGGACTTCATTCCCATCTCTTTGGAACGGGTTAGGAGAATAACGTCTCCTGTACAACCATACAGAACATTGTAGGGAGCACATACTACTATGATTACTCTTGCAGCTTCAGCTAAAGAGCTTGAGTCCTGCCTTCTTTTTAAGTTTTCTTTACTTTGCCTCACAGCTGTGGTGATGGGAGCACAAGGTGGGCCAGGAGGAATGAAGCTGGTGAACAGACCCCAGTTGATTCCAACCTGGTAATACCACTAGTACATGTGTGTGGACGAATGTAAACAAATTTGCCTGTCCTAGTTAACTGTTATCTGCCGTTGCTGTATGTGCCCAGGTCTGTGTCTCAGGGGTGCTACATCCTAGTTCTTGAGAAGCAAAAGTTTGAAAAATATTTTGCTCAGCGAAAACTGTTTACATTTTTGAAGGGCACAAGTCCCAAAAAAGAAATGCGGGGACTAACACAGGCAGTATGCAAGTGACATCATGGCGTGTGACATACGGCATGTGACATCGCACATGGCACCACAAGAAAATGCATCACAACCCATGACCTCACAGGAAATGAAATCACAAGAAGTGACATCAAATCTTAAAACCTCACATAGAGGTTTCGCAGGTCTACATGTGAGCACATTACAATATTTAACAAATATTTAACAAAATCTGGGCCTCAACTTAAAGATTTAAGGCCTTATTTACTACTTTTTGGTGCAGGGCCTCGCTGCAAGGCTACTTGCTGTTCTGCCCTGCATCAAAAAGAAAGGGAAGGAATGTGCCCTTTAAATAAGACCCTTATTTTTTCAAAACTCTGCCACAAAGAAATTGTAACAAGGGTGTTAATTACATCTCGGGGACTAATATCGGTAAGATAACTCTGGAGGTTAATGTATTTGCTAGAGAGAACTGTGTCTGTCTAGTCCCTAGTTTTGAGTCAGAATGTCATAGAGTGTTATTATGTCTCTTGCAAAGCACATTATGTACCATGCAGATGACCGGTTTTTATTTTATGTAAATGGGTAAGTGGGTTACTGCTAATAACACAGAGATATTTTTGTTATTTGCAGTTTCTAAATTGTAATCCTTCTAATATAGCACATTGAGGAACGAAGGACTTGTGAATCCTACACCTTGTAACCTTACCTGCCTTATGTAACACATTCTACACATTGATTTACACACATATGGTTTACTATCAATGTATAATGTGTACACGTGATTAAAAGCACTCTAATACCCTGCATTGGGATGAGTAGCCCTATAAAAGAAATAAAACAAAATAGTGGTATTCAAGTTGTTTTTGTAAATAAAAGGGCAGGCCAACACACCTGGAACACTTACAGTGCATGCATATGTCTTATATAGAGGGACTGAACAAAATCAAAATCATGTCTGTTTTGAGTACCTGCGAAGTGATAACAATATATTTGCCTTTGTTTTCCCTCCATTGTATTTAAGTGTGAAGCTCCCAATAGCTACCAGTTAGGATACTCCACCTCCAACCAAAGGAGGCCTGATGGCACCTTAACTGCGGCCTTTGTTATGGGCCAACCTGGAATCTGCATGTTGTGCTCGGAGCAAAAGCAGACAACTTACAGTCACAGCTTAACATGCCTGGTGTCTGCAAATTACACCAGGACCAGTTTACCATATTTCTGTGGGGTCCAACCTCTAAGCAGGTTAGACAGGGGCGGCTTGTGTTCAAGGGCCAAGGGGCTGCGCCCCTAGCCTTTCAGGGCCTCTCTAGTGAAGCATAAATGTAATTACATGATGAGAGTAAAACATTTCCTGCACAATATTTTCCGAGTGAAAGTTGTGCACTTTCAAAAGCCCCGCTGTGCCTGTGTGAGTATGTGGCTGAAAGCTGCACAGTAAGGCTGACAGGGCTTGCCCATACAATGCCCTTACGTTTTCTTAGAACGCAGTGAGGTCCCTGGCTTATCTCCCCCACCACCAGGAGCCCTGATAGTAAACAGCCTGGAGCATTTTTTCTGTTTAGCCCGGGTTTTTAAAAACTTCATGCCGCTCCGATATTATTACTCCACCCTTTCCTATATACTCAAATGGTAGGGTGTGATCAGAAGGCCTTACTGACCATGCCCCACTCTATGACACAATGGTTAAGGGTTGGTTGAGAAGCATGTTACCAGAGGTCACATTTTATTGAGAGAATGTGGCATTGCGCAAAATAAATCCCCTTTTCCTGCATTACAAGGAGTCTGTGGCAGAGAAATGGAATAAATACAATAAATAACTTCATCCAGGGCTCTGAAAACCTCAAGTCATAAATATGCCAACGACAACCCTGCACACAAGTAAGTTGGAGCTCTATCTTTTTTACAGACAATAAGAAAAAAATCTGTTCTCTCAGCCCTCCTCTCCCTTCCCATCACTGCGTCTGTAGGTGATTTGTCTCTCAAAGGAAGTAATGGTTCCAGTAATTTAGCATGGCTAGTTATGCTCATTTTGACATGATATGTCATATTAAACATGTAATCTTCAGCTCAAATAAAAGCATAGCTTTTATCACTGAAACTGCTGGATACTGGATGTGTGGGGTGATGTGTGTTTGTGTGAATAAGTGTTTGCAGGGCTTGACTGAGTGGCTAAGAAAATGTAGGTGTCTGTGTATAAGAGTTGTGTGAATGGCAGTGGATGACGATGTGGATGAGTGAATGGGTAGGCGACCAAAGGCAGTGGGTGAGTAGGTGAATGGAAATAAGTGGGTAGTGAGGCTCACTCACAAGGTGGAATTCCGTCTGGTATTTGTGCCCCACCACTGCTTTAGTCACCAGCCACCACTAAGGGGTAGATAGCGTTCACCCTGTGAAAAGAGTGCATAGACGTTTCTACCGGCGTGTAACCTCAACTACTCGTGAAGAGGGTCGACTAATTCTCATAACCTCTGCCTACTTTTTCTTTGGTGAGAGTTTAGTCATGTGATCGATACTAAATCCAAGTGTGCAGTAGGATTGATCTTTGAGTGCTGCGTTCTATTGAAGGCCTGGACTCCATTGCTGATATATGTGGGATCCACTTGGCTGTCAACTTTTATAATACCTATTTTCAGAATGAACCAAAACGTGGGGCAGTTTTCTTTGACACAGGGTAGTGCCTTTTGGTCATTCCTGAATCGGGAAACTGTTTATCTGTGATGCCGATCAGGAAAACTATTGCTGAATGTAACAGAGCAACATCATACAAAGGTTTTAGATATTTTACTATTCTTTATATTAAACGTACTTTCACTTCTGTCTTATTTCATTCCAAAACGGCGAGAAGCAATTGTACTTCTTCTCTCATTGCTTAATTACCAATCTATCACGCTGCTCAGAGCAGTGGCGGCCGGCAGCTTTAAAGGGAGGGGGGCGGGCGGGATACACACACACACACACACACACTCATTCTTTCACACACACACGCACGCACATCCATTAACAACACTCATAACACTCAAACATGCACGTGCACACCAAACATTCAATTTAAAACATCACACACATACAGGCACACACTTACCTTCAGCCTCCAAGTCCCAGGTCCCTTAGGTCAGCCAATGAGGGAAGGCAGCAGTCCCAGCCTCGTCACAGAGTGGGATGGGGTCAGTGAGACTGCTGACCCCACCCCACTCTGTGACAAAGTGTTACTGACTGACACTCGCCCTGGGCACTTGAGGGCTTAAACCTGAAGCGCCCAGGGAGAGTGGCAATTGGTGATGCTTTCCTCGTCACCCAGGGGAGGCCCTCGAGGCACTTTTGCTGACCCGAGGAGGTCACGCCCATAGGAGCCATGACCTCCTCAGCCCAGCAAAGTTCAGCTCAGGCAGCCAGGAGTGTGCGCAAATCGCGCATGTCTGCTCCTGGCTGCCTGAGCTGAACATGGAGAGTGTCTGTCAGGCTGACCTTTGTTCAGCCTGACAGACACTCTTCATGAGGGGCAAAAGGTGGGGGGGCATGGCCCCTACGCCCTAAAGGACCACCGCCACTGGCTCAGAGTTGTGTAAGAGAAAAGTGTAGTGGAATGGCACTGTGCTTTGATCATGATTTGGGTGAAGCTGCATTCCCAGGGGTAAACAGCCCCACCAGATTCTGAGTTGCACCGGGTACAACTTTACACACTGTTTCTCTCTGTGTTTCCAGGGACAGCTTCTTCCTTCTGTATGTTTATTTATTTTTGTGACCTGTAGCATCTATCAAATAATGCAGACCAACAATATTGACCGTTTGATAGCGTCTCTCCAGTACTGCATTATCTACACTAAGTAACTGCCGACCATCACACCAACTTTATGCCAGTCTCCTACTCGCGGGTGGTCCATGGATTCAAAGGGCCAGAGCTTCCCTTAACTGGCTTCTAAAGCCTGGAATTACCTCCCCTTGTACATACGAGCCACCAGCTAAGTCCCAGAATTTGGCAAACTCCTGGAAAACATGGCCATTCTTATTGGCCATAGCCAGGGTACCAACCTCCTTCTCAACGTGCCTGGATACCCTCCTGGGTGACACGTGAGTAATACAAATACACATAAATATTTTATAACCTTTGAGTAATAGAGGACTCAGGGGCTTGGTTACTATTGGTGCAGCAGGCGCAGTGCAATGGGGCATACAGTCCTGAGGGGTCCACTGATCCCTGATAACCTATGTATTTTACTACCCCAAAAATTGTGAAATGGGCCACTTTCCTTGCTTGCACCAGGGCCAGAAGCATTGCTGCAGTACTGAGAGGTCTCACAAAGACAACCCAAAAATTAATCTCTGCCCTTTACAGTATGAGCATTCTGCCTTGAATGTGGATGGTTTGGACAATCACATTGTGCTACGAGTCCAATTTCATGATGTAAACCTTCTGGGAAAACAAGTCCTTGTTGTAATATTAACCAAATCCACCCTTTTCACTTATCATTACGGGATTTTAGGTCTCTTTTAGCCCGACTGCTCTAGGCAAAAGCCCTGTTTGGCAGGGGAACCAAACCTTTGGCAGTTCTATGCCTGAGACCGTATCCCTGATTTGTGAGGACAGAATTATGTTATGCAGCAATCCATACTCAGTCCATACTGGGCATCAGCAGCTGGTATTAATGGGCAAAAGGTGTGTTACCTTCCCAGTATAAGAGGAGGAGCAGGACCTGAAGGAACACACCCAGCAGCAGCTCGACACAGGGCTGGTGGCTTGTGTGCTCTGGGTCATGACTGTTATGTCATATGCACATGTGTTAGGAGAGTTCTTTCCAAGCCAGCCATATAATGTCAAGTTGGTAGGCATGGCTTTTGTAGTACCAGTGGGAAGGTTTGTCTGGAGGTGTTTAATACGGTGCCCCAGACGGGGTTAGAATATCAGCAGCATCTAAATGGAAAGGGACAGGACTGTCCAGTACAATCAAAACTGAAGTGGGTGTCAACCAGCTGGAGCTAGTGTGAGTCCATGCTGTACCCAATTTACAATTTCGATCCTTGAAGTACAGGTCCAGGAAGGTGCCCAGTAGCTATTTCCAGGAATCCTCAATTCGAGGAGTAGAATGCGCAGGTGACATGTGAAAATCAGCCCTGTCCCTCATGTCACAAAAGTCATCATGATGTAACAAATTTAAGTTTATGAAAGTAAAAGAGTGGTAAAACGAACTGCTGCAATGACACACATTTTAAATGTGCAATTGCTTGTATTTCAGAGTTCGACTTAGGTGCCTTTTGAATTTAACCATATGTTAGAAGGATAAAACTGATGTTAAAATGTAATTTAGACTCTAGACTAACAGTGCATGTAGAAACAATATTGAATTTCTTGTGATTAATGAAAAAATAATGAGTTTAAAAATATGTGCAAGTGACAGACATGCAGTTCTCTGTTATACTTAATGAAATGCAGTAACAAGTTTTTACATTTATATGAAATGTATTACTCATATTAATGACATATTAATAATGATGAATTTATAAGTTTGCATGTTATATGTGTTTTACTAAAACATAATGTTAGAAATGGAGTCTCTAGTTGGCAGTCAGTTTACACCCTGTCCAAGTGGTGGCCCTCCCTCCAGTCAGGGTAAGGGAGATACACACTTCAGACAAACCCTGCTCACCCCCCTGGTAGCTTGGCACAAGCAGGCAGGCCTATTTTAGAGGCAATGTGTAAAGTACTTGCATAAACATGTACAGTAACACAGTGAAAACATCACAAAAGCACTCAAAGCCAGTTTAGAAAAATAGCCAACATGTATCTGAGTAAAACAGACCGAAATGACAAACATCCAACATACACAAGCAAAGTTATGAATTTTCAAAGATTAAACTTCAATATAGCACTTAGAAACACAAATACTTCAATTTGGTGTTACCAAGGAGTCATGACGGAGTCATTCCCAACACTCCGATGCCAATGGCGCCAGTCACGGAGTCACATGGACCCCCAGGTAGAGTACCTTTGGTAACGAAGAAACAAGCTTGTGCATGCAGTCAGAGAGGTGAGGCATCACTGGATCTAGTGCAGCGTCGCTTCATTACTGCAGAGCAGGGGAGGTGATGTGGTGTGGTGTTAAGAATTGGTTCTTTACACTTCGGTGGGGTCGATGTCCTGTGGGTGAAGAAGCAGTGGGGTGAACTCACAGGGGTCGCAGTCATGCCACTGGGCTGTAGGCGCCACAGCAGAGTTGGATGTCATGGACGTCGGTGACACTGCACTCGGGACTCAAGAAGTGACAGGGCGTCAGAAGGGCTGGGGCGGCGTCAGGCCTGTGATGTCAGGCGGGGTCGCCACACTCCAGCAGGGACCACGACTTCAGAGGCAAGTGGCATCGCAGAGGCAAGAAGCATCATAAATCCTAGCATCATCCGGAGTCAGTGTAACTGTTTTTGCTTGTTTTTCAACAATGTATCACTCCGAGGGACCCAGAGACTGGAGTAAGCACCACTTGGCGAGTTAGGATCCACAGCAAGTAAACCCAGAGGCAGGTAGGTGAAGTCTTTGCTGTCCCTGAGACTTCTTAACAGGATGATCACAGCAGGATTGCAGAAAGCAGAGTCCAGTCATTTCACTCTTAGGAAGAAGCAGCAGCAGCAGCAGGCCATCACAGCAAAGCAGCAGGCAGAGGGGCAGGTCCTCCCCAAGAACCAAGCTCTTCTCCTTACCAGAGGTTCCTCTTGATCCAGAAGTAATCTGAAAATATGGGGTTCTGGGTTCATTACTTATACTTACTTCTGTGTTTGAAGTAGGCAAACTTCAAAGGAAAGCCTCTGTTGTTCACAAGAACCTTCCTTGCCCAGGCCTGGAACCAGGCAGGGGGTTGGAGTCTGCATTGTGTGAGGACAGGCACAGCCCTTTCAGGAGTAAGTGTCAGCTCCTCCCTCCCCACCTTAGCCCAGGAGACTCATCAGGATATGCAGGATACTCCTTGGATCCCTTTGGGGCACTGTCTAGAGGGAATTCACAAACAGCCCAACTGTCAGTCTTACCCAGATGTGGATCCCACAGGCAGGCAGAGATGCAGAATGGTTAAGCAAGAAAATTGCCACTTTCTAAAAATGGCATTTTCAAACATGCAATCTAAAAACCAACTCCTCCAAAAGATGTATTTTTAAATTGTGAGTCCAGAGACCCCAACCTCCATATCTTTATCTGTTCACAAAGGGAAACTGCACTTAAGAGCTATTTAAAGGCAGTCCCCATGTTAACCTATTGGAGAGATAGGCCTTGCAATCGTGAAAAATGAATTTGGCAGTATTTCTCTATCAGGACATGTCCTACCTTTTAGATACACTGCACCCTGCCCATGGGGCTACCTAAGGCCTAGCTTAGGGTTGGCTTACATGTAGTAAAAGGGAAGGTTTGGACCTCGCAAGTGGGTACTCTTGCCAGGTCGATATGGCAGAGCAAAACTACACACACAGACACTGCAGTGGCAGGTCTGAGACATGTATACAGGGCTACTCATGTGGGTGGCACAATCAGTGCAGCAGACCCACTAGTAGCATTTGATTTACAGGCCCATGGCACTCATAGTGCACTTTACTAGGAACATACCAGTAAACCAAATGTGCCAATCACTGAAAACCAATTACCACTATCATTTAGACAGAGAGCACTTGCACTTTAGCACTGGTTAGCAGTGCTAAAGTGCCAGAGTATCAAAACCAGCAAAAACTAATTATAGCATAGTGTCCAAAAACATGGGGTCAGATACAAAAGTACAGGGAAACCACACCAAGAGCTGCCAGGTCGAACACATACTAATTAAATGTGTTTTATAATTTTTTTGTTAGCATGAGTTAGACCTACAGAGCTTGCATTATGCAGTCATGTAAATGTGTTAAATTATTTTTTATAACATGGTTATAGAAATTCTTTCAGAGTTCATTCCCAGGAGAAGTAAAGTCCTTTTGTAATAGACCCATTATTTAAACATGGCTAGATTAATTATTTTGCCCTTGAGAGAAAGAGAACATTGACTGAGATACATTTGTTTCATACCTGCTTGGAGTCACATGGAAAGGAGATGTGACTGTGGCACTTTGGAGTCAATCGATTACCCCTCATGGGTTGATGTCTACTCAATGTGGCATGATCTGGTACGTTTGGCGAATCAAATTGATTTGTGTAATTTTAAACACTGATGGACATTCAAGCTTTAGACAGTAGGCAGGAGTCCTTAGCAGACCTTTGCAGCTTGCAGAGGTTGTCCTAATGCCTTGCTGATTGCATGTCTTGTTGATGAATATTCCCTGAATGCAGTACCCTTGGAGAGGAATCTTCTACACTGCCTTTTGCCTTTGAAATGCCCTTTTTAGATTTAGTAATCCTTTTATTTGCCCCTTTAGAAGACTCATGACTGAACTTCTGAAACGCTGACGCTTTCTGTTTTTAATTATCTTTTGCCAAACTTCGTTTGTGTTCTGCAGTCCGAGATTATTTTTTCCATATTATTTTTGTCCTTCTTGTGTTTTGCCCACATGTGTTGCTCCCCTCACATGCATTACCCTGATTTGGTTAGCTGTATGGCTGGTCTGCACCCAGACAAAGATTATTGACTCTGCTAAATTTGAATGGACTAACGATTGTAAATTCTGAGCAGCAAACCATTTCTGTGTCTCAGATATTCTTAATGATGCTATTTATTCTTCGTCTTGAATGTTTGGTTGTATTAATGTTAATTCACCTGAATTTATTCTGATGCCTTGGGCAACCCTTGGTGATTATGTACCTTTATAATTTGGTTTTGGACACTGTCTTCATGACTTTGAGCTAGTGGTTGTAATAAATCTCAAAATGTTATCCCTGATTGGAGTTTTTCTTCGTGGTGTCTAAATGGTTTGGGGTATTGTTGCAATTTTGTCGATGGTTCACCACACTGCATTCTGGGTCTGAAGGTCCGTCAACCTTGTTGAGCATTTGATTCCTTAGAAACTGGGGAACCAGGTTTCAGTCTTAGTGACTGTTCAATATCCTGTGATTCTGGGCAAATCAACTATTCTCCCCCTTCCTATAGAAACATGAATCTCACCTTACTGAATGTCATCTGGTTCTCAAGTAAAGTGCTTCAATGCTGTTGGTTCGAATTTGCACTATATAAAACTACAAAAAAATAGAAAAAAATGAATGAGTCAGAGAGGTGGCCTGGTGCCATCAGTAACATCATGCACTTTAAGCAGTTTGGAGTCAAGGCGGTTCAGAGGTTGGAGAAGCATGGAAAGATGAGTCCAAATTGTATCAGCTGGTCAGGGCAAGACTAAATGTGGACACCTCAGTGCAAGGCAAATAAAGGAAACTTGCGCTATCAATAGCAGCTCACAGAATAACTCCGTGTAACACAGGGATTCCATAGGCAGGTCAGATAACCCCGGGCACGTCTTTCCATTGAGATCCCTGAACCACATGTACTACCTGAGGATAGTGCACCACCACCACCACTAAGCCCACAATCTCCCCTGCCACGAGTAGCGTGGCTCCTCCCTCTCAGTAGCCTTCACCATTGTCCATGAGCACTTTTCAACTGGAGTATACTGCCAGTGCATCCTCACCACATGCCATCTGAATAGCACTCTTCGCCCTATCATCCCCTTCCCACGAACATCCTCTATTCTCTACCCAGAGTGCTCTGCATACCACCCTAACAACCATTAATCCTTCACATCATGAGCATCCTGTACTGCTCAAGAAGAGCACTCTGACTGTGTGTGCAATTTGGGTGCGTGTGTGCATGTGTGCGTGTGTTTGTGTATAACTGATGCTGTGAGGACCGCAATGGTCTTCATAGTGTGGGTAAACACTGTGGGACCCAGACAAACACTATCCTTGTGAGGACCAGTGCTCTATGAGGACCTGTTCCCATAGTGTGTTTAGGTCATTTCAAGCAAGTGTATAAAAAAATAAAAAGTGCAGTTATATTTGATTGGGTCCGCTTTATAAGCGTCCCTACTAACAAAGCAAGTGTGCAGTTAGAATAGTAAATACACACTACATTACTTTTAATGGCCGGACCTCATAATTATAGATATGTTATTGGGTGTGGGGTTGAGGAAAAGACAGAGAGAAAGTGATTTTTGGGCATTCTTACAAACATGTTCAAGTTCAAGTTTAAGTTTATTGACTCGGTTAATTAAAACCATCGCAATTCCAAAATGCATAATAATATTAATACTTTGCCTACTCATTATATTAATAGAGACCCATAATAAAAACATAAAAGCTTATTTGAAACTAAAACATGCTTCCTAAGCATGGTGTGGTAAACCACACATGAGAAATTGTGTCCACTCTTCAACCATCCTGCATAACCACGTCACAATGGCCTATCTGGGAGACATAACAGAGAACCCTGATGTGATGACCCATTAGCGAAATATTTTGGGAAATTCTTGGCAACATGCCACCTGGTGACATAGCCACTCATCACTAATGTGTTATTCTATTTCTATTAAGCCCACAAAATCCATTACTGGAGGTCTTGCTCGCTCAATTTGCTCTTTCACACAGCAAATCTGAGGAAGAAATGTATGCCTCACCAGTTTGAAAATTCGCCAGCACCCACTGGTACTGCGGGCAGCCCTTGGAATAAAAGGCTTTTCTGCTAAGAAAGAGCTCTTAGTACGACTAATGGGGACAGCAAAGAATGCTCGAGAGCAAAGGAAGTTAGGAAGGATTTAGGAGATGCAGATCTACTG
The DNA here is from genome assembly GCF_031143425.1 of Pleurodeles waltl. Classification (NCBI taxonomy): domain Eukaryota; kingdom Metazoa; phylum Chordata; class Amphibia; order Caudata; family Salamandridae; genus Pleurodeles; species Pleurodeles waltl. The sequence continues at coordinate 295,781,048 of NC_090439.1, read as the reverse complement.
AAAACACAGTAATAACAAGTGTCAGAGGAGACATGAACATGAACACGGCTGTAGGTGACCGGAAGGTGACATCAGAGAGGGTGAGTAACAGGCAACCTATGAGTGAAGAGCAGTTTGTGTCAGTAAAGGGTCGGCTACTAACATTTCTGCGAACTCCCCCCCCCCTCCGCCCAATTCCAGTTCATGCTCCGCAGAAGGGACTGTAGTGCATCTCCTGCCTCACCTTAAAAAAAAAAGGAAACTGACCTTGTGTAATGTAATATGGTTCTGATGTAAAGCGCTCCGATGCTTTGGACCAAATTTGCGCTGTATAAAACTGCAAAAAAATATATGTCTACAAGATTTGGAGGGCCAAATTGTAATTCCCTTCAGCATGGTACTTCTTGCCACTGGTGGGCATGACAGCTTCAAATACTAACCGGTAATTGCATTACACTGAGTCCTCTTTCCTCGCTTCTATTCATTACAACACTGATGCAGGATTGCCTCAATGTTGTAATGAAGGGACGATGAGGTAATGCAAGCTCTTGGTATCCGAACGAAGGAGTTTGACCGGATTTCAACTCCATCATTTCTGCCTCGCAGGAATAGTTTCTCTTTCGCCGATGCATCTCTCAGGGCCACTGAGAAGCAACCAGTGGTAGCACTTGTCTGATAAATGTAGAGACTGTCAATGAAATGCCAGGCAATAGACAGATTGACTCCACACACACTCTAAACATATCTTCCATGGGTCTGCGTGCACGGACGAAGGAACCAATGTGCTCATACAATGTATGAAGTGCCAAATAAAACACACCAGTGCTTTCAAAACAGGTTCTGGGCACATGCGGAAAACAACAAAGAAAGGGAACTTTACTTACGATGCCTCCGCCGGTGGGGATAACTTAGTACAAGTCCTCCCATGCGCTTCTGTTACTGTGCTGGAATTCTGCGTCCCCGCTGTGTGTCTGCGGCAGCTGCTCTGTGGTTTCTGCCTGCCTTCTTTTGTGTGTAACTTAATCTTTGCTGGCCTGGGAAAGTAATTGACAAATATGCTCTTTGTGCTGAAAATAGACCCAGCAAGTCAGCCGAGCAAATTGTCACTTGTAATTAGGAGACGGTAATGCAGGGGACGTCTGTGTTCGCGCGCCCCTGTACTGCCAGGAGAATGGACAAGGGGGGAGTCCAAGGCTTTCTGGGCAGGCCAAGTCAGGGGATACACAGGTCATGCGGACACACGGAATGCCTCCAGGCCGGTGTAGCGCTTTATTTGTAAATGAGTAAGTGCTGGAGTCCAAAGCTCGGCTCCGAAGCCCTTGGCCGGCACTACTGGTTGTTGATATGCAGAATACAAAGGCTGCTAGTCTTGATTCCACCTCATACCTTTGTAATCCACCATCAACCCCCCCCCCCCGCTCCTTATCTCACTCTTGCAAGTTCTTTTTCCTTCTCCCTTCCCCCATTTGTCACTGTTTTTCCGCCTTTTTCTTCCTCCTTCTTTCCTCCCATGTTTTTGTCTCTTAATCTAACTCAAAGTCGGGGAGGAAAAGAAAAGCCCGCTCCCCAAAAATGAGTGCCAGTGGGCCCCACCGGCAACCACTGTCTCAAATGAAGCACTTCCCCGGGGGCTTGAGTCAGAGAGGACTAGTTGTAAGTCTGAAGAGGTTCAGGGATGCAGGACACATCTAACTGCCAAAGCAACGAGGGAGGAGCCGGTGTGTTGTTCTGGCCTATAGATGATTTATTGCTGCATAATACAATGTTCAGGGTAGTGTGAATCACTCTGTTAGCCGATCAACACCTTAAGGGAAAATTATACCAAACTTATTTGCTGGGAATGCTTACTGCTTAATTAATGACGAATGAACGTATTTGTACTCAGTTCTGGAGATTCGTGTGAAATGCTGTGAACAATCTTTGTTTTAGTATTTTTCAGTTTAACTACTTTTCTGTGTTGGCAGTTACACTTAGTGGAGTCATTTGCAGCAAATTAAAATCAGACTTTGTTTCTGTTCATCACATGCTACGTCGTGCGCTCGGTAAATCTCAGCAAGGCTGGGTAATACCAAGAGAATCTGGGCAACTTCATGGAAATTGATAAAAGTAGTCCTGGGCAATATGCCCGGTGTATCGCAGCATTAGCAAGAGCTATTGAAGACTGAATACAGTTAAGGGCTAAAGCTGTTGCATCATTATTTCGTTTGCTAAGTGAGTCTTTGCATCAGCAAGGCCCCAAAATGAGCCTGGGCATTATCAAGGACCCTGACACAGTTTGGGTGCCTATGCGTCCATCTCGATACTGCTGGAATTCATTCTGTGCATTAAAGATACTTAGTCTGGGGCCCCAGGGGTGGACTGGAATAGAAAATAGGCACTGGCATCAAAATAAAGTGACCCTCATTAGTGAATTAGATAGCTGGAAAAGTTGTTCATGTTTGCAAATTGGGAAATTGGGGCAGTTTTGAACTTTAAAGTGTTTTTTGTGAGGCATGGAAAACTGCATGGATTTGACCTCGCTGCAGGCACTGTTTGTTTTACTATCAGGGACATGAACAGGAAAAGCCGCCCCATCAGAACATAAAACAGGCACATGAAAAGCCATCAAATATCTCACACACTGACCTGTCAGATCAGCCCTTCAGGCACTGCCTGACTGCCCTACAGGCCCGTCCTACCCCATGGGGTTTGTGAAGAGATGGGGGGGAAACAATCTGCTTTTCCAAGACCCACATAACAAGCATTTGCAATCAACGGGTCTCGCATTTGCTCGACTTAGAGCTATTAGCGTTGCAAACTCCTAACTGGACTTTTCTTCCATATAAATTGAAAGAAAAAAATGAGCGCGATTGCCCTATGTAAAACCCAGCGCGATCAGACTGAAATTGAAAACCCCAAAACCGAGCGTGATGATGTAAAACCCTACGCAATCGCGCTGCGTGGAAAATAAAAAGATAAAGTAGTGAAAAACCAGGCTGAAAACATGGAGCCTCTTATGTTTTTGGTACTTGGCCGGTGGAGGAGGGCTAAACACTGGAAAAGGCATGACGTATGCTTGCCTTGCACTAATTAAATCAAGCTAATTTGAAAAGGCAAGCCCACGAACCAACCAAACTGATGGGCTTGGCATGGGCGGGTTACAGGCACATAGAGAGATTACAACAGGGACGGAGCGCTTGTGCGCTCGACCCTAAAAACGAACATTATCAAAGGCTGATTGACTCTATATCTCAATCAAAGGTCAATTAAGCCAAACACCTGATTTGATAAAAGTGCTGGGATAACTACAAGTTAAGGCAAGCATTAAAAGGTGATTTAGAAGTATCCAACCGATATCCCCTGGATAATCCCCTACAGCCACATCACCAAGACATCTGAGAGTGGGATAAAGGAATTACTTTATACCGATGCTTGGCACATGTTACAACAGCGAGAAGCAAATCTACATAAAATATGGGGCTGGTATTCAAATGATCTAATAGCTGTTGGCACAAATGTTGCCCTCTGAGAAAAGTGATTTTTTTTGCAAAAATGAAAACTTGCACGCTATTGCATTACATTTGAAAATGTTGTATGCATCAAAGTTAGATGACTGTATCAGATGTTGGGTAGCACACAATTTACAACTGAATTAAAATATGAGGATCCTTCGGCAATGTACAGGGCTTTACCAATCCAAAAATGTGTTGTGCCGAAGTCTGCTTGCTAGGTTTGATTCTCAACAGAGAGGAGAGAACACATAAGAAGTCATTTAACAGTCAACACCTACAGCAAAAAAAGTGATTTTTGGGAGTGAGAATGCAAATTTGAGACGGTAATAAGAGTAAATTATAGATGGAATTAATGAGAATCTGGAGGTACAAGGCCACTGATGCTCACTAGAAACTGTAGGCAACTAACTCTGACAACTATAACTTTGTAAAGATCCAAAACAAGTGAGGGACGTTGAAAATATAGATATCCCAATCTTAATTAACAAGAAAGGAAGAAGTCGCTCATGGATGGCAGCTATAGTTCATTTACTGAGTATAATATGCATGTAACTAGTTTTATATTTGAAAGCATTAGTACAAGTTATACACTGGCATTTTCAATTTCCCGAAATACCCATGTCATAAGATGTTGCAAGTAGGAAGGCTACTTTGGGGTCAATGCAGATATGTGAGGGAGAAAAACTGAAAAACAGGAAGTAACAAAGTGCATTTTTTATCCAAAGCTCACAACCTTTTGTGAGAGAAAATGTTTCTAAAGGTATATAGAAGAGGTTCTGTGCTGCCTGGGATAACTTATTTGTAGTGCCAACAGTGAAACTGTGAATGTTGAAACGTCTACACCTAAATAACCACCCTTTCCGTGTACCATGCACCCCTTTGCTTGGCTGCTCACTTTTTAAAGTTGACTCATACAGTTTACAGAATTTATTAATACTGGGGAAAAAATCCAAAGTATCAGCCAATAAAGTGGCCTCCAACTGGAGTTAACTAGACCATGTCTATTTATATGAACTGCCTCCCACTGATGCTCAGAGAGATGGCTCCTTGAGAGACTTGGTTAGAATAAATGAACGTACATAAATAAATGTAGAATTAAAGACAATTATATGGAGAACAAACAAAATAGTTCAGTATTAAGTCCTGAAACCCCCGATCCATACTGTGAATCATAAACCATGGCACCCGTCTATCTCAGTTGGCCACAATTCTCTATTGTTCTTTAAACAGGTCAAAAGTGAAACCTATAGCAAGGAGAAAATTGGTGCAACCTCATAAGGGTGCAGGTGAAACCCTTTAAAACTTAATAATTAGGCAAATGCTCAAATGAGTAAAGACTGAATCAGTCAGATGAAGAACCCCTATAGTAATGGTGCTTAAAATACTCTTCATCCAGCATTCCTCAGAAATTCCACATGCAACCGTTAATTAGAGATATAAAGTTCTTTGACTGAGACTGTTATTAAGTGCTTGTGTGATCAGCACATACCTCTTTGTGAAAAACATCTGCAATAAGAAAAATAGTTTGTTACTTGTGCAGCTCCAGTGTAGGAGAGTACCCCTACGTCATGGAGTATGGTCTTATGGACCCAACTGTCTAGACTTTTGAGACACCTTTTATACCCTTTTTACCTCCTTGAGGGACCATGAGTGAAACATTTGGGGTTTTCGTTTCAGAAATTTCTGCAATTTGAAGTTGTTACCCACTTCCATAAACTAATGAGACAGGTGTCTGGCTTGAAAGGAGTACCTCCATCAGAAATGTGAAGTATGTCACAGTCAGACCACGTTTCTGTGCTCGGCTCTTTTTGGAAGAGACTTTCTATACAATTTAAGAAAATATCAAGGAATCAGTCACTCTTAGGGACATGTGAGCAACCAATAACTCTGTCTTTGATCTCTATACATGGATTATTCCATCAAGGGAAGTTGCTGTTGCCACATGTGGTAAACAGAACTACGGCCATCCAAAACTAGGAAGTCAGTCCTTATTGATATGGTACTGCCCTGTAAGGATACCACGTACTGAACAGGCTCCCTCCCTAAAGTGTTGCTTTGGTAACAGGAAGCAAGAGATGTTCATAATTCGTTAGGGACAGTCACCAGATTCCAGGGATGGCTACCATTTGCAATACATAATGGTCATAGGCATGGTGTGCCCATTCTACACCATTAACTACAGGAAAATACAAGGCAGGTATGCCATATGCCAAGAATGGCCATCAGATGCCAGGGTGGCAAACATTTACCACAGAAGGTATTCAACGGCCATGGATTGTCAATTAGTGGAAGAGAAGGCCATCGTATGCCATGAATCACAGCCATATGCCCAGAGGTTGTCATGTTATGCCCAGTAGATGAAATTATAATCCCAGGTATCTATGCGGACATTATCTCTCTCACACAAAGGCCACATATACATAAAGAGTTGATGACACACTTATGTGTGCTACCTTTTGTGTACAAGCATATCTACTTGCTTCGTGGCTCCTTTCTTCCCTGCTTCCATCCGGATAATGGTGTCACCTTCCTGCTCCAGCACTTGTTTTATTCCTTTGCATTGTTCTGAGAGGTCCAGCAAGGGCTAGGCACAAACACTCAGATAAACACTGCCTAGCACTCTGTCTAAAGGTACCACCTGTTTCTGTCACCTTAGAAGGTACAGGGTGAAGCAGTCAGTGGGCTGTGGCAGACTGCTGCAACTGGCAGGTGTTTATGAGGTAAAAAACACAAGGACAGATCAGCTACTACATCTTGCTTTTGTAGGCTTATCCACTACTACTTCCAGAAATATCCCAGTTCTCCCCATAGAGTCCCTGCCTTCTCCTTACTTTCTCTATATTAACAGAGTTTGACAGACGGTGCTAAGGAAGAGTAGGGGTTGAAATAAGGAGTGTGTGAGACATGGTATGACATTTGACCTCTGTCTTTGAACCGCAGCAAATGTGACACAATAAAAACAACATTTAAAAGCATCTTTATTGCATACTCACCTTCTGAACTCACAGCATGATTATTTTGGAGGTGTTGCTGCACCTCCCACAACCATACTTCCAGCACCTATGAGTATAGGCATACCAAAAGCCTCACATGCAGTGCTGGTGATTCAACGTAAGAACAAAGCAGGGGACTCTTCCAAAACTACAAAGTCCATCCTGGTGCCCGCCAGCATATAGGAGGCAAAATTAATCTCCCTCAAAATGAGGTAAAATCAATGTCCCTCAATCCTGGCACCATATCACACACCGATGAATGATGGGCAGCACCTGGGACCTTAAAAAAGGCCAATTAAAAATATTCCCAGAGGTCACCACAGTGTCCCATCACTTTAATTTCAAGTCCTAGCCTGTATAATCTTATGGGGTCAAGAGCAGCGAAACTCAAAGTACGGCCTGGGGAGCGCATGCGGCCCTCTTGATCTTTACATGCGGCCCACTATTCAAAAGCAAAACTGGACTGCTGTTTACCTGACTCAGCACTGATATTAAAAATAAATGACATCAAATGGCACACATGTACTTAAAGGGTAATTGATGTTAAACGGAGGAAGCAACGAGGTATTCCTGCAATTCTTAAAATTAGGAAGACTTATCTTTAAAGTCATTTTGTAGAAAACGTAAAAATATGATAAAATGTCTTCATAATTCAACATTCAAAAAAGCAGAACTGTTTCATCTTAATACATCAGATTATATCAGTGTATTTACAAACATTCATGCTTCCTCAGCACCCTGACAACAATGCCAATAGTGAACTACGAGACAAGTCAGTTGTTATGTGCACCCTTTGGGTGGCCCGGGTTGCTATTACTCATAAACAACATTGTGACTCAAATCAAACACGGGGTAAGGGTTTATACATCTTAAAATCCTGTAGTTTGAGTTCTTCCTATATGTGACAGTGAAGAAAAAGGAGGACAAGTGAAATAAGGAAATTGCCAAGAATTACAGAATTTGGTTAAGTGGGTAAGTCAGGACTGAGCCCAGATTTTCAGGTTTCACATCGTGCAATTCAACAATTAGATGTACTTGCATCGCTTCCGCTACAACCACCACCCTGCTGCAATCAATGCGGCCCTCCGACACCTCACAGACAAATTTTTGGTGCGCCGTGAAAAATGTTTGGGGGTACCCATGATCCAGAGTCTCCTCTTAAGATGCAATCAGGTTGCTTTCTCAAGAAGCACACATGGGTGCCTTCAAAACCGGACAAGGAGAGAGATGGAAGCAAAGGAAAAGAAGTCTCAGAATAGTAAGAAAAACAAACCCAGTACAGAAAATAATTTCATTGCAAGATCCCTCTTTTCGCAGAAGCAAATTCTGAAACACGACACTGGATAGCATGAGTAAAATGGCAACTGTTAACATGTATAATGCATCACTGCAGATACCTGAGTTCAGACAGTCTACCAATGCAACCCAACCTCAGTGGAACCCCAAGCAACCCCACTGGCAACCAAAGCAACTCCACTGAAAAGAGTTATCATAAACCTCGTGCCAGGCGAAATACCACATCATTTAAATACAGTCTCAGGAAATATGATCACATCCCTTGTGTTGAACCAGTGAACACACCACCACAATCCCAGTGCTAAAATTAACTTTTTATACATAACGTATTTCAGAGGTTTCTTGCACTGTAAATAAAAGTGCTGTTATTACCAAAATCAACAATACTCAATTAGACAGAAGGATTACTTTAGCCAGTTCGAACTCACGACCAGCACATTACCACGTTTCAGCAACAAGAGATAAATTCAATTAGCCTTTCGCACAGCTGAACTATTTTAGAAGTTGGGCCTTAAAAACAGCAGAGTTTCGGTCCTTAAAGTGAACTAATGACTCCGCTGAGAATACACCTAACGAAGAACAAAGCAAAAAGGTGACCTTCGTAAGAAATAACACACCTCCCACCAAAGCAGTTTTTGTTCCGTACAGAGCTGGAACACTGCAGTCGAGGTTAACATTACAAAATAAAAACAACCTTATACAGGTGCGCATATCCCTACAGAACGGACATTTTTCCAAAACAAATTTAACTCAGATTACTGCTGTTGTTTCGAGTAGTTGAAATCATAAATAGCTTTATTCCCCGGCGGCTGCCAACTGCAATTTAAAATAGCAAGAAAGAGTGATTAAGCTTTCGCGGCTCAAAGCACTGTGAAGCGGGGAAGGAAAACACGCACGAGGCGGGTCCTCGCGTCGCGAGGTGGCATATGTTTCTGCGCGGAAGACGATAGTAAAATAATCCCGGCTCGTGCTGGGCTTTTTCCATCTCATCTAACGTTGAGAGACCGTTATTTTTCAAATACGTGCTTACGCAAATATGTACTTCCATGCTAAGCCTTTGAAGGATAGGAGGGAGAGAGCTGCCTGAATTCTCTGCACTTAAGGCCGAATCTCCTAAATATATGATCAATCCCTTTTAAGAAGTTGCCTTCTGATACTTGGGGACATATTTATACCCCATTTGTGCCGAATTTGCGTCATTTTTTTCTCTCGCAAATTTGGTGCAAATCTAACTCCATAGTTATATTTTGACATTAGATACGTCTAACATCAAAATATTGGAGTTTGCACCATTTTTTAGATGCATGAACATACTTTGCGTCAATGAGATGCAAGGTAGGCGTTCCCATCTAAAAAACAGTGCTAACCCCATACCCCCATATTTATCCCCTCGTGCTGAAATGACGCTCGGGTGGGAGGAAGGGCTAAATAATGCATTATTTAATGCCTGCGTCAGACAAGGCGTTAAGGGACCAGTGGACCCATTTCCATGGTTAAACACCAAGGAAGAAATCCATAGGTGCCCTCCTCAAGCCCCAGGAAAACCCACACCAGAGGAACCCCAGAGGATGGGGAACCCCATCCCAGGCAAGAAGGGTAAGTGTAGGTAAGTAATTTTTTTTTTTTATTAAAGTGCAATTGGAGGCCAACTTGGGGGCCCCCGCATGGCACAGAGTGCAATGGCCATGCCCAGGGGACACTGGTCCTTTTCCAAGACAGGAGTCATGTGGTATGGATGGTTTTGCGTCAGGAAATGACTCTAGGCTGGTTAGAGTTATCTTTTTTTTGCTCTAACCAGCCTAACATCATTTTTTGGTGCATAACCCTCCTTCTTCCATACCGCCAGTCCCACCCGGGTAACCTCATTTTTTTAAATGCTAGCCCACCCTTTGCACCGGCTTGCGCCATTCCATAAATATGGCGCCCAGGAATGGTGCAACCCGGTGTTAAACTTTTTGGTGCAAAACTGCTTTAGTGCAGGTTTGCACCAAAAAAGTATAAATATGCCCCTTGGTATTTTAAGATATAGTCTTCCAAGAGACATAAGTATCAAGCACACAAAGACGCATGGGCAAAGTGTAGCGGTGCTTAACCTGCGGTCTGCAAGCCTATGGCCATCTATGGCACCCACTTAGGGGATTATGTTTAGACCCTTAAATAACAACAGCAGACTAATAAAGTACATATACATAAAACATACAACATTTTTTAATTTAAAGTACTCTGTAAATGTAAATGGACTGAAATTGGAGGCTAAAAACGAACTTGATGTCCTTAGCTTGATTTGTGTCAGCAGCACAAGTACAGCAAACAGAACCTAATCAGGCCTTCATCGGAGCAGCACTAGGTGCTGACAAAAAGAGAACATGTATTAGAAGCAAAAAGGACGAAGTCACATGCTAGAGTCTATCAATATTGTTTTTTGTGTTAGAAATAAAACCAACATTTTGAAAAGCTCCAACCTTCCCATTAAAATTAAACATTTTGAATTTTGTATTTTTTAATTGTAGTTGTATTCATATAGCGCTTACCACCCCTCAGGATGCATTGAAACGCTTTGCGGTGAATAGAACGCTACTGCGGAACCTAGTGCTGGATTAGTATAGGATAAGGAAATATAAATTGTTAATTTGAGCAGAGAACATGTGCTTCTGTTAGCTTGACTGAATATGAGAAAAGTAGGAACAGAGGTGGGAAGAGTCAAGATAGTGTTATTTGGGAGTTCATATAGCCTTTGAACCCCTCGTAGCGAGCTCTACCGGCCATTAAAGGCCCGCTCCTGCGTTCAAAAACAAGGGAGAGGGCCTTTAATGGCAAGTAGAGCCCGCTATGGTGGGTTCTAAGGCTATTAGAACATTCTGCCACTAAAGGGCAGAATGTTCTATTAAATAAAACAAATTCCTCATGAAGCCTGAGGGGATTAACATCCCCTCAGGCTCCATGAGACTTTGGTCACAGCTGGTGCTGTGAACAAAGAACATTGGAATGTTGATGCTCCGGGCTTTTACCAGCGAGTAAATGCCCAGAGTATTCCATTGTCTGCAATGGAGCCCCCAACATTCCAATGTTCTAAAATTAGTTAGATGATGTTTGGAATGAGTCAAAGGAGGGCTAGAGGAGGCAAGAGTCTAGAAAGGGTTATTAGGGAGATCATAGTAGTAAAATGAGGTCTGGGATGAGTCAAAGGAGAGTTACAGGAGGGAAGAGTTTAGGAACTGTTATTTTGGAGATGATAATAGTAAAATGAGGGTTGAGGTGAGTCAAGGAGGGATACAGAAGGGAAGAGTCTATTAATAGTTCTATGGGAGCTCGTAGTAGTAGAATGAGGTTTGGGCGAGTCAAGAAGGGAAAGAGGAGAGAAGGGTCAAGAAAGTATCTTAGGGAGATCATAGAAGTAGAATGAGGTTTGGGATGAGTCAGAGAGTGGAGGAAGAGGCGATACCGAGAAAGGTACAGATATAATAAAATATTTTATAATTTGTTTCATCTGTTTCTTGTATATTTTTCTGTATTGAGTTTCAAATCATAGAAATAGTTTAGGCAAGGTCCTCGGCTTCAAGTACAGATTTAGAGGGGGTCCACAGAATTAAAAAAGGTAAAGAACATGTGGTATAATATGACAATGCCTAGAAATTAGAAGCTGGTGTCAGTTTAGAGGGTTTGCACTTGTGTTCTTTAGAACACAGGCATGACGCACAAAACGCCTTTCTTAACTTTTAGTGTGTCCAACGATGAAGAAGATATTGAGTTTATTAAGTTTGTCTTTATTGACTGGTGAGTCCGTCAATGAATCTAGTTGTATGTTGCTGAATGACATACTCAAAATACCCACAAATGACGGGTCAATGGAAATGAAAGAACTGTAGGAAAATGGCACCCATCTTAAGAAAGGGATTTTGCCAATGCTAATGGTGGAAGTGGGTATACAAATACCGACAATATTAGATGATAGTAAAGCTGACAGGCTCCAAGGCAAACAAGCATCGTCAAAGCCAAAAGGTCTGGCATTAGCATGCAGCCTTTTGGGTTTGCCAATGCTTGTTTTATTTCATCATGGGTTTTGCCCAGGGCTATTGTTGTGGAAGCTGATGGGCACTCAGCTGTCTACAAAAGCTAGCAATAGCTACAACCAAAAATATTGTTTGGTTGCCAAAACGTTCACAGTGGCACAGTACTTCCTAACACTGAAGGGAACTACTTTCAAGTGTTGATATGAATCTTGTGAAAGGACAGAATTTAATTACTCGCAATGAAGTTAGCCAGTAGCTGAAGTGGGCTGACCCACTGTCAAATGCTCTTTTGTGGTGGGTGGAGGAAAATGTGGATGACACAATAACAAACCAATGGATACAGAGACCTGGCTGAAAGCCATTATAAGCAAGTGTATTATATATTACACTCTGATGACTGAGCCTACGACATATTATTAGCACCCCCAAAAGACACTGAAGTTTCAAATGTGCACCCTGTAAGCAGACTCTAACATGAGTATCATTTGGATGTGTACATTGTTTGTCTCGTGAGAATCCTAGCCTTCTAACTGAGGTGCCACCCATCTGTACAACACCGTCTCATTAAATGTTGCCAGTTTTTGTGTGTTGCTAAGGTATTTGTGCTTGGAACTAGCTATAAAGCAACAAAGCTTTATTAATATATTATGTAAAAAGGCAATTTGTGTCAAATGTAAATGTTTTGTTGGGCTGGGCTACATGCCACAGAGTTATCTGACTGAATTGTGAGTGTTTTATGAAGAGGGTTTATAAGAACTTTCTATTGTTGAAGGTGCATTAAGCACGCTTTCATCCATCTGAACTCTAGGTGCTAAAAGTACAGTGAATGGAGCTGCTAAACGTAATACAGGCCAGATAGTTGGAAAGAAAGGATTTATGTCTGTTTCACCTGGAAATAAACATTATGTTTTCCGTAGCTTCAAAGTGCGTTTTAGTGTCCACGGACCATAACCGAAAAGGAGCTGATTCCAAGTGTAGCTCTCCTAAATCATGGAACTTTGAGGGTGATCGATTGCAGAGACTGCAGAGCAGGGTGACCAGAATTTTAAAGTTAAAAAACAGGACATTTCATAAAAATAGGAAAAGGACTACAATTTTGCTTCAACCAAGCGTGCAGAATGACAGCAGTCATCAGCATAGAATTATGGCAGAGGCACTAAGAACATAAATAAAATGACATTTTTAATGCCTGTTAATTAAATTGCGTTCTTATAACAGCTGCTAACTATCTCTGCTTTGGAAAACATAAAAAGGCACCTCTCACCGTTTGTAGTGGAACTTCTCTAAAAACCAGGACAGCAGATAAGTTTCACGAAATCTGCCAGGACAGCTGGTGAAAAATGGAAGCAAGTTGCTTTGCCGCAAGTTGTTCAATAGTCATGGGGTTAGGTGGTAATTTCTTAGGAATGTGGGGCCTGCTCCTACTCTCTTTAAATGAAGACTACTATTCCTTCTTTAAAGATCTGAGAGCGTGATCCCTTGGTAATGGAAAAGCTGATTGCCACTAATGTAGCTTCTGAATACTCTTGGACAAACTAACTTCCCAATTCACTTCTAAGTCAGCTAGAACACTGTATCAAAACAGTAAAAGCTCATCACAGCCCCAGCACCATCAAGAAAGTTAACAATTGAGCTGAAGTATTTAAAATAGTGACAGTTGTGAATCCATATTGTATAGGAGAAGACTTGATGAGTACTTTGCAAGGCTCAGTTCCCTTACCTAGCCTACACATGCCAAACAAAGTAGCAAATGCTTTTCACATGCAAAGAAAGCATTTGATCTCTAGAAAGTGTGTTCACTCAAATCCTACTGTCTGTAGGAATGACAGTGGACTGGTAAAAAGGTGTATCCATGACCTGGTAGAGACCTCAAAACTTTATACACAATCCACACCTTTTCAAACCCTCAAACATTCTTGTGCTGTGGTCACATCATATTTCTCTCACTCTTCTAATCTCAGTAGGTAGCATGACTCTACTTTGACTAGCAAAATAGGAACCAAGGCACAAATGCATGTGATTTCATAAAAAAAACTATTTAATGGAATACCATTACTGAAAACTGTTTCACCTAAACTGTTTAATAGAACTTTGCAGAACGAATAACATTTACCATTTCATAGAAACCAATTCATAGATTTGACCTTTGCATTCTTTTTTTTTTTTAAACTTTATTTTTGCATTTTTTAAATTTCGGTACATTCGGAACATTGCACCATAACCACATGCGCACACATTGGATGGTCCCCCCACAATACATTATATGATAACATGTCTGATGTAGTCCGTTTGCCAGCTTGCAAAGTTGCAACAAGTGTTCCACATTATTATTCATCCTATTCACAGTCCCTCTGCATAAACTGCTCTTCATAATTTAGGCTGCCCAAATGATACTCCTGTGTGCTCTGTGTCCTCCTGGTCAGCAATACTTTCAATCATCTTGCACCATGCCTGCATATCCCCCTCAAGGTGTTCATCCCTCCTAGCCCACCTTAAGCGAATTTCTTCTGCCAACGCCCATTACTTGACGTCTGAACGCCAACGCCGCACATTTGGACCCCGTGCACCCACCAGGTAATCGCAACCCTTTTGCATGGCCAACACCAGCACCAATTGTACAAATTTCCATTGCATTTATTTTCCTTTTCTCTTGACGTCTCCCAAAAGGCACTGGACAGGAGTTTGTTCCACTCTCACTACCCCCACCTCTTTGTATGTTTTTTTAAGGTTTAAATGCAATGGTTGCAGATCGTACTTTCAGAAACATTTTTGACAGAGGTATTTGTTTCAGTGCTGTACTTCCAGGGACATTAGTTTACATTTATTTATTTTACACTGCCAAACAATTTCTTTTAATGCTTGAATGTAATTCAATAACTCCTCACCATCCTTAAACACCATCCATTCCTTCCCCACCACAGACCCTGAACACCGTCAATCCCTGAACCCTAAAGTTCTTCACCACACCTAAACTTCTTCCATCCCTCACCCATAAACTCCACCCATTCCTAAACACTAAGGCCCATATTTATACTTTTTGCTGTAAAACTGCACAAATGCAGTTTTTGGGCAAAAAGTATAGCACCGGATTGCACCATTCTACAGTACCAGCCGGGCACCATATTAAAGGAATGGCGCAAGCCGGCGCTAGACTTGGGCTAGCATCTTAAACAAGCATTTACAATGCGACGGGTCTTGCGTTTGCTCATGTTAGAGCTGATCGCGTTGTAAACTCTTAACCCGACTTTTCACCTATCAGGCAAAAGTGCATTTATGTACATAACCCGAAAAAGTGAAATTAAGTATGTAAAGCGCTCAACTTCTGCCAAGCGAGATCGCGCTCTAAATTAGAGAAAAAAAAGTCCACGAGCCCGATGGAAAACAGCGAGCCTCGCATATTTTCTGTACTTGGTCGCTGCGCTCGAGGAGGGCTTGCCACCGGAAAAGGCATGACCTATGCGTGCCTTCGACTAATGAAAGCAAGCAGATTTTATTAGGGAAGCACACGAACCAATTAAAAGCACTGACGTGAAGTTGACAGGGCTCCGAGCCATTTTCTAAATACAAAAGAGTCTCCCTGCGATACGCATGCGCTAGCGCATGCAACGCAGGCTCGACCCTAAAAAGGACGCTAGCCGGGTGGGGGTGGCGGTAGGGAAGGAGGGAGTTGTGCGTCAAAAAATGGAGCTAGCATGGTTAGAGGCAAAAAAATGCCTCTCACCAGACTAGTGCCATTTCCTGGCACACAACCACCAAAAACATGACTCCTGTCTTAGGAAAGACAGGAGTCATGCCCACTACCCCAATGGCCAGCACAGGGGACAAGTGTCCCCTGGGCATGGTCACTGCACCCTGTGCCAGGCAGGGGGCCCGAAAAGTTAGGGCCCCCGATGGCAAAAAACAAAATACTTACCATACTTACCTAGGATGGGGTCCCCCATCCTGCAGTGTCCCTCTGGTGGGGGTAGGGGTGTTCCTGGGCCTTGGGGAGGGCACCTGCAGACCCATTCCATGGTGTTTAACCATGGAAATGGGTCCACAGGTCCCCTAACACCTGGTCTGACCCAGGCATTAAATAATGGTGCAAAGCAAGCTTTGCGCCATTATTTAACCCCTCCTACCACCTATGCATCAATTTAGCATGGGGGATAAATATGAGGCTATAGGCATAGCACCATTTTTAGATGGGAACACCTATCTTGCATCTCATGGACGCAAGGTAGGCGCACAATTCCAAAAAATAGTGCAAACTACTTC
Organism: Pleurodeles waltl; assembly: GCF_031143425.1. NCBI lineage: Eukaryota > Metazoa > Chordata > Amphibia > Caudata > Salamandridae > Pleurodeles > Pleurodeles waltl. The sequence continues at coordinate 295,765,022 of NC_090439.1, read as the reverse complement.
TATATTTTGACGTTAGATGTGTCTAATGTTAAAATATAAATATGGAGTTAGGATTGTGCTGAATGACGCAAATTTGGTGCAACTGAAATATACATATGGGCCTAAACTCAACTCATTCATGACTGTAACACTATTTCTGCCTATAAACTTCACCCATCCCTCACCACTAAAACCCCAGTCACCCTAAACTCCACCCATTCCTTTACCTTAAAAATTATTCATTTCTCCTAAAGTATGCCCATCACTAACCTTTAAAAACCCTCAACAGCCCTCATCTCTGGCCATCCATGAGCCCTAAATCCCACTCAGCACCTGTGCACCCGATCTACCGCTGAACTCTAAAAAGTCTTTGCCACCACTAAACTCTACGCATCAATACACCCAAAATATCTCATCACCCATTAACTCTACCCATTTCTGATCCCTAAAAAAGCCCACACCACCCCTAAACTCCACTCACCTCTGAAACCTAAACCACCTTCCTATGCCTGAACATAACCCATTCCTGGCCCATAAAAAACTCTCATCACCCCTAAATATCACCCATCCCTGAACTCAAAACCCCTCACCACCCCTAAACTGCAATTTTATTTCATTTTGAATTTTACCTCAAAATGATCTTTCCTTTAAAAGGCTTTCTGTCATTTTTAGGTTAATTACATTTCCTGAAATGATCTTTCCATGACACTGGTGTTCCATGCTTTGGTTTACTCCAATGTGGTTTCTCAGTTTTTGTTTTTCCATTAATTCACGGGCAACACCAAGGCACATCTAATTTATCCAATTTAGTTCAATCAGCATGGAATTAGATACTGGCTATATTCAATAAACCACTATTTAACCTAGGTGACTTCAGACACTCACGAGGGTGGAAGGCACAACCACTAGAGCACAGTTAATGGTGCCTAGTTGCTATGTGAATGACTGCTTAGCAGTCATGTAAAGGTGACAAATCGTTTCTCCTCCTCGAACATGAATTTTTCGATTAGGTTGTTGCCCATAAATATTAAAGGGTCCCATTGTTCAATGTGTAAAACTTGTTTCCCAATGACCTTGATTCTGGTACACTGAGACATGGAGACTGAAAGCTGAAGCAGTTGCTACTGTTCAACTGAACTTTCTCATGTGAACTGTTGAAATCGTCTTGCTCAATGGGAAAGAATGCGGATTGCAACAAAGGATGTACAAAATTGATAAACTATTGGATTCACATGGAAAGAAGAGACTACTTCACACCAAACCTGAGAATTTTCTGTCATGTTGCAAACTCGTTTTGTGCTCAAATTCTAATTGGACATTGCCACTTTTGCAGGATATGGGCCAATTGAACTGACCAATCAAGCTGTTTTGAGTATTCCTAACTAGAGATGGACTTTGTAAGTTTCAGTCAGTCCCCTTTAGAATATTGTTCTGTTTACTTGCCCCTTGGATGTTTCCTGATGTGCAGTCTGTGTTCTGCACTTTCCCCTGATGGTGCTTGTAACATACTTTGATGATCTACTTGCTTTGCTGATGAAACTGAATTGAACACTGACCCTTGGAGAGGTATGTTCTAATGCAAATGTTATTTTCCCCTGATCTGCGTTTCTTTAATAGAGGTTAGCATGCTGACACCTGCCTATTTTATTTTTCATAGCTAGTTTAACTTAGCCGGAGATAGATGATTTTCCAAATAAATTTTTTCTTTCTTTTTGACTTTTGCCCGCATGTGTTAGCCCGTTCACACACATGATTGCCCTAATTTGGTTAGCAGTAGGGATAACATCCAAAAATCCTGAGTTCTAAATCCTTGTAATCCAATTTGACTAATGTAGTAACAGTCTGATTCAAAGAGTATGTCTGTGTCTTAAATTGTGTCTTTATTAATATGCATTATTTTTCTTGAATGTCTAACAGTGTTGATGTTGAATACATTAAACTTGTTTTGTAGATTTGGTTAATCTATGGTGTTTATTTACCTTTACAATTTGATTTTGTGCACTATCTTTGTGACTTTGGCTTTGTGGTTATAAAATAAACTTTTGAAACTTTTATTGATTGAAGTTTTCTTCTGTGGCCACAAGGGTCATGGTGTAAAAATGTATTTGAATTGATTGTGTATGGTTAGCCACACTCTTCACTGGGTCAAAAGATCCTATCGACCTTGGGGAAGCGTTTCTGAATCCTGTGAAGGATGAGAAAAACATATTAACAGGCTTGCTAGTCTTACTTTAGTGCAGATGGGATTTGTGCCTTAATCACACAGGCATATTGTACATTAATCTGAGAAATCGGTGATAACACAGAAACACTCCTCATAATCCAGAGTGAAGATCATAGGGAAACCCAAAGGTAGCCCGCCAAAAGTTGCCACCAAACCTCCAATAGTAAAAGTTTCAAAAACATCAATGCCAATGGAGAGCTACTTTAAGCTTGAACTTTAACTTATGGGTGACATAATAGCGCATGGAAGTGCTGAATGTTGTGATTCAGATGAACTATTCAAAAGGGAGCAGGCATTAATGGGGCCACTGGAACTGTTCCATGAAAAGGAAGATGCCATTGAGCTGAATATGATGGAGGTTGAACCCTAGCTGGAACCAACATCTACACAGGTTCTGGTTTTGAAATATCTGTACAGGTGCTACAGAAAAAAACCAGCCAGCTGAAAACCAATGCAAACATGCAGAATGAAACAAAGTAATTGACTCCCTAATTCCAATGCTAAGCCATTGCTTCTATTGTCAAAGCTGAATATGTAACTGTCACCCCTAAATACTTAAGAGGGCTGGAATACCCAAAGCCTTCCTGTAATCCAAGCCAAGTGCCAGCCAGATACTTCGGGAGAGGAGAAGGGCTGAACAACTGGGACAAAGAAGAATAGGGCTAGGAGTGAAAAGGATTACCAGAAAATAATCGGCATTACCCCCTGTACGTCAATCTTATCTCATCATAAATGTTTCAGGAATACGAAGCAACAACTAAGCCATCTGCCTATCTTAAATAATTATGTGAAAGACTGATTATGCTTCACCCCATAAAGTTAAAGCAACATCTATAACAATACACACACAAATAGTGAGAGAACTCCACCAAAATTCAAGTTGATTCTTCTTCAGATCTTGTAGCCTCTAAAGGAGCCCTGCTCAAAGGGATAGGTGATTTAATTCTTGGGCATGACTGATTAGTTTGGGAATTTTATTAAGAATTAAGCACTCAAATCACTACGTTTGAGATCCATCTTAAGGACAAATGTGGAATTTAAGTGGCATCAAGTATGTCAAGGAGATTTTGAGGCTTAGAAAATTGAGTTGAGGAATACACTGTGTTTACTGGCAATTGTTCCTGGTGAGGAGACCATGATCGTCACGGATGCTAATTCTAAAGGAATGGATGTGGTCTTTTTGCAAAAAAAAAAAATGTTCTACAGTGTTTGATAGCAAGTGCCTCCAGTTGTTTACAGAGTTCAGAAATTAATTGCTCTGCTATCGAAAAAGAAGCTTTTGCAATTTTCTGGGCTTTGAAAAAGTTCAAAAATGTAATCTGGGGTACCAATTTAAAAGCCTGTTATGATAATAGGCCCTTGAAGGAAATTTTTAATAGAGAAAGGTCTGGGTTCCTTTTTACTGAGGATAAGAAGATAGGTGTCAGCTGGACAGGAATTTTGTTTTGAGGTGAAGTATATTTCTGGTGTGTCAACTGATTGTCTAGCCTCTGAAACAGTTCCCGCTTAGAAGAGATTCAGGATTAATTTTACAAAGAGGAAGTGAATGGTTGTGAGATCATTTTGGCTTGGGGGTTGTTACTGAGGAGAAGTGGAAGGAAGAGCTTGTGGATGATATCGGTTTAATGAATGTAATAACGGGTGGGGCCCGTTAGGCATTGCAGCGCCGGCCTAACGAGGAGCTGCCCTATGATGAAGCATGACACCCATTGGGTGTGTGAGGGCTCTTGCTTCTGAAAAAAGAAGTGCCTCTTTTTGAACTTGTGCTTTTTTCTACAGGAACCGTGTACTCTGTGTGTAAGACTTTGTAATATGAGCTTGCCAGTGCAATAATTTTGTCTTTTTAGGCAAACCATAGACCATGATGAAGGTGGATTGTATGTAAACAGAGTTATTTTTTAAGGGGTACTCGTTCCGTTCTCACTCTAATTTTAAGCAGCAGATTGGTGACACAGACTCATCTTGGTCATCTATGCATTGTTGAAACCAAGGAAAGATTAGGTTCTGATTTTGGTGGCCAGTTATGGATATTCAAGGGGAAATCTCTGTCCGTAAGTGTCTGGAATGTAAAAATGGGGATAGGATTTTATCGCCTAGTCATGTACCAATGGTTTGTAGGCAATTTCCTGATCATCCTTGGGAAGAAGCTGCAATTGACATAGCTGGAACATTAGAGGCGAACACCGTAAACCCTATTTGGTAGTTTTGTTGGATCTTTATTCTAGGTAGCTGGAAGTTTTTTGTGTACAAGACATCACCTTGTCTCGGGTAACCACATTTTTATAAGAAGTGTTAATGAGAGAGAGAATATCCCCAAGTGTATTCTCTCAGGCACTGGGCCTCAGTTTTGTTCCAATTAAATGGAAAATTATTTACCTCCTATACTATTCTTCATAAGAGGATTTCTTTTTTATCACTCTGGAATTATTGGAGTTGTTGAGAGAGTAAATAAGACATGAAAAGAGTATATAAAGTTAGCTAAAGCTAATGATCTTGTTCTTGATTGGCGGAAAGAGCTCCAACAAAGGATCACTGATTATCACAGGATAGTTCATTCTTCCACTGTTAAAAATCTGTTTGAGCTTTTTGAAAGAAGAACTCTAAATACAGTTCTATTTCTTGTAACAATGGATTGGGGAAAAGGTGTGAGGTACAGTGGTGTGGGTGCTTAGAGAAAACATGAGATTGACCTACAATGTAGGGGGAAACATATTTTGACTCAAGGAAATGTGACAAGAAAGTTGAAGTTCATATAGGTGATTGGGTAAAGATAAGAGTTCCAGTCAATGTGCTCAATGATCCCGTTTTACCAGAGCACAAATGGTCATAAAGGTGTTTAGGAATGCCATTGAGACTCTGATGATTGAAGGATCTGAAACAAGAATCATGTGGTGGTTCTTAATTCTGAAGTATGAAAAAGGGAGTAAGAGGGCAAACAAGGGAGAATCTCAGTGTGGGTGGAAAACATGAAAGTTCTCCTTTGGAAGACACTGTAATTGTAAAGAGGAGGATGAGGTTATGTAAAAGAACTGCCTATCTGGACAAAAGTGTCAGCACTTAAATAATGAGAATAGAACACATTTCCTTTTTTAACTCGAGTCTAGGCAGTGCACATGCACTGTCTTTGACATTTTGTAATCTACTTCTATGGGCTTTCATCACGCCCATCAGATGCCCAACACTTTCATTTGTTCCTTGGTCTGCCTTTCAAAAGTCCCTTGATTTCATAGGTTAATGCTTTACGTTGGCCCCTGCTTTGTTACCGCCTTGGAGATTGACGATGTTACATGGATAATTGCACGATGGGCCATATACCTTAGTGTTGTGTGCTACTTTTTTCTTTTTTCACTTGCCTCTCCACTTTCCGCTCCATGTCCTTATGTTGTTTCTTCCTCTTTCTTGTTTTTGGACATGACACTGTTTCTTTGTGGTGTCTGCGTCCAAAGGCTGCATGCTGGAGAAGGTGTTCTTATTTATTATTTTTTGGGGGGGAAGTTTCATATAGTGCGAACTCGATCAGAGGAGCGCTTTACACGAGTACCACTTATGTAAGTGGTTTCATACAGCGCAAACTCGATTGGAGGAGCGCTTTACATGAGTACCACTTCCATTCAAGTTTAGCAGTAGTAAACTATACAAACTGGCACATGTTAAACAGAAAAAACACAGAAATCCTCAATGCGGCTCGCCTGGCACAGCGAGAGAGCCATTACTACAATATTCACTGCACTCAGGAAACTCGCCCCATAATGCTTTGTGGAGCATTTCTTTTACAACACATTTCCCCCATAACCCAGCCTGTGGTGGTCCTAGGACAATGGGACCCCCACCAAAACATTCAGCACAACATGCTCTTTCTGTCTATGTCATCTATAGGCCCTAGGTTGGGGGGGGGAAATAGTAACCTCTCCCACCATTCAGTGTCTTTTTAAGCACTCATGACAGGAATGTTTGTTTTACGGCTAGGAGTACTTTGTGTTTTTAAGGACGTTGTTTATAATATTATTACAATAGGCCTGTTAGAAAGAAAAGTCCAGTTATGCATTTACAAATGCCAATAGCTCCCACTCAAGCAAATGTGAGACCTATTGCATTGTAAATGCTTGTTGTTCATATGCCATGATATTCTTTAATTGTAAGTTTCTGCTAAGGTGTTGATGATCACTTTCATTGTATATTTATGCTATGTTAGGTCTTCATCTTTTATTAGTATTGTTTTTTGTAAAGACGGGTGATGTGTGGTGTCTCATACTCCTGGCCTGTCAGGAGTGGATCATTAAGTTTCATCTCAGAATCCCAGATGTTTGCTGCGGGGGACTTGGGATCTTGGTGAAGTGACAGTTGCTGGGAAGCTGATTGCTGAGGTGTTCAATAAAGGTGATTCACCTACCTGTATCTCCTGTGTGACCCTTTGCAGTTCCACCTCGTTACACTTTCTGCTGAAGCCTCAGCCTTTCAGACTCTAGACAGAAAGAGACAACCTCTGATGGCTCCAGAAAGGCTGAAGGAGTGGAGATGGGAATAAAAGAAATGTCCAAGAAGGGTGATTGCTCGGGCCTACGACAAAGGAAACCAGGAGTGGCAGGACCAAAATTGTACTACCATGATAACCATCACTGTCAAACCTTCAGAGCCTTACTAAAACTTGAGAAATTAGAGCAATTGGAAGAAGAGTACTAAGTGCCTGAGGTCATGGAATGGAAAGTGCACCCACTTCCCAAGTGGTTGAATTGGCAGAGTGTGAGCATGATGTGAAGAAGTCAAGAGTCGGAATACCAATCATCTTGTAAACCTCATTGAATACCAGGGTCAAATAAACATGCCCTGTGGATCAGGGAACACATTGCATTATCTTCCAGGAGATTGTCTGTTCCGTGAAAATGTGACTGGTTTTCAGGGAAAGGATATAATGTTCAACCCAGCATCTCAACTGGAAACTTCCACCCTCCCCTACCCGAGACTGGGATCTGGATCCGTCCTCGAGATATATTTAAGACACTAAGCTCTGCCACCATAGTGTCAGAGGACAGTACAACAGCTTGATGTTGGGATGAATTTTTTAAATGAATTAAACACCTACAGCTAGTCCTCACCAGTTGGACGATCTACTGCTTTCCTATGGAGATGAAAAAGTTCAAATTCTATAAAAGCTCCCCACTCCAATGAGCCAGCTCCCATCATGACCACAACTGGAAGTGGAATGTAGTGGGACTATTCGCAGTAAATGAGGAAGATAAAGCCACCAATGAAGTCAGGTGCAAAAGAGTGGCAGTACGGAAATGATGTAGTAGGATAAGAGGCATATGTAGGTAACCATGAAGACATTTGCTCCCATACACCCTTAAGCCCTGAGCGACAATCTCGTTAGAGCTGAATCTTAGAGAAGAGAAGTTGTCTGAGTAACGTTTTCAATGTATATGCTCTGTTTGTTGGTAGAAAATACAATCACATATCCTTCCTCAGCTGTTCTACAATCAATGTACTGCCACGAGATGGAATTAGATGAGATTTGGAAAGATGGAAAAATCAGCCATGTTGAGGCAGGCAGTGCTGAATCCCTAGGTTTCCTTTCACATCAAACACTACTATGTCTGAAAGAAATTTCACTTGTCTTTCTATCCAAAATCCTTCTTGTACATTCTCAAAAAACGTACTGAAATCTGAAGGAGTAATAGTGAAGTATAGGTTTTATATATAGCTGCTCTCAAGGACAAGTTGATCCCAAAATACACCTTAAGTAGAGAGAATATAAATTCCCATCTGTGAGATCATTAAGAACTGAATCAGCCATGGAGGATCTTCCCCTCAAACTTGCCACAGGAAGCCCACTGTTACTGGATTAGACAATAAAAAATTGGCATCTACTTAAATTATAGGATGATGATGAACCATGATCTGAGGAAGTTAAACCTCATCCATATGCTGCCATTCAAGCATTACAATACCCTTAGTGTGCAAGTAGATGAGAAGGCCCAGTTGCGGTCTGTGTTGGAACTCTCTTAACATAGAATAGAAAGATGTGCTAAAAAGCAGTAGGAAATACATAGTAAAACTCATATTGTGTCTTAACCTCAAAAGCACATAAGGAAGAAACTTCTTGCCTACATATTTGCCCTGAGATTGTGAAGGGAATGCAACTTGTTGTCTTCCCCTGAATCATCCACTGTGTCCGTGGGTGGATGGATCAAGATTTTATGAAGAAATTCCTTCTGAGAAAAAGAAGCCTGCACTTCAGCAACTAGCCAGCCTATCTTGGCCTCAGAAGGTGTTAAAGAGTAACCCTACTTTTCCAGAGGATATCTGAGAATAGACAGAGAAAAGGAAGAGTCTAATTATTCCACCTACCATTATCTACAAGAAACCTTCACAATACTGTTTAAGCAGAGCATGCATTCACTTTGCCTAGGCACAACACTTAACTGTACAGTACCCCTACTAAACTATGTGCTTGCATGGTGGCACAAGAAATAAAAGTGTGCACTTACATGGTACAGACCACCACAAAGCTTCTGTTTGCAGGGTACATACATGAGCGGAGAGACTATAGTAGGGCAAAAACAGAGATCTCAAGCCCCTCCCATTCAAAGAGCATCCTAGGTGTCAGATAGCCGGATGGTTCCAGGCCGCTGCTTCAAAATATGTCCCAGGACAATCTTATGCACCTTATCTGCACCTTATGACCATTGTGTAGGTAGTGTATTTGTATCCCAGAAAACACTCTATAGTCCACTGCACAACTAGTGGTGTGAGGTTTGGCAAACCAAAACCTGTCACTCCTGCATAGCTGTGATCTTCATCAGTGTGGGTCCTGAATATGGAGCGGGGAATATCACTATATCTTTACATCATAGATCTAAAATCGAGGACAAATATATTCAGAGGTAAGTTACAGAGTTTCTGTACCACATATTCACATATATATACCTTGACAAAACATATATCTTCATGGGACGTATATGTGGAGTGAAGAAAAGTAAATCTATACCTCTGCAATCGCACTTACCATTTGATATTCTTGACATCGATATTTTGGCTATGACATTAAGGTATTACAATATTCCCCACTCAGTGTTCCAGACTACACCATTTTTGCACTATGATGCATGCTGTATTTAAATAACAGGCTATCATGCAAATAGCATTCTTCACCAGTGCAGCCAGATTACCGTACTGCCAGAGGCTTTAGAGAACCAGGGCAGCACAACCAGGAAGAAGGAAAATGGTGGCAGCGTGGAATAGAGGCAGGAGCTTGTAACCTAAGAGCGGGAGCTATGATAAACCAAGGGGATTTCCTCATTTCAAGAGGTAAATACCACTTTCTGGGACAACCTTGAGAATTGAGTAGATATCTTCAGGTGTTCCTCAGGTTATTTTTCGACTGTGTTCCAATAATAGCCTGCCTCTTATATATTGAGCCCAGTGTTATCCTAGGCTGTGAATGTTCCGAAAACAATATCCAGAAGTTAAAACTATGTTGTCTCTGAAAGCACTAAGCATTACTGCCATTGCGAAACAAAAACAATGATACGGGTTCCGGAAAAACATTATCAAGTGTTTTCAAAAGAAAGAATGAGTCATGAATACTAGGGCAATCGCTCGAATACTGGGGCAGCCAATAGGACAAATTCATACCAAATACTAGTAGAATTTGATGAACCCATCTATCACCCAAATCCCTTTCAATTACTGACTTTAATAAAGTGGGGATATGCATTCTGATTACAATAAGAGACAGACTATGCCATACATTTTCGTACTTTTTGTTAAAGAAAATACATTCCTGCCTAATCTTTGTGTTGATGTTCACACTTTCTATGTTTTTTCTTGCTGAAGGTATTTTCTGCAGGACCTTAAAGGTTATTTTGCAGCAATCGCATTATATTATTATATCGCCCTTCAAATGTTTACATCTGTAGTGGGATCCAAAGTACTATCTGGTCTTTATTATGCTAAGGTAATCCCTAGCTGCGGTTGAGGCTACTGAAGCCATAGATACTGGTCTTGAAAAGTTTCAAAGGAGAATTTCTTTATATTAGGGTACAATTGTGGCTAATTGTGCTTAGCGCTGTGCACAGTGAGTTGCGAATAGTTAGAGTCTGGCCATCCGGTGTTGATCAGTCACTGTGCCTGATCTCAGACATACGCCCTTATGAAATGCTTAGTTTTCAGAAGTTTGAAAAGTAGGCAATCAAGCTGTGCTGTAATAAGCTTGGAAGCCCATACTCCAAGGGTTCAATCCCTTGTCATTATCTTTTGCAATTTCTTCGAGCAGAATCTGTAGTACCTAACATGACCTAGACTATCTGGCTGTGCCCCTGTAGTTTAAACCTTCTTTCTCTCAAAATGTTGGCAGACCATCACTTTCGTCACTTTTTGGAAAAAACAAAAGCAAAGCTCATTTGCAATTTCTTTGAGCAGATATTAACATCTGCATAATCTGTAGTACCTAACATGGCCTAGATTCTCTGGTTGAGCCCCTAAAGTTTAAACCTTCTTTCTCTTACAGTGTTAGCAGACCATCACTTTCGTCACTTTTTGGAAAAATCAAAAACAAAGCTCATTAATTGGCACTTTCAGAGGACTCTCGATTCTATCCCCGTGCAATCATGTGTGTAGGTCCCAGCAAGGAATCTTTATATTTTCCTATCTAGCCTTCCTACCACCATTTATTTAATCTCAACTAAAGTTATATTAAACTGTCAGTTTTGAATATTATAAGCATTTTGTATGATAGGCACATGTGAATGCTTGACTGGGGGACTGGGGAAGGCAATACCCCACTCCAGAAATGTCTGGTGGCATGATCCACTCTGTCAATGGTCAAGAGGTTGGCTTAGGAGCCAGAGGGGTAACTATCATGGGTTTAGATCAGGGCCAAGTGTGCAAAACAGCTTCTTTGCAGAAATCCTGCACACTTGAGGGGTATATTTTTTGTCCAAGTAAAGTTAAGCATGGCGCACATGCCTGGTGGACAGCTGACATTGAGAATAGAGTTCATACACTGTGTTACTTTTTGTAATGTTTGGAAACCTGGCTAGTGATAAGGCATCCAAAGAGTTATTTTGGCCCGTAAGGCAGTGCAAGAGGCAGCAAGGGAGAATGTGTTTAAGTCAGGAATACTGTACCGGGCTTGGGTGGGTCTTAGTAGGCCAGAAACTGAAACTTCAGGAGAGTTTCAGCAGCAGTTGTATTTGCCAGCCCGCAGCCTCTTGAACACAGTGGTCTAAGGGCAAGGGTAGTTGGCACTAGGCAAGGTTTGAGTATGTGCAGCACAAATGAGGTCTGGGTTGTTCGGAATGAAGACAGAAGGTCACTGGAGGAGACTGCTTTGCTGAGGTAAGTGGGCTTGGGAGGATAGATGGGGCAAGTGAGATTTGTGTCAGGTGGACTCTGCACCCGCGGTGCCTAAAGCAGCATTACCTAGTGGCTCTGAAGGTGCAAGCCTGCAACAGGAAGTTGGCGAGGCTACTGCGGTGGTGGGCACTTACGTAGCAAAGCCTGCTGGGAACGTGAGAGTGTGGAGAGGCTAGTAGATTGGTAGGTGGTATTAGTCTAGTCTGTCAACTGGTAGGAGGGCCAGGCATCAGAGAAAAAGCGCTCAGCAGCAGGGAGTGGGGACTGCTGGAAGATACATTAAATGTGGTATTAGTACTGGACAGTGATTAGAAAAAGGTGAGAATTTGTTTCTGGACGGTATGGGCAGCGATTTAATGGTCTGTGGCAATGGAAAAGGGTTGAAAATGCAGGAGCCTGTGAGACATTAAAAAGAGAGGCCAGCAAAGTGGCAAAGCTGTCTGTTGACAGAGGTAAAAGGGCAAATAGCTTGTAGAAAAATGCTGAAACGGGAGACATTACAGGCAGAAGGGTATGGATTGCTAGTCAAGAGACAAGGGACTCTGGAGATAAAGGAAGTTCAGGGGAGGCCTATGAGTACTGCAGGTGTGCAAAACTTTCTGGTTTGAGTCTACTGAAAGGATAAGGCAGTTGTCATTAGCAACAGAGAACACTGATGGTTTCCAGATGCTGGTGGCATCTGAAGCTTGATATGGTCAGTGGCCCGAATAGATGGAGAGGTTCAGGGCAGCTCCCCGACATACAAGATGCAAGTAGGAATACAATGTATAATGACAGGGGTATGGGTGATGGAGAATCACGGAGTATGAGTTCGATGTGATGTGATAAGGGGTGGCTATGTGGAGGTCAAAGAATCAGGCATGGAATTAGATTATGATGAGAATAAATTGGAACATGGAGAGGGTGATTTATAGTGGAGTGTGACTGTGGTAGTAGCGGGCAGGCAGAAGTTACTGAGAGCTAGTGGATGCTGGGGGCACGGAAAGGATGCTTGGTGCTTTACAAGTACTAAATGAGAGTAAGAGACTGCCACCAAAAAAGACAAAGAAGAATAGTAGGAGACTAATCAGGAGGAGAAGAGCGGACAAGCTGAGAGAAAAACACAAGAACGTATGCTTAGGTATGGGGAAATAGTGCCAGTTTGAGGATTTATGAGGTTGGGGTAAGGGAAAGGTGGTAAGGCTACATTCTGTGACTTTAGGGGAAGGGGGGGAGGAAAGAAATGTAGGGGTTAGTAAGCAAGTGATTAAGTCTACAGGGAAACGTTAAAGGTGGGAATGAAGAATGGGACGACTAAGCAATCAGGAACATTGGCAACTAGTGAAAGAGAAAAAGGTGAAAAGACCAAAAAGAAGTAAGCAAGTAATTAAAAAGAAGAGACAGTTTTTAAAAAGAGGATATTACTATATATGGGGAGTGCAGTGTTACTGGGTGCACATTAACTAACACAAAATATGAATGAATTTATAGACGTTTAAATTATTGTATAGAGAGACAGAGGCTACGGAAGGCTCAAAGGAGGAACAGCTGAATTGACCGACAGACCAAAGGTACAAATGATGGTGGACAGCTGGACTTCGTCATTTTTATTTTACAGAATTGTTTTCTGTAGAAGCCATCCAGAATGACTCATCACGTTCAAATATATGGATGTACTTCATAGAGCCCAGTTGTATTCTGCGGTTACACATGGCTAAGGTATGGTAAAGAGGTTAGAGTGATGATACCGGGGAACCCAGAAAGAGAATAAGGTAGAGGGTAACATTGACTAAAAATGATGGCAACAGTGAATGGCTCCCCTTAGACTTGTCTTCGCAGAAAACACAGCAAGTGCACTTCCGATTCAGTATGAACTCTTTTGGGACATGCCACTCATTTTAGGGTGGAAGGTTTTCAAGGAAATAACTAACAATATGGGGAGCATTATGGTCTTTTAACAGGGGTACTATTTTAGAAATTTCTGAAAATGTAAATACAAGTGTGCCAAATGGTGAATAAACGTCTACAGGCCCAATGCTTTGGACAACTTGTTTTTAGGACAAGAGGACAGCAAACAATTAATGGAAAGGACTTCCACAATAGTTATTGTGCACAAATTTGATGAGTGCTTAGCCTTCTATTTTGAGTGAGAGACAGAGGAAATGAGGGAATTGGGTTTTAAAGGGGTTTAGATTAGATTACCAGGGTCAGTGAATGAGGAGGTGAACAGACACTTTAAAATTAGTTAACACCAAACCACGTTATGAGTGAAAATCTGGAGACGCAGACCGGTGAAGGGAGGATTGCAAGTACATTCACTTGCTGTTTTTTACTTAAATTAATTGTGTCCCCACTGGGTATGATGGGCCAAAAAGGAGGAAGGGGGTATACACACAAACTCATCATCCATCATGGCCGGAAGGTATGTCTGTAAATGATTATGTTTCAGAAGCGGATGCATTTGTAACATATACAACAGAGGATGATTAAATCAAATTGGTGGCATGTTGAGATAGGGGCAGAGCTTGTGAAATGTAATGTCAAGTCAGTTTTTCGGGTACCGGTGCACAGGAGTAATTTTGACTTGTTAGGCCTACAGTTTCCAAGAGCTATACTCGTCAATAAAATTTTGCTGATGGCTTGCACCATTTTATGATCACTCTGTAAGCTCCTCAGTTCCTTTTGGGCCAATTTTTCGGCCACAGCGATGGACATATGAGATTGGATGTGGAACAGCAGTCTATAATCTCCACAGTCTCTTGCCACTTTTCACAGGACAAATTGTGCTCACCAAGATTTTGCAACAACAGTGATTTATTAACTTAGACTGCAACCCCCGGAGAGTTTCAGGTGAAGCTTTTCTCGGTGAGCTAAACTGTAGTGGACATATGCCATACCATAATATATTTACAGTTCAATTTGTTTTATATGGTGTGGAAAAAATTAAAAATATTGAGTGTACTAGATCAAGTGTGTTATCTGAATCAATCTATACCAAGCACTTAGAAAGTATTTGCCTATACTGAACCAATGTTACTCCTCATGAACCCCAGAGTTACTGTCCCTGATGTGAACTTCACATTCTATCTAATTACTCTCCTTAGGGGTAAGATCAAGTTTACATGCGGTTTCTATAGTTGGGGTAAATCCAATCAGTATTTTTCTAGTTATTAAATGAAAACTAAATTTGTATATATAGGGATTCAGATTCTCATCGGATCATCCGTGGATTCGGAGGAAAAGCAAGGCCCTGATTGACTAGCTGCAACCTGGCAGATAAGTTGTGGCCACCATTATGTTTCTTATATTGCCTGAGGGATAAGAAAAAACATTGTGAAAACATATAAAGGGTCAGGATACAGGTATCTTGACCCATTAGGACACATGTGGGGGGGGGTTTTTAGGGGCCCTCATGGGCAGATAATTGCCCTTTTTTTCAGGCGATCTGCGGATCCTCAAATTCTCCTTGAATCCTCTGCAGATCCTCCTTGAATCCAGGGGAAAAGCAAGGCCCTGATTGGCTGGCTGTAACCTGACAAAAATATTAACATGTGTTTACAAAAACCATAAAAATTCACTGAAAAAAAACAAAGTTTACAGGGACGTTATAGTTAGGTTGCCGTTCTACTCATACAAAACCACAAAAATTCAGGAGTTATATTTATACTTATAGTTATACTTATCTGAAGAAACTATAACTTGTGCTGCAAATTAATGTTGGGCAAAGGGGGCAATATAATTATATTTTGTAAGTTTGCGCCGGTTTTGCATCAGAAAATCATGTAAGGGCGGTGTTAACTTTTCAACAAACAGGCCAATAGTTACTTAACATAAGTAAAACTATAAGTATAACTATATACTCATAACTCATTTTTCCACCACTTCCAGGTCCCTCCCACCTTTACTACTAAATCGTAACCTTTTGTGAGTGGAGATCTTCATCACCATGGCAGGTATCTCCACACAGATAAGATCGGAGAAGCAGAGGTCTCTGGCCCTAGGTGTATGGACTGTATTTATGAAGTAGGTGAGTAGTACTACTTTATGTACTACAAAATGCAGTTTGTGAACTGGGTTCATTGTTTGGGGTAAAGGATGACATGTTTTTTTGTCCACAGACGAGCAGGCTGAACCACCTGCATCACAAACAATCTGGCTACCAGTTTACAATACCACCGAATGGATCTGTGAAAGAGAAGTCTCTGCAACCAAGGCAAGATTTGTATGTATATTTATAAGTTGTTTGAATTCATACACACATTTATTTAATGCAAAGGCTTTATTATGACGACCAGTTCTCTAAGAAAATGCAGTCAGCTGTATAAGTAAGTTTATTATATTTATCTTATCTTAGTACATTCAATAGGTGTTGGCTAAAGCAAGACCTAACAAGCAATTGCAATGCAATGGGTTTTGCATTTGCTCGAGGTAGAGCTATTACCGTTGTAAATTCCTAACCGGACTTTTCTTGTCACACAAATAGAAAGAAAAAAACGAGCTCAATCATGCTATGTAAAACGCAGTGCAATCATGCTGAAATTGAAAACAAAAAAAACAAGCGCGATCGCGCTGCGTGGAAAAGATAAAGTAGTGCAGAAACCAGCCTGAAAATATCGAGCCTCTGAGGTTTTCAGTAGTTGGCCAGTGCGCTCGAGGAGGGTTAAACACTGGAAAAGGCATGACGTACGCATGCCTTTCACTAATGAAAGCAAGCAGATTTTGAAAGGCAAGCCCACAACCCAATGAAAGTGACAGGCGTGACATGGGCGTGGTTACAAGCCCAAAGAGAGATTACAACAGGGACGGAGCACTTGTGCGCTCGACCCTAAACAGGATTAAAAGTGAAAAATCAGAGTAAAACCAATATGGGCAACGCTATTGGCCACTTAAAAATAATTTGGGTGTAGTTCTTAAAGAAAATTACAAAAATGCACCTATAGGTATATGTCCTTGCATTGGTGCAGATTTCAGACTTTAACGAAGTAGGTATGGAAAATGTAGTTCTAGCAAATTCTACGAATTCCATTGTCTCATGAGTGACTATGTGACAATGTGCTGAGTGATGGTAAATTCACCTGCAATACACTCGTGTTTTTCCCACCTTGGAAAAAGCTTTACTCCAGTCTGGAGCACGTTTTCAACCTTTTCTAAAAATGGAAAGAGATTAGAGAGGAATTAGTTAATACCCATAAGCAAGAAGTGTGTGGGTGTATATGGACTCATGGGGCATTCTAACCAGTGCCTAATTTTTAGAAAAGTAAGTGCAAGGGCCCACGTCAGGAGGCCACTACAACTGCACCACTCATTCCCCGTACAAGGGCTGCTAATGACAGTACCTGTGTGTAAGTGTGGTAATTCAGACTATTTGAGGCTCACAAAAAGTATAAGAATGCTTTGGGAAGCGGTGTTAGTTTTTTTTAAAATGTATAATGAACTAATAAACAACTGTTGTTCTGTCATCTCCAACCACACAAATAGCGCCACCATGTGGCAGCAGTCATAAGTGCTATCAATTAAGTGCTGGTGCCGAGCACTGGAAACTATCTGCACAAATTAAGAACTGATTCCAACCCCGAAACTACCACCTCCCACCTACTTCCTCTCGCTTTATGTACATTTGCGGAAAGGTGGCAAAATCAGAACATTGTGAGAATCCAAATCCTTATTGAATATGAGCTGTGGCATAATCAGGCAGCCTATCATGAAATCTTTGATTTAATGAGAATGCGGCCCTAATGTACACCTTCACAGCAGGGCACCAAAAGACCAAATGGAAGTACATTTCTGAAGCATATAGTCGAGTAGACATTTTTTTTAAATCTCCACACCCCTGAAAGAGTATTAATTGTTAGAATTGAGAAACAGAAAAGCCAAAGCATTGGGAGAAAGATTATGAGGTTGAAGCTTAGGATGGAGATCCCATAGTAAAGGGTAAGTTGGGGGTGAGTTACAGGCAGTGGCAGTAAAATGTTTTTTTAGGGTTTTCAGGTAGGCACAATGGAAAGCACTGGATTAAATACAATAAAGAAGGTTCGGTTGTTACTGTTCGAATGAGTCCAGTTCATATGGGTGTTGGGCAGGGAGCTACAGAACGATGGGGGAGTAGTTTAAAAATGGTATGAGTGACAGGTGACAAGTTGTGGAGCATGAGGGGACAGGGAATTAGATGCAATATCATGAGGTCTTAAAAACTTAAGAAATTGACATAATGTGGTTGGATTTCTGGGTTTGTATGGTTTGAGGGAGGATTAAGGGAGGGATTGTTATGTAAAAAAAATCTTGCATAAGTGAAGCTTGGATTATAATAGCCTGCGTAAGACTTAAGCCAAAAAACTGTTGGGTATATACGGAATTGATATATTAAAGCGACCTTCCTTTTCATGAATTGTGCCATATTGCCCGAAATCATCTTTGCGCAAATAACTGATTTGCAAATGATTTATGCCCCATGTTTATTTCTCCACTCCCTCACTGTAAATACTGATCGGAAAAAGTTTAAATTCAGAACGATATATCTTCTATAGGTGTTTACCAACAGAACTTTTCTCTTTTAGCTTTCTGTTATTTTAATTGTTCTTTGTTCATCAGTCTGGTCCGCGCTAAACTGCACAAGTAGGTAAATACTTGACATTGGCAATTAGTGAATAACTATCTCTCCAATTACGATTATGACAGTATACCAATATTTACTGATGAAATATAATTAAATTCCTGCAGCCTCATAAATACATCCCACTAATGAGGAAAACAGTGAACATTAATAACAGGCAATGAGTAATTTATAAATATATATGTATCTATATGTTTTTGCAAAACATATTACTGAGTCATAAAAATAAAAAAAAACCTATAACATCCGCCCACAGATCTGATGTTGTTAACAGATGTCTCAGTGTTAATCATAAACAGACACGTCTTTTTTCTCCATATGGTTTCTTTCTTTTACTGGTATCAACCTCGACCCTTATATATAATACATTATGGCTACACGTATCTCTTTCTTGGGGTCAGAGTGCTTTGAGATCTGCAGAAAGCGGAAGTGAGTAGGAGATGGCAGCTAACAGTGGAAAAGACGAGGGAAGAAAATAAAACTAGCATTTGCAATGCAGCGGTCCTGTATTTGCACAAGTTAGCGCTATTAGCGTTGTAAATTTCTAACGGGACTTTTATTGCCACATAAATTGAAAATGAAAACTAAAACTTTTGACCTAAGCAAGCTGATTCAAAGCGCCACGGCTACCATGATCATGAAGGAGAGACACAAAAGGAAAAAGAAGTTCACCCGCAGTCGAACGCATTTGCAATCGTGCAATTATCCATGTAAGAGGGTCAGTGTCCAAGGCGGAAACAGAACCGCCCCAAGGAGGGACAAACGTAAAGAATTTAGTGATGTTAACAAAGGATTTTTGAAAGGGAAGCTTAGGAACGAGTGAAAGTGGTGGGCATGCGGTGGGCGTGGTTAAAAGCCCACAATACTTACAACAGGTCAAAGCGCTTGCACGCTCAACCTCAAAAGGCTGGCAGCTAGGGGCTGCAGCAACCTGGAATAAAGCAGTACTTAATTTGTGACTATAGAAGTGGTGAGCAACAGCACTCAATTCTGGAGACTGCATCTTATTTTTTTTAAAAGAGAGCGAAAGGGAGAAGGAGAGACAAATGGAGAAAACAGGAATGAAAAAGAACCTGCAAAAGTGAGATACAAGGACAAATAGAGAGGGGCACTGGATAAACTAATGTAAAGAATGGAACAGATGAAGATGGAGCGTGTGAGTAAATGAAGTAGAAGTAAGGACAGATGGGAGAAGATGTAAAAGCCAGGAGTCGGCGTAAAGCTCGGGAGATCAAGAGAGCAGAGAGTTGAAGGGGAAAGAATAGATGTAAATATGGCGAGAGTTGGAGAGGGGATGGAGGAGAAAGAAACAGGGACTAAAAGGAAGTTGGGTGAAAGCTTTCAAAGGTCGAATTAAAGTTAAGGTGGAGTGAGTGAGAGTGAAAAAGACTGAGAAACAATGAGTAAATAAGGGACAGAAGAGAAAGAATGGATGCAAACCTGGAGAGACCTGGAGATTACTGGCTGGGGTGAAGGGACTAAACATTAGGAGGACAGAAAGAACCATGGGAGCTGGAATTGCTGTGAAAATGAGAAGAGAGGCAAGACAGACATATGCAGGAATGGAAGAAAAGAAGAGGAGAGGTGGTGAGCGGGCTAAGGAGAGAAATAAAAGTAAAGAACACATGAGCTGGGAGAGAGGGATATATAGAGAAAGTAAAGAAGAGGAGTGAAGGAGGCCAAAGCACTGGTGCATGAGTAAACACAGGCTGGAAGAGCAGGAGGGTGAGAGGGGAGAACTGGAGTAGGGAAGAAGAGGCATAGGAGGCAGGAAGACCAGAAGAAGAAGCATGTTGTATCAGTTTACAGTGTATTGTATAGTGCCGTAATGGTTTTTTTCACTACTTCCAAGAGCATTGAGAGACAATAGGAGACTGAAGTGAAAAAAATCAAAGGAGGAGAACGTGAAAGAAGTGAGGGAGGAACGAAGGTAAGGTTGTGCTTGGCAGGTACCTATCATGATAGCGTTCGATAACTAGCCATTTCCCCATTTATTTAAATAAAAATCAAAAGTCAGTACAACAAAAAATGCAGCATTAGATGTAGTAATTTACAACCTCGGCACAATAGTAAATGTGATGCTAAATTCACCACGCACAGGCGATGCCACTTCCAGGGGTGTAGCTTGGTCAGTAAGATGGGGGGGGGGGTTGCTTCAGGTCTCCCAACAATCACGTTGGCATATACTGTTAAAATACATTTTTCGACAAGCAGGGTGCACTGAGGGGCAGCGGAGAGAGAGAGATGAATGGAGACTGGTAATGGTAATAAGTGAGAGAAAGCACATTATATTGTGAAACAACCCCTATTTTGAAGTATTTCCAAACAGAGGGAGGGACAGAGTGTGTGTGGGCTTTTGTCTGTGTAAATATTCCTGGTGAAATCGTCAGACACCTCACTGTACCAGGGTGAAAGCACCTGCCCCCAACTATTTATCACAAATTGCATTTATTAGGGAGGGTGTAACACCCCAAACACCACCCCTCCCCGTGAAGCCTCGCCCCTGGCCACGTCAGACAGCCGTGTGTTGCTAGAGGAAAGGATGACATATCAATATCAGGTCAAACAATGGCGGCCCGTCCTTTAGGGCGGAGGGGCCACGCCCCCGCACCCCATGAAGAGTGTCTGTCAGGCTGAACAGAGGTCAGCCTGACAGACACTCTTCATGTTCAGGTCAGGCAGCCAGGAGCAGACATGCGCGATTTGCGCAGACTCCTGGCTGCCTGAGCTGAACTTTGCTGGGCTGAGGAGATCACGACCCTTAGGTGCCTCGAGGCCCTCCCCTGGGTGACGAGGAAAGCATCACCCATTGACACTCTCCCTGGGCGCTTCAGGTTCAAGCCCTGAAGTGCCCAGGGCGAGTGTCAATCAGTGACACTTCGTCACAGAGTGGGGTGGGGTCAGCAGTCTCACTGACCCCATCCCACTCTGTGACGAGGCTGGGACTGCTACCTTCCCTCATTGGCTGACCTCAGCTCAGCCAGTGAGGGAAGGCAGCAGTCCCAACCCTCCTGGGACCCGAGGCTAAAGGTAAGTGTGTGTGTGTGTGTATGTATGTGTGTAATGTTTTACATTGAATGTTTGGTGTGCGCGTGCATGTTTGAGTGTTATGAGTGTTGTTAATGGATGTGAGTGCGTGCATGCGTGTGTGAGTGAAAGAATGAATATGTGTGATCTTGTAAAATGAATGTTTGGTGCGTGCGTGCATGTTTGAATGGAATGAGTGTTGTTAATGGATGAGCGTGCGTGCGTGCGTGTCTGTGTGTGAAAGAATGAGCCTGTGTGTGTGTTTGTGTGTGTGTTTTTGTGTGTGCCCCGCCCGTCCCCCTCCCAAAGCTGCCGGCCGCCACTGAGGTCAAAGCCAAGGACTGCAACACCTTTTGCAGTCCACCATAACTTAGATTTCTGAGACTATGCTCCCTCTCACTACTCCGGAGAGCAGAAGGGGAGGGTGAAGCAAAGACTCAATAAGCACATCAGACAATAACTACTGAATCATTAGTGAATATTAGTGTAGGTAGATCACTGGAAAACAGATCGCTTAACATAGGACTCTGTGAAGCCAACTAGGATCCAAACTGATACACACTGGTTCAATCATAGCACTAAACTGCTGGTAGAGTTAAACCACAACATTACGGTTTATAATAGCGACCTGCCAAAATACTGCATCCATGACATCAACTACTGGCATATAATCAAGGTAAGCAGATGTGGTGTTAAGAATAGTAAATCTATACTTCCCGATGTTGGTAGTACATATCATTGATAAAACCTCTATATTGTGACATACAGCTGCACACAAAATACAGAGACATACTGAAAAAAGTCACGAGTGTCAGAATTTTTTCCTATGCCTACATGCAACTATAACATGAAATATGTTAGCACAAGACCACTCCTTATATCTAGTTAACACTGCCCATATGTTTGAAGTAGTAGGGCCGGATGTGCTTTTCACTCAGATCTGGGCCAATGTCTACATTTCAAAAACCTTTTGATGACCCCCAGGATAACTCAGGGATCACAGCAGAGTAGGTTGCATAGTCATTCGTTGGATCTTTATTCAGTTTTTATAGCATAGCATCATAAAAGATGAAATAATAATAATCTTTAAAAAAAAGCAGAGATGTAAAATCCAGCAAAGCATGGACAATTGAGTCGCACTAACAATATCAAAGATAAATCAGTTTAACAGTTTAACCACGAAAACTACACATATAAAAGTGTTAAAAACGTAAAGATCTCCAGTTAACAGCACCGTCTGAAAGTATAAAGATCCAGACTAGTCTAAAGTTCAGTTTCTTCAGTAACAGAATAACATATTGTTTTGAGCTGTTTTATCAAAACTAGAAAACATGATAAAGTGAAAAGTGTCTTGATGAGAAGTGAAATCACTAAAGCAAGTATTGAGAGAATAAACATGTGACCAATATTTGGGAACACACAGTCATTGCTAGATGACCTCTGGCAATGTAAAGACCATAGATTGAAAGTTATCCAAAGCCAACAGTGTTGAATCTATAGATCTACGATCCTCCAGATGTACCAGCATTGGACAAGGCTGGAGGACAAAGTGTGCTAGGGGGAACTGGGGTGAGAGACAAAGGAACCTAATCTGCATCAAGTGAATCAGAAGTGAGCAGGGACAGCAGAGGAGGGGAAAAGCAGCAAATTAGATGCCATTGGATGAGGGACTGGAGGGGATTGTTTAGAAAAAACTTGTATGGGCTTAAGGTAGAACTCCTACGTGAGAGATGCAAAAGGGAAGTAGTATTTGTGAAGTCAACAGGGATTACAAAATGTGGGTAATGTAATTGATAGGGAAAAGTTCTTCTATTATCTGACTTATGGGGAAAACAAGGAAAGGTGAAATAAAATAAATATTGAAGGAGGCAGGGAGATGATGAACAAGTTAGAGTGTGGCAGTGATCAGGGGAAATGTGGGAAGAAATAACAACACAGAAGAATTATTGGAACTTACGAGACTGGAAGAGTGGAGCTGGGTGCAGGAATGGGCAGAGGGAGACAGAAGTACCCAGGCATGTGAAGATAAGTGTAAACTGGCAGAGTAAAGAGAATAATTTAGAGGCAGGGTTTCAGTAGATGGGCAAGTGAAGTTGCTAAATGAAGGATTTGTGGTAGAACGCAAATGGAGAGCAGCCATGGAATCTTCTTCAGAAAGGACCAGCAAAGGGAGTTATTCAACTAGAAGAAATGGTGTGCAAAGGAGCGCGCAAGAAGAGTAGCCATCATTTTAGTTTTAAACAGGTGAGAGATAGAAGTTAAGACCTTTTGTCCTCTCTACATGGTGTGAGGCATTCAAATGGATATTGGAATTTACAAAATCGAAGATGAGTTTGCAATCACACTACAATATTTTTTCATTCTGACTGAAACAGTAGAGGCCCAAGTTTGCTTAAAGAGTTGTCCATCACTAGATGTAGGCGTGCATTGCATTAAATGGTTTCTCAACTATTAATTTCATTTTTGCCAGGTTCAGAAACAAAAATGTGATGTTGGCTCACATGAAAGAAAATCACACAACAGACATGGAGTCAGCCTGAATGACAAGTGAAGTACCTCGCTCCTCCAGACTCCCCATAATGGTAATTAATAGAAGAACTAAAGAACTCAACAAATAAACAACAGACTAACATCCCAGGCAGCAATAACAGAGTTAAAACTCCAACAGGAACCACCAAGTCAGTCTTACATTTGTTCAATAAAGCACTGCAGATTTTATTTTTATACCAATCAGTGACAGACACTTTTCCAAACAAAAGACTGAGGCATAAATCTTTTCAAAGCACAATCACCTTTGTGCACCAATAGCTAGAAAATAGTTTTGTTGCAACCCATTCAGTGCAAGTGAAGCACTAATGTGGAGAAACAAATGCCATCAAATAGAAAATTTCTAAAAGATTAAGAAAATTCCAAAGTTATATTATGAAATTCATTTGGCCACACTCAAATCATCCATGGGTTTGAGAGCTGCAGATTCGCCCTCCCCCTAGAACTGGTGGTGAATTTGCTTGATAAATCAAAGAGACCTGGTGCTTACACTGCTTGCCTGCTGTCCTTACAGGAAGAGGGGAAGAATGCACAACAATGTGTAATACAAATAGTGGAAAAAAGGGGGAACCACTGCCAGTAGGGTGGTTCAACCAACTGTTAAGCTAATAAGCACAGGCGTTTGGAGTCTTATATCTACCCACAAACTGCTCTACATTAAGATCTAATTAACTTTGCTTCTTTTAACCCCAGGAAGCAACCTACTCTGCTCGTGGTCCACAGACTGTAACTAATGGTCAGTGTGGAGCCTTTCTGAGGCCTTTTTTCATTCAAATTGTCATACAGCACTGAAGAGCCTGCAACAATGTAGAGGACTACATGGGGGACGGCCTGCGAGAAGATGATGGAATAATGCACGCCTATGCCACCTTTGTCCATGAGTATCTCCTACTGTGACGTCTGTTCCACAGCAGCTGTAACTCAGCCTGACATCTTGAACAAGGCCATATTGAACAACTGTTTAATACTTCGACAATCATTTTTGGCTGTAGCTGTTTTTTTTACGTCAACCATTTTATAAAGAAAGACAACCTTCACTTGGAACCCCAACTTACTACAATTAGTAATGATCGCTCATAAGTTAGCAAACGTGTTAGGTCAAAACGTACCCATTCAATGGCCAAACCATTGTGTTTGCTTAGTTGCTGCTTAAAATAGAATGATGGTAGTGGAGCAGGTTAGCAACATGAGACTCACAATAGGGCTGAGCAAATAATTGTCAGGGGAGTTGGACACATGTCAGTCTGTGTGCAGTGACATTCTGAGGTGGCCCAGTGTTTCATGAACAGAATTAATAGTCATGTGGTTTATCCTAGTCTTTTACTCCATTTAACAAGGTATCCTTGATCCAGACAACTGCAGTCTAGGATGGATATTAGCATTGTTAGAGTCTGCAGGTTAAGCAGGTCAGCTGTGTTTATCATTAGCTTGCCACATTGACGAGAGATTACAGGCAGTGCTGTTAATTATTGTGCATTCTAAGCATTTCCAGCAAGAACTCCCATTTTGCTGGTATTATCCTTAAACGACTCCTCCACGGATTAATAAACCAAAGCTCCAGTAAAACAACATTAGTAAGACAGCAGAGTGCAAAGGCCGCCAGGGAGGGCCCAGTGACGTAACTCTGTGACCTAACAAAAGCGCGTGCAAGTGAGAAAATTGATCCTGTATCCCCTGGCCTGGTAGTGAAAAAAACTGCTACTGATTGGGGTGAAGTGGGTCACCCGCATCTCCAGGCCCCGGTGCACTGCACCTGCTTCACTGTTAATAGCTAGGCTCCTGGCCAGTGCTTTAAATGAAATACAGAAGTTCAGGCACTCAGTCTTTAGAGTACATGTTTGTTCCTTGGAAGTGCCGGTATTCTCCCATTAAATTTGTGGCATCAGCGCTGAAAATTGCCGGTACTCTCCCTTTCAAATTGAAGAAGAGTACTTGCCCATTTAAAGCACTGCTCCTGACCTAACTGGACAGGACCCGGTTTTTTGTCGAGGGGCAGGGGCAAGCTCGCTGCAGACGACAGATCCACAGACAACTGCAGTTTTCCAGAATTTAGAGGTTCCTCAAGGGCCTCCGCAGATATAGCAAAGCAGGAGGTTCAACCAGGACCCCTGGCCCTGCTCCTGGCCCGGCCCTTTGCATGAAGGGAACAGGGCCGGGTGTTAAAACACCAAGTCCGTTCATGTGGCACACAAAAACGGAAGAGCTCAAAACGGCAAACACACAGCTGAAAGGTCCGCCAGTAAACAATAACATTTCCCATCTTACCGACCGTCAAGAAATGAAGCGACCCTTCAGCCCTCGACACCAAGCACCGGGGGTCTACGAATATGAGCAAAGTACCATCAGCAACTTAGATAATGTGTACGATATAAAACAATAGAGACAGGAATCAAGCAACGGCGTCTGACGTGGTACTCTGCATGGGCGCGTGCAAGGCCTCTCCATTTCTGCTTCCTGTAAATGCTGACGGCAGCGAATTTAAAGCAGTGCTATTTCCTTCCGCCCTGCCAATTTTCCTCTGTTTTACAATTCCAGAACTGCCCTGGCCCTGTGGATAAAAGACCTGATCTTTATAGAATCTCTTCTAAAAAACAGATAAGCATGCTTGCCACGTGATACGAACGGAGTTGATCGAAAAGCTCACGCCAGAATCCAATAAAAACCGCGGATCGATA
This sequence comes from Pleurodeles waltl, assembly GCF_031143425.1. NCBI lineage: Eukaryota > Metazoa > Chordata > Amphibia > Caudata > Salamandridae > Pleurodeles > Pleurodeles waltl. Next base: position 295,738,627 of record NC_090439.1, on the reverse strand, counting down.
GCTCCGCGGCCCAATTTTGTGCTGACTGCACGGCAGCGTTTCCCTCCGGATTCATCCCAATGTAAAACCACTGTCCCAAACATCAATACTTGGAGGCCAGGAAAATTGTACCGCAGTAGGTGCAGGGAAAAAAGTCGGTGCATCAGAACAACACAGAGATTGGAAAAACGGCCAAAACAGATTGCCAAATAACGAAGAGAAAAGCTGCGGGGACCGTTTTCCAATTAAAGTGAATGTCAGAGACGTGCCCCTGGCTGACCAGAGCCGTCCGTCTACAACACCTGCACGCCACGGTCATCTTCATGCCCCCCATCGTGGCTCATTAGGAACTGACCGGAGAAGAACCTGCAAGACCCCGGCGACTGACGGGCTGACAGGCATATGCATCATGCATTTAACTAGGCAGATGTAAATATACCCTCTGTCAGCAGCGGACACGCAAAGGTACCGCCAGGACAAACACACGGCTCCTCCCCTTCTATACAACACACACAGGCAAGCACAGGCCCCAGAAAGACGCACACAGCCGATCAAAATACGCGCCCTATACAGAAACACGCATGAACCCCCACAACCACACCACACGCACTGACAAGTGTAGACTCAAAGGACACACTGCCACTCAACATTTACACACTCCACAGAAACACGCACGACCCCATCTATCCGCACTACACCCATCGGCGAGCAGGATCCATAGATACAATCACACAAACATGTCCCTCATATACAAGCACACAGACGCAAACATTACACACACACACACACAGAGGCAACCCCACTGGCGCCAGACATGACTGTCCCTGTACAACACAAGCACTCACTGACACACAAGCACACACATACCCACGGGCACGCCACACACATACGTGTGCTCCATGCACGCAGATATACACTCCACATACACAAAGTACAAAGACACGTAAAGTACCCAGGCACACGCTTTCATAGACAGATCCGAAAGGCACACGCTTTCATGACAGATCATAGGCAGACGCCTCGCACACGCATAGATTTACATACAGACACACAGGCGCACACACCCTCGCCAGGCAGATAAACACAAACCCGCAGGGCACACCATCAATCTGCATGCAGCCTCACCTTCCCGAGCTTCCTCTCCGCGACTGCAGTTGCTGCAAATGTGCTTGATCTCCTTGCCGATGTGACAGTGGATGACAAAGGACACGTTGTTGTTGTTGGTGCTCGGCTCCTTCAGCGGTTTCATCCTCACCAGATAGAAGGCTTTCTTCCTCGCCTTCCCCTGGCCGCCCGTGTCTGGGGCGCAGCCCGGCGGTGAGGAGGAGGCGGCGGAGGAGGAAACCATCCCGGGCTGCCTGGCGTGTGTGAAATCCGCCATCCGTCCACCCCTGCAGCCTCAACCCGATCTGACACACCGGCGCGTGCACACGCACACACACGCTCACACATGCACAGGGATTAGGGGGAAAACACACATAGGGGGCGGGGGAGGAGCCCGCCCCAAGTCTTACTGACCTCTACGAACCTGCTGCGTGAACCAATCTGAACAGGGGGATGCTGTGAGCGAATGAATGGCACCGATGCTACACCTGTGACACCGCCACGACCCTCCCCGTGGCTGAGTGAAACAATCCTCCGTTTTATGGCTGCATAAATAACCCCACGGACAAGCACAGGCAGAAACTACAGAAGGCAAGGGTAAATCAGGACCAAGCAGAAGTTCCGCGTCGGTCAAGGGAAATCACACTCTCTGAAGTGTGCTGTGCTTTATAGGAAAGGAGAATAAATTAATGTTGATTCCACAGAAAAGTGAGAAAATGAAACAGTTTACAAAAATCCCTTCTCCACTACTAGGCTTTCCACATTAAAATTGCTTCTGTTTCTGGCTTCTACCATATCTAAGCAAACGTTCAGCAAACGTGTTTCGCCCAGTCAAGGCTGTTAGCCCAGGGCCCTTTTTAAGGAAATTTCACAGGATACACCAAACTGCTTCCTGTGACAGTTCCACCTCATTGACATATGTATGCACACAGACCGAGACAAGAGAAATGGTGACCCTCTCTATATGAAGGTTTTCTAAATGGAATATAAAGACAGTGGCCTAACAAAGACGCCCACAACCTCTGTGGTGCGTTGGAGGGGGGTGGGGGTTGGTGGACGGGGAAGGAAAGCTACAGAGGGCCTCCTCAGCACAGTACTCTGGTCTGAGAGCTCTAGAGTGAGCCCAGAGGGTGGCCCCTCCAAGAACATTACAGATAGGGTGACCACCTGGCATTGATGCAAATTCTGGACAGGACTGTAAAAAATTCAGGACAAAGTGTCAACATTCAGGACAAAAATTCAGAACAAAGGGTCAAAATTCAGGACAAAAATTCAAGAACAAACGTCAGTTTTACAGACACACGCAAGAGAGGCCATGCCTCACTATGTTGTCAGTGCATTTATTTACTCTTTTTTAACATAGCACTATTTATTCACTGTGATCTTTTTGTGATTGCCTCCTGGTATGCTACATTCAGGTGTCACATTACTTTCTTGTTCAGTAGTAAATTAATGCCCTTCAGTACTGCGGCAAGGGCATCACCCCTACCCAAATCTACCTGATCTTTCTTGAAGAGAAAGTAACAGCAACATTTTGATTATGTTTCTGAACATTTTAAAACCCCTGGCAAACAGTTTGGGAAACATTAAGGTAATTAACCTTATTCTAGTTTAAACAAATTGAACAAAAACATCAGGCTTACCCCAACCGCCCATGGACTTTCAACCTATTTTTTTTTTAAAGATGCAGGGCAGATGGTGTGGGGGCGACAGTCTCACACCTAATGTCAGGATGTGAGGTTCCCACAACTTGTCTGTAGTCTCACAGCACTAGAGTGTATGTCTGGGGCTCTACATTTATCTAAGAAATGGAAGCCCGGACTACCAATCAAAGATAATAAAAGAGGAGGATGAAATCGAGTTCAAATTGGAGATCCACAGCAAGTAATTCAAAGGGTTGTTGCTAAAAACTGGATAAATAAGGAAGAGAAGAACAAAGTGGGACAATTCCTAAAATCAGACAAGATGGGCCCACCAGGACTATCGGAAGGTATTGGGTACCTGGGGAGTTGTCTCTGCACACAGGAGAGAAACAGAAGAGGCACTGTCAAGTGGTTGAACAAGCATCACCCATCCACCTTGGCAAACTCTTCTGGTGCAATGGTCCGCTGTTCATGCTTGTGAAGGGTGAGCAGGGGCCAGACCCCTTGCAAGGTTGTGCAAGGCGATTGCCTACTTTGTCCATGTCTTTAGATGGTTTAGAAATTGAGCAAAAGCCAAACTAGTGATCTGGGTTTTCCTTAAGTGTCAAGTACACATAGAATCTTCAAAATATTTAGGATGTAAATTGCACAAACAAAATGTAAACATTTTAAAATGTAATTAGTGTTTCTTTAACATATGGCACTGTTTCCCCCTTTTTTTATACAAGGAGATCTCAGATTGAACTGGGAACCACTTACCTTTTGATACCTAGTGATTAATATCTACCATTCTCCCACTTATTTGCAGGATGGAAATCTCGGAAGAGCGTCATGGTCCCTCCAAGCTCAGTTTGCTTTTTGGTCTTCTCTTCTGCTTTCTGTAGTGGGACACGTGACACCAGTGAAGGTGGTGTGCTACCCCAATGATAGTATTATTTTGCAAACCTTCCCCTGCTCATCCTTCATTCCTTCTTCAGACATGCCACACATCTTATTTGGTCACTGCAGCACCGTTGGGTAGCTCTTTCTACTCTAAAGCTACCTGTGACTGTGGGTGGATTAGGTCTTCTGGACTTAGAATGCTATTATTCAGCTGCACAGGTCCAATGGGTGGCTCGCTGGCTTTCTGCCCACCTCCCTGCATGAGATGGGGTTTACCAGTTACGTCTTTTAAGGAAGTCTTAATGCACTGCTCATCGTTTCCTACTGACCATTCTACGGATCACCATCTGGCGTTATCATGCACGGCTTTCTCTTTCCTTGCTAGAACCTGTAAGCTCACTGACATGAAGAAACCCTATGCCCCTGCACTACCTTTGCTAAGCGTGCCCACTTGCACAGGCCGGCTATGCTCAGAGCAACTCCATCAGTGGCATGCTGCGGGCATGTTAAAATTGGGTGATTTATTTCTAAAGAGCGAGCTACTAAATTTCCAAACCCTTGTGGCAGACTACCATCTTCACCCCGGTCAACTCCTTACTTACAACCACCAAAATAATCATTAAATGCCCTATTTCATGTCTGCCACCTAGCACTAACCCTACAAGAGGTGTGCCAGAAGCTCTGTATCATAGGAAATGGTGGCAAACTGATAGAATGGCTGTGCAGACCATTCCTGCAACATGGAAACCACACCAGGTCTTCTCGTCATACTACCTGGGTAATTGATGTGGCCAAACCTCTGGAATATATGGACTGGACTAAAATACTGGACTTTCCCCACAAAGTATCCCACAGCTGTCACTTTAAGTACATTCATAGTGCTTCCTTGTGAATGCATTCTGCCCGTTGCTTGCCATTGGCCTTGTGGTTTGTAACTCACATTTTGTTGCTTTAAATTTGCTGGCTTCATTTGTTTTAGGCTACGCAGCTTCAGTTCGTCCCTTGCCTTGCCAAAACCTTATTTACAGTATCCTTCCGAGTGCTCCCTTTCTGTAAACAGGCATGTAAATCTTGTTCTTATCTCATCACATTTGAAGCACATTTTTGTTAATTCTGAACTGTGCTGGAAACAAATACCTTTATATGATTAAAACAAATCATTGCATTAGGTGATGCAATTTCCATACATCATCGTCTGTGCACAGTATAGTATGATTTGAAAAACTGTATATCTGTGCAAATGTAATGGTCATTTCAATAAAAAATGTGTTGTCTGTAATGGTAGTGTGTTACCACACCATGCATACTCCACTCCACTCTGCTCTGCACCACTCCACACCACTGCACCCTACTCTGTATCACTTTACTTTACACCACTCCATGCCACGGCACTGCACTCTTCTCCATTCTGAACTACTCCACATTATGCCACTGCACTCAATGCTACTTCACACTATGCTTCTCTACTCTGTACCACTCTACTCTATGCCACTGCACTTTACGCCTCTCTACACCACTGCGCTCTGCTCCTCTGCACGCTATACCATTCCAGTCAAGGCAACACTAATCTAATCTGCACAACTCCATTCTCTGCCACTCTGCAACACTGCTTTGTACGCCACTGTACTCTAAGCTAAAACACTCTATGCTAGTGCACTTTAATCTGTAACACTCAACTCTATGCCCCTGCATTCCAAATCAATACACTGTAACTCACTTTAATCTACTCTGCACCTCTGCACTCTATGCCACGGAACTCTACACTACTTTACTCTATGCCATCACACCCTATGCCACTCCAGGCAACTCCACTCTACCCTGCACCTCTACACTCCAATCCACTTCACTCTACAGTGAAACAATCTACTTTATGACACTGCACTCTGTGCCTCTGCATTCTATGCCACTGCACTCTACCGTACACCTCTCTACTCTATGCCACTACACTCTACTCCGAAACAATATATTCTACTCCACTGTACTCTGTGCCACTCTGACCACCGCACTCTAGTTAAAAGCACTCTACACCACTGCACACTGACACTCTACTCTGCACCACTGCACTTCCCGCCACTATACTCTACACCACTCTACTCTGTACTACTGCATTCTGCACCAATAAAATCTATTCCACTGCACTCTATGCCACTCTACTCTGCCCCATGCCACTCTATGCCACTGCACTCTACACCAATGCACCCTAAACAACTGCACTGTATTCCATTGCCCTTTACTCTGCACCACGGTACTCTATGCCACTGTACTCTGTACCTCTTTACACCACTGCACTGACACTCTACTCTGCAACACTACACTCTACACCACTCTACTCTGTACTACTGCATTCTATGCCACTGCACTGTGCATCACTGCACGCTATGCCACTGCACTCTAGGCACTATACTCTACTTTGCACTGTGCCACTCTACAATACTCTACTCAGCACCACTCTACACCACTGCACTCTATGCCATATGAGTCTACTCTGCACTCTAAGACACTGCACCACTCTGCAATATTGCACTCTCTGCCACTCTATTGTATGCCACTCTACCCCACTGTACTCTATATAACTCTACCCCATGCCACTCTATGCCACTGCACTCTGCGCCAATGCACTCTAAACAACTGTACTGTACGCCACTGCCCTCTCCCCTGCACCTCTGTACTCTACTCCACTGGTCTCTGTGCCACTCTACTCCACTCTACATCACTGCACTGACACTCTACTCTGCAACATTGCACTCTCTGCCACTGTACTGTACACCAATGTACTCTGTACCGTTGCATTCTATGCCACCGCACTCCATGGCACTGCACTCAATGCCACTCTACTCTGCATCACTCCACTCTACGCGACTGCACTCTACAGCACTATACTCTACTCTTCACCACTCTACACTACGCCACTGCACTCTCTGCCACACAAGTCTACTCTGCACTCTATGCCACTGCACCACTCTACACTCCTGCACTCTCTGCCACTCTATTGTATGCCACTCTACTCCATTGCACTCTATGCCACTCTACTCTGTCCCACGCCACTCCATGCCACTGCACTCGAAACCACTGCACTTTATGCCAATGCACTCTAAACAACTGCACTGTACCCCACTGCACTGTACTCTGCTCCACTGGGCTCTACGCCACTGCTCCTATGCCACTCTACTCCACACCACTATGCCACTAACTTTTAGCCATGCTGAACAGCAGCCACTCTGGTGTATAACATGGCTAATGGCTAAAACACATTAGCAAAGCCAATAACTCTTTCGTAGATGAGACCTATTGGCTTTGCCAATGTTTGTTAGTACTATGAGGTACAGAAGTCCCTGGAAGAACTGTGAATGTGTAAGTCCTTATCTTAAACATGCATTAGACGCCTCGTCAGGGGTAGTAAGCGCTATATAACTACAATTACATCATAATCAAGGCTGGTAGAAAATGCGCAAATACATTTCGGTTAAATAAAAAAAAGTGCTTCTCAAATACAGATTTGAATAATATACAGTTAATACCTAATACTGACATTTTTTACAACACTCCATTAAAACCACACACTCCACAGCTCACCTTGGAACCCCATTACTTTACCTCTCTAAAAGAAAATATCTTTGCCATCAGAAAGCTTCAAGTGACTCCTTTGGTTAAAGTCAATGCAGGTTTTCAAGCCCCTTTGCATTTGCAGATTTACCAGTTGCCCACATTTGCATTTCTTTAGGGAAGGAGACACTCTAGCAAGAAGGTCTGTTTCTTATCTGTCCGCCCCTCCCGCCGAGCAGTATAGACTCCCTGCTGTTCAATCCAGCTGGGGAAAATATGCTGCCCGTAATTTCGCCCTACCTTCCGTTGACCTTTTGGTGAAAGGCTAAAATTACGGACAAATGCCGTCCGTTAAGCCTTTCATCACGGACAACGGACGGCAGGGCGAAATTACGGGCAGTCCGTGAAATTTACATACGGGTGGTCACCCTATTTGCAGGGGGCATCTGCAAGTTTCGTTATGCCACTGTATATAGAGTGCAATCTCCTTGAAAATACCCTATGCCACTAGATTTGACAGTATAGGACATTTACTCTTTCTGGGCATATGATGTGACCCTCAGACACTACACTCATAACCATACAATCCAAGCTGTTCAGAAGTGAGTGCACATGACCTTTGGTAATGTTCCGGGTACTTCGGTCATAGGGCTTGGCCTTCCATACTTTGGAGAGAGCTATGTGTGTATGGCTGTCTGTAACTGGCAACTTTCTCTAGGTATGAGAGTGTATCTTTAAACTCTATTCAACTGAAGTTTTTAGGTGAATTAATGTTTTTTAAACTTCCCTTTAACAAAGAGTTTTAAGTGACTTTTTGTGCTTTTATGATGTATACTTTGATCCTTGCCCAAAGTATCAAAGGGGCATGGCCTGAGGTTGAGCTTTGTGGGTACTAAGCACGAAGTATGGCTTTCTGCCATGTCCTCCACCCAGTCTCCAAGTTCAAAGAGCCTGCCGGGAAAGGCATAAAGTGTCTGGCCCAAAAGTGACCCTGTCCCTGGCAACCACTGAGCATGGCTTTTGCTTTGACAAGTAGGCACTGGGACTACGCACAAAGATATCTTGACCTTAGTACCAGCTTATGTATTGGATGTGCTTACTTTTTCAAAGTTCATAAGCCTTTATGAGACATTCTGAATTGTGATATAAAAATTATAATTTTTAATAAACGCCAGTCAATACTGCACAATGTGATCCTTGTTACTGCAAAGCAAAACATTTAAAAGGTAATTGGTGCAGTAACACAAACCATATTATCCATGCTAAACGTTTCCACCAACTTTCCTAAAAGTGGAACATTCCATGTGGAGGACTGTTGAACCTAACAAAAACAGACGAAAGCATAGAACGATTCACACAATGAGAATATCTACTCCGTGTAGTGAATAAAGCACAACAAAGAAAGCATACAGTGAAAGATATGAAATAGTGACATCTATCAAAAATAAAAAATGTGAAAATGAAATCGAAAAGTTAAAATTCATAACAAGCTTCAATACAGGTCGATGGGAAGTAAGAAAAATCTTACAAAAAGCATTGGCCTTTTATCATGAAACAAAGCTATGTAAGCAGTAATAGAAAAAGATAATCAATGATTTATGCCAGAGCGAGTCCTTTCAAAGATATGTTGCTCCCAAACCACTTTGTGGACCAGAAAGAAAATAAAGACAGCTTGGACAATTCGGATTGAACTTGGAATTTGCAACAAAAGTAAGTCTTAAGAATGGATTCAATTCAAAAGGGGTAACAACTGTTATACACTATATTTTTTCAAAAAGTGAGTAAATTATTTGGGGCAACTCTGTAGGTTTGAGAGAGAATTTTACTTGTCTTGGTGTTTGGCGATACGTTTATCACTATTATTATGATAGTTTAGAAATAAGGCAATTGCTTTTCAGTGAAATTGTATTTAGGTAGAAGTATATAAAACATTTGGTATAATTTAATTCTGAATCTTGTATTATCACTTTGATCAGCTACACAGAAGATCGATAGCATAGGATTAAATAAGCAAAAATGTCACATAAAACGTAATGTTTTAAACTTAAAAAACAATGACATTCGCCAGTTATAATTACCTGAAGTAACTATAACTCAGGCCCTCACCATGAACTGCTTATGACCTCCCATATTACATCACTTAAGGCATTTTCTTTGACATCACTGATGTCATATGAAATGATGTAATTGATGACAATATCATGCATGGTGAGGGCATTAGTTCTAGTTACTTTGTTACTTCCGTTAACTGTAACTGGTGAATTTCAGTGTTTTCTCATTTTCTGTTTCTCCCTCTTTCTCTCTTATTTATCCTTAATTGCTTTTCTTGGTCTCGGTCAAATTCTGATGCTGAAAAGTAAGTCTTATCTCCAAAACTGAGTGGCAATATTGACCACCAGCAGCCACGGATACAAAGTAATCAGTGCGAACACATATGTACAGATGCATTAAATCGAGATCCCAGACCATCCAATTGCTCCACAACTTTCTGAAGTTGTGGCTACTCTACTTGCAATTCTATGGGTTTGTGTGAACTAGGGATTAACCATTTTGCATTTATTTGGAAAGCATCTCTAAACAAGAAGTTGTGCTGAAGATTGAAAAGCTCTACCGACTAACATTAAAAACCTGTTCCAGCATGGTTAATTTCTCTTATTTTCCTGGTCTGGCTTAACAGCACAGCTGTTGCTAGACAATTATGTAAGAAACAATCACACATGTTGGGAGCCAGGAGTACATGTTTTGATTGGGCTGAAGTTGTGTGTTTCCACAAAAGTACTTGCTGCCCCATAGCTGTGATCATTTTGTTTATCCAGCTGTCTGAAGTTGAACTTTCAGGGGAACACAGAGGACAGTATAAGGCTATAAAAGTGCTTCAGATAAATAGATAATTTATGGCGTTTTTCTCTGACAGCAGCACATATAGGAGAAGGGCAGTCATTAATCTACATGGATCTTTAGGTCTGACAATTGACCTTTTATCCTAACCCAATATTATTTTACAGTTATTTGCTTCCACACAAATGCATATTAATTCCCATGCTATCTACTTGTAAAGCTTCACATTACTATACAACACCTTTTTAAAGCCAGACTTGTTGGCATTGTCAATGCTTCGTGTGTTTCTGATCACAAATTTTAGTTATCGCTGTCCTAGGAAAAAGGTATTTTTTCTGTATAAATTCTCCCAATATATTGTTGCTGCGGGGCTCTCTCATGATCAGGCCACTGGAATTATGCAGCAGCGGAGCAGCAAATAATGCAGCTAATTAACCTAAGCAAAGGTCATCCCACTGTGCGTTATCACGTTACATGTTTAGTAACTTTTGATTGTTTAAGCTAGAAAAATGTTTTGGTAAATCATGTAGATTATGCAGCAGATGACGGATGCAACAAATTCATAATAATGGAACTAAAAGCCAATGCTGCAGAGTATCATAATTCCAGTGGCCTTCTTCACAATTTATTCTGAACACATATCTGTGTAGGAAAAGTTTGGTAAAAATAATTAAATTAATATCAACAAATGACACATGGAGGAATGAATAATACAGAAATGTCATGGAAGGGAGTAGGGAGAAGTAAATAAGGCAAAGGACGCCAGCGTGCGTTTACCAAAACACGACCGCAAATGATAAGACTGCACACTTTTTTACTTACTGAAACAATGAGTATGGGCAGGCCCACTGGAATTATTTGGTTCTGCAGGAACTGCGTTTTCCACATAATTATAGATTTGCTGCACTGGCCACATTGTCCTTTATCTTCTGCATAAACTGCATATGTTAACAAAATATATGTTTCTGACTAGTTTGGACCAAAAGTTACTAAAGCACTGATAAACGTGTTTCTGTGCATTGGCAAGTGGCAGGGTACCTTTTAGTCGGTGATTGTTATGTTTAGGTGTTCGATTGATGCTAATGAGGTGAAACCTATGACTGTCAAAAATGACAAAAAAAGATGTCAGACTACCACCTTGTGCTGCCTACTTTCTTTTTCCTTGCTGTATAATTTAGTTAACCCTGCCACATAATTTGGACCCTCCCGCTGCATAACTCCAGAGGCCTTTAGCATGGGTGAGGTATAAAACAAGCTCTATATTTTTACAGACTGGACAACAGATGGCTTGAGTCATGCTCGGAACCTCCATTCTGTCACCTAAGGTAGCCCCCAGAATAAAGTTTCATCGAGGCTTTCCCCTCACAAACAAGAAGGCTCTTGACTGTGATTTTAAAAATGGGAAGGGTGGCGGGGCCTCGTTAGTTCTTGAGGTGTTTTTGATACTCTTCTCCTGGCCTGTGCACCACTTAAAACAATATAATACTTGCTCATTGTTTTCTGATTGCCTCTCTTTGCCTTTTTGCTGCAGCAATGCAAGACATCTGTGCAAGCGCGCAAGACAATAATTAATTAATAATCCAGCGGGGTTTATGGGTATCTCTGCTGCTTACTGTTTCTCTGTTCTCTAATTTACTCACCCTGGTCCGTCTTTATACCATCTCAGTGTGCTCAAAGTGCACACATACTAACATACACAATACATGCACATGTGCTTGCACAAACACATACACGGCACATGTGCATGCATCTTTTTAGGGTCGAGCGCAAAGCGTTCCGATACTGCTGTAATTTCCCTTTGGGCTTCTAACCACGCCCATGTTATGTCAGCCTTTTTCATTGGTTCATGGGCTTGCCTTTTAAAATCCGCTTGCTTTCATTAGTGAAATGCATGCATACGTCATACCTCTTCTGGTGTGTAACCCTCCTCGAGCGCACCAATCAACCACTGAAAACATACGAGGCTCTGTGTTTTCCGTATGGTTTCTGGACTACTTTTTCTCTTTATTTCGCAATGTGATCACGCTGGGTTTCACACAGCGTGGGCGTGCTGTTTTTTTTCCAATTAATGTGGCAAGAAAAGTCCTGTTAGGAGTTTATAACGCTAACGGCTCTAACTCGACGAAATGCAAGACCTGTTGCATTGTAAATGCTTGTTTATTCTTGAGGTGTGTAAAATACTCAGTATGGGGTGTGTGCACAACAGAAGTGAAAATATTACAGTGTGCTTTGTGCTAGCCCATTACTTAATAATGGTTAGCTTTCTTGTCAGTCTCATTTGCTTGTTTCTTATTTGATAGCTTTCCTTCCTCTTCATGTGTTCTCTTGCGTGGAAGATAGTCTCTTTACCATCCTTTTGATGGAATGACCGGTATCCCTCCACTTCTTGGATTCAGTGAACTGCTTTTTACTGCTCCATTCAGCACTCCTTGGATCAACACTGGTACATGTATTTGTGTACCAATTTACTACCTCCTCAGCCCCTTGCTTTTGTCAGTGGTTAGTCGGGTCCGAGATCGGAGCATTAAGGGGCAATAAGAAGACAATATGGAGGCAATGAGGAGGGTCAACACGAGACAATAAGGCAGTGATATTCACAGTACGGCCCGGGTGCCACGTGCGGCCCTCCTGACGTTTACATGCGGCCTCTGGTACACTGCAGCAGTAGCTGCTCTTACTTTATTGAGCACTGATATTCAAAAACATGTTGAATAAACTGACATGCATTTGTTTACAGGCTAACTGAAGTTAAAGAATGGAAGTAACTAAGGGGTCGTGCACCGCTGACATTTAGGAACATCTATATTTTAAAAGAAGTGCAACAAACGTGTAAAAATATGATAAGGTTGCTTTAAATTCTAAAGAGTGAATTTCATTAACATGCAGAAGTCTTTTACCTCAGTATATCACTGCGTTGAGATTTTATTTAAAGTGATAGTTTACAAATGTGAATTTAGAAACATGTATGATTCCCTGTCCTGACAACAGTGCCATTAATGTACCAAGAGGCAAGCCAGTTGTTAAGCGCACTCTCTGGGTGGCCTGGATTGCTATTGTAACTGGACATTATAATTTATTTATCAAACCCAAGCGAAGGTTTTGCACAGCGCACATCCTGTTTTTTGAAGTCCTCTTACATGTGATAATGAAGAAAATGAAGACAAAGTGAAATAAAACATTGCCCAGGATAACACAATTTGGTCAGCTGAAGAAGCCAGATTGATTCCAGGATTTCTGGTTTAACATTTTGCAATTCAGCCACTAGATGTACTTGCTTTGCCTCCTCTACGCCCACCTTACAACCTCCCTCCGCCCCAGAACCACTTAACTGCACCCCCACCCAACTACAACCTGCAGACATCAATGCGGCAGTTGGCACAACCCAGACCAAAAGTTTTGGCCCCTAGGAGAATGTTTGCGAGTACTCGTGCTATAAGGAGTATTAATGATTCAAAGTGCAGGCACCCTTCTTAGAATTTAATTTGTGACCCACCTCAACGAGGTGACAACATCTTCCCATTGAGCCCCTTCCTTTAAACAACTCAAATTACTCAAACATTGCAGTCACAGCTGTCCACTTTCATATGTATCACATGCCATCACTCTTCATTAAAGTTTAAGGGGTTGCACTCTGAGCAGGTCAGAGGTATGTGCGATCTGCCATTTTATTGTGGCTTGTCTTGTCATTTGGTGTTTTGTCATTTAACTTCATCTGCTCTCTGAGATGAACAATTTGCCTTTGATTAACATTCTTTACCTGCAATATTGCCGCTCCAGTTGCTTAGGCTCTGCATTTAACTCTTAGTCAGCTAATAGCGGCAGTAATAGTGCATACTAAGATGAACAAAAGTGTCAGTGCGCATGGCCTCAGTACACTGATTAAGGAAAACAGCACAGCCCCCAATGTTTCTCCTTACATAAGTACTATTGTGTGGCAAAGCAGCCAAGGATTACAAGGATAAAATAATTACAAAAACACATACTGTTTAAAAAAAGTTGTGTCTCATTAAACTAGCTGCTGCCCTTATTGGAGAGCCAAACACAACAACCACAACTTAAAGCAAATTTGTATACCCAAACTAAAGTAATTACTAGTGGTTACAAAAATCCGAAATCAACTATGAAAAAAACACGGTATCATTTGGTTCCTTAAAGGATAAGGGCACAAATTGGATCACAGTGGGGTAATTTGTGAAACTCTAAACACCGTAAGCGTGGTCTGGTCGCTGACAGCGGTGGCCACCTTTGAGTGAAGCGCAGCGGCCCGCAGGGAGAGGGACTGTTCACACTGCTCCATTGGCATCTGGACTGCCTCCTGACACGGACAATGGGGAGTGCGATCTAGGGGAAGAGGTGGAATAGCGTTTTGACGCCGGAGACACCCTGCTTCCAGCATGGCGCCAGGTGACATGGCGCTCGCGCGACCTGCAGCATACACAGCACAACCCCAGTTGGAGCCCTGAAATGGGAGTTAATGCCCAGGATCTCACAGGGAGTGGCAGGATCACCTGCCCTGACCCAAAACCTCAGCTGCTACACAGCCGGAGGATGTTACGAGCAAGAGGATCCCATGACCTGCGTTCCACAGTGAGTAGTAACTATGAGTGTGGGCTGCATGGGCCTCCACAACCCCCATGGTGATTCCACTGAGGGTCCTTGCGACGAGACCCAGTCCATGCCTTTGCACCTTCTCCACCTCCTTCAGCTCCTGGCAGATATCCTGCATAGGCGGAATGTCGACTCTCCCTACACAGTCACTGCACCACTAATCACAGCACCATTCCCTCAGACCACCGGTGACCAGCCGCAAATCAACTTTGGGTCACCTTGCTATTGAGAGAGACCAAATGTTATTAATATATTAGTCAATCAATCAATCATTGGATTTATAAAGCGCACTACGTACCCGTGAGGGTTTCAAGGTGCTTGGGGGCGGGGGGGGTGGGGGGAGCTGGTGTTACTGGTCAAAGAGCCAGGTCTTGAGGAGTCTTCTGAAGGTGAGTAGGTCTTGAGTCTGTCGCAGGTTGTTGGGGAGGGTGTTCCAGGTTTTGGCGGCGAGGTATGAGAAGGATCTGCCGCTGGAGGTCTTTCTTCGGATGCAGGGGATGACGGCGAGGTTAGTGGAGCGGAGCTGACGGGTGGGGGTGTAGAAGCTGAGTCTGTTGTTCAGGTAGGCTGGTCCGGTGTCGGGAAGCGCTTTGTGAGCATGGGTAAGAAGCTTGAAAGTGATCCTTTTGTCCACGGGGAGCCAATGACGGTTTCTCAGGTGGTGGGAGATGTGGCTGTGGCGGGGTACGTTGAGGATCAGTCGGGCGGAGGCGTTTTGGATGCGTTGGAGGCGTAGTAGGTCTTTTGCTGGATGCCTGTGTAGAGTGCGTTGCCATAATCCAGTCTGCTGCTGACGAGGGCACTGTTCTTCTTGTTTCTGTTGGGATCCACTTGTAGATTCTGCGGAGCATGCAGAGTGTGATGTAGCAGGAGGAGAAAATTGCGTTGACCTGTTTAGACAAGGTGAGGGAGGAGTCGAGGATGAAGCCCAGGTTGCGAGCGAGGTCGGTCGGTGTCGGCGGGGTTCCTAGTGCGGTGGGCCACCAGGAGTCGTCCCAGGAGGAGGGGGGGGGATCCTAGGATGAGGACCTCCGTCTTGTCCGAGTTCAGTTTCAGACGGCTGTTTCTCATCCATTCGGCGATGGATTTCATTCCCTCGTGGAGGTTGGTTTTGGCGGTGCGCGGGTCTTTGGTGAGTGAGAGGATGAGCTGGGTGTCATCGGCGTAGGTGAGAATGTTGAGGTTGTATTAGTGGCATAGAAGTTAGCATATGGTGATGAATTAACCTACACTTAAAGGCCTAAAAGAACAAAATAACACAGGTTTTAAAATGTGAATGTTTGAAATATGATGGACTATGTGGCAGCCATTCATATTAAATACAACTTTTAAAATGAGAGATTTTGCATTCATATTAAGTGAAGTATAAAATGAGTTAACGTTCAGAGTGTTTTATTAAGATATACATTAAAGACTGAAGTATTAAATGAATATGAATTAATCATACTTATTGATTAAATTAATTTTATTAATGTGAGTTAAATGTGTGCAGAGAAAATAAATACATGTTTAAATTAGTTCTTACATGTCATAAATAATGTTTGCAATAAAGTAATTTGCTTTGCATTTTTTATTTGAATTGTAAGGTGTGCAATAAGTTTATTATTGTTTTAATGTGTATTAAGGTTTTCTTAACTTGATTAGGCCTGAGAGAATCATTTTGCAACAATAGTGCAAAATCACTGGTTTATTCTATTATCCTCTGACCTGAATTTTTTTTAGCTTGCTAATGTGATGTTGAATGTCCTCTTGTATTGAAGGCAAGAAACATATTTGTTAATAACAATGTTGCATTCTTTGTTCTAGCTGTTAAATAACATGAGAAGTGTATGATTATCATGACAGATGTATTAGTTATTTAGTGACATGGTCATGGGCAGTGCAGGGCCCTCCTGTGCCTACCAGTCCTGGGTTTCCGCCAGCTTTATCACCGCCATGAAAAAGGCTGGTGGAAACTGGACTCATGATCAGCACAGCAGCGCTGACTTCAGCGCCATCGTGCACGACTCCGACCCCCACCCCCAGGCTAGTGGTCTCAAGACTACCAGCCTCATAATGAGTTCCTTTAACCTTTATCTCATTTTATTTTATTTCCTTTACCTGCAAGTACATTCCATTGCGTAATATAACCACATCATGCTATTGTGTTGTACTGTTGTGAGGATTTGGGTGTAATAAGTGATATGCCCAGGCAGCCTTATCATGCAGTCACAAATACTGTCTTGGGTCCAGTCAGGTGTATTAACCTTAAGCTCAACACTGGGTAGCTGTGGCGGTGATCAGTAAGGCTTAGCAAATGAACAATATGTAAAGCATTTAACGACAGCAAATCATAGAACATGAAAGCCACAACACAAAAGAAACAAGACACAAATTTATAAAAATAGAACATATTTTTAGGAATTTTTTGAGATCTTAAACATCAAAATCCACAAGAGGGTTCTGGAGATACAGATTTTAGAAGCAATAAACAACTTTTAATTCAACCGCAAACAAGCATTGGCCAACAATAAGTTTAGAAACTTTTAAAAAGTTTGAAAAAGTTAGTTTGACAGTTCCGGCACAAGTTGGATGACCAAGTCCCACAGGACAGAAGTCTAGGGGACCAAAATGGATACTTTTGGACAGTTACTTGGCCACCAGAGCGTTTTTAAAGCAAGATATAAACCTTACAGGATGACCGCAATAGACAACAATGGAGTGGTCCTGATGCTGAGGGATGCAGGCTTAAAGATGTTCAGGGATGCTCCTGATGCTGTGCAGTCCATTCGTGGTGAAATCCAGTCATGTCCTCGGTCCACAGGTGAGTGAGGCAACTCTGTTCACGGATCTCGGGGTCCCACAAAGAACTCTTAGCAGGGTTCCAAGGACTACCAATGTGAACTTTGCACTTTTGCAACACAG
Organism: Pleurodeles waltl; assembly: GCF_031143425.1. NCBI lineage: Eukaryota > Metazoa > Chordata > Amphibia > Caudata > Salamandridae > Pleurodeles > Pleurodeles waltl. The sequence goes on along the minus strand of NC_090439.1, from coordinate 295,721,126 downwards.
TGGTCACGGTGCAAATCTTTGGTGGAGGCTGGTGTCCTTCTTGGGTGATGAATCTGGTCATAACCAACACTCACGGGTCCAGCAGACACTAGGGCACTTTTTTGCTATCTCCAAATTGTTCTTTGGGGTGCCCACCATCTGGTAGTGGCAAAACTTCTGCGGTGGCTTACAGATATACAGCTTGGCTTCTTTCAGCTTTGATGTCCTCAGTGCCAGTCTAGGCGGACAGCCAAATGACCCTTGGAGTCACTTCTTTGGACTGGGAATACACTTTTTCCCAAGCCAAGGATGTAGTACAGGGTCCAAACTTCGCTAACTAAAGTGCAGCAGGTACCGTTGCTCTGGCATTGCAACCTTTCTTTGTGCCCTTCCAAAGGGTGTAAAGTGGCCTTCTTCTTGTACTTCTTTTAAATCCAGCGAGTACTGAGGGTTAAAGTGCCAGGGGTCCCATAGTTATCCCAGGAGAGGTCCTCTAGGGGACAATGCAGTCACTAGCCAATGGGCTACTGGATCCATTCCTACCTACTGACGAAGTTCCTGTGTTATATGGCATCTGGATATCCAAGAATGCCACATTCTTGCCCCTTCAGGTTAGCACAAGCCTTCCTCCGTCGTGAGGATCAAGGTAGCCCACCCTACAGGTGTGGCTACCTGAGGGCAACATGCCCACAGTAAAACTGGTTTGGGGTGACTTTCCCTTCTCTAGCCTTGTCTCCATGCTGTCTAGTGGAACAAAAGGCATCCTGCTTAGGAGTGTTGGCCAGGCAGCGCATCAAAGGTGGCTTCCCCTTTGAAGTTTGCCTCTGGGCTAATCCCCCAAGTGCCCATCTGGGTGCAGGAGGTGGCAACTCACTGCTGTGGCACTGCCTTTGTTCCTGAGCCTGGGAGTCATTCACACATCTCTCAGGTGGTCAGAAGCCTCTCTCTGTGAGTATGCCTTTGTGAAGCTGCTGGACAACTAGAGCACAGGGTGGCAACTTTCAAAAAGTTGCCTACCTTTAATAGTGACATTAAGTTCGAAATGGGCATCAGTTCACATTTAATGCCACAATTAATTTGATACCTTACATGACCCAGTTTGGTAGTGCCCATCAAAAGTTAGTGGGGTTTGGATGTCACAGGTAGCTCTATATTAGCCAAAGTAGATACCAATTTTACCCACAGCAAAACAACAATTTGGAAGTTTTGCTGCTAAGGCATATTGTAAAGCATATGTCTATCTTAAAATACAGCCCCCCTGCTGTAGGACTTGATGGGCCTTCTGTGAGAAATTGGGTTGTTGGTTGCTGGGGTATGAGACCTGGTCAACTAACAACCACAGTCCCTTGCAGGTTGGACCACAAACAGTCACTAATTTAACCTGTGTTTAACCTTGGGTAGCTTGGCACAAAAAGCAGGCAGGATCCAGGCAGCAAAGCAGTACTTTCAGGTACAGCAGCAGTCTGGCAGAGTGCACAGCAGTTCACAGCAGCAGGCAGTACTTTGAGATTCCTTCTGCAGCTCCAGCAGTGAACTGAAGTGAGAGCCCTATTTTTATACCCTGGTGCCTTGCTCTTAGAAGTTGGAAAAAGTTTCCAGAAGAGCTCTCTGAAGTTCCAGGAATTTCCCCTTTCCTCCCCCCCGGCTCCTAGCTGACTGTACTGACAATACAGGGTTGTTAAGCCTATTATGTGGTGGCTTAGCTCCGCCCCCAATCAAGTCAGTTGATGGTCCATTCAGACTCTGCTAATCCCCCTATTGGTGACTGTCTGGGGTGAATTCACAAAGTCTCAACTGTCAGTTACGCCTAGTCATGTGACCTAAAGCAGGTTACAAGCACAGGGGGCTAAGGGCAGGAAATGCCAACTTTTTAAAAGTGTAATTTTCAAATATGTAATGATAAATCCAACTTTACCATTAAAGAGGGTTTATCATTACAAGTTCATAGATACCAAACATGATATATCTACCACCTCTGGCTTATTAAATATAATAAGCAATCTCCAATGTTATTCCATGGGAGGGGTGGGCCACACAGTAGTGAAAAAATGAATTTGGGAGTTTTTCACTACTAGAACATGTAAAACTAAACAGTACATGTCCTACCTTTTAATCACACACCACCCTGCCCTATGGGCTAAGACCTATGTAAGGGAGGATAAGGGGAGTTTAAGGCTTGGCAAAGGGTTTTAAATGCCAAGTCAGCATGGAAGTGAGATACTGTCTTCAGGCTGCAATGGCAGACGTGGAACATGTTTTAAAGTGCAACTTAAGTGGGTGGCACAATATGTGCTGCAGGCCCACTGGTAACATTTAATTTACAGACCCTGGGTATATGGTATACCACTCTACAAGGGACTTACATGTAAATTAAATATGCCTATTAGGTGTATGCCAGTCAAAACATGTTGAGGGGAGTGAGCACATGCACTTTAGCACTGGTTAGCAGTGGCAAAGTGCACAGAGGCCTAAGGCCAACAGAGCAAAAATCCAGACAAGATGGAGGCAAGCAGGCAAAATGTTTGGAGGAAGACCACTCTAAGGCTGACAGGTCCAACACATTCCTTAGTAGAGACTTACATATAATGTTAAGGGATAGGTTGAATTTGATATTGCAAATGGCAATCGAACTGGCAGTGAAAATGCTGTCCTTCCAGTCTGCAGTGGTATGCTGCGTGCCATTTCATAAGTTGTCACAAGAAGGGTGGCACAAACAGAGCTGTAGCCCCAAGTGGACACTCTTTTCTACATGCCCTGTGTACCATATACTAGGGACTTATACGAAAGTCAGGTCTTTCCAATTGGTTGTATCCAAATCAGCATGCAATTTGTAAAGGATTAAAACACTGGCAAAAAGTCTTGTCAGCAGGCTTTGGTGCACTTTCAGAGTTGAAAAACAGCAGCTAATAGTCCAAATGGGGCCAAAAGTTGGGGGAAGCATGCAAAAAGCCTTTTTCCTTACAACTGTTCATATACATTTATATACTAATACAAATTACAACAAAGAAAATATTAAAAGCCTACTTCTACCTTGGTGTCACCCTACATAAAAAAGGAAGAACATAAGGCACACCTACAATCAATAAAAAGCAAAGCTACTAAAATATTCCAAAAGCCTAGAAAGACCATATTTGTCATCACTTATAAGGGACTTGAAATCCAAGTACATACCAACACTAACCCATGGCTTGCAAACGTTTCCAGATAAAGTAAATTATTTGATGAATTTGGAGCAAAGTAAACTATTTAGAATGCTTTTTAACCTTCCATGATCATCAAGCCATCACAAATTAGATTAGAATTTGGCCTAACTGAACCAGCAATTAAGAACAAATGCTGCCCTCTTAAGGGACTGGTTTAGTATGAAGGGAGTGGACCAAGAAGCCTTCAAGGGAAATCTTTGTCACAAATTTGAAAACTCGACTCTTCATGAATGACCCCCTGACATATTACATCTTCAAATATCTTGAAAGAGTTAGGAATGTCAAAACTATGGGAACAAGTACTTTCATACACAAACTTTAATGTCTCTTGAAGAAACATTTTTTCTTATTGTCCCGGGACAAAGACCTTTGAAAACTTGCCAGCCATACCCATACTAGTTTTCTCAAAGATATATATGCAAAAAATCAAACTTTTACATATCACACAGTTTCAAAAGCAGGGGCACTCAGCATTAAATGTCCACTATTAAATTTTGGGCTCTTTGACTTAGGAGAAGTAAAACAATCATGAAAACAGAAAAGAGACAATCTAGCTTGCTGTTTCTGTGACTATCACAAAGAAAGCTTATTTTGTTTATATGTTGTTGCCCTGTCATTTGCTACGCAATGCAAACTGTTTCTATGAACAACGATTAAGATATTGGGCATATAAACCTACAAAGAATTGTCCTATGTTCTAACAACACAGATGGTTTCTTTATTACCAACTTTGTATGTTTCATGGACTTTGTACAAAGTATATTGGACAGCCCAGTAAGTATACCATTAAACCCCTGCTGACAAAAAGAAACAATAGTATATTCCACGATTCTATTTAATAAATGGGTACCTGATTATTGGATGGAAATCTTCATTTATATTTTTAAATAGCTAACACTAAATAGTACAGACTGCGATGGGGTATGCCCTAAAGTAGAGATCACTTAAAATGCAGCCTTGTGTTTGAGGGTTGGTTCTACTGGTCATTAACTCATCATGATTATTTCTTGGTGGGCATGAGAGTTTACCTCTCCTGAATGCAGATTTATATTTGATATCTAATTTTTGCTAGTCAGTGGTTGTTTATACAAGCACGTTTGCATTGAACTTGTTTCCTGCAAATGAACTGTTTTATTCTGGTTTTAATACATAGGTATGCTATATTTTTACTGATTTTATCAAAATATTACTTTTATAACTGTTGTAATGGTTTGAAATAATTTAACAATAAATGCATTTAACTTTTTCTCTTTACCTGCTGTTTTTTTCTTTTCTTTTAATCATTTCCCCATTACCCCGAGCTCCTCGGTTGCTCCCCTGCCAACTTCCCTGTGATGACTTCTCCCTGCTCCCTCTATCTTCTCATCCAGTGTTTTCCACTTCCTCCATCAAAGTCCTTAAGAATTATTTTTTTAGTTTTTCAGGGCCTGGGAGCTGCCATTTACCTATAGGTCGCTCAATTTTCAATTAAGCACTTTTCCTACTCCATTGCTCCACCACCCTTCCTGTTCTTTTTTTTTTATTATTTGTTATGGCCCTGTCATTTGATGCCAGGCTGTTCCATGCTAAATATGTGCTCTTGAGCATGTTTGAATTTACTTGTTTTTATTTTCTACTCCAAGATGTGTCTGCCTGCTTGGAACGGTAATTAAAAACATGCTTAAAATACTAGCCGTATCACGCCATATGTGCACACCTACGTGGTGATGTGTGTGTGCAAGCATACGCCGCCATACTCGACCACCGTAACGTTATGCATATGGGAGCTATTTATACATTCTTTCGGCAAAATATAATAGGTTGCAAAAGCGAGTCCTGCTGGCTTTGCCAATAGTTGTTGCTTTTTGCTGCACAGATATGAGACATGGAAAATGTCGTAAAATGTTCATTTCAGACGGAAAACAATTAACCCAGGTGGGCTTTGTACTTCTCAGCAGGTTGCTATTGCTCAAACCTATGAACTTCTTATCCTTCCACTCGTCTTTACAACATCTGGATTTGCTCCAAACATACATATACACACAAGGCACACTACACACATGCCTGCACACACGTGCGCACCCCTCCTCCCAAACAGTAATGCAAGATTAAAAGTTGTTCGCGTGCCAGAAGGCAGGCTCAGGAATCCCGCCTCGCAGCAAAAGCCCGGATACTGGAGGGGATGGAGGCTTGTTGATGAGAAATCTAATCTTCCTGCAGTGCTGCATTAAAATGCCAGGTGCTCTGCCTTCGCCTGCCTCGTGCCAGGGAACTGAAGGTGTATACCAGCGTTCTACAGCAATGCAGAATTCTGGCAGAGACCGTGACGACTTCCGAGAGACGGGATCATTAGAAGAGGCATTTCCAGGGGGTCACAGAAAACCAATGAAAACGCTTTACCGTGCTAGCACACGTGCACACAGGCGCATAGAATGTTTTTTTTTATTTGATAATATTGCATACTGCTCATTGGAGTAAAGGTGGTGGGGGAATGGGGCTCAGCTTCAGATTTACCAACTGCCACGCTGGGACATCTTGTTAAAGCACATTGCATGAGAAGCGTGACATGGGCGGTTGCGGGGGGGGGGGGGGGGGCGGGCTTAAGGGGCACTGGACATTGAGAGCAGTGCGGCTGGTAGTGGTACTTAAAACGCAATATTTTTCAAACTAATCAACATTTTTAAGACTTTCAAAACAGATGAGATAGTGTGTGTGTTTTGGTCAGCGTGGGTATGTAAAAATTCCAGGTGAAATCCAACAGACACTCCCCATTGTCTGACAGAAAGCACTTGTACCTAACTATTTGTGACAGACTACATTGTGAAGGGTGATGTAACACCCCAAACACCCTCCTGTAGTTACACCCCTCCATCAGTATTTCTGCTCTCAGGAGTACCAACCCCCTAGTTTCTGGCACTTGCGGATGAGGAAATACCGGGCAGGTACACTGCCTTTGACCGATAGCCTTTGTCTGCAAGGATTAGGCAAAAAGCAAAAATTCTGTCTTGTATTGATTACATTTTCTGATGGTATTCTGGCTGGGTTCGGTGTTGATCTCAGAATGTGTGTGATATACTGATCAGACATACCTTTGAGATACATTTGAGTATCGTCCATGTGTTAATTTATTTACATATTTTTCGAGAGTTACGGTCCACCACTATCAAGCATCAGTTCACTGTACAAAAGGGAGGAAGTCATGGCAGCCATTTGAGGGGAAATAAGGGAGACCTGAAGAATGTAAACAGTTGCTGCTGGTGTATTTAGAAGGATAGGTATGAACCAACCCATATCGACAGCCAATCAAAAACATCTTCACTCTTTAGGTACGAAATAAGAAATAATAGCACAGCTGAATAAGAATAAGAATTTAGATTGACTTGTGTAGATTGATGAACAAATCTTTTTTTCTCTAATTTCAGACGTTTCTGTAGCAAGCTGTAGGAATGAAAGACTGGAGCCAACACATTGGCTGTGCTGTTCCTTTCATTTTTGCCTTTGTTCTTCCCGTTCCCATGGATTTTTGCTTTTCAGCAGACTTTGTGGGATCTCAAGTCCCTAGGAAATCCTCAAACCCCTGTCTGTGCACCCCGTGTCACTCCTGGTGTGCTGCAAGAATGGAGAGAACTTAGATGTGGTGCCTTCGCACATAGTCTCAAATATGAAGTCCCATTGACCTCTTCTGTGCAAGCACAGGATAGTGGCCACTAATTATTGTTTTGGTAAAGCCAAAGAGGCCCCTTGGAGTGCCTACTGCTATGCTAAATAAATGCAAGAGGCTTAGGGTAAGTTATTAAATTTAATGTAACGGTTGAGAACATTACTTAGAGCCATCACTGCTTTAACCATTCACAAGCATTAACATGGAGGAACAGAGAAAAACACTTTTGAATATTATGATACAACTGTAGTTAGGGTTACACACAGATGTTTTTGAACATTTACTTTTCTGTAACAATGGCATTGTGCAAGACAGAGAATGAGTGCAGCACTCAGAGGAGAACCCCAAGCTGACTTCCTCTTCCTTTTGTCTCTGCGCCTGAGATAGTCTGAGGGGACTCCACAGAGCTTCCCGCTAAAGGAGCCCCTTTACGGTTCACCTCCAGTACTTGCAAGAAGGCAGAAGTCTCTGCTATCCTAGATGTCACACCGAGGAAGGAATGACCGGGTGTTTCAAAATATGGAATACACTGGACTGTGATCGGGCATTTGGCTTCTGCCAAGAACCCAACTTTTTGACTATACCAAGGAGCTGCCCAGCAGCTAGCTAAACTTTTTTGGACTTTGAACTTGGTGGACGACTTGTTAAAGAACTACATTTCCTGGCTTGCTCTCATTCAGAAAACTTCTGAAAACATGGTTATTTTGCAAATAGGCCTCTTCTTTCCATTTCCGGTTTCAATTGAGCTAGCGACAGGACACCCATGGGTAATAGTGCGCTTTATAAATCTAATTAACATTAACATCCATATTAGAAGCCTGCCTGGTGTGCACTTCCTCCTTACTGGGCTGGATCCAAGGCAAGTCCCTGCTAAAACTCTGCTTCCCTGCCTTACTACTACTCTTCCCTGTTGCAGTGGCGGCCCGTCCTTTAGGGCGGAGGGGCCACGCCCCTCCACCTTTTGCCCCTCATGAAGAGTGTCTGTCAGGCTGAACAAAGGTCAGGCTGAACAAAGGTCAGCCTGACAGACACTCTTCATTTTCAGCTCAGACAGCCAGGAGCAGACACGCGCGATTTGTGTAGACTACTGGCTGCCTGAGCTGAACTTTGCTGGGCTGAGGAGGTCACAGCTCCTATGGGCATCACCTCCTCGGCCCAGCAAAGGTACCTTGAGGCCGTCCCCTGGGTGACGAGGAAAGCGTCACCCATTGACACTCGCCCTGGGCGCTTCAGCTTTAAGCCCTGAAGCGCCCAGGGCGAGTGTCAATCAGTGACACTTCGTCACAGAGTGGGGTGGGGTCAGCAGTTTCACTGATCCATCCCACTCTGTGACGAGGCTGGGACTGCTGCCTTCTCTCATTGGCTGACCTCAGGTCAGCCAATGAGGGAAGGCAGCAGTCCCAACCCTCCTGGGACCTGGAGGCTGAAGGTAAGTGTGTGTGTGTGTGTATGTGTGTGATGTTTTAAATTTAATGTTTTGTGCGCACGTGCATGTTTGAGTGTTATGAGTGTTGTTAATGGATGTGCGTGTGTGTGTGTGAAAGAATGAGTGTGTGTGATGTTTTAAAATGAATGTTTGGTGCGTGCATGCATGTTTGAATGGTATGAGTGTTGTTAATGGATGTGCGTGCGTGCGACTCTATGTGTGAAACAATGAGTGTGTGTGTGTGTGTGCTCCACCCGCCCCCCTCCCTCTTAAAGCTTCCGGCCACCACTGCCCTGTTGTCAAAATCACCAGCCAGCCCATGGAACACAAATGCAGGCTGCTAAAGTTGCAGCCTCTTTGAATATCTATGTTGGCATACATCTGCTTAGCACCTCTTATCCAGCACCTGCACCAGAGTTGGCTTGCCTGAAAGATCGACCTCTGCAAGTTGAGCTAACTGTACAGATGTGATCTGGGAAAATTCTGTCCCTCAGAGTGCAAGTAAGCCATCAATGAGGTGAGCTTAACATTGCCCCATGCAGTATGCTCTAGTGGACCATTGTCCCATGCTGTATGCTATAGTGGGCAGAAATAAAATGTGAATGACACTTGAAAAGATCAATTGACGAAGAGGGCTGCCTGAGAGACCCAAAATGAATTAATTTTATTATGATATTTTTGAAAAACATGAGGCTGGTAAGACAGCTAAAGCTGTCACAAGGCCAGGCCTAACAATGAAAACTGACACACGTTAAGTGAAATCTGAAACATAATCTTTGCATTTCAGAATTATCAGAAAAAATGTTATTGGAAAGAGGGGAGAGACAGTTTGGAGGTATGTTTTATTGCATCTTTAGGGTGTTTACCTTTGACATTCCTAAGTAACAAAATGTAACAGGAAAGCCGCCTCTCCTTCATCTACTATTGAACACAATATTGAATCTTTCCTTATTAAGTCATACAGCCAGATTCACCAAGGATTTTCATACTCCTATACTAGGTTTTACGTAAGTTTCTACAAAGCCAGAGCAATCTGTTTCTTATTAAGTTAATGAGTTTCTGTTAGGAACATCTGACTCAACTTTGTAGCTTGGCACATGCAGCAAGTCCACCCTCTGAGAAAAATGCATGTAGTACATGTAGAACAACACATAAACAACATTACAGTTAAGAAATAAGGGCCACATGTACAATGCTTTTTTCACCTCGCAAACAGCGAATCTGGCTGTTTGCGACGTGCAAAAAGCACCTCCCAATGCACAGACTCAGTTTTGCGATTCAGTAACATTGTTACCAAATCGCAAAATGGGATTGAAACTCGCCATTAGGAAGGGGTGTTCCCTTCCTAATTACGACTCGCAGTGCAATGTAGGATTGTTTTGTGACCGCGACCACGGTCGCAAAACAATCGCAGTTACCACCAGTGTCACACTGGTGGTAACACATTCGCAAACGAGAAGGGGTCCCCCTGGGATCCCTTCCCCTTTGTGAATGTCACTGAATTTTTTTTTTTCCAGAGCAGGCAGTGGTCCTACAGACCACTGCCTGCTCTGAAAAAATGAAACAAAAACGTTTCATTTTTTGTTTTTGTTATGCATCTCGTTTTTAAAAAAAAAACTACTTTATTGAAAAGCAGTCACAGACATGGTGGTCTGCTGTCTCCAGCAGGCCACCATCCCTGTGAGTGCCGCCATTTCCAAGGGGGTCGCACATTGCGACCTACCTCATGAATATTCATGAGCTGAGCATTTGCAACCCCCTTGCGAGTCACAAATAGTGTCAAGGACACTATCGTACATTCGGATTTGCGACTCGCAATTTGCGATTCGCAAATCGGAACTTTGCTACCGGTGGCCCCAAATGACATAACATTCCCAATGATAATAAAAGAGAACATTTTAATATGTAAAATAACACAAACATGAGGAAAGTCAGATCTTAGAATGAAAAACGATTGTAAAACCAAAACTGTTCTACAGGAAAAAAGGGAATGTTAAAGTTAATGGTAATCTAAGGGATGCAGTAGATCTCATCCCAGGCATCCTCTAAAGCCAATCCATGGTGGAGCACATTTGGATTCCACTAGATGGGTCACCCCTGAAAAAAGGTCTGGAGGACTGGGACTTAGGCACTCTTCTCTGCCAACCCTTGATGGAAGTCAAGCAATTGTTTGTGTTTGTCCTGAGCAAAGGTTTGCTCTTCTGGCGTATGGAGGCTGAAAATCTTCAAGTAGTCAAAGTTGGTAGCTGTAATTGGACAGAGCTTCAAAATACCCACTACTCCTTTGTTTAGGGTCAACATTAGCCTTAATACTCTCAGTCAAAGCTTGAGCACGACATACTGTCAAAATATATTTTTATGGGAAGGTTATGCCCTTTTCTAGGGTATTTCTGAACCTTGTCATGTCCTTCCAGCTTTCACAAACAGTGTTGTAACCTCTTTCCTGGGGTTCCAAATGACTACTAACTTCCAGAAACAGCTTCGTGGACACTAAGGGAAGGGCTCAAGTTGTAAGAAGCCTCTGATAACTCCAGGACAGATCCATATTACAATGTGCAGTTATAACTGGTTCCTGTGTTTCCCCTGCAGCAGCTGCAACTTCCTAAATCCACTCTGTCATCTTTACCCTCCAATCAGATGGCGAAAATATGGACATGGGCAGACAGAGGAAATGTCCAGGTGTAACTGACCTATCGACATTTCTCCCGGAAAGTCAGAGCTCCTCTGTCTCCAGGAGCTTCTGCGGTTTCCAGCTTGAAGAGAGAGGGTTTCATGTGTCAAAGGCTTCCTGAGAGGACCGGGACTGTTATGTCATTGAGTGCCAGCAAGAGTAGACCTGAATGAATGTTCTGATTTCAAATTTAATTCAAGAGACATCCTTTCAGCCACTCGAGCAGGCAGAAAGATAGGGTTCGTAGCAGAATAAAGGGAAATCCTATCTCTATCTGTAGCAGGCAGTCATATCAGACCAGGATTTTAAGCAGGTTGATTTAGTTCCTCTCCTGCATATATGCTTCCTGGCAACAGCTAGCCCACATACCTTTGTACTACAGAAACCCAAAAGTCCCCAAGTCTGATTTATTTCTGGCCACCCCTCCTTCTTGCCAAGTTCCTCCCAAGGGCATCCCAGTTCTTCCTACCAAGTATCAAAAACTCTCCAATTGTCAGGCCTCAGCTGGTCTCCATGTCATGTTTTGAATTTCCCCACATGCCTGAGGGTTTACTTACTCTGAACAATGATGTTTACTGCTCTGCCGTCCCTTCACGGAGAATTATCACATGGGTGTGGCGAAAGTAAGTTTTACTTCCTTCCTGAAACTGGGCTTTCGATAACACACAGATGGCTGCTGCTGTTCCTTAGTAGATTAAATATGTTTGGGGAGAAGGTGAAGTGAATCATTGTGGCTAACGGATTAAACCTTTAATAATATTGTTCCCGAATTTAAGATGCACGCCATGAGAAACCTGTAAACGTGAACAGGAAGTGAAAAAAATCAAAACCTCAAGTGTCATTGATATTTTATATTTATTTGTGTACCTTATAAAAATATGTAGCTTGTAGTATTTCCCTAAGATACGTCAATAAATTTAAGGTTGTTATCCAGGTCATATTTTAAAGGCAGGCATTTCAGCATGCTGCAGGATACGTGGGCTTTTAAGAGCATTTTGTGATTTTTAGAAATAAGCAAGGAAAACAGTGCCTTCATTCTTCACCCCCTAGCTCACATTTGCACATTCATGCAAAACCTTTGTGCACTATTACAGATGCATTCACAAAGTGTCAGTGATAGCACTTTAAAAAACTATGGGGAATATTTACTAGAACAAAACTGGCAGCGCCACGCTGCGTCACTTCCAAAACACAAGGATGAGCCGTTTTAAAAGAATTCGACACATCCCTGTGTTTCCTCCTCTGCCCGTGCTAAATTAGCTGCAGAGCGCCAACACAGCCACCCTTGCGCCATGGAGCAAAGATGGCTGTGTGAGAAAGTAGCCTCTTTCTAGCCCTGTTACCCCCACTTTTGGTCTGTTTGTGAGTATATTTCAGGGTGTTTTCACTGTCTCACTGGGATCCTGCTAGCCAGGGCCCAGTGCTCATAGTGAAAACCCTATTTTGTAAGTGTGGTTGTTATGTGTCACTGGGATCCTGCTAGCCAGGACCCCAGTGCTCATAAGTTTGTGGCCTATATGTATGTGTTCCCTGTGTGATGCCTAACTGTCTCACTGAGGCTCTGCTAACCAGAACCTCAGTGGTTATGCTCTCTCTGCTTTCCAAATTTGTCACTAACAGGCTAGTGACTAAATTTACCAATTCACATTGGCATACGGGTACACCCATATAATTCCCTAGTATATGGTACTGAGGTACCCAGGGTATTGTGGTTCCAAGAGATCCCTATGGGCTGCAGCATTTCTTTTGCCACCCATAGGGAGCTCTGACATTTCTTACACAGGCCTGCCACTGCAGCCTGCGTGAAATAACATCCACGTTATTTCACAGCCATTTACCACTGCACTTAAGTAACTTATAAGTGACCTATATGTCGAACCTTCACCTGGTGAAGGTTGGGTGCAAAGTTACTTAGTGTGTGGGCACCCTGGCACTAGCCAAGGTGCCCCCACATCATTCTGGGGAAATTCCCCGGACTTTGTGAGTGCGGGACACCATTACATGCGTGCATTGTACATAGGTCAGTACCTATGTACAGCGTCACAATGGTAACCCCGAACATGGCCATGTAACATGTCTAAGATCATGGAATTGTCACCCCAATGCCATTCTGGCATTCGGGGGACAATTCCATGATCCCCCGGGTCTCTAGCACAGAACCCGGGTACTGCCAAACTGCCTTTCCGGGGTCTCCACTGCAGCTGCTGCCAACCCCTCAGACAGGTTTCTGCCCTCCTAGGGTCCAGGCAGCCTTGGCCCAGGAAGGCAGAACAAAGGATTTCCTCTGAGAGAGGGTGAGACACCCTCCCCCTTTGGAAATAGGTGTGAAGGCTGGGGAGGAGTAGCCTCCCCAAGCCTCTGGAAATGCTTTGATGGGCACAGATGGTGCCCATCTCTGCATAAGCCAGTCTACACCGGTTTAGGGATCCCCCAGCCCTGCTCTGGCATGACACTGGACAAAGGAAAGGGGAGTGACCACTCCCTGGACCTGCGCCTCCCAGGGGAGGTGCCCAGAGCTCCTCCAGTGTGTCTCAGACCTCTGCCATCTTGGAAACAGAGGTGTCTGTGGCATACTGGACTGCTCTGAGTGGCCAGTGCCAGCAGGTGACATCAGAGGCTCCTTCTGATAGTCTCTTACCTCTCTTGGTAGCCAATCCTCCTTCCTAGGTAGCCAAACCTCCTTTTCTGGCTATTTAGGGTCTCTGCTTTGGGGATCTCACCAGATAACGAATGCAAGAGCTCATCAGAATTCCTCTGCATCTCCCTCTTCACCTTCTGCCAAAGGACTGCTCAGGATGCCTGCAAAATGGCAACAAAGTAGCAAGACGACTACTAGCAACCTTGTATCGCTTCATCCTGCCGGCTTTCTCGACTGTTTCCAGGTGGTGCATGCTCTGGGGGTAGCCTGCCTCCTCTCTGCACCAGGAGCTCTGAAGAAATCTCCTGTGGGTCGACGGAATCTTCCCCCTGCAACCTCAGGCACCAAAAGACTGCATCACTGGTCCTCTGGGTCCCCTTTCAGCACAACAAGTGTGGTCCCTGGAACTCAGCAACTCTGTCCAACTGACTCCCACAGTCCAGTGACTCTTCAGTCCAAGTTTGGTGGAGGTAAGTCCTTGCCTCCCCACCCTAGACTGCATTGCTGGGTACCGCTTGATTTGCAGCTGCTCCGGCTCCTGTGCACTCTTCCAGGATTTCCTTTGTGCACAGCCAAGCCTGGGTCCCCGACACTCCTTCCTGCAGTGCACAACCTTCTGAGTTGTCCTCCAGCGTCGTGGGACTCCCTTTTGTGACTTTGGGTGGACTCCAGATTACTTTTTTCTAAGTGCATGTTCAGGTACTTCTATGGGTGCTGCCTGCTTCTGTGAGAGTTCCATACATTGCTGGGCACCCCCTCTGTCTCCTCTTCCAAGTGGCGACATCCTGGTCCCTCCTGGGCCACGGCAGCACCCAAAAACCTCTACTGCAACCCTTGCAGCTAGCAAGGATTGTTTGTGGTCTTTCTGCATGGGAATACCTCTGCAAGCTTCATCACGACGTGGGACATCCATCCTCTGAAGGGCAAGTTCCTAGTCCTCTTCTTTCTTGCAGAACTCCAAGCTTCTTCCAACAGGTGGCAGCTTCCTTGCACCCTCAGCTGGCATTTCCTGGGCTCCTGCCCACTCTCGACACTGTCGCGACTATTGGACTTGGTCCCCTTATCTTACAGGTACTCAGGTCCAGAAATCCACTGTTGTTGCATTGCTGGTGTTTGTTCTTCCTGCAGAATCCCCCTATCATGACTTCTGTGCTCTCTGGGGGTAGTAGGTGCACTTTACACCTACCTTTCAGGGTCTTGGGGTGGGCTATTTTCCTAACCCTTACTGTTTTCTTACAGTCCCTGTGACCCTCTACAAACTCACATAGGTTTGGGGTCCATTCGTGGTTCGCATTCCACTTTTGGAGTATATGGTTTGTGTTGCCCCTATACCTATGTGCTCTCATTGCAATCTATTGTAACTTTACACTGCTTGCATTACTTTTCTTGCTATTACCTGCATAATTTTGGTTTGTGTACATATATCTTGTGTATATAACTTATCCTCATACTGAGGGTACTCACTGCGATACTTTTGGCATATTGTCATAAAAATAAAGTACCTTTATTTTTAGTACTTCTGTGTATTGTGTTTTCTTATGATATTGTGCCTATGACACCAGTGGTATAGTAGGAGCTTTACATGTCTCCTAGTTCAGCCTAAGCTGCTCTGCTATAGCTACCTTCTATCAGCCTAAGCTGCTAGAAACACCTCTTCTACACTAATAAGGGATAACTGGACCTGGCACAAGGTGTAAGTACCTCTGGTACCCACTACAAGCCAGGCCAGCCTCCTACAGGCTGTGCTCCGGGGGAGATTGTTTTTGTGCAGGAAGGAACACCTTCATGCACAAAAGCAATCTTCAATGGTGATTTGATCTTTCTATGGATGCTGCAGAATGCAGCACGCATAGAAAGAGCAAAAAATGAGGACAAATTAACACGTCCCCTTGTTGAGCCATGCTAACACCACCTCAGGGGTGGTATTAGATTTTGGTGCTCCCTCAGGTTTACGAAATCTTGTAATTCTGGGGCAGCGTCAAAATGCAATGGTTTGCTGTGGAATGCCAACAGCAACACCCATTGCACGCCCCTTCCACGCAGTGCTGTGTGTGAAGGGGCCGTATTTACAAAGTGGTGTTAAGGCACAAAAGGGGCTTTACGGTGCCTTGTAAATACGGTGCAGTGCACAGCGCCACTGGAGCATCACAAAAAGTGACACTCTGGTGGTACTAGGGGATTGTAAATATGCCCCTAAACCGTATCCATTTGTGCGGCAGAGAACATGTAACGGGAGACTCATCAGCAGATCTTGACAAGTTCTGGTATCAAATTTCTGTTGTCCAGAGCACAAAGTAGAGGAAAACACAGCAAAAACATGGCGATTCTCACGGACACTGACATAGAAAAAAATATTTGTCACTATGACCCATTGTTTCTATGTCCCATTAGTGCAAAATACAACACTCTGGTGTCCCCCAGCCTGATTCACGTAATAGAAATACCTATATATACTTGAATACGTTTGGGGACTTACTGAAACTGCGCAGACGGTTATTGCACCACAGGCATGGAATATGCAAGCATTCATGTATCGTTGTACTGTAAAAGTTGCCAACAACAGAAAAAAAGAAGCATGTGGACAACTAATTATATATGATTATTGTATGCCAGAAAGTCAATATCAAATATATTGTTTGACAGAAACACTGTGTTCTAAATATTGAACATTTTTGTCTCATCGGGTGCAGATTTTCTGTTATTAACTCTACCAGGGTGATACTTTTGCAAACCATATTTAGGACTCAATAGTCCTGTCAGTCAGTATTTTGATTATGGTATTCTGATACCAAACCAAAGGCCTGATGTATCAAAGAGTTTTCCCCATTCTGTGTCTATGGGCAAATGCATTAATACATAACAGCCCCAATGTCATGACATTGAGAAAAGAGAGATGTACCATGATTTTAAGGACAAGCAAAAATAACAGATGATGGATGGAATTCCGCACAATGTACAATGTAAACATTCACCCCCAGACACAGATCGAGGTTTAATCCATTGTTTTTTGCTCACTATACCCCTCAGGTTGGACCCAGCATATACAAATGTCTTGACCCTGCTCCCCTTGGGAACAGTTCAGCCCAAACTGCAAGGCAAGGTCTTCCCTGAACCGGAAACTAGCATCCTACGACTAGTTTCTGGGTATCATCCCTCATCAGCAAGGCTAGCTTGCATCCAGTGGCACAGTGAGCACAGGACCCGCGTGATTTGCATATGGCTGGGTCCAAACTGGAATCGTAGGGCGAGCAAAAAAAAAAATGGATCAAACCCAGATCTGTGACTGGGGGTGAATGATTTGTTTAACATTCCATCCCATCATCTGTTCGTTTTGCATTTGCCGTCTTAAGTGGGAAGGGTATGCCCACACATGTGTGGGCCACGTGCTCTCTATGCCATGGATACATTACTACTGACATAATACCTTTGGTTTCTCAGTTCCTCGAAATGCCCTGCTCCATCTGACTGTCCCACTCTCTAGGTGGAAAGTTCACAGTCCGCCGACGCTCTCGAATCCCAAAACCGTGTTAACGTGTTTCCGAAACAATTACATTTATTGATCTGCATTCCAAAGGGGGCATGCATGTTAGAATCTTTTTGGTAACATGGAAAGGGAGGAAAAAAGATGTGAAAAGCGATAAAAAATCTAGTGTGATAGGAAATTGATAAAAAGAGAGAACAATATTTTGAATTCATTCTTTTAAAAAAAACATAACAATGTGCATTAGCACAACAATCTGGGCGTGATTTAGAGGGCTGCAGAAACATAATTCTGGTGTAAAATGTCTGGAAATTTGATTTCAATATAGTTGTACTTGAAGGTAACGGCAATAGATGGTCGTGAGTGACCCATCGTTATAGCATGCTCCCCGGTCCATTACCGCCATCTTTATGCAGGTGGTAACGAAGAGCAGAAACATAATAAACAGTAAATTATAGCCACATTTTTGCAATTTACTTTTGCTGACATCTGTACATCTTACTAAGCTCAGCGATAATATTTATTTATTTAGCAGCAGTAACATGTCGACCAGAAATAAAAAAGAGTTATTTTAACCTGGGCGTAGCAAACTGAGCAAAGGGCATGTTTATCAGAGCCTAAGTGAGTTGATGTATTGTGAAATAACTAGCCACGCTGCGAGAATTAACAGTGACGACAGTCAACTAAATATATCTACTAAAACACAGAAGCACAATAACCCGCAAACAATATTACCCCATTTGGACAACAAGGCTACATTTTTCATTCTAGTCCAAAAATTAATCTGCTTGTCCGTAAGGCAGGCTTATTTTACAGCGGCTAGACAAGCTTTATGAGGGACAATAAGAATATAAGAAGCAGACATTTTATGCAAAATAACATAACTTTGGTAAATATTTTGAGCTTGTAAAACAAACGTTTGCTCTAATTTTGTTATGTCTGCTGTCTAGTTTGGGATTTACTTAATTGCGTTTCTGGAGAGTCTGATTGTGTCCTTTGACTAGATGAGCGACAACATGTAAGGTCCAGCAATCCGACATCATCACCGTTTCTGAACACTATGAAGGCTCATTTCTTAGTGGATTCCATTTTATCAGAAAAAGGTAAATTAAGACATATCATTCACAGACTGTAGTTTTCCCTTTCTGGCAGATTTCTTTCGATAGAGTCAGTTCCTCTTCCGATGACCACATGCTCCTATAATTCAAGGACTCTCTAGGTTATACAAGCAATGAGACTGGAAATTGAGGGACTCCTGTAGCTCGGGCCTATCACTCAGGTTCAGGGCCTTTAACAACCAGTATAGCCATCGGCAGCAGACTGTAAGACTATATTATTAACTATGCGACAAGATGCATCTATTCTTTCTCAGGACAACATATACTCCATGGCTATACCTTTCCCACTATTCAATGTTGGAAAAGAGAGAAGTGTTAAACTATATTAAATATTTCTTCTATGATTTTGATTGCAGCACTAATGAATGGCCTGGTCTGTAAGAATGTGTTAACCCTAACCCACCTCGTTGAATTGGGTTCTTTAAGAACATGGGTACCTGGAGCATTAAAGCCAGACTCGGTTCCTCTTCTGCTGGAACAATATAACCGTTTGCAACTTGGTAGGGCTAGAGATGCTATGATTTTGTACACCTCCACTGAATGCGTCATGAACATGCCTTGGGGCCTTTGGCCTAATCACTGCAATGCTGCTGCATTATTTCACTCACAGGTCTCTCTCCAGAATATTTTGTTCTCATCCATTGCTAGGTTCCTATGGAACATGCATAATTTCTGTTTCAGATTTTCAGTAAAAAATGCAACTACGAGTATCCATAATAAACACAGTTCAGCAAGCTAGTGACAGGGACTACTGACTAGGGGCATGAAACTACTCCGCAGGCCTCAGATCTGCCATTGCTCTACTGCTCTCATTTGGTCTGCTGCACATCGCACAGAAAGCCTGGGGTACCAGCCAGAGTTTCATTAGCATTGCTTATCTATCCCTTGTCTTACCATACGATCAGCCAGGCCCGGTGTGACTGCGTGGGCAGGTAAGGCGCAACCCCAGGGCGCCACCAGCAGAGGAGCCAGAGTGCATTACAGAATTGCAAATGCAGAGCTTTATCAGGGTGGGAGGTGGGGAGGCACCAAATCAGCAAAGGCTAATCAAATAAGTTAAATTTTAGCTTAGATGTTGAAAATCTTCGTACTGTTTCTGCTGACAATCAGTGTGCCAGCATCCCAGAGAGCAGTCATATGGCAACAGGTTGCACAAAACTGTGCCTACAAACTTGCTTATGAGGGTTCTACAGTCTAATTACTCTGAAAATTCCCCAACAATAATATTGTGATTGAGCCCTACCCAATAACAATATTAAAATTTTCCAAAAAAGGGGTTCCCCTCTTAAGCTAAAAAAAGGTAAAGTCTTGAGAAGTTTAATTGCTCATGACAACTACCTAACTGTTTTTTCTGACAATTTTAAACTCTCAGTCCTCATTGATATGAGAGTTCATATTGTTCTCTGGATCGGTCGATGAAACCTGCTGGACTGAATAGACACTAATTATCTTTTTAAACTTCACTACTGAAGCTGGGTGAGATGGGTTGACGTCTAGCTTACTGTTGTTTGTAAAGTTTGCAATGTGAACCAACTTTGCTTAACTTGCCTTAGGGGGAAAGGTGGTGCCTATAAAAATACATCAATGTTTCCACATCTTTACCACACAATAATCTCTTTCCACTGCAGATCAGTGATTGTTAAAGGCAAGACAGGAGCCTATATCTGACAGTGCTTTGTTTCTGCTATCACTGTTACTTTTTATGTATGTTCACGCACATATTCACACATGCACACGCTCTTCATGATTGTCTGTTGTAGGTGACCTACCCAGTTACATTTGTGGCCGATTGTTTGCCCCTTCCCAAAGACACTTCTAGATACACCACGGAGTACTGGGGCAGCCTGCGTTTTGTGGGGTATGCAGAGGTTACTGCTCCAAAGTTTGGCTCCTACTTGGGTAAGACTTAATCACTATTCAAATTCCTGTCAGCAAATAAGTAACTGTTGCTACAGTTTCCCCGACCCCTGCATTCAGTTTACCTATGAAGATGCAATGATTAGTAGCAAGCAAATCAGTACACAATTTTCCATCTTCTTTTGAACTGGAAAGGATACTATTTCCCCATGCATTTCAGTTTTTGCCTCTACCTTCACTTCAGAACCATGGTTGGACTGTCAGCCTTGGAAGCATACAGTCAAACTGCCATGGTTGTGCATCCATAGTGCAAGACAGTTCTTAGTCCAAAGAGGCAGGGTATCCCGAGACGAGAGGAGAGAGGGGTTTTAAGAGGAGGTCACATGGCTGGAGAAAAGAGGGGGATTGAGTTATTTCCTTTCTTTCCTTGAAGACCAGATGAAAGTCTTGCACAGGGAAGAACACAGTGGTACCTCCTCAATAAGGACAACAAATGAGATCTGGGTGATTTCTTAATCCAATGCCCCTCCACGAATGGCTCAGTGGTACTACAAATAGATTGAACTTGGAGGATGAGGCAGGAAACAAGTAAAAAACAGTCTACATATGGTACATTGAAATATAGCAGCAAGTCCACTTGAATGCAGAGGACAGGGCAGAAGACAGATTGGCATTGAGGGTCTGGCCATGTTTGAGTAATGTAGTGCAGGACTACTACAAAAGCCACTGTTGGCATATTAGAACCATTGAGGAGCTATATTTCTCAGGAACGTTTATAAGGCTTTTATATGGCTGTCCTGTGCCATGACCGTTGTATGTGCATTCTTCTCTCTGAGCTTCGAAATCCAAGATAACCATCAAAGTGCCAAGCACTCCCACTCTCGACATGGCCCTTGAGCATCCATTTTTCTCACGAGCTTCCAAATTCAAGATGACCCCCAGATTGCCAAGCACGCCCACCCTCGCCCTGTTGGTAACAGGAATATAGGCAGCCTTTTGTCTTATGCCACTGAATCCATTGCGACAATCACATCATGGCGTAGTGCAGAAAATACCATGCTAATGCAGCACCCCCAAGTTCAATCTATTCCATGGACACTGACCAGAGATTATGGTGATCCACATTGCCATCAGATGGATCGCCCGTAGGCCTGACACCCACGAATAATACGCCTTCATGAATACACTTTGAAAAAACACTTTTAGAGTGCCCGAGTAATAAGAGGAAACATTTGGAGGAAGAAGAGAGCGGACAAGTAGAAGTGCATAACACTTTCTAAGGCAAGGAAAACCTGAGTACTACCTTGGTCCCACCATCAGGTGGAGACATATTAAAAAAGCAGCAAATTTGATCGCATCACCAGGGGAAAGTGCAACTAGAAGTTCATTTCAGCTAAGCTGGCAATGATCCTTGCACTAGCCCTGGAAAGAGCAGTTGCCTGGTTTCATTTAAATACTGTGCACTGGAAAACAACAGAAAGTGAAGGTATGTTACTATTGATGAAAACTAGTGAACACAATTAAAATTAGGACGTGTGAATTGAGAAGGGTGGTTATAGGGAATGTGGAAATCGTACTGGAGAATATTTGCAGGGGATATAGGGCCTGATTACAACTTTGGAGGAGGTGTTAATCCGTCCCAAATGTGACGGATATACCACCAGCCGTATTACGAGTTCCATAGGATATAATGGACTCGTAATACGGCTGGTGGTATATCCGTCACTTTTGGGACGGATTAACACCTTCCTCCAAAGTTGTAATCAGGCCCATAGTGAGTAGAGTAGAGAGTGGACACCACAAAAGGTGAGGAATAGTGATCAAAATGGGAAGAACAAGAATTTGATTGAAGAAATTTGTTTTAAAAAGTGGGTAAGCTGCAGACTACTGCCTGGCTCATGTGCTTGGAGAAAAAGAGACTAGTCTATGGTCCAGGTTTAATATTTGGAGGATGGAGGAATCTCTGTTGGCTTGGCAGAGGAATTAATGTCTGCCAGACCGAGACTACTCCGCCCGCCAAATTTATAAATGACCGCCAAGCTGGCAGTCATTTCTAAGGCATTGGCAAGAACCACCATCTCCATTATTCCTGCAATGCTTTTGAAAGTTTAGCTCACAGTTCCATCAGCATTACAGGGACATCCATCAAACTTTTTTCTTTTCAAAATGAAAACCCTGAAGCAGGATTTTCTTTTTGAAAATAAAAAAATAGCCCTCTTCTACATGGGAGTGATCTCCCATGGTGAGGAGGAATTAGACAGTGTTCTATGCCTCTTACTGCCAGAGATTTCCTGGCAGAGACTGGCAGTAAAAACTGACCTGTATGCCCACCCATCTAAATTATGTGGTTGGACATAGAGGTCCGCCTACAACGGCCCTTACTCTGTCTGCATGTCAGACGGGTCTCCACCATGGTTACACCTATGGTCTGCCTGCATCTAATTGCAGTGGGTAAACCATTATCTTGGGGGTAAGGATACCTCGTTGCAGCAACAGAGTATCCTTCCTGTGAAGATTTAAACCAGCCCCTATGTCAAAATTAATATTTTCTTAAAGAGATGAATATCCTTTCTTTTTGTATTTTCTACACTGATGAATTTGGCCAATTTATCTTGTTTTGTCAGTTTGCACTGATTATGGAAGTAAGGAAATTTCACAAGATTCAGTGACATTTCTATAATTCCACCAATCTGAACAAATGTGAAATTCTCAAATTTGTTCTGAAAGGAAAGTTTCTCCATGGCCGATCTTGTGTGATTTACATTTTGCTGCAATGTTTTGCTTACTGTTTATTGAGAGGGAGCTTAGCAGTGGGCAGTCGCGGCTCGCGGGGATTAATGGGAGTGGGGCAGCACGGGCGGAGTCAGGAATTAATAACATTGAGTCGTCTCCGGGCCAGGCAGACACAGGCTCCCAGCCTGCCCTGTGGCTAATCCTGATGCTGCTAAGAGCAGCGTCAGGATTTGCAGGGAGTACCCAGCCAGGGTGCTCCCAGGCAGACTGGGAGCCTGTGCAGGCTTTCTCCAGCCTGGCAACCTGTGCGCATGTGTGTTTGGCCGGCCCAAGATGGCTGGCCAAACACACATGTGCTCTGAGGGGAGTGCACAGTGCCCTACCCTCTGCTCATCACCCCCAATGGCCCGTCCCTCTCACAATGAAAGAATAATAAACACAGTTTACTATACTTTCCTTGTGAAAGGATTTGCAGCAGTTGCTGCTGGCCAGGGGACGGGGGGCGACGCTCCTCTGCCATAGCAGAGGAGCTGCCACTGGCAGTGGGCAAGACTATGGCTACAAAACCATCCATAACTCGTGACATTTATTGCTCTCATACCTCTTTTGTATTAATTTTATCATACATTCAACTGGATTGTTTCAGGAAATACGCAGCACAACATGCTTGGCTATTAAGCTTGCACAGGGAGCTGCGCTTTCAAAACAATAATTTGACAGGATTAATGTCACACCTATGCACTGTTTATTTTTCCTATTTTTCTATCATGATATTGCCTGCAAAGTACAAATGTCAACCAAATGGTAAATTCTGTAATTAGATTATCGCCCTGCTATATATAACAACATTTGTTAGTGGTGACTTCAAAGGACATATTCCAGTTTCCCAACTGGTGACGTGCTATAGGGTTCTGGTGACATTTACAACTTAGTTAGCTTCATGGCCCAGTGCTTAATTTGTAAATAAAAACGTGCCCGTGCCCAAAGCTGTCCCTTGAAACATGCGGCCGCTGCAATTAAATGTGCGAGCACTGAATACTGATGCAGCGTAATCCTGAAGCGATCTCAGGCCTCTTTAATCCATTTACAGCCACTCCCTGTGCCTTCAGCTCACTCTTGTAGCTTTCTGCTTTCTCCCTTTCTAGCGCTTTTCCGTCTTTTTCTTCCTCCGCCTTTCAGATATGTGTCTTTTGCTCTTAGTAAATTCCTGATGCAAAAAACTAAGTGCCAGCCCTCAAAAATAAGTGCTGGTGCCCTGCACCAGAAACCTCCAGCTCAAATTAAGCACTGGGTGTGACATCACATGACCAACACTCTTCAATGACGGGATGAGCCTGAAGTTCACATTTTGCTTTTATTTATCATATATAATCCTAAGCACAATACTGTTAAATTTAAATTACAGTGTTTTTTTTAAATGTAGTACAAATGTGGTCCAGGGCATCAGAACGCTTTACATTACATTATATAACGTCAGAGTCACTTTTTTAGGCATGGGGGATTAAGTGAATTGCTCAGAATCACAGAATGTTAAGCCAATGGCGGGACTGAACTTGGTTCTCCAGGTCCACAGTCAGCACCTTTGGCTGTGTGGCCTATTTTTTGCAATTACTCATTGACTTAAGATCCTCAGATATTGAACAGACTACTCCAAAGAACATGTGCTTCAACCTGTGAAGATTCCTGAAGTCTGGTCAGAGATTTCATAGTTTAAAGTTGTATTTGAAGACAGTGTTGGTATGGACGTCTTCAGAGAACACACTTGGAGGAAGGCCAGGAAAACAGCAAACAAACAACAAACTGAAGCTAAGGCCAGGAAAGAGAAATTAGCAAAGTAATGCAATATGTGAATGATGTTAAGGCCCTGCTTTCATAAGAGGAAGTGGCGCAACAGTTACTGGAAGTAGTACAGTACAGTACAGTAGATGACAACTTAAATTAAAACGCCAAGGGGCATACAAATATTCAACTGGGCTCATTTAGAGTTGAACACAAATGCAATTTTTTGTGTATAAATCGATTCCTTTTCAAATTACATTTGAATTAATATAAAGTGTCTGCTTGTGTTCCTGTTCCTATGAGTTAATGCTGGACTGTTCCTACTGCATTAGGACCAAGGGGCATATTTACAAGCCCTGCGGTGCAGCGCAGCACTGCAAGTGACATTGTTGCGCTGGCCTGCGACACAGGGAAAGGGCAGAAATGCACAGTATTTACAGGACATGTTGCATTTCTGTCCTTGCTCCCTGTGCTAGCCCCACTGCAGGCACCCTTGCATCACGATGCAAGGGTGTCTGCATTGTCAGCATGCCTGTTTTTCTGCAGGAAGGCAAACCTTCCAGCACAAAAACAATCCAGAGAGGCATTTCCTCTTTCCATGTGTGCTGCAGAATGCATGGAAAGAGGAAACAACCAGGAGAAATAAAGGTATTTCTCATTGTTGCACCTGCCCTGGGGAAGAGTACAGTTTTGGAAGCATTCCCAGGCTTACAGATTCTTGTAAATCTTGGAATGCATCAAAACCCATGTGTGTTGAGTGGAAACACCCACTGCAACGGCCATGGTATGCTTAGCTGATGCAGAGTAACGCAATGCAGTGCCTACATAGCGTTATTTTGGAACGATTGTTTATGTGCAGGAAGGTACAGAATGGAGCACACAAAGAAAGAGCATAAAAACGCAGAGGAATAAAAGTATTTCTCCTCATTGTGGCGATATTATGGCAAAAATTCTGGACCATATTTACGAAGTGGCACAATGCATGCATTGCTCCACTTTGTAACTCCTTGCGCCACATTATGCTTGCGCCAGGCATAATGTATGGAAGAGGGGTGTTCCTCCATTAGGGGGCCTGGAAAAATGATGCAATGAAATTTAAAAGGTTTCCTTGCGCCATTTGTAGCGGGATTGTTAACGCTGCACAGAGCCGGCGTTAAAAGGAGGAACACTATTGTTTTCAACAGGCCTCAATGTGCTTTGCAGGATTAGCGTCAACATTTTTTAGTGCTAACCCTGTAACGGGCCAAACTAGCATCAAGATTTTTGATGCTAGTCCCATGATTACTGCCATGGTTTACCATATGTTAGTTGTGGCGCACACATGGTGGCGTTAGGGGGGCACTAAGGAGCACAAGAAAAGTGGCACTACATGGGATGCAGCTCCACTTTTCTAAAATTCGGACCTACATCTTTTTAAATTGCCTAAATTAAAGATGAGGCTTTCCTAAAGCATCGAGAGGTGTTGGTGCATGGAACTCAAAGAAAGAATCACATGTATTGCTGGCAGCATTAGCATTGATTTGACTGAGAAAGTGAACACAAGGAAGCATTCAATCAGAGACCACGCTCTCCCTTTGTCCACAGGCAACAGTGTGTTACAAGGAAATAAAACTGGGCATCATGTGGCCAGAAATGAGTGTTTACATTTTCAGTGTCATAGACAGACGTAATTTGGCAATGCACTAGCATTAAGCTTGAGCACTCAACCTATGTACTGCTAAAGAAATTAGGTGCCAATACGCTGATTAAATTTGCATGTGTGAAAAAAGAGAATGACAGTGTGGCACACACAAGCCGTATACCTCATTTAACCACCACACATTATAAAACACATCTACAGGTTTGCATTGTATATGCATCTCTATACATCCAAATATGTACATTAAAATGAAGCAAATAAAACTATCTAATGGACCTCAAAGTCCTCATGTCCAAAAACAATTGACATAGGCCAGTGTTTTCCCCTTTGATAAAAGTTAAACGTCGTACAATTAAATCAGAGAAAATGGTATCTGTGTTGATAAGCTTACTCTGTTTTCTGCATTGCGTCATTGAGGGCTCACATTATACATGCTATCAAAGTTTTGCTAGTACTATGCACACCTATCCTGCATCAGCAATTCAGTTGGCAAAGGGAGACCTACAGGTGAGAAAGGGAACACAAGGGCAAGCCCCCCCCACCAGCATGGGAAGTAAATGAAAGAAGGCAATGCCTGTGCCCTATACACTTTCTGCTCTCTCAGTAGATGCAGACAACAATGTTACTTTCTAGCTTGGCCTGGTGTATGGGGGCAGATAGGGCCTGTTGCTGAAAGTGCGAGAAGTGGGGCCTCGAAGCAGAGAGGCCCTGCACACCTGTGAACAAAGAAGTCTGTGTAAACACATGACTTGAGCACCTTCAGTCCCAGCGGATGTCCCCTCCACCTGCATTTAAGCCCCAGGAGGCACAGCCCCTGGGCAAGAAGACGAAGTAGCCACAAAGACATGAAACCCAAACAAGAAACCCAAGTGCCTAAGCCAAGCTGATGACACTCCAGTCAGCCTTACCTCTGGTTTCTGGCTGCAGGGAGGTGGTGCAGCCCCTTCATTTGTTGGGCTTTTCTGCTCCAGCAAGTAATCCCTCCCTGCCCTGCACTGGGGTCCCATGTGGCTGCCTGCCATCTGAGATGATCTCAAGTTAGTGGGAGGTTTCAGCTCTGTGGATCCAGGCCAGGAATATCCACTTTATTTTTACACCAAACAAAACCCGGTTCTCAACAAAGTTGTCATTTACAGGCACCAACTAGAAAGTTATGTGTTTCAGTTCCTTGCCACTTCCAGGTCCGAGAAACCCCCTTGAAGCAGGTGAAGTGTGACTTACATTAACTAATCAGATGAGTGTTAAAAGATATTAAAAAGGCTGCTCAGCAACAGGGGGCAAAGGTGGTGGGACAAGCTCGGTCCACTCCAACACATCCAACACAGAGGCAGGAGGCAAGCAGTAGACCGGCAACAGCACCATTCCCAGCAGTGATCCTCCTGCTGCTCATCCACAACTGCAGGCCCACAGGATTTCTTCTAAGGAAACACATGGCCTGAACACGCCCTCTCATGATGCCATGTGGGATTAAGCAGAGGTGGAGTTTAGGACATGGAGCATGCACATACAGCAGTGACCGGCTCACCGACAAAAATGAAAAAGAAAACCACGCACAGTGTAGTAGATAGATACAACTAAGTTAGGCGTGCAACTGAAAAATGAAGCATGGCAGCCGTGAAGTAGGCACCGTGCTGAAAAAAAAAAAATCCTGCGGCCTCCAAATTCACACAGGCTACCTCAATAATTACATCCCTATTCACCCTAAACAGAAGCCAGAGCAACGGAAAAACTTGAGCACTCGTGTTCAGTGCTGTTGGTCAAAGAAAAAAGTAGTCCCTTTTACGGTTACTCTAATCGGACAAGTAGAAGGCTACAAGTACTGAGGTGGTGCTCCATGGGAGAGAACATCCAATGAAAAGGAGGGTCAAAGAAGAGAAATTAACCACTTGGAAGCAAGGATTTTTAAAGGGCGCTGAAATAGACAAATGAAAAGCAATGGGCAGACCTGAAGCCCATAAAGTATGTACAGCAGGTCACTAAGTGACAGCACAAGCAGTCTAGGCTCGACATAAAAACTACTCTCCCACCCCTTTCTTCAAAATGCGCAAGAACGGTAATAAAGTTCAAATGCAGTCATTAAAGTGGGGTAAAAAAGTGGGGGGTCTGTAAAAGGGGCATGGCTAAAGAAGTGTATTGAGGAATATTTTCTAAGAGGGGTGGCCTATGTAAATATTGGTGTAGCTTAAAACATGTAAGCTAAAACCCTGGCTCCATGCATCACCTGCCCAGTATTTGGATGCTTCTGCAAGTTTTCTGTTACTGCATCTAAAGAGATACCACACAAGAGCCAATAGATATACTTAATACAAGCAAGAACTATTAGTCTGCCAATAAGGTTCTCGGTATCAGATATGTGTCAGATAAAAGAATAACAGCAAATGCTGTGGATAATTCTGAAAGAAAATGCCTCTTTTGGTAAGGTAAACCCCATTTTTTCAGTTCTGAAGATGTTGGTGTTTTGAATCTGTGGACTAGGACACTGCTAACCAGGCCCCAGGCTCTGACCCCAAAAGTATGTCCAAATTGGCTCCACTACTAACTGCCATAGTTAACTTACATATACGCCTCTAGTATATCTAGTATATGGCACAAAAGTGTACTTAGGGCACATAAGTTGAATGTCATTTGTGGAGGGCAGCATATATTGTGCTGCCACTAAGTTGAAAATGCTAAGCATGTCTCCAGGCCTGCCCCTGTAGCCTAGGTATGCAGTTTTAAAACTGTCAATACAACTGGCAAAAATAAACCTCTTGCCAGGCCTAAAACGTCCTTTTTAATACTTATAAGTCACTCCTAAGGCAGGTCCTAAATGCCAACTGGACAGGGTGGACAGTATTTAAATAGTAGGACATGCATACTTTATGTTTCACATGTTCTGGCAGTGAAATACCTCCAAAAGCATTTTTCGCTGTGGCAAGGCTGGCTCCCTCATAGGAAAACACTGGGTTACAGATAACATCTCATAACGCCTATGTTCCATTTGGAAGGAGCCAGACATATGACTCAAGGACTAATTTTAATAGTAATTTAAAATCCAACTCTATGGTCAAAATTGGATTTTACATTGCTATTTTAGAAACTACACTTTTAGAAAGTTGTCATTTTCCTGCCTCTGCCAAATGTGCCTTTCTGCCAGTGCAGCCATTCAGCTCCCCTGGAATCCCCTGACATAATGGCTATGTGGACTGTACCCAGAAACTTAACTTCACTGGATGCATGCCCGGCCACTGGCAGATGAAGCTCACACCTGGACCTGCCCCTCTATTGTCCGGCAAGGAAGTCAGGTTCTGCTTCTAGTGGCAGAGGAAATGCTTTCTTAACTGGTTTTGAGTGATCACAAGGGAGGGTTTGCCCATTATCATAGCCACACATTTGGGTGGGCAGAGGAAGCTCTGCAAAGGATAGAAATGTACTGCCATGTTGTGTTTAGATAAAGAGGGTTACTTTGAGACAGTGTGTAATAAAGCACACAGGCTGGCACTGTACATAAATGTGGCACTCACATTACCCTCCTCTGAAAACCTCTGGACTTATGAAAGACAGAGGAAGGACTGCACCTCCTTTTATGACCTGCGAGGATAACACTGAAGTCTGGACCTGCTCCCACTTGTACCCAGGACAAAGTAGCAGACACCAAGGGTAAAGTGGATGGCCTCCTGTTAAGCTTGTATCAGACCTGTGCTCTATCACTGTCAGCATCAAACCTTATCCTTGTCCAGGTATAGTGTGACCAGTTGCCCATGGTTGGCACTCTGTGATGTTTGGTACTAAAATGTAATCAAACTTTCATATCTTGGGTTCTCCTTATTGGAATTTTGACGTTTTAGTCTCTTTATGTTCATTAACAAATTCTCTATTTTTACAAATTGGAGTGGGATTTTTATTGTGTTGTGTTGTGACTTTTTAACTGTTTCTGGCACTTGAAAACTTATTTAACATTTTATTAAGTTAAGCCTGCCTACTCTGTGCTATAGAAACCAGGAGCTGAGCTTCAGTTTAAGTTACTGAAACCTTTACTGAACCTAACAAGAATACTGCCATTAATATTTAGGGTGGACTACCATTCACTCTATTTAATAATGCTCTTTCTCATAAATTGAAATTGAAAATATTTTTGTTCTGATAATATAAGACTGTAACTTAATATCACTAAGCTCCTTGGAACAGGTAGTGGCCTTTGGAGTGACACTCTCATTCTCCTATGCACACCACTTTATTCTGCAGTCTCTCACTAGATATGTATTCCCTTTCTTTCCCCACACCTTTCGGAAATCCTCGATGTGCTCTACAGACATGCAAAGGTTTGTATATGCACATAGTTTGCACACCTTTCCAACCTACTGACAGACCTTCTACCTTAAATTCAGGTAAATTCAGAGCTCTCAATCATGTACGGTCATTAAAGCCCACACACAACGTTACCTTTATCAGTCACCAGGAGGTGACTCACTTCAAAGTATGCACCATACAAGAGCCACGAGGTACATGAGAAAACTACACCAACACAACATCTTGAAACAAGCATTAGGAAAGCCAATGGCTGCCACTGGTTGTTAGCTGTTTGACTTTGTCAATGCCTGTTTTGGTTTATTATGGTTTTATAAAACTTTATTGTTGTGGAATATGCCGTGCACTCATCATTCTAATAAAAAAAACAGTGGCTAAGAGCACACATATTTTTGGTCTCATTAAACACACATTGTTTTAATGCTCTCTGGCAGTTATGGGTATTATTTTGTGTGTAGATGTGCTCATTCTGAAAGGGCAGAATGTAAGCACTCAAAGTGAAGACAGCCCTGTGCTGAAGGGAGTTGACACTCTGCCCCATGCTTTATGCTGCAGGGGGTGGAAGAAAGATGCAAACAACACAATAATAGACCGATGAATAGACAGGGCTTGCAGAAACTCCTATAAAGATATTATAATAGATACAATTACTCTTGTTAATGATATTATACTTTATGTAAAGTGCTGACAACAGTGCTTACTTTGTAAAAAAACATAAGTGTCAGATCCCTCCTCCGGAAGCAACTGCAGGTTGCAACATCCAGTGCCCCGCTAATGACAGTACCAACACAACTACTAACCATTACACTCCTACGAGTGTGATAATCCAGGCTATTGTAGGCCCCCAAAGCTATACCATTGGCTTGGGTGGCAGATATTAGTCTTTTTTAATGTATATTGAATTTAAAAAAACAACTGTTGTTGAGCTTATTTCTAAATTAGCAAAACACTGCCACCATGTGGCAGACTGTCATAAGTGCCAGTGTTGTTAATTAATTTTGGGTGCTGAGCACCAGAAATCTCCGACTCAAATTAAACACCGGTTGACACATGCCATAGGGCAGTTCTAAGATACTTAAATAACGGTGATTCCATCCACAACTATTTGATAGTTTTGTTAGATGTAGAAACAAATTTAAACCAGGTTTTCACTTCTACTCCTGAAGTGTCTTAAACTTAATCACTCAAACTCAGTGGCGAACACTTCCTCGCTTCGGTTTTTAGGGTCAGGTTCAGCATGATCCTTGATGTTGTCTCTGTAATGGTTTTAATCAACTGAACAACAAACTTAATCTGAACCCCCTCAGACTAAACAAATACATGGATCATTATCACCTGGAAAATGATGGTGGTATGGGTGGTACTGCGTGTGAAAAAATGAACAGTAGGGCAATTATTTAAGTTACCACCTGTTATTCCCCATTATCCCCACAAAATGCAGAATGGGAAGTTAAAGACTATTGCAGTCCATAAGATCACCATTTGGTTTTACATCATAAGTTAGCACAGAACCAAAATACGTGCCAAAACTTCTGCATACCCAGCATCAATATATTCTGAAATTTGATTCCCAATTAATTGGAACAAGTGGAGTCTGGTTCTAATTGGAGGTTTTACATGTGAAATAAAGTTGCTTATTATTACTGAGCTTCTGGGATGCGCTACTCAAGTTGGCCATTGGGAGCGTGCTCGGGCAGCCATTTTGATAGAGCAAAGCAAGGCAAATCAGGTGACATGATGTAAAGCAGTGCTTAATTTGAGGGATGTGGTTTCTGGTGCTCGCGCCAGCTCTTATTTGACAGCACCGGCACTTTTGACAGCCTCCACATGGTGTAATGTAGAGATGAGGAGAACAAGAGTTGTTCATTAATTCAATCTATATTAAAAACAACTAGTACCTGCCATTCAAACCGTTCTTTGAGCTTTGTGGCCTCGAACAATCTGAATTGTCACACTTGTGGTAGTGTGATGGTTAGTAGTTGTGCAGGTACCGTAATTGGCAGTGCCAGCAGTAGTGGGTGGTGCAAGCTGCGGTGGCCTCCTGGCGAGGGCCCTGGCACGTGGCATTTCACAAATTAAGCACTGATGTGAAGTAACATCAAAATGCCCCAAAACCTTTTTTTCTGTGTTTTGGTGATTCAGTGGTGAAACAGCAGTTTGCATGGCCCTTGCTGGATCTGTGGTAGCAGAAGGCATACTGCTCTCTAAATACTGGCCATTTGCAATGAAATCTATGAATTAAAATGAAAGTGAGACAAAAGGATGGGGACTTCCAATAGAAACGAGAATTAGATCTTTGATTGTGAGACACCCTAAGCGAACACCTTAAACTAATGTAGACCATACACAGATCGAATATAGAGCAATGGAAGGAAACTACTTTAGCAACCAAAATATATGAAAAGGTACCATGATGTCAGTGTTCAGGGGAGTGTAGCCAAGGCTCGTGCTGCTGAGGCGGATACTAATGAGCATTACCTCCCGTCCCTCCCTCGCCTTCCTTTTAACCAATGAGGCCTCCCGCCTCCCCTCTAGACCCTCCCTTCCCCTTTCAAACCCCCCCCCCACCCTTATCCCCTCCTGTTCTTTTGTCTAGCCCACGCTAGACGGTTTTCTTTCCCTTTCTTACCTGCACGGCGGGGCCTGGAGGTCGTCGATGGAGGCACTCCTCGGGACGCGGAGCTCCGCGAGGAGTGCTACGGCTGGGTCGCGTCTTGAACGAGCAGCATGGTTGCTCGAGAGGCGTGTCCTGGAGGCCGGCTGACGGGGTCAGCCGGCCCTCTGTGGCTGGGACGTTGATTTCCGGGTTTCAGCGCCGCGGAGCCGCGGGGAACCGAGGGACTTCAACTCTGAGATGCTCTCAGGTAGGACGGGCGTTCGGCCCGTGGTTTTTATGTATTTTGATGAAATAGGTGACCTCTTTAGGGATTGGTGGAGCCCTGATTGGGGGGAGGACCAGGTGCCTATATAGAGGGTAGTTTTTTGGGGTTCAAGTCAGTGATTATTTGTTTACCATGCCTAAAGTTCCAGCAAAGAGACGTAGGATTGTCTCTTCTTCCTCGGAGGAGGAGGGGGGTGAGGCTAGCATTACTACTCCGGAGAACTCACAGGTACCTGGCAGGGGTACTCCCCTCATGTCAGGAGAGGAGGTTCAGGATATGATTGAGGTGGCGGTGACCAGGGCACTACAAGCAGGCGTGGCCAGGACTGGTCAGTCTAAATGTGAGCATTCATCGGTAGCAACTAGGAAATCCTCATCGGAGAGTGAGGATGAGGCCCCATCGACGTCATCTGGGGGGAAATATGTTTCCAGAGAAGATATGTGGGAAGTGATGGCACATGTTCGGGACAATTTGGGTTTCCCAGTGTTTCAACCTGCAGACTCGGATTCTCATTTATTTCCTCAATATAAGACACCTTCAAAGTTTGCCATGCCTTTTCAGGGACCTGTGAGGGATATGGTGTTTCGTGAGTGGAAGGATGTGGATAAGGCTCAGGTTCCACGATTCCTTCAGAAACTTTACTTACTTGAGGGTGAGGAGGTTTTGCCTCCTTCAGTACGCCTGGACTCTATTTTGGCTACTCTGATTGGCAAAACGGCAGTCAATCCGGAGGATTGTGTGCCTACGGATGCCACTGACCGTAAAGTGGATTTGGGTCTTAAGAGGGCTTTTGCTGCGGAAAATCTGGCGCTGAGGGCAGGGATTTATTCTGCATATGCGTCACAGTCATTGGTTCAAGACTTTGATAAACTGGCGGTGGCTGTACAGGAAGGGGCGGAATGTTCGGAGCTCCTGGCTGGTATGGAGCAGCAGGCCAGATTGTTGGCTGATGTGTCTTCGGATGTGGTCCGTACTTCGGCTCTGGCATCTGGGTCTTTGATTGGGGCTCATAGGTCCCTCTGGTTGCGTTCCTGGAAGGCTGATCCGGGGGAAAAGGCGGCCTTGTTGAGACTGCCGTTTGAAGGTCGTACCTTGTTTGGAGAACAATTGCCATCCATGCTTTCCAAGGCTTTTAAGGAACGGAAGCATGCCTTACCTTATAAAGGGGGTTCTTCTTCGAGTAAAGGGTGGAAGAAACATTCCAGATCTTCTCCTACTAGGGATGCTAAATCCTTTTCATTTAGGAAACGGCGTTTTCAGCCGCGTTTTTCACCTAAGAAGTCTGCTCCTGCGACCCGGGGTGGTTTCAAGAAGGGGTCCTGACAATCACTGTGGGCCTGGCAGAGGGCCGGTTGGGGGAAGACTGAGTCACTTTCTTTCGGCTTGGAAGGACAGTGTAAACGATCATTGGGTACTAGACATTGTGGCCAATGGTTATGTCATAGATTTTGTGGTGGTTCCTCCAGATTCAGGGGTACGTCCCACACCTCTGCCTTCAGAGGGGTCACGGAGAAGAGCATTATTGGACGGAGTGCGGGACTTACTGGTCAAGGGGGCCATTTCCCACGTTCCGCTAGACGAGCGGGGTCAGGGCACTTATTCGGTCTTGTTTCTTGTGCAGAAAGTTTCAGGGGGATTTCGGCCGGTGCTCAATCTAAAGGAGGTGAATACCTGGATCAGGACAGTGCATTTCCGCATGCTGTCCATTCAGACTATTTTTCCATTTGTCAGACACGGGGACTTTCTGGTGTCACTGGATCTGCAGGATGCTTACCTACACGTACCGGTGGCAAGATCCTCTCAAAAGTTCCTGAGGTTTGCTGTGGGTCAGGACCATTATCAGTTTTGCGTTCTGCCTTTCGGTCTAAAATCTTCTCCTCGAATTTTCACAAAGGTGCTGGCTCCTCTAGTGGCTTTGCTTCATTCAGAAGGGGTATTTCTGCATCCTTATCTAGACGACATTTTGATTCATGCCCAATCACGAGACCTTTTGCAGAAGCAGGTGGTCCATGTTCTGGGGGTCCTGCAAAACCACGGGTTTTTAATCAATTGGGAGAAGTCAGACTTAGTGCCGTCCCAGGATCTGGTTTTTCTGGGAGCTCGGTTTCAGACTCTTCTTGGGTTGGTGACTGTGTCAGAAAAACGGTTGGGTGTCCTACAGGCTTTGGTAAAGAAGGTATTGTTGCGGTCTGCTCCCCGAGCTCTTCTATGGTTGCGTCTGCAGGGTCATTTGGCGTCGTGATATTTCTGGTTCCTTGGGCACGTTTCCATCTCCTGTGCTTGATGACATGGTTCTTGAGAAGGTGGACACCAGGGTCCGGTTCTCTGAAGGACAGGGTTCCAGGGTCCGGATTGATTCACAGAGAGTTGCAATGGTGGTTGGATGCAGACCACCTGAGGATAGGGGTTTCTTTATCGCCTCTGAGACCCGTGGTGGTGACGACGGATGCCAGCCTCTCCGGTTGGGGGGCATGGATGGGGTCGGCTCAGATTCAGGGGTTTTGGTCCCCTCGGGAGGCGAGTCGGTCGTCGAATTGGCGCGAATTGCGGGCAGTATTCCTGGCTCTGGTCCATTTTCAGGATTCCCTGAGGGGTTCGGCGGTTCTGGTTCGCACAGACAACTTAGTGGCCAAGGCTTATGTCAATCGGCAAGGAGGGACCAGGTCAAGGGCTCTGTTCAATCTAGTCAGGGAGATTTTTGTGTGGGCTCAGGAGTGGGTTCCTTCTCTCAGGGCTACGTACATTCGGGGGGTGGTGAATGTTCGGGCGGATCGGCTGAGCAGAGTGATTCCTTCCTCTCAACTTTTCTCTCTCCGGAAGTCTCTGTTTCAGCATCTGGTTCGGCTTTGGGGTCTTCCAGTGCTGGATGTGTTTGCGTCAGTAGGGAATGCGAAAGTGGATCGCTTCTGCTCCCGGTTTCGATGTCCCCAAGCATGGGAGGTGGACGGGATGTCATGTCCTTGGCCGCAGGGCCTTTTGTATGCGTTCCCTCCTTTTCAACTACTCAGGGCGTTTCTGTTACGTGTGAGGGATCTGGGGTCCAGGGTTGTCCTAATTGCGCCACTTTGGCCGAGGGCGAATTGGTTCCCCTTGTTGAGGCTGATGGCGGACGGGAGGATGTGGCCTCTGCCTCTTTGTCCGTCTCCCCTGGAGTTTCCCTGCCTCCCATTGGGGTCATTGAGAAGGTTACACTTGACGGCCTGGAAGTTGAACGACGGGGATTGACAGGTCTGGGGGTGCCGGTAGCTTTGAGTTCTACATTGCTGGCTTCGAGGAGACGTTCCACTTTACTTTCTTATGGTAGACAGTGGAAGGTGTTTTCGTCATGGTGCTTAAGTCGTGAGTTAGATCCTACCTGCGCTTCTATCTTTGAGGTGATGCAGTTCCTGCAGGACGGTGCTCATTTAGGGTTGTCAGTGGCATCTCTTCGGGTGCAGTGGGCGGCTATTCAGGCATTCAGAGGACCATGGCGTAATCTTCAGGATGAAGGGCGCTTGATGCCGAGATTTTTTCAAGGGCTTGTTAATTTATTTCCTCGCCCGGTACGTTCTTTTCCTTCATGGGATCTGTCCTTGGTTTTGGATGTGTTGACGGAGCCCCCTTTTGAACCTTTGGGGGACTGTGATTTGCGCCATCTATCTTTGAAGACATTCTTTTTGGTAGCCATTACTTCGGCTCGTCGGTTGGGGGAATTGGGGGCATTGGCTTGTTCCTTTCCTTTTTGTAAGATTTTTCACGATCGGGTGGTTCTGGTTCCGGTACCTTCCTTTATTCCTAAAGTCAATTCTTCGTTCCATTCCCGGCAGGAGGTCATCCTTCCTTCATTTTGTCCGAATCCCTCCTCAAGGGAGGAGGTCCGTTTGCATTCGTTGGATGTGCGCAGGGTTTTGTTGGAGTATCTGCGGGTGGTGGCTCCTTTTCGTAAAGGGGATTCACTGTTTGTTAATTTTGGTCCGGCTCGCAAAGGTGAGAAACCTTCCACGGCTTCCTTGAGTCGGTGGGTTCGATCTTTAATTCTGTTGGCCTATTCCTTGAAAGAGGTGGTTCCTCCTCAAGGGATTCAGGGGAGATCTACCAGAGGCATGGCGGCTACGGTGGCGGAGCTTCAGGGGACTTCCGTGGTGGAAATTTGCAGGGCCGCCACTTGGGCTTCTCCTTCGACGTTTGTGCGTCATTATAGGCTGTCAGACTTGGGTAGTTTGGAGTCGGTGTTAGGTCACCGGGTCTTATCCTCTATGAGATAATGTTTGGGATGTTCTTGGTGCAGGATAGTAAATAAAGGTCTTGCAACTCGATGTCCGTCTCCTGTGTGTTTTCTTGCTATGTCTCATTGGTTAAAAGGAAGGCGAGGGAGGGACGGGAGGTAATGCTTCCATTTTCTTACGATAATGGCATTACTCCTAGTCCTACTCCCTCGCCTTCCTTTTCCGTTCCCTCCCACCCTCCCGGTACGGACTGTCCGAGTTGCAGCTTGGGCTTGGTTTTTGTACAGGAGGGGATAAGGGTGGGGGGGGGTTTTGAAAGGGGAAGGGAGGGTCTAGAGGGGAGGCGGGAGGCCTCATTGGTTAAAAGGAAGGCGAGGGAGTAGGACTAGGAGTAATGCCATTATCGTAAGAAAATGGAAGCATGTATTGCGCCGGC
This sequence comes from Pleurodeles waltl, assembly GCF_031143425.1. NCBI lineage: Eukaryota > Metazoa > Chordata > Amphibia > Caudata > Salamandridae > Pleurodeles > Pleurodeles waltl. The sequence continues at coordinate 295,683,152 of NC_090439.1, read as the reverse complement.
TGCTGATCGAAGCATTTAAGAATTCACTCCAGATTATGAAAAACAGCACAAATCAATTAAATAATAATTAATAATGAAGCAATGAATGTTTAAAGACACCGTTGTAGCTCCACAAAAGCAAATGTGCACGTAATCTCTGGAAAAGAAGGGAACGTATTCTGACAAGATTAGGCACATCAATGTGTGATCAATACAAACTTTTGTAAGCAAGGTACATGCATTATTTCTTTAGCCTTGTTTTCAAATCTTTGCACTATTTCCATGAGAATATAAAAATACCCTAAAGAAAATTAGGACTACTTAATCTTGCTGCAGCGGAGACATCCTTGACAACATAAGACTCTTACTCTGGCAGTTCTTATCTGAGGCTAACACAGACTGAAGTCTCTGACACGGTGTATGACAAGAATACTGTTTTTACTGCGTTGGGTAGCGCATTAAGCGAGATAGCATTTGTATTTCATGTCATTGCCTCCCAAGTGCTGCGTGCCTGCATGGACTACAATAAATACTGCCGACAGATGAAACCCGCGATAACATGGCAGCCACTGTCAGATTTTGAGCGCGCCTGGCACATGATATGATATAAAGCAAAGTAAATGTTATGAAACAGTATAATCAGTTCTCACGGCAGCTGCATGTGGATCTTGGCTTCTAGAAATATGGGACGTTTACATTCTTTTGTATGTTCCTGTTCGCCACACTGTGTTACTTCCACACACAAGACATCCAGCCAGAAGGGCACTTTATAAAATCCGTGTCCTTTGACAGGTTTGCAGAGTAACACGGGTGCATTGTGGGAGAAGGCTTTCGGAGACGTATAATAAAGGTCTTTCGGGCGCTCCTTCTACCAGGGCCGGACTTGGAACCCTAAGTAGCCCTAATAAATGTTGTCAGACCAGCCCACAAAGGGTGCACAGCGAGTGAGTCTGACCACTACAATGGGCCATGGGGGTCCTCCCCCCAAGATCGTTTGGGGAAAATGGCAAAAACTCTGCATTCTACAACACTTTTTTCATTATATATTCAATTGTGCTAATTTTTAAAGCATAGTACATGACTTTACAGTGCATCAGGATACAGCAATCTTTATTGGGGTTCCTCAGAGATTATCTCACCATCACCCTCTAACAGTGCCTCTCATCTCTCCATAGCCCTGCTCACATGTATTTCGTTTGTTTATAGCACAGCTTGCATCAGCATGGGGTGTTGGAGCGCTTTACATCACACACACATACAGAGACAATTAATCACACGTGTAAATCAGTGTATAGAAAATGTTACATAAGACAAAGGGGACTACAAGGTGTAGGATCCACATGTCATCCATACTCGTAGTCATTTTTTAAGAGTGCTTGGTCTGGGCAAGCATAAACTCAGGATTCAGAACGTAACACAGAGGTTAGGGTTAAATTTACCAATACCAAATTATTTGTACCCAACCAAACCCTTTTTAGCAAAATTAAGGTAATCAAAGTCTGGGAAAAAACATAACTTTCTTATCTGTACCAAGCAATTTGCAGGAAGCTCTTCGATGATAGTTGATAACTCACTCTGCTAGATTATGATTGTAATTTATGGACTGCACAGTAGCAAAAGGAGCTCCGTTACAAAAGTGACATCACACTGAGCATTGCACTTAAAATACTGTTCTGTGATCTGCATGGTACACGTTTTTTGCAGCAGGTATATTAACACCCTGCGCTACCTTAGATGAGACAAAACTGCCACAAAAAATCCATCTCTCTCCAGCAGGTGCATTAATCACAAGAGTAACATTGGCACTCTTTGTTTTGCCTAAAAACAGCTGGATATACAAGTAACTCTGCAGTGCTTTCAAAACTGCTACACTGCTACAAAGCCAGTCTCCCAGTGACAAACGTGCCTCCCCCACCCTTCCAGCCTCCCGGTGAAATGTCTGATACCCGGTACGGCCAATTTGGCGTTGCCTTCTATGAAGGTAAGCATATGAAAAGAATGACAAGCTTTCCTCTATTGTAAAAGCAGTAGTTGCCATATGCACCATAGACCGTAGGGAGTGCACCAAGACATAAGCAACGTGTTCATACCAACATGTTTTACTGAACAAGAGACAGGTGTACACAAAAGAGACGTTTGCTGCGTTTCACATAAGGTTATGTTGTTCCAGTGAGGCATGTTATTCATTTACCTTGCCTACCTCCTACCAGAGATGTAGTGTGGACCAGTGTGTAAGATGCCAGGTTTGGAACTGCCACGGATTTTAATGTCGGCCTCTGCACATATCTAAAGTCATGTTATACTGGGCAAATCACTTAGAGGTTCACTTTGGGATTGGTGGTGAGGGTGAACGGCCACAAATGGTGGTTCCCCTACTCCTTCAAACTTGCAGTTCACCTTCCTCATTTCGAGGTGAAGGAACTGGAGAATTTCCGCTGCTGAAATCTCAACGAGCTCCACCAGAAGAAACACGACGCCAGGCAGCATGTCCAACACAGGGCCACCATAGTGAAGATTGCTCAGTTTATGATGTGGTGATTACTATATTTTGCTGCTCAGACTATCAGGCAAAGTGATGATTCCAGTCAGAAAAATAGAACAGTGATCCCGACACACAGGGAGAAACCTTTCTGCACATTGAGCAATAGTTTTGTTTTTTTCGCTTACATGCCAGTAACCCAATTCAGACTGGAGACTACCGATTGTTGTGCCCAATTTTTTTTTTTTTAATATCTCTCACCTTAAAATGCCTCTGCTTCAATAGAAGTCAGTGGTGAAAATCCATTCCCCTGATTTGTTTTGAAAATGTTCCCACTTTCCTGTTCTAAAATGCTCGTATGGATGGTTTTTGCGAAAAAGAAAAAGAAAGAAAAACGTAGTGGGAATTTGCAATGATGAACAAAAACGTTCGCAATGTATGACTAAAACAACATGGCACCCACTCAACAAACACTTTTTCCTTCAGAGCAGCAGCCGCTCTGGAACTTTCTCTGGAGACAAGGAGATCCCTTCCAGGAAGGCAATATTTCACAATATGAGTGTGGTCCTCTGCCAGGGAAGACTACAGCCTCCACTAACCTCATGTGGCTGGCCATTCCGAGACTCTAAATGAGCCTCTTAATCTCCCTCTGCCCAAGACTGAAAGAACACGTGATGTAATGCTAAATTGGTGAAATGTAATTTAATTGTATACACATGATGTATAAACTGATGCATACACTGCTGGATGACCTCCCAACATTCCATTAAAATGACATGCTCTGTTGGTCCACAGCTTGTTATAACTAGAATAAAGGACTAAAGGGTTGTTAGCCTAAAGTTAAAAAAAAATCTAGATTGGTACTAAATCTCAAATGTTTTGGGGGCCAGTAAGCGCTCATGTTGAGTAGGGTGCCCACATCCTGCACGTGTTGAGGATTTGCTTCCCAAGTCATTTTGCTGCTATTTTCCAGTAGGTTTTCTCCAGCTGGCACTTTTGCTCACAGATGCCTGCCGTAATGTTTCTGTACAGAGGGCGTAAGCAATCAGAAGGTCCGTTGCTATTCACCATTGCTATGACCATTTCTGAGTATTTCCACATCTGTTGAAGTCTGCTTGTAAGGCAAGACCTTACTAGGCATTTTCCAAGGGGCCACCTGCAAGGGGACACTAAGTTGGCTTTAAAAGTATCACATTTAGACAAAGTGGTGTGCAAACGGTTCGTAAATTCATGCTTTGTTAAGGATGGCATACACTCTGGGGCATGGCTGTCTCAAGCTGAGGAGGGGAGGGCAGCGCTGTGTGCCCCTGCTCCCCTCACCACCCCTACAAAGAATGGAAGTTGCCTTCCTCCTTGAGCGACGCAAATCCTTCTATTGAACATTGTGAACTGTGCAGCTACCTGGTGACACCCCTCGCCCCCCACCCCCAGCCCACCTTCCAATGCCTTGCTTGCGAGCAACCCTAGGGAAGTCAAAGCCCTAGAACACCGAACTAGGGGCCAGATGTAGGAAGCATTTTTTTATGGTGCAAAATGCGAAAATCGCAGTTTGCGCCATGCAAAATGCTCATTCACAATTTGCAAGTCGGTACCGACTCGCAAATTGTGGATGCGACTCGCAAATAGGAAGGGGTGTCCCCTTCCTATTTGCGACTCGCATCGCGATGCTAAATTGCTTTGTGACTGCGAATGCGGTCGCAAACCAATTTGCAGTTACCACCAGTGTCACACTGGTGGTAACCCATTCGTAAAAGGGAAGGGGTCCCTATGGGACCCCTTCCCCTTTGTGAATGTTGCCCAAAATGTTTTTTCAGAGCAGGCAGTGGTCCAATGGACCACTGCCTACTCTGAAAAAACTAAACAAATGGTTTCGTTATTTTTTTTATGTTGCAACTCGTTTTCCTTTAAGGAAAACAGGCTGCAAAATAAATAAAAAAAACTGCTTTATTTAGAAAGCAGTCACAGACATGGAGGTCTGCTGTCTTCAGCAGGCCACCATCCCTGTGAGTGCAGGGACTCGCTATGGGGTCGCAAAATGCGACCCACCTCATTAATATTAATGAGGTGGGTCTTTGCGACCCAATAGCGAATCGCAGACGGTTTCTGAGACACCGTTCTGCATCCGATTTTGCGAATCGGAACTTGCTACATCTGGCCCAAAGCTCTGGAAAAAATTGTAAGCACTTGAGAGGCCATGGCACCAGCGGATATGTGCTTTTTAAGCTCCAAATTTCATGAGCTCTCCAAACAAGAACTGCAGAAAGCTGTAGGTGTCCAGGAAGTATGTTACCATATAAGAAAGCTACCATTGAAGCATAAGTTAAATAGACTCTCTGGTCTGGCTGCATGAATGGGTCTTGGTTGAGCTTCACGTCTTAACCTTGCCGGCATTATCTAAAGGAAGGTTACCCCGTTTTTCAGTCCACCTTGTGGACCATTCCCTCCCCCACCTCCTACATGTGCTGAGCTGATCACTGGGCATCCACAGACTGCCACCGACTGATCGCACCCCAACATTCCGAGCTCCAAATCCACCACCGACAATGAACCTTAACACACCCTCCGAGGTACCTTATGAGAAGCATGAGCAGTAGAAATAATAATAGCAACAATGATAACAATAACAGTACTTCTAATACTGTGTCTACTAGAATAACAACAGAAATACCTCTACTGCTGTGTCCTCTAATATCAAAACTACTGATAAAAACATTAGCTATGATAATGATAATAAAATACTTTTATTGCTGAGTCTGTTACTACCACTACTACTGCTAGCATTAGCTATGATAATAATGACGAAATTCATACATCCAAGCTCTGTCTGCACCTACTAATGCTTATATTATTATTGTTATTATTATTACTATTATTATTATTGCTGCTATTATTATTATTATTATTATTATTATTATTATTATTATTATTATTATTATTATTATTATTATTATGATTGGTATTGTTATTATTATTATTATTATTACACTGGTAATAATAATAATAATAATAGCAATAATAATAGCACTTCTACCTCTGTGACTGCGACTACTGCTTCTAATAACATTATCTAGAATAATTATAATAACTTCCACTACTGTGTCTATTACTACCACTTTTACTCCTAATCTCAACCTTAGCTATAATTACAACGACACCGCCTCCTCTGCTGTCAATAATACCAACATGCTTATAATAGGTGCGATAATAATGCCAGCTTTACTGCTAATGATGGTAATAATGATCATTGTGATTCTTGGTGATAATAAATAAATCAATATACATTTATGGATCCTGCCAATATTAATACTTCCACAAGTTGGGTGCGTTTGACCCTGCGCCGGTGCGGTATTGTCAGTGCGGGGGTGGGGTGGACAGGCTGTCGGAAGGCACAATATCTGCGCGCCCCCAGTGAAACGGAGCACTCCTGGAGCCCCTGCTGAGGATGCCTTTAAAGTTGCTACGGGAGTCCCAGGGACCTCTTGAGGCGCCCCCCCTCCCCGACAGGTGAAGTTAAGCGCTGCACTCACCAGCGGAGAACTGCTGCTCCCTTTAGAAACTCAGGCCGGGTCTGCTGCCAGTAAAATACCAAAGCTTCAGTTTCGAACCATAGGTTTGTTTGTCACTGATGTGCTTTCCCTGGCTCAGGAGTGAACGTGAAAGTTCACTCTACCCTGGGGAAAGCACATTTTTGTCCGTAATCCTGTCTTTGAAGCCGGTCTACGGCGGGTGCAGTCTATGAAGGTGCACCTGGTATACGCGGGCCTCTGCAATGGATTACTGTAATCTGGTAATTGGTTTGCAACTCTGACAATCCCCGCTCCAGTGCATGCCTGTTCTGCAGACCCCTGATGCACCTTCAAGGAGTGCTTCCTTCCCATGAAATGCATCAACCCTTGTAGTGACCCTCAGGCCACAATTCAAAAGCCATTAGGGTGGTGTGTCAATTCAAAGATATATATTGTTGTCCTGCTTCTGCTGTGAAGTTCTGACCAGTGTCCCCAACCTGTTTTTGATGGAAGGGAAGACTTCTAAGGTACCTGTTCACCTACTGCGGTCTATTATGGTGAAACCGTCGGGTAAGGGTGGGACTTTGTTAGACAGAAGGCCAGGTCCTGCCTAGACACATCTTCACTAACAGAAACTGCAATTTCACTTCTCACAACTACTATGTACCAAATGGTAATGCTCAGTAAGAACTAACCAGTAGCCTCTTGCTAACAAAGTATTCATGGAATTTCTTTAGGCATCTGTTGGAAATGGCCATCCTTTGCGTGGCATTCCCTCACATTTTTTTCACAAAATTGTTTTTATTTGATTTTTTTGCTGTAAACAGACAATTACAAAAACACCAGCAATCTTTTCAAGAATTAATCCTCTTAGTCATCAGTTACCAATTATTCATACACACTGTTGCCATATCCAGGGGCATATTATCAGGTACTGTTCACAAAAAGTACAATCTAAACATACAAATAAACAACAAACTTGATTTAACTTAATCGCCTAATAGGTCCAGGGTTGGGGTGAGGTGATGTCCACAAGAGCACCTGTTGGGAGTGTAATATCTCAGCTAGATGATAGGGGCATCGGGAGGTGAAGAGAAGGATCAGCCAGAAGGGGCTAGATGCAACATCGTTGACTTTTAGGGTTTAAAATTGGAACAGGTGCAACACCCTAGTTTGTGTCAGACCTGATATCAGTGGTAACCCTCTTGAGAGGTAGGAGACCAGTAAACCCCATGGAAACTCAAAATTTGTAAAACCATCATAAAATACATTGGCCTTTCTCTCCATAGTGAGTGCTTGCCACAGCCTGCATGCCATTGCGTGATTGCCGGAGCTTCAGGTTTTTCCATGCCACTGCAATGGCAATTGTTGCCGCTCCCAGGCAGAGTCATAATATGGCTCTATCACAATTCATCTGACGTTTGAGGGAGGTGTTGCATAGTCTTAAAAAGTCAAAGTCAATTGTATGTGGGACAAGGTATCCCAGTAATTCTTGACTGTCGGCTAGGATCTAATTCTGAAAGGGGCGAATGGTCCCACCAGATGAGCCAAAAATTATCCAAAAGACCACCACCTCTCCAGCAAGTGCCAGGGGTGCCTGTGAAGATTTTGTGTAATTTAGTAGGGTAGAGGTACCAGTCTTAGAGAATCTTAAAATGGGCTTCCCTTAGTCCCAGAGAGTGATAACATTTCAGCATATCCCTCCATAGTCTACGCCACCTCTCATCAGGTATCTCAGTTCCCAAGTGGTCTTCCCAGAAGGATATATGTCGAGGCCTAAAGAAGTTTAAAGGAGTGAGTAGTAAAGAGTAAAGAAAGGAGCTAGTGACTCTAGTTATACCCGCTTGTCAGATAAACTGTTTGATTGGCTGTAAGTCACTTGTGGCTGTTAAGCGGATCACAAGTTGGAGTACCCAGTGTCGTAATTGGGTGTAGTGGAAGTATTCTGTGTTGGGGAGATTAAAGTCACTTTGACAGTGTTCAAAAGTCAATGTGTCTCAATTGTGAATGAGATCAGATAACCCGAGACATCCTCCCTCTCTCCAACCATCGAAGGACCCCGGGTGTAGCTCTGAAGGAAACTCAGAGTTGTAATAAATTGATGTGTAGGGTGAGGGGAAAATGGTCTACTGTGCCAATTTGATAACCTCATCCCATATTTTAAGAGTCATACTGGTCGGGGTGCTAAGATATGCATTCTGGGGGCGATTTGGTTTAGGCTTCCAAAGGATGCCCCAAATTACCGTCTCAACCACAGCCCAATCCGTATGAAGCCAGTGCTTTTCTGATTCCTGGGGTAACCATTCTGAGATAACACTCAACTGAGAAGCCTGATAATAGAGGTTGGCATCCGGCAGAGCAAGTCCTCCATGATCCCTTGAAAGTTGCAACACTTCAAAGGGTAACCAGGCCCTACCATTTACCAAATGAAACAGGTAAGTAGAGAAGAATTCTCTTTCCAAGAATTATCTATCCATGTCGACAGGTAGGCTTTAGAAAAGATAAAGCAAATTTGGGGAACTGTAATTTTTATAGCTTGTATTCGTCCCAGTCAGGAGAGATAAAATGGAGCCCACCTCTTCAAGTCATTTTTTAATTGTGTGAGGAAGGGGGGAAAGTTAGCTTTATTACAGTCGGCTGTATGTGGTGTTTGTACAATACCTAGATAGGTGATCTCCCGCTTGGCCCATAGAAAGGGGGTTGTTGTTGTCAGCGTCTCCATGGCAACAGTTGGTAACACCAGGTTGAGTATGTATGATTTCGCTAGTTTAATTTTAAATCCTCCCACCTGATCAAAAGCTTTTAACTTTTCCTGGAGGGTAGCTAGTGAGATTTTCAGATTTGTAAGTGTCATCAATACATCATCAGTAGAAAGCGTGAGCTTGTACTCCATGGACCCAAAGGGTACTCCTTGAATATCTTGTGTATTTCTTATTCGCGCTGCCAAAGGCTCAATGGTGAGCGCAAATAACAGCAGGGGCAAGAGGCATCCTTGCTGAGTCTCTCATTCCAGACGGAAGAGCCTAGAGCTCGTCCTGTTCACCAGTACACGGGATGTAGGTGATGTGTAATTAGCTCTAATCATTCTTATGTACTGGTGACAGAAACTACAGGTTTAAGAGTGAGGAAGAGAAAAGGCCAATTCACTTGATCGAACGTCTTTTCGGCATTGAGGTTTAGTAAAATTGCTGGAATCACCTTTTTCTGCACTTTCTCCATCAGAGGGATCACTTTCCTCTTGTTGTTTCACAATTTTTTATTAGGAAGAATCTCAAAATACAAAATAGTACAGAGGTAGAAATGAGCATTTGTGGTGACCTGAAAGAAAACAACAATAACATTGTACAACATAGTACTTAAGGATACAGAAATTACACTCAACCCTTAATACAATGAGAGGATAGGATTCTCCATCCTGGTGGGAGAGCCAGGAAGGCCATTACTAGTAAGGAAGAAGCCAGTCGGAAAGGAGGGGCGGGTGATATAGCTCTTGGGTCAGACATACTGTGCAAGTGTGCAGAAGAGGGTGTGTCCAGCTGATGTATGGAGGCAAAGGAGCAAGGGGGAGGGGGTTAAAAGAGACCCAAAGTTGCATTGGTGGTCCAGACAGGTCATCACTAATGATGAGGATGCGACATGGCATGGGGGAAGGGAGGTAAATCAGGGCAGAAAGAGGGAACTCCGTTATAGGATATCACCAGAATAGCCATGAGTGAGTTCAGCTGGGGAAGTAGGCAGAGGAGTCCGAAGCCTGTTGTGTAGAGTATCAATATGTTGGCAAAGCAGTGGTAGTAGTATGTGAAAGAATAGGACGCTATGAAAACCAGTACAGAATCTCTCTGCAATGAATGTGGAGCCCTTGTGCTGTAGGGGTGGCATAGACGGACCAGGGAGGTGGAATGGGATCACAATAGCAGGTACATGAAGAAGAAGAAGACGAGAATGTGGGGTGGAGCAAGACAAAAACTGGGGAGAGATGGGTAAGAGGGGTAATGGATGGGGGAAACAGGTAGAGGGTCATAGCCTCATGTTGGGACAAGGAGATGGACCAATAGGGGGTGAGGGATAAGTTTGCTTGTGATCAGGGGGAGAACATAGGGGAGGTTGGATGGGACTGGCGGTAGCACGAGGGGGAAGTCAATGATGTGGGGGTTGATGGCTCATGGTAGGTTTACATCGTCCTAGAGAAAAGGTGCCCATGTGTGGAAAAACACATCAGCTTGATCCTGCAAGTTGTAAATGACACGTTCAAACAACACTGTTTGGTACATTGCTGAGAGCCATTCATTGTGCATGGGGAGTATAGGGAAGTGCCAATGTCTAAGTATGCAGAGTTTGGCCGTCTGGAGTGCTGTGTGAAGGAAACACGTTTGGGGGTGCGCCAAATCCAGGGAGACTGTGAGGTCATGGAGGAATATTAATGAGCATGGCAGCGGGTCCAGCAGTGGAAGCGTCTCCCGCAGCGTTCACCCTACTGCTTCCAAATAGGGCATAACTAAAGGGCAATCGCACAAGATATGCAAGAGGTCACAGTGTGCATGTGGGCAATGCCAATATTGTGCATGGGGCCCACCTTCTTCAGTTGAACAGGCGTCCAATACCAATTGTGGCACATTTTAAATAGACAGAATTTCATCCAGGCTTCCCGTGCTCCATGATCGTGGGCTTCCAGGAGGTCTGCCCACTCTTCCTGGTCGTATTTGTAGCTTTATTTGCCAGGACAGTCTGAATTTATGGAGAGGGGATAAGGAGTAGAGTTGGCAGACCAGGAGGGCGTGGATGCCAGACATCACGCTGAAAAAGTGGCCCCACGTTCTAAGATATGAGACTACCGGTGAGGATGGCCAGGGCCGGCTTTAGGACTGGCGGCGCCCTGTGTGACAGTTTATTGTGGCGCCCCCCACCCCATGACCTCCTCCTCGGTTTCACTCACTACCACCGGCAAATGTGCCCCTCATCTCTCCATCGCTCCCCTTTTACATACATTCATGTGTTTTAAAGCACTTGTAAATACTGGCTTTACTAATCCACTCAGCTAGCCACATAAAATATAGGGGCATATTTTAAAGCCCCTAGCGCCATTCTAACGCTACATTAGTGTCATTTTTTTACATTAATGTGGCGCTATAAGGCCAAAAGCGCCATGCCATATTTACAAAGTGGCACAATCTATGCATTGCTTCACTTTGTATCCCTTTGCGCTACATTATGCCTGCACGAGGTATAATGTATGCAAAGGTGGCATTCCCCCGTCAGTGGGGGCCAAAAAACTGGCGCAAAGAAATCTGACAGATTTCATTGTGTCATTTTTTTCTGGCACCTTTAACGCCTGCTCAGAGCAGACGTTAAAAGGAGGTGTCTGTTGGTTACAATGGGCCTCTGGGTGCTTTGAGGATTAGTATCAAAAATGTTTACGCTAATCCTGGAAAGCGCCGGACTAGCGTCAACAATTCTGACACCAGTCCCCTAACTACCACCATGTTGCACCATATTTTAAATACAGCGCACACATGGTGGCGTTAGGGGAACGCTAAGGGGTGCAAGAAAAGTAATCCTGAAGCCATCTCGGGCCTCTTCAATCCATTTACAGGCACTCCCTGCCCCTTCAGCTCACTCCTGTCGATTTCTGCTTTTTCCCCATTGTGAGGCTTTTTCGCATTTCTCTTCCTTCGTCTTTCCTCTATGTGTTATTTTCTTGCAGGAAATGCTTGTGGCAGAAAAATAAGCGCGGGCCCTCAAATATAAGTGCTGGTGCTCCGCACTGTAAACAACAAGCACAAATTAAGCACTCCCATTCTAAAGCCATATTATTGTAATTTGTTTACAGTAATGTGGCATTAGAAGGCCCAAAACTCTGTGCCATATTTACAAAGAGGAGCAATGCATGCATTGCGCCACTTTGTATCCCTTTACGCTATATTATGCCTGCGCCAGGCATAATGTATGCAAAGGGGGCAAAACCCCTTTAGGGGGGCCAAAAAAATGACTCAAAGAAATCTGTCAGATTCCTTTGCTTCATTTTTTCCCCAGCACTTTTAACGCCTGCTTAGAGCAGGCAATAAAAGGAGGCTTCAATTGGGTACAATGGGCCCCTGGTTGCTTTGCAAGATTTTTTATTTTTTTCATTTTTTTTTATTGATTTTATCATATCAAATATATAAAAGTAGAACAACAGTCCCTGCAGAGTAGCATATCTAAAGAGCAATAGCCGCCCACTGCAATATTAACATACATTCCGTACAGGAGAAATCAGACAGGTACGCATTGATCATTACAATCCAGTTTGTTCTTCTAAATTTCCCATCCATTAATTGGGGACAAGATCTGTACGGAATTACCACGGGGCAATTTCTGCCAGAGATGCAGTAGTGATAACATACAGTTGGATAAGGGATATCAACAGATATAAACAAAAGAGGCAGGTGGGGAATACAACCAGACAACAACAGCCATTCACCTTCCTGACATAGATGCCAGCGTACAGAGGAGTCAGTAATTCGTCCGGGCTTCTTTGGTTATATCACTCACTCGTCTTGGGCCGCTAAGAAATTATTCAGTGGGGTCCAAATATCTTTGGGTCTAGACCCTTCAGGCATCAGGCTCCAGAAGACTATAAGCTGATCATGACAAAAAGCAGCATCTCTTAGCCATTCAGAGCGGCGCGGCGCTCTCGTCCCGCCCCAGGACATGGCCACTCTACGCCTGGCTAACAGCAATAGTAGGCCCACTAAGCGTCTGTGTGTTGCCCTGATGTCCTCCACGCACCCAAGCAGCGCGATTCTAGGAGTGGCAGGAATTTCTAGTTCGACCATTTCAGAGATTGCATTGAAAACTGCCACCCAGAAGGCGTAAACATCTGCACATTCCCACGCCAAATGTAAAAAACTAGCATCCGGCGCCCGGCAGCGCGCACAGCGCGCATCTTCGCGCAACCCCATGGAGTGCATCCGCACTGGGGTATAGTATAGTCTGTGCAAAAATTTAAAATGCAGCAATCTAAACCTGTAATTTGGCGTCAACGCTCTCATATGCGCACAGCAGGTACGCCACAGAGCCTCCGAGATGGGTTCTCCCAGATCCGCCTCCCACGCTAGTCTAGACGGCTCCCGGAGATTATTCCTCTGTTCCTGCATACAGTTATATAATTTGGTGACCAGCCTATTAGGCGACCGCGCGCAGCAGAGAGACTCCAGAGCGCGCAACTCCACCGGGGCCTCATCCGAACTCCACAAGCGGTTCCGCAAAAAAGAACGAACTCGGATCACATACATACGCTGAAGCGCCGTGCACTCGCGACCAGCCAGTATCTCAGATACATCAAGCAAGCGATCATCCATCATCCAATCTCTCAACTCAGTTAGGCCAGCATCTCGGAGAAACCCACGTACTCCACCGTCACGATACAACTGCTCGTCAGCTATCGCCATTACCGGTAAGGAAGGAGCGAACGGGACCGAAACCCCGGACCGCCGCATCAACATACCCCACGCCCGCATCGTACATGCCACTGTGTCAATCTCCCGCACCCGGGACGGTACACGTCCTCCGAATGCTCTCGCCAGGTCGTCCGGCCACACAGAGTCGCTCTCAGGCGCCAGGTGCGGCAGATAACGGATAGGATTCAGCCAGTAATACGCATAGTGCGCCTGAGCACATAGATAATACAGCTCCATATCCGGCGCAGCGAGCACACCTAGTTCGAATGGCAACGTCAGCCTCTCCCATGAAATACACGCATGTCGGCCCGCCCATACCAGGCAGATCAGTGCTGAGCGCAGACGCCTCAGGTAACTTCTCGGAAGCGGGAGAGGGGGATTCACAAATAGGTACAAAAATTTCGGTAGAACTACCATCTTTGCAATAGCAATACGTCCTATCAATGACAGCGGGAGGGTTCGCCAGGACTCTACATTCCCCTCCAGCCACGTCAGAGCAGTGCCATAGTTAGCCAGCCACAGCTCCTCCACATCACAACTCAGCTGTATACCCAAATACCGCACCGGTCCATCCGCCCACACCAGAGGGTATCGAGAGTCATACCGCTGCATCCTGGGGGTCAAAGGCAGCACCACTGATTTAGACCAATTAATATTAATACCTGAAAAGGTACCAAAACGCACGATCTCATCGAGTAGTGCATCCAGATTCTGGTCGGGATTCCGTACATATAATGCAATATCATCTGCATACAGAGATATCAATATTGGTCGCTGCCGGAATTGCAATCCTCTGTCGTTATAATTCTGTCGGAGCCGGGCCGCCAGGGGCTCCATTGCCGCAGCAAAAAGGAGAGGGGATAGCGGGCAACCCTGGCGTGTGCGGCGCGCAACAGGGAACGGGGCAGATACATTCCCATTAAGGCGCAATCTAGCAGTGGGCAATGTATACAGCAATCTAATCCAGCGGAGGAAGCGCGCACTAATTCCCACCCGACCCAACAGAGCGAACATATAGTCCCATGTCAAGGAATCAAATGCTTTAGCTGCATCCAGGAAAACAGCTGCCGCATTGTCATCTTCTACCAGTGTTCCCCGCTACCGCGAAAAAGGTGCGCAAATTGTGGCCCGTAGACCTTCCCGGGACAAAACCCGACTGATCCTGGAGCACCAAACTGGGGAGAAGAGGCTGTAGCCTCGCCGCAATCATCTTCGCTAGGATTTTGTTGTCAACATTTATCATGGAAAGCGGGCGGTACGAGTCGCATCGGGTCGGATCCTTTCCAGGCTTCAGGATTGTCACTATCAGTGCCTCCCGGAGCGAGGTCGGGAGCGACCCAGTCTCCAGGGCTTCTGCATAGACCTCCAATAGTCGAGGGGCTAATATATCCACATACTCTTTATAAAACGCAGAGGTTAGGCCATCCAGTCCAGGTGACTTCTCTCCAGGTAAGCCGCGTATGGCCGCAGTCACCTCCTCCACTGTGAATGGTTCATCTAAGTATTTCCTATGCACCTCATCAAACCATATTAACGCAATATCCTCAAAGGGCATCTGTGCATCAGTCACACCAGCTCCCATCGGAGCTGCATTGAGCCCAGCGTAAAACTCAGTGAACACCTGCATAATTCCTCCCGATCCCGACCCACTTTCACCCCCTCCATCCATGACCTCAGAGACATAGTCATTGGCCCAAGGTTTACGAAGTAAAGCTGCCAATGTACGTCCAGCCCTTTCACCCTCCCCATACTGACGTGCGCGAGCCTCCCTCCAGAGGAAGCAAATTTCCCTAAGAGAAACCTCCTCATACAGCGATATGTCTTGGCGGATCTCCGCAAGGACTTCATTAGACCAGTTAGATTCCAGTCGTCTTTCCAGCTCAGCAAGCCGTGACTCAATTTCAGCCATTTCTCGTCTCAGTGTTTTAACTATACCGTGTTGTTTCGAGATACAAACCCCTCAGATAACAACTTTAAATGCCTCCCAAAGGGTTCCTGGGGACTCCACTGATCCCTGATTCTCTGCAAAGTACATTTTAATCGCCTCCCGCAGTTCCTCACGGAAGGCCGCATCGCGAAGCGCCCCCCTAGGCAGCCGCCACATAATAGATCTACCTAGTTCAGTCGGTATCTCCAATTCCAGACACACCGGCGAGTGATCTGACAGCGTACGAGGAAGATGTTCAACCGCTCTAGTCCAGGCCAGCATGTCCCTGGAACCCAGCCAGCGGTCAATACGAGACCAGCTACCATGCACATAATTCAGACATGTACCCTCTCTCGCCACTCCATGCCGCTGCCGCCACAAGTCAACTAGCGCACCATCACGCATCACGGCCTCCAAGGCCCTAGCCGCCGCAACATGTTGCATCCTGGCCTTACTCTCCCTGTCCAGCTTGGCATCAAGTACGACACTAAAATCTCCCCCCCAAAGCACCGCACCCGGCCCCAACGACTCCACCAGGCACCACAGCTCCATGAAGAAACCTGGATCATCAACATTCGGCCCATACACAGCGACTAGGCGGCACGGCTTGTCCAGTAACACACCGCTCATCAGTACATATCTGCCATTGGGATCTACCAGAACTTTTTTCGTTCGCCACTGCAGACCCTTGCGAATAAGGACTGCGACTCCACGGGAGTAACCCGAGTATGTTGAGCAATGCATCTCACCTACCCACCCAGATTTTAGTCTGTGTGTTGTGGACTTCACTAAGTGTGTCTCCTGAAGCATACATACATCAATTGCATGTCTCTTAACATATGCAGCCACAAGTCGAGCTTTCCTACTATCATTAAGCCCTCGTACATTCCAAGTCAAACATTTGATCCCAGATACTTCCTCACCTCTCGGCCCCATCCACAGTCAGCCGCAGTCTTGCACGCAAAGGCCAATCCCCACCTGCCATAAAGTTCGCAAGGAAACAAATAGAACATTCATACATAAATGAAGGGACAATACCCCACTAACATGTGAGAAACCCCCCACCCACTCAGGCCCCCCAATCGGACCCAACTAATTACCCACCCATCTTGGCCCCAAAACCCTCCTCGAAAACAAGAACAGTGAATAATAGGACTCATCCCAGGGGCTATGACCGGCCTAGTATCTCTCCACCCAGATGGCATCGGGAGAGAGGGCCCATGGGCCAATCACCAGTCACTTAACAGCCGGGACCAGGCAAGGAGCAGCCGGCGCGCCCCAGCAGTTCCAACAATGGGTGTCAGGTCGATCGGAGCATATTAGTCATTGTCACTTAGGGCAGCGCCGTCACTGCCGCGGCCACGGCGCTCTGCGGTCTCCCGCTCCCTCGGCAGCTGTCGAGCAAACTTGGTCGCTTGTTTCAAGTCTGTGAAATAGTGCATCTTACCCTCATGTCGCACCCTCAGCTTGGCAGGATATAACAGGGCAAAGCTCACACCCGCCTGAGATAGCAGTCGCTTAACCGGCAGAAAGGCACGTCTCTGGGACTGCACACCAAGTGTATAGTCTGGGAAGAAATTTATTTCGGAGTTCTTATAAAGTAACAGACGTCTCTCCCTTGCCAGACGGAGTACAGCATCACGATCACCGTAGTTTAATAGACGTGCAATAATTGGAAATGGGGGAGTCCCCGGAGGGGGTCGGGGTCCCAAAGATCTGTGAGCTCTCTCAACCACCAGCATCCGAGAGAGCTCACCGGCGAACAACTCAGACAACATCTGTTCAATAAAGTCTTCCATTCGCCCCATATCGGTCGCCTCCGGCAGTCCCACAATTCGAATGTTATTGCGGCGTGATCTTGATTCCAAGTCCTCGTTCTTGTTACGTATGACCTCAAGGATTCGGTCCATACGTGCGATCTGTTCCCTGTTACCCCGGCATGCATCCTCTATCTCAGATGTACGTGACTCCAAGGCCTCAAGCCTGGTGTCGTGATCGTCTACGCGCGCCCTAATGCGGTCAAGCCGTTCGGTGACATGATCCAGTTTGGTGTCAATGCCCGCCAGGCTGGCCTTAAGTTCCAAAAACATGGACTTCACCGATACCTCAGGGCTATCCTCTCCGTTCGGCTCCTCACAGGGCTGGGAGCTAGCAGCAGCGTTCTTTTTTTTCCCCCCTTCGAAGGTAAGTTTGGCCTGACGTTGATCAGCCTTACCCATAGTTCCACCCTGCTTCAACACCTCCGACCAGGTCCAGGTAAGTAGAGCCAAGCAAAGGGAGGCCCAGACCCCAGCAACCTCTCCAGTTAACGCAGAGCTCACCACGGGCTCCTGCTTCAGCAGCTGGGCTCGTCAAGTAACGGGATCTCAAAACATCGGCTTATCCTCACAGGCCCAATCAGCCCGCACTGCTCATCTGGGTAGTCGCCACTCGTACACCCTCCTTGGGCCACCGCAGTCACAGCCTTCACCGCCCTCCGCAGGGCCTCACTTCGTATCCCTGAGTTAGCGGCCCGAGGAGCCCGCCCGAATGATCAGTCCGTTTTCCCAGATACCAAGTAAATGAAGCTACGAACCTCGAGGGCCCCCTCAAGGCTTTGTCTCGACGGCTTGTCTCCTTAAGTGCCTCCTCCTCGCCCGTTTAAGCCGCCGGGCCCAGAGATAGCTTCAGGGCCCGTCAGAGCCTCTTCCGCGTTAGCGCCACCAGGGCCAAGCTTATTGCAGGGCCGCGACGCGACCACGTCGCCGAATGGCCCCCAGGCGCAGTCTCGCGCCCGATCACATACCTCCGGGAGCAGTCGCGGGCCTCAAGTCCACCCGCACGCTATGCACCTTGCGTAGCTCCACGCACGGCCACACTCCTCAGAAGCCGCCGCGGGCCTCCACGCTCGTCCGCTCGCACCACGTTCTATCCGCGCGAGCGCGGCCATCAGCAGGCCCGCCCGCGTTCCTTCACCGCTGCTCCGACCGCTCTGCTGCTCCTGAGCCGCCGAAGGCAGCCCAGGGGCTTCTCTGAGCAGAGCGAGCCAGGCTCACTCCCGCCAGCACCGTCGGATATGATAATAGTCGGATAAACGGCCCCGGGCCAGGCAGAGCCTCACAAAGTGACGGCCATCTTGCCCAGCGGTCAGGCCACGCCCTTCTGCTTTGCAAGATTAGCATGACATTTTTTTACGCTAATCCTGCAAAGCGCCAGATTAGCGTAAAAAAGTGTAAGGCTAGTCTACCAAAATACTGCCATGGTGCACCGTATTCTAAATATGACGCACACATGGTGGTGTTAGGGAGCATTAAGGGGTGCAGCGCCACTTTTCTTAAATATGCCCCTTAGTTCTCTTTTTTGCAGCAGGCATATTAACCCTCTATGCTACTTTATGTTGAGTCAAAGCTGCCACTAGGCAAAATTCCGACCTCTCTCTTCAGCAGGAACATTAATCACAAGAGGTATCTTGATATTTTAATTGTTTCTTGAAAGCTAAACGCACAAGGAATGTTTCAGCAGGTGCTTTTAAATCGCATGTTTTGAAAGTAATTGCTAAACACAGCGCCCCCCTGAGGTCAGCGCCCGGTGTGGTCGCACCGCTTGCACTGCCCAAAAGCCGGTCCTGAGGATGCCAGTGACCAAGAGTGTGGCCCCAAGCTACGGACGAGACAATGTTGAAGCTGAGTACATCTCTAGGCTTGCTGAGGGGGAAATTCAAATTCCTTGTGGACCATGGCAAAGGGCTTTAGAGGTCCGTTGGTTAGGACCTGGCCCAGATGGGTGATACCAGCTGCAAAATGGGCTCACCCCTTGGAGAACAGCCTAGCAAAGTCTGTCCGTTTGTCCCATTGGAGCGGGTCTCTTGTCCCAGGGAGGATACGCGCCAGCTGTGAAAAGCGTAGTGAGAGTACATACATCTCTACCGAGGGCAGGCGCAAGCCACCACAGGAAAGGTGAGCCAATAATTTGGCTTTGTTTAGACGAGGCCGAGAGGACCCTCAAACGAAAGAGCGTATGTCTCTGGAGCACAAGAGAGGGAGGGGGTAAGCAAGGGAAGCATGTAAAGCGAGGTAGCGTCACCATGTGCAGTTCTTGAACCTTCCCCTAAAGGGAGAGGCCTAATTGAGACCATTTGGGAAAATCCCAAAATCCAGCTGTGTGCGTGCTAGCAGCGAGTCGAGATTTTCCGTAATGATGCGATATAGACCTCTGTTGATGTAGATCTCTAGATATTTAAGGAGGGTAGGGGTCCAGCATACCGGTCGGCCCACAATGGCCGTCTTAGTGGCGACCCATGAGATGGCTTGTGCCTCACTTTTGTCCCAGTTTACTTTATATCCCGATAAGGCTGCAAAGTTAGCAAGGATGTCCTGTAGGCTCAGGACTGAGTGTGGAAGATACATGAGTATAAGTAGGACATCATCTACATACAAATATACAGTAGAACTACTGCCCAGGAGGGGAATTCCTGATATACTCGGGTATGTTGAATTACGGCGTCCAGTGGTTCCATGGACAGAAGGGGCGATAGCGGGCAGCCTCGATGGTTCCCGCGTTTGATGGGGAATGGGTCCGATATGAAACCTCCGCAGTTCAACTGGGCGGTGATTGAGTTGTAGAGCCAGTGAACCTTGGTGATGAAGTCAGCACCCAGAACAAAGCGCTGCAGGACTTCTAAGAGATACTACCATTCAATCCTGTTGAATGCTTTTGTGGCGCCAAGGATAAAGCGAGGGCCTCATCTTGCAGGTACCTAGCTGACCATAAGGGATGAGCCAAGGTGCGGAGATGATTTCTGGATGAGCAGCCGGGCACAAATCCCACCTGAGTATGGTGGATAAGGGAGGGGATGACTTTATGCAATTGGGCTGCCAGAACCCCCACCAGGATCTTAATATCTCCACTCAAGAAAGAGATTGGTCGATAAGTTCCGCAAAGCATGCTGCCTTTTCCCTGATTGGGGATGACGGTTATGGTTGCTTTATTATAAATGGGGCCCCAGGCACCAATGCGTGCTGTGTCCCAGAAGGCCTCGAACAGAGAAGTGACTACATCCTCTCATCAAAGTGGAATCCGTCTTCCCCCAGTGCTTTAAGGTAGGATAGTTTAGAGATAGCTTGGGAAATCTCGTCCTTACTGATTTCACCTTCCAGTAAGCTCCTGCTTTCTCCATTGAGGCTAGGTAGGAGGATGTCTTCTAAGAAGGCAGACAGTTGCACAGGATCTTCTGTGGTTTCGGGAGTGTAGAGAAATTGGAAGAAGGCTGCAAATTAATTGCAATGTCCTAGGGGTATGTAAGGATGTCTCCAGTCGAGGAATGAATGGCTGATGTAGTAAGAGCAGCATCCTGTTGACACATTTGCACTGCCAGAAGGCATACCGCCTTTTTCCCATGTTCATAGTGGCGTCCCTTCATTCTGCTGAGGGTGTACTCTGCCTTGAATGTAAAGTGGGCAGTGAGGTCCATTTTAGCCTCTCAAGTCAACAACAAAGGGCGGGAGAAGGTTTTGTGGGATATCTGCCCGTGAGGGTCACTATCGCATCCTCTAGATCTGCTTGTTGAGTGTGCCTTTGGGCATTTGCAATGGTTGTGTCTCCAAATTGTCGCCACTGCTGAGGCCCACAGGACTCTTCCAGAAGCAACCAAGTCTCTGTTATCTTCTAAATAGGTTGCAACATGAGATCCGAGTTGGGCCTTGCCCTGTGGTGTGCAGTAATGTGAGATATTCAGATGCCACGGTTTGCGCACCGGGTTGGCAAAACCCTAAGTTAAGGACGAGGAGGACAGGGGAGTGGCAGGAGAGTGCGGCCACCAATATATGAGAGTCCTTGTCATGGGCAACCGTCCTGTGGGTGACCAGGAAATAGTCTAGTCGGGAATGGGCATCGTGTACCGGTGACATAAAAGTGTATTCCTGATCTGATAAATGGGCGAGGCGCCAATGGTCTGTCAGGCCATAGTCCGACATAATATCATTCAGAAGGGCCCTGTCGGCTGCATTGCAGTGATCTAGGGAACCAGTGCAGTCAAGGATAGGATCATGCACCAGATTCCAGTCTTCCCCCAGGAGAAAATGTGCACCCCCAACCTCCTTGAGAAGATGGTTGAATTGTAGGAAAAAGGAATGCTTAGTCCCCACAGGACCCTAAACTGAATGAACACATACCACATAGTCGCTGATCTTAATTTGGTGTCTACTGCTTCTTGGGGACAGGAGAAGCAGGAGGAAGAAAGGAATAACGCGAAAGGTGAGAAAGGGAGAAGGGGATAAGTGGGGGAAAGAGAGGACAGGAAGACGACTCCGAAGCAGAAAGGAATCCCTGGAATGGGCCAAGAAACATATAGTGGTGGGCGTAAACTTGCTCTGCTTGTGTGTTGGAGGCCTCTATACACAACATGGGAGGGCGGTGGCAAGTGGCAGGCATATGGTGGGAGAAATCTATGGCAGTGACAGAGCAGGTAGGAGGCTGAGTGGTGGTGGTTATATTAGTTTTGGAGAGCAGTAGATATGCAAGGATGGAAGCATTGGATTTATGCACAGATATACAAATATGTATGCATATCCAATTATAGACCCTGGTGCAGCAGGGTGTAGAATAGGGCCCATCTGCGGCTCCTAGGTATGGTGGAGAAGGAAGAGTAAAAAGTACAAGCAGAGAAGAGTGCGGCTGTTGCTGTCGGGGTGGCAGAAGTTTCGGGATTAGTGTGGAGGGGGGTGTGTGATGTTCCCCTTGTGGGGGGAGGGAGAGTGAGCGAAGGGGGATGGGAGCGAAGGTAAAAGAGGGTGCAAGAAACAGCTAGTACTAGCTCATGGAGAGCATGGCTTCATATAGGTGATGGCGGTGGTTGGTAGATGGCATGATAGAGAGGCGGCACAGCTTTCATTTCTGTCAACTAGGTGTCCTAGTGCAAGTTGGGCATCCATGCAACTGGGAGGATTAAGGAGCCAGTAACCTTATTGGGGGGTGGGGCACCATGAAGTGTCAGAATACCTAGGGCAATCCTGAGGGACTGTAGGTGGTGCCTTGTATGCTGTAGTGGATCTTAGCAAGAGGCAGGGGTGAGGCAGCCTAGGCATGGAGAGAAGAGGGATAAGGACGCCAGGCTGTCGTGCACTAGGAAGGTCGGCAAGGGACACACTAGACACCATGGATGAGGAAATGCAAATCGGGGAGCCAAAACCTAAGGAATAATAGGCCTTGTGGCCCACCCAGTGTGTCATAGGGCAGACAAGGATTAAGCTCCAGCGGGTGCAAGAGCATGAAGGCCCAAACTGGCTGGGTGCCAATATAAGCCAATGTGAGATGGAGTAGTGCCAAAGCTCGGGTGGGGGGACAGCATTCATCTCAGATGGGTGGTAGTAAGCTGGGAGGTGCACGGAGGGGAGGTGGCCAGAATTGCGAGGGATATGAGGAGACACCATGACCAGGGGCAAACGGGAAGGAGAGCCCAGTGCTTATAGATGGGATCCGTGGCCGGGCGGTGGGGGCAATCAGCTTTGTGTGGGTCATAGAAGATGTGACTCACCCAGTGGGGGTGGTGAAGAGGAAAGACTCGGATTAGGCAACAGGAGTGTTGACCCCGAGGTGTTGGCTGGGAAGGTACAAACCGGGTCCAAAGTGGTGAGACAGTGGTTATGCTAATCCGATGGGATAGCGGGGCACAGCATTGCAGTACTGCATATCGTGTTGTGCCTCAGAGCTCCAGAATACCAGCAATTTAAAGTGGAAACATGAGCAGTCATGCAAAATAAGCAAACAACCCAAACCATAATATGCACATAATGTGGTGGAGGCCACAGAGTGCATTATGGCTATGACATGCAAAGGGGCAGGGGACAGTGGTGATGACCCACATCTCAGAAGGCACTGTTATGGGAAGGCCCTGGCGGGCACATTGAGAGAGGTGTACATATGCCTCCTAGGTGTCCCTGAGTGAGGGTATGTGTGAGTGGGCCCATTCAGTATGAGCAAACAAAAAGTAGCGCATGCTATAACAGTATACTCAGCTAGTTGTCATGAGGTATCGCTAGGATGACCCTCTGACGGTATTCACAGCTGGGCAGACTCGTGAAGGCTGAGAAAGGGTGGGGATCAATTCCCTCGGGACAGGGTTTCAGTGGAAATCTGGACTTGTCTCTACTCTGGTCCTGAGTGAGAGTCGCTACTGCCTGAAGAGCCATCACTCTGCCTTCCGGAGATCTATGAAGTCTATCCGCCTTTCTGCCCTTTTTCTGATGACCACTGGTGGTCCATTGCTCCTCGGAGGCAGGGTTGGCAGAAGGTGTCCCCAGTGAGTCTGGGTCAGCTTCGGCATCCGATGAGGAATGGTCCATTTGCTACGAGAGAAGGTCATCCAGGAAGTTGCGCAGTTCCACAGGATCAAAAAAGTCTCTGGAGTGACGGCCCTTGGTGATACACATTTGGAAAGGCTCAAAGAGACCAAATTCTATGTTGAGTTGTTGGAGCTGTGGTCATAGAGACAAAAAGGCTTTCAGCTTCTCTTTCGTGTCTCATGAAAAATCAGGAGCTATACGCAGTTCATGACCCTCATAGTCAGCTGGTAGTGCATTGGAAGCACCTGCAAGAGGCACTGCAGGGGCGTATCCTAATAATCCAGGGGTGGCGATGAGCCTTGAGGAAATAGATGAACCAATGTCAAATCGCAGGCAGAGGTGCCTGGTTCCCCTTAGGGTGCTGCAAGATGACTGAGGTCAGTTCAGCTCCTGTCTGGGATCAGAGAGGTCCAGGCAAGTTGGCGGTAAGATCCTGTCCCTGGCAGCCCCCGAACAGGTGCTCAGTAGTTGGATGGTCGGCATCAGGTGCACTAAAGGTGGCAGGCTGCGTGACCTGTGTTGGGAGATGTAGTGCCCCCAATTGAGCGCTGTAGCCTGTCTCAGTCCTGTAGCCTCAAGGTCACTGGTAGAGAGGGGCGTGTGGCAGCGAGAGTCGACTCTGTATGTGTGATTGCTCAAGGGAGAGAGTGAAGCGTGCTGCGTCCTGTGGAGGATGCCACAATTGTGGCCAAGACAGCGAGGGCACTGCCTGAACAGCCCTTCCCTCTACAGTTATCCAAAGGCCCTAAGGGCTCCACTGAGGTCGGCATCAGGTGAGGGCCTATACAGAGTTCGTGGCAGGGCTCAGGTGGAATGCATGGATGTCACCCTGCTGGAAAGAGCCTGAGTGGGAGAGGGGGATCTCTAACAGGCCAGACCTCTCTGATGCACCGGTGGCCTGCAAAAACTCAGTTGGTGGGCCCACCAGTCAAATGGGGCAAGGAGTCAATCTCCTGGGCCTTGAGATGGGGCTTGTTTTGCAGGATGAGTCTTTGTGGCCTCTTTGATGGTCGTTGCTGATTTGGGTCATACACAGGGCCTCATTGGGCCCATCCAATCAGTCCAGGTGCATGCTTCCTCAGTGCACAGGGCGTGGGAGCCTGTGCATGTGTCCAATCCACCAGGGCAGTTTGCTCACCACTCGCCATTCCAGGTGGCAAGCGGCAGTCAGCGGCATCCAGTCTGAGTCACGGTGGCAGGATCGGTGTTGCATATCCAAAGTGCTTCAAGGTGTTGAGAGGGGCAGGGGGAAGAAGCAGGGTGCCCTCTCTGTTACCCCTCCGGGCCACCAAGTTTGTGTTACCGGGGAGCTGTGCTCAGTGGGCTGCCGGACAACAAGCAGAGACATCTGCTCGAGCAACCCAGCCGGGTGGCCTCCAAATCTAGCCTGCAGCTTTGCAGGCCCAGGCCAGGTACACCAGCTGCCTGGACCCTGTAGGGCTGTCTTCCGTCCCTCCCGGCTCGGATGGATAGCCAGAAGGTACTGCTGGCATGGAGGGTGCTACGGATGAAGATCCGTGTCCCCCACCGCTCCTTGAGCTCTGCCGTCGTCTCCCTTTTGCCTGCAGCTGCACAGAGCTCTTGTAGCAGGCGGACATCGCTGTTGTGTCCAGACCACTCCCCCCACCCTCCTCATGTCGTTGTGTGTTTGACACCCTTTAATGGAACTCGGTTGAGCTGGGTATATTCAATCAGGCATGAGGTCATCCAGTCTTGCTGCCAGTACATGGGAGTAGAGTTTAGGGTCCAGTTTAGAAGAGCTATGGGTCTGTAAAAGGTGCATAATTGCAAGTTTTTCCCGGTTTTAGAATCAATGACAGTAGGGCTTCACTTACTGAGGGCCTGGTCGCCCCCACGGATACTATATGGTTTCACAGTGACATCAGGTGGGGGATCAGGTCAAAGCTGAAGATTCTGTAATATTGAGCCGTAAGTCCGTCCAGCTCTGGTGCTTTGTGCAACTTGAGGTTGGTTATTGCTAACCGCACCTCACCTTCTGTAATAAGTCCGCCTAGGATTTCATTTTGTGCAGCAGTCACCTGGGGGAGAGTCACCTCGTCCAGATAGCTTGCCTGGGCTTGGGCGGGTGTGTGCTCTGCAGTATACAGAGGGGCATATTTATACTCCGTTTGCGCCGAATTTGCGTCGTTTTTTTCGACGCAAATTCGACGCAAAACTAACTCCATATTTATACTTTGGCGTTAGACGCGTCTAGCGCCAAAGTTCATGGAGTTAGCGTCATTTTTTTGCGGGAACACCTTCCTTGCGTTAATGATATGCAAGGTAGGCGTTCCCGTCTTAAAAAATGACTCCGATGCATATGCGTCGGATTTATACTCCCGGGCAAAATTCACGCCCGGGAGTGGGCGGGTCTAAAAAACCCGCATTAGCGCCGGATTTTAGCGCCTGGGTCAGGGCAGGCGTTAAGGGACCTGTGGGCTCAGAGGTGCCCTCCCCGGCCCCCAGGGACACCCCCTGCCACCCTTACCCACCCCAGGAGGACACCCAAGGATGGAGGGACCCACCCCAGGGACATTAAGGTAAGTCCAGGTAGGTATTTTTTTTTTTTTGTGTGGCATAGGGGGGCCTGATTTGTGCCCCCCTACATGCCACTATGCCCAATGACCATGCCCAGGGGACAGAAGTCCCCTGGGCATGGCCATTGGGCAAGGGGGCGTGACTCCTGTCTTTGCTAAGACAGGAGTCATTTCAATGGGGGATGGGCGTCATAAAAAAATGGCGCAAATCGGGTTGTGGTGATTTTTTTGCCTCAGCCTGACTTGCACCATTTGTGGACGCCCATACGCCATTTTCCCCCTACGCCGGCGCTGCCTGTGTACGTCGTTTTTTTTAACGCACACCAGACAGCGCCGGCGGCTAACGCCGGCTAACGTCATTCAATAAATACGGCGCCCGCATGGCGCTTCAGAATGGCGTTAGCCGGCGCTAATTTTTTTGACGCAAAACTGCGTTGGCGCAGTTTTGCGTCAAAAAGTATAAATATGGGCCAGAGTCTTATAGAAGTCCCCAAACACCTGGGCTTTCTTGATATCTGAGCTAGCAAATTCAGTCAGGATTTGTCTAATGTCTCCGAAATATTCCTTGACCCATTTGACCCTAGCTTTCTTCCCTGTCCGTAGGAGGTACTGACCAGATGTATTAGAGTGAGTTCAGCCCTGTTAGTATAAATAGAATTAAGCCTATCCCGTATGGAGGTGACTAGACATTGGTGATTGCACCCGGTGGTCCTTGTGTGCTTGTTCTATAGCTTGTAGCTCTGATTCAACTGTTAGACGTTCTTTTGCCCTTTGTTTATTAAGTGTGGACATCTAGGAAATACATTTGCCACGGAGCACTGCTTTGAAAGCGTCCCAATGTGTGGCCGGTGTCATGTAAGTGGGGGTATTTAGTTGAAAATAGTCTCTGCCTGCTTTCCGTAGGTCATCACGAGATACTTGACATCGGATTGGGGAGTTAGGGAAGTAACTACTAGTAACGGTATCTGGAGGGCACCTTTCCCCAGTCTAACGTACTTGACTTTGGGGAAGGTCTGAGATAGTTATTGGGTGTATGTTCACCTCCTGTAAATCTTGGAATTTGGAATTGCAAACTTGTGTATTTCTTCTAATAAAATAGATTTATTCTAGAGCAGTTGAGGTGGGAGTGAGAAAAAAGTATAATCACTGGAGTTTGGATGTACTGTCCTCCATGCATCTACAAGCCCCAGTGTGTGAATAGTTTGTTTCAATGATCTAGAAAAGTTTCCTGAGGGAGACCTATGAGGGTGGGTACTGTCTTCTGCATGCTAGGTGAGATTAAAGTCTCCCATTAAAACAATCCCTCCCTCCGTGAACCCTCCAAATAAACGCAAAGTGGAATGTAGGAATTGATCTTGATTGCTGTTGGTGGCATACATTGAAGCAAATGCCATAAGTTGACCATTTAATGTGCCTTTGACTTTAAGAATCCATCTTGTGCACCGTGGGATGAAAATTCAGGGAGTTATGAAACAGAAAAATTCCCCACTCAGAAGCTAAACTTTCCACTGGACAAACCTGGTCTCTATACTGGACCCAAGGTCTATTCCTTCTGACACGGCGCGAACCAGAAATGCAGAGAATTCTCACATGATACATGTTCTTGTCACCATGCAGAATAAAAAGACCGTATCTGAAAATAAACCACTCAGAGTAGACTGTAGAATGCTAGGTCTAAGGCTAAACAGATTAAAGCCTCGGTTCACCCACCACTTTGTGAATCAGTTAGAGTAAAGAACACTGTAAAGAGTAAAAGACAAAAGACTCACATTCTGTTGGTATGGAATAAAAAAACGCAAAATACCTGTGAAGCATAATACATATTAAAATGCAGAACAGTAGTAATCTTTAAGTCACGCTACAATAGCATCACTGTTATTCCCAGTAAAGCAGTACTTAAAATTACAGATGTTTTTAAAATGTGTTTTGCGTTCAACCTTCTGAAATGTGTGTTGTTGGTAAACAGTTTAATGCGATGCCTGCTTAACGTTTGCATACTGTCCATGATTCAAACACACGTTGAAATACCAAACTGGCATTATAAATGAAGCCATTCTACAATCCGCTCCACTCTTTAAGATAATTAGCTCTTTTAATAATCTGAAAATGTCATCTCTGCTAGATGGGCCTTTGGGTTTGAATAATGAGGATCTAACTAGCTGCTTCTGCAGGAGAGCTTCTGCTGGGCATTAGTGATAATTGGGGGTCACAGATGCTGACACTAGATGAGATTCATTTGATCTGAAGCCAACGTGCATCAATGAAAAAACGTGGAAATTCATGACAGGTGCAGCTGGTGTGATTGAAGAACATAAGGCCAGGCACGTAGCTTCTGAAACCGAGTGTACTTATCCATCCAGTGTGCCTTGGTGTGGGGAACTCTGTCAGACTGCCTGGTTCTTGGTGTTCATGTCTTCCTAGGGGTCTTTGTGGTGCTTGAGCACGAACGTCTGTGTCCATTCTTGGTGATTACCTTTTTCATCTGTGTAAGTGTGTACTGCATGAATGCACCACCCACCGTTTTAGGCACCACAGAGAGGCCGCTTGTGTTTGTGTTCCTGGTGTGTCATGGAAGTCTAAATACTGCGACAGTCTGAGGTCATTCCACTATTTAGGTTTAGGTTGAAAACAAAACTGTCAATTAGACCTATTGTTTTCAATATACATAGAGCGGCATTAACGTAAATTCACCAAAATGCCAGGGGTAGCGGAAGTGAAATTGCATGCCTATCACACGCCCTTTGTCCTTAAATTTCACTTGTGCTAACACAAGCTCACACCTGCACACACCCTCTTACTTGAACCAACACACACCTGCAAGCACGCACATACCATACATTCAAAAGCATGTTTTTAAATATGAGCTGCCACTGAGTTCTAGGCACTCATTTCGCCACCTCTGAGGCCAGGGGTCGAAAAGGCAATCTTAGGGTTCCAAGGGGCAAGCCAGAGATCGCAGCTGTGACCCCCGGCGACCCCTAAATGACTGTCCATGTAGAGTGGGCTTTACATCTGCCCCTTTCAACCACAAGCTTTTTTTGACCAGTCACTTAACACTATTGACTTGAGACTTTTTGTCAGTTACTTCTGACTCAGTCCACATACATAGTTATTTCTCACCCTGCGCTGTTGACCGTTTCAGTTATCCTTTCGCCTCCACTCGAGTGCTTGCATTGAACTGCAGGTAGGATTACTAAACAACAAAAAACCCTATCTGTCTTCTCCTGCTGGCTCCCTCCTCTGCACATGTGTTAGCACATTAAACCTAGACCTATTAGCTTTGCCAATGCTTGGGAAGACTGGGATGCATTTGTCCAGAAGCCTTGCACACATTACAGCTATGTGCGCATTAGTGCACTGATCCCAAGTAGGAAATGAGGCTGTCTTGGAATAAAACGGTTGCTGTCTTTTGAGTGAGAGGAAAGCATTCTTTGCCCTACAACACACCCTTGCGTGAACTCTGAGGATCATGAATGATGCTGGGCGCGACTAAGCTACAGATCCCTTATAGGACTCAGCATGACACAGAAAGCGACCCAATGCCTCCATATGGAGGTAAGTGCCCGTGATGAGTAGGTGCATCCCAAACTCCTGCCAAACTTTTTTTAGGGTTGAGTCTGCGTCACAGGCGCTTGCGCGTGCGTTTTGCTTGCGAGACGCTTTAGTAGTTAGAAAAGGGCTCGGAGGTCCGTCCATGTCACGTCAGTTTCTTTCATTGGTTCGTAGGCTTGCCTGTTAAAATCTGCTTGCTTTCATTAGTGGAATACATCATGCCTTTTCTGGTGGTTAGCCCTCCTCGAGCACAGCTTAAGTACTGAAAACATGCAAGGCTCGCTGTTTTCCGTCCAGTTTGTGGACTAGTTTTTATCTTTTTTCGCAGCGCGATCTCGCCTGGCAGAAGTCGAGCGCTTTCCATGACATCGACCCTGTTACATAGTTAATTGCACTTTTGCCAATAGGTTTCACTACGAGTGAACTGTATCAGCGCGATCGCGCTCTTTTTTTCCATGTAATGTGGCAAGAAAAGTCCAGTTGGGAGTTTACAACTGCTAATAGCTCTAACTCATAGAAATGTGAGACCCGGTGGATTGCAAAAGGTTTTTCTTTTTTTTTGCAGGAAAAGGTTGATTTATCAATTTCGTGCAGATCTGGGACGTTCTGGAATTTGTCAAAGATTTGGGGCATTTTGGAAAGGTATTGCAACATTCCCACCCCGTCTTTATTTTCACACAATGGAGAGGTGTACAGAACTATCAAACTGTCAGGAGGAATGAAGGGGGCCAAAAAGCAGGATTGCAGGCAGTAGTATCATCACAGGCTAATCATGATGCTGGCAGTGACTATGGTATTTTTTTAATGGCTGATCAGCCTAGTTGTAGGCTAAGCAGAGCAGTGGGCTCAACTAAATTGAGTACTTAAAGGGAAGATAGCAAGACTAAGGTATTAATTTATTCAAGTGGCTGGTTAACTTAGTTATAGGTTAAGCAGTCTAGCGGGCCCAGGCAAATAGAGCATTTAAAGGGAAGACAGCAAGCCTGATTTACTAGTGATGCATTGTACTTTTTAATTCTCACATTAGGCCATGATTTCGAGCTGGTGATGAAGTTCCAATCTCTTCACAAACAAGTGTTTGCACAAGGATTGGCATTCCGAGTTGCGCTATAGTGAATGATATCATCCCCGTCATTTTCCCTGAGAGAATTGGCTAAGCCAAAGGCACTGATACTCCAAGGAGGGATGGTGACCTAGGAAAAAGATACATAGGAACACATTTACTACTTGCTGCACTACACTGCATGAAACAATCAGAGCAGAAATGCTCCTTATTTACAAAAATAGGGAGCATTTCTTCTCTCTCCTTGCGAAGTCACGCTATGTGCTGCCTAATGGCAGTGCAGGTACCCTTATAACATGGTGGAAAGGTGTCTGCATTGCAGGCATCATTGGTTTTGTGCAGGAAGATATACCTTCCTGCATAAAAACAGTCCTTAGATTAAATGTCATCTTTTTATGTCTGCTGCAGAATGCCAAAGTGGTTTTGTATGGCTTAGTATATGCCAAAAAAATCATAAAATTGACACAACCCTGACACAAAACCTTAGTATATTTGACCCATAATTGTTTGCAGTAAATACCAATTTTACAAATTATGTCTCATAGTCAACTGAAGGGAAAAAGTGAAATAGGTAGGATTTTATGCACCAAGTAAATATCTAACAGAGGGATAGGATAGTTGTGCTTATCGAACATCGTAAATACCTTATGCTTTTTTTGAACTTTTCGAATTGTGACCTATGACTGAACATGGCAAAAATGTTTGTGCTCCATAAGGGTAGAAGCACACAAAGGTAAATTGAGACAAGTTACACAAAGGTACAGATAAATTCTAGTGCCATGTTACATACAATGGCCCGGGGCCGCAGCAGGCTTATGCACCCATTTTCACCCCCCCCAGGGTAGTATTTCAGAAGGGGTTGAAAATACCTGTACTCCTCCCCCCCCCACCCCCCCTGTAATATAGATAGCATTAGGGCAAATGTAGCACCAGCTGCATATTAAGAGGGCATTCGCTCGTTTGCATGAGGCTTGGCCCCATGCAAATGAAGAAAACACTTTGCCTCTGCTCCCGCTGCATTGTGTATAGAGGCGCAGAGGCAAAGAGGTAATTAAAAGGTACACTGATTGTACGCCACAAAAAGGTGGTACACTGTCAGTATGCCCCTAGTGGGCAGCCCTCTGGCAAGTGATAAGTGGGTCTCAAGGATGCCCCCAACCACCCCCGCAGGCAGGTGCAGTCGCTCACTGCACACACCTGTAGGGGATTGTCTGCCCCTCCTTTACAGTGCAGTCTGTTACCACCTGCACAGAGAAGGATGGACAGGCTGCTTCAGACAGCTAGCCCATCTTTTTTTATTTGTAATAGGATGCACTATCCCTGTTTGCACCAGCGCACCTGTTTAAAGATATGCGGCAGAGCACATAGGCTCAGTTCACCTGTTCCATAATAGGGCCCTTGTGTCATGACAGAGTAGGGGATTGAGACCTTCACATTAGAACACAGAAAGGTGGGTGAGAAATAATGGTTGTCGGAAGGCCACATTTCTATCAATTTGTTCTATAAACAATCAGGAGTGTTGAAAAGAAATATAAATATGAGAGCTGTTTAAAATGATTTATTTTGTCTTTTATCAATGAAGTTGAAAAACGTTAGTGTACATGTTTATTTTCCTTTCTTTGTCTTACTGCTTTTTCGCACTTAAATGACTATTTTCTTTATCGGAATTTCAGAATGTTTACACGGATTTTCTATACTTTTCCAAAGAATAGGATTACCTCTGGTATTTAGTTCACTTCACTGGTACTTGACTGAATGCTTCCCTCCAAAAAACTCGTGTTAAAACAAAAAAAGGTATGTCTATATACTACATTTAAGGTAGTGAGGTGTACTATTTTAGTTATTAATTGAGTCATGGTTTAGTTGGGCAATGACAAATTAAATGCAGCCGAGATCCTCGAATCAGCTGGGTTTCATACATAGAACACCCCTAGATTACACCGAATACTGCAGGATCTGACAGTGCATGGAAGGAGACATCACCGCTGCATCAATGTTGCTTTAGCAGCAATGGGAACCAGGCAGCAGGTCTTCACTTGTAATGTGTTACCTACCACTTTCCATAGGAAGTGGATACTAGGAAGAGGCTAACCTCTGCATCAGCTCCCAGAGCCAAAGTACCATTCCAATGTAGTCTCATCCAGCTCCTGCTACACAGTGTCCTTCAGTACTTCAGGGGCGACAAGCAATGCAGTACACACAAGGCAATCCAGTAAAGCGTGTAAAAAGTCCCCCTGGGCACTTACTTCCTCTCAGATCCTAGAACACACAGCTCGTGTTTGTAGCTAAGAGAAGATGTCTGGGGTGCAGCCTAGTATTTAAATTCCAGTTTGGAAGTCTGGGCTCACAGAACCTTCACACTCCACTACCCAAATGTGGCAAGATCTTTTGGTTGGTTGGAGCTAGATGGCAAGTGCATAGATTATCATCTGAAACAGGAGGAGCAAAGGTTACTTCTGAATGACGAACTGAAGACAAACCTAAAGATGTGTGATAGAATACCAAGGTTGTTTACCTCAGAGAAGGGTAGGTTTTGAAAGTATTCCGTTCCCAATATGATTATAATAAAGAACAGTGGGGTGGCTTGGCAGTGAAACTGTACTGTCACAGTCACAAGGAGATAGCCTGTGCCGCTCCACTAAGGCCATCAGAATATTGGTTCAATCATAATCATGGAAAATCTTCCTTTATTGTTGTATGTCAGATGCAGAACTCCTAAATGATCCTAGGATCGAACAATCAAAACATGCCTTACCCTAAAACAGCGGTTCGCAACCTGTGGTCCAGGGACCCCTGGGGGTCTGTGAAGCCTCCTTGGGGGGTCCGCGACTGCTTATAACATTCAGTAATATTAACTGATTAGTTCGCCAGGATTCAGTAATGACTCTCTGGGGAGGGGGGGTCCCCGGATTCCAATAATGACACAGTAGGGGTCCCCGGGTTCCAGTATTAATAAGGAGGGGTCCACAGAAGTCAAAAGGTTGGGAACCAGCGCCGTAAAACATGCACCATGTCATGCATTTGGTTTGGAGGCGTGCTCCAGTGGTGGTGGTGAAGGTCTGACCATGCTTAGCATGCTTAGCATGAAGTGATGAAGCAAGATGTAAGACTATACTACCTGTACTTACATATTTGTGTCTTTAGGAACTGTTATTTACAGTGCTAAGAAGCTGCAGTGGTATACAAATCACACAATATATACATCTGTTATTACTTCCAGTTTTTGCTTACAGCCATGATCACTCATGCTAGACACCCTCTTTAGTTAATTCTTTGATTTATGCTGCATGCAGGCCAAACTGGTCCTGCTGAACGCAGAACAAACCCCCAAGAGGCCTTGTAATTATAAGGATATTGTAAGTCACAGGGGAGTTATGTGAGCGTGCAGGGAGTCAAGGCAGAGCACTGAGTTTATCTAAGCGGCCAAAGAACTGTGAAGTAATTTATGATACGACATAATATATGTGGTGGAGTCTTTTACTCCTTATATAATACATGGGTGCCTGCAAAAGCTGTACAAAGGTCTGTTTCAGTGGCAGAACAGCTTTGAAACTCCGTAATGAGAAAATGACATAGCTTGCATAGCTGCTGTACTGCAATAGAGTATTACTTGGACAGTAGGCAGTGTGGCAGGCAAGTCACTGAGCTGAATTACAACTACAGTTGAAACAATGAAAGGGTAGTTTGCTTTTCGGCTCCTTCTTCTGAACTATTCTCTTTAAACATTTACAATTATTAGCTGATAAGGAGGTATATTTGCTGTATATGTATGTATTTTGCTACTGAGGTTCATTATAGCAAAGCAGGAACCTATCTACGTGTTCCTATATATTCTGAACTACAGCCAGTTTCGAAAATAAATTACATTAAACGGGTTAGAAAATGTTTTTACAATGTATTTATATCTGCCTATTGATGGGCTAGTGGACAGAGTACATATTACACAAGTATTCTACATACCTGCCAACATAATACCTCTTTCATGAAAACGAATAAGAGCCACGCTATATGAAAGTGAATGGAGTAAGGATGAAATTGTGAACACTACAAAGAAAAAATACCATTCAATTTATGGATCTTGAAACTCACTTCACACCTCTTTACAATGGAACTCAAATTCTGACCTCGTTCCTCTCAAGGGCCACAGAGCGCCTTGGTTACTTGCAGTATTTTACCAATATTCAGTAGTGGGAGAGCCCGCAGAGAGTCTGCCTTACTCTGCAAGGCAGCAATAGTTCATCCTGATTGATGCAAGAGCAAGCCACTGCATGACATGTTGTCCAGGCAGTCAGTGGACTGAGCATAGGGCCCAAGATACAAAGATTCTTCTGTGAATACTTCTGACTGCACCCTGGGATATAGGTAGGCCCACTGGAATTATGTGGCAGGGGAGAGCCAAATTATGCGCCAGGGTTGAGTGAATTATGCAGCAAGAAAAGGCAAATTGTGTGGCATAATGAATCACATTCTGTGATAATAATATTTAATTATTTTGTCATTTTTAAACTTGTTCACACCTCCTTGGCATTGGTTGCTCCTTATTAATACCAGTTTTACACACACATATAGCAATAAGCAACAAAAATGTAACTAGTCAACCTTTGCGATGGGCCTTACACTGAGCAGCAATGCTTGCAGCTCATTTTTAGTAATCTTTGAACTGTTTAAGATAGAAACAAATGTTTTTGTTAAAATCTCCAGATTATCCTGGAATTCATGGATTATGTGGCAAATCTATAATAATGTGAAAATCGCCGCAGCCACACAATTGCATAAATCTAGTGGCGCAGATTACAGATGACACACCTAAATTGGCAGAAATAAGGCATCTGCAAAACTATTATTCAGAGAATAGTTTTGCAGATTGGGTTCAGACAGCAGAAAGACAGATGAAAGCAGTGACGTCTCCACATAATCCTAAAAGAACGTTGGGTCATTGAGAAATAGAAAGAAACTGACATGGCCTAAGCTTCATTATAAAGAACTAGCAAAGAGGGGTCTTTTCCAGAAAACGGTTTTAGCAGATTCTCTTATTGCTTTTTTGACAATGAATAAAACTTGTGTGATTAGCATCCGGTCTGGTATGGTCTGGTCTGGCTCCCACACTTCACTAGCTGATGTGGAATCTCTGGGGAACAATTCTTTATAAGCAGAGCCAGACTGGCCATGTAACCTAGAAGGTATTTCCCTAAGGGATTGGGCTGGAGCCATTTATGGCTGGTTTTTGAAGGCCCGAGGCTTCTGGTGGGCTTTCAGAAACTCTCTCCAGCTTCCAAGGGTTTGTTGCACAGCGATCGTTTGGGGCAGTGGTTCCCAAACTTTTGATTCACGTGGACCCCCATTTTAACATTAATGGAACCCAGGGACCCCCACTGAATCATCACTGGAATCCGTGGACCCCCACCTGAGTCATTACTGAAAGCTGGGACCTAATTTGTCAATATTTGTTCATATTTCTTAATTTTCTAAGCTTTCGCGGACCCCCTGAGAAGACTTCGCGGACCCCCAGGGGTCCCCCGACCACAGGTTGGGAACCACTGGTT
Source organism: Pleurodeles waltl (assembly GCF_031143425.1). Taxonomy (NCBI): domain Eukaryota; kingdom Metazoa; phylum Chordata; class Amphibia; order Caudata; family Salamandridae; genus Pleurodeles; species Pleurodeles waltl. The sequence goes on along the minus strand of NC_090439.1, from coordinate 295,646,812 downwards.
TGGGGTATAGGGTGACCAGACATCTCAGTTATTCCCGGACAGTCCCAGTTTTCAGAGGACCAGTGTCCCCAATACTTTACATGTCCCAGTTTTTCAGACAAAGGTCAAGTTATCCTCCAAAGCACAATTGAAATGTATGCTCTTGTTTCCACAGGCACCTCTAAAGTATGATACAACCTAAGTAAATTATCTTTTCCTTGACCCAGCAGAGGAGGGGGTCAGCTGCATGCTCCTAGCAGAGGGGAGACAGAAAGGGGTGAGGGTGAGGGTGAGAGCAAGGGCAACGGGTGGAGGTCCTGCCTTAACTAATGTTGTGCATATGTAGACTTGAAATGAGTTCAAAACTTTAGAATATATTTAGGCTTTCAGTGTTTCGAGCTGTATCCGGCGCCTGGATACCCTCACGGTTGATTAGCTGCGCTCTACAAATCCAGATTGATTGCTAGAAAGTTACTGCCACACACCGTGCGTGTCTTTACGTGTATATGGATTTTGTTTCACAAAATCTGGTCACCCTGAAAGGGGAGAGAGAGCGAGAGAAAGGCATAGACACCGAAGAAGAGAGAGGGAAAAAGAAAGGAACAATCTCGAGCTGTTGTAACATTTAGGCCACGGCTGATGTATGCGAGCAGGACTCCTAATGCAGAGGGTTACCTTTGCAGGTGCAGCAAGGGGAGCACAGAGCAAGCGCTTCAATAGACAGAAACCCCAACAGCCCTCCCTTTAACATAAACACTGACATCTAAAAGCCCAGGGTAGATGTTCTGTCAACAAGTCCCTGAGAAGTCTGGATGTTATATTTGCTGGATCTTCGCTGAGATATCATTTGTTAAGTTTTTTCAAATGTACAATTTATCTCCTGCAGCCGGGAATTACTCAGCCGGTCACGTGACTTAACGGAGCACAATTATATAATTCAGACTGTGCTGAGGATTTTCGGGCTTGGATTTGGAACCGCAGCAATAAAACCAAGGAGAGGAAGCCCTGATTAAAAATCTGAGTTGGAAGCCCCGCGCAGCGAGCTCATGTTTCCAAGGATGCGTTTTCTCCTCCTAACGATAGGCGTTTCTGCGGCCAGGCCAGACTGCTGATTCATAGCAGCATATTCTGCTTGGAGGAGGGGAGAGGTGGATTGCGGCGCGACATCAGTCCGACACAGTGAATATTTAATTAACCATAGAGTAATGCAAACAAATCAATCTGTCTGTGCCCTGGGGGCTATAACGTGGTCATGCAAGATGTGCTGGTCATAATTCCAATTGCTTCCCCTGGCCTTGCTCCATATAGGCCACGTTCAGCAGTCAGACCAAACTGTCCTTCCTCCGTAGCCCCCCTGGGCTTCAATTCACCAAAATGCCAGTGGCAGCGGAAGTGACATCACACGCCCTTTGACCTCCACTTTCACTCATGCACATACACACACACACACACACACACACTTACTTATACACACACACATTCACACTTACATACACACTCTCGCCCGCAAGCACGCACACAACGTACATTAGGCATTTTGTACTTACCTCAGCGGCCACGGAAGAGCATATTCCAGCTAATTGGACTCCATTTTTATAACAGTACTAGTGAATAATATATTATTCTCTATTATTAGTGTAATAAGCGTTTGACAGAAAACAAAGATAGAGGAGCCCCAACCCCAACCGATGTCCATAAGGATGAGCTGCCACTATGTTCCTGGCACTGAAAGTACCATTTCTGAAGCCGGGGGTAGCAACGACCCCTTGGTACACCTAAATGACGTCCATGTACAGCCCTACGGGAATAATAGTTGCTTGTAGGGTGATTCTGGGGGGGGGGGGGGGGGTGAAAGCTACCACAGTGCTTAAGAGAAGATAATTCGGTGTAGCTGTAAATATTCCAATAATAATATATTTGGAGCTGTCCAAACTAGAGCTACGAAGTAAAGGGAGAATCTGATTTAGGTAATAGCTCCCAAACGTCTTCAATCAGGCCCAGACTTGAATTGTTGGACTGTAGCATCAACGTTCATAAAGATAGCGAAATTCGGTGATCTGAAAGCAAGCCTTTTTTCAATGCTGCGTTTACATAAAGTGAGGTCTGCTTGCTGTTTTTCAGGCGGCATGTTAGCAAACGCAGTGGGAGGTTGTCAACCTGACCCGCATAGGTGTGAAAATGTACTCATGTTCCGTGCCTCACTCTCTGGGTGCGAGTTTCACACATTGGAGCACAGTCTCCCTCTTAGCCAGTCTCATTGGCATTGTTACCTTAAATAAAATCACAAGATGTCTGTCAAAACACCTTCAAATCCATAAGGTTTGAAGAGCCTGTAGCACTCTCCAGTATTATTGTCAAGGTATTGTATTATCAGAAGGCAGTGCCTAGTACGAAGAAAAGTAAAAACACCAACGGACATGTTTCATTTGGGGCCACCACGCACAGGAAGGAAGGTTATCAATAGCCCCCATGTGCAGGGTCAGGGCCTTAAGTGGAATGAAAAAAGGGGGAGGGGTGAGTCTCTACAAAGGATGTGGCCTCTGTAATGAAGGGTGTGACTTAAACACATAAATTAACATTTTCTAATTCCCATAATGTGCCACCTGATCAGAATTTTGGTTCCAGTCAGAGCTTTCTGTTAGTGCACCCAGATATATAACACAATAAATGTCATGCACCTAAAACTACCAAGGACTACTGGCTATGTCAATGGTTGTTAACTGTTTAAGATAAATAAGTAACAACAATGATTTTGTTGTTAAAAATTAATATTGAAAATGTTTAAATTCTGAAATTGTTAGACTGCGTATTAAATGTTACAGAAGCCTGTTCAAATGGTTGTGGTCTTGACAGTATCTCAAGCACTCCCATCATGTGCACTCCATGGTAGACATGTATGTCCCTTTCCTCTCCACATCTCGTTCATCTGCAAATCTTACAGCTCATCCCTTTCCTCTTCAGCACCTCTTTTCACTCTCCCTCGAATGAACATCCCACATCTCCTACACTTTACCACCCTCCAAACACAACACATCCACTCACCTGTAAGCACTGCATTTTCGTTTACTCATTTCAAAGTATGCACAATACAAGAGTATTATGGTACACATGAAATACAAAAGCAAAACAACCTGGAAACACTTAACACTTGTTGGGTAATCAAAATTAAGGAAAACGTGAAATGTAAACGAGAACTACATTGCTGACACGGATTACTTTAATGTTTTTTACATTCATTGTTCAGAAATTGATGTGTTTTTGCCATTAAAGTTAAGGTAAATGTACCTTTTAATTATTACAGTGTCTGAGACGGGGAGGGATCTGGCCCACTTAAAGCACTGGGCAATGTGCTTGTGTGTCAGGATCAATATATTTTTTATTTTTGCATTAATAAAGCACCACTGTGGGTCTTTCCTCTGTTTTTGCAGATTACCTCGTGCAAATTTAGCCCAAGGGCATTAGAGCACTTTACACGAGCACCGGATTACATTAAAGTGAGTTTGGATTCTTTTTTTATGGAAAGGGAGATTAAGTGATTTGCTCAGAATCACGGGATGTTGAACTAATACCAGGACTTCAACCTGGTTCCTCAATTTCAATGTCAGCATCTCTGGCCGTTAGGCCACAACTCCACCACACCAGAACAGAACATTACGCTGGCCAGAAGCCAAGACCTGACAGTGGCGTCATTTCAGTTAAACTGAAAGTGTTGCCGCAGTGTTGGCAGAAGCTCTTTCAATCAAATGATCCTCACCCTCACTGTGTGGTATAATATGGTCCTCCATTGGACTGCCTACCCATCTTTGGTTATCCTCTGTCCCGTGAACAAGGGGCTTCTGCCCTGAAACGTGTTGGGTACTATGTAGCTGCCAAAACAAATGGCACAGAGTTTTCACCACAATTCAGGATTGTGTTTTTGTTTCCAGTTAGAATGCTACACTTTGGAGATATGTATATATATATATATATATATATATATATATATATATATATATATATATATATATAAAAACAAAGGAGAACTTCCCAGAGTTCTCCTTTGTTTTTTGCATAATTTATGCGTCACTCTAACCATGAAAGGGCCTTGTTTTGAGATATATATATATACATTTTGAAAAAATTCACATACATGAAAACAGTTGTGACACTAAAAAGTTAGGAACAACAGCATACAGGGTAGAAGTAGGCACATTGAACAAACTGTCAAAAAAGAACAACTAAACAAATCAGAATATGATAAATAAGGAAATCAAAGGTCAAGCTCTCCTGAACTTGGTGCATACACAACTTTGGCACTATATTAGCACTTCCATCGATGTCATGATATTAAGTGGCATATTTATACTCTGTTTGCGCCGGAATTGCGTCGTTTTTTTTTACGCAATTCCGATGCAAAACTAACTCCATATTTATACTTTGGCGTTAGACGCGTCTAGCGCCAAAGTCCATGGAGTTTGCGTCATTTTTTCGCGTGGACACCTACTTTGCGTTAATGATATGCAAGGTAGGCGTTCCCGTCTATAAAAGTGACTCAGAGGCATGTGCGCCGTATTTACACTCCCGGGCAAAATTCAGCCCGGGAGTGGGCGGGTCCAAAAAAATGACATCCAGACGCTTTTGTGCTGTTTTTTCGCGCCTGGACAAGACAGGCGTTAAGGGACCTGTGGGCTCGGAAGGAGCCCAGAGGTGCCCTCCCATGCCCCCAGGGACACCCCCTGACACCCTTGCCCACCCCAGGAGGACACCCAAGGATGGAGGGACCCATCCCAGGTAACTTAAGGTAAGTTCAGGTAAGTATTTTTTTATATTTTTTTTTTTGTGGCATAGGGGGCCTGATTTGTGCCCCCCTACATGCCACTATGCCCAATGACAATGCCCAGGGGACAGAAGTCCCCTGGGCATGGCCATTGGGCAAGGGGGCATGACTCCTGTCTTTGCTAAGACAGGAGTCATTTCAATGGGGGTTGGGAGTCGAAAAAAATGGCGCAAATCGGGTTGAGGCAAAAAATTTGCCTCAGCCTGACTTGCCCCATTTTTTGGCGCCCAAGCTCCATATTCCCCTACGCCGGCGCTGCCTGGTGTACGTAATTTTTTTTCACGCACACCAGGCAGTGCCGGCGGCTAATGCCAGCTAACGTCATTGAATAAATACGGCGCCCACATGGCGCTTCAGAATGGCGTTAGCCAGCGCTAATTTGTTTGACGCAAAACTGCGTTAGCGCAGTTTTGCGTCAAAAAGTATAAATATGGCCCTAAGTACTTTCATGGGGTAACTGAAAACTATTCTTCTCGCTGCATTTGTCAAGTAGACTCTCTACTAGTTCCTTTAATTTCTCCAAACCATCCTCTAGCTTGTTATCAGTTTTGATGTTACTGGTGAGTATATTCTCCCTCAAAGACACTTCGATAATTTGAGATAGTGTTTAATTGGTCAGAATCCTTCAAAGTGAGACAATTTCCCAGAATGCTGTAGCAGCTGGAACCATTCGCCAATGTGAGGTTTAATTGAACTGGTCAGAATAAGTCACACCAAAACATATTCCAGGATTTCCATAGCATCTGGGACCATTCGTTAATCTGAGGTTCAGTCAAATGGACTAGAATCGGTCACAGTGAGACAGACAAATTCCAGGACTGAGTCAGCATCTGGGACCATTCGCAAATATGGGATTTAATTGAACTGATCAGAATCTGTCACAATGAAATAAAATTCCTGGATTGCAATAGCTTCCAGGACAAAGTCTGTAGTACTGATCCATCTATGTAAATCTGTGATCTAGTCTGGGGGGCTATTTTATGAGATTATCGATCTCAAGGTCATATAAGGGCAATAAAGTATAAACATACATAAAGAAGAGGGACAATAAGTCTTGATTTGAGAGCTAGGGACAAACATAATCTATGCTATCTATGTGCTAGAGATTTCAATAAAAATAAAATCTGTTTAAATAATAACCTGTATGAGTGAAATGTAGCCCTAACTAAATGCTGCATTATAAACATGCATTTTTCTTTTCTAAACTCTGCATGACCCACACTTGCGTAACTTGCTCAACTTGCTAACGTTAGCAAATTTCAAACTGCTTTCGCTCAGCAGAAATGTTTCTTTTGTGACTTTTGCATGACTTCTCATAATGCAAGCTTCTTATGCTAACAAAGAAAGTTATATTTTCTTATTCATTATTAACCGCTTGACCTGCAATGGAATCTCAAAGCTAGCTAAAATAATCTTAAAACTTGTCTCTTTATTTATACAGGGAGTGCAGAATTATTAGGCAAATGAGTATTTTGACCACATCATCCTCTTTATGCATGTTGTCTTACTCCAAGCTGTATAGGCTCGAAAGCCTACTACCAATTAAGCATATTAGGTGATGTGCATCTCTGTAATGAGAAGGGGTGTGGTCTAATGACATCAACACCCTATATCAGGTGTGCATAATTATTAGGCAACTTAACAAAAAACAAATATATACCCATTTCAATTATTTATTATTACCAGTGAAACCAATATAACATCTCAACATTCACAAATATACATTTCTGACATTCAAAAACAAAACAAAAACAAATCAGTGACCAATATAGCCACCTTTATTTGCAAGGACACTCAAAAGCCTGCCATCCATGGATTCTGTCAGTGTTTTGATCTGTTCACCATCAACATTGCGTGCAGCAGCAACCACAGCCTCCCAGACACTGTTCAGAGAGGTGTACTGTTTTCCCTCCTTGTAAATCTCACATTTGATGATGGACCACAGGTTCTCAATGGGGTTCAGATCAGGTGAACAAGGCGGCCATGTCATTAGATTTCCTTCTTTTATACCCTTTCTTGCCAGCCACGCTGTGGAGTACTTGGACGCGTGTGATGGAGCATTGTCCTGCATGAAAATCATGTTGTTCTTGAAGGATGCAGACTTCTTCCTGTACCACTGCTTGAAGAAGGTGTCTTCCAGGAACTGGCAGTAGGACTGGGAGTTGAGCTTGACTCCATCCTCAACCCGAAAAGGCCCCACAAGCTCATCTTTGATGATACCAGCCCAAACCAGTACTCCACCTCCACCTTGCTGGCGTCTGAGTCGGACTGGAGCTCTCTGCCCTTTACCAATCCAGCCACGGGCCCATCCATCTGGCCCATCAAGACTCACTCTCATTTCATCAGTCCATAAAACCTTAGAAAAATCAGTCTTGAGATATTTCTTGGCCCAGTCTTGACGTTTCAGCTTGTGTGTCTTGTTCAGTGGTGGTCGTCTTTCAGCCTTTCTTACCTTGGCCATGTCTCTGAGTATTGCACACCTTGTGCTTTTGGGCACTCCAGTGATGTTGCAGCTCTGAAATATGGCCAAACTGGTGGCAAGTGGCATCGTGGCAGCTGCACGCTTGACTTTTCTCAGTTCATGGGCAGTTATTTTGCGCCTTGGTTTTTCCACACGCTTCTTGCGACCCTGTTGACTATTTTGAATGAAACGCTTGATTGTTCGATGATCACGCTTCAGAAGCTTTGCAATTTTAAGAGTGCTGCATCCCTCTGCAAGATATCTCACTATTTTTGACTTTTCTGAGCCTGTCAAGTCCTTCTTTTGACCCATTTTGCCAAAGGAAAGGAAGTTGCCTAATAATTATGCACACCTGATATAGGGTGTTGATGTCATTAGACCACACCCCTTCTCATTACAGAGATGCACATCACCTAATATGCTTAATTGGTAGTAGGCTTTTGAGCCTATACAGCTTGGAGTAAGACAACATGCATAAAGAGGATGATGTGGTCAAAATACTCATTTGCCTAATAATTCTGCACTCCCTGTAGGCCTCTAGTGTGAAGTCATGTGAGAAAGGAAATGACTTAATGCAGTCATACCTAAAAGTTCATGATTGTTCTTTTTTCAGAAACACAGGTGACTGGGAAAGTAGTGCAGTATATCGCTGTAGTTGAAATTTCTGCAAATTGTATTGTGTATTTAAAGGACTCTTCATTAGAACTTCTCGACGGAAACTGTTCCTTGTTAACAGTGTTCTCATTTTCCTATTGGATGTTCATGCATTTTATCTTAAGAATTGTCAATCTTTTGTATCCTTGTACTATGTATGAAAATGATCCCAGGGAAAGAACAGGGGGCTAGACTTGATTAGACTTGTCATGGCTTGACACTCTCTCATGCTCTACAGATTAGAGCCTGTAGGAGAACACACTTTACACAGCTCTGTGGAGCTTTAGATCACTCTCTATCACTCTCTCACTGCAGACTCTGACACATTTTTTCTCTCTATGAGTTCTGACAGCTTTACTAGCTGGATAGACCTCAGACACTTGTTCCTTTTTGCTATTTTTTATTCTCAACTAGATACTCTCTAACACAGATGACTCTCTATTTCTGAGACTTGTCTGTTCTAATTACGACAAAATTCTTTAAGAGTTGCTTGATTTAAAGCTTTACCTGTCCTGGAAACAGAGAATAGTGATCAGGTTTATGGGACACACCTTATGCTGAGTTCTGTAAATTGTGCGTGATTAATAAAAACAATTAAGAAAATGGTCTGAGAACTAATGATTAGCAACATTTTCAAAATTTGATTATAACGTTCATTACTAACTCCTGAGAATAAAATATGAATAATGCAAAGTATAGTGAAGTTGGAATGCAGTTTTATATTTTCACGCTCAATACAAAGGCCCAAAATTGTGGGTTCTTAAAGGCAGTGGAGTTCTTATAAATTTAGAATACTGTGTGCTGCCCCATATGGGTAGTGTTGACTTTTATCTGCAACAGAATTCCATTTCATGTGGATGGAGAGGCAAACTGTAATCCAATTTGAATTCCAATTTGAAGTAGGGGTTGGTATGTATCCCTTTTGATTCAGACTTGATTTAACACACAGCAAGTGTGCTCTGGTGGTATTAGAGCAGGCAATACCTTCAAAAAACAATTCACATCTGGGTAGAATGATACAAGCATGTATCCGTGGATATTGTGCAGACTGAAATGGAGACTGGATTTGGCTCCTTCAGCCTTACCTCTCCAGTAAGAACCGCCAGAAACAGGGTGGCGGGAGGGGGTCGGAATCCCCATGGCGGCGAGGATTCCCTGGGCCAGGGGAAAACCGGCGGGAAACCGCCGGTTCCCCTTTTCTGACCGCGGCAGAATAGCCCTGGAAGCACCGCCAGCCTGTTGGCGGTGCTTCCGTGGTCCCCGGCCCTGGCGGTCATGGACCGCCAGGGTCGGAATGACCCCCTATGTGTTTCCCACAGGAGGAAGTACAGTCCCTTGGGATATCATTAATGCGAAAAGGCAAAATAAATTATATTTCTGAAAACATCTGCATGATATCAGTTCTGTTAAGGCAACATGCAGGACACTCGTACTCCTCGTGAGCGTTGCTGGGTCCAGTTGTTGATGGATAAATCAAATTAGTCTGGTACACCAGTATGACTGTGCAACTAGTAATGGTGCAAGTCAAGATGAATCGTATCATGGGTTCCCAGAGAAAATCGTCCTTCGTTTGAATATGATATTTTTACCTAAATTACATAATTTCAAGCTATAGCTCATGATATTGCTATTTGAGCAGAGACGTTTCACGATGTGGGCAAAGTATGCTCTGGCCCAGGGCCCCAGTCTTTAAAGGGGCCCCCAGACAGAACCAGCTCTCTCATGCAGAGAGTCTTGCCCTGGTGACCTTCAATAATTCTTCTGTTTTCCTTTCATTTATTATTAATGTGGGTGATGTGTGAGCCTCTATTACAGACATTGTTCACAGAAATGGGTTTGTTTAATGCAACATCCATAAAAAAGTTTATTTTAGAATACAACAGGAGGGCCTCATATATGAGGAATGGGGGGGGGTCACAGAGATTATTCGCAGTAATATTAGTGAGATACTGCTCTGTTACAATAATGAAAACACACATTACTGTCCCTGAATATTAAATGCAGACACATTTGAAATGTGGGCAATTGCACCTGTGCACTGGTAGTGACTCGGCCAAAGAGGGCATGAAAAAACTGAAATTGAATCATAAATGTAAAGCTTATCCGAAAAGGGGCCCACAAAATACGTTTGGCTTATGACCCCAAAGTCCTTAAGCTGTCCCTGTGCTTGAGTCTGCCTATCTCTTGCTCTAATTTCATAACATAACTTTGTTTACTTAACTATAATTTCATGCTTTTTTGAAAGAGACCCTGTGCTCCAAAACACGTTTGGCTGCACTGAATGTAATATGTTATCCAGCACCCAATGAAGCATTAGCTATTTATGAAATTAACTCTAATAAGAACATTAATTGCACGATCAATAGAACAATGGAATATAGCCTACTGTAATACTCCTTATGTACCGATATTGGTACCCCCTAAATATTGCATTTGTATACTTTATGGTGCACTTAGAGGAGTGAAAGCACAATGTTATCCAGATCTTTTAATCTTCCCTTCCACTACTTCTTCTAGAGACATTCATTTAGGGCTGTCTCTTGCCTTTTACAAAGTTAATAGCACTCATGATAGCCTCTAACTTTCTTCCACATCTGTTCCTATTACATGCCCATCTCTTAATTGTCCCCTCCCGACACTCCAACAACCACCAAAGGCGTTTTAGAAAACTATGTATAACCAGTAGGTGTTGTTTTAAATGGTATGAAAGAAAATGCAATGATTTTTCATACCATGGAGTGGCATGGACATTGTTCTACTGATATTGTCCTCTTTGGGTAAAACATCGACAGTGCTGCACACAACAGATAACAATACTTTTCAAACAAGCATAGGTAAAGACGATTGGTGTGTCCTTGGCAAGTTTGCATTTTTAAAATATTTTTTCCTGCAAACATAACCAGTAGACATTAAAAATAGAAAAAGTAATAAAAAGTTTTAAAAAGGTACTCTCTAAAGATGGAGCGTAAAAGTTTGCAAAACAAAGTATGTAAAAAATGACACTTCATAAAAAATAAATACAAAACGTGCATCGAAAGCAGAAATGAAAGCAGAGAATGGCCTTGGAATTGAAGTGCACTCCTTTTTAGGCATAAGGGCATACGTGCATGAGCAAAATGCTTTCCCCTAAAGTCGAGAGAGAAAATGACATAAGTGGGTTGACCAATTAAAACACAGTGTAGTCTGGGGCGGGAGAAAACAAAACGTGAACATCATTTGAAAAGACCACAGGATAAAGTGGTCTAACCGAACGCCCTTCTATATATAAGAATGTATTTACTTTTATTATGATTTTTTGGGCTTACAGGTGCTGGCGAAATAGCTAAAGCAGTCTTATGGCCAGACCTAAAAAAGTGCTGATGACTTGAAAATAAAAGTGTTTCTATTTCATTTCTTGCATGTCAGATAGATTTAAAAACCTATCTCCTACAGATCAGTGTTCGGTTTACTCTGTGTTCACAACATTGAACTTCTGACAGCAAGCGAAGTAGCTTGTGAAATAATATAAACATGCAGTAGTTATTCTGCCTCACTTGAACACATTTTAGGATTCACTGTTACACTTATCACCCGGGGTACACAATGGGCAAATATACCCGTGGTAGGTTAATACCAGATGGAGGGTGAACTTATAAAATAACCGCTCTGCCAGGGCAAACATAAAAGTGGCAGAGTGGATTGTTTTTATCAGTCTCCATGGATGTTTGTATTTATTGAGTGGTGATGGGCATGGACGGGGGCCTTCTGGATCTAACTTTCTGGGAGAGAATGAGGGAGAAACAGATACCTCGGCCTCCACTACATTCACGCGGATTTCGGAGAGGCTGGCACGTGCATACAGAGTTTAGGCTTAGTGCAGCTGAAGGCAGATGTAAATATGGGGCGTGTATTCCCTCTGAGGCATACTGTGTTTGGTCCAGGGTGAGAGGAAACCCTGCTGATCTGTTTTATTTCATACTCGAAAGGAAGGGCATCCTGGTCCCCCAGTGAAAATCGTCCTACTTTATCTTCTTCTGACTGCAAAATTGTTACCCAAGTTGAGCCACATCGTCATATCTCATGATATTGTTGTTTGACTAAGTCTATCTACATCTTCAAGTTTTATAGCAAGTTTTACTTATTTTTTTCTATTGTAACTTCATGCCTTGAAAAAGCAGCGTTACGCCCGAAACACATATTAGCTGTATTAAATTAATATGTTATACAGCACAGAATGAACATTCACCATATATATAATAATGAACTCTAATAAAAAGTAAATTGCCTGATCAATATCATACATGGACTATTGTTCTACTCATATGTCGATAATGGTGTCTCCAAAATATTGAATTTGGCGGGGACATTATGGGGGTCATTTTGAGTTTGGCGGACGGAAAATTCCATCCGCCAAACTCCTGACACGTTAGCCGCTGTCTAAGCGGCGACCTCCCCACCACAGCTATTATGGGTTTCCCGCTAGGTCAGCGGGCGAACCTAAGCTTCTGCCTCCTGGCCTAGCAGGAAACAGGCTACAGCATTTTCTCCAGCTCGTAATCGAGCTGGCGGCAATACTGTAGCCCGCAGGGTGCACCAGCACCTTTGAAATTTTCACTGTCTGCAAAGCAGTGGCCAGGGATGCCCCTGAACTGCCCATGTCTTGTGCATGGTCAGTGCAGCCCCCCACCCCCCCACGGAGCCCCCTGCACCCGTTCTCTGCTGTTTGCTAAAGACATCCTGGGGACTTTCAGAAAGTTGACCTAGGAATGCATTTGGCCCGTTGATTACCATTGGCTTTGTGGTTTGTATTTTTGCTCTTTGCTGGCTTTGTTTGCTTTAGGGTGTCCGGTGAGAGTTTGCCCCTCCTGTTGCCTATACCGTGTTTAGTGTATTCTTCCACAAACTCGCTTTCTGTAAACAGGTCTTTACATTTTGTTCTCAACGTGTCACATTTGCTGTGCATTCATAGGCAGAGGTCAAATGCCAGCATCTCTTCCAGGGAGCTTGGTGTTTATTTTTTTCTCTGACTTCAAAGTGAGAGAATTTATATGACAATCTTGCAGAGAATCCATGTAAGAGCAGAGGGTATATTCTGTGTTTTAATAGCACACAACAAAAAAATAAATGAACTGTACTGTTGTTTCAGAATATATAAGAATTATTACAAATGAAGCTCATTCTTTTTTGTAACTGTTAGACTTGGCATCCTTGGAGTGTCTCCCCTAACTTTTTTGCTCTGTTTCCGAAGTTGTTGATGTGTGCTGGACTCTGTTTTTGATACTCTGGGCATTTTACCACTGCTATCCAGTGCTAAAGTGCAAGTGCTCCTATGTAAAATGTATGTGTAATTGGCTTACCATGATTGGCGCATTTGATTTACTAGTAAGTCCCTAGTACAGTGCACAAGAGGTACCCAGGGCCTGTAAATCAAATGCTATTAATGGGCCTGCAGCACTGGTTGTGCCACCCATATGAGTAGCTTTGTAAGCATGGCTCAGACCTGCCACTGCAGTGTCTGTGTGCGCATTTTTAAACTGCCATTCGACTTGGCAAGTGTACCTACTTGCCAGGCCTAAACCTTCCCTTTTCATACATGTAAGGTACCCCTAAGGTAGTCCGTAGGTAGCCCCAAAGTGCAGTGAATGTTTAAGGTAGGACATATACTAATGTGTTTTATATGTCCTAACAGTGAAATACTGCCAAATTCGGTTTTCATTGTGCAAGGCCTATCTCTCTCATAGGTTAACATGTGGGCTGCCTTTAAATATTGTTAAAGTGCAGATTCCCTTTGGGAGCAGAGAGAAATGTGAAGTTTAGGGTCTCTGAACTCACAATTTAAAAATACATCTTTTGGTAAAGGTTGTTTTTAGATTCTGTGTTTGAAAATGCCACTTTTAGAAAGTAGGCATTTTCTTGCTTAAACCATTCTGTGACTTTGCCTGTTTGTGGATTCCATGTCTGGGTCAGTTTGACAGTTGGACTGTTTGCACCCCTCCTCTAGACAGTAACACAAAGGGAGGTGGGGTGTGGCCTGCATATCCTGATGAGCCATCTGTGCTGGGAGGGAGGGAGGAGTGGTCACTCACAACTGAAAGGGTTGTGCCTGCCCTCACACAAGGCAGTCTCCAGCCCCCTGGTGTGTGTATGGGGCCTGGCCTGGGCCAGGTAGGGTCTTACAAACAAGAGAGACTTTCCTTTAAAGTTTCCCTACTTCAAAGGCAGAAAGGGGCATAAGTAGTGGACCCAAAACCCCTTAAAATTGGATCACTTCTGGAACCTCTGCCAAGGAGAAGAGCTGAAGAGCTGAGAAGTGTGGCCCTTGCCTGGCCTGTGACTGTGCTTTGTTGGGCTATCCTGCAGTTGCTCCTTCGGTCTGTGAAAAGGGACAAACACTGGACTTTGTTGTGCATTCCTGCTTGAGAAGCTTGAACTTAGCTTGCCTCCTGTTGTTGACGTCTCAGGGCCATCAAACACTTCTGCTGCCAGCACCTGGACTCTCTGCTGAGACTCCTGCCCTGCCAAGTGGTGCCCTATCTAGTCCCTGGGCCCATGAAAGGTGAAGTTGGCAGAGAAGAGCTGAAAATCCACACACAGTCAACCAGACTCTGCAAGGATCCGAGGTGACCTGTCTGGAAATCGACGCATCGCTCTCTTGCGAGGGAGAAAAAACGACGCATCACCGACCCGACCAGAGAAGGAAATGACGCATGACCTCACTTGCGATTAAGGAATCAACGCATTGCTACCCTTTTTCGATGCACCTAGCCTGTGCACCTTTATTTTTTACGCTAACCAGGTACTATGTATAATAACAGCATTCTCGCTGTTTTCTAAGGATTAAGACTCTTAGGCGGTCATTCCAACCGCCTGGCGGAAACCGCTGAATGACCGCACCGTGGTCAAAAGACCGCGGCGGCCATTCTGGCTTTCCCGCTGGGCCGGCGGGCGACCGCCAAAAGGCCGCCCGCCTGCCCAGCGGGAAAGATCCAGCAACGATGAAGCCGGCTCCGAATGGAGCCGGCGGAGTTGCTGGGGTGCGACGGGTGCAGTGGCACCCGTCACGATTTTCAGTGTCTGCAAAGCAGACACTGAAAATCATTATGGGGCCCTGTTAGGGGGCCCCTGCACTGCCCATGCCAGTGGCATGAGCAGTGCAGGGCCCCCCAGGGGCCCCATGACAACCGTTCCCGCCATCCTGTTCCTGGCGGTAAAAAACGCCAGGAACAGGATGGCGGGAAGGGGGTCGGAATCCCCATGGCGGCGCTGCAAGCAGCGCCGCCATGGAGGATTCCCTGGGCCAGGGGTAAACCGGCGGGAAACCACTGATTCCCCTTTTCTGACCGCGGCTTTACCGCTGCAGTCAGAATGGCCCAGGAAGCACCAACAGCCTGTTGGCGGTGCTTCCGCGGTCGTTGACCGCCAGGGTCAGAATGACCCCCTTATTCTTCTGAAAATTCATATCTTGACTTGTGTATGTTGGATTTTTGTCATTTTGGTCTTGTGTGATTTAGATATATATTACCGATTTTTCTAAAGTGGTGTAGTGTCCATTTTGTAGTGTTTTCAATGTATTACTCTGTGTGTTGGTACAAATACTTACACATTGCTTCTGAAGTTAAGCCTGCCTGCTTGTGCCAAGTCTACCACACTCCACTCAAATCTAATCCACTCTGTATTAATCTACCCCAGTCTACCCACTCCATTCCAATCCACTCCAAACCACCTCACTCCAATGTACTCCAATTCAACCCAATCCACTCTACCTGACTCCACTCAATCTAACCCAATCCAACACACCCACTCCAGTCTACACCATTGCACCCCAGTCTTCCACTCTCCACTCAAATCTACCCCACTCAGCTCCAATCTACCCCAGTCTACCCCGTCCACTCCAATCTGCTCCAATCTACCCCAATCCACCCAATCCAATGTACCCCAATCAACTCCAGTCTACCTGACTCCACTCCAATCTACCCCACTCCACTTTACTCCACTCCAATCTACCCCAGTCCAATTTATGCCCCTCCATTCCAATTTACCCACTCTACTCCAAACTCCACTGCAATATATCCAACTTCTCTCCACCCCAATCTACCCAACTCCATTACAGTCTACCCCACTCCACTACAATCTACTGCACTCCAATGGACTACAATCTACCACACTCCACTGCTATCTGCCACACTCCAATCCACCCACCCTACCCCACTCCATCCACTCTAATCTACCCTACTCCACTCTACCCAGATATAACCCCTCCTCTTCACTCCTATTAACCCCACTCCACTGAAATCTACCCCACTCTACTTAAATGTAGCCCCTCCATCCCAATCCATTCCACTCCACCCAGCCCACTCCACCCCACTGCAATCTACCTCACCAACCCCATCTCAATCTATCCTACTCTGATTTTCCCCTTCCCAATCTACCCCACTTCAACCTACCTCATCTACTCCACTCCAATCTACCCCTCTCCACTTCAATCTACACCACCCTACCCAAATCACTCTACTCAACCCCACTCTACCCTTCCCCACTGCAATCTACCCTACCCTATCCATCCCACACCACTCTGCCCTGCTCCAATCTACTCTAATCCACTCTAAACTACCTCACTCAAATCTTCCTTCTTTAATCTTCCCCACCCCAATGTACCCCAGTCCATTCCAATCTACCCTACTCTAATCCACCCAGTCTACTCCACTTCACCCCAATCTACCCTTCTACACCCCACTCCAATCTACCCCACTCTACTCCTTCCAATTCACTTCAATATCCATTATACCCCAATCTATCCAACTCCACTCCACTCCAACCTACCCCACTCCACACTAGCCCATCCTACCCCACTCCAATCTACCCACCTCAGTCCATCCAATCTACCCCCTCCTTTCTACCCCAATCTACCACACCCCATTCCACTCTACCTAATATGCCCCACTCCACTTCATTCCAGTCTACCATATGCCACCCAAATCTACCCCACTGCAGTCCGATCTAAACCACTCCACCCCAAACTACCCTACTCCAATCTACATCATTTAATCTGCTGACTCTAATCTACCCCACTCTAACTCAATCTACCCCACACACCCCAATCTACCCCACACCACTCTATCCAAGTCAACTCCATTCTACACTAATCCGATCTACCCCACTCCACACCAATCTACCCCACACCAATCATCCCTCTTCAATCTACCACACTCCAATCTACCCCACTCCATTCCAATCTACCCTACTCTAGTTCACCCAATCCACCCACATCACCCTAGTCTATCCCACTCCACTCTACTTCACTCCAATCTACCCCACCCCACTCTTCCCCAAACTATCTTACACCACTCCAACCTTTACTGCACTCCAATCTACCCTACCACAATCTACCACACTCCACTCTACAATCTACCCCATACCACTCTACCCCAATCTACCACACTCCATTCTACTCTACCAAATCTACCACACTCCACTTCACTCTGATCTACCACATGCCACCCAAATACACCCCATTCCACTCCAATCTAACCCACCCACCCCAATCCATCTCACTCCATTCCACTCCAATCCACCCTACCCCACTGCACCCCAAACTACCTTATTCCAATCTACCCTAGCCAATCAACCCCACCCCAGTCTACTCCAATCCACTCAAGGCCAGTCTACTCCACTCCAATCTACCCCAACATAAACAAATCTACCCGAGTCCAATCTATCCTACCCCACCCCCTTCGACCCTACACCACTCTATCAAGCTCCACTCAAATACACTGCACTCCAATCTACCCCTCTCCAAACTATCCTACTCAATCTATCTATTGCATTCCAATCTACCCCACTCCACCCCAATCTACCCCACTTCACTCCAATCTACCGTAACATAATGCACCCAACCTACCCCACTTTACTCTACCCCACCTCACCCTAATTTACCTCATTCCACTCCAATCTACCCCACTTCACCCCAATATACCCCACTCCACCATTCCAATCTACCCACTCTAATCTACCCCAATCTACTCCTCTCCACACCATTCCAGTCTAACTCACTCCCCAACCTACTCCACTCCAATTTACCTCAGTCTACCCCACTCCAAACTACCCCAATCTACCACCACTCCATTCCATTCTACCCTACCATAATCAACCCAATCTACCCTTCTCAAGTCTACCCTACTCTATTCCACTCCTTACCCACGTCAATCTACCCCAATCCAGCCCACACAGCCTTACCAAATTCTACCCCAATCTACTCCACCCTAATCTACCCGTCCTCTACTCCAATCCTTCCCACTTTACTCCAAACTACTGCAGAATAACCCACACAACCTATCCAACTCCAATCTACCCCACTTCACCCTAATTTACTCCATTCTACTCTATCCACTTCACTCCAATTTACCCCACTCTAATCTTCTCCTCTCCACTCCTATCTGCACTACTCCACTCCAATCTACCCCACTCCAGTCTACCCCACTCCACTCCAGTCTATCCCAGTGTATCCCACTCCATCTCGATCTAACCAACTCCAGTCTACCCCATTCCAATCTACCCCACTCCACTCTAGTCTACCCCCACTTCATCCCAATCCACCCCAATCCAATCTACTGCACTCCCCCACTTCTATCTATCCCTCTCCAGTCTATACAATATACTCCACTCCAATCTACTCCAATCCACTAAAATTTACCCCACTCAACTCAAATCTACCCCACTCCACCCCACGTCAATCTACTCCACCCCATCCCAATCTACCCCATGCCAACCCAATCTACCACATTCTCTCAGACCACCCCACTCCACTCTACCCCAGTCTACCCCACTCCAAACTACCCTAATCTACCCCACTACATTCAATTCTACCATACTATAAACCACACAAACTACCCCACTCTACTCCAATCTACCTGACTCCACTCCAGTCTAACCCACTGCACTCCACACTACTCCAGTCCACCCCACTCCTCCCAAATCTACCTGATCTACCTTAATCCTATCTAGCCCACTCTAATCTACCCTAATCTACTCCACTCCACCTCAATCTACCCAATTGAATCTACCCCAATCCAATCTATCAAGCTAAAATACCCAAACCCTACTCCAATTTACCCCACTCTCCTCACTCTAATCTACCTCAACCTACCCCACTCCATTCTAGCCCACTCTACACCCACTCAAGTCTATGCCAATCTACCCCCACTTCACTCTACCCCCAATCTAGCCCATTCCACTGTACCCCAATTTACCCCACTCCAGTCTGTCCCACCCCACTCCATGCCACTAACCTTTAGCCATGCTGAACAGCAGCAAGACTGCTGTACATAATGGCTAAAACTTATTGCCAACAGCTCTTGTATAGGCGAGACCAATTGGCTTTGCCAGTGCTTGTTGTTCACACAGCTACAGGCGTTGGTATGCTGTACTCACTTTAAATCACAGCTGGAATGTAGTGGGAAGCTTCAATAGGTACCATTTACCTGATCGTAATGGTGATATTGACTGGATATGTAATAATAATATATTATTGATTCTTTTTAAATGCTTAATGTAATGTGTTATTAAAAGTCAAGGTGGAATGTGCTTGTTTTTCATTTTGCATTCAACTGTCTCAATTTAGTAATGTTTTTATTCAGCAGAACATTATTTTATACCTCATGATGTAAGCACCTACATGTTTTATGTTTTATCTTCCGTTGTTGTGATTCAATTATTTTATTTGTTAATGACGTTTATAAGTAAAAAAACACAACTTCTTTGGAATAAAAAAAGAACTGCCGACACAGACCCATTATGATGGAGAGACAATGTAGAAATCTCCTTATTGTGCCAAACTATGTGAACAAATGCGAAGGCTGCTCCAGTTTCTGGACCAATGGTGGACCCTTGATAAACCCCAAATTCGTGCCAGCTGGGACAGCACACCACCCTAAGGAAGCAAAGTCACCAATTCCAAAGAAGAGAGTCGGGTTTATAAATAAGCTCTTGGTTTGTCAGGATACATTTTAAACAATAGAATGGCGTCCACCAATTAACCATTGCAGACACTAAACCAACGAGTGATCATGCGGTGTAATTACTCTCCCTTTCACTCAGTTCTTGGAGTACATGGCGCTCTGTGTCTTATTGACATGAGAGAAAGCTACCAATGTAGAATATAGTGATTCATTTCAAGCACAAACATAGCGACTAAGGAAGAAGACAAATTCTACATTTTTCGCAGAAAATCTAAACGGAGAAAGAGTGACCACTTGGTAGTGACGAAAAGGAAGGGCCCCATCTATATCAGAGCTGTACATTTAATGCCAGTTTCAAAGAGATAATGTACTAGGGGTGTCTGAAATGTGTTGTCAAAAGAGGGAGAATAAATCTGTGTTACTGTCCTTCCACCATCCACAACTATTCCCATACCATCAATATCAGGGCTATAGCTGTCAATAATTCATAAGGTGCAGTGGAACAGGAGCCCAGGATTGTACGGGGCCACCTGGACCCGAACTATGGAGTTCTTTTTTATTTCTCAGGTTGGGAATATGGGGCACATTTTCCATTCTTCACCTATGTCCCCCTTAATAAGCTACTGGTCAATATCTAAAAGGACAATATACTCGGTCCTTTTTCCAGGTTGGGTCAAGTACTGGTAAAGTATGTCTTATTACTCAACATAAGCCCGAAGCTGGGCAAAGGTGTCCTGTTCAGGGAGCTTAGCTGAAAGGGATAGCTGGGTGCTAGGTGTAAAGTATGATTGGAATGAGTTTGGCTTTTTTTATTTTTAGGAATATTGCTAAAAATGTTGGTCTTGAAAGCTTATATTAGTCTGAGGATCATTTAATCAGTCTATCAGAGGTGAGAAGGGGACAAAGAAAGGATCTTTGAAGAAGCGTAATGGACATGCGTTTCTGAGGGGGTTAGAGCAAAGAATTGACAAAAGCAACTTCTCAGCAGTTTCAGAAAAGGATTTCAGTATATGAGATAGATAGATAGATAGATAGATAGATAGATAGATAGATAGATAGATAGATAGATAGATAGATAGATAGATAGATAAAAAGAAGGAGTGCTTTCTGAAACAATGTGAAAATCGCAGGGTTACATGAGTTAACTCTTGCTCCCATTGGACAATGGAGCCACTGGCCAGGCTTGCAGGCTACTCTAATGTATATTCCTCTGTGATGCCAGCTTGTTGATAAAACCAACGTAATCTTCGACCACAGACAAATCAGTTCAGATAGTGATGTGGTTGGGTTTTCAGATCTTGGGACAGCTATTTTTGGAGGTACACTGCCTGAGCCTAGATCAATTTAAACAACACTTGTCCATTTTCCCTACAATCGACTGCAGAGGGCCGCCTCAGCTCATTGGAGTGTCTTCCCACAACAACCCCCAGAGTTTGTTTTATTAACACAAATGTACTAAACATCCAATACCAGGGACTGGGTTGTGAGACTTGACAGAATGATAGATGATGCATTGCCACCTGCCAGCACTCGCATCAGACTGAGCTGGGAGAGGGATTAAGGGAATCTGTTTTAACCCAACTTGCTCCTCTAGATATCCCAGATGCTCAACAAACCATGCAGATTTTTTTACACCTGGCGTAGCGCTATCCTACCCTCCCGTACATGATTTCTGGCTGGAGGCTGTTCACACTATCAATCAAATAGATTCCACACAATTTCAATGTAGGCCACTTCCTCTATTTTTAGGATATGTGGTTGATATTCCCCGCCCTGAGCAAAAACTGGTTTAACTTTTGCTGGTTGTTGCCTGAAGCAGGATTGCTAGATCATGGCTTAGTGGCCAAGTCTCCGGGTTGGCTCCGGGATGTAGCGTTTTGTAATGAGAGAGCAAAGAATTACACTATTCCACAAATACCTAGACTGAGACCTGAAGATAGCTGGGGACCCTTTCACGAGTACATAGCCTCCAAAGTGAAAGAAAGTAAGGATTCCTCCAGGGCCCTGACCCCAATTCAGGTTCTAGTTGGCTGAGGAACTGTTGGTGCTAGTGGTTTTTGATCCTCGTCTGAAAGATATAGATGAATGAACAATGTTGACAAAAATGGCTGTGTGATATCTACCCTTCCTCTCCTCTTCACAGGGATTACCCTGGTCCTCATACCTTGACTGGCTTCCCACACTGGTGCCTTAATTGTCAACTTGCTTGTGAATTGCTTTGGTCCTTTGTATGTATATTGTGGATAGCTTTCTCTGTTTAAATGTTGAAAACTTTAATAAACAGATTTTAAAATACATGAGATAACTAAATATTCTATTTCATGGTTGTCCGTGCATTTTCGTCTGGAGATTTTTAAGGTGTGTTCACTACTGATGTCACCTTTCTGGTGCCCCATTCATTATTTCAGATCAGTCACTTTCGTTATGAAAAAATCTCAATTCTGTCTTGGAATTTTGTTTTTTTCTGTAGGGAGACTGGCTCCAGTCATCCTACTTTCTTCTTTCTTGTTCCCTTTCCCAGGTCACCTCTGGGGATTTTGACCTGCTGTTTACATCCTAAGAGATAATAGTAACCCCACAGTACCAACAAGTCTCCATCTGCAGTGCAGACATGTGGTCAAGTGGCTAAACTGCTGATTAGGAACCTGCAGCCCTAGTTTCTTAAATTCATACCAGCACCTGACTGTAAATCAGGCGATTCTGGTGAAAACACTTAACTATTCCTTGCCCAAAACTGTAACTATGTAAGAACTGTAATATAATTGTAAATAAGTAGGATATCATTGTGAATTGCAAAAATTGTAAATTCCCAATTAGTGCAAAGTGCTCCATTGCTATCCAGCTAGGTTTATGATATATAAATTGTAACACCGTATGTCCGTCAAAGGGCTCTTAGATCCTCGACGGCCTCCCTCATTAATGTCCCCCAGATTAAGAAATCAAGATGGGGAGGTTGATCTTTAGCATATAGAGCCTCAGATCTCTGGGACTCCCTTTCCTTGGAGCTCTGTCAAGATAGACAAGAACTTTTCCTTTCGTAAGAATCTGAAGACCCTTCTGTTCACAGCATAAGATGTCTCCTTGTAGTTCTGCTTCCACTCTAGAGATGGGATGCCTTAAGGTAGCCATGCACTTTACAAACTCGTAAACTAAACTAAACTAAACTAAACTAAACTACACTAAACTAAATGCTAATACATCACATTTACTGTGCACACATGCTCTGGCATTGACCACACACACTTTGGTTGTCATCTATATATCTGTCTATGCTGGTTTACTTTCTCTCAGTGATGCTGTTTAAGTGTATAGCACAAGAACTTGCCAGAAATTATTAATTCCAAATTTAAAATCACACATAGAAGTAGGGTTAAGACTCATGCCCCTCGATAAGGCTCTTGACAGAACTTCCACACTCCAAAGACATCTCCTGAAACGTCTGCACACTCTGGTTACCATTTATCTTATCAGTAGATGCATCTATAATATTTATGCACCATTGTTTCTGTGCCAAAACATATATTCCCAGTCTGCTGGTGTAGACAAATCTTTAACATCAATATTAGCACACATTTTATACTTTAGTGGTGGATGGATTCTTAATCAAGGCCACCATACCTACTATCGGCTTCTTAGGAGGAGGGATAGAACATTCTAATACCACTTTGAATGATTCTTTCAAAGAATTCAGTGAGTCTTTTTGCATTGATCAGTACTTTAGTTATAGATATGAAAATACAAATGGAAATTATTTCTAACTGACAAGCACAATCAATTTTTACAACATATCCACCTGGTGGACTTTTAACTTCTTTTCTGCGAGTTGAAGTGTAAACCGCTTATTAAACGTTTAACAAGATTTGACAATCACAGCTCCTGATACAACTATTTCGTCAATTTTGTCAACCTTCTCCACCAATGTGGTATGGTTGTCTGACAGAATATTGAGGAAACAAATATCATGTGAACAAGATATAGGGGGTCATTATGACCCTGGCGGAAGGCGGAGAAGCGGCGATAAGACCGCCAACAGGCTGGCGGTCTTTCCTCAGCGTATTATGACCATGGCGGTTACCGCCATGGTCATCCGCTGGTTCTCCATTCCGCCCGCCAGGGCGGAGATGACCGCCGTCCCTATACCGCAGCGGTATTTTGACCCGGCTGACCGCCATGGAATTCATGCGGTTTGAAACCGCCATGAAATCCATGGTGGTAAGCACTATCAGTGCCAGGGAATTCCTTCCCTGGCACTGATAGGGGTCTCCCCCACCCCCCACCCCGACTCCCTCCCCTACCCCCCTAACCCCCCTGCCACCCCTCAAAGGTGGCAGGACCCCCTCCCCACCCCGACCCCCAACATAACAACACTCATACACACACAACACGCACGCAGGCACCACCAACACACATACACGCACACACACCGACATAAATGGCAACATCCACACACACAGTCAGACACGCACACCCACATTCAAACATACACGCACACATCCATACAGCCATACTTACAGACATACACGCACTCATTCCCATACAACCCTGCAAGCATACACACACACACACACACACACACACACACCCATGCACGCACACAACACACAACACCCCTTCCCCTCACGGACGATCGACTTACCTGGTCCGACGATCCTCCGTGGGAACCATGGGGGCTGCTCCGCCGACACCACACGCCAACAGAACACCACCACGGCGAATCACAGGACGTGATTCGCTGGGCGGGGTTCTGTTGGCGTGGCGGTGGAGGTGGAGCAACCTCCACTTCCCCGCCGCCCGCCAGTATGGCTGTTGGCAGCTCTCCGTCCGTAAAAGGACGGAGAGCTGCCAACTGTCATAATAGGCCGAGCGGCAAACCGCCAACACTGGCAGTCTTCCGCACGGCAGTCCCTCAGCGGTCTGGAAAAAAGACCACCGAGGTCAAAATGACCCCAATAGTGTCAAAAATATCAAGGACCAAAATATCAAGAAGGTAAGTGGAATGAGGGAAGTATAGATTTACTATTCTTAACTCCACATCTACATACTTTGAAGATATATACATATTGTCAAAGTACATGTTATGGTATGTTATGTTAATATAACTTGTATAGCGCACAAATCACCTGTGGAGGGGTATCTTAGCGCTAAAGAAAGGTACAGCCAAGAAACAGAGCACCAGCCTTAAAACACAGCTATCTTAAGAGATTTCCTGAAACTAACAAAATCAGAAGAAGTGCGGACGTGAAGCAGCAAATTGTTTCAGTAAAACGGTGCCAGGTAGGTAAAGGACCTTGCCCCACATCTTGCGAAACAAATACAAGGAACTGTATTGAGTAGTGTTTGAGTTTCTGAACTAAATAAGAAGGTCCACTGCCCATTAGAAATGTATAGGTCAGGCAACAGATTTTAAAAATAGACCTTCTCTTGATATATAACCAATGTGAGGCTCTCAACATAGGTTTAAAGGCGGAGCCGGCAGGAATATTGCAGACAAGCTGGGAAGCTGTATTTTGGATCACTTGCAGTTTTTGCCAATAGAATCTCATTAGCAGTATCAAGCAAAGCTTTGCCGTAATCCAATGTACTAATAGTCAGGGCCTGGACTAAAGTTTTTTCTAGATGAGGATGGAAGAAAATGGAAAGCCTTCTTCAACAGTGACAATTTGTTAAAACAGCTGCCGCTGATGGCAGCAATACGGTCTTTCATAGAAAGAGACTGGTCAGTTTTTGAGCCAAGGTTTTTAACTACCAGCTTAGGCGTAGGGGCCAAGCCAAGATTAGACGGCCATCAGTGTGAAGTCCAAGATCGCTGGGCTTTGCTGAATATCATAATTTTAATTTTGTTGGCATTCAATTGTACATATATGTGGAGTTCTGCATAGTAGAAGTTTACTTACCCATAGAAACTTACCTTCACAATATGTTTGTCCTCAATATTATTGAAAATATATTTTGTCCACACACTAATCGTTTTCTCCAACATTTTGTCCAAACATCTGTGGTATTAAATGGGCCATGTTCAGAGTGAGTGAGCCAGCTGAAGTGTTTTGAAACTCAAAAATATCTCAGAGGTCACCTTTTCAGGAGTAAATACAATTGAAGGTAGATTAGATGAAATAGAATTAGACATTAAAGTGGGAAAATTTAAATCCTAAAGATAGATCCACAGTCTATCTTGACATAGGGCTGGAGCTGAAGAGTGGGCCAAAAATATAACTTACACAGTGAGTAACCTAAGCACACAGATGAACAGTTGAACACATTAAGTTAAAATAATCATGAAAAATATTGTCAAAAATTAGAAGTGACCACTGCAATAAAGTAAATGCAGACTTGATAATTACCACAACATCATTTTGGCAAGCTAGGGTCTTACCGTGTAAAGATAAAAATATTATGTGTGACATACAACCTCAAAAAACTCTCATGAAACATTGACAATTTCTGCCCCTCACAACAGAACCAAAGATAGCTTTCATGTGCAAACATGGGCACATCCTCTGGTCAAGGGACTGTAGTACCTTGATTTGCAGTAGGATAACCTCAATATGCACATGTATTGAATCAAGGACTGGCTCACACAGCACTCTGTAGGCAACACAGGTCCAGTCAAAAGACACAATACAACGCTTTTTGGTAGATACACTTTGATGCTCACACCCTGAGACAAAAACACACTTGCTATGAGGGTCGGCTATTGCTACATTTACTGCCACTGCATTCATGTACCAGTGATCTATCATTACACCAATGAGGCCTGAATAAGATTTAATTAGCCGCTACCTCATTTCCACTACATTGTCTCTACATTCACACCAAGTGTAAGCTAATACTCAGGGACAAAGTTGATCGCTGTCCATCTTAGATAAAAACACTCACATAAAAGAAGCTGAATTTCATGTGATTCTCATAAAAAGTGGAAAGAGGTCAGATTATGAAGGGCTTCCTAATCAATCTGGTAAAAGAGAAAAATGAGTGATAAAGAAGAGATAGATTCAAATTTAAATTAAGAGGTGCCAAACGCTCTTTGAAACCATTCTTCACATGAATTCTGAGGATAAAGGTGAAAAACACCTTGAACTCCCTTGTGGAAAATGCTTACATTGACATCTAAATCTAAAAATGGTTACGCTAATGGCCATTGTTTATGGCTAACTTGGATTTTTGCAAGGTAAACAAGGATAGGCATTTTCAACTAGGAAAATAAGTGGACCTTGTCTGAGATTAGGGGACTCCTGGTAGAGCCTTTAAGAATGGTAAATTTTGAGAAAGATAACATACTACTACAGAAGTTATCATCTGTTTTAAAGATGAAATAATAATTAAATTCAACATAACAACATTATAAACTTTCCATATATGGAGTGTCTATCAATTATTTAAAAGGAAATTACCTGTACAGCTTGGATCACCAATATGCATAATGTTGAATGGCCAATGACAAATCCAGAGACTGGTTGTGTGTTATAACAAGCAGATAACAAGCAGGTTTATTCTCCTTTAACCCACAGGAATTGGGCTCTTTCTCATAGCTTCTCACTCCTGGTATTTCTGTGATTGTGGCTGGCTCTAATGCCTTACATCAGGGAATGAAGAATGCTCTATGGAGAGGCAGGATATTGCCGCATAGCCAGCCCCCTTCTTTACTTACAGAAAACTAACGTTTATAGTCCCAGGCCCTGTACCCTAACTTCCTCTGTCCCTCCCCTTCCATTCTCATTGGAAGATTAACATTCTGGCAAATTCGTAAACTTCGTACTCCCTCCGCTATTGGTCCGCTCCAATGCAACTCTGCCCTCTACGAAGTTTCTCACCAACAGTCCATGGCTTTCTCGGCATTCTGATATTTCCCTACTGTAGTGATCATTCTTATTCCCAAAAACCTGCCCATTCTCCCGTCCCAGGTAAGTGATTTTGCTCTCCTATTCAGGACCAAACATTCAAGTAAAAAATAAACATAGCTATCCTCTTTTGGTATGCTACAACTTAGTGTTTTCTCTTGTTGGTGGTGACCTCCTGTCTTCTCACTACGGCTTCCCCCTCCCAGTCTTGGAGGTCTATGCTCAGACTCTTTTCCCTCCGGAGCTTGATTCTGGGGGTATCTTACATTCACCTCCTCTCACATATATACAATCATTTGCTCTACCGTTTGCTGCTTAAGTCAAGTTCTTATTTCTCTTTCTTTCTACACTAATCAGAACTGCACGGATATCCCTGGAATGCATCTCAAATATTAGAACAAATGGGTCTTTAGTGTCTCACATCTTAAACATAGGAAATATGGTTCGTACTCATCGCTTCCTTACCAGGAACGATGGGAAGATTTAGAACACTCGAGTCAAAATTGCATTTGGAATACTGTAATGCTCCTGTCAGATTGAAAAAGGCCATTCTGCTGGCGTTTTGCAGTAATTTAGTGACTCCACTAGGTGGCTGTCTATGGTTGTTGGCTTGCCTCTCTTTACATAAGTGCCCACCCTTACAGAAAATAGGTCCAGACACAAGAGAAAAACACGAGACAGAGTATGAATGCTCCTCATCAATGTGTTCAGCATTACTCTGGGAAGGTCACATCTATGCCAGATTTTTAAAAACATCAATTAATAAAACATTACAATCAATGGATCTAAATGCAACTAATCTGCATATTCAGTGGGTATCATGAAAATATAGTATGGATGTTGCAAATGATCTATAAGGCTTTATCTTTCAATATTGTGCAAGGGAGTAATGTATTTGGGAATATTTCGGCTAAACAAGAAGAATAAACAACAGCAATGAGGAGGCAGAAATGTCTGCTTTGCAGCAATCAAACTGAACAGTTATCTTTATATGGCCATGAATAAAATTGGCTCAGAAAAGGAGAGATATTTACTGCGTCCTCTAAGTAACAATACTGACGAGTGCGTTATCAAGCGCTGCAAACACTTCCTAAGAAATGATATGCAAATTTGGTACTTGGCACCAAATTCTGACTTTATCGGAATACGTCTCACGTTTCTCTTTTCGTAAATTTCATATCTACTCTGCTGAAATTCACTTGGGTAAAATTGCGGGGGTGGTTAGTCAGCGGTTATCACATTGGCACTAACAAACGTTTCCCCAAAATACTGTCTGTGGCATGCCAGAGGGAGGGCTGCACCAATGCCAGGAAGGTGAGGGTCGGGGTGATGAAAGGTGGGAGTAGGGGGCCGCAAAGCAAATGCATGGTGTGGACAACTGAGCCTTCATGTGACTTCTGTCTGCCACTGACACTCTATTCTCATGCACCAAGAATTAAAGACAAAGCATTAAGTTCTAATGTAAAGCAGGAAAGGCAAAGAGATAAACATATGGTGGCTGAATTGCAAAATGTGAAACCGAAAAACCTGACAACAGTCCTGGCTCCCCCATTTGACTGAAGTGTGTGATTCTAGGCAATTGGTTCATTTCACTTTGCCTCCTTTTTCTTCTCTAACACTTAAACTATAATGTTGTTCTAGTTATATATAACAACCAAGGCTACACAAAAGGTGCAACTGACAAATGACTCGCCTCTAGGTTCATTAATGGTTGTGTTTTCAGAATGTGGGTGGTGTGAATGTTTCCAAGACCATGTTTGAAAACTATCACTGCTAATAAATGCATCTTAATGCAGTGATATAATCTGGTCTAGTGAGGTAAAACGCTCACACATGTTAATAAAATACACTTTTTTGAAGTTAGCAGAGAGTTTATCAAGTTTTTACATGTTTAGTGCAGGATGTCTTTAAAACTAAAGGTGCTCCTGAAGATGAGTTTTCTAGGCCACTTAGTTGGTGTAAATAAAGTATGCTGGTTTCACAGCTTTCTGGTGGTTCCTGCTCTGTCAAGTGAACAGCAGCCTTGTGCTGCTTTTCCTTAGGGGGCCGCAATTAAAAATCAGGGGCGCTGCATGTGACCACCGGGAGTATTTTGAGTATTCCTGGTTTATCGCAATACTCGAAATTCCAATCCTTAATCTGGAATTCGGAATTTAGGGTCTACATTAATCTTTTCTCTATCTCATTCTATTTAATACAATGCAAACATATGTATGTGTAGATGGGGACACACAGTGATATGTTGATGGCTGAACAGGGTACTGTAACTCACTCATGCTTGCTACTGTGCCCCAACATTGTAATGAAAAAAGGAACATTTGCATGGTTTTGATCCTTCCAAGCATAGTGGGGTCAATGTCACATGAGAGAGAAACATCAACTTGACCACTGTGCTAAAGTTGTAGATAAATGGTGGGGCTTAAAGTCAGAGTCTGAA
The DNA here is from genome assembly GCF_031143425.1 of Pleurodeles waltl. Lineage (NCBI taxonomy): Eukaryota > Metazoa > Chordata > Amphibia > Caudata > Salamandridae > Pleurodeles > Pleurodeles waltl. The sequence continues at coordinate 295,616,694 of NC_090439.1, read as the reverse complement.
GGTCACACTGAATAGCATGCTCCTGGGCCTAATTTGCACCTTATCCCGGATTAGATGCCAGAGATTACCTGATGTTGGGAACTCAGTTAGTGAGGATGGATACAGAAGGCTGTAGCGCCTCAAGATCATGATGAAGATTTCAACCCTGTGTCACATTCTCTTAATTGTGGTGTGTAGTATTAGGTAATGCTGTGTGATCAAAATGTACCTTATTTTATTCAAAAGATAAGTGCCAGTCTAGACAGTATGTTATTGTGTCTGTTGGTTGACCTTTGAATTCTGAGCTCTTGCCCCTCACACTACCACCCATAGAAGGCTGACTGCTCACCCCTGTTACCCTGAGAGTCAAGTAAGAAAGGGGTGTTCTTGGCCCAGTTTGTAGAGCCATACTAGGCTCAAATCTAGAAACCCAGAAGCAAACAACCTTAACCAACACGGTTGGGGCCCAGTAGCCCCCGCCCCCTTGCCCAGTGGATTTCCAAACTGAGTATGACAGGCACACATATATATCTTTCATTTTGCACAGTATAGGTGAGATTCACAAGTATTTTGCTGCAAGTCACAGTGACTTGCGCTTGTCATCTTACTACTGAATTTCACAAGTAAGTCAAGAGTACTTCTGGTTTACTCCTGAAATTCAGGAGTAAATCAGGAATACTACATGAGTAAGCTACAGGAAAATCTTTCGAACTGCACCATATGGTGTTGAGATATTACTGAACTAGAAACTGTGGCTCTTCTAAAGGCCCTTATGTTCACAAATGGCAACCTAAATCTCTGTGCTCATCTTTATTGCCATGTCCATAAAAGACAATGTAGGACCAGGATATTGTTGCCAAAGTTACTGATAAAAAAAAATTGCACAATAATTAGGACACAATATTTATGTCATACAATATGTCTAACCATGACATTCTGACATATAATCATCAAGGACACAATATCAGCAAGTCTTGAAATTAAAACCTTACCGCTGGGAAAGATCCTTGATTAGGGCTGATCAAATAGAATTACTATTTCTATAAAATGTAATATTTTATTCAGTTATTTTTGGTTAGCTGGCTGATGTAAAACAGACGAAATGCTGGAAGCCTGGAAACTATTTGTGACTACCTACAGCAACCAGCTACTATTCAGTTTTGAATTTCGATGGTAATTCTTAGTTTCAATTTTCTACGGAATGCAATTGCAAAGTGTGGTTTGGCTATTCAAGCATCACGTACCTCATCTTGGTACTTTGTACCTCAAAGGGCTCTATTTCTAGGTTTCTGAATGGTTTCAGATTGCATTTGCCTTTCAAATCGTTTCTATTTGTGCTCCTGAGGTTGCACAGTTCTAGCCTTCGCTGCATGACCCACGCTCCATCAACGAGTGATGGGCTCAAATCAATGTAATCCTTGCAGCTCTCTTTAACACACAGCTGTCCTTTCTGATGTGAGTTGGGGTGAGAATCTATATCTGGGTTGATGGCAGTAACTTATGTGTGCATGGGACTGCTCAATTGATTGCTCAAGTAGAGTATTTATTTTTTAATACCTGATTTCCAATGTAGCAGCACAGAGAAGAGTGGGGTGGAGTCTTGCAAAGTGGAATGGCAAACAGTGCAGTGTATTACAGGGGAGTGGTAGACAGTGTTGTGTGCTGGAATGGCATAGTGTAGAGATGCATAGACTGGCAAACACTAGAGCGGTATAGAGTGCAGTGGACTGGTGTAGAGTGCACTGGCCTAGAGTGTTGCGGAGTATAGTGGTGTAGAGTGCAGTGGCATTTAGTGTAGTGGCATTGAATTCAATGGCGTTTAATGCAGTGCTGTGGAATCGCACAGAGTGGAGTGGCACAGAGTGGAGTGGCACAGAGTGGAGTGGCACAGTTTGCAGTGGTGCAGTCTGGAGTGGTGCAAATTGGAGTGACGCAGATTAGAGTGGTGCAGATTAGAGTGGCGCAGATTAAAGTTACCAGAGTGCAGTGGCACAGAGTGCTGTGGCATAGAGTACAGTGGCGTAATATGATGCAGAGTCGAGTAGCATAGAGTTGAGTACTGCAGAGGGAAGTGGCACAGTCCATAGTCGAGTGGGATAGAGTGCAGTGGTGAAGAGCGCAAAGTAGAGTCAAGTGGCATAAAGTGCACTGGTGTAGAGTGGTGCAGAGTAGAATAACATAGAGTGGTACAGAGTAGAGTATAGTGCCATACAGTGCAGTGGCATAGACTGGAGTAGCGTAGAGTGGCATAGAGCAGATTAGAGTGGCGTAGAGTTCAGTGATGGAAAGTGTAATGTTGCAGAGTAGAGTGTCACAGTGCAGTGGAAACGAGTAGAATAAAGTGGTGTAGAGAGCAGTGGCCTTGAGCACAGAGATGCGGAGTAGAGTGCAGTGGCATAGAGTGCAGTGACAGAGTGCAGCTGTAGAGAGTGCATTGGCATAGAGTGCAGTACTTAAGAGTAGAGTGGTATAGAGTGCAGTGGCACAGATTGGAGCAGAGTAATGTAGCATGCAGTGGCATAAAGTAGATTATTTCAGAGTAGAGTGAAGTGGTGTAAAGTAGAGCAGGTCAGGGCAGAGTGCAGGTGCATAGGGCAGCATAGAGTGTAATGGCATAGAGTAAAGTGAAGTAGCGTGCAGTGGTGCAGAGTAGATTAGAGTGGTGTACAGTGTATTGGTGTAGAGTGCAGGGGCATAGAGTTGAGTGCATACAGAGTAAAGTGCATTGGGGTAGAGTGTATTGGTGTATAGTGCAGTGGCATAGAGTGCTGTGTTGTAGTGTCCTAGAGAGTCAGAGTGTCGTAGAGTACAGCTGTGTAGAGTGGAGCTGTGCAGAGTAGATTAGTGTGGCCTAGATTGGAGTGCTGGAGAGTGCAGTGGCAAAAAGTGCAGTGGTGTAGAGTAGAGTGGCAAAGAGTGCATTTGCATAGAGCAGAGTGGTACAGGGTAGAGAAGAGAGGCGTAGTGGGAATTGATGTAGCAGTAAAATGACCATTACATTGCACAGGCATACAGGTTTGCTAATAAAACTATACAGTGCACAGACGAAAATGTGTGGAAATAGCATCACCTATTTTAATGATTCGTTTTGATCATTTAAAATATTTGTTTCCAACACGCTTCAGAAATAACAAAAAATGTGCTTCATTTGTGCGTTCATAATTCTGATATATTCTAAAATGCTTACACATTTAAATGTTGTCATGTGCTAGAACAAAACTCTTTAGTACTCCCACTATCCAGCAATATTGTCACATAAATCCTCTCACTTTTAAGTTAGAGAAGGAAAGTAAAAAAGTGACCCTTGAAGACAGTGCCTGGCATTTGGCCTACATCTTTGAATGCACAGCAAATGTAACAAGATAAGAACAAGATGTACAACCCTGTTTACAGAAAGGGAGAACTTGGAAGGATAGTGTGAATAAGGTTTTGGCAAGGAAAGGACCAAATTCAAGCTGGCTAGCCTAAAAGGAATAAAGCCAAAAAATGGAAAGCAAGGAAATGTGCATTACAAACCACATAGCCAATGGCAGCAACAGGCAGAATGCATTCCTAGATCAACTTTCTGAATGTCCCCAGCATGTCTTTAGCAAACCAGACAGCTCAACTGCCTGTTAGGCTGCGACCTAAAAATGAGAAACAGTATCAGTTTCCTAAATAGAGTATTTGTTACTCCTGCTTTTGATGTAGAAGTCAAAATCTACTATGCTATTGTTAAAGAGAGCAGCCTTGTAAATAAGAAATCTCCTCTCCACATTTTTGATTTTCCCACCCCATTTAGGATTGAAAGAACTGAAGGTTTACCGATGGAGGGGTGACCATCTGAAGCATTTCTGCCTGAGGCCGCCATGCAAGACATGGTGATGGCATGCAGGAAAATTGAACAATTGCTTCCATGTTCCGAGGAAAACTCTTTGTGTGTCAAGAACATGTACTTTTCATTTTTCAAGATTAAACTCTGATGCTCAAAAATAAACTAGTTTCTGAGTGGGCACAACAAACTTTTTCACAATTTTGTTCACACAAGCACCTCCAAGTCCCAGAACATCCATATTACCTGTAGAGACCCCCCAGGAATCTATCTTGTCCCCCATCATCTTCAAACTGTACATGGAGCCACTGGGGAATTTACATACCATCTTGTCCCCTGTCATCTTCAACCTGTACATGGAGCCCCTGGGGAATTTACTTACCAATAACAGCATGAAAAATCACAAATACTCCAACAACACACAATTCATCTTACTTGAAAGTCTCCCTGCCCCAGGCATCCACCACCTCAAACTATGTTTAGACCATACCTGTACCTCAGTCAGACTTAGATATCTAGGACCAACTTGAATCTCAACTCCACCAAGACAGAGTTCCTAATATTCACATAGAACAACAAGCAGCAACTAGCCCAAACCTTGCTTGACAACATGGACCTGGCAGATTTCAAACCCACCTTACACCCCTCAACACACACCTCATCAACGGCCTGAAGAAACATGGTAATATCTCATCAATCAAGATAGCACTTGACAGGAATACACTGCCAGCCCATACAATCTTTAAAGCCAACTGATTAATTTACAAAGTCATCACAACTGGCAGCCCTATCTGGCCGACAAGTTCACCGCCTCCAATGGCCTGCGGCACATGTACAGCCATCACACCATTGGACTGGAGGCAAAGTAGTGCAAGCAAGAAAAAAGCAATACAACCAGTTTCTCCACTTTTGCACCCAGAATTTGAATGGCATCCCTAAATCCATCAGGGCGACAACAAGCTTGTTCCAATTTAATAAACAGCTCAAGACACACATGTTTATATCACAATGAAGAAGCAATCCACTTGTGCTGTCAGAACCCAGCCACCCCTCCAATCGTGGAATTACTGTATCTTTACCTTCAGCCTTGTGCCGTCCTCAGCTGCCTTGTGGGTATGTTTGCACTTAACAAATGCTACAAAATGATCGATCCATTCATCCATCTAATAATCAATCCTTCCGTCCATCCATCAATCCATCCATCTTACTGTCCATCAGTCAGTCTATCTCTTCTCCATCTTGTTCTATTTGACTCACTAATTCTCTCTCTCTCTCCTTCAATCTACCCCTAACCTGGCCCTTTCATATGTGTATCAGTTGATACCTATAGATAATGATAGACGTGCCAAGAACTGTGTATAGGAAATAAAGTACCCTCTACATATATTTTATTAGTGCATTATTTGAAAGGTCCAGTAGTTAGCCTACTTGGAACTGACACCAAGACCCTACTATGGTAATCTATGTGATTTCTTCTATCAAAACTATTTCAAAAATTTAACACAATGTAACGACAACCCACCCTAATAGTCTATTGAACTTAACAACTGTTTCTTGCAATAAATAAGTCAGATATTCTGCTTTTGTTTTAAATGTTCATAATAAACAGATCAGCCCCACACCTTGACCAATGGTTTGGCACCATTACCAACTTAGCTCTCCCGTGCTAAGAACAAGCTTTTCCAAAACATAAAAAGTGCAATACACCCTTACTTTCTTCAGTGGAAATGCACAACTTTAGTCCGATCAAAAACTGTACTCAAAGAATCACCATTTGGACTGAGACAAGGCCCCCTGTCTCAGCAGTCATAACATTACAAATATGCACAGAATTACAGTTAACAGAATAAACAACTCTTTCTAAAGTGACACAACAAGGATTGTCAAGCTACAAATCTTCTACCCAGATAATTTGTCACAGGGTAGCCAGCACCAAAATCTTTGCTTACTATGGTAATCTGCAAGAGCTTCCCTCCAACACGCTTTAATTTGGTGTTACAACAATCCACACTTAAAAACATTTTGGCTTTAAGATAGGCTTTTCACAACAAATAATTTTCATAATAGACAGGTGAGACCTATAACCTTGATTTGTCGCCGAAAGAAAGTCAGTCCTGCTGCTTTGCAGACCTGCCAACTCACCCGGTGCCACCGTGTCTCTCACGATTTCATCACCCTTCACACCGTCACCCGGCGAGCAGCTGAAATCACACGGTGGCAGAGTAGATGAGCTGGAAACCACTATATAAAGTGACCTTTCAGCTAGGTTGTGGTTGCTCCGAGCAGCTGCTGACCATTAAGGGGTGTGAAAACACCCCAGGACATCGGCAACAGCATCAGCTACTCTTTGCGCTTTTTTTTCTTTGTTAGACGGGATGGGGTCAGTTTAGGGGGCTGGGGTTGGTGAGGGGCAGAGTGCCTCTTAGTTCTTTGGCCGAGGCCCGACCCCTTCAAATATGGTGAAAAAGTGTATAAATTGGGGCCCGTATTTATACTTTTTTAGTGCCGCATTTGCGTCGTTTTTTGACGCAAAACGGCGCAAACTTGCAAAATACCATTGTATTTTGTAGGTTTGCGCCGTTTTGCGTCAAAAAGCGGCGCAAATGCGGCGCTAAAAAAAGTATAAATACGGGCCTGGATGTCTGGGGTTGACCACAAGCTTTACCACTAGGTAACAAGTGCGATACCAGCACTCTTTTATAGTCAAAGTACTCAACCTGCGCCAATAAAAACCGGTACTGAAGGTTATAAACACTCTCAAAACTCTTTTTTTGGTGATCGCATAAGGTACAGCGACAGTGCCGCTACCAAGCCAGATCTAAAAAGAAACGCGTTCATGCCTGCGGACCCTTGTTTCAGACAGCGCAAGATACAATACATAAATTATATACTACGGTTGCACGGTCGTTGGGAGACGTCTGGCACGCAGCCTTGATGAAATGAAGTCCAGAGGAAGCTTCGTCATCTCTAGGCCGGAACTGCAGTAAAGGCCTGCAGGAAACACCGCCGCCCGGCGCGAGCAACTCAAAAGATCATCTCGAGACGGTTACAAAAGAAAAACAACATTTTGTACCGTACCGGCTTCGCGGAGCTGAGTCCTGTCCTAAATTTATCAGTTTGTATGCCACGGGGGGATTTAACTGGAGGGCTCAGATTGAGACAGCTGCATTACAGAGCAGGTTTCTCGAAGATGGAGAGCGCTCTAATGCCCCTGGGCCAAATTTGGGATATGAAAAACGGAAAAATGTGACTTTCTAGGAGCCTCACCTAGTCATGGGAAAACGCTCTGTCAATTGGTCTCCTGTGTTTATGCCAATAGTAAGCTGTGAAAAATCCACTGTATTTTATCCACAGCGCCGTCCACGTAATTTACAGCAACATGGCGTGTTTGAATTTCTTGTTGGTTTTGGTGACTGGCATTGCTAAGTGCCTAGACAAAATGTAATGATTTCCATTAAACTATGGTACATGGCCTAGAAAACAGCTGCCCGGGTACTGCCTGGAACAAAAATAAGCGCAAAGTGTTGCAGTGCTGATATCATTACACTGGCTACATATCAGTGCTCTACTGTTTTTAAGGCACTGTCAGTCACTCTCAATGTGCATGCCCGTCACAGCCTGACCCAATGTGTGTATGGGTCTCTATCCAACACATGTGCATCCCTTTCTCATTATGCATATCCCCTCTCTCACTGCTAGCTTCTGCCTCCCTCCGCATTATATGTGCTAGTTTCTGCCTACCCCAAGATCCAGGTCTGTGTCTCCCTGCACCGCCAGTGCATGGCTTCCTGTCTCAGTTAACATGTTCCCCATTTGATAACTAATAGCGCTTGTCAGTGCCTCATTTGTAAAAAAAGATATGTGTCAGGGCCCTCGTCAGGAGGTCGCTACTGCTTGCGCCACCCATTGCCCCTGCCAGAGCTGCCAGTGACAGTACCAAAACAGCTACTAACCCTGACACTCCTACAAGTGTGGCAATCCAGACTATTCCAGGCCCGAAAGCTATAGGAATGGCGTGGGCATCGTTTTTATGTATTTTGAATTGATAAACATCCGGTATTGTGCTCTATTCTCACTATGACAAGCAGTTCCAATATGTGGCAGGCTGTCAGATGTGATGCTGTTGACAATTAAGTGCCAGTGCCGGGCACCGGAAACCACTGACTCAAATTTGGTGCTTGAGTAGTCCATTTCACAGTGCCAGCATCTCCCTGTGCCACAGAGCCCTCAGAAGGGGGCAAGAAGGGGCCTTATTCCCCATGCCATATACTTTTTTTCAGATCCCGACGTTGGTGTAAAATGTATTTATTACTTTTGAAGCAAGCGTTTTGTTTATTAATGATGATGCATTTAACATGGTTATATCAATAGATGGTGCCAAATACTGGAGCTGCCGTTTTTATTCTTCCCAAGGAGGCTATTTTTAGACTTAGAAACAGGTGTTCATGCTACGTGGGGCCTTTCATGCATGTCTCAACCCCTGTTACACAAACCTTCTGACATGCCTGCCATGCTATTAGATTTTCTTTTCAGTGCATCCCTGAGTTTAGCTCTTTCCCACTGTCAGTATGATCCCTGCCTCATGGTCAGTGTTATCCCTCTCCCAGTGTATTCCCTGTACGTGTGTCAAGGTCCCATCCTCAGTGTCTCACTGTCGAAGCATCACTTGTTTCGAGTACCAGCATCAGTGCCTGCTAGTCTCACCATCACGCCCAGCCCAGCAAAGAATCAGTGTCACCTTGTCACAGTACTAGAGTCTCAACGCCCTGGTATCCGTGTATCCTTGGCCCAGTGTTATTGCCATGCGTCTCAGTGTCAGAGTGCCAAAGTGCCAGCATCCGAGTCTTCCAAGTGTCAATGTGGCTCTCTACTAGTGTTAGTGCAACACAGTGTATGAAATGTCATCTTCACCTGGTGTACACTTCAATTTTGGGCTTTCAAATCTCTGAATGTTGACCTCAGTTCAGGCCTAAGGCCTTGCTTAAGAGGCAACAGACCCCTGGGTGCTAGCTTAACATAGCTATCTATTCCCTTTGAGGGCAGTCCTTGCTAAAATAAGATTTTCCTGATAGTTCACATCTCCCCATTGCATATAACATGGCTTCTATGTGGCTTTATCCAGTCACAGTGATGTAGATTCTAGAAGCCTACAGCTAATTAAATTCTAACTTTTGAAATGTGACAGTTACATACCTAATTTCTAAAAGCAATATATCTTAAATAGTTTTTAACTACAAACATAGTTTTAAGTGTCTAAATGTTCATAGTTTAGTTCAGCCGCTACTTGGATACAAAAATTGGTTTAACCCGGTGTCTGGAAGGAAAACTATTCAGATGCCCGCCTGTGGGACACCTTCATCTGCCTATTCACAGTAGTCTTCCCACTATAAGGGGGGATGAAATGTAAAACACCCATCCCGGGCCTTGATCAGTTGACAGGATAAAGCAATCGAATAGAATATATTTGATAGCACCTTTCCTTATGTTCCTGACATTCTGGCTCTTGCCTTTTGTTCTCTTGGAAAGTAGGCAAAACGTTTGACCCGCCATGGAGGAAATAAGAAAGTAGTCTTTCTATCCGTCATCTTAGGAAAACGTGCAAGGAGCTAATGTGAGCTCTCCGACCTATAGCAAACTCCCACGGCCTTATGTCTACGTTATACTGTGGTCAAAGTGGATTGGCTGACACAAGGCACAAATAAGAATTTATTAAATTGTGGCAATCACAAAAATGCCATACTGATGCTTTGAAAGACCTAACTAGACTATTTTAACCTTGGTCCAACCTTTGTGGGAAGCAATTGTTAGACCGAGACGTACAGTCTCATGATGTAGGAAGAGGCTTTTGTGTCTACCTGGCACACACATCAACGTTGAGGGCCTCTGACTGGCTTTCCAGGTGCCTGACGTATTTGAAAATCGAGAGGCTGGCCAATTAGCCTCACCAAATACGTTTATCTGACAATGTGAGCTATACGGGAAGGCTAACCTGATCTGTATGACTTGTTAGGATCGAGCCTGCGTTGCATGCGCTTGCAAAACGCTGTAGTATTTAATAAAGGGCTCAGAGCCCCACCCATATCACATCAGTGTCTTTTATTGGTTCGTGGGCTTGCCTTTTAAAATCTGCTTGCTTTCATTAGTGGAAGGCATGCATATGTCATGCCTTTTCGGGTGGTTAGCCCTCCTCGAGCGCAGAGACCAAGCACTGAAAACATACGAGGCACGCTGTTTTCCGTCTGGTTTGTGGACTACTTTTTCTCTTTTTTTGCACCGTGATCGCGCTAGTTTTTTTTTCCATTTAATGAGGCAAGAAAAGTCCGGTTGGGGGTTTACGACTGCTAATAGCTCTAACTCGGAGAAATGCGAGACCCGTTGCATTGCAAATGCTTGTTTTTAACTTTGGTGCTGAATAAATATATACACATTATGAGGGTTGGCTCCGTTTGTCATGTAACAAAATGCTTTCATGGCTAATTATCAGAAAATACGGCCACGAAGGGGGTAGTAACTACCTAATTACGTACAGGTAGTCGTCTTACACTGATTTCTAATATTACTTATTACAAACCTGCTTTCCAGTCTTCTCGGAGGGCCAACAAACGGGGGCATAACCCTTTACTTTTTGTACACTTGCACGTTTTGAATATGGAGATTATTTGTTGTATATTCCTGCCTTGGCAAGAAGAGGGATAAATAAAAAAGCTGTTTTTGGGAAATCAGAAAGTGCCTGTCTGCAGAGGTGGGCTATCCTTAAAAGATAAAAAAAAGTGTATGACAAGGAAGAGTTGTACTCAGTTTAATAAAAAGTTCCTCCAAATAACTAGAAATTTTTATATTACGATCTATGCCGTTGCTAAATCTACGTTAGAGAAGTAATTACGGATTTATGCTAAGAAGGACATTTTCAGAAAGGTAAACATAACTACATCAAACAGGCTGCCGTTCTAATGATGTACGTTTTATACAGGCCACAGAATCGCCACTATTTTTTATATTAAAATTTGGTGAGAAATACCCATCTGTGAAGGATAACTCGGTTAGTATTGTAGTAGTGACACCTTGTGGTCAAAATTTGCAACACAGCAGCATCATGAGGACAAACTCATTCCACTTCAGAAGGGGAATTGGTAGCCGAATAGTAAAGGCAAGTGCATCACTAAATATACAATTGGGCTCCCAAATCTGTAGACTGCGAGGATGTTTTAAGTCAGGATGGGTGAAGTGCCATGTCAAGCCAGGATCTTTTGAAAAAGAAACAGTTCTGAAAATCGGAGATCAGAACAGAAACAGAATCTCGAGGTGTGGTGCTTTATTTGGAAAAAAAAACAATACAAATAGGTACCTAACGTTTTCCTCAAAACGCCGCCACCAAATTCTGCCCCTGGCATGTCCCGCTTTGAACGCTGATGCAGCTCACTCCAATCATTGACACTGGCCAATGCGTGCAATGAGATCCTCGGGAATGCATGGGGGACCGGAAGGTGGAGGGGGGGGGGGGGGGGGGGGGAGGGGGGGTTGTTGGTGCGCCTTCCCATAAAAATCCACAGAGAACCGTTTTCAAATAATTATGTCAAATGTTATACTTTACAAGACAATTTCTTTTTAAAACTGATAAAAAGCTAGATCCAATCAAAGGGCACGTTGAAAAGAGCTCTCCTAGAATACTCTAGTACTTTCATGGCCGGGATTGAGGTCGGGGGAATGGGTAATGTGTTGATATTGTGGAAATCAAGTACTCACAGCACAACACAAAGAGAAGTTTTCAGCCACCATTCCACTCCCTGGCAAATAGGGAAAAAATACATGTGATATTTGGCTCACAAAATGAAGATTACGTATGTCTATTTTTTCCTCTAATAGTTTGGGTATAAAAGACACCTCAAAAAAGTCAAGCCTATGGCGCTATATAAGAATTTGACGAATTAAACACAGATCACTAGGCATTATACGTAAAAAAACAATTGCTCCTAAAACCTACACTTTAGAATTTTTAAATACCGTCTGCAGCTGATAGGGTAAAGACTAAACATGGCTTCTAAAATCTCTCATTATCAATTGGCTACAAAATCTTGGATCATGTTCATAACGATTTGCAGCCAAAATTGGAAACGCTTTGAGCAACGAAAATAATTAAATAGTATATGAAAACATGCCAGATGTCTTTGTTCAGGTTTTGACTCATACTTATTAATTTCATTTTGTTTACGCTGCATAGGTCTACTCACTGGCTAGCAAACTCCAGAAAGCACCGACTGAGGTGTAGTGTGTAAAGTTTTTCTATCCAAGGCTTGTATTCTGCATGGGAAAGACTTAGGGCCTGATTACGAGTCTGGTGGTCCAAGTTGCGGTGGTCCAACTGGCAAATTACAACTCTGGTGGGTGGTTCCAACAGGAGACCGCCATACCCGCGGGGAACATGCTTCCCAACTGGTCAACTGCGGCTGGACTTGTAACCCACCACGGTGGCGCTGAACTCAGGTCCCCCTGGCTGATTACAGCCCCACTTTCTGCCAGCCTTTTCATGGTGGGGAGCCCTCCAAGGAAAGGTTGGTGGAAAGCCAGTGCAAGGTACCTTCCTGCCCAGAACCATCGAAATGGGCACTGTCTGCTTTGCAGACAGTGCACATTCCACTGGTGCTTGGGTTCCACGGACTTCGCCTCGGCTCCCTTAAGGGATTCAAGGCCAATACCGTAGCACTGTTCCCGCCAGTCAGCCCGGTGGGAACATGTAATACAATGTTCTAGCCGGCCAGCCTAGAGGGAACATTGTAAGATGTTCGGGGGGGGGGTGGGGATTTGGCGGTCCTGTGGTGGAACCGCCAAAGTTCTAATCAGGCCCAAAGCTTTACACAATTCTGAGATGATAAACTAAGCACTATTGAACTGTATAATAAGATCTGGTAATACATTTTTTGGAACTTGGGTGGGATCTCATGTCATTATTAAAGGTGTCGGGAGCGCAGGCTTAGTTCCATGTGTGCGCTGTCAGTCTGACCTGACTTTTTATCCAACTTTACATTGCATTGTTTCTGAGGCAGGTAGTTGCGTTTTAAACATCATAAGTATGGACTCAAATATCCCAGCAAACACCATACTATTGGCTAAAAAGCCGGGATTTACTTAAAGTGTCACATACATGTTGACACAGGCACTCTTGATAGCTATGTGTGGGTGGGTGTCTGCATCAGGCCTGCCACAAAATCCTTCCTCTTTAGCACAGCTCAAACTCTGCAGCTATCCGCTATACTGAGACTGGGCAGCACCAGAGAGCCCCACTGCCATTGTTGGACTGGCCTTTCAGGCATTATGGCACTGCCAGACATGACAGCTTGAAAGGGCCAGCGTTAGGGGTGATGTTGGTCCTATTGGTTGTGGTGGGACCACAAAACAGCCCAAGCAGGGCCTTTCAAGCTAGTCCATGTGGCCATGTTGGACTGCTTAAAAAGTCAGTCCAACACAGCCCAATGCCCAGGTGGTTGCTGCTCAAGTAGACAATGGTCATCTATGGACTAACAGAGAACAACATATCCCACAAGCTGGGAACAAGACACCAGTGAGCAGTGACTTTCAATAGCAAGTGGGTCTTTCAAACAGGCACCAGACATTGTAATGTCATAATCTTAGGTGACATATGCTACTAAAAAAACAACAAATTAAATAATGATGTAAATAACGAAAAATAAATGCATAAATAAAGCCTGCAGTTAAATGGCAGAGGCCCTGTAACTACTCCTGGCGCCCTACCTATTCTTCATGGACCAGTCACATTCCACTTATCGCTGGAGTATGAAAGGTGGGGTGGCAGCCCCGGAGCAAGATGCTTCAGTTTCGGTCCATTGAGACATGCTTTGTCAGCTTGCATCTTTTGCAGTTCTGGGATGGGTACCTGGTGAACAGATGCACCACCCTAACGTTCGTCTACAGAATTGAAACCTCCATCAGTAGCAGGTACTGAGCGGGTCAAAGATGAGTGAATTATTGTAACGGGTCTCGGAAGCGTGCACTAGGACACATGCTGGTGATCACTGCTTCGTCAGCCCTCGACAGGAATCCATGGGTATAGGAACCATGGTGATCAGATAGGGATTTTTCCGCCCTACCCCCCACCCGCCCCATCCCCCTAATTTTGGAGTGGGATGTAACACATGGGACTGTATCCTCCCTCAGATTTTGAAGTGGAAACAGAAGATTGTACAGTGACACAGTAGCAGCTGGTGAACTTTGAATGTGGTAGGGCATAAGAACCATTATTGAATCAATGGCAATATGACTATACCAACATGCACTTGATCCTCCACAACTCCCTGAGAAATGTGAAGAATTAAGAAAAACTGAACGTTGACAGCACAGTTTCAAAAATGTATTTCACAAAATGTTCCCACAATGCCCTCTGCCTCTACAGTGCCAACCATGATTCACAAGTGCAGTGACCCTCATTTGCTGCACCTGTGCAATGCACTGCTCCTCCATCTGCCATGCCATTTGTGGATTGCACTGAGGAATGGGTACAAGGTGGACACGGTGTCTACATGGGGAAAGGAAGTTGAGCATTCATATTTGCGAGATTGTAAAGGGTTTAGGACGGCGAGGCCAGTCCTCCTCTCTTGTGCAGTCCGTCTGCAGCACGATGCAAGAAGGGGAGAATGAGCGCTTCACATATTATGATTCTGTCCCTCTTATCCTCCTTGTACTACTTCTTCTCTGTCCCACTCTCACTGTCTTTCGCCCTCATTTACCCCTTCACTCTAACCTTTTTTCTGTCCTCCCCTTTGTTTCTCTTCCTTTTCCGTTTTCAAATGGCCCCATGTGAGGTGTAAGTAACTCATCCATTCCTGTGTCCTTTGCCTTCTGAAACTTCTGGTTTTGCCTTTTATATTTCACTGTGCCATTTTTTGGGGCTTCTCTTCGTGGGAACGCCCCCTTGAATACATTATAGCTGATGCAGGAATAATGTGACGCAAGGGGTTACAAAGTAGCGCAATGCATGCATTGCACCACTTTGTAAATATGGAGCAGGGAATGGCCACATTAACGTGCCTCAATGTCATAAAAAGTACGCTAAGGCAGAGCTAGAAGCTTATAAATCTGCCCCTAAATGTGAAAACAACACATATCTGAAAGAGAAAATGTGGTGAAAAGCGTTACCTTTAGGACGTCTCTCTCTGATGTAAGAATGCATGAAAAAAACATGGCAATTGGGCAAACTATGGTAACAATTACCTTCCCTGTTTGCCCTGAGCTAATAATATTTTCAACCAATCTCTCACTCACAGGATGACATTCATGCTTGCATGTTTTTGAAAAAGTCAGCAATAAACCTTTTCTCTGTCCTTCCCTTTGCTTCTTTTCCTTTTCAGATTTCGAATGGCCCCATGTGAGGTGTAAGTAGCTCGTCCATTCCTGTGTCCTTTGCCTTCTGAAACTTCTGGTTTTGCCTTTGATAACAGAAAATGCAAAACTACAAATACCATAAAGCAAAGGAAAAGCAGGTGAATCACTTGCACCAGTGACTTGGAACAAACTTAATCTCACACAGCTTTCTCAGATTCCTTCCAGTGTCATTCTGGATCCCTTCTTCATATCTCCCCCTTTTCTAATCTTTTGCTACACACTTGTTTCAGCCTTCTTTCTCCATAACTCCCTTGTTTAACTTTCATTCCCTTGCTTCCTTCCCACTGTCTTTGTCACTGTGATTCTCCTCCTCCTCAATGACCAACTCCCGGGGAAGTAAAACATTGTCTCATAGCTGCTACACAATTCAGAAAAAACAATCACATGGCAAACTGATAGTACGATTGATGTGTTACACTTGACTTGCAGTGAGTTTAGGACACATCGCTCTATGTAATGTATTTCACCTTAGTTGTCTCTTGTCTGTAAGGTGCACCCATAAGAAATATTTTGGGGCAGACTTACAAGAAAGTGGTGCATCGCTTCCGATGCACCACCTTTCTTGCGTCTCCCTTTCCGCCCCTAACGATACCATTGTTGTTCCATATTTGCAATACAGTGCACCATGGTGGTCATTACCACAACAGTGTCAACATTGTTGACGCTGTTGTGGTGCTTTGCTACACTACCGTCAAAAATGTTGACGCAAGTGCAGCAAAGCACAGGAAGGCCTATGGATTATTATGGTTGTGTCACTTTAATGCCTGCCCTGAGCAGGCATTAAAAATGACAGAAAAACGGTGCAGTGAAATCTTGCAAATTTCACGGTGCCATTTTTTCAGGCCTCTCTTCGTGGGAATGCCCCCTTGCATACATTATGCCTGATGCAGGCATAATGTGACGCAAGGGATTACAAAGTAGTGCAATGCATGCATTGCACCACTTTTTAAATATGCTACTGGGAATGGCCACCTTGACGTGCCTTAATGTCATTAAAATGACGCTAAGGCAGAGCTAGAAGCTTAAAAATCTGCCCCTAAATGTGCAAACAACACATATCTGAAAGAGAAAATTTGGGTTTAAAGTGAAAAGCATTATCTTTAGGACTAAACGCAAATTGTCTCTCTCTGATGTGAGAATGGATATAAAAAAATGGCAATTGGGCACACTATGGTAACAATTACCTTCCATGTTTGCCCTGAGCTAATAATATTTTCAACCAGTCTCTCACTCACAGGATGACATTCATGCTTGCATGTTTTGGAAAAGGTCAGCAACAGACCACTGACAACAGACAGAGCATACTGTTAAATTTGAGGCTGGTGCTGGTGACTAGAATTATGGCCGAACAGCACCCACTGCCCTGTGTCCGCTTTAAAACTTTCCTTCGACTCCAGCCATTAACAACAGGGCCGTTCTCAGTAAGTGCATGGTGAAATGGACGGACAGAAACACACACCAACTGATGAACAGATACACGGCACAATCTTCGACTAAACTGAAGTATGCTCAATGCATTTGTTTACAGCACGTGAGCTGGTGTTATGGATGATGCCTGTAAGGTGCACAAAGGTCCGTTCTCTTACCGTCTGTTCTCCCCGCCCTTTCCCAGCTCATCGCAGGGTGAGTTGGGCGTCAAGGAGCCTTGCTGATCCCACCGCACCCTATGAGGAGTTGGGAAATATGCACGCTGCTGATAACCGTACAGCCTCGGGTCACTCAGGGCTTAAGCCTAAGTCCCCCAGGTATGATCAGCCAGCAAGGATAGGCTATTTTGCAGGGGGAGCGGCGGTACTGCCTGGCTGGCTACAAGGCTGGGATTGAAACCAGTGCTTAATTTGTGCTTGTTGTTTCCGGTGCTGAGCACCGGTACTTATTTTTGAGGGCCGGCGCTTATTCTTCTGCCTCAAGCATTTGCTGAGAGCAAAAGACACATATGGACAGATGAAGGCAGAAAAAGACGAGAAAGCATCACAATGGGAGAAAGCAGAAAGCTGCAAGAGTAAGCTAAAGGGCCAGGGAGTGGCGTCAAATGGATTAAAGAGGCGCGAGATGGCTTCAGGATTATGCTGCCTCAGTAGTCCATGTTCCCACATTTAATTGCAGTAGCCATGTGTTTAAGAGGAGGGTTTTGAGCACGGCACATTTTTATTTACAAATTAAACTCATGCCGTGACTGTGCCTAACACGAGGGACAGATAATCACAGTAGAACAATTTGGTGTGTTTAGTTAAATAAAACTAGAAAGCAGAAAATATGAGCAGGTGTGGCCACTACGCCCTTAATTATGAGCCACCTCTGCAGTGGCAGACAGAACATGTGTCTCTGACTTGTTTATTTGGCTAATTTGTTAACTATAAAGGGGGAGGGGATGGACTTAATGGCTCAACCTTTTTACTTTAGAACTGGGGAAATAGGTTTGTTTCCTGGTCTCAGATCAACATCCTGTGATTCCAGGTAAATCACCTAATCTCCCTGTGCAAAAAATATGTAATGTAATCTGGTGATCATGTAAAGCACTCTAGTGATTTTGGGCCACTTTGACAGTGATTTCTGGGGTACTGAGGTTCTGCTAAAATTGGTCTATTTATCAAATCATCAGAGTAAGAGGGGGCAGTCATACTATTTTATGTTAATATTACTGCTAACTTGAGAAACACTGTTTTTGGGGAGGATGAACACCCCAATGACTACAATTTATTAGCAAACGACTGAAGAGGACTCAGAGCCTTCACAGGCTTTATTCCTTTGATACAGCTCTTCAAGGAGACACTTCCAAGTGCCGCATGCTTTCAACCATCATCTGTCACCATGTCTCCAGTGTTTACGAAAACACTCCAAACAGAAAAGCACACATTTTAATCTTATGACTAAGTAGATGTGTTTGCGTCTATATAGTGTACGTTTGATTTAAGATCTGATAGGTGGATTTATTAAACTCCGTGAACTAACACTAATTGAATAACAGTTATTGAATAACTGAATACAGACCACTGACCTCTGGAGTTAAACAGAAGAGAGAAGGGTGTAACCTTACAATCTCTGTACTGCCACAATATGCAATCTTAGAGTGAAATCACAACTTTCCTTTTTGACCACATTGTAGGATCAATGGTCCATAGGTTTACATCACTATGTATCAGTTTCCTTAACCTTACTGCTTGAGAGTACGCTGTATTCGTTCAGTGGAGGATCTGCACTCCACAAAACCCGTGCTTAAATATGGTTAATATAAAATAATCTTGCTTCACATTCAATAACAATAAAAACTATATAAATAGAAAACATAACAGACACATTTTTAGTGACTCTCTGCAATATCAGCATGGCAAAGGAGTACTTTTGAATGTTTCATGTTATATGTTCATGTTTAAAAAATATTACTTTCCATAAATGTCACTCAAGCGAGTCATATAATCATATATCCTTAAATGAGACACATAGAAATGTTGAAATATATATATGTTTTAATTTTAAAGTAATTATCATATTTTTCATGACATTTGTTGCCTGATTTACATCTTTTGATGGCTTTGGTTGTGCCTTGGCTCTTAGAGGCAAGAAAACCCTCCGGGCTTGGCTCTCTCCAAGGCTGTCCATGCTCCCCACAAATTTAGTTTCTCTCATGCCCCTTGGGGACAAGCTATCTAAGCTAAGAAAGCTGCTACATGCCAACACTGCTACAAACTAGGGGCACCACCTGGGTGATTTGGGTCCAAATCATGGGCAATAGCACCCTCTGCTGACCCTTAGTACCAGTTTTGTGCATGCACGCTAAATTGCTGTAAAGGAGCTGCTCTCTGATTTGTTGCTTGCAGAACTGGCTCTGCAGCCCTAGTATGCACTGCAATCCGCCAATCAGATCAGTGCTTCAGCCTGGGGCACCGCTGACAGTCCATGAAGAGGCCCCACAGATATGCCCTCCGTGATGTGATTTCTCTCTATAAATGGGCCCAAAAAAGACAGGACAGACGGGCTGAATTGCACTTACAAGTTTCTCTATTTTCGCACCAAGATCACCACCAGTCAGTCATCTTGAACAGTTCTGGTGGGCAGAAATAAGTGATGCCTGTGCTCACCAGCAACCATGTCACAAATTAAATACTGTTGAGGTGAGATAATACCCATTAAAAAGAACTTGGTGGGCTACGTCATTCCATGCAATATAATAACTGATTCACAAAGTATCCTTTTTAGTGTTGAGCCTGGGATAGCATGCGCTAGTAGTTAGACATGGGCTTGGAGCTTGCCCGTCAGTTATGATTTGTTGGCTTGCCTGGCGCTCTTCTTTACAGCCTCGTAATTCGTCACTGGGAGCCATATCATTACTTCCGTTCCTGTCCGTGTAGCAGCCACACTCCAATCTCCCTTCAATCCAATCTGACCTGCTCCAATCCATCCCACTCAAATCCAGTGCATCTCACCCTTATCCACCCCACTCCAATTTTCCCCACACCAGTCCACCCCACTTCAACCTGCTCCACTCAAATGCAAAAAACTCTGCTCCATTCCTATCCAAAAAACCTGCCCCACTCCAATTCAAAACAATTCATCCCACTCCAATCTGCCCCACTCCAATCCAAAACAATCTACCTACTCCATTCCAAAACAGTCTGCACCACTTCAGTCCAAAACAATCTGTCCCACTCCACTCCCAAACAATATGCCCCACTCTAGTCTGCCCCACTACAATCCAAAACAATCTGACTCACTAAAATCCAAAACAATCTGCCCCATTCCAATATGTCTCCGTACAAACCAAAACAATCTGCCCCACTCCAATCTAAAACAATCTGCCCACTCCAAACAAAAACAATCTGCCCCACTACAACCTACCCCACTCCTACCCAAAACAATCTGCCCCACTCCAATCCAAAACAATCTGCCCAATTCCAATCCAAAACAAGCTGCCCCACTCAAATTTGCCCCACCCCACTCAAATTTGCCCCACTCCAATCCAAAACAACCTACCTCACTCTAATCTAAAACAATCTGCACCACTCCAAGCAAAAACAATCTACCTAACTCCAATACAATCTGCTCCACTCCAATCAAATCCACCCCACTCCAATCCAGACCAGCTCACCCGATCCACCCCACTCCAATCCACCGCCTCCAATCTGCCCACCTTTAATGCGCCCCATTCCAATCCAAAACAATCTGCCCACTCCAATCCAAAACAATCCTCCCCACTCCAATGTGCCCCACTCCAATCCAAAACAATAGGTCCTGCCCCTTCCAAAACAGTCAGCCCCACTTCAATTCAAAACAATCTTCCCCACTACAATCCATAACATTATGCCCCACTCCAGTCTGCCCCCACTACAATCCCAAAAATCTGTCCACTATAATCCAAAACAATCTGCCCTAATCCAATCTGCTCCAATTGAAAACACTTCACTCCATTCCTCTCCACCCTACTCCAATCCAATTCACACTCTCAATCCATTTCACCCCACTCCAATCCAATCCACCATACCTCAATGCACTCCACCTCACTCCAATCCAACCTACCAAACCTCAATCCAATTCAACTCACCGCACCCAATCCAATCTACCCCACTCCAATCAAACCCACCCCACTCAATCCACCCAATCCAGTCCACCCCAGACCATGTCAATCCACTGCACTCCAATCCACTCCACCCCATCCACTCATCCCACCTCACTCCAATCCACCGCACCCTACTCTACGCCAATTCATCACACTCTACTATAATCCACCCCATGCTAATCCATTCCCTACCCACTCTACTTCAATCCACCCCACTCTACTCCAATCCAGCCCACTCTACTCCAATTTACCCCACAGTACACCACCTCACTCTACTTCAGTACACCCCATTCCACCCCAAACCACCCCAATCCAATCCACACCACCCCATTTTAGCGCAACCCACTCTGATTCAATCCAGTTCAATCCATTACACTCCAGTCCATCCCACTCCAATCTAATTCACCTTAACCCACCCACTCTAGTCCAATACAGTCCACCTTAATCCACCTCACTCCTGTCCAATCAACCGCAATCCACCCCACTCCAAACCACCTTAATCCAACCCACACTAATCCAATCCATCCCACACCAATCCAATCCACCACATACTAATTCAGTCCACACCAATTCAATCCAGCCCCCTCAATCCAATTCACCCAACTTCAATCCCCCACTCCAATCCACCCCATCCAACTCCAATATGCAACACCCTAACCTACCCCTCTCCAATCCACACCACCCTACCCCACCCCACTCCAAACCACCCCACTTCAATCCACTCCGCCTCAGTCCAATCCACTGCACCCCAATCCAATCCACCCCTATCAATCCACCCCAATTCAGTCTACTGCAGTCCTGTCCACCCCAATCCAGTCCAATGCACCCCACTCCAATTCACCCCACCTCAGTGCAATCCACCCAGCCCCAATCCACTCCACTCCAATCCAACCTACTCCACCCCAATTCAATCCAATCCACCCCATCCCACTCCAATCCAATCCACCCCACTCCAGTCCACCCCAACCCACTCCACCCCAATTCATCTCAGTCAACCCCACTCCAATCCACCCCACTTCACTTCAGTCCATCCCATTTTACTCCAATCCACCCACTCCACTCTAGTACAATCTATCCCACTTGTACAATCCATCCCAATCTACCCAATCCAATACACCCCACCCTTCTCCAATCTATCCACTCACCTCCAGTCCAATCCGCCCCACATTTTACTCCAATCCAAACAACCCCACTCCACTTCAACACACTCCAATCAAATGAATCCAGTCTACCCCACTCCAGTCCACTCCCATCATCTCCATCCAGGCCAGTCTAATCCACCTCACTCCAAATCACCTCACTCTAAACCACCCCAATCCAATCCACCCCAAATGCTATCACTTCAGTCCACTCCACCTACCACAAACTAATCTATTCACCCCACTCTAATCCACTTCACCCATTTCAATCCACCACACCCCACTCCGTTGAATCCACTCCACTCTACTCCAATCCACCCCACTACCTCAGTCCACTCTGACACACTCCACCCCATTCCCCATTCCACCCACACCACTTCATGCCATGACACTCTCTGCCACTGAACCATTGAACTCCATACTCTTCCACTGAACTCTATGAGGCTCTACTGCCCCTACTCCACTCTACAACACTCTACTCACCCACTCCATGCCACTAACTTTTAGCCATGCTGAACAGCAGCCACACTGATGTACAACAAGGCAAAAACACATTGACAAAGCCAATAGCTTTTGGATAGACGCAACCTATTGGTGTTGCCAATGCTTGTTTGATACTGTAAGGATAAGAAAAACGTTTTAACGTTTAGAGACTAATTGTCCTTCAAGTACATTGGTGAACATGCACCTGGTTATTTTTCCTGTGGTAGGGGCCGGGTAGCGCTTCTTTGTTTTTACAAAGCTTTAGAATGCAGGGGAAGTGAAATTATCAGTGGTAGACTCGGATTTATTTTAGTAAAACACTGATGTTGTGTGTCGTATTCTATGAATAAGGTATGTCTTGCCAATTATGGCACTGGTCCTAAGAGCGTCGTTGTGAAGTTGAGCAGCTTAAACATGAGCTGTCGCTGGCACATGTGCTATATAATAATCCACAGTGGGGGTGAATTAGACATTCTATTTTTAGAGGTCCATGTTAAGCTTTTAGATTTGTATCACTTAACAACTGAAACTACTAAATGTAGTATTGTGCCTCCAAACTGAAAAACAGTAAGACACTTTGGGCCTGATGTAGGATGGGGTCCGCTGCAAATGAATAGGTGTTTTTGAAATTCAACATGTTGCAACTTGTCCTGTATTTTACAATGCAACTAATCGGTTGCATCACAAAAAGGTTGCAACTTGTCCTGTATTTTACAATGCAACTAATCGGTTGCATCACAAAATGTATATTTGCAGGAGGCTACAAAACCTCCTGTCTCAATAGTACTGATGATGCAAGAGGAATATTTCTACCCAAATCCCAAGCTTTGTGACAGCAATCACTTTTGTATCACAGGCCTTAACACACTCACTACATATATCACCCCAATCCTGGTTCTTGTAAAATTCTCAACGGAAATCCCAAAGGGTGCAGAATTTCTGCATTTCCTGTAATGCAGACTTAGATGGAAACTCCCTCTGCTCTCGCAAGGAGGGCCTAATATTGGACCTGATACACAAGAATACTTCTGTGACTTATTTCTTCTAGTACCTGTGGATTACCAAGTAAACGCTTAACCGTCTCCCAAATATATCTACAAAATCGCTAAACAGTCACTACATTTCATACTTCCACTTCCCAATAAATGCACTTTATACGGAGTCCACCATTTATAATAAATAGTCACATTTAATTTATTAAATAAAGTTTCATACTTTAATACAGTACATATTTATTTCACATAAATGCTAAACATTAATTACATCCAATTAACTTGATCATTTGTTCATCATTACCTCCTGCAACAGCCAGTAGGTAGTTATAGTTAGGATCTATTCTCCATAGGAAAAGTATTTTTTGTTTTGCCTATAATTTTGGCAGCATTTGATGAGTCTTCATGACATTTTCAAAACTGGTATGCAAGTCACTTTAGCTGCTGTGTGCAAACCTCGGAGTGATTCTTAAAGCAGCGACAAGTTTTCCCTATGCAGTTTCTATACGGATTTTAGATACAACACAACCCGAACCGTTGAACGGAATTACACCAAGTTTGACAGGCCCTGCTGCCAACCCATGCCGTGCACGGCCAAGGCCATGCGCAGCGGTAGTTGTATTAACATGCAGTAATTATATATTACTTTGCTTAAAAAAGCATACAAATTCACTGGAAAAAAACAAAGGTAACAGAGACATTATAGGTAGGATGACGTTTTACCCATACACAACTATGGAAATTCAGCAGTTATAGTTATACTTACCTGAAAAACTATAACTCATGCCGTAACTTTAGGCCACAAGTTATAGTTTGTTAACATAAATATAACTATATGTATAGCCATAACTGCTGAATGTCTATGATTTTGCATGGGTAAAACTTCAACCTAACTATAACACCCCTGTAACCTTTGGCTTTTTCAGTGAATGATATATATATATATATATATAAATGTATGCATATATTTATAATCTTCACTTTTCTTATGTACTTTATGTACACTTCTTGTACATATAGTGTAAAACCTATTAGTTAGATCAGTGTGCTTCCCAGTCCTGCCCGTGATTCTGTTTTTGTGATGATGCATGTTTCAGGGAACCCAGCTGAATGACACTGTAAACCTTTTCCAGGGAACCAACAAACCCATAACTGAATAAAAACAAATGGAGGAAGAGGGGGTGACCAAGGAGATGGTAATGTTTACCTACAAGAACAATGAACTTCCATAAGCACAACATAATGGGGACTACTTACACTTTGTTCCTAAACTAATCCAAATTAATTGAGAATAGGAAAATAAATAAAATATATCCATACATGAAAATCCACCCCAATAGTGTGTTCACCCTTACCAGAGTAAATAGTTCAATATTAAAGATGTGTACATGCAGTAGAATATCACCCAAAACTAATCCATCACCAGTTCTTATGATAGACAGTCCACTCCAGTTCATCAACACCACAGAAGGTGTAATATATTCCTATTCGTTAACTAAATAGACTCACTTCTTTAAATGTGTGGCATAAAGTATGTCATTACTATGGCCCTCATTCTGACCTTGGCGGGCGGCGGAGGCCGCCCGCCAAAGTCCCGCCGTCAGGTTACCGTTCCGCGGTCGAAAGACCGCGGCGGTAATTCTGACATTCCCGCTGGGCTGGCGGGCGGCCGCCTTCAGGCCGCCCGCCAGCCCAGCGGGAAAGAGGCTTCCACGATGAAGCCGGCTCGGAATCGAGCCGGCGGAGTGAAAGCTGTGCGACGGGTGCAGTTGCACCCGTCGCGTATTTCACTGTCTGCGCAGCAGACAGTGAAATACATTTAGGGGCCCTCTTACGGGGGCCCCTGCAGTGCCCATGCCAGTGGCATGGGCACTGCAGGGGCCCCCAGGGGCCCCGCGACCCCCCCCTACCGCCATCCGGTTCCCGGCGGGCGGACCGCCGGGAACTGGATGGCGGTAGGGGGGGTCGGAATCCCCTCGGCGGCGCAGCTAGCTGCGCCGCCTTGGAGGATTCCAATGGGCGGCGGTACACTGGCGGGTGACCGCCAGTGTTGCCGGTCCGACCGCGGCTTTACCGCCGCGGTCAGAATGCCCATTGGAGCACCGCCGGCCTGTCGGCGGTGCTCCCGCGGTCCTCCAACCCGGCGGTCATGGACCGCCAGGGTTGGAATGACCACCTATGTCTCTTTGGGTTCAAATAAGGCTTCACTCTTCTTGCACCTTCATGCTAAAACCACATAACACGTTTGTTATAGTGACTGAATCACAAGGAAATATCAGTAACATTAGGAGATATTTTTAAATATCCACATTACCCCAAGCAGATCCGATATGTATTACCTCCTAGCATTTGTAGATTACTCCTGAATTCCATACGTCAGCCAGGATGATGTATTCCTGGAATACAAGGATAAACCCTGAGTACCACAGAAATACGGTATGGCAAAATGTTTCTGAATTGAGTCCATTGTGTTGGGATACAGCAGACATGGTTTTCAAAAGAAATTATGTTTCTCTTAGAAAACACATTGACCTAGTTTAATCAGATTTCTGTGGTCTGACTTGACAGCACAGCTCTCATCAAGCAATTATTTGAGCAGCACTACACAGGGGTTTTGGGTCCCCAACATGTTAGGAGCCAGGAGTACATGTTTTGATTGGCCAGAAGTTGTATTCTTCCACAAACAAGTGCTTGCCCCTCACACAGCTGTGATAATTTTATTTATCCAGACGCCTGAGTTTGAACTTTCAGGGCCACACACATGAGATTATGGTGCTATTAAGGTGTCTTAGATAACTCTACAATTTATGTTGTTTTTCTCTGACAGCAGCACAGATGGGAGGAGGGTAGTCAACCAACATGGAATTTTAGGTCTTGCTTGACAGTGCAACTGTTATCTGACATTTTAACCCACATCAATATTATTCTAAAGTTAATTGCCTCTTTGCAAATACATACACATTTACATACTATGTACTTGTAATGCTTCAAATTACCATTCAACATACTTTCAAAGCCGGACATATTGGCGTTGCCAATGCTTGCTCAAATAGCTGCGGCAGCAGGTTTAGTCTGTAATTAATCTTTGCTGAAATCACACCAGGCTCTGTTGATTTTAGATTTTGACCTAGATTCAGCGACCCTCTGTGGAAGTAAAAGGCTAAATTCTGCTCCTTGTGTAAACAGAAGTTCCCACAGAGATTGGAATTGTGAGTTGTAAGATAATTATTACACCCGCACTGTTTTCTCACATTCTTGCAGGTCAAACATGATGAACGTTCTCAGGTGAAAAGGAGAATAAAAGCAGAAATACATGCAGTATCTGTTGGATTAAACACTGATGATGTGTGTTATGCATCATTTGTAAGCTACAAACTCAGACAAGGAGAGATTTACCTTACATAATAAACATCTCACCCTGGGGTTATAGTATTCTTCACATATATTAAATAACCCACCCTATTTCACCCAACTTGTGAGGACCAGAATGCGGAAATGCCATTTATAAACAGGAATCATTCGCTCTCCAGCTGCTGTTTCGTTCGAGATGCCAACAGGCTTCTCTCTGTCCGCACGGACAATTAACATTTCTTACTCCGTAATCCCTTGCAGTGCAACAGAGCAGCTGTTGCCACTGATAGAAGGCGTTGCCTAACTGCCATTAATTGACATTCTTTCTCATGTGAGCGCCTTCCTCCGGCATCAAGCATATGCTGCGCGTGCCACTCCTGGTGCAATGAATCTATTAAAGCTCTGTAACAGGTGTGACAGGAGGGGGCACTGGTCTCCCGTTTTGAAATGGGACTGTGAAAAATATCACAAACCTTTTTTGACCAGTGCTAATGCATGTCCTATGTGGTAAGTAAGGCAGCGCTCGGTGCAAACACCTTGTACCACCGTATTATGAAAGTCGAATTGTCGAGGAGGTAAGGTGTGACCTGAATGTTTGTGCTCATTTGTTGTGTTGTATTTCATTGCATCGATGACCTGTTTTTTTGTGTTGTCGTGTCCTTGTGCTGCATTATTGCATTTAGCCATTGTGTTTTACTTCAGTTGTGTTTTTATTCTGTTTTTATTTTGCTTCATGTTACTTCATTGTGCTATGTTCGGCTATTTTAGTGATGCCAACAATGTTTTTGCATTTCCAGTCAAACAATTTACACCAGGGCAGGATTAAGATCTTTAGAGGACCTAAGCACATAAAACATTTTGGTGCCTAATTCAAATTATGAACAATAATAAACCATAAAATAAAACTGTATTTTTCGAAATGAAACAAAAATTAACGTAAGATGGAAAATTATGTTTATTTTCGTATACTTCCACTTTATTTATATTTGAAAAGTTTTCTCCTATTTTTTTTCTGATTGCAATCATGTAACACATCGTCGTCAATACTTAGTAGAGATAAGGCCCTTCAACCGAGAAATGAACGTTCAGCTAAGACATTTGTGACTATTAATGTTAAAAATATACAAAGCAAACCTCTGCATTTGCAAAGCAACACATAGTATTGCCTATAATTATTTTATAAAGTTCAGCATGACTGAATCTGTGATGCACATATGAGTGAAACTACTGAAGCTCAGCCAAGAAATTTGTGTTCAAGTCCTCTGGGTAAGCAGCTTTTGACAACACTGTGAATACTTTTTAAGTTCAGTAGATGATGAAGTGACATTTTGTCGCACATCATTCAGAAAAGAAAATCTCTCTGCTATTTCTTTGTATATCTCCCCTCTTCTACTCATCTCAGTTCAAGTTTGTCAAAAATTGTGTAAAAAGTAGTGATATGAAATTTATCTCTGATATTCAGATATACTTCTGGTACACTAGCTCCATCAATGGGTAGCTTCTTTCTGATACTTTTGTGAGTTTGAGCTGCCTTATAAACAACATCTGGTACCATTTCCTTCGTAGCTGCTTCATATTTTTCAAATTCATCTAGTGAAGTGCACAGTGGGTCAGCTAATTGTGTTGTGTTCCCAAGATACACGCATATCATTAATTAACCTCTAATATTACTATTAATTTATTAATACTTGTTTTTAGACTAGTACAACAGCATTGCTCCATCTCTTGAACTATTTAAGACACCTGTCAGCACCAAACTGTGGCAGAGACCATTTTTAAATTAGCACTTTAAGCGCTCACTTCGTGTGATATGGCCGACACTGTCAGAACCTAGAAGTGGGTTAGCAAGCAAAGTCATGGAGGGAGTCAAGACAGGGTCTGGCTTGGTCCCAAGAGTCAAAGCATGAACCCAACCACTGTAATATCTGGCATATAAATCACCCATCAAACAGCAAGTACAATTATGATACACTTTAAAATTAAGAAAGGTTGTCTATTCAACATATACAAATACTTCAATCAGTAAGTTAGGAAATGTTCCCTTATGTGGTAACGTATGAAACATAATAGTTTCTTCTAAAACATGGTGACCAACAAGCAGACCCTCATTTCGATTGGCCCAGAGTAATCTAGGTCATTCGCTCATTACCAAGGTTTCAATAAATTTAGGAACGGAGAAATAATAGGTATTACACGTTTGTGTGGAATAATGTGAAGCATTCCTGCATGTTTTCCCATGCTGTTTCACGAGAAGATTGTGAAACACCACAATTTCTAATCAATCCCCAGTCTGGTAATTCTTTTTCAAGAGCCAACAGAATTATCGGCCAATTGTAATAAGGCCAAACACTATAAATATTTTCTTTACAAAATGCTGATATAAAATAACCAGTCCAAACGTGACCCTGGATCACACATGTGACCTGATAAATACTATACAGTGTTTTAAAGCAGAAACATACATTTAAGTAGCACAATGGAAAGTATAAATTCCAGTAAGGTGGGTGTAAGGAAATGCCTTCCTTGGCATGGTTACCCCCTGACGTTTTGCCTTTTGCTGATGCCAGTTATGATTGAAAGTGTGCTGGGTCCCTGCTAACCAGGCCCCAGCACCAGTGTTCTTTCCCTAAACTGTACCTTTGTTCCCACAATTGGCACAGCCCTTGCACACAGATAAGTCCCTGGTAAATGGTCCCCTGGTACCAAGGGCCCTGTGGCCAGGGAAGGTTTCTAAGGGCTGCAGCATGTCTTATGCCACCCTGGGGACCCCTCACTCAGCACATGCACACTGTCTCACAGCTTGTGTGGGCTGGTGGGGAGAAAATGACTAAGTCGACATGACACTCACCTCAGGGTGCCATCCCCACCTCTCACTGCCTGTAGCATAGGTAAGTCACCCCTCTAGCAGGCCTTACAGCCCTAAGGCAGGGTACACTATAGCACAAGTGAGGGCACCAGTGCATGAGCACAATGCCCCTACAGTGTCTAAGCAAAACCTTAGACATTGTAAGTGCAGGAAAGGCATAAAGAGTATATGGTCTGGGAGTTTGTCAAACACGAACTCCACAGTTCCATAATGGCTACACTGAAATCTGGGAAGTTTGGTATCAAACTTCTCAGCACAATAAATGCACACTGATGCCAGTGTGCGATTTATTGTAAAATACACCCAGAGGGCATCTTAGAGATGTCCCCTGAATACCAAAACGACTCCTAGTGCTAGGTTGACCAGTTTCTGCCAGCCTGCCGCAACCAGATGAGTCTCTGGCCACATGGCGTGAGTGCATTTGTCACTCTGTGGCCAGGAACAAAGCCTGTACTGGGTGGAGGTGCTTCTCACCTCCCCCCGTAGGAACTGTAACACCTGGCGGTGAGCCTCAAAGGCTCATGCCTTTTGTTACAACACCCCAGGGCATCCCAGCTAGTTGAGATGCCTGCCCATCTGGCCACTGCCCCCACTTTTGGTGGCAAGGCTGAAGGAGATAATGAGGAAAACAAGGAGGAGTCACCCTCCAGTCAGGACACCCCCTAAGGTGCCCTGAGCTGAGGTGACCCCTGCCTTTAGAAATCCTCCATCTTGATTTTGGAGGATTCCCCAATAGGAATAGGATGTGCCCCTCTCCCCTCAGGGAGGAGGCACAAAGAGGGTGTAGCCACAGTCCAGGACAGTAGCCATTCGCTACTGCCCCCAGACCTAAATACACCCCTAAATTTAGTATTTAGGGGTGACCCTGAACCCAGGAAATCAGATTCCTGCAACCTACAACAAGAAGAAGGACTGCTGACCTGAAAGCCCCGCAGAGACGACGGAGACAACAACTGCCTTGGCTCCAGCCCTACCGGCCTGTCTCCAGACTCAAAGAACCTGCACAGCAATGCATCCGACAGGGACCAGCGACCTCTGAGGACTCACAAGACTACCCTGAATCTGAAGGACCAAGAAACTCCCAAATACAGCGGCACTGTTCAAAAACTGCAACAACTTTGCAATTTTAAAGCAACTTTCAAAGAACTCTCTCTTCCCGCCGGAAGCGTGAGACTTCACACTCTGCACCCGACGCCCCCGGCTCAAGTTCAGGAGAACCAACACCGCAGAGAGGACTCCCAGGCAACTATAATGACGTGGGCACCCTGAGTTGTCCCTCCTGCACCCCCACAGCGACGCCTGCAGAGAGGATCCAGAGGCTCCCCCTGACCGCGACTGCCTGGTAACAAGGAACCCGACACCTGGACCAAGCACTGCACCGCCAGGACCGAGAGGAACCACCCACCAGTGCAGGAATGACCAGCAGGCGGCCCTCATCCTAGCCCAGTTGGTGGCTGGCCGAGAAGCCCCACTTTGCCCTGCCTGCATCGCCTAAAATGACCCCCGGGTCCCTCCATTGCTTTCAATAGCAAACCCGATGCCTACTTTGCCTACTGCACCCGGCTGCCCCTGTGCCACTGAGGGTGTGTTTTGTGGGCTTGTGTCCCCCCCCAGTGCTTTAACAAAAAAAACTGGTCTGCTCCCTGAGGACGCAGGTACTTACCTGTAAGCAGACTAGGACTGGAGCACCCCTGTTCTTCATAGGCGCCTATGTGCTTTGACCTCTGCACCTGACTGGCCTTGTGCTGCTGGTGTGGTAGCGTTGAGGTTGCCTTGAACCCCCAATGGTGGGCTGCCTATGCC
Organism: Pleurodeles waltl; assembly: GCF_031143425.1. Taxonomy (NCBI): domain Eukaryota; kingdom Metazoa; phylum Chordata; class Amphibia; order Caudata; family Salamandridae; genus Pleurodeles; species Pleurodeles waltl. Next base: position 295,585,322 of record NC_090439.1, on the reverse strand, counting down.
CTGGAGACTGACTGTGTAAGTGCTTTTCTTACCTGAAAAACGTAACTAAACTTAGCTCCCCAGGAACTGTTGATTTTTGCACAGTCTCCACTTTTAAAATAGCTTATTGCCATTTTAACCTAAACTGTGTGTACTACTGTTTTAAATCAAAGTTTTATACTTACCTCAAATCTTGAATCTTGTGGCTCTAAAATAAATTAAGAAAATATATTTTTCTATATAAAAACTATTGGCCTGGAGTTAAGTCTTTGAGTGTGTGTTCTTCATTATTGCCTGTTTGTGTACAATAAATGCTTAACACTACCCTCTGATAAGCCTACTCCTCGATCACACTACCACAAAATAGAGCATTAGTATTATCAAATTTTGCCATTATCAACCTCAAAGGGGAACCCTTGAACTCTGTGCTTGCTATCTCTCACTTTGATATAGTATATGCAGAGCCAACATCCTGGGTGTTACTAAATTTAGAGAAGACAGGACGAGTGACGGAAGAGAAAACATACAATCAGTTTATTAGTACCTTCACAATGACTATGTTTTGGAAAATAGTACACATAATGAATTTAAGTGGAAATTATATTTTGAGAACTTATATTGATTCAACTATTGGCTGCCTCTGCAATCTCAGCCTTCAGATTTTCATATTTTGTCACACTAGGTCTACATGGATAAAATGTAGTATTTTGTATTAAAGGTGCACACCTCATAGGCACTGGATGTAAGTGAGGGGAAGAGTACTGCAGCACCCTCAGAATAACCATGCTGGAGTCCAGAAGGTGAATGAGCATTAAAGATGCCTTTACATGTTGTGTTTATTTTGACATGTGTAAAGTGTCTTTAAAGGCAGAGTAATGAGAGGAAGGGCAACCCAACAACCTCCTGTAAGCTTCGCTGTCTGTATTTACAGAAGTCAATGGTCTACAAAGTGATCATTTACAAAGTTAGTTTAAAGATTATTTGCAGGCCATCCATATAACTATGCAAAAAGACATATATAATTAATCATTAGAGACACAAATGTCCAAAAAAAGAATACAACAAATAATAAAAAAGAATAAAACAGAAGGCAAAACATATGAGGACATTCAATCAATGAGCTCTAAGTTTAAACCAAAAGTTCATTAAATTCATTTGGGGTACAATAACTAGCAGACATCATACATTTATCGTATATAGAAGAAAAGCATATGCATAAATCCAGACTTGTCCCGATAAATATATGATACTTCACATTGCTGAATGAAAAAAACTATTGTTGATTTTTTAATGTAGTTCCTTGAAGTGACTGAATCAATAAAAAGAACACTGCAGTAGGACAGTTTGAATGTTAGACAGTGACGTGCTCAATCAATAAGAACAATTCATTCAAACCTTAAAACCACCAGTCAGTGTTCAAATCCTTTTTGAGCATGATGTCTAACACACCCTATTATCCGTTCCATGACTCCTATAAAGGGGCCTGAAATAACTCCAACTCTATTGATTAATCTTTATGAAATGTAGTCCTGAAGATGATCTCAAGTATTCAGTATACCAGAGACCAAAGCACCCACAGTGGTTCCTCTTCGTTTCAAATCTAACAATCAAGAAAATTGAATCCATACCTAAAACGCTACACTCTATGGGCTAGTTCTTAACTACGAGTGGATCTTCTGTTTTATTCTGATTTATTTTTTATATTCTTTCCGTTGAAATTTATGGCTCTAGTGATTAATTCCATATGTTTGTTGCAGAGACATACAAATAGTCTGCAAATACATCCTAAACTAACTTGCAATGTTCCCACTGTGGGCATTTACTTCAATTTATAGACAGAGGTCAAATGTTAGGCTATGTATTGTGGCAAATTGATGATTATTCTTTTAAAATGGCAATTGGTATTTACTTGCTGATTATTCTTATTATTTTGCACTTAATGATTAAAACCCACCACACATGATCGGCTTAGCTCCATTCTTGCAAAAATGTTCAAACAAATTAGGCACGGCAAAATATGTAAACAAAGTCTCGTGCTCCAGCACAACAAGAGAAACCATCGCCATGTACAAGATTGTATTCTGCAATCAGCATGGATAAAACAAGATCCTTAATCATACTTATTCAGATTCATATTATGATAGGTAGACAATTAAAAAGGAGTCCCTTAACTGAGAACACGTTTATAAATATGAGGACCTATTTATGTTGCTTTCCATCAGAAAGTAGTTGCAAAAGCTCAAGTGAAGGAATAGACTCTTTACATCTTTCTTGGGAGTCCTTAGTTATGCCCTGGCTTCCAGTAGCTACGTTTACATCCGTATAGTAGCCTGAGTTACAGAAGAATGTCCTCTGGAAAGCAACAACAGATGGAAAATGAGAGAGGTCAGAGGACACTTCTGTGAGCTTTGTCCTGATGGAAGAAAAAGGTTAAAAAAAAAAAACTCCGGGCCCAATTCACAAAGTTAAACTTAGATATTTTTTCTCAACTTAGACCAAAGGTCTAAGTTTACGACTTTGGATGGTAACCCACTCGCAAATTGGAAGGGGTCCCCAGGGGACCCCTTCCACTTTGTGAATGGACCCACAAATATTTTTTCAGGGCAGGGAGTGGTCCAAGGGACCACTCCCTGCCCTGAAAAAATACCGAAACTAAAGGTTTCGTTTTTTTTTTTAAGTGCAGCTCGTTTTCCTTTAAGGAAAACGGGCTACACTTAAAAAAAAAAAAACTGCTTTATTTAAAGCAGTCACGAACATGGAGGTCTGCTGACGACAGCAGGCCTCCATGTTTGCGAGTGCCTAGACTCGCTATGGGGCCGCAATTAGCGACCCACCTCATGAATATTAATGAGGTGGGTCATTGCGACCCCATAGCGAGTTGCAGTCGGTGTCTGAGACACCGTACTGCATACCAATTTGCGAGTTGCAAATTGCGAGTCGCGGGGACTCGCAATTTGCAAGTCGCAAATTGGCGTTTTGCTACATCTGGCCCTAAGAGAGCTGAAAGGGAAGAATGAACTGTTGGCTCAAAAGAGAAGGATGGAAGTGGTTTAATGCAATAAATCTGCTACCTACTGCTTATGCATGTCTTATCTATGAATATACGTTGTGATGTACCCAATGTGACAAATGCAAACAGAAAAATTGTTGGTTTGCAATTTGTGGTCGAATTCATTGTATTCTTACTGCATATGAATTATCTCTAAAATATCCATGCTCTTTTTTCAATTTAACTCTGATCTCACTTGTGTTTATGAGAAAGCATCCTCTGTTACCTGGTCCAGCTCCATTCTCCCAACAGGATTTTGGTATTCCTCCAGTGTTTCAAGCAGTTGTGGCCTAATGAATGTTTAAACCAAAATGGTGGAATCCACTGAAAATGTTTTCAGATTTCAACCTTTGATAAGGAGTGAAGGGTTTATCTCTTTGGCTCATGGTGCTATGTGATCCTAGGTACATATGATGGGAACACATTCACATTCACAATATACTGCAAACATCACTATCAAGTTTATTACCACAGTACAGCAAACCTGACATTAGAAAAATAGCAATTAATGCCTCACATTCATGCCAAAAGGTAACTATCACTCGTGCCCTCGCCATGTACTGCTAATTGCCCCACATATTACATCAGTCATGACATCTTCTATGACATGATTGATAATATCATTGTAACTTTTGCAATAAAATTATTGACGAGAAAACTGTGCATGGCGGGGCCATGAGTTATAGATACCTTAGGGCAGGAGTTATAGTTTCTTGACTATAACGTCCCTGTTATGTTTTTTTTTTGTGAATCTATCTATCTATCTATCTATCTATCTATCTATCTATCTATCTATCTATCTATCTATCTATCTATCTATCTATCTATCTATCTATCTATCTATCTATCTATCTATCTATTTATCTAGCCAGATTTACTAGCATTTGATAGAACGTAGCAAGAGAGCTTGCTCACTATTTCAAATGTAGAGAAGAAGATTGCACCATATTTATTAAGATATTGTGCATTCCTGCTCTTTCTGGGCTGGCGCACTGTGTGCAGCCTAGCACTAACACAGGCACCCTTGTGCCATGGTGCAGAAGTGCCTGAGTCACAGGCAGGATTAATTTTATGCAGAAAGGGACACCTTCCTGCACAAAAACAATCATCAGAGCCATACATCTTTCTATGTGTGCTTCAGAATGCAGCACATGCAGGAAGAGGAAATAATGTCACACCTCTATCTGGATTTCGTAGCAATTTGACACATTCCCAGGCTACCCTTAGTAAATCTGGGAATTCACCAACATCTATTGGTGAGTGTGTGGGAATGCCCACACTCCACCCATGGAATGCCCTCCCAACACAGAGTGACTCAAGGCTGGGATTTGCATTACTCTGGATTTACTAAGCCTCCTCGAGCCACACAAGGTGGCTTGGCGTGGCTTAGTAAATATCTCTTAAGCCCATGCATTTTCCATGAGGAAATAGGCTTTTGATTTCAAGGGAGTCAAAAGGCTAAAACTCAGAGGTTACTGCATCCTGAAACCAGGAGGAAACATTTTCTTGTAGTCAACAGCCATTAGGCAAAACTATGTCTGAGAAGATCTTAATAGAGTCAGACAAGGGATTTTTTCCTCAGGAAACATGAAAACAATGTAATAAAAACCGGCATCACCAAGGAAAATATTTGTGCTCATGTAATTATTATATCTTGGCTAAATTATGCTTCAGGAGATGCTCACACAATATGAGCTATCCAAAGGAATCAATCCTTAGTAACCATATTGTTAGACCTGTCAGCCCATAATGTGGTTTCCCCTGTCTTCTTGCTTCTGACCTCCTGCTTTTGTTCCTGTGCTGAATATCGTTTTTGTTGGCTTGAAGACTCTGGGCACTTGATCACTGCTGATCAGTGCTGAAGTGCAAGTGCTCCCTGTCTAAATAGTATTGGCGATTGGTTTATTCATGATTGGCATATTTGATTTACTAGTAAGTCCCCAGTAAAGTGCACTGTGTGTGCCCAGGGCCTGTAAATCAAATGCTACTAGTGGGCCTGCAGCACTGATTATGCTACCCACATGAGTAGCCACTACAGTGTCTGTCTGTGCAGTTTTAAACTGCTGTTTCGATTTGGCAAGTTCACCCTCTTGCCAGGCCCAAACCTTCCCTTTTTCTATATGTAAGTCACCCCTAAAGTAGGCCCAATTCAGACCCATGGGCATGTTGCAGTGTATTTAAAAAGTAGGACATGTACTGGTGTGCTTTACATGTCCTGATAATGAAATACTACCAAACTCGCTTTTCACTAATGCAAGGCCCATCTCCCCCACAGGGTAACATGGGGATGGCCTTGAAATATCTTTTATGTGCAATATCCCATTGGGAGCAGATATGGACAGGGTGTTTGGGTGTCTCTGACCTCAAAATTTAAAAATACATATTTTGGTGAAGTTGGTTTTTGAACTGTGAGTTTGAACATGCCACTTTTGGAAAGTGGGCACTTTCTTCCTTAACCATTGTGTGCCTCTGCCTGTCTGCTGAATGCACGTTTGGGTCAGGCTGACAGTTGGGCTGTTTGTGCATTCACTCTAGACCAGTGGTTCCCAAACTGTGCGCCGCGGCTCCATGGTGCGCCGTCAAAACTAGCCAGGGGCGCCGCACACAGTCTGGAAACCACTCGGAGGTGCTTTGAATCGGTAGCTTTTCCTCGTGGTATTGGAAAAAAACACCCTGCATTAATTATTCTGACCAGCGGAGGGAGCCAAAGTACCATTAATAATATCCCTATAACAAAAATAGTTTCCAATAAATGGTTTTCAGCAAAGTGAAGGAGAGAATAAAGAAGACAAACGGTAAATAGTGTAGGTACAGGTACAGGCTGGGATTACGTTCCCCCACCCGCCAAAAAAAGTAACATAACGGGGAGCCGTGGCCAACACAGCCAATAGGTCAAAGGAGCCGGGGATCAAAAAAGTTTGGGAACCACTGCTCTAGACAGTCACACAAAGGAAGTTGAGGTGTGCCCTGCACATCTTGATGGCCCATCACCAGGCTGATGGGTTTTCCTGAGCTGGAGTGGTGGGAGGAGCTGACACTTGCACCTGAACATGGTTGTGCATGTCCTCACACAAAGAAGGTGCCCCCCCACCTTCCCCTGGAAGGTGTCTGGGGCCAGGGAACGGAAAGGTCTTGTGCACTACAAAGACTTCCCTTTATTGTTTGCCTACTTCAAAGGAAGAAATTAGTATAAGTACTAGACCTCTGACACCACATAGTTAGAATACTTCTGGACTGAGGAAATTCTGCCAGGAAGACGAGCTGGATGCTGCAGGAAGGACTGCCACTCTCCTTGTCGCTTTGTTGTGCTGGCCTGCTGCTTTTGTCCTGGGAGTGAAAGGGCTGGACTTGGCTTTCTACATCCTGCTTCAATAGCGTCTCCAAGGGTTTGAATTAAGCTTGCCTCCTGTTAAGAAGTCTCAGGGACATCAAAGATTTTGCCTGCCAGCACCTGGGCTTTCTTTCTGAGAGCCCTGACTTGTCAAGTTGTGCCAAATCCAGTTCCTGAGCCCTTGGGAGTGAGTTCTGGTGCAACAAGAAAGAAACTAGTTCATCAACTTCCAGATCGACTTCGGAACCAGCACCGCTCTCTGATCCATGCCAATGCCTGCACTGAAGCTGTGGTCCCCGCTGAGTGCAGTGACCATGACTTACGTTGCAGGCCTGACATTGCCGCAATGCCTCCAAAGTCCTGCCACAGCATGAGACCAGAGAGACATGTTACCAGATTCCGCCTCCACCACAGCACCTGTGCGCCCCATGGTGTGATTGTGACACCATGAAGTCAACGTCTCGCATCTTGCCCTGCTCCATTCATCGACTTTGCCTTGTTATAAGGAACCAATCCCTCACCCTCCCCGCCTAGCAGGAAGGAACAAAAGCCTCACCTCTCCGGGTGAGGCTCCATTAAGGAACCGACATCACATTGGCTCCAGCGACGCCACACCTCCCCAACTTCATGCCACGTCTTTGTTTCCTTATTGTTTTCCAAGGTACTGTAACCAGGGTCTACATGATTCCACTCTGCCGGACTGTTGGAAGCAACTCAGTAAAGCCATTTTGATTCCCAGTTGGAGCTCTTGTGTTTCTAAGTGCTACATTACATTTAATCTTTGAAAATTCGTATCTTTACTTGCGTATGTTGAATTTTTTACCTTTAAGTCCTGATTTACTCAGCAAAATATTGACTACTTTTATTAAGCTGGTGTAGAGTACCTTTGTGGTGTTTTCACTGTGTTAATGTGTGTGTGTATGTGTGTGTGTACAATACTTTACACATTGCCTCTGACATAAGCATAACTACTTGAGTCAAGCTGCCAAGGGGGTGAGAAGGAGTTATCTTAGCTGTGTGACTCCTTTACCTTGACTAGAGTGAGGGTCCCTACTTGGCCTTGGTGCAAACCACTGCCAAATAGAGACCCCATTTCTAACACATATATTCATTAGTACTTGGCTTGCCTGATTAAGTGTGAATATATTCAGAAGCCAGGAATCATAAGTCTCACACAATTCTGCAAACTAGTGCGAGTTGTAGCAGAAGTTTAGCACCATCCCAATGCAAAGAGCTGCATGGCAACCTCAAATTGTGAACAAAATGCTTTTGTTCCAAATTAACGTCAACTGGTGCATTGTGTTAGCACAGAGCAGCTAGTGCAGATCAGAGATGCCTCAATCATATTATCCATGGATGAAGGAGAGTCTCCTCGGCCTGAATGATGCAGAGTTGGCATCAAGTTACTTCAATTCATATGGCCCTTCTACTGTGGCCTTTCAATCATACCCTCACAACAGGTCAGGAACCTGGCAGTAATAATTGATTCTGACCTTACATTCACCCCTCAGACAAATGAGATAAGTGCAGTCATCGAGATAATTAATTTCCAACTGTCTTTCCTGCAGACAATATTTCTGCAGAATCATCACTAGGTGAAGTTGTCTTGTGGACTTGGTGATGGTGCACCATTCTTATTCTAATGTAGCATGTACTAACCGACAAAAAAAATACTTCAAATAGTGCTAAACCAGACAGCCGGAATGTGACTAAATTTAGAGAGATGCAGCCACATCAAACCAGACCAGAAAATACTCCAGTGGCCCCAATGGAATACAGAATAAAATGTAAAACACTCTGCCATTCATAAAAGCATTCTTGGGCCAAGGTCACAAATACTTACAAAACCTGGCCCACCGTTTTGTGCAATTAAAAACTTGTGGCCATCTTTCTCCCTCTGATCCAACAACACCCTTTAAACACATCAGAAGATTGGAGATCCTTAGGAGTCCAGACCTGAAGCTGTGGAATGCAGATTTGAGCTGAAGAGAACTATCTTTAAGAAATTCTTGAAAACAGAAGTGGTCGGAATCGCCAACACTTCTAACTGGACATGATCTTCTGGGGCTCTGATGTGACTCGGATGACTTGGGAGCATTTTATAAAATCTTGTTTACATAGATAAATACTGAATGGAACAGTATCATTGTGTGCGCTGCTTCTACAGGCATAATGGGATATAGCAGTACCAGGCCATTTGTCTTTAAAAAAAACGTGCCTCCTCTGTCCCAAACAATTATTCTGATTCTTTGTAGCAATTAAATAGTCTGGGTTGTAACCTATTAATCATGAGGACAAACTCTTCAGATAGCCCAAAAGATAGACACAGAGACAGAAAAAAAGGAGGATCTTATTCTTGCCTCCTCTCTTCCCCTACCCTTTCACTCTTGCATCTTTTCCCTCACCTTTTGTACTATTTCTTGTGCTTTCTCCCTCCTACTCTCTTTTGCACTTTCTTTCTCACTCTCTCTTGCTCGTCCTCTGTCTTACTCTTCCAACCACTCTGTCTTGCTCTTCTTCTTTGTCATTCATTTGCTCTTTAAATTTAAACTTCCTTGTGTGCACTCTTTCTGTCATACTTTCTTTCTTACTCTTTTCTCCAAAAATTCTAACATCACCTAAATCTAATCAGCTAAATACTGTAGCTATTTGGGGTGCCCCACTGTGAAGTACACTCACAAATATCAACTTGTGTCCAGTCAGATACCTTTACTCAACCTTAAAGTCAACCCTGGGTAGTTGTGGCTTCGAGCAGTAAGGCTTAGCAAAGGAACAATGTGTAAAGCATTTAAAAACACCAAAGTAAGAAAGTCACATGACATGAAAGAAACAAGACACCAGGTTAGAAAAATAGATTAGATACATCTGTATCTTTAGAGACCTTGATCATCAAAACTGATCAGAGGGTTCTGGAGGTATCAACTCTTAAAGGAATAAATTACTATACCATCAAAATCAAACAAGCATTGGTCAACAAAAACTTTAGAAACCTTTGAAAAGTTTGAAAAAGTTAATTTAGGAACTCTGGCCAAAGTTGGGTGACAAAGTCCAGCAGGACAGAGGTCCAGGGGGCAGAGAGGATACTTTGGACAGTTACCTGGCCACAAGAGGGTTTGTAGAGTAAGATCCAAACTTTACTGGATTATCGCCATAGATGATAATGTAGTGATCCGGATGCTGAGGGATGCAGGCTCAAAGATTCTCAAGGATGCTCCGGATGCTTTGTGGTCCATGGAGGTGAACTCCAGTCGAGTCCTCAGTCCACAGGTGAGTTGGGGTGACTTTGGCCACAGATTTTTGGGGTCCCACGAAGTACTCTTTGCAGGATTCCAAAAGGGCTGCTGATGCAGTCCTTGAGCTTTTGCAACACAGCGGCCATGGTGCAAATCTTTGGTGGAGGCTGGTGTTCCTCTTGGGTGATGCATCCAGTCACAACCGTCACTTACAAGTCCAACAGAGACAGGTGCACCTTTAGGCTATCTCTGAATTGTCCTTGGGGGTGCCTGGCGTCCAATAGTGGCAAAACATCTGTGGTGGCTACCTGAGTTGCAACTTGGGTTCCTTCAGCTTTAATGTCCCCATTGTTGTTCTGGGGGGTCACCCAACTGACCCTTTGAGTCTCTGCTTCAGACTGGGGCTGGGGATCAGTGTTTCCCCAAGCAAGGCATGCAAAAAGTGCAGCATGTGAAGTCTCTCCAGTGTTGCAGCCTCTCTTTGTGCACTTCCAGCAGGTGCAGATGGGTTTCCTTCTCATCCTCATTCCTGGTCCTGTGAGTACTGAGGGTCAATGTGCCAGGGGTGCCATATTTATCCCAGGAAAGTGCCCTGAGGTGACCTCTCGGTTACTAGCCACTGGGCTACTTGGTCTCCTCCTACATAGTGATGAAGTTCCTGTGATATGTGGCATATGTCTATCCCAGAATGTCGCATTCTTGCCCACTTCAAGATGGCACTACCCTTCTTTGGTTATGAGGAGCAATATAGCCCTCCCTAGAGGTTTGTGTCCCAGGGGGGCAACAGGCCTACATTAGAACCAGTTTTGGGGGGTGTTTTCCACTTCTGTTCTTGTCTACATACTGTCTACAAGACAAAATGTATCTTGCTCAGGGGTGTTGGGCCAGAAGGACCATCAAAGGTGCTTTCCCTTTGAAGCACTCCTCCGGCTAACCCCCTGAGTGGCCATCTTGGCTTGGGAGGCAACACCTCGCTGCTGTGGCACTGCCTTTGACCTTGAGCCTGGGAATAATTCACACATCTCCCCAGGCGGTCAGAAAGCTGTCTGTATGTGTGTGTCTTTGTGAGGTCCTGGAGGAGCAGAGGACAGAGTAGTCACTTTTTTAAACTTGGTCAACTATTAATAGTGACTTTAATTTCGACCTCAGCATCAAATCACATTTACTGTCACAATTAATTTGATACCTCATATGACCCAGTTTGACAGTCCCAGTCAAAAGTTAGCTGGGTGGGACTGTCACCCAGCAACCCTGTGTTAGCCAGTGGGGCTACCAGGTTTACCCACAGCAAAATGACAATTTGGAAATGTTGCTTAGCAAAATACAGCTCCCTGCCATAGGGCTCTCCAGGCCTTCCTTAGGGAGACTTACATATAGTGTTAAGGGGCAGGGTGGCTTTGCCATTGGTTTAAATAGCAAAGTCAAACTGACTGTGAGAGAACACTCCTTCCAGTCTGCAGTGGCAGGCAGGGAGACATTTTGAGTTTTGTCACACAAAGGATTGCACAAATAGCGCTGCAGCCCTGAGTGGACACTCTGCTATATCTGCCCTGGGTACCATATACTAAGGACCTATAAATGAGTCAGGCCCTGCTAATTGGGTGTATCCAATTAGACATATATTGTGCATGGCACCAGAACCCTGGCACTGAGGTCTGGTTAGCAGGCCTCGGTGCACTCTAAGTAGAAAAAACAGCAGCCTCAGTCCCAGAATATGGGAGTGAACCTGCAAAAAGATGCAATTCCTCACATATACTGGATATTTCTTACAAAAAAATGCAAAATTAGAGGGGATTGTACTTCTTTTAGATTGCAAACTAGTTATAGGAGTCGTCTTCATTTTTTCTAAACGCTTAGCTTCAAGAGGCACGCATCATAAGCAGATCAGATTAATTAACTTTACATTGCAAAACAGCCTCTCTCACTGGAATTAAGATCGCAGTTTGTTAAATGTTTCATCCATTATAATATTTCTCTCTAGAATCCCATTAAACATAACTATTTAGCTTTGCTATGAAATAGGTACTGTTTTCCCCTGTGTTTATACCAATGGACTTTAGGAGTGGAGATTATTAATCACATCTAAATGGAAGGGCATGAATGTGATTGCACCCTGTTTAATTTAACAGCATTTTAGTGGATGGCAAATATAATCTAACAAAAATGTACTGTGTTACGCTGTAAAATTAATTCAGGTAGTGGAATAATGAAACTTGAAGGGGGCCCCCTGCACAGTAAATGGAGGGATCCCCTCTGGACTTTCTCAGTAGCTCTCAGGCCAGGGTACTGTGCTGAGAGGGCCCCGAGGAGTTGCACCCACATTCACATAAGGGAAGGGGTCCGTTGGGGACACCTTTCTGTTTTGCAAATAGGCTGCCACCAACTTATAGTTGGTGTTAACTGTGAATGTTTTACAACTGCATTCCCGGTGGTAAAACATTCTTACATTTACATGTGACTCACTGTTAGGAAGGGCCCGCCCTATCCTAGTAGCGCATCGCAAACCCTATTTTGTGAGTTGGCAATAGGTTACCGTGTCGCAAAATAAGGATGGTACATGGCCAGAAGCCTTCTACCAGTCACTGTGACTGGTAAAACTGCTTCATACATCCAGCCCTTACTCTCCTCGTGTCTAAAAACTGTAAACAAGCATTGGAAAAATCAATAGGTCGGCTATTCTTTTTTTTTTTTTTTTTTAACAAAACATTATTGTTTAGGAAACTGCCAATTGTTTGCCAATCTAAAGTAGGAATTGACTAAATCAAAAATATATTTTGGTCTCAAAAAGCACACATTACCACAGTGCGCACTGGCACTTAAAGGAAATATTATGTGTGTATATGTGCTTCTTGTGAAAAGGCAGCATGCCGGAACTAGTAACAAAGGTAGCCAATGGCTGAAGTGGGATAACATATTGCCCCCTGATGCATGCTCGAGTGGGTTGGAAAAAATGTGAACTACAAAGAAATGGATGAAGTGCAGTTGAAAACCCCTATAAGTAACTATGTCATACTGATAAAATAAGGACAGCAACACAGAAAGAAAGAAGGAATGAAAGTAGGAAGGAAAAACAACAAAAGGAAAGAAAGAAAAAGAAAGTAAGTAAGAAAGAAAGCAATAAAGAAGGAAAGAACAAATAAACAAAGATGGAAGACGGAAGGAAGGAAAGAAGCAGATACTTTTTTTTTAAAGTGTTACAAGCGATGCAAATAAAACACTGCAAATGCTGGTTTTCTTCCTACGAAGAGTTTATTAAAGAACCATTGGTGAAATTGAGTTCAGAATAAACATGTTCTGAAGACCTATCTGCTAATTAATCTGCACGTAAAGTACTGAAGCCTTCAGTTTATGTACCCAGTAAAAAGATGACTTATTAATACAGAAGTTTCAAAGGGGCCCATTATTTTATGCTGTGAAACAGCAGCCTTACCACTCTACAAAAGGAATTTACAACAGGGTTGGCAGGAGACAGGAAATGAGTAAGTGTGGAATTGGCCTGTGCTCATGACTGGTATAAAATATCCCGTCTTCACCTCAGACCCTTAACACAAAGGCAATACTGAAGTAACTATAAAGTCAAACAAACACACTAGCACTTAAGGGAATTACTTTGTGTGCAGATGTACTCATTGTGAGAGAGCAAAATGCAGTCACTCAAAGTGAAGTCAACCGGTAATTGAAGCAGGTTGACCCTTTGCCCTATGCCTTACGCTGAAGCAAAATGTGAATGGCACAACAACAGACCAATGGATGAAGAAAGGTTGCTGAAACCCCCCTTAAGTATATTATACATATGACTTTGGTAAAATCAAGAGGTCTTAGCTAAAACCTAAAAAATAATGTCCCCTTCGGGTCGAGTGAGAGCTATGTAAAACTGCAAAAAAAAGGAATAAATCATGTTATTTTGCTGAACATGAAACTAGCTATCTGTATATACTTATATTAATTCTGATTTATACGTCATCCAGATGAATCTTGATTAATCACTTGTCCAAATGTAAGTAGTGAGGACACCAGGTGACCTTAAGTTTGAGCTTGGCAACACTCATTACGCTGTGCTTTGCCTTACTGCAGACAGGGTACGACACAAAACATCATGAGCTATAAAATGAATGAGTGACTTCCCAACTCACAACAGGGTAACTGGTAAATTCACACAAACATGTAATTATATTGGCCCTGTTGCTGTGTTTGACACATTTTAATACATTTAATGCACTTTAGGGTATCTAATGGGGACAATAACTTTTGTGGTGAACATTTTTTCCAGTTGAATAGTACTGAGTTTATGTGGACATTTTAAAATGATCTAGTATGACGCGATAGTGAGAATTATACTTATAATTATATTTATTCCAGGCTAGAAATTTCCTATCTGTCAGAAAAGAAATGGCAATTTTCGTGGCTTACGTTTATCTCATTTATTCACAGCAGTCATATTGTTGGGTGAATGTTTGTATTTTCCCATTCTCTGAAACCAGTTTCTGCCACGGACAGTAAAAATGAACATCTACCTCCTCACTTGCCGTTAATTAATTAATTTCTTCACCAATCGGCCCCTCTTTTGCTCTGTCCCTCTGACCACAGACCTCTGTCGTCAACCCGGGAAAAATTGACTTGTGCTTAAATGTTTATAATCTCTTTCACAGGGTATGAATAATAACTGGACATAATTGCTGAGTTAATGATAGTGAAAGAAACTAGTTAGATATGAGACGCTTGAATATAAAGGACTTAGAAATCCGGCATTCTTGGACAATGTATTGACAACTGATGGGTGTCCATTTAACTGGTTCGTTTCTGTTGTGGTATTTATGCAAGAAGAAGATTCAAAGATGCAGCTATTACCTTGAGGTCCAGGCTCCAATGGAAATGTTTAACTTTTTTCCACCTTACACCAGACTGAAGTAACTCTTCCCTGCTAAATCTGCATGCCTGTGGAGGGAAGTCTTTTTTCCATGGCAAGCACTGGACTAGAAAAGTTGAGCGTTTTTGTCTGTTTTTCATATGTTGAAGATGCATTTGAGATGAATTCATCATTTTAAGTTTATCGCTTATGTATGCATAATACTTGCATTTTGTGATAAATGACAGTCTTTGACTCCTTGTGACGACATGCATTTGCTACAAAAGAATAGATAATCGATACCCCCAAAATATAATTTTAGGTATGGTGTTAGTTGAGATCTTTTGTTTATTTTTAATTAAAAAAACCATGTATACTTATACTATACATATTTACTTAGAGAGGCTTTTATTTAGAACCCATCCACCGGTCTGCTATAGTGTAATTTACATGTTGCTGCTTCCTACTGTGGCATATGGCATTGGACAAGGGTCAGCCCTCTTCAGCCACTGGCTTAAGTATTTGTGAGTGACAGAATTCTGTACACACACATAGACGCCTACAAATATGCCACCTACCACACAAACACACACATAGACATATACACACCACATAACATTAAAAAGCACAACAAATGGATGAACCCTAGGAATGCACATTTTTTCCAGATCCCTGCAGACTCCTTCTCAGACACTTTCCCCAAGGTGCTGCATTAGCAGATGATTCATTCGCTACTGTGTAATTGTCCCTTTAACTGATTGTGTTAAAGGAATTGGTGTGTTATTGCTGGAATGTAAAAGACAATGCACCCATTATTGTTTTGTGCTGCTGTACTAATAAAATGAATGAACCTCTGACCGTATCTTACACACATGTAATGTGCAAATGTTACCCCATCACTACCCACAATATCATCGCATCACTCTAAGTTATACAGGAAACGAATGCAGTGAAAGTCTGGGGGATTGCAGTACATCTTACTTCATGGTCACCTTAGTACCTTTCATGGTTTACTCCTCAGACTTAAATGAATAGCTGCATTGGACAAACTATGATCAAGTTACCAGTAATAAGAGGCCTGGCTGTACCACTTTTTCAGCGATAGGGTTCCCTCATCATAAAGGAGGATCACATTTCATTATGAGAAGCTCAAAAAGAATCCTTTCTCTATGTTTTATATCTTGGTTAGTCTATTGGATTCCACGCATGTCCTAGTGAGTGATTTTGGTGGCCATCTTTGATGAGGAACACATTTACCTCAGGGAAGTAATAACCGAGCTAGACACACAAAGCAACACCCTTTAGAATGGTCTTTTAAGTTTGTGAACTAATGTTTTGCAACTGTCTTTACAGAATTTATTTATCAAGCTGTATAAATAAATTGTTTTGTGAGACTTGTGAGGAAAAAAATATTTTTACCAACTGTTCAAATGCAATGAATCTTATGAAACTGTAGTCATGCAAATGCTTCTTTGCAGTATTACTGTTCTTGAGGAGATTGCGAGGAGACCCATTTGGGTCTTGTTCTCGCTATGTGAAACTGTAAAAATAAATACATAATAAAAAAAAATGTGACCAACATATTAAAGGGATTCCAATTTGGGTCCTTGGTGCACAATCAGAAAACAATACTCTGTTTTGGCTGTTTTCTTCTATGTAGTAGTTGTATATCTATTTCCAGTTATTCTTTTCAGAGAGGAGGCATTTATGCTTCAAAAATATATGGGTTTGCAGCAGAAATGTAGAGATTCCAAGAGGCACAGTTTTAAAGGCCTCGTGTTAGTAAAGAAATTCAGAAGAAAAGAGACCCTTTTTATTTGGCTACATCAGAGTAGTTCACATTCCTGAGACAAAAAGAGCATCGACGTTCAATGACGCAGATAGCTCGAAATGCAACAAAGATTGCCGAAAAGGCCATTCTGTATAAAATGTCATTAGTATGAAACGGAACTTGAAAAATCTCATTAAACAGTACTGGTCATGGTCAGTACCTGAACGCAGTCCAGGTCTTTTTTCCGCTTGCCATTGAGATCAGCATTTTGCACATGATAAAAATTCAACAGGTGATGTTAGATTTCAAAGTTTAAAAAGACATAGGGTCGGATTTAGATCTTAGCGGAGGGGTTATTCCGCCACAACGGTGACAGATATCCTGTCTGCCGACATCTAAATCCCTTTGGATATAATGAGATCTAGATTTTGGTAGACGGATATCCGCCAACATTTAAATCACGTCCAGAGTTGAAAGATATAATTCTATTGCAAGAGGAGCAAAATACATATTTTAGGATAACTATTGCTATGGCTAGTAAATCAGAAAAAAGAATTGCAGAAAAGGGGATTGCTTGTGTTGGCAATACAGCAGAATGGGGTTTTACCTACCGAGGAGTCATTAGGTTGCTGTTATCCATTTCGTTTTACCCCAAAGGGAATAGACTGCAGCCAAGGTAGGCATCATGGGCTTTCCTCTGTGTTGCTGTCTCCATAATGTGCTGTGAATTACTGAGTGCATCACTATCTGCAGCCATACTTGGCAGGCTCTGAGCACTTGAGCAAAGCATTATGGGCTGCCGATATCCATCCATTGCTACCACCACGGCCACCAAAACCTTGGACTTCGTCCAAGCTCTATACAGCCCTCCAGCAGCACAACTCTTGCTTTCTTCACGTGCAACTGCCAATGAGAACTTTACCACCGCTCCTTACATTGGAGGAGACAGTTCATGTGGGGTTCAGGAACAGTAGTCTAAAAAGAAATAGGACACTAAAAGTGATGTCTAAAATAAGTGATTTACATGCTTTATTTTAATTTTTCAAACTGCAGAGATACTGAATTAAATAATTGGTGTTTTAGCACACATTTGCTCTCGGTGGTTTTAAGCATGAGAGTATGGACAATGTAAAATGTAGACTGGTAACGACACTAGCGTTCCTAACCTGCTTCATCGTAGCAAACAGCTGCAACAAAACTATTACTGTGTGCTTTGCCCCAAAACACTTTTTAATCTAGCAATAAAGTCCTAGGACAATGATAGAATGGTGTTTCCATACCTCGCTGTAATCTAAACACATGGCCACATATGCTTTGATACATGGATGTTTATATACCATCAGACCACTTAGTATCTTAGGAAAACAAGCCGGCGTTGAAACATCATCTTTTTCATTTCACTTCATTCAATCAACTCTTATCAAATATGTGAAATAAAATCTAGAATCATGTAGTATATTGTATACACAGCTTAGTTGGCATGAAATTAATAACCTATTGATATCACAAACGTAAATGCAGAAATAACGTACTTTTTTCTGATTTAACTAACTTCTGGATTTTCCATTATTATGTTTTGCAGTTCAGCTCCTTCCATGAACTGTTAAATACGAACCTAAATACCATAGGGTTACTTTTCTGCAACATGAATGAACATGATACCATCAAGCATGCACTTCGTTCCAAACCCTTTTGTAGTGAGTTGTGCGCTCTTTGCCAAAGTGTTCCGGTGCATTATACTTTAATACTTCTCTGTAGAATAACATAGATGCAGTAGAACAAATACATATCAGTAATTGGAATAAAATAAAACATCTTACAAACAGTCAAAATGAAGGAAGGATTGGCTATAGATTGTGAGCCTTACGGGTTAGTTGAGAAGACCCAGAGGAGAACTGCCATGGAGAGGAGACTAAATAAATACACATAGACCTAGAACACGCGTAAAGGACTTTGGTCCCTGGTTAAGGGTTATGGAAATCCTTCCTCAGCCTTCTGTAATAATATGTAGCAGGCTTCTTTCCTGGACCTTTGCTTTGTGATGCCCAGATCTTGTAGTGATCTTTGACTGATGCAAAGACTGCCTTATCACTGTTAATTAAAAGCTGCAAATGAAGAGGGGATTAGGAGAGTTGGAAGTAATGGGGTGCATACGAGAGGGGCGGAATGAGGGCAGGTGTGGAAGCAGAGAGCCGTGAGAGTAAAATTAACTAAAAACGGTGAAGTAGAATGACAGATAATCGAAGGAACTTGGGAATGGTTGTTGGAGTGGCCAAGACAGTGAAGGCAAGAACCTGGAAAGTAATATGTTCCCATTGAATGATGTATAGTAAATTAAAAAAAGTCTCCTCAAGAAAGAAGTGGAAGCATTGGAAGAATATCCCTTACACCATCAGAATCCATAGTGAACCATTATAGGCAGAACCAATAGGTCTAGCCGTTGGTACTTATGGGTTTTGCCAATTGCTGTAGGGATGCTGTCCAGCATCCATGATGTTCTGCAACTAAGCTAAAGAAGACTTTTTTAAAAGCCTATTATGCTGCTGGCTACATTATTTTGCAGGTTTACCTCACCATGCATGCCCTCTCATGGAGTGTTTAACCAAAAAGAAGTGCCTGTAAAGTGACAACAGAAAGGACCCAAGAAATGCAGCCATGCTCCAGGGGAGGGACAAACATGAAAACAGGAAGTAAAGTCCATACAAGCTAATGAATATGAAGTGAGAAAATGAGAGTGAGAATAAAGCCAGACAAACGGTAAGCAATGTGTGGGCCCTACGTCCACTGTAAGCTGTCAATAGGGCTTTTCGCAAACAGACTGCTTGCTTTGCCTGATAGACAAGATGTAAAAAGAAAGACATCATAGAGGGCAGGCACAAGAATGGGGGGGGGAAGCCATTGATTAAGGAGCAGGGTAATGATATAGACCTGAAAATCCAGTAACAAGCAAGGGATGACACAAAGTCCATTCTATAAGCATGTTAATATATGGCATGCAATGCTGCCTGTAGAAAGAACACAAGAATCAGTAGTGCTGCAAACACTGAACAGAGAGTTAGTCAGGACTGCATGCTTTGAAGGGGGTTTTCAAAACGTTTAAAGCTTTGAACCCTTTTAGTTCTATAGGTTCAGAACAAAAACAATTAATTTGAAAGTATCAAATAAAATTGTAAACAAATGAATATCCTTTAAATGAAAAAGAAAGGTACCCAAACTGTAAAATTGGTTATAAAAAATAGTGGATCTGTTTAACTGTAAAGTTCAAAGTAGTGCGACTGAGTTTCTCGCATTTCCTGCCAGTTTTAGCCTTTTGGGCAAAAACAGGAAAAAGGTATGTGTTGTGAGGAAGAAGACTCCAAAGCGAGTGAAGAAGGATTTCATTACATTTATTCTAGCAAGGCGAAGTCTCCGTAAATAACATCCCAGCCTCCTCTCACACCTCAACCGTCACTCTCCCGCCCCCTACGTTCTCTTCCACGCTCTCTCTTCCCGAACCTCCCGAGCCTCTTCCACGCTCTCTCTTCCCGAACCTCCCGAGCCTCTTCCACGCTCTCTCTTCCCGAACCTCCCGAGCCTCTTCCACGCTCTCTCTTCCCGAACCTCAAGAACCTCCCCAGATTCTAGTTCTATAACCATAGGAATACAACAGTATGTTAAGGTCATGACTGGCCGATAGGTAGTACACATTGTGCTCAAAATATTGGGCTGAAGATGAAGATGGCATGCCCAGGTAAAGTCTGGGAAATTTATGGATATGAAGAACTTTTGTCTGGAGAAGAAAACAAACCAATCCACTATGATGTAGGCAGGAAAGGTAACATTGAGGATATGAGATGCACTAAGACAAGATGGTCATCATCTGTATTCGATTAGCAAAAATAATCATAAAAGAACACAGCACAAAACACATTAACAAAGGCAATAAATACATTAATAAGTTTAAAATTCTACATTACCACGCTGTAGCAAACCATTAAAAAAAAAAAGCCCCCACAGTGGGTCCCACATCAGGCTCAACCACCATACACAAAAGATAAAAGGCAGGCCTACATTGTCGGAACTCGAGAATTTTAAGAAGAGGAAACAAATATCTACGCCCAATAGGTTCATAATATTTACAAAAAAATGTAAAATCCATCAGAGTTTGTGGGGAGGAGTTATCACCAGTGGCGGCTGGCAGCTATAGGAGGGAGGGGGGCGGGTGGGAAGCACACACACACACTCATCCCTTCACACACAGACACGCACGCACTCACGCATATCCATTAACAACAGTCATAACATTCAAACATGCACGCACCAAATACTCATTTTAAAACATCACGCACACACTCATTCTTTCACACACGCACGCACACATATCCATTAACACTTATAACATTCAAACATGCACGAACGCACCAAACATTCATTTTAAAAAATCACACACTCACTCTTTCACACGCACGCACATCCATTAACAACACCCATAACATTCAAGCATGCACGCACGCACCAAACATTCATTTTAAAACATCACACACCCACTCATTCTTTCACACATGCACGCACACACATCCATTAACACTCATAACATTCAGACATGCACGAATGCACCAAACATTCATTTTAAACGATCACACACTCATTCTTTCACACACACGCACGCACGCACATCCATTAACAACACTCATAACATTCAAACATGCACGCACGCACTAAACATTCATTTTAAAACATCACACACACACTTACCTTCAGCCTCGAGGTCCTAGGAGGGTTGGGACCGATGCCTTCCCTCATTGGCTGACCTTAGGTCAGCCAATGAGGAAAGGCAGGAGTCCCAGCCTTGTCACAGGTTGGGATGGGGTCAGTGAGACTGCTGACCCCACCCCACTCTGTGACGAAGTGTCACTGATTGACTCTCACCCTGGGCGCTTCAGGGCTTAAACCTGAAGCACCCAGATCGAAGTCAATGGGTGATGCTTTCCTCGGGGAGGGCCTTGAGGTACCTTTGCTGAGCCGAGGAGGTCACGCCCATAGGAGCTGTGACCTCTTCAGCCCAGCAAAGTTCAGCTCAGGCAGCCAGGAGTCTGCGCAAATCTCGCATGGCTCACTCCCTGCTGTCTGAGCTGAAAGTGAAGAGTGTCTGTCAGGCTGACCTTTGTTCAGCCTGACAGACACTCTTCATGAGGGGCAAAAGGTGGGGGGACATGGCCCCTCCGCCCTAAAGGACGGGCCGCGCCTGGTTATCACAAGGGCATACCAATCTTGAGTTCAGATCAAACTGCCCTAAGACATGATGAAAAAGACGAGAGCGAGAACATGGCAGAGCAAGCAGATGGGAAAAGGGAGTAGAGTCAGGGGTAAAGAACAGAGGATAGATAATTCTACTGCTAAGTGTTAGAATGTGATGATTAATTAGGAAGAAAAAGCTAAAGTGCCAAAAGAACAGATACATGTAAATTCAGACACAAACTGAAGACAGGGACGGACTGGGATAGAAAATAGGCCCAGGCACCAAGATAAAAGTGGCCCACATCAGTGAAACAGATAGTTTCAAAATTGGCCCACGTTTACAAAGAGGGCAGTTCTGAAGTTCAAAAGAACTTCAAAAGACACATTGTGTTTCCAAGGTACGGGAGACTGTATTAATTTGTGCCGGCTACAGGCAATGTTTATGGTAATATCAGGAAAATCAAAATGGAACAACTAATGCGAGAACCATGCATGCCTGAACAACGAGGTCGGAACAACGACCGCGTTGTAACCACAAATGCCTTTACAACATTTTTCCATTGTAAAAGCATGCCTAGTAAAAGCATGTGTGGAAACGGCATGTGTGGTTCTAGCATGCCACCACCACCTGTCCTAAGGCCCAGAAGTACCCCACCCCTAATGCTAAAACTACCCTGACCCCTCCAAACCCGCCCCTATAAAAAAAAGGACCCCAAAAAACCCCACCCACCCTGAGCCCTAAAACCTTCCCAGATACCCCTACCCAGCCCACAAAAAACAACCACCCCACCCAGCCTCTAAAACAGAACTACCCTGACCCCCAAATACAAAAGTACCCCGATCCTCCGCCCTAAAACCCAAACAACCCCGACCCCTCACCCTCAAAGACAAAACTAATCTGACCCCCCCACCCTGCCCCTAAAAACCGAACTACCCCTATCCCCTCACCACCCAAAAACAAAAGTACCCTGACCCCCACCCCTAAAAGTAAAACTAACCGAGCCCCCACCCCTAAAAACAAAACCTCCCTGACCCAACCCCTAAAAACAAATCTACCCCAATGCCCCACCCCAAAAACCAAACTACCCAACCTCCCCACACTGCCCCTAAAAATCAAACTACCACAATCCTCCCACCCCGCTCCTAAAAACCAAAATACCCGATCCCCCCACTTAAGCCCCTAAAAACAAAACTACCCCGATCTACCCTGATCCCCCACTCCTGTCCCTAAAAACAAAAGTACCCCATCCCCCCACCCCTGCCACTAAAAACAGAGCTACCCCAAGCCCCCACCCCTAAAAGCAAAACCTCCTGACACCCCCACCCGTACCTAAAACCATAACTCCCTGATCCCCACCCCTAAAACCAAAACTACCCAGACCCCACCCCCAAAAAACAAATCTACCCCGACCCCCCCACCCCGCCCCAAGCCCTTAATCCACCCCACCCCTAAAGACTACCCCTAACCGCACTTACTTGACTGCGTCTTCTCCCGATCCACTCTGCCTTTTTCTATGCCTTAAGCACACATATACGTTGCTCAGCACATGCTTGGTTGAGGCAGAGAAAAAGGCAATCGTTGTTCCTGCAAGAGTGGTTACGTTTGCGTTGTACACAGCATCATACTTCCGGAGTCGTTGTTGAGAAAGTTTCCCCTAATAAACCTCCAAAAAACCAGCCCACACACTGACCTGTCACTCCAGCCCATTGGGCACTGCCTGGTTTCCTCACAAGCCAATCCGACCCTGACCAAAGAAGGCATATATGGACAAAAGGATAATGAAAATGTGTAAGAATCAAAATCTAATATTTATGTCCAGTTATTTCAGTGAGTGTGGGCAGGAGAAAAGGTTGTTTTTAAGAAGAACAAACTGAAATCTAAACCATTGTTTTCCAGTTTTATCCGGTTTAGTGTCAGAAATGGAGTGGAAAACTAAGAGTTGGCTTCAGAAAGCAGTGGATTCAGTGGATTTTGCGATTCAGTAGCCCTGCAAGGAATGCTAAAGAAACCGTCTCAGACCTGTTTGGCCAGTTAGTTTTCGGTGGAGCTTGCCCAAGAAGGGGTGGCATGTATGAAGTGGGAAAAATCTTGGTGTAGCAGTATCTGGAAATGGATTACATTATTTACAAAAAGGCATTGGGTATTTATCACAAGAATATCAAAAGGGCCCAGAGCACTCATTATGTTCAATGTATCAAGGCAGCTAATAATGACAACAAAGAGATCTTTAAATTTGTGACCAAATTTATTGATCCAAAAGCCTCTTTCCCTTCACTAGAACTAGCCAGACTCTTTGTGCTCACCTCAGTGATTTTTAGTCAAACATTTCTGGCTCGATTCAGTTTTCAGGTGTGCAGAAAGTGATCTGGGCGATGTTGGGCCTAAGGGTCCCAACCTGTAGACTTTTCAGGTGCCCTCGGTGGCCGAGGTGGTGTCTGCTTTCTCCCAATATGAATCGGGAACTCCTTCTAATCAGATTCCCCAACATATATTGAAATTGGTTGCTAATATCATTGACCCGGTCTATCATCAGTTATTTGAAACTTCTATTCAGGAAGGGATCTTCCCAAAGGAATGGAAATGGGCTAATGTCATCCCTCTTCTGAGTCATTGTCACACTTTAGACCTGTTTCTGAGCCAGTGGCGGCTAAGGTCATAGAAAGATAGGTTAACTTACAGCTAGCCACTTTCCTGGAAGACAACAATTTGCTTCACCTCTCTCCATCTGGGTCTAGATCTTGTCACAGCACCGAGACAGCCTTACTTGTGATCACTGAGTCCATTAGATTCAATTTGCACTCTTGCCTTAATGTTGCCTTGGCGCTGTTGGATTTGTCGGTTGCGTTTTACACGGTTGACCATGACATCTTGCTGCCCAGGCTAAAGGAGATGGGGGTGACTAGTACAGGTGCTGAGTGGTTAAAGTGCCTTTCTGGCCAACTGGGAACAGGTGGTTTGGATGAAACCATTTGCACCTGAGGCTATGGGCCTGAGATGGGGAGTACCGCAGGGCTCTTCCCTCAGTCCCACTCTTTTTAATATCTATATGGCCCCCCTGGCTACTGTGGTGGAATCCTTTGACATCGGAGACATCTCATACGCTGATGATACCCAACTTTTGTTTACGTATGATGGGGTCTCTGTTGAGGCGAAATAATCTTTTTCAGGGTGTATGATGGTGGTATTGGACTGGTTGAAAGTGAAGAAACTCAAATGCACTCCAGATAAGACGGAGATGCAATTATTTGGCCGTGATCCATCCCTGGGTTGGAGGGGAGCCTGGCCAGAGCAGGCTCTGCCCCACTTCCCTCCCCTCACAATGTCTCTTAGAAATGTAGCAGTCCTTTTTTATATTCACCATTCTTTTGGGGCCCAGGTATCAGCGGTAGTGAAAACATGCTGCTGGATTATGCAGATGCTGAAGAAATTTCTACACTACCTCCCACATGAAGCTCAGGTGATGGTAGTGAGAGCACTGATCTTATCCAGCTAGAACTACTTCAATGCCCTTTACTTGCGGTTACCTGACTAGTTGTTAAACCAATTACAGGTTATTCAAAATATGGTGGTTCACCTGTTGTTCAAAATTCCCAAGTGTGCTAGGGTGTCTCCTTTTAGAGAAAACTTACACTGGCTTTCAGTGCAGCCACTTATTTTGTTCAAGGCTTTGACATTGGCTCACCAGAGTTGTTATAAGCAGGGACCTAAGTACTTGAATGAGAGGATGTCGGAATATTGTCTGGCTCAGTCTATGCACTCTTGTACGGCAGGATTACGCAGGGTCCCATGTTTTTAAAAACAGTGTCTGGGAGGTTTTCCTTCTCAGTCTTGGCCGCTAGAGCTTGGAACCAATTTCCTATGCACCTTAGATTGACTAACTCTATGGTCAGATTTAGGAAAAAATTGAAGACTTTCTTGTTTAGGCAGGAGTGAGCAGACTTTGAGCTACCCCCTTTTTTTCTTACTGAGAGTGCCGGGACACTATATGAGTAGCTGTGCGATATATAAGCACTCGGCTTTCATTCATTCATTTATTCATTGTATAGACTTATTTGGTCCAAAACAAAAGTGCAAGTAAATCAAGTGTAGCAGCTCTGTATGAAAAATGCTTGGAAAACTCGAAGTAGGAGGTATTTACCTCACCCAATAAATACCATCTTAGGGTAATAGTATTCCTCATATGATCCCAATTCTGAACTACTCAGAATTTGAGTTTTTGTGCTAGTGTCAGGGGCAGTCAGGCTGCAGAGTGCAGAGTGCAAGACTAAAACAGCAGTGCCTGTCACATCAACAAGAAATAGCAACAGCTAATAAAATTGCTATTTAAATCATGCAACAACACTTTTTCTTGTATTTGCTTGAGTTAGAGCGTTATAAATTCATAACTGGACTTTTCTTGCCACATAAATTGGTGAACACTGCCTCATAATTTAGTCTTTCCTGCCACATAATTCCAGTTGCCCTGCATTTAACTAAAGCACTTCCAATTACCTTTTTCCTTTATCTGCAGCCAAAAATGAAAATCTTGCCATTTAGCATCGTAATTTAAGTCTGCCATGCTAATTTCAATAGAATACCACTTTCACCACCTCACCATCAGAGTTGCTGTCTAGCAAACACAATTCCCAAAAAAACACAGCCACAGAAGAGTAACCAGAAAAAAACAAGGGTCACCCAAACAAATCATGACTGTTCAAACTGTCATAGTGTAATAAGGATGTTAAGTTGGCCTGAATCATGGTCATATTTGCAATAAGGAAAGATTGATAAAACATATACAATTATCATATACACCCAATAAAAACCTTTATCTGAAAGAACTGTTTAGTATTAGACTGTAATGCACACAAAAGCCTCTAACAGACACCACAATGAAAATAGCATTTGTAGGAAAGATGGTTATGTTACTATATCTTTTTCTCCTATAGAGCATAACACATGAAAAGAGAATGACTGAGTGTATTGCAGTGTAACCATATATTTAAACCCTAAAGAGCATGCACATTTTCAGGGCTAGCAAGACCTTTAGAACACAAACTACTCTCAACTGTAAAACAATAGGTCCAACCATGAGAGATGTTCAAAAGACACTGAATGGAGGGAGAGGTTATTATTTTTGGTTCCTCACTAACTTAGTGTGACAGAAAGAGCGGGTTGTGGTGAATGTTTTGAAGGTGATCCCATTGTCCTAGGACCACCACGGGCTGAGTTATGAGCAACAATATTTTGTAAAAGAATGCCCTGCAAAGCATTAGGGGATGACCGAGTGCATAAAAATTGTAGTATGTTGACTATAATGCTAAGAACAACCCCCTAGAGAACACCAAAATAAAAATATAATTTGTAAGGAACATTGTCACATAACCATATAATTAGCCCCTAGGGGGCATAACTGTTTGAAAATAAAATGGTAGAAAGTAATGGAATACAATTATAAATTTAGCCCCTAAAGGGTGTAGTGCCTTCACATTTACAGACCTATTGCAATACTAAAACTCTTAAACTAAACTACTCCAAGCTGTAAAACAAACGTTCCAGCCATAAGAGAGTTTACAAAGGGACTGCTTCTTGGGAGGAGTTATTTTTTTGGGGTCCCCACTAGCCTAATGTGGGGACCCAAAGATGACCTAAACAGAAAGAGTGGGTCATGCTGAAAGTTTTGGTGGTTATCCCATTGTCCTAGGACCACCACAGGCCAAGTTATGGGCAAAACATTTTGAAAGAGAATGCTTGAAAGGCAGTATGGTGCGACTTTTCCTGAATGCAGTGAATATTGTAGTATCAGCTCTCCCGCTGTGCTGGAAGAGTCGCGTTGAGGATTTCTGTGTTTTAAAATAAAGCATTTATCAGATATAAATATTTTTTGGAAAGCTATTGAGTCCGAAGGGGAGAGCCAAAAAATATGACTCTGATTAGGTAACATTGAGAACAATGTGATCAGTACTCCAATACCGCCAATGGAGTTTGCGCTGTTTGTGCTTTCAGCACCATGGCTGCCACGGAGCTGGAAGCAGAGAAACCAAAGAAAAACATAGTTCACCCATGCAGAAGTATATTGGCAGACCTGCAATTATCCATGTAACATGGTGAATCTGCAAGATGGAAACAAATCCCCACCAAAGGCAGGACAAATGTAAAGCTATTACCAATGAAATCAAGGGATTTTTCAAAGGCAAGCCAACTAATGAGTGAAAGTGATGGGCTTGGTTAGTAGCCCACAATACTTACAACAGGTCAAAGAGCTTGCATGCTCGACCTAAAAAACTGCTTTGCTAGTCTTAGCCTCTCTGGTACATGTCATATGGAACCAGCAGCAGCTTTAACTCGATCACAATGACAGAAAGTGTTTGTTTGTTGAATTGTAACAAAAAATGCTGCCAGGCCCAGCGAGCCTCTTGTGGATTTGGACAAGCCTTCTGTTGTTGTTTGGGCCACTAGTGGTATTTAGTCCTTGTGACAGCTCCAGTGTCTGAAATTAATTCATATTTTTTACTTCACCCTGCCACCTAGACAAGTGGCCGACCCCTCAGCAGTGTATGTGTGGGCAGGCTAAGGGCAGACGCTGGGGAGACAGACCTCAGACATAATGATTTGATTTGTGTCCCGCATGTGTACGGGTGGAGGGCTACTCTCCTCTCCGTGGGTCAGCTCAGGACATCACCCTCTGTTGGGAAGGACATGACACGATCAGTCCTGGCCAGCCTTAAGCTATGGAGTAGTGGATGATTGACGGTTGCAGGACGTCCGATGAAACAGATTAAGGCACCCAATAATTACCAATAGCAGGTACAATTACCACTTCCCTGTTGCACTTCTGGACCCCCATGTCCGGCTCCTGCTGAAGCAACACAAAAAGATGATGGACGGAGTGTTGAACAATGCAAACACTCACCCCTAGTCACAGATCTGGGTTTAATCCATTGTTCTTTTTCTCACCATGCCACCCCAGTGGGAACAGTCCAGCCCGATCTCCCATGCCAGGTCCTTCCTGGACCGGAAACAAGCATCCTGGGACCGGTTTCAGGGTATCACTCTTTATCAGCTAGAATAGCTTGAATCCAGTTGCACAGTGAGCAAGGGACATACGTCTGAGAATACTCTTCCCACTTAGAGCAACTTTAGCAACACAAAAAGATGATGGACAGAGTGCTGAACAATGCAAACACTCACCCCCAGTCACAGATCTGGGTTTAATCTATCGTTCTTTTGCTCACCATGCCACCCCAGTTTGTACCCAGCCATATGCAAATCAATCTTGACCCTGTTACTCATGGGAACAGTCCAGCCCGAACTGCAAGGCCAGGTACTCCCTGGACCAGAAACAGGCACCCTGGGACTGGTTTCAGAGTATCACCCTTCATCAGCCAGGCTAGCTTGAATCCAGTGGCACAATGAGCAAGGGACCCACGTCTGGGTATACCCTTCCCACTTAGGGCAACTTTAGCAACACAAAAAGATGATGGACGGAGTGCTGAACAATGTATACACTCACCCCCAGTCACAGATCTGGGTTTAATCCATTGTTCTTTTGCTCACTATGCCACCCCAGTTTGGACCCAGCCAAATGCAAATCAGTCTTGACCCTGTTCCTCATGGGAACAGTCCAGTCCGAACTGCAAGGCCAGGTCCTCCCTGGACCAGAAGCTAACATCCTGGGACTGGTTTCCGGGTATCACCCTTCATCATCCAGGCTATCTTGAATCCAGTGGCACAGTGAGCAAGGGACCCACGTCTGGGTATACCCTTCCCACTTAGGGCAACTTTAGCAACACAGAAAGATGATGGACGGAGTGCTGAACAATGCAAACACTCACCCCCAGTCACCCCTCCTGCTGAAGCACATGTGCACAAGCTGAGCTGCCTCAGCCTGGCAGACACCTGGGAATGCACTTCTGGCCGAAGTTAAGGGAGTCCAGCACTGTCTGATTAGAAAAATACAAGCTGCTGTTCATATTTTTACTGACATCTGAGAAAGCATTTGTTCCCTAGAAGTCTGTGTCAGTTGTATAATAAGGATCCATGATGTCTTGTGAGGTTAAGCATATTTCTTCACGAGTCTAATCCTCAGGGGGTGGGAACATATCACAAACTATTGTAATCCAGCTGTTCGTTTTTGTTTCGAAATAGCTTCCGTTTTCATAATTGTCAAATATAAAAACCATTTAAAAAAGCACCATGAAAAAATAAAAGCACCACTTGTCCCCTAAAAACACTTCCCACTTGGACCATTAACAGTTCAAATTTAATGACTGATTACATTTAAGACGTGGTGTTACAAGCATAGCTTTGGAACCGGAGAACCAGCTGTGAGTCCCAGCGTGGGCTATACATCCTGTGATTCTGGGGAAATCACCTAATCTCCCCGAGTCTAAAAATGTATTTTCCCTTGTGTAATGTAACTGGTACTCTGTGAAGCACTCCAGTACCTGTGGGTCTAATTCACACTATATAAAACAGAAAAATAAATTGTCATGTTTTCAATGAAATACATTATGATCATCCTAGAAAGGGACAGTAGATTAGTAATCAGGGGTTTGCACTAGTATTAAGATCAATTCAAGGCTTCTAATTTTTTTAAAGTGCATAATTTCTGATATTTATCTTGTTCTATGGACTCAACTGCTTAGTTTTATTTACAAGTAATGTCACTCTTTGTGTCAAACATTTGGCAGTGGAATGCCACTCCTGTGTGCACTGATACCATTGGAAGGCTGCACATAAGCACTCTGAAAACCTGGCAGCTATGCTAGAGTGGTGTTGCGTGGAGTGGCGTAGAGCTGAGTAGAGTGGAGTAGCATGGTGTAGAGTGGTGTAGAGTGAGGTAGAGCAGCTCAGAGCAAAAGGCTTAGAGTGGCGTGGGGTACAGTGAAGTGGCATTGAGTAGAGTGGCATTGTTGGAGTGAAGTGGTGTAGAGTGACTTAGAGTGGCATTGTGTAGAGTTGAGTGGCATGGTGTAGAGCAGAGTGACATAGAGTGATGTACAGTGGAGTAGAGGGGCATAAAGTGGAATAGTGTACAGTGGTGTACAGTGGAGTGGAGTGGCATGGATTGGAGTTGCATAGAGTAGAGTGGAGTGCAGTGGCGTTGAGTACAGCAGTGTAGAGTGCAGTGGTGTAGAGTAGAGTGGTTAAAAGTAGAGAAGATTACAGTGCCATACAGTAGAGTGGTACAGAGTACAGTACAGTGGTATAGAGTACAGTAGAGAAGAGTGGTACAGAGTAGAGAGCAGTGGTGTGGTGTAGTGTGCCGTGGTATAGAGTATAGTGGTACAGAGTAGAGTAGAGTGCAGTGGTGCAGAGTAGAGTAGCATAGAGTGCAGTGGCATAGAGTGTTGCAGAGTGCAGTGGTGTACAGTGCAGTGGCAAAGACTGCAGGAGTGCAAAGTAGAGTACAGTGGCTTGTAGTGCAGTGTTGTATAACAGAATGGTACAGAGTAGAATGCAATGCCATAGAGTGTAGTGGCATACGGTAGAGTGGTGCAGAGTACAGTACAGTGACATATAATGCAGTAAAGTAAAATGGTGCAAAGTAATGTGACATAGAGTGCAGCGACATAGAGTGGTGCAGAGCAGAGTGCAGTGGCAGAGAGTTCAGTGGTATAGAGTATCAAAGGGCAGACTAGAGTGCAGCGGCACAGAGTAGAGTGGCTTAGAGTGCGGTGGTATAGAGTAGAATGGTGCAGAGTAGAGTGCAATGGTCTAGAGTGTAGTGGCATAGAGTGCAGTGGCATAGAGAAGAGTAGTGCAGAGTAGATTAGAATGGCGTAGAGTGCAGTGGAGTAGACTGCAGTGGCATAGAGTGCAGTACCCTAGACTGCAGAGGTGCAGATTACTGTGGCGTTGAGTACGGTGGCATTGAGTGCAGTAGAGTGCATTGGCAGAGAGTACACCTTTCATTTTTGTGAGCTGATTCCCTGGCCAGCACCCTAGTCAGAGAGTTGTTCCTATACAAATTCCTGCCAACCCTCCCAGTTCCAGTTAGTTCTACGATGTCCTCGTTTGTGCAACACAACCCATTAAATTGTAGAGAAGGCTTGAGTTTCTCTGGCCCTCATAGCTTGCAAACGGACATATGTCTTTCCACAATTAGGAAAAGCAGCAGTAAGTTGGACAGCAGCTGTGTTGTACTTTGAGACCTTAAACGGATTGCTGTAGAGGTAAGATTTTGGAAGTAAACCTAAGAAGGAGCAAGAGGGGCTGATGCAACGGTACTGATAGAGCATTCATGTGTAGGGAGAGGTCTGAGTAATGTAACAGAGACATAGATAAGGGAAAGATACAATAGATGCTGATAGGCAGAATGATTTTTCAGACCTAGAATACAGGCTATGACTGAAATTGTAGTATGAAGTTAGGTAAGATTGCCTACCGTTGTTGCAGAGGAATGGGATCTCATTTGAATAAGAGGTGTCTACAGGTAAAGTGTCGTGGAAGTATTATTAGCAAGGAGAAATGTTACAAAAAGGCTACGACTGAATGATATGATGAAGCATCCGAATTAGAACGTGTTAAACTTGATAATGATCTTGTGAGCAAGAGACGCGTGTGAGTCAAAGTTTGAGAAGCCAAGATAAAAGATTGCATGAGGTGGGTTGGGGATATCCACATTGTAGCTTGGAGCGACGTTGGCAATGGTGCAAATGTGACATTTGCACATTGTGAGGGGGTCCCATTACATTTTTTAGGTACTTTCCCAAGTGCAATTTGGGGCAATATATTCATTTCAAGTCTGCAACGTCCCATATTTCATCAGGCAGTGTCTATAAAGTGAGTTCCTTCGTTAAACACTTAAGGATGGAGTTGGCCATGGAAGAGATAGCAATTGGCATAGCAATCAAGCCTACCAATGAGGTCTTGGGTTTGGTCTAATGAGGCAGCTGTAGTTTATCAATTTAATCTAAAAGACCTTATAAAAGTCGGCAGTGCTACAAGTCTCAATCGAGTCTCCTAAGTAAACAAACCTTGATGTGACCAGGTTTTACATTACTCTTCAGACTCTGAGGCTTTACTATGACTAATTAAAAAACAGATCCTGGGAAAAGACAACAACTGTGCAGTCTAACTCTAGCCTTGATAGTTGGGGGTCAGAATACTTGTGTTACACAACCAAACCATAATATGATATGCATGTGTATTTAATTGAATCATCATACATGAGATTCCTCCAGATGACCATATGGCTCTGATGCAATACTAATAAATAGGGAGCAGGTAGTACCAATCAGCCTGAATGTTCTCTAGCCCAAATGAAATACAATTCCCCTTTTCATGCCTTCTAAGCACTAATATTCTGAAAAAGGGTATAGATGACTATGTCAGAGAAAGGAATTAGAAACTGTAACGATGCTCTGGCTTATTGTAGGTATGTATCCAGTATTGGTTTAGTCCTGGGGGAGAGGGTGGTTGGGTTCTGAGATTAAACGTGAATTATTACTGAAGTAGTGCTCTTTAAAAAGGTATCCATTCAGCTCTTACATAAATTGAGGCAGCATTGGGTGGCCTGAAACATACAAGGATGTTGTTCCCATACGAAGAGGACAGGGTAAGTAAGAATTCATTATCATAATCACAAACGTCATCAGGAAAGGTGGTAGAAATGTCAGTTAATAAATAGGGGTGGGTGAAATATTCCCTTCCCCTGTCGGAACTGGTGGAACCTTGGCGACTGTGTAACTCTTGTAATTTCGCCAATCGACGTGTTGCAGACTTTTTTTTCTCATGTGCGGCTCCAGAACGGTAAATTGGTGAGCAAGATTTAACATCTCCTAGGGTGATTTCCAGTTACTAGGAGGATATCCAGTGAGATTTTTCTAACACGGGCTGTTGCGGGCGGTTGCGACTGTTTGTGGTCAGAAGGCTGCCGCTGGAGTAGAAAGTCCACTTGAGTAGCTGCACCCCCTGATGTGCCTTGTGATGCTGTTCGCCCTCATTTTTTTTTCAGTGCACTGATATTTCAGTGCCGAATGTGCTTCCAGGGCTAAATCCCAGCCGAGCAGTGGAAAATGCCTATTTCCACCCTTTAGTGCAACTCTACGGAATCTTGCTGAGTGTTTATGTAACTGTGGAATTCCGCTAAGTCAAATTTCACGAGTTCCACCCACCTCTGTTAACCCCGTGGGTGCGGGCGTCGGCCACTGGCCGCCGCCTGCACTACCTCCCTGGTGCGGGTCACGACCAGTGGCCGACACTAGGGAGGGGATTAATATATCCTCGGGTTTTATACATTATTTTTTTTTTGTCCCCGGGAGACACGGAAGCTTTTCCGTGTCTCCCCCCGTCCCCCACCTGCCCCTTTGTGATGTCAGCGCGCCTTGTTGATTGCGGCCGCTTCCTGCTCTGATGGGCAAAACGGCCCCAAACGGCCTTCCCTACGTTCGGGAAGGCCTCGTAAGAAAGGGGAGACTCTCCCCTTCCTTACGAGGCCTTCCTGAAAGTGTTTCCTGGCCCCTGGGAGCCAGAAAACACCACTAGATTTCCCTAGGGTTTCCCTGGGGGCCATTTTGCCCCCAAGGAAACCATACAACTACTAAAAAAAATATAGATCTATTATATATATAGATCTATATATATATAGATATATCTATGTAGATATGCCTACATGGATATATCTATGGATAGATCTATATAGATCTATATATATATATATATATATATATATATATATATATATATATATATATATATATATATATATATATATATATATATATAGATCTATATAGATCTATCCATAGATATCTATGTAGATAGATATATCTATATAGAGATAGATCTATATATATATATAGCAGCTATATGGAAATTAAGCGCTCCAGTTCAGGAAGTTATTTATATGGAACTGTGCATTATGGGAGTTGGAGTTTGGTTATTGAAGTCACATGACTGTGTATTTAAAAAGAACTGGCTCACTCACACCTGCTCTTACTTACCTGTGAACAAGGCATGCTGTTGCCGAAACGCGTCAGGATTTTTTGTCTTGCTGCTCAGAAATGCTATTAATTGCTTGGATTTTAACATGGACTGGTGCCTGGGCTTTTCGTGTTTGGGAGATATTTTCTGTGGGATGCTTTGCCCCAGTAACCCAGGCCGCCCTGCAGGGTCTGTGGCCCCTTACGGAGCAGGAGGTGACAATGATATATATATATATCTCTCACTTTTGTCAATACGTGTGTGGTTTCCCTGGGGGCTGCAATCGGCCCCCAGGAAAACCAGACCCACATATAAAAGTGATCTATATATATATATATATGCCACCAGTTGTCTTGCAGTTGCAGCTTGCGTCTTCAAAGCAATGCACATACTTCAACTGACGCATTTCACCTGTAGCTTTTAGGCAGCAATAAAAAAGTCAAGTAAGTATTGTGATTATGTTTCTGCTACAAAAGGATCAGACTTTTGTCTAGTGGCAGTTTTAGTGCCATAAAGAAGCGCAGGAGGTTTAGATGCCTACTGCAAGGAGCAAATCTATATTTTATGTTAATAGCTGAGTACATTAGTAAAGTCAGCCATTACCTGTGCCGTAATACAAATGAAATGTATGTGCGGAGTGGCTATGGAGAGATGAAGGGCACTTTTGCTGGGTGGTAATGAGGGAATCTGAGGAGGAGGAGGGAGTGGGAGCACCAATAATGATTGTTGGACTGGGCGCTAGAGGTGCTAAAGACTGTGACGAATGGTATGTGACAAGGTGTTTTTTGAGTGTCTTGAAAGAACGTGCTGATTGAGGGAAGAATCGCAGGTAAGGTGGCCTCTACTGTTGCACGTATCTCACACACACCATCGATTTTGTGACTGTCTAAGTAGGCTAGTGTTTTAGAGCAACAGTTCAGCCAATAGCAGAGATGGCATCTTGATGGATGACTGCTGCCGTCACTCAGGTTATAGAGGACAGCTCTGACATAGGATCAGAGACTGAGACATCAGATACTGAGACACCATCTGAGGGATAGGACAATGGCGCGGACTCTGGGAGTGATTTTTCAGTCGGAGGAGTCCCATTTGATGACTCCTCTTCCAGTAAATTATGAGGGAGGTGATGAGGACAGTCCTGCTGTCCCTTCGCAAGCACAGTCTGTGCAACGGGGTAATAGTGGGTTAGCCCAACCCAGAGAGCAGGTGAATGCGGCGGCAAGCAGAGAGAGAGAGTGCTCTCTTGGGAGCTCCCCAATTTAGTTCAGCCCCAAATTCCACCACCCAAATCGTATTGTGGAGACATCAAAATGATCTTTCACAAAACAAACTGGTTTTGTAAGGCAGGCACCTGTGTTTTTGGTCCTGGGTTCGGCGGCCATATAGAGAAACATACTAAACCCAAACATTTCTGGAAACTAGACATTCGGGGGAGTCCACAGAGGTGTGACTTGTGTGGATTCCCCAAAGTTTTCTTACCCAGAATACCCTGCAAAGCTGAAATGTTGAATAAAAACTCTATTTTTCTCGCATTTCTGTCACACAAACTACAGGAATATGCTGGGATCCACAAAATTCCTACCACCCAGTGATTCCTCACCTGTCCTGATAAAAACACTACCCCACTTGAGTGCCTATACCTAGTGCCTGCGTCAGGAATGGATTACCTCAGGGTCAACAGCTGCCTCATGTAAGGACCAACATTGACCGTTGTGTGATCTATTCCTGTTGCGGGTACCAGGCCAACACACACAAGTGAGGTACCATTTTTATTGGGAGACTTCGGGGAACGCTGGGTGGAAGGAAATTTGTGGCTCCTCTCAGATTCCAGAACTTTCTGTCACCTAAATGTGAGGAAAAAGTGTTTTTTTGGCCACATTTTGAGGTTTGCAAAGGATTCTGGGTAACAGAACCTGGTCAGAGCCCCACAAGTTACCATATCTTGGATTCCCCTAGGTCTCTAGTTTTTAAAAATGCACAGGTTTGGTAGGTTTCCCTAGGTGCCGGCTGAGCTAGAGGCCAAAATCTACAGGTAAACACTTTGCAAAGAACACCTCTGTTTTCTGTCAAAAAATGGGATGTGTCCACGTTGTGTTTTGGGGCATTTCCTGTTGTGGGCGCTAGGCCTACCCACACAAGTGAGGTATCAATTTTATCGGGAGACTTGGGGGACCACTGAGTGGAAGGAAATTTGTGGCTCCTCTCAGATTCCAGAACTTTCTGTCCCCGAAAAGTGAGGAAAATGTTGTTTTTTAGCCAAATTTTGAGGTTTGCAACGGATTCTGGGTAACAGAACCTGGTCAGAGCCCCACAAGTTACCCCATCTTGGATTCCCCTAGGTGTCTAGTTTTCAAAAATGCCAAGGTTTGCTAAGTTTCCCTTGGTGCCGGCTGAGCTAGAGGCCAAAATACACAGCTAGGCACTTTGCAAAAAACAGGTCTGTTTTCTTTGGGAAAATGTGATGTGTCCACGTTGTGTTTTGGAGCATAACCTGTCGCGGGCGCTAGGCCTACCCACACAAGTGAGGTACCATTTGTATCGGGAGACTTGGGGGAACGCTGGGTAGAAGGAACTTTGTGGCTCCTCTCAGATTCCAGAACTTTCTGTCCCCGAAATGTGAGGAAAATGTGTTTTTTTAGCCAAATTTTGAGATTTGCAAAGGATTCTGGGTAACAGAACCTGGTCAGAGCCCCACACGTTACCCCATCTTGGATTCCCCTAGGTGTCTAGTTTTAAAAAATGCCAGGGTTTGCTAGGTTTCCCTTGGTGCCGGCTGAGCTAGAGGCCAAAATCCACAGCTAGGCGGTCTGTTTTCTTTGGGAAAATGTGATGTGTCCACGTTGTGTTTTGGGGCATAACCTGTTGCAGGCGCTAGGCCTACCCACACAAGTGAGGTACCATTTTTATCGGGAGACTTGGGGGAACGCTGGGTAGAAGGAAATTTGTGGCTCCTCTCAGATTCCAGAACTTTCTGTCACCGAAATTTGAGGAAAAAGTGTTTTTTTGGCCAAATTTTGAGGTTTGCATAGGATTCTGGGTAACAGAACCTGGTGAGAGCCCCACAAGTCACCCCATCCTGGATTCCCCTAGGTGTCTAGTTTTCAAAAATGCACAGGTTTGGTAGGCTTCCCTAGGTCCCGGCCGAGCTAGAGGCCAAAATCTACTGCTAGGCACTTTGCAAAAAACACGTCAGATTTTAATGTAAAAATGTGATGTGTCCATGTTGCGTTTCCTGTCGCGAGCATTAGGCCTACCCACGCAAGTGAGGTACCATTTTGATCGGGAAACTTGGGGAACACAGAATAGGAAAACAAGTGTTATTGCCCCTTGTCTTTCTCTACATTTTTCCATCCAAATATAAGATTGTGTAAAAAAGAAGTCTATTTGAGAAATGGCCTGTAATTCACATGCTAGTATGGGCACCCCGGAATTCAGAGATGTGCATATAACCACTGCTTCTCAACACCTTATCTTATGCCCATTTTGGAAATGCAAAGGTTTTCTTGATACCTATTTTTCACTCTTTATAATTCAGCAAATGAATTGCTGTATACCCGGTATAGAATGAAAACCCATTGCAAGGTGCACCTCATTTATTGGCTCTGGGTACCTAGGGATCTTGATGAACCTACAAGCCCTATATATCCTCGCAACCGGAAGAGTCCAGCACACGTAACAGTATATTGCTTTAAAAAATCTGACATTACAGGAAAAAGTTACAGAGTAAAACGTGGAGAAAAATGGCTGTTTTTTTCAGCTCACTTTCAATATTGTTTTTATTTCAGCTGTTATTTTCTGTAGGAAAACCTTGTTGGATCTACACAAATGACCCCTTGCTGAATACAGAATTTTGTCTACTTTTCAGAAATGTTTAGCTTTCTGGGATCCAGCATTGGTTTCACACCCATTCCTGTCACTAACTGTAAGGAGGCTGAAAGCACCAAAAATAGTAGAAATGGGGTATGTCCCAGTAAAATGCCAAAATCGTGTTGAAAAATGTGGTTTTCTAATTCAAGTCTGCCCGTGCCGGAAAGGTGGGAATATGGTGGTTTTAGCACTAGAAACCCTTTGTTGATGCCATTTTCAAGGAAAAAAACACAAGCCTTCTTCGGCAGCCCTTTTTTCCCTTTTTCACTGTATTTTGGCTAATTTCTTGGTCTCCTCCAGGGAAAACCACAAACTCTGGGTACCATTAGAATCCCTAGGATGTTGTAAAAAAAGGACGCAAATTTGGCGTGGATAGCTTATGTGGGCAAAAAGTAATAAAGGCCTAAGCCCAAACTACCCCAAATAGCAAAAAAAAGGGCTCAGTACTGGGGGAGAATGGGGGAGGGGAGGCCCAGCAGCTAAGAGGTTAATGATGTAAATTATAATGATGATTATTTATAAGAGTATACAGTGCACAGCTTGGTGGTTGAGGAATATCGATATGACTTGAATCCCATATAGAACATGTAGGATAAACGGTGGAGCAATCGGAAAAGCGAGGGTGTGTGTTGGAATTTTACTCAGGTCTGGCTCCATTGCATGGCTTAGTAAACTGATGATTTTTTATGTTGAATGTAATTGTTTGATGGAAAGTTGCATTTTCTGAATAAATGTGTAGGAAGTTGGCTCTGTATGTGCTATTTCAAAGTAAGGAATAGCATGCACAGAGTCCAAGGGTTCCCCTTAGAGGTAAACTAGTGGTAAAAATAGATAATGCTAATGCTCTATTTTGTGGTAGTGTGGTCGAGCAGTAGGCTTATCCAAGGAGTAGTGTTAAGCATTTGTTGCACATACACAAGACAATAAATGAGGTACACACACTCAGAGACAAATCCAGCCAATAGGTTTTTATATAGAAAAATATCTTTTCTTAGTTTATTTTAAGAACCACAGGTTCAAATTCTACATGTAATATCTCATTCGAAAGGTATTGCAGGTAAGTACTTTAGGAACTTCAAATCATCAAAATTGCATGTATACTTTTCAAGTTATTGACAAATAGCTGTTTTGAAAGTGGACACTTAGTGCAATTTTCACAGTTCCTGGGGGAGGTAAGTATTTGTTAGGTTAACCAGGTAAGTAGGACACTTACAGGGTTCAGTTCTTGGTCCAAGGTAGCCCACCGTTGGGGGTTCAGAGCAACCCCAAAGTCACCACACCAGCAGCTCAGGGCCGGTCAGGTGCAGAGTTCCAAGTGGTGCCCAAAACACATAGGCTAGAATGGAGAGAAGGGGGTGCCCCGGTTCCGGCCTGCTTGCAGGTAAGTACCCGCGTCTTCGGAGGGCAGACCAGGGGGGTTTTGTAGGGCACCGGGGGGGACACAAGTCCACACAGAAATTTCACCCTCAGCAGCGCGGGGGCGGCCGGGTGCAGTGTAGAAGCAAGCGTCGGGTTTTCAATGTTAGTCTATGAGAGACCTCGGGATCTCTTCAGCGCTGCAGACAGGCAAGGGGGGGATTCCTCGGGGAAACCTCCACTTGGGTAAGGGAGAGGGACTCCTGGGGGTCACTTCTCCGGTGAAAGTCCGGTCCTTCGGGTCCTGGGGGCTGCGGATGCAGGGTCTCTCCCAGGCGTCGGGACTTTAGGTTCAAGGAGTCGCGGTCAGGGGAAGCCTCGGGATTCCCTCTGCAGGCGGCGCTGTGGGGGCTCAGGGGGGACAGGTTTTGGTACTCACAGTATCAGAGTAGTCCTGGGGTCCCTCCTGAGGTGTTGGATCGCCACCAGCCGAGTCGGGGTCGCCGGGTGCAGTGTTGCAAGTCTCACGCTTCTTGCGGGGAGCTTGCAGGGTTCTTTAAAGTTGCTGGAAGCAAAGTTGCAGCTTTTCTTGGAGCAGGTCCGCTGTCCTCGGGAGTTTCTTGTCTTTTCGAAGCAGGGGCAGTCCTCAGAGGATGTCGAGGTCGCTGGTCCCTTTGGAAGGCGTCGCTGGAGCAGGATCTTTGGAAGGCAGGAGACAGGCCGGTGAGTTTCTGGAGCCAAGGCAGTTGTCGTCTTCTGGTCTTCCGCTGCAGGGGTTTTCAGCTGGGCAGTCCTTCTTCTTGTAGTTGCAGGAATCTAATTTTCTAGGGTTCAGGGTAGCCCTTAAATACTAAATTTAAGGGCGTGTTTAGGTCTGGGGGGTTAGTAGCCAATGGCTACTAGCCCTGAGGGTGGGTACACCCTCTTTGTGCCTCCTCCCAAGGGGAGGGGGTCACAATCCTAACCCTATTGGGGGAATCCTCCATCTGCAAGATGGAGGATCTCTAAAAGTCAGAGTCACCTCAGCTCAGGACACCTTAGGGGCTGTCCTGACTGGCCAGTGACTCCTCCTTGTTTTTCTCATTATTTTCTCCGGCCTTGCCGCCAAAAGTGGGGCCTGGCCGGAGGGGGCGGGCAACTCCACTAGCTGGAGTGTCCTGCTGGGTTGGCACAAAGGAGGTGAGCCTTTGAGGCTCACCGCCAGGTGTGACAATTCCTGCCTGGGGGAGGTGTTAGCATCTCCACCCAGTGCAGGCTTTGTTACTGGCCTCAGAGTGACAAAGGCACTCTCCCCATGGGGCCAGCAACATGTCTCGGTTTGTGGCAGGCTGCTAAAACTAGTCAGCCTACACAGATAGTCGGTTAAGTTTCAGGGGGCACCTCTAAGGTGCCCTCTGGGGTGTATTTTACAATAAAATGTACACTGGCATCAGTGTGCATTTATTGTGCTGAGAAGTTTGATACCAAACTTCCCAGTTTTCAGTGTAGCCATTATGGTGCTGTGGAGTTCGTGTTTGACAGACTCCCAGACCATATACTCTTATGGCTACCCTGCACTTACAATGTCTAAGGTTTTGTTTAGACACTGTAGGGGTACCATGCTCATGCACTGGTACCCTCACCTATGGTATAGTGCACCCTGCCTTAGGGCTGTAAGGCCTGCTAGAGGGGTGTCTTACCTATACTGCATAGGCAGTGAGAGGCTGGCATGGCACCCTGAGGGGAGTGCCATGTCGACTTACTCATTTTGTTCTCACTAGCACACACAGGCTTGTAAGCAGTGTGTCTGTGCTGAGTGAGGGGTCTCTAGGGTGGCATAAGACATGCTGCAGCCCTTAGAGACCTTCCTTGGCATCAGGGCCCTTGGTACTAGAAGTACCAGTTACAAGGGACTTATCTGAGTGCCAGGGTGTGCCAATTGTGGATACAATGGTACATTTTAGGTGAAGGAACACTGGTGCTGGGGCCTGGTTAGCAGGGTCCCAGCACTCTTCTCAGTCAAGTCAGCATCAGTATCAGGCAAAAAGTGGGGGGTAACTGCAACAGGGAGCCATTTCTTTACACAAGCCCCCCCCAGCCCACAGGCCAGGAGACTCAGCCCAAGCTGGGAGAGTCTTCCTAGTCTGTCAGGCGAGGAAGAGTAGGAGAAATAGGCTGGTTAGTTGCAGGGCCTACTCTGCCTTACATCCTTCTGTTCAGGTCATTCCCTTTGGGGAACTGACCTACTTCCACAGTGATAGGACCTAGTCTGAATTGCCTCTTGTCTGCCTCTTCAATGTCTCCACCCATTCTTTCTGTTTTGGTCTTAGAGGTATCCACCTCTGCTAACCTTATCTTGGCCAGGGTTACCCCTAGCTTACCCAGAGAGGTTACCCAGAGCTGGAGTAACCCCACCATGACCAATAGGGTCAGGGGGCCTAACTTGCTATTTGGCATGGGGTCAGACCACCATGCTAAGGATAGTGCAGCCATAAAGGCTAACACCCAGCAGAGGCCACTGACAGCTGTCAGTGCCCAGAACCACACCTTTAGCTCTTCACCTAAAAGGGAAGGGGCTAAGTCACAGGCCTCTTTGGGTTCAGGTTGCCTGTCTGCTGTATTAGAGTGGGGGGTTACCACATCTTGTAGTAAACACCCTTCTTCCACTCTTTCTTCTGTTAGCTGAGGAGCCACCCACTCAGGTTTAACAGTTGCCTGACTAGCCAGGACTTCTTGTGGGTCAGGTTGGACTTTATCAGGGCCATTTTTGGAGTTCTCCCCTACTGGAGCAGAATCTCCTTGGCTTGCTGTAACCTTGGCTAAAGGTTGTCCACCCTTCCTACTCTGTTTTCTTTTCTTCTTCTTCTGGGGCCTGCTGGCATTTACTGCAGAGGCAGGACTTCCAGAATCCTTGGGAGAGGACTGGCACTGGACCAGTTCCTCTCTTGGGCTCTGACTAACCTCTGGGTAGTCATTTCCAAGGAGACAATCAAGGGGGAGGTCTGTACTGACTACTACCCTTCTCCAGCTAAGAGTGCCACCCACTTCTATGGGCACTAAAGCCACAGGCCTCTTAGTGACCCTGTCTAGGCTAACTCTTACCCTGGCCGTCTCACCTGGGATGTACTGGTTTGAGAGCACCAGCCTGTCATGCACAATAGTGTGACTGGCACAAGTGTCTCTCAGGGCAGTGGTTGGGATTCCATTCACCAGTAGGTGGTGGAAGTGTCTACTTCCCTCTGGAATCTCCAACTCACCTGTTGGGCCCTGTTTCCAGTTGAAGGCTAGGAAGACCTCCTCATCTGAGGAGTCATCTCCCATGGCTACACTGGTTACCCCAGGAATTTTGTTCTGGGGTTTGTTTTTGGGACAAGAAGTGTCCTTGGTGTGGTGCCCAGACTGTTTACAGTTGTGGCACCAGGCCTTAGTGGCATCCCAGTTCTTACCCTGGTACCCACCTTTGTTTTGGGTTGTGTCTTGGGGCCCACCCACCTGTTCTGGTTTTTGGGGGCCTACAGAGGACTCTTTTTCTTTGTTTCTAGTGTCACCCACTTTCTCCTGGGGAGTTTTTGTAACCCCTTTCTTTTGGTCACCCCCAGTGGAAGTTTTGGTTACCCTAGTCTTGACCCAGTGGTCTGCCTTCTTTCCCAATTCTTGGGGAGAAATTGGACCTAGGTCTACCAGATACTGATGCAACTTTTCATTGAAGCAGTTACTTAAAATGTGTTCTTTCATAAACAAATTATAAAGCCCAACATAGTCACACACTTCATTTCCAGTTAACCAACCATCTAGTGTTTTTACTGAGTAGTCTACAAAATCAACCCAGGTCTGGCTCGAGGATTTTTGAGCCCCCCTGAATCTAATTCTATACTCCTCAGTGGAGAATCCAAAGCCCTCAATCAGGGTACCCTTCATGAGGTCATAAGATTCTGCATCTTTTCCAGAGAGTGTGAGGAGTCTATCCCTAC
The DNA here is from genome assembly GCF_031143425.1 of Pleurodeles waltl. Classification (NCBI taxonomy): domain Eukaryota; kingdom Metazoa; phylum Chordata; class Amphibia; order Caudata; family Salamandridae; genus Pleurodeles; species Pleurodeles waltl. The sequence continues at coordinate 295,541,813 of NC_090439.1, read as the reverse complement.
ACTTTCCTGTGAACATTTCCCAAAGGAGAGCACCCCAGTGAGATCTGTTCACTTTTCTGGTTACACAAGCCCTCTCAAAAGCTGTGAACCATTTGGTGATGTCATCACCATCTTCATATTTAGTTACAATCCCTTTAGGGATTTTCAACATGTCAGGAGAATCTCTGACCCTATTTATGTTGCTGCCACCATTGATGGGTCCTAGGCCCATCTCTTGTCTTTCCCTCTCTATGGCTAGGATCTGTCTTTCCAAAGCCAATCTTTTGGCCATCCTGGCTAACTGGATGTCCTCTTCACTGGGGCTATCCTCAGTGATTTCAGAGGTGTTGGTCTCTCCTGTGAGGGAACCAGCATCTCTGACTATTATTTTTGGAGTCAGGGTTTGAGGGACCCTGTTCTCCCTAGATAGGACTGGTAGGGGGGAATTGTCCTCCAAGTCACTATCCTCTTCCTCTGAGTTGCCACCCTCAGAGGGGTTGGCCTTTTCAAACTCTGCCAAAAGCTCCTGGAGCTGTATTTTGGTAGGTTTGGGGCCCATTGTTATTTTCTTTATTTTACAGAGTGACCTTAGCTCCCTCATCTTAAGATGGAGGTAAGGTGTGGTGTCGAGTTCCACCACAGTCACATCTGTGCTAGACATTTTGCTTCTAAAAGTTGGAATACTTTTTAAGAATCTACAACTGGTTCTAGAATCTAATTCAAACTTTTACAAACTTTTAAACTCTAAAAGAAATGCTAAACAGGGACTTAACACACAAGGCCCTAGCAGGACTTTTAAGAATTTAGAAAACTTTTCAAATTGCAAAAATCAATTTCTAATGACAATTTTGGAATTTGTCGTGTGATCAGGTATTGGCTGAGTAGTCCAGCAAATGCAAAGTCTTGTACCCCACCGCTGATCCACCAATGTAGGAAGTTGGCTCTGTATGTGCTATTTCAAAGTAAGGAATAGCATGCACAGAGTCCAAGGGTTCCCCTTAGAGGTAAACTAGTGGTAAAAATAGATAATGCTAATGCTCTATTTTGTGGTAGTGTGGTCGAGCAGTAGGCTTATCCAAGGAGTAGTGTTAAGCATTTGTTGCACATACACAAGACAATAAATGAGGTACACACACTCAGAGACAAATCCAGCCAATAGGTTTTTATATAGAAAAATATCTTTTCTTAGTTTATTTTAAGAACCACAGGTTCAAATTCTACATGTAATATCTCATTCGAAAGGTATTGCAGGTAAGTACTTTAGGAACTTCAAATCATCAAAATTGCATGTATACTTTTCAAGTTATTGACAAATAGCTGTTTTGAAAGTGGACACAGTGCAATTTTCACAGTTCCTGGGGGAGGTAAGTATTTGTTAGGTTAACCAGGTAAGTAGGACACTTACAGGGTTCAGTTCTTGGTCCAAGGTAGCCCACCGTTGGGGGTTCAGAGCAACCCCAAAGTCACCACACCAGCAGCTCAGGGCCGGTCAGGTGCAGAGTTCCAAGTGGTGCCCAAAACACATAGGCTAGAATGGAGAGAAGGGGGTGCCCCGGTTCCGGCCTGCTTGCAGGTAAGTACCCGCGTCTTCGGAGGGCAGACCAGGGGGGTTTTGTAGGGCACCGGGGGGGACACAAGTCCACACAGAAATTTCACCCTCAGCAGCGCGGGGGCGGCCGGGTGCAGTGTAGAAGCAAGCGTCGGGTTTTCAATGTTAGTCTATGAGAGACCTCGGGATCTCTTCAGCGCTGCAGACAGGCAAGGGGGGGATTCCTCGGGGAAACCTCCACTTGGGTAAGGGAGAGGGACTCCTGGGGGTCACTTCTCCGGTGAAAGTCCGGTCCTTCGGGTCCTGGGGGCTGCGGATGCAGGGTCTCTCCCAGGCGTCGGGACTTTAGGTTCAAGGAGTCGCGGTCAGGGGAAGCCTCGGGATTCCCTCTGCAGGCGGCGCTGTGGGGGCTCAGGGGGGACAGGTTTTGGTACTCACAGTATCAGAGTAGTCCTGGGGTCCCTCCTGAGGTGTTGGATCGCCACCAGCCGAGTCGGGGTCGCCGGGTGCAGTGTTGCAAGTCTCACGCTTCTTGCGGGGAGCTTGCAGGGTTCTTTAAAGTTGCTGGAAGCAAAGTTGCAGCTTTTCTTGGAGCAGGTCCGCTGTCCTCGGGAGTTTCTTGTCTTTTCGAAGCAGGGGCAGTCCTCAGAGGATGTCGAGGTCGCTGGTCCCTTTGGAAGGCGTCGCTGGAGCAGGATCTTTGGAAGGCAGGAGACAGGCCGGTGAGTTTCTGGAGCCAAGGCAGTTGTCGTCTTCTGGTCTTCCGCTGCAGGGGTTTTCAGCTGGGCAGTCCTTCTTCTTGTAGTTGCAGGAATCTAATTTTCTAGGGTTCAGGGTAGCCCTTAAATACTAAATTTAAGGGCGTGTTTAGGTCTGGGGGGTTAGTAGCCAATGGCTACTAGCCCTGAGGGTGGGTACACCCTCTTTGTGCCTCCTCCCAAGGGGAGGGGGTCACAATCCTAACCCTATTGGGGGAATCCTCCATCTGCAAGATGGAGGATCTCTAAAAGTCAGAGTCACCTCAGCTCAGGACACCTTAGGGGCTGTCCTGACTGGCCAGTGACTCCTCCTTGTTTTTCTCATTATTTTCTCCGGCCTTGCCGCCAAAAGTGGGGCCTGGCCGGAGGGGGCGGGCAACTCCACTAGCTGGAGTGTCCTGCTGGGTTGGCACAAAGGAGGTGAGCCTTTGAGGCTCACCGCCAGGTGTGACAATTCCTGCCTGGGGGAGGTGTTAGCATCTCCACCCAGTGCAGGCTTTGTTACTGGCCTCAGAGTGACAAAGGCACTCTCCCCATGGGGCCAGCAACATGTCTCGGTTTGTGGCAGGCTGCTAAAACTAGTCAGCCTACACAGATAGTCGGTTAAGTTTCAGGGGGCACCTCTAAGGTGCCCTCTGGGGTGTATTTTACAATAAAATGTACACTGGCATCAGTGTGCATTTATTGTGCTGAGAAGTTTGATACCAAACTTCCCAGTTTTCAGTGTAGCCATTATGGTGCTGTGGAGTTCGTGTTTGACAGACTCCCAGACCATATACTCTTATGGCTACCCTGCACTTACAATGTCTAAGGTTTTGTTTAGACACTGTAGGGGTACCATGCTCATGCACTGGTACCCTCACCTATGGTATAGTGCACCCTGCCTTAGGGCTGTAAGGCCTGCTAGAGGGGTGTCTTACCTATACTGCATAGGCAGTGAGAGGCTGGCATGGCACCCTGAGGGGAGTGCCATGTCGACTTACTCATTTTGTTCTCACTAGCACACACAGGCTTGTAAGCAGTGTGTCTGTGCTGAGTGAGGGGTCTCTAGGGTGGCATAAGACATGCTGCAGCCCTTAGAGACCTTCCTTGGCATCAGGGCCCTTGGTACTAGAAGTACCAGTTACAAGGGACTTATCTGAGTGCCAGGGTGTGCCAATTGTGGATACAATGGTACATTTTAGGTGAAGGAACACTGGTGCTGGGGCCTGGTTAGCAGGGTCCCAGCACTCTTCTCAGTCAAGTCAGCATCGGTATCAGGCAAAAAGTGGGGGGTAACTGCAACAGGGAGCCATTTCTTTACAAAATGCATTTGCCTGACTGAGGGGGTGATTAAAATTGCCTAGCCCGAAATTACTATTTTACTGCATGGAGTATGAGGTTAATTTGCATGAAAACAAAATATGGGGCGTTATTTTATTTTGGGAGAAATGCTGAATGATATTCAATGTGAGGTAATTAAAGACGTTCTAAATATAATCGCTATATCAGGACATTATGTTTCTGGTGACTGTACTACTTCTAGTGGCAGCGCTGACACACAATGGAGTCGCCACTCGCTGAGATAGAATCAATAACCCCACTCGGTACCTGAAAGATGTGCTAATCGGATTTAGCAGCGTGGCCAAGGTTCCCGCTCCGCCACCGCAGAAGGGACGGCCGGAGGCAGGCGCTCACCTCTGGCTTTGTGCGGGGCACCTGATGTGCTTAGCTATTCTTGCTGAACACGTCTGTTCAAATTGGAAGTAAATGAACAGAAAGCAGTCCCTCCGCTTGCAAGGGCTGTAGGGGTGGCTTTTACCAGGACAATGAGGATATTACAAGAGAGGCCTTTTAATCCAATTCAATTTAGCAAAGGGTCGATGGCAGCCGGCTTTCATTAATGTGCAGATAAATACGATGACAAAAAGCCCAGGCCTTGCACTGCACTTATTAAACGGGTATAGGCACCTTTGTTCCGTGCTTATTAGCCACGAGCAGAGCTGCGCCATGCCAACAGAGTCACAGCTACCTTTACCAAGAACTGAGCTTACCACACATGCCAAAAGAGTTCCTCCTCTCACACATCGGGCTTAGACATAGAATCTATTTCTCAGCCTTGGGCACAGAGCATAGAATACTATCAACGAGGTGTAATCGGTCTTTGAAAGAACCATTTTAGAGGGAGGTAGCGAAACGTTTCAGCGTTCACTGTAGAAAACCTGCGCCACAGTGGTTCAGTATCAGTAGAAGGGCTGGCACTAGGTATGGGCAGTGTGGGAAGCTGCCCAGGGCCCTGCACTATGCCAACTATAATAGGGGCCCGCACCAGAGCGACACAGCTAGGTCATGACACATCCTTCCTCTTGCGACCCATACCCATGTGTCATGTTGCAGTTGTGCCGTGAGAGGAGTCCCCCCCCTCTAAGCCTCTCAGCCATGGTGTAAAGGCAACAGGATCTAGGGGAGGGTTGGGCTCTCCTCTGGGCCCATCCGCAAGGAGACACATTCTGTACGGTTGTCCTGCAATCCGGCCTCCTGCCCCGTAGCCCATACAGAGGCACCAGGACATCCGTTGTCCCTTTAGTTCCCCAGCAGTTTTAACCCTCCCAAACGATAAGCAACTCTCACACCTTCAGTCCTTTATAAGCTAATAAAGTGGTGCTTGTGGGCGGCTGAGAGGGAGGGGCTGCAGTCAATGACAGGCCTGCACAAAGCAGTTCCAGGAGCAGGGTCATCCATTGAGGTACAAATAACCCTAAATGTGAACATCTACGTGCAAATTAGAGGGGTCTCCTACATTCCCTTTCTGCCTGGGGACCCAAAATTCCTAGCACCGTCTCTGATTGGTATTACATTGGTAAATTGGCATTACATTGGATCCCAGCAATGGTGAGTCAGAAAGAGCAACTACCCCCATTGAAATAGCCCCTCCTTCTGAGTGAGCCAGGGAATGAGCTCGGAAAAGCCATCTGGGGCAAATATTATTAACGCACTTGGCAGTTTTTGCGACAGGTGGGCAATTCCACATGTCAATTTCGGGATCATGTGTGGTTTCTGATTTACAGAAGGGTAAAACAGCAGGCTTTCCAAAAGTTTTACATGTTTTTCCACGCAAATTCCTCTGAATTACGCAAACTTGTGTGCGGAAAATTCACACGTCTTAGCACAAAATGCACTTGAACTCATAATGTCAATTTGATTGGAAATGTTGTGATATTTATTGCTCCTGGTATAATCCCATACCCCGTGGTTCATCAGTCGTGAGTTTGCCACTAAAAAGGGGACATACTGTGGAGCTGTTATTGCTTTCCACTAAAAGTTTTGCAATATTTCCTATGCCTTATTTCACCCAATCAGTTCTGGCAGGCCTCACCAACCAAAATGTACCTGCAGTGTCAACTTTATCGCACATGGTGTCTACTGGGTGTAATAAACTTCACACAATTGTAAGTGTGCTCCTCGTCCCACTATGAAGTTGCATAATGCCTTCTGTCAGGTGAGTCAAGGAGTTGGGTAAATACCACACTTCAGCCGTCTGTAAGTGCAATGTGAGGTTTACTGTCCACCAGCACAGTAATTTGCAGTGTGCTATGCCCATTGTTAGACTTGCCAGTCTTAGGGTTGTCTTCCTCTAAACTTTTTGCCTACTCCCCTTCTGTTCTGTGGCCGTAGGACTCAGAGCATTTAACACCTGCTAACCAGTGCTTGTGATCACTCCCTAAACATGGTAAAATGTGTGTACACCGGATGGCGTATTTAATTTATGTATAGGTTCCTAGTAAAATGGTATGCCATATACCAAGGCTGGTAAATCACAGTCTACTGATGGATCTGCAGCACTTATTGTGCCACCACTTAAGTAGCCTCTTAAACTTGTGTCAGGCTTGCCATTTGCAGCCTGTAGTGTTGTTTAAGCTGCCAATTCGATTTGGAAAGATAATCACAATTGCCAGGTCCCAAACTCTCTTTTTAATACATAGAAGTCACCTGTAAGGTAGGCTCTAAACAGCCCAAAGGGCAGGGTGTACTGTGAATAAAAAAGCTGGACATGTACAAGTTTTACGTGTTCTGGTAGCGAAAAACTCACAAATTCATATTTCACTATTATGAGACCTACCTCTCTTGTAGCATACTTTACCTTATTACAATTAGTAATTGGGAACATTATTTGGAGGTTGGTAGAAATGTCATATTTTGTGTCTAAAGAGTTGTAATTTAAAATCCTCTTTAATGGTAAAGTGGGATTTTAAGCTCCAATTCTGAAAATATTTATTTTAGAAAAAATGCTTTTTCTTGTCCTAGCCATTTGGTGCATGCAACCTGTTTCCTAGTTCACATGACTAGGTGGAGATGATAGTTGGCCTCCGTATTTCCCTCCAGACAGCCACACAATAGAGAGACTGGTTGTTGGCAGGATGGGCATCCAAGGCAGCATGGGGGTGGATCTGTGCACAGCTCTACTTGCACTTCAAAGACACTGTGTCAGCTCACACCCAAAGAACTTCACGCTAGTCTATTGTGCGTGCAGACAGTCAGGGGCCAGAGCAGGGAGGCAGAACATTCCAGACACTTCTGTGTGGGTAAAACTCCAGAAATGTCTTCCACTTTAAAGGGGCATCATGTATTTGAATGGGGCTCTCAGACCCACTCTTCAGTTCACTCTCGGAAATACAGAAGGACTACCACGAGACTGCAGTGCTGCATGTGGCCTGCTGCGTACTTCAGAGGACTGCCCTGATGCAGCAAGAGGACTTCCCTGTTGTCTGCTCAATCTCAAGACTTTCAGAGTGACTCTAGGAGCTAGTAGGCTGGCCTCCTGATCAGAGCCTCAGAGACAGAAAAAGCTCCAACCATCTTGAACCCACACCTTGACCCAGCCTGATTGAGTCCTGATTCTGCAAGTGGTGCCCCATCAGTACTGGACTCCTGTAAGTGGTGCTAAAGTTATCCAGATAGCCCACATACACAACCTGGGAGTTGGACAATTTTCTGCCAAAAAGTGTTCTGAGACCCAGAAGAGACCAGAACCTACCTGCTCACTGATCTGCCCAAGGTGCACCACCAGGTGGCCCGACTTTGCGGTCGCTACCTCTAAATTCTTCCCCACAGCAGCAAATCCTATTCAGCGGCTCCCCGCAGAAGTAGCATCCAGCCTCGTGGAGTCCTTGTCAACTACAGCCTTCAGCTTTGCCCTACCTGCGATTTATGACTTCTATAAAAGAGACTACAGGCCATATTTATGGCCTGGTTTGCATTGCTCTTGCACCACGAACTGTGGTGGAAGAGCGATGCAAACCTTAAGTGAGATTTATGAAGCTATGCAAGCCCATCTTGTGAGTCCCTGAGTGGCTTCATAAATTAAGAGTAAGGCAAGGCAGCGCAAATTGCTGTGTTACATTAGTCTGCACCAGGGAGGCGCTTTCATTGGTGGTGCATGGGTGATAGCATGCAGCATACCTGGATTTTGACACATTCCCATATTTATACGAAATTGTAAACATGGGAATGTGCCACAAAGATACACCTCCAGGAGAGACTTACCTAGGATAAATGTCTCTTCATTTTGCCTCTTTCTATATCTGCTTCATTCTGCAGCACACATAGAAAGAGGAAAAAACATCTTGGCACTTGGCATGGGCAGTACAGGGGCCCCAGGGACAGCCCTGTTGCACTTTTCACTGCCCGAATTACTCCCGACTATGAGCTGGCGTAAATGTTGTGATGAGTTTTCCACTGGGCCAGCAGAAAACTCATAATAGGGCCTGTGGGTGGAAAAGCAGAGTGGCAGTTTTCTGACCCAATAAGTTTGGCGGGCGGCCTCCGCCACCCACCAAACTCATAATAATGGCCTATGTGTCTGTAAGAAATTGGGTTACTGAGTGAGGTGGTGAAACCCTTTCCATGCAGAAACCACATTTCTTCTCAAGGTGAAGTCAAAAGCAAACCCTAAATTAACCTGTGCTCAACCCTCAGGTAGCTTGGGACTGAGCAGTCAGGCTTAACTCAGAGGCAATGCAAAGTATTAGTGCAACATTTCAAACAGTAACATATTGAAAACACACAACCCACAACAGATTTAGAACAATAGAGTATTTTTTAATAAATAAAATGAGACCAAAACGACAAACATCGAATCAGTAGAACCAGAGATACTGAGTTGTAAAGATTCTAGTTAAAATAGTACCAAAAGGTGTAAAGGACCAACTGTGGCTATCTGGTCATGCCGGACCAGGACAAAGTCACAAGTTCGGGCTGATCACGATGGAGTACAGGCCAGCTACCAGGACCCAGTTATTCCTGTTGAAAAAAAGTGCCTTCAATCCTTGTGTGTGGAGTGTTGCGAGGATCCATGCTGAAGATGTGTTACACAGCTGAAGCGATGCATCAGTTCTGAGATACAGCAAGGCTGCAGTGTGAGGTCCTGTTACATCTTTGTTGAAGAGCCCGATGACGAGGGCTTGCAATGTGAAGTTGGGAATGCACTGCACAGTCGGGATGATGCGTTGAATCTGAGGAGCTGCGAGGCTGTGATGCGGAGTCCATCGTCATTGTTGAGGCTGCCGTTGATGAGGAATGCAAGAACCTGTACCGAGGATGTGTTGTACTGCAACAGTTCAGATGCGGTGGTGGGCTGCAATTCTGATCTTTGCGACTGCTCCTATCCATGCAGGTGTGGCTCATGGTTGTGCCACACAGCAGGAGATGTGTCAGTTCTGCTGGGTTCACAGAGGGTGTCAGAGCACCTTCAGCCCACTTCTGAAGGTCCAGGGCTAGGATGGCACTACTCAGCAGGGTACACTCACAGATGGCAGAGTCCCATGTGCTGGTGCAAGGTTGTTAAAGCCTTCTGATTAATCATTTTTGTATGTGTCTGGATTATTTATCTTTGGTGACCACTTAATTTATGCCTAAATAACTGTAGAAATAATAGCATCTTACCTTAAAGATCATTGATACCCTGCTTCCTGAGGGGTTTTGGGTTGCCTATCCTCTTTGTGGTAACTCTCTAAAAGTGGCATTTCCAAAATTGTAATTTAAAATCCAATTTCACCTTAAATTAGGATTTTAATGCCAGGAATAGGGTCCCCAAGGTGTGAGAAAGTGTCATGAGTGATGTCATAAATGATGTCACAGACATGTCATGAGTGATGTAATACATTAGGTCATTGCAGTGCATTGCAGGGGAGTAAGTTATAGTTAGCTCTGCCTAACTGTATTGCTACTTTAACCTTTGTTACTTTTCAGTGAATGTGTGTGTATATAAGTTACCTACTGGCAGTCGCCAGTGGGCAATTATAGTTAGGACCGTTTTTTTCACACACAGGGCATTTTTTGTTTTGCCAATAACTTTAGGGCAGTTTGACAAATCCTAGCAAAATGTTCCAGACTTATACTTTGGCCAGTTCAGCTGCTGTCTTGAAAGTTTTGGGGTGATCCATCCATTGGGAACTGAGAAAAAGAGGAGGTGCCAAAACACTTTTTCCCCATTCTACGACAAAGGAATTTTTCACATTTTTGAACATGACTACAGACCGAACCGCTGAACAGAATTATACCAAATTTGGAAAAAAGGCTAGCTCTTGGTCCAGAATGCACACTTTTTTTGATTTGGTGTAAATAGCTTCAGTAGTTTTGGAGATTTTAGAGTTTTAAAAAGATAGCGATCTAGGGACACAGATCCTCCGCATCTCCAACTGTCCCCCAGATGATATCTGATTGTCTGCCAACATTTCAACAAGGACGTGTTGGCAGTCATCTTGGGACTCTGCTTCAGTTGAGTCCCACAAAAAAAATGAAAAAAAGAGAAGGGGTTTTGGTCACCCTAAGTCCCTAGCCTTGGTGTAAGGGTCCATCAGGGACCCCGCCAAGGCTCAAAAGCATTTTTTTAAAAAAATGTAAGTAAAATCTGTGGATCCGGAAATGGATTTTCCTGACATTTGAAAAAAGAAGAAAGGACGGTCTCCTGCCTTTTTCTTTTCTTTTGCCCCTTGGTGGGCCAGGTTCCGGGGTAATTGGGGGCTTTAAAAAGGAGAGGGGCACATGGGCCCCCTCCCATGGGCTTGTATTAGCCCCGGGGACCGCCACCTCCAGATGGTGAACAGGGATAAAAATGCAGGGGGGCCACATGGCCCCACTGCAGCCCCGGGGACTGCCACCTCCCCTGGGCTATCTTTCAAATATAAGCAGGCGGTGGTGTGCAGGACCTCTGCAGCCCCGGGGACCGCCACCTCTCTGGGGCAAACATTGAATGAACTGCAGGGGGGCTGCATGGCCCCCCACAGCTCTAGGGATCTCCACCTCCATAGTGCAAATGCTGAATGAAAGGTAAGGGGACTGGGTGGCCCCCCGCAGACCCGGGGACCGCCACCTCCCAGGGTCAAATGTTGAATGAAAGGTGAGGGGCTGCTTTTCCTCACTCCTCCTGCAGCCCTGGAAACTGCCACTTCCCTGGTGCAAATGTTGAATGAAATGTCAGGGGGCTAAAATGAAAGAATGAAGGGGGGTCCATTGGGGACCCCAGCCTCATGGACCACCACCTCCCAAGGGAAATTGTAATGTCTAATCTAATCAATAATGGCCCTTGGACCACCACCCCGAGGGCCAGCTCTTGCTATGTCCTTGGGTGGCCACCCCGGGACATGGATGTTTCCTCTGACTTGGAGGGAACTTTGGCAGCTCCCGCCAAGTCAGAGCACGGACTCTGCTCACAGCAAGTTAGAGCTGTCAAACAGCTCTCACTTGCTGCGCGAAGAGGATTCCTCGGTTTCCCTGCCTGCAAACACATGCAAACACATGTAGGGAAGGTGAGGGATAATTACAGATTTCTTTCCAGTCTCCTGGTTTCCATGCCTCCTCTTGCTAGACAAGAGAGATAGGAGCATCTGGATTCTACAGCACCCACTACACCAGGACCGAAACAAAAGGTCATAGCAGGAGTACAAAGAGCTAACCAGTCCACAGATCGTCAGGAGAGCCTTTTTCAGCCGACCGTGTTTCAGACCAGTTCTTCAGCTCCTGATGTCCAATCATCTCCTGCCTATGAGGAAGGAATCCTGGCCTGAAGCAAGGCCTTTAGTGGCCCATTCCCATTCCAAAGGCCCAGGTAGAAGGCAGGCCACAACTCTCTTATTCAAAACCACTCAAAATGCAGTTTGTTTTCTGAAACTCAGCCAAGCCAGGAGGACCACAGGGCACCAAATCCAAAGGAACATGAAATTCACCTTTCAACCCCACTCCACTCCAAAGAGGAGTGACCAATGATAGTCGACCTAAACCCTTCAATCTTGGCTTTGTGAATGTGGGCCGCTATTTTTAGGGTTCCAGGGCCAATTGTTTACCCACATCCAACTCTGCCCAGACCTGCCTCATGTCATAAGTTAATGGCACAGTGAAGATAGATTTTGAGGGCCAACTTTTAGCGCTAATAACCTGAGCAGAGGAAGTGGATTACTGGTGCTATTGGGATCACTTTGTATCACACAAGTGACCGCACAAAGCTTTAATATAGTTGGACATAAATGTTTACAAATTCCTGAAGCCTTCACAATGGACTCTTGGAGACCAAACCCTGGGAATTCTGCTATACTCATAGAGGAACAGCCACCTCCTAACTACACTCAGTAACTCATGGTCTGGACACAATTCGGGGGGGTGCTAGGCTGGCAAAAATACCCAATTCATATGATTACGAGTCCTTCACATATTTATCAGAAGATTGAATGTCTCTGTACCATTGTGTCCCAAAGCCATCTCTTCATAAATAAACACGTCCCCATTGTGAATCATGACATTTGTGCATATCCCCTTGTTGTGCACAATGTGCTAGCAAACAGTTGTGAGTATGCAGTAATCACGTTTGGAAACTACTGCCCCAGTAAATGTCCCTCATCCGCATGCAGAACTAGTTTTAGACAGAAATCCAAGCAGACAAGGAGATGTCGCTACTTTCAATTAATTTAACAATTACAGAGGAAATTTCAAAGTGCTAATAGATCCAGAGAATTATGGATTTTCATAACAGCACTGCAAAAGAATACCATACTTATGGAGACATGTTCCTCTATACACGTAAACCTGTGAATTTAATTGCTATTAAGGGTGGGTAGAAGTGTTGCATAATTATATAAACAATGGTCTGTCAGGAGAGTCAAACCTAGGAGGCGAGCACTGATGCAATTGAAAACAGTAGGCTTTATCAGAAAAAGATTGTTCTAACTGAATGCGAAGACTGGATTTCAACAAGCTTTGGCAATGTCAATTGGTCTGGCTCTAAAAGAATGTTGAACGGTAATGTGAAGCATTACATGTAAACAGCAAAGGAATTAATATGTATTAGTGTGGAAGCAAAGAACTGTAGAATAATCCTGGTGTAGGTTAAAAGGTCAGGTGACCAGTCAGACCTAAAAATCCATGTAGGTTCATGACTACCCTCCTCCCATCTGTTTGCTGCACGATAAAATCAACGTAAATTATCTAGTTATACAAGACACTTCACGAGCATTACAGTGTCATGTGTGGGTCCCTGAAAGTTCAAGCTCAGGCGACTGGATAAATATACAAAACGATCATAGCTGTGAGGAGGGGAAGCTCTTTTTTGTGGAAGCACACAACTTCTGCCCAATCAAAACAAATACTCCTAGCTCCCAACATGTGGGCAGAGCCAAAGCCCCTACCCAGTAATGCTCACATAATTATCTGCGCTGCCAAGCCAGGGCAGAAAGCTTTACCTCAAATATCAGCGCCAAGCAAGAAATTTTTTAGATTGAAATGAAGAAAAAGTGAGATTTCATTTAATGAAAAATAATATTGTTAATAACCTATTTGGTTTTATAATTTTTAAAAACAGTGGTAAGACAAAATGAATCAATATACATTTTTAATATGGTGGTTTTCTCTACACATGAAATGCATTATGCTTTGAATTGTTTTAAAATGTTCTTGTTTGTATATTATACATAATAAAAATGTAATATAATGATAGTAAATATGTCACTTTTAATGCGTTCACCTTTATATCATCCTTCACATCATGAATGAACTCTTACCTGAGACAATGAAAAATTAATAGAAATGTGTGAAGATAACGCTTTGTAAAGACTTGCACCGTCTGTGGGTCATCTCCCTTTCGTCATTTCGTAAATCATCTGTGTGATAACAGAAGAGTACCCACCATCTACAAATGGGTTTTGGCCCCATCCCAAAGGAGCATTCCAGGCCAAGCTCGATTGTTTGCTGCCTCCATGAGTCACCTTAGGTGGAAAGGTTATATGTCCAGGTGTGGGGTCTGCACTTATTGTCCTTATGGATTCTAGCTGTACCTCACCTCTGATGTTAATGAGGCACATATGTATCTGGAAATGATTTTGTTCAAAGCACATTGGTTGTGATTTGATAATTCGTGGAAGTTTCTCTCTTGTGCCCATGGCAAGGGTGATTAACATTTTGCAGTGTCTTCTTCTATAAAGGCACAAATGAGCTTAAAAGACATGGAACGGACCACTAGGAATAACAGTTTTCCATGGATAAATAGTAGTGACTCAACCATCTACTCTATTCCCTTTTTGTTTTCTCAGGTATGCTCCCCCATGGCCAGTTACTCTAGTAGTAGCAAACTCACTTAAAATTCTCGTTTGTTCATTAGGTTGAACCTACTAGACAGTAAATGCGCTGTCTTTTGCGAGATATATATATTTCTTTTACCAAGAACAGGTTGAATGTTCTTACAAAGAGCATACAGGGGCTTAAAGCTCGCCCATTGATTACCATTGGTGGGCTTTCCCTCTCATTTGCCTGCTTCTTATTTGTGCTTCAGTTAGTCAATCTTGCATTTGTCTCTTCCATGGTGCATTTCCTCTTTACCAACACTTTTGCTTGGCTGGCTTCTCTTCTTTCACTGCTTGCTTTTCAAGCACTACTTTTGTCTTTTCAGTTAAGCACTCCATGAGAATGTGTGTTGTTTTCAGCTGTCTCCCTTGTGCAATTCTTTACCTGTTGTCTCTGTTGCTGTCTTTCATACTCATGCTCTCCCCCATCCTATATCTTGCACTTACCCTTGTGTTTATCTTCCCCTCCTGCTCCATGTTGCTTTCCAGCCCATTGTTTCTTTTTCTCCCTTAATTTGTAAAAGAAAACACACAAAAACAACCTACATGCAGGGATCTACGGTATTTCTTAGGAGCCTATTACTGATGCTGCTAAATGTGTGCGTGGGGGTCCGAATATTAAGACTGCCTAAAGTTTATTCCATGTCATGCCTCTTTCTTCCACCACCCTACACTTCATGTCTCATTATCTAACTACTGCAGGCATTTTTTCCTTGCTCTCTCTATTTGTCACCTGTTAACTACCTTTATCTTTCTACTTCTTTCTGACTTTTCTTTCTTTCTTGCTGTCGGTCAAGCAATGGTGATGACAAATAAACCCTTGTCCCCAAAAATCAGTGCTGGTGCCCATCACATGCAATCACCAGCACAAATTAAGCACTATTGTCAAGGCATAACACAACACCCTGAAGTTCACAGGGCTACGACAGAGACTGAGCAAAAGTTGTATCAGTAACTCTTCTGGACAACACTACTTCCAGTCTTGTCTCCCAGTTACAACAACCACTGGCAAAGCCAATAATTCTGACTTTGTTTGCTCCATCCCGGGGGCAGCTTGCTCACCCTCCGTTTACACAGATACAGTGCTAACACTGCAATCACAAGATACACCATTCACACAGACAGCTCACACTGCAATTAGTCGAGCACTCACCTCACCCCGCACTCACACAGCCACATAACTCTCCCTGCAGGCATACGGATAATTCTTTTATCAGCAAAACAAGTCCCCCACTTTGCAGATGTTATAACAAAAAAACAGTAACTGCATTGTTTTGCCTTTGCACAAAGCTTCATATGGGGCAATTCCCCCTTTAAAAAACCTAGTGATTTACTGTAAACTCGTAAATGCACAGTATCACGCTGCACTCATACAGGAGCAGACCCTACCCTACAATAAAACATGCACAACTCTGCACTTAAACAGGCACACAGCTCATTTGACACAATACCAGGACATTTCTTACAGTACGCAAACACATGCACAGTTCTTACCATAAACTAATTCAGACACACCTTCTCCCTGCTCAGAGGCTCACAACTCACTTTGTATTCACACAGGCACACCTCTCATTGCTTTCTCACAAAACACACCTCTTGCCATGCACTCAAATGCTCATTGCTCAACCTCCATATACGCAGGCACACTCCACACCCTGCGCTGACAGGGGCACACTATTTACATTGCATTCATACAGGTAGACCACTCACCTTTCACTCATAAAAGTTTACCATTCTCCTTACAGTCACAGATATGTTCCTCTCTCCTTGCAGTCACATTTCACACCACTCACCTTGCTCTCTCTCAGGCATACCCAGCAATGTAAACTCACAAAGAAACAGGGGCACAGTTAAGAAAGGTGGCACTGAACACTTTTTTTGCATCCCTTAGTACCCTCTAACGCCACCATGTGTGTGCCGTATTTAAGATATGGTGAACCATGTCAGTAGTTAGGGAACTAGAATATTTTTGATTTCTTAGCACCATTTTTTCAGCCCCCCTAACGAGGGAACAACCCTCTGCATACAATATGTCTGGCGCAGGCATAATGTGGCGCAAGGAGTTACAAAGTGGTGCAATGCATGCATTGTGCCACTGTATAAATCTGATGTGGCTATTTTAGCCTCTTTGGGCCACATAAGCGTACAAAAAGGCACTAATGTGGCACAAGGAGGCGCTAGGCCCTCTTAAATTTGGGCCACAGTATCTTCCCACACTTGCACAGGTGCACACTTCAACCTGCAATCAAAATGTACTTACTTCATTCTGCACTCAAACAGGCACACTGACCAATTGGCACTCAGGCAGGTACACAGCTACCTAAAACTAATCCAGGCAAACACCTCCCTCTGAGCTCACAAACATACCACTCATTGTGTATTCACACAGACACACCTCTCATTCTGTATTCACAGTCCACACTCCTTACCAAGGACTTCCCAAGGCATATGACTTATTATTCCCTTACAAAGACAAAAGGCTCACATTGCACTGAAATGAGCACCCCTCTCACTCCACACTCACACAGCTACACCACTCTGCCTGCACTCACATAGATCAGTGGTTCCCAACTTGTGGCCCGGGGACCCATAGGGTCCGCAAAGCCTCCTCAGGAGGTCCGCGACTGCTTAGAAAATTAAATAATAATAACAGATTAGGTCCCCAGCTTTCAGTAATGACTTAGTGGGATTCCAATAAAGATTCAGTGGGGGTCCCTGGGCTCCAGTAATGATAAAGTGGGTGTTCACTGAAGTCAAAAGGTTGGGAACCACTGAAATAGATAACTCACTCACCCGGTAGGCACACCGATACTTCCCTTATCAGCAAAAAGAATTCCAAACTGGACAGATAAAATAACAAAGAAACTGCAATGTGATAGCATTCTTTTGCCTGTGCCCTGTGCTTCATTTAATCACTCAAGCAAGCAATCTGCTCACTCACAACTCATACAAGCACACTGCTCACTCACCACTCATGTAAGCACACTGCTCACTCACCACTCATGCAAGCACACTGCCCACTCACCACTCATGCAAGCACACTGCCCACTCACCACTCTCACTCACCATTCATGCAAGCACACTGCCCACTCACCACTCATGCAAGCACACTGCCCACTCACCACTCTCACTCACCATTCATGCAAGCACACTGCCCACTCACCACTCATGCAAGCACACTGCTCACTCACCACTCTCACTCACCATTCATGCAAGCACACTGCCCACTCACCACTCAAGCAAGCACTCTGCTCACTCACCACTCATACAGGCACACTGCTCACTCACCACTCATGCAAGCACACTGCCCACTCACCACTCTCACTCACCACTCATGCAAGCACGCTGCTCACTCACCACTCATGCAAGCACACTGCCCACCGTACACTCAAGCAAGCACTCTGCTCACTCACCACTCATACAAGCACACTGCTCACTCACCACTCATGCAAGCACACTGCCCACTCACCACTCTCATTCACAACTCATGCAAGCACACTGCTCACTCACCACTCATGCAAGCACACTGCCCACCGTACACTCTAGCAAGCACTCTGCTCACTCACCACTCATACAAGCAAACTGCTCACTCACCACTCATGCAAGCACACTGCCCACTCACCACTCATCCAAGCACACTAGTCACTCACCACTCATGCAAGCACACTGCCCACTCAGCACTCATGCAAGCACACTGCTCACTCACCACTCATGCAAGCACACTGCTCACTCACCACTCATGCAAGAACACTGCCCACCGTACACTCAAGCAGGCAACATTCTTTCCTCACAATAATTCAGTCAGATGCCTCCCCTGCGCTCAGAGGCACATCTCTCACCTTATACACACACAAGCACACCTATTCTACTGCTCTCACAATACACATCGCTCACAATTCACTCACTCAGAGGGTGCTTATGCTGAACTCACAGATACTTCGCTCACCCTGCATTCTCACTGATACTTCTCTTACAATAACTCGGGGAATTACATTAAAAAAACTTAGTAATGAAATCGTTTTGCCTTTGAAGAGTACTTCGTATCGAGCAACCCCCCCTTCATAAAAGCTTAGTAGCAAAAACCACACCGTAAACCACGAATTAGAAAATTCTAATCCCTGCACACCTCTGGCCCATTGTAGAACTTATGCACAACTCCAGTGAAAGCGGCAATGAATTTGGAGGTAACAGAACAGCAATCATGCTTGTGTGAGCCACAAAAGGGATAAGAAATATTTTTAAAACTTGGGCCCGTATTCTAACATGGTTGCCAGCTCGGACTGGGGAGAAAAAATAGGTTTACACCTACAGTTGGATTACCTGTCAGGCATTAATTGCAGCCCCCATGGCCAGTGCTCAATTTGTACAACAGTATGTGGTGGGGCCCAAAGTTTTACTCGGAAGCGACGGACAGTGCTTTGGAAGATCAAGGTGCTGAATACTAAGGCTACTTAATGATTCCACATCATACCGATTCGATCAGCCACACCACATTCCCTGACTCTAGCGCTTGCATGTTCTTTTTTCAGCCTTGCTTTCACCCTTTGTCTCTACCCCGCTCCACTCCGCAGCCCCCCTTTCCTTTCGTCTTTGTTCCCCCCTTTTGTTTTGTGTTCTCTCTTGCACTGGTAAAATAAATGCTGGTCCCCAAAAATGAGTGCTAGTGGCCCCCACCTGCAACCGCCGGCTCAAATTACGCACTGCCTGTGGTTGATAGCATGGACGATTTTTGCCAGGTAATCAGGTGCAGTTGTGACCTCAAATTGTTTGAATATCAGATTTGCGCACCTCAGGAGAGGGAGAAGCAGACACAATTAGTGCATTAGTTCTCAGGCGAGGTCGGATCCTCAGAAAGATGTAGTAATTACGCACCTACTAAATGTCGCACCCTGCAGTATCCCAGCATGCATGTGGGTTATTAACAAACATGCTTTTATTTGGCCATCATAATGAGGGCCCTATTTGAGAAGAGCAGCTTTGATTTATTCCAGTGTGAAAAATGTGAATAACGTGGATACCAGTTGTTTTGTGTTTTTAATTACTATAGTAAAAACTTAATGACAAACTCAATTTCAGTAATATGACTTTTGGTAGAAGCCACTGCTTAATTTGTGCTTGTTGTTTCCGGGGCGGAGCACCGGCACTTATTTTTGAGGACCGGCACTTATTTTTCTGCCTCAACCATTTACTGAGAGCAAAAGACACATATGGGAAAGACTGAGGAAGAGAAAAACGCAAAAGCGTCACAAACGGAGAAAGCAGAAAGCTGAAAGCTGAAAGAAGGAGCTGAAGGGGCAGAGAGTGGCTTTTAACGGATTGAAGTGGACCGGTATGGCTTCAGGAATATGCTGCCTTAGTATTCCGTGGTCGCATGTTTAATTGCAGAAGCCACGTTTTTAAGAGGAGAGCTTTGGGTACCGGTACGTTTTTATTTACAAATTAAGCACTGGTAGAAGTCCGCGCCTCTAATGCATGCGAAGAGCATCTTTTGAAGCTGGGTATTGAAAAATCCTGCAGAGTAAAGATGAGAAATTCTAAAGGGCCCGGAAAGTATTTCAAAGGAAAATTAAAACTCATTAAATGTTTGCAGTCTCTAATGAGCCTGCGTAGTGTATGAAAACAACATTTACTGCAAACAAAATATGTGAAAAAACACACATTTTATGGTCGGGTTTTAATGTGCACCCTCACAATAATCTGCGATTTTACAGATCTGGGCCCACATTTTACCGTGTTGTAGTGTTATTAACTGATTAGAGTTTCACCGTACACTTGAGAAAAGAGACCCTGCCACTGTTAGCATTTAACTGTCCTGTAATTTCAGCAATGTTGTGTAATTTGGTTTCTTATACCCGCCTCTTATCTACTACACAGGAAGAGGACTAGCCGGGCGAGATTTAAATGTTTGGGGTTCGTACAATCAATATTTTTGGGGGCCCTAACTACGCGAGTTTCGATTGCTCAAATAAGACGATTTAGTTGCAACAGGTAAATATAAAAAAAAAAATGCAAAATGATGTATTTTACTAAAAATTACACACAGTATATGCTCCCAATTTATTTATTTTAACATTTATGTTTATAGTTCGTTTCTACGGAGCGCTGTACAAACAAAGGAGGAATAGTATGAAATAAATAATATTTATTTTTTGCTTGCAATAGCACCTGATTGATTCAAATCTTGTTAGGTCCGCAGAAAAGCGACTATGGGCACAATTGTTAATATTCACTTGTGGTAAAGAGAAGAGCACATGTCCTCGCTTACTATATTGCAGTTCACCTCAAGGGGAAATATAACATGGTTGTTGTCTATGAGAACAATATTAGCCCTGATGAAGATCTTGAGTAGTATTTGATGTCCCGATGAAAATTGAAAAGCGTTGGCTTGCCCATGAGAGTGCTTTAGTGCATTATTAGGACAGAATTAAACTCTTTTTTTTTTGGTTATGGACTCTGCAAGTCACCAGGGCAAGGGATCACATCTGAACTCTCATAAAGTTAGTGAGGGTACCATTTTCTCACTTCTATAAAGAAGATCTCTCTACAACAACTCATTGCAGGAGATACAATGTTTTTTATTGGGGACATTTCATAATTTTGTGTTGTTGTAAGGGGTGTCAAGCATATCTCTTGAGGAAGATTTGTAAATGAAAATGGAAATCATGAATGCTCATATAAAATGTTGAAATGAGTTCACATATTTTGTTTCCCTTTGAATTCTCTTCAGGATTGTGTTAATTGTTCCTTCTGGAATTATATGAAAAGGGTTCTGGGGTGGCACTTATTAAAAAATGCCCGCATGTCTGTCTTGAAGTAATCTTGAATCTATAGTATATAAAGATATTTGTTTTTTGTATTAAGTATTACACATCCATCGTACTGTAATTTAAAGAGGTTCAGGATCTTGTCAAAAATAGTGTTAAAATGACAGAATTTAAACAGCCTAGGAAACGTCAAAAATAGCAATTAGGGGGAGCCCCGTGATATAACAAAGTGAAATCAATAATATATTTATTTCAGGAAACAGAGAGGAGATTGAATCCAAGGAAGTGAGTAGTGAAAAAAATACCAAAGGAATTAATAGGAACCCAAAACAAGTAGAGTTATTTAATGTGTCAAAAGCTAAATCAAGCAAGGAAGGTAGATGCCCCAAGAAGTGTATTCTTTGGAGAGACTAAAATAAAATTGATGAATCAGCATGAAACTTTCCCAAAAATGTAAATCATTTTTGTTCGACCACAAATGTTTTGATCAGGTTAACCAAAAAATACAAAAGTTGATGTGGCATTGGTCTGGATTTAAGAAGGGTGTTTGAAGAATCACCTTGTTATGCTTGTTGGGGTACAGTAGAGTGCACAAGGGCTGGAGGAAATGAAATTCGATTTCACGTGCACACAGTGGGCATTCTCTTCTCTGTGCTTTTCCAAATATAGTACAATTTTGTACGACAATTTTGCTGTGATTTTAAACATTCATGAGATCTGGAATACTAAAATATTATTAGAACTAAAAAGGTAAATATATTGAAAACGTGATTAGCTTGAGAATGTTTCAGAGACAGGTCAGAAAGTGAATAGTTTTCAGAATTTAATAATAGCTTATTTCAAGAAAAGTAAGACACCCTACTCTCTCTATTCAGGAATCCTTCCCACCCTTGCCCAAGGGTCGAGGATGACTCCATCACCCTTCAATCAATCCCTGTCCTTCCACCTGGCTCGTGATCCCATCCTCCTTTCTTGCCCTAGACCTGAGGAGCCCCTGTAGCCCTCTGAAATTAGCATATGCCAATTCTGGTCTCCGTACAACGGGGCAGCTGAATGGGCAAAGGTAGCCCTCAAGAGCATGGAGGAGCTGTGAGATTCCCCAGACCTCTTTGGCATGCATGTATTGGTGGGAGGAGGAGGAGGACTGGGTCATGTGACTGCTATCCCTGTGCCCCACGAGTTATAAAGACCGAACAAACAGGAAAGCCTCCACCCGACCCATTCCTCCTTGTCCCACCAATGAATGTGGCAGAATAAGGACAAGGGCAGCTGACGGCAGCCCCAGTGTCTAGCTAGTGTAATAGCAACAGTAAAAATACTACT
The DNA here is from genome assembly GCF_031143425.1 of Pleurodeles waltl. NCBI lineage: Eukaryota > Metazoa > Chordata > Amphibia > Caudata > Salamandridae > Pleurodeles > Pleurodeles waltl. Next base: position 295,519,855 of record NC_090439.1, on the reverse strand, counting down.
ATGCTTTTTGGGGCATGCAGCAGTCACCGTGGCTCTATCGAATAGAAGCCTTTTTATTACTGGATAATTAATGACCTAATTTAATTAATTCATTTATTTATTTGCAGGTATTTTATAGCGAGAACCTGACCCCAAACTGTTTTGGCGCGCTTGACATAAGGTAATAAAGGTAAACAATGACAATTCATATCTGTATGGGAGACAAATCCTGAGAGTTAGTTATGTGACACAACCCAGGGGGTAAAAGAGGACACCAGGTGAGTAGTGGGAAGACAGGAAGGTATAATTGGGTTTTCGTCAGTGCACACGTGCTAAGGTCCACAAGGTTCCAAGACGTACCAATATATAAAAACTTTTATATTCCAGCGAAGTATTCTGAATGGGGAGGAGGAAGGAGGGAGGAGATCGAGAGGAAGAGGAGGGGAGACGTCAAGGGTTCATAGATGAACTAATGTGACCCAGATTATGGAGGAAGGTGTTGCTGTAGGAGGAGGAAAGTTGAGATGTGTTTGTTCTGATGGAGGGAGGGGCGGCATTCCATAGTCTGCGGCAGCACCTTAAAAAAGCGTGTTTAATGTTTGTTGTCTTTTTGAAGGCCGAGGTTTCAAGCATTAGGGAATTAGAACTTCTTAGAGAGCGGGAGATCCCTGAGACAGTTGGGGGCAGATTTAAGGAAAGTGGTGCTGCACCTAGTGCAGCACCACTTTTCTTGCGCACCTTCACGCCCCATAGTCCCACCATGTGTGTGCCATATTTAACATATGGTGGATCTTTGATGCTAGTTTGGCGCTTTGCAGGATTAGCATCAAAAATGTTGATGCTGCTCCTGCAAAGCACCCAGAGGCCCACTGAAAACAAGGGGAGACTCATTTTAATGCGTGTTGTGAGCAAGCGCTAAAAATGCTGCTAAAAGTGACGCAAAGAAATCTCTTAGATTTCTTTGTGCCATTTTTTCGGCCCTGCTAACGGGGAACGCCCTCCTTGCATACACTATGCCTGGCGCAGGCATGATGTGGCGCAAGGGGTTATAAAGTGGCGCAATGCATGTATTGTGCCACTTTGTAAATATGGCGTGGCGATTTTGGCCTCATTGGGCCACATTAGCGTAAAAAAATAATAATTATGCCAATGTGGCGCAAGGAGGTGCTAGGGGTCTCTGAGATACGCCTCTTAGTTTCTTGCAGAAGTATTTTTGATCACTAGCGTGGAGAGATTTGTGAATGATGCAGGCACGTTTGAAGGTACAACTTGATTTGATTGGGAGCCAATGTAGAGAGGAGAGAATAGGAGAGATGTGGTAACTTGAAAGGTGCCTGAGACAAGGACAGTAGCAGAGTTGATGGCAGCTCCCATTGGGGAAAGGTGGATCTTAGGGATACCCATGAAGAGAAAGTTGCCGTAGTCATGTTTTGAGAGGACTAGTGATTTGACTACTATCTTGAAGTCATCAATAGCAATTAGTGGTTTGATGCTTCTGAAAAGTGGACTTGAGCTGACTTTGCAGTGACGTTGATGTGGGTGTGAAGGGAAAGGGTGTTAAGTGTGAAGCCCAGGGATTTGGCCTTCTCCACAAGTAGCTGGTTAGAGCCAAGAAAGATTGAGCTGGAGAGCAGGGCTTTTGCTGAAGAACTGCAGTGTGGAGGAGAAAGAAGGAGGAACTGTGTCTTCTGACTGTTGAGTTTGAAGAGGTGGAAAGGGAACATGACTGGAAGTCTGGAAGAGTGGAGGAAAGGTTGGATAGGCCCTCCAGGGAAGAGATTTTTAGTATAACTGAGTGTTCTCGGCATAGGGATAAAAAGAGATGCCCGAGTTTTGAAGAAAGGCACACAAGGGTTCCATGTAAATACTGAACACGGTGGGAGAAAGTAGAGCCTTGGGGAACCCCTTGTTGTAGGGTGTTGAGCCAGAAAGAAAACTGGAGAGTTTGACTTGTTGAGAGCAGTTGGCGAGACAGGATATGAACCAGTTCAGTACCGTGCCTGTGAGGCCAGTCATTTCTTTCAGTGTCTTTAGGAGGAAAAAGCAATTCACTGTTAAAGACTGAGGCTAGGTCCATGAGAACGGGAAGGCAGGAGTCACAGTTGTCCATTATACGGAGTGCATATTAAGTGATTTTTAACATTGTAGTTTCAGTGCAGTGGCTAGGTCTGAAACTGGATTGCGGTGCGTCAAGAAGGTTGTTTTTGATTTTGTGGTCATTGGGGTGTTGAGCAACACCCATTTGGAGGATTTTGGCTAAGAAGCACATTTTTACATTGTCTGCTGCAACGGGGAGCATCTTGCAGTTGTCGGCTGCCCCATTACACCTTCTCCTGCCCAGTAATGTAGGCAAAGAAGGATCGAGGCAGCTGACAACAGCCACAGATCCTGCAAGTGTTTGGGGGTAAAGTCAGCTCTGCTTGACATCCTTCACAGTGCAATCTTTAAAAAAAAAAGGAACGCAGTAAAAGTTCACATATTCATATCACCCCATGGACATTTTGAAAACAAAGACTGTGAGGCCTCATCCCCAAAAGAGCATTACACATTTTAAGGAGGTGGGCCGACTAATTGGACCTATTATTTTAGGGCCTCCTGGTGATTGTGATTACAACACTGTGAGAAACTAAAAAAACAACACTATCGTGGCAAAACAAAATTCTACTTTGTACAGGCTATACAACCTACGTGAGTTTCGGGGTGCTATACAACATATTGGGGTGCAATGAAGCTCAAAACGTGTTCACAGAATACGACCCTTTGAAATGCTCGCGATTACGTTAAAATAAATTGGGAGTGGGAGATTGCAAGGTCATTGTCAAAGGCGTACAGTGCTGCTGCACGTGACTGGGGGATGCTCATGGCAAGCTCTGCTTTTGGGGTGAGGGTCATGGGCGCAAGGCGTACCTCGAGGCACCCCTTTGAGCACAGAGCCCTCCTTGCACCACAGTGGATTTAGAGGGAAGGGGTATGGGCATAAAGTGAAATCAGGGTGCATTCTCGCACAAGGTGACAGAAGGCTATTGACAGTGGGGTCAGGGCATGAGGAATGGGTACAGGGTGAGGGCAAAAGGCACAGGGTGGTAACAGTCTCTACTGCTCATGGTCGAAGGACATGAAGACAGCTCTGGTCTGATATGTGAGTTCGCTAGTGATGTCATCAATTGTTTCATCCGTAATGTCACCCTTGACATCAGTTACAATATCATGTGCGATGCATTGGGAAGGAGTATTAGGCCCATAGCCTGCCATGGAAGGTGAATGTCAGGGATCTGTAGGTTTTGGTTCCACACCTTAAAGTCCTTTCTCCTGAAACTTTAAGAATATCCATTTTCTAAAGCAAACGTTATTTTATAGTGTTAATAAGTCATCAAAACTTCCATTAACAAAGTGCATTTCTGTGGATATAGTGACATTTCTATTTAACTTACTCTGGTCCATCAAGTGTTATATTGATCTTCCTTGGACCTCGATGGGTTACGCGGTTCTATTGCGGAATGAAATATGCTTGCACTATTTAAGAAGGCCACAAGATGGTGCTGGCACTTAGGTACCTGATTATTATTGCTCCAGTTTGCCGTAATGTAAAATGTAGCTTTAGTTTTGAGGGTTTCTGACAAGTAATATCGACGCTGTGTGTAGAGACGATGCCTTTTAGTTTAGCCGTTGTCTCTGTATCTCTACATGTGAGTACAGAGATCTATTACATTTTGTTCCATATGAGCAACGTTTATTCCAGGGGCTGCAAGACCTGGGAATCCTATGACTATTTCAGAGAGAACACTTTCTTTTGCACTGACCCACAGAAATGGATGGCTAAGAACACATAATGCTCTTGGGCCCATATTTATACTTTTTGACGCAAATCAGTGGTTGGGCAGATTTGCGTCAAAAGGTTTACCGCCAGCTAACGCCATTCCAACGCGCAAGCCGGGCTCCTTATTTATAGAATGACGTAAGCCCGCTCTGCGGCCTGGTCAGCATCAAAATAAATGACTCTAAGCGGGCAGACTGGGGGTTGTGCGCCAAAGAATGGTGCAAGTCAGGTCGGAGTCAAAAAAATATTGGCTCTAACTTGACTTGAGCCATTTTTTAACGCACAACCCCCATGGAAATGACTCCTGTCTTAGCAAAGACAGGAGTCATGCCCCCCTGCCCAATGGCCATGCCCAGGGGACAGTGGCATGTAAGGGGGCCCAAGTTAGGCCCCCCTATGCTACTTAAAAAAAAAAAAATGATACTTACCTGCACTCACCATGGATGGGTCCCCCCATCCATGGGTGTCCTCCAGGGGTGGGCGAGGGTGGCAGGGGGTGTCCCTGGGTGCAGGGAAGGGAACCTGTGGACTGCTTCCATGGTCTCCCATGATGGAAATGAGCCCACAGGTCCCTTAACGCCTGCCCTGATCCAGGCATTACAAAACGGCGCAAATCCGGCTGGGCGCCATGTTTTAAGGCCCGCCTCCTCCTGTGCATCATTTTGACGCCGGAGGATAAATAAGGTGCACATGCCTTAAAGTCATTTTTTGCACGGGAACGCCTACCTTGCATGTCATTAGTGCAAGGTAGGTTTTCACGTACAAAAAATGACTCAAACTCCACAACTTTGGCGCTAGACGGGTCTAGCGCCAAAGTATAAATATGGAGTTAAGTTTGCGCCGAATTTGCGTAGAAAAAAATGACGCAAATCTGGCACAGAGTATAAATATGGGGATTGGTGCCTTGGTGATTTTATCTCCAAAACTATTGAGAACATGAAATCCGGCAACAGACCCACAGACTGCCTAGCAGATCCATCGATCGATCGATCGATCGATCTATCTATCTATCTATCTATCTATCTATCTATCTATCTATCTATCTATCTATCTATCTATCTATCTATCTATCTATCTATCTATCCATCTACTTCAGCCATGTCTGATTGAAAAAGTATGAAGTATGATCGTGATTTACTACTTTCTAAATAACCCCCCCAGTTGGGAGTGCAGTCAACTCCGTTCTTAACAGGTGTTGTAACATCAGTTTTGCTTTTCAGCTGCTGCTTGTTATCCCTCTAATTAACTTGTTATCCTCTTTTTTTAATGAGGGACATCCTTGTATGCCTTTACTTTTCTTTTCCTCAATTCCAGCCGCTGCTTGTTTTGCCTCTAATGAGGCGTATATGCTTTTCGTCATTACAGACAGCTGTCTTCGGTTGCACTAGCCTGTGTTTTCGAAAATCCCATTTCAGTTTAGAATTTTTGAAATATAAATTGTGCTTCGATGGTTCTCTCCTATTTTTTTTTTGGGATATACATATGGGACTTCAGTTGCACTACATTGGTCCATGCTTAATAATGTTTCCCCCAGTGCTTAACTTCTAAACGAATGAGTGCTGGAGCACAGAGTTCCCATAAGCCCTGTGCGGGTGTTGCAGAGTGGTTCAAATTAAGCGCTGGTTTCCCATGCGTGCAGGCATCAGAGCCCATCTGCGCCAGGATATTTTCTTTGGACATAAAGATGTACTCATCCTCTAATAGCTTGCCCTTGCATTACCACTGCTGGCATTTTTAGGTTTCGGCTGCAGGCAGCTTTGATTGATTATAAGTTTTTGAGGAATAACATGAAGAAATGGGATTAAGTATTCACATTTCAGCGTGCTTTTCGCTGGTATTCCACCCGGAGACTTTGCCTGGTAGTATTAGGCGACATCTCTAGTTGGAATACCACTGAGCAGTGTTGTTTCTTCTACACTCATAACTTCAATTGACCTCATACCTCAAGTTACAAGGCCCATCTGAATTACTGGGCCACTTGTAATGAAGGTCTTTATGCGATTTGTTCACATTACGCCATAGTACAGGATGGAAAAAATAAGGCAAGGCTCCCAACTCTTGATTTTAAAACAACAAAAGGCATTAAAAAACAGATTGTGCCATAACAAGGGTATGAGTTTATGATTTGTGAAATTTAGATCCAAAATGTGTTTATACAATCATAGGAGACATTTTACAGTTTTGGCTTTTTTAATGACATAATTTATGGAAAAATACTGAAGGATGTATTACTTTCTGATATCTGTCGATTTAAGAATGATTTCAGTAGGTTTTGAGACTGATAAATAAGTCCAAATGTGTATTTGCAAAATATAGTCCTATAGCCAGTATCTTTGGCTATACCTGCTGTTAAAGACACTCTCCCTGAGTTGTAGGCCTGAGCTGCAGGGCTGGTAATGGCTGGTATAGGCAGAAGGGCTGTATTGCTATTAAAAGATTCCATCCAATGAGGCAATCTGTTGCAAATTACACAAGGAAAAAAGGTAAACAAACTGAATCTTGAAACAGAAGCGGTATACCACCCACAAAAGTCCTTCTGCCACGTCATTGTCTTCGATTGAAGCCCCAAAATTCTACTGATCTAGTACACCACTACAACTTGGCGATTATAGCTAGTGAAATCTAATAAACACAATGCAGACTATCCAACTCTGGGTTATGCACAGAGCAGGGCTGCCAACCTAGCTACTTGGATAACAGGCAAACATAGGGCACTGTATCTATTGTCCTTCTAATTAAGGCCTTTTAGGGCACCTTGCCCGCCTACCTTTCTCAAAACCTCTCACATGTCTCTTTTGACCACTTCACAAAGCCATCTGCGATCTCCTGTCAATACTCAAAGCACCGCATTACATCACCCAAGCTTCGACCCTTGGATCGCCTACGACTTCTCCATTGAAATACACTACTTTGTAAGTCTGGAGCTACCCACTGCTTTTTAACTTTATAGCCCACATTATTAGGCTGGAGAACTACCACGGACAGTACTCGCTCTCACCTGTGCCCAGCTCCAGGCTCTCGACTAGCTTCAGCACTGCATATGGAATACGCAGGATTGACCCATGCGTTATGCTGTTTTGCTCATCAGCTATGCCGTCACGCCACCCCACACTCTTTGTATGTAACCAACCTGTGTCTGCTTACTTGCATGATGCCTCAGTTTGTCAATTGTTACCTCCACTTATCCACTGAAGAAACGTCATCATACGGTGAACATTAATAAAAGCAAAAACCCTTCACAGGTTGTGCGTGGGCTGAACCTTTACTACATTGCCACTACAATGTCAACAAGATGCAAAGTAGCCGCCACTAAATCAAGATGAGCACTACATTTTCAATCACTACATTGTCAAAGGAAAGTGCAACAAAAACGTTGTAATCTAACTTAATTTAATTTCACTAAACACTGTAAAGAAGATGACATATTTAATGTGAAATATATTTCACAAATTTTTTTTTTTTAAAGGTTGTCTTGTGCACCTTGGCCCCCCCCGGAACATTTTGCAACTAAAATACTGATAATAGATCAATGTTTTTTGTTTAATTAAAATGAGCTACAGGCAGAATTAAATGTACATTATGACATGCAAGAAATCAAATTTCATGATAATTAGAATTTTAAAAAATGAGATTTTATGGAGACAATACGTATTATAACTAAAAAGTATTCCTACTAACATTAATAGATTTAAAGTAACTGCATTTGCAGTAATTACATTTATTAAACTAATGTAAAATTTTAACAATTAAAATACATTAAAAACAGAAAATGCAAGTATAACACATAAATAATAACATTAACAAATACAAATTAGAGCAATACAGTAGTAGGGGTTACTCTAAAAAATAGCAATTCGAATTATAATATTTGTATTAATATAAATAGCATTAACTATAAATTATTAAGAGTAGGGATAGAAATATGGTTCTTTTGAAGTAAAATAATTTAAATAATTTACAATATGGAAATAATAAAACAATAATTGTAAAGCAATAAGGGGGCAGGATAAAATAAAAGTTAATCGTTGTAAGGTTGTCGTGCAGTTTGTATTTCGGTAATAAGACTGCATGGTTAGGGCGGCAACACAACTGAGTGTGGGAGTCTAAGTCAGACTCACACCACTTGAAAGCTGTCAGCCTAACGCCTAGCTAGCTCGCAGTGCCTCGCCCACCTGATCAGGGGAGAGGCAATTTGTGACAACCTAAACCTGTCACTCTGACTCCTCAGGGAAGTCCTGGACACAGATCATAACACCTGTACTCGGTTACTCAGTGACTCACACAAGCTAAGGCAGGACACGACACGCAAACTGGATTTCAATGCATTTATTGAAGCAATTGCATCCTAGTAAAAAAAAAAATGCTGCAATAACGAGGCAGCTGAAACATAACACGGTAATCATCAGTAGCTGATTAAAATACAAAAATAACTAGCTAAAAGCAGGTTTTAGAAAAAAAAATTAAAACAACTAAAAGGTATATGAATGTAAAAGGCACAGGCTGTGGGACTAATGCTAAAATAAGGGTGTCCGATTTAGGTGCTAAAGGGGCTCTACATTAATAGTAATAAAAATAATAATAACTATGGTTAAGAGTAGTGATAGAAATAGGGCTCTTTTGAAGTAAAGTATTTTAAATAACTTACAACATGCAAATAATAAGACAATAATTGTAAGGCCATGTTGGGGCAAGATAAAATACAAAATAATAGTTGTAAGTTATGTACTGGAGGAAAAATAAGGCAAAAAACAGAAAAAATAACAAAATATAACATTAGTACTAGAGAGAAATGTAAATACTCTACAGAATTCAAAACGTCAAAATAATTGTAGTGGTGATGAATTCAATTTAACAGTTGCAATGGTGATGTGGTGACTCACAATGTAACGGCAGACAATGCAGTAGCATACAATCATCTGTAGCGGCCAAGCACTGCCCAAAGGCATTCCAGGTCTTGCATGTACCTCCTCTTATTGGTAGCATCCATAGGTACCATTGTCCTGTTGGAGATGATAGGTGTTGCTTCTCAGCAGTGCCCATGGTTCAAATGCCTGCCCCACTTCCAGTGCCCCCTAAAGGCCTTTCCTCATTTTCCCATGCATCACTCTGATAAAATTATTACACGTGCGCCACCGTTCTAGGAATTTTCCTATGCACTGCCAGGCAACAATGTACAGCTTTTCTGTCCAAATGTGCGTGCTCAAATACATTGGGCAAAAATAATTACCCCCAACGCTAGGTTAACATTTCTTGTCTCACCCAAGCCAAGAGTAAGACCATCTTCATTATTTGGCATCCCGCAAACCTTACACAGAAAGATATTGTTTGAATTCTTAATTTTCTTAAAACACTAATAACACGAAAGTGTATATTTAACAAAGGAATTATTTCTGTTTTCTTTCCAGTTGATTTCCTATTTACCAGCTGCTGTAAGCAGCACCATTATTTGTTTAATCGACTGAATGAAACATGACACGTGCATTATAACCCTGCAGTGCAAACTCTGTATGGAAGGTAAACTGCAAGTTTACAAATTCTTCTTTATAGAGCTATGTGAAACTACCAGCCATGGATGAGGAAAGGTCACCCCAATTATAGCTCTCTAAGATGGAGAACACTGTCAACAGCAACCAGTGTGTCTAGTTTTAACAACCCTTGCTGTGGGAGATCAATGCAGGGTGTACCATGCTTAATTTGTGCTGGTGGTTTCAGGTGGTGGGCAGCGACACTCCATTTTGGAGACTGACATTTATTTTTCTTCTGACCTTGACCCAGAACAAGCGATAGAAAGCAAGAAAAGAAAGAATACATCAAGAAACGAACAGTAGGAAAACAATAACAAAGGAAGCAAATGGGATGAGCTACGAGGTGCAAAGTGAGTTAGAGTGACAGGACTTGTAGGTTGGTGGAAAGGAAGAGGCGTGAAGTGGAATCAAGATCAGGCTGCCGTGATATTGGGCAATGCCGGCATTCTACAGCACTGGTGGTGGGATCCTCTGAAAACCTATGCAAACCTGTACTTAGCTTTTAACAAATTGAGCACAGAGGGAGTAGTAAGTGAGCACATTCCAATCAGTTTACTGCCAAGTGTATTGAGGTGACTACATATGGCTGTGCATATTGTGTGGATTTTAATGCAGGCTATCCTGATGCTTTGGTTGCTTGTCTCTTTAAACAAATGTCACTTTGGCTGCTACCCTTGTGCTACTTATTGTTATGCCCCAGTCAATCTTGTTACCAGAGCAAGTGGGTTTTATTAGAAGAACACATCAGCATCGAAAATACACTGTAGGAAGTTGGCTCTGTATGTGCTATTTCAAAGTAAGGAATAGCATGCACAGAGTCCAAGGGTTCCCCTTAGAGGTAAAATAGTGGTAAAAAGAGATAATACTAATGCTCTATTTTGTGGTAGTGTGGTCGAGCAGTAGGCTTATCCAAGGAGTAGTGTTAAGCATTTGTTGTACATACACATAGACAATAAATGAGGTACACACACTCAGAGACAAATCCAGCCAATAGGTTTTGTTATAGAAAAATATCTTTTCTTAGTTTATTTTAAGAACCACAGGTTCAAATTTAACATGTAATATCTTGTTTGAAAGGTATTGCAGGTAAGTACATTAGGAACTTTGAATCATTTCAATTGCATGTATACTTTTCAAGTTATTCACAAATAGCTGTTTTAAAAGTGGACACAGTGCAATTTTCACAGTTCCTAGGGGAGGTAAGTTTTTGTTAGTTTTACCAGGTAAGTAAGACACTTACAGGGTTCAGTTCTTGGTCCAAGGTAGCCCACCGTTGGGGGTTCAGAGCAACCCCAAAGTTACCACACCAGCAGCTCAGGGCCGGTCAGGTGCAGAGTTCAAAGTGGTGCCCAAAACGCATAGGCTAGAATGGAGAGAAGGGGGTGCCCCGGTTCCGGTCTGCTTGCAGGTAAGTACCCGCGTCTTCGGAGGGCAGACCAGGGGGGTTTTGTAGGGCACCGGGGGGGACACAGGCCCACACAGAAATTTCACCCTCAGCAGCGCGGGGGCGGCCGGGTGCAGTGTAGAAACAAGCGTCGGGTTCGCAATGTTAGTCTATGAGAGATCAACGGATCTCTTCAGCGCTGCAGGCAGGCAAGGGGGGGCTTCCTCGGGGAAACCTCCACTTGGGCAAGGGAGAGGGACTCCTGGGGGTCACTTCTCCAGTGAAAGTCCGGTCCTTCAGGTCCTGGGGGCTGCGGGTGCAGGGTCTTTTCCAGGCGTCGGGGCTTAGGTTTCAGAGAGTCGCGGTCAGGGGAAGCCTCGGGATTCCCTCTGCAGGCGGCGCTGTGGGGGCTCAGGGGGGACAGGTTTTGGTACTCACAGTCGTAGAGTAGTCCGGGGGTCCTCCCTGAAGTGTTGGTTCTCCACCAGCCGAGTCGGGGTCGCCGGGTGCAGTGTTGCAAGTCTCACGCTTCTTGCGGGGAGATTGCAGGGTCTTTAAAGCTGCTCCTTGAAACAAAGTTGCAGTCTTTTTGGAGCAGGTCCGCTGTCCTCTGGAGTTTCTTGTCTTTTTCGAAGCAGGGCAGTCCTCAGAGGATTCAGAGGTCGCTGGTCCCTTGGAAGGCGTCGCTGGAGCAGAGTTCTTTGGAAGGCAGGAGACAGGCCGGTGAGTTTCTGGAGCCAAGGCAGTTGTCGTCTTCTGGTCTTCCTCTGCAGGGGTTTTCAGCTAGGCAGTCCTTCTTCTTGTAGTTGCAGGAATCTAATTTTCTAGGGTTCAGGGTAGCCCTTAAATACTAAATTTAAGGGCGTGTTTAGGTCTGGGGGGTTAGTAGCCAATGGCTACTAGCCCTGAGGGTGGGTACACCCTCTTTGTGCCTCCTCCCAAGGGGAGGGGGTCACAATCCTAACCCTATTGGGGGAATCCTCCATCTGCAAGATGGAGGATTTCTAAAAGTTAGAGTCACTTCAGCTCAGGACACCTTAGGGGATGTCCTGACTGGCCAGTGACTCCTCCTTGTTGCTTTCTTTGTTCCCTCCAGCCTTGCCGCCAAAATTGGAGGCCGTGGCCGGAGGGGGCGGGCAACTCCACTAAGCTGGAGTGCCCTGCTGGGCTGTGACAAAGGGGTGAGCCTTTGAGGCTCACCGCCAGGTGTTACAGCTCCTGCCTGGGGGAGGTGTTAGCATCTCCACCCAGTGCAGGCTTTGTTACTGGCCTCAGAGTGACAAAGGCACTCTCCCCATGGGGCCAGCAACATGTCTCTAGTGTGGCAGGCTGCTGGAACTAGTCAGCCTACACAGACAGTCGGTTAAGTTTCAGGGGGCACCTCTAAGGTGCCCTCTGGGGTGTATTTTGCAATAAAATGTACACTGGCATCAGTGTGCATTTATTGTGCTGAGAAGTTTGATACCAAACTTCCCAGTTTTCAGTGTAGCCATTATGGTGCTGTGGAGTTCGTGTTTGACAGACTCCCAGACCATATACTCTTATGGCTACCCTGCACTTACAATGTCTAAGGTTTGGTTTAGACACTGTAGGGGTACCATGCTCATGCACTGGTACCCTCACCTATGATATAGTGCACCCTGCCTTAGGGCTGTAAGGCCTGCTAGAGGGGTGACTGACCTATACTTGCATAGGCAGTGAGAGGCTGGCATGGCACCCTGAGGGGAGTGCCATGTCGACTTACTCGTTTTGTTCTCACCAGCACACAGAAGCTGGCAAGCAGTGTGTCTGTGCTGAGTGAGAGGTCTCCAGGGTGGCATAAGACATGCTGCAGCCCTTAGAGACCTTCCTTGGCATCAGGGCCCTTGGTACTAGAAGTACCAGTTACAAGGGACTTATCTGGCTGCCAGGGTCTGCCAATTGTGGATACAAAAGTACAGGTTAGGGAAAGAACACTGGTGCTGGGGCCTGGTTAGCAGGCCTCAGCACACTTTCAATTGTAAACATAGCATCAGCAAAGGCAAAAAGTCAGGGGGCAACCATGCCAAGGAGGCATTTCCTTACACAACCCCCCCCCAAACGAAAGAGGATGAGACTAACCTTTCCCAAGAGAGTCTTCATTTTCTAAGTGGAAGAACCTGGAAAGGCCATCTGCATTGGCATGGGCAGTCCCAGGTCTGTGTTCCACTATAAAGTCCATTCCCTGTAGGGAGATGGACCACCTCAACAGTTTAGGATTTTCACCCTTCATTTGCATCAGCCATTTGAGAGGTCTGTGGTCAGTTTGAACTAGGAAGTGAGTCCCAAAGAGGTATGGTCTCAGCTTCTTCAGGGACCAAACCACAGCAAAGGCCTCCCTCTCAATGGCACTCCAACGCTGCTCCCTGGGGAGTAACCTCCTGCTAATGAAAGCAACAGGCTGGTCAAGGCCATCATCATTTGTTTGGGACAAAACTGCCCCTATCCCATGTTCAGAGGCATCAGTCTGCACAATGAACGGCTTAGAATAATCTGGAGCTTTTAGAACTGGTGCTGAGCACATTGCTTGTTTCAGGGTGTCAAAGGCCTGTTGGCATTCCACAGTCCAGTTCACTTTCTTGGGCATTTTCTTGGAGGTGAGTTCAGTGAGGGCTGTCACAATGGATCCATATCCCTTCACAAACCTCCTGTAATACCCAGTCAAGCCAAGGAATGCCCTGACTTGAGTCTGGGTTTTTGGAGCTACCCAGTCCAGAATAGTCTGGATCTTGGGTTGGAGTGGCTGAACTTGGCCTCCACCTACAAGGTGGCCCAAGTAAACCACAGTTCCCTGCCCTATCTGGCATTTGGATGCCTTGATAGAGAGGCCTGCAGATTGCAGGGCCTTCAAAACCTTCTTCAGGTGGACCAGGTGATCCTGCCAGGTGGAGCTGAAGACAGCAATATCATCAAGATACGCTGTGCTAAAGGACTCCAAGCCAGCAAGGACTTGATTCACCAACCTTTGGAAGGTGGCAGGGGCATTCTTTAAACCAAAGGGCATAACAGTAAACTGATAATGCCCATCAGGTGTGGAGAATGCTGTTTTCTCTTTTGCTCCAGGTGCCATTTTTATTTGCCAGTACCCTGCTGTCAAGTCAAAGGTACTTAAGAATTTGGCAGCACCTAATTTATCTATGAGCTCATCAGCTCTAGGAATTGGATGAGCATCTGTCTTGGTGACAGAATTGAGCCCTCTGTAGTCCACACAAAACCTCATCTCTTTCTTTCCATCTTTGGTGTGAGGTTTGGGGACTAAGACCACTGGGCTAGCCCAGGGGCTGTCAGAGCGCTCAATTACTCCCAATTCCAGCATCTTGTGGACTTCCACCTTGATGCTTTCCTTAACATGGTCAGACTGTCTAAAGATTTTGTTCTTGACAGGCATGCTGTCTCCTGTGTCCACATCATGGGTACACAGGTGTGTCTGACCAGGGGTTAAGGAGAAGAGTTCAGGAAACTGTTGTAGGACTCTCCTACAATCAGCTTGCTGTTGGCCAGAGAGGGTGTCTGAGTAGATCACTCCATCTACTGAGCCATCTTTTGGGTCTGATGACAGAAGATCAGGGAGAGGTTCACTCTCTGCCTCCTGATCCTCATCTGTTACCATCAACAGATTTACATCAGCCCTGTCATGGAAGAGCTTAAGGCGGTTCACATGGATCACCCTCTTGGGGCTCCTGCTTGTGCCCAGGTCCACCAGGTAGGTGACCTGACTCTTCCTTTCTAGCACTGGGTAAGGGCCACTCCATTTGTCCTGGAGTGCCCGGGGAGCCACAGGCTCCAGAACCCAGACTTTCTGCCCTGGTTGGAACTCAACCAGTGCAGCCTTTTGGTCATACCAAAACTTCTGGAGCTGTTGGCTGGCCTCAAGGTTTTTGGTTGCCTTTTCCATGTACTCTGCCATTCTAGAGCGAAGGCCAAGTACATAGTCCACTATGTCTTGTTTAGGCTCATGAAGAGGTCTCTCCCAGCCTTCTTTAACAAGAGCAAGTGGTCCCCTTACAGGGTGGCCAAACAGAAGTTCAAAGGGTGAGAATCCTACTCCCTTCTGTGGCACCTCTCTGTAAGCAAAAAGCAGACATGGCAAGAGGACATCCCATCTCCTTTTGAGTTTTTCTGGGAGCCCCATGATCATGCCTTTTAATGTCTTGTTGAATCTCTCAACTAAGCCATTAGTTTGTGGATGATATGGTGTAGTGAACTTATAAGTCACTCCACACTCATTCCACATGTGTTTTAGGTATGCTGACATGAAGTTGGTACCTCTGTCAGACACCACCTCCTTAGGGAAACCCACTCTGGTAAAGATACCAATGAGGGCCTTGGCTACTGCAGGGGCAGTAGTCGACCTAAGGGGAATAGCTTCAGGATACCTAGTAGCATGATCCACTACTACTAGGATGTACATATTTCCTGAGGCTGTGGGAGGTTCCAGTGGACCAACTATGTCCACACCCACTCTTTCAAAGGGGACCCCCACCACTGGAAGTGGAATGAGGGGGGCATTTGGGTGCCCACCTGTCTTACCACTGGATTGACAGGTGGGGCAGGAGAGGCAAAACTCCTTAACCTTCTGGGACATATTGGGCCAGTAGAAGTGGTTGACTAACCTCTCCCACGTCTTGGTTTGTCCCAAATGCCCAGCAAGGGGAATATCATGGGCTAAGGTCAGAATAAACTCTCTGAACGACTGAGGCACTACCACTCTCCTAGTGGCACCAGGTTTAGGGTCTCTGGCCTCAGTGTACAGGAGTCCATCTTCCCAATAGACCCTATGTGTTCCATTTTTCTTGCCCTTGGACTCTTCAGCAGCTTGCTGCCTAAGGCCTTCAAGAGAGGGACAGGTTTCTTGTCCCTTACACAGCTCCTCCCTTGAGGGTCCCCCTGGGCCTAAGAGCTCAACCTGATAAGGTTCAAGCTCCAAAGGCTCGGTTCCCTCAGAGGGCAGAACTTCTCCCTGAGAAGAGAGGTTCTCTTTTTCTGACTGTGTTGCAGTTGGTTTCCCAACTGACTTTCCTTTTCTCTTGGTAGGCTGGGCCATTTTTCCAGACTCCAGCTCTACTTTTTCACCCTGTGCCTTGCATTGTGCTCTTGTTTTTACACACACCAGTTCAGGGATACCCAGCATGGCTGCATGGGTTTTTAGCTCTACCTCAGCCCATGCTGAGGACTCCAGGTCATTTCCAAGCAGACAGTCTACTGGGATGTTTGAGGAGACCACTACCTGTTTCAGGCCATTGACCCCTCCCCATTCTAAAGTTACCATTGCCATGGGATGTGCTTTAGTTTGATTGTCAGCATTGGTGACTGTATAAGTTTTTCCAGTCAGGTATTGGCCAGGGGAAACCAGTTTCTCTGTCACCATGGTGACACTGGCACCTGTATCCCTCAGGCCCTCTACACTTGTCCCATTAATAAAGAGCTGCTGCCTGTATTTTTGCATGTTAGGGGGCCAGGCAGCTAGTGTGGCTAAATCCACCCCACCCTCAGAGACTAGAGTAGTTTCAGTGTGGACCCTGATTTGCTCTGGGCACACTGTTGATCCCACTTGGAGACTAGCCATTCCAGTGTTACCTGGATTGGAGTTTGGAGTGGAACTTTTCTTGGGACAGGCCTTGTCTCCAGTTTGGTGTCCAGACTGACTACAGTTTCGACACCAGGCCTTTTTGGGATCAAAGTTTTTACCCTTGTACCCAGGATTGTTTTGTGAAGAGGCTCTGGGCCCACCCTCCTGTGCAGGTTTTTGGGGGCCTTTAGAAGACTCTTGACTATTTTTATTTTTGGCTGTCTCACCACCTTTCCCCTGGGGAGGTTTTGTGACCCCTTTCTTTTGGTCACCCCCTGTGGAAGTTTTGGACACCCTAGTCTTGACCCAATGGTCCGCCTTCTTTCCCAATTCTTGGGGAGAAATTGGTCCTAGGTCTACCAGATGCTGATGCAGTTTATCATTGAAACAATTACTTAACAGGTGTTCTTTCACAAATAAATTGTACAGCCCATCATAATTACTTACACCACTGCCTTGAATCCAACCATCTAGTGTTTTTACTGAGTAGTCTACAAAGTCAACCCAGGTCTGGCTCGAGGATTTTTGAGCCCCCCTGAATCTAATCCTATACTCCTCAGTGGAGAATCCAAAGCCCTCAATCAGGGTACCCTTCATGAGGTCATAAGATTCTGCATCTTGTCCAGAGAGTGTGAGGAGTCTATCCCTACACTTTCCTGTGAACATTTCCCAAAGGAGAGCACCCCAGTGAGATTTGTTCACTTTTCTGGTTACACAAGCCCTCTCAAAAGCTGTGAACCATTTGGTGATGTCATCACCATCTTCATATTTAGTTACAATCCCTTTGGGGATTTTCAACATGTCAGGAGAATCTCTGACCCTATTTATGTTGCTGCCACCATTGATGGGTCCTAGGCCCATCTCTTGTCTTTCCCTCTCTATGGCTAGGATCTGTCTTTCCAAAGCCAATCTTTTGGCCATCCTGGCTAACTGGATGTCCTCTTCACTGGAGTTATCCTCAGTGATTTCAGAGGTGTTGGTCTCTCCTGTGAGGGAACCAGCATCTCTGACTATTATTTTTGGAGTCAGGGTTTGAGAGACCCTGTTCTCCCTAGATAGGACTGGTAGGGGGGAATTTTCCTCCAAGTCACTATCCTCTTCCTCTGAGTTGCCACCCTCAGAGGGGTTGGCCTTTTCAAACTCTGCCAAAAGCTCCTGGAGCTGTATTTTGGTAGGTTTGGGGCCCATTGTTATTTTCTTTAGTTTACAGAGTGACCTTAGCTCCCTCATCTTAAGATGGAGGTAAGGTGTGGTGTCGAGTTCCACCACAGTCACATCTGTGCTAGACATTTTGCTTCTAAAAGTTGGAATACTTTTTAAGAATCTACAACTGGTTCTAGAATCTAATTCAAACTTTTACAAACTTTTAAACTCTAAAAGAAATGCTAAACAGGATCTAACACAAGGCCCTAGCAGGTCTTTTAAGAATTTAGAAAACTTTTCAAATTGCAAAAATCAATTTCTAACGACAATTTTGGAATTTGTCGTGTGATCAGGTATTGGCTGAGTAGTCCAGCAAATGCAAAGTCTTGTACCCCACCGCTGATCCACCAATGTAGGAAGTTGGCTCTGTATGTGCTATTTCAAAGTAAGGAATAGCATGCACAGAGTCCAAGGGTTCCCCTTAGAGGTAAAATAGTGGTAAAAAGAGATAATACTAATGCTCTATTTTGTGGTAGTGTGGTCGAGCAGTAGGCTTATCCAAGGAGTAGTGTTAAGCATTTGTTGTACATACACATAGACAATAAATGAGGTACACACACTCAGAGACAAATCCAGCCAATAGGTTTTGTTATAGAAAAATATCTTTTCTTAGTTTATTTTAAGAACCACAGGTTCAAATTTAACATGTAATATCTTGTTTGAAAGGTATTGCAGGTAAGTACATTAGGAACTTTGAATCATTTCAATTGCATGTATACTTTTCAAGTTATTCACAAATAGCTGTTTTAAAAGTGGACACAGTGCAATTTTCACAGTTCCTAGGGGAGGTAAGTTTTTGTTAGTTTTACCAGGTAAGTAAGACACTTACAGGGTTCAGTTCTTGGTCCAAGGTAGCCCACCGTTGGGGGTTCAGAGCAACCCCAAAGTTACCACACCAGCAGCTCAGGGCCGGTCAGGTGCAGAGTTCAAAGTGGTGCCCAAAACGCATAGGCTAGAATGGAGAGAAGGGGGTGCCCCGGTTCCGGTCTGCTTGCAGGTAAGTACCCGCGTCTTCGGAGGGCAGACCAGGGGGGTTTTGTAGGGCACCGGGGGGGACCCAAGCCCACACAGAAATTTCACCCTCAGCAGCGCGGGGGCGGCCGGGTGCAGTGTAGAAACAAGCGTCGGGTTCGCAATGTTAGTCTATGAGAGATCAACGGATCTCTTCAGCGCTGCAGGCAGGCAAGGGGGGGCTTCCTCGGGGAAACCTCCACTTGGGCAAGGGAGAGGGACTCCTGGGGGTCACTTCTCCAGTGAAAGTCCAGTCCTTCAGGTCCTGGGGGCTGCGGGTGCAGGGTCTTTTCCAGGCGTCGGGGCTTAGGTTTCAGAGAGTCGCGGTCAGGGGAAGCCTCGGGATTCCCTCTGCAGGCGGCGCTGTGGGGGCTCAGGGGGGACAGGTTTTGGTACTCACAGTCGTAGAGTAGTCCGGGGGTCCTCCCTGAAGTGTTGGTTCTCCACCAGCCGAGTCGGGGTCGCCGGGTGCAGTGTTGCAAGTCTCACGCTTCTTGCGGGGAGATTGCAGGGTCTTTAAAGCTGCTCCTTGAAACAAAGTTGCAGTCTTTTTGGAGCAGGTCCGCTGTCCTCGGGAGTTTCTTGTCTTTTTCGAAGCAGGGCAGTCCTCAGAGGATTCAGAGGTCGCTGGTCCCTTGGAAGGCGTCGCTGGAGCAGAGTTCTTTGGAAGGCAGGAGACAGGCCGGTGAGTTTCTGGAGCCAAGGCAGTTGTCGTCTTCTGGTCTTCCTCTGCAGGGGTTTTCAGCTAGGCAGTCCTTCTTCTTGTAGTTGCAGGAATCTAATTTTCTAGGGTTCAGGGTAGCCCTTAAATACTAAATTTAAGGGCGTGTTTAGGTCTGGGGGGTTAGTAGCCAATGGCTACTAGCCCTGAGGGTGGGTACACCCTCTTTGTGCCTCCTCCCAAGGGGAGGGGGTCACAATCCTAACCCTATTGGGGGAATCCTCCATCTGCAAGATGGAGGATTTCTAAAAGTTAGAGTCACTTCAGCTCAGGACACCTTAGGGGCTGTCCTGACTGGCCAGTGACTCCTCCTTGTTGCTTTCTTTGTTCCCTCCAGCCTTGCCGCCAAAAGTGGGGGCCGTGGCCGGAGGGGGCGGGCAACTCCACTAAGCTGGAGTGCCCTGCTGGGCTGTGACAAAGGGGTGAGCCTTTGAGGCTCACCGCCAGGTGTTACAGCTCCTGCCTGGGGGAGGTGTTAGCATCTCCACCCAGTGCAGGCTTTGTTACTGGCCTCAGAGTGACAAAGGCACTCTCCCCATGGGGCCAGCAACATGTCTCTAGTGTGGCAGGCTGCTGGAACTAGTCAGCCTACACAGACAGTCGGTTAAGTTTCAGGGGGCACCTCTAAGGTGCCCTCTGGGGTGTATTTTGCAATAAAATGTACACTGGCATCAGTGTGCATTTATTGTGCTGAGAAGTTTGATACCAAACTTCCCAGTTTTCAGTGTAGCCATTATGGTGCTGTGGAGTTCGTGTTTGACAGACTCCCAGACCATATACTCTTATGGCTACCCTGCACTTACAATGTCTAAGGTTTGGTTTAGACACTGTAGGGGTACCATGCTCATGCACTGGTACCCTCACCTATGGTATAGTGCACCCTGCCTT
Source organism: Pleurodeles waltl (assembly GCF_031143425.1). Classification (NCBI taxonomy): domain Eukaryota; kingdom Metazoa; phylum Chordata; class Amphibia; order Caudata; family Salamandridae; genus Pleurodeles; species Pleurodeles waltl. The sequence goes on along the minus strand of NC_090439.1, from coordinate 295,499,740 downwards.
AGGGCTGTAAGGCCTGCTAGAGGGGTGACTGACCTATACTTGCATAGGCAGTGAGAGGCTGGCATGGCACCCTGAGGGGAGTGCCATGTCGACTTACTCGTTTTGTTCTCACCAGCACACACAAGCTGGCAAGCAGTGTGTCTGTGCTGAGTGAGAGGTCTCCAGGGTGGCATAAGACATGCTGCAGCCCTTAGAGACCTTCCTTGGCATCAGGGCCCTTGGTACTAGAAGTACCAGTTACAAGGGACTTATCTGGCTGCCAGGGTCTGCCAATTGTGGATACAAAAGTACAGGTTAGGGAAAGAACACTGGTGCTGGGGCCTGGTTAGCAGGCCTCAGCACACTTTCAATTGTAAACATAGCATCAGCAAAGGCAAAAAGTCAGGGGGCAACCATGCCAAGGAGGCATTTCCTTACATACACCCACAAACTTTAATGTTTTATCTTTTTTGGAATTTGTTTTTATTCTTGTTTTTTTTGTTTACAAGCTATTATACTGTATTGGGTGTAGGTATGGTACCAATAAATCTTAACAGTATGGTGGTGCCCTCTTCCACTTTTTCTAGAAGAGACAGACATTCAAACCACAAGCTGCTTCATAGCTACATCAAATCTCAGTTGCTACTATGTGATTTGCTTTGGCATTTTACAGTCTACATTTTTAGCTTAAAGAGGTTTGTTAAGCTATTGTTTGAAAAATTTAATTTTGCAGAGATTTTGTTTCCTTTTTTATAGAGCTTTTCATAGAACCACACAATACTCTTTTTTTTTAGTTTTTGGGCACAGGGAGGGTTTGCTCAGAGTCAAAGGACTTTAAACTGAAATCGGGATTCAAAGTTGATTCCTCATGTTCCAAGGTCAGTACCTCTAGCCACTAGTCCCCATCTCCTAATGTGGGGTTTGAAAACCCTGGTTCGTTTTTGTTAATAAACCCTACATGACTAGGTACATTAACCTGATCATTGCAAAAGACACCCTTCAAGTAGCCACATCGAACTGTCTACCTTTCCCTGTTTTTGGTGCAGCATTTGTTATGCCTGCAAAACCTGACACTATATTTGTCCACATTCTATTAAGCTCAAACCTTAGCCTCATTGAAAGTAATTAAATATTCAATATATTGTAAGCATAAATTATAGGACCATGGCCCGCTGACGATGGCTATCACAGTTATTAAAGGCCCTCTTTAGAGTCTTAGGCTCCAACTGCTGGCAAAGACCTATGGTAAGGGAGAGGTCGTTTAACAACTGTATGGTCTGAGGCAGAAGGGCTATGAGGCTATTAGATTGTTTCAGATACTGGGGGTAGAATATTATAAATTTAAATGGGAGAAACAGAAAGAAAAGCACCTGAAAGTGGGCTCAGACGTTCGTTATCAGCCATTATTAGCCTTGAACCACTTCATTGTCTTTAGTCGCGATCTCAACAATCCCATGTTCTAAATCAAATGATTGACTATTACTATTTCATAGGCATAGGTGTCTTTCAGAAGGCCAGCATTTCTTAGGATGGTTGTGTTGTGACCTTAATGTTCCCTGCTGCTCAGCCAGTGAGTGGGGTCATTGTATGGTTGGAATGTTGACAGTGTATGTGCTTGGATGAGTGGACAGTTGGAGTGAGACGGGCAGAGTGGCAGGATGCTGCTCATGGTGGGGCTTTATCTGCAACCTACAACTAAGCAAATAAACCTACATCTTTTAACTTATGAGCATCCATCATTGATTACAACAGCTTGCAGTCTGTGTGGATTGTAGATTTCGATCAAAGACATATGCTTTATCTTTTATATAAACAAAACAATAAGGTTTCATATCTAATGTCATCAGTGATGTCATTGACAATGACATTTGCAGTATCATGTGATGTTCTGTGTGATCAGGAGCAACATGTATACTGCACTCTAAAGTACCAAGGTATGTCCTATGCATAATGCGAATGCAACACACATTGTGATATAGGACTACATCACTGCTATGTAAAGGATGCATATGGGACATGGACTATAGGAATGTAGGGAAGTGCCAGGCACAGCACACAAGTAATCTTGATCTGCACAATATGTATACAACACACAACTATGAGATATGTACCACCCAGGCCCATATTGAAGGCCTTTATTTTCTACCCCTCTTGGGGTACACCGTACTGGGGATGCATAGATTATTGGCTTGGTGTGCAAGACTGAGGCCAGCCAAACAGCTTACCCACCAATGGAATGAGTTTCCCCCAACCCCTTCAGGATCCTCGGTCCAAGGGAATACTTCTGTCTGCCTACTGTTCTGTCTATGCTGGATTCACTGGTCTCAACTTTATTTAAATTCTTATTTTATTGAGTTTATACATGTCACCATTGCTTGCTATAGTTCTGTTTGAGCTGTATTGGATAATCAACTGTACTTCTGCATCTTATGCGAAAAGGAGCCTGTTTGTGAAATGCAGGGACAAGTCACTTTAAGAAGCTATGTTCATTTTTTTTTTTTTGCTGACCCAAGCCTCATTTTTGTCTTGCTGCAATTCACGCCTTTCTATTTCAGTTTTGTAACTGAAAGTGGCGAAACAGTAGCAGAACATTTGGAATCTGCTCGCCGCTCGTTCTAATTGTGGTACTTAGGTACTAATACTGCAAACTATTGAATTTATTTCAGATTATTCCTGATCTACTTTAAAGTCTAATATCCATAGTTCAGCATAGCTCCAGATTTCTGTTCCATCGCTCAACGAGACAGCTTTTGCAGTGGGTATGCTGTCACTCATCTTGTTGGAGAAGAAGTAAGCACTCAGCATTGCTTGGTTTTTGTCGGTGGTTGCTGGTGGGGGGTACAGGCATTCATTTATGGGGCCAGCTTTTATTTTTATTCCTGAGACGTTTGCACAGAGCAAAAGAGGGAGAGGCAGAAAAGAGAGAAAGATAAGAAAATAGCGACAAAGAGTAAAAACAGAGGAAATATAACCTACAAGAGTGAGATAAAGCGGCAGGAAGAGGAGAGCAATGGACGAGAGTCGCGGAATCAAGGCTGTGCAGCCCCCGGAGTCGGAAACCTGGGCTTTTGGCAATGCTGGTGATGGAAAAAACTTTGGGCCCTTGCACTGAGTATTTTATTATTAGTTTGTAATATTTATTGCAAATTAAGCACCGCCACCCAAGTTGTCTGATTATTTCAGCTTGTGACATTAACAGCCATCATATACTTCTTATTGTCTGCCACCTCCAGTCCCCTTCGGCACACAGCCAACATATTTTTACATATACATTTCTCGCTTTGCTCGGTCCTTTTATTTTACAGCATTCCAGTTTATGCTCTGATCTGTCTGGTGGCAGGAGAGTTCAGGTGCACAATTCAGTCTGTATAAGCCCCTGATTGCTGGTTTTCTTCTTCCTCAGTTTCGTTTTGTCATTTAATATCAATCAGGACCATTTGCTGTATTAGAAACCCTTTAGCATCTTCCCATAGATACTGAAGTCGTTTCCTTACCCCCACAATCTTCTCTTAACCATCTGATCATGTCTGATTTAAAGCCTTTGCCACCCAGAGTCTCTATAACACACTTGTACGGAGCCCTTGCTGCTAGATCTTTTGAGTGACTTTTATAAAAGTCTCGAGTCACGTGTGGTTTTGAAGCAGAGAAAGCAAATTTCATCAAAAAGCTTAAGTGACAGTGAACATTTGTTGTTTAGATTCCTTTGCTGCTAATGGGCTTATGATTAATGTTTAACCGCGTGTGCCAAGGCACTACTAATGCCAAAAGATGCCTGTGTGAGAGACTGCTCCATCATATGCGTGCGTATGTGGAGGACAGCCTGCTTTATGCATACATGGTTGTGTGGAACCTTTGCTGCATATGTGTGTGCATATGTGGGGGAACCTGGCTCCATGCACACTTCTCTGATTATATGTGTGTGTAACTGTTTAAGCATATGCATGTGTAAAAGACACTGCGTCTGTGTGTGTGTGTGTGCGTGCGTGCCTGTTCCAATGTATCTATGGGCATGGGCGTAGGAAGTGTGGGGGATGCGGGGGATATATCCCCCCAGATTTTGCAGTGTAGGGGACATGGGGGGCAAGGGTGGGGGGACAACGGGACAAAATAATTTCCCCTCTCACTTCAATCATTTGCAGGGCCATTAGTGCGCAAAAGAGCTTCTTATAATGGCCCTGCACTTGAACTGCTGACCTACCTCCAGTTATCAGTGACGGATCTGATGGTCATGGAATGAAGACCTCTCAGGAGGCCACCTAGGACCTCTGCTCTTTGGCTTGCGCTGTTTACAGCTGCCCCCGTCATGCGCCCGCGAGAACAAAGGGAGAGAGGAGGAGACAACAGTGTTTGCTGTTTGCTGCCCTCAGTGGCCCTACCCCACCGGCCCTGCTGGGTTGAAGATCGTCCCTGCAGGACAATGAGGAAGTAAAGGGGGAGCAGAGCCAGCCTGAGGCCTGCAGGCTAAAAAGGAGACTCTGTGAAATGCAGTATTTGTATTTACAGAGAATCACACCATTTGGTGAAACAGGGAAGGCAAGATTGAGGCCAGATTTAACATCTTTACTCTATACAATTAAGCTAACATTTACGCTTAATGTTTTTTATCGACTTAATGAAGGGATAGATTACCACGTGAAGTCACGTTTCATTTTGGGCAGTTTTGCCTAGCATTATTATTGTTGTTATTGTTAGCACATCGAAGTATATTGAAGTATATTAGCTTTTCTTTTTATAACATTCTTGTTTCACTTGTAATATATTTTGACATTTTCAATTTTCATGAGTACAGACAGAAACACCGGAAAATAAAGAATAGTAATTACATGTGGATACATTGCTAATAGGTCCATCTGAATTGTGTGGCAGGAGAGGGTCAAATTATGTGGAAGTGTTGACTAAATTATGCGGCAAGCAGAGGCAAATCATGCAGCATGTGATAGTATTTTATTATTTTGTGCACTTGTTAACACTCTCTGGTCTTAGGCTGTACCTCATTAGCACCAGTTTAACCCCTGACTGTAGCAACAAGCAAAAGTAAAGTTGCCAGACAATCTTTGCAAAAGGGCCCTCTACTGTGCAGCAACTCATGTCACTGTGTTTTTAGTAAAGTTTGAATTACATTGTTTTTGTTTAAATCTGCAGATTATTCAGCAGATGATGGAATTTGTGGCAAATGCAGTGAATCCATAATTATGTGAAAAACACTGCAGTGCACCAACGCATAATTGCAGTGGCCCTGTTGATAGCCAACCAAGCCATCAGCAATACAGTGTTTGTATCGGTGCCTTAGCATAAATCTGCACACATTTCTCAATGTTACAGGAAAATACAGTGAGTGCAGGCCATGCCCATAAAAGCACGTGTAAAAGGCCCTACATAGCAAGGTGCTGTTGGACTGTTGAAGTGGTTAGATGGCATATTGTATTCCAGTCTGTCAGATATCCGAGTAATTGCAGCATTTCATGGGCATAGAATCCTTACTCTAATATGTGGGTTAGGCTAGAGGCGGTTGATGGTTCAACATTGTTGTCTTCAGCAGCATAGAATAAAAAGGTACATAGCAGATGTCGAATATCTTAGGGTCTCGTGGAAGGGAGTGGTAGTTCTGCATATATTTTATCCTGCGTTAAAGAGGGCAAGGTATCTCAGCCAGTTTTCTGTTGTGTATCATAACTGATTCATCATGAATATTCCATTTCACACAGCACCCCTCCAAGTGATGTAGAGGTGGCAGACGGTGCACATGTCCGGAAGATGGGGGTATGGAGGTTCAGTGTGCAAGTTCACCCAGCCGTGCTTGAGGTTCTAATGTCCAGTACACCATTCTCAATATAGGGGATAAACTACCCCCTGCCGTACATTATAAGGAGTTCCATAACCATATAGAGGAACAAGGCCAAAGGATGAGTTCATTAGGTGGAAGCCTACCAGACCACACAGCTGTCTGGTTTGCTAAAGACCTTTAGGGGACGTTTGTAAAGCTTCACTGGGAATGCATTCCGCCTTTTGCTTACCATTGGCTTTGTTGTTTGTAACTCACATTTGCTTTGTTTCTATTCGTATTTGTTTTAGACTGTCTAGCTTGAGTTTGTCCCTCCCGTAGAGCATCCCTTGTTTACTGTATCCTTCCACCAGTGTTCAATTTCTATAAACAGGCCTTTACATCTTGTTCTTATCTCGTCACATTTGCTGTGCATTCAAAGACCAAGGTCAAATGACAGGCTCTGTCTTCCCATGGAGCTTGGTGTTTATCTTTCTTTCTCTGACTTTAAAGTGAAAGGATATATATGACAATTATTCTGGCTACTGGGGTGTGCTGGAGGAAGGTTGGAGAATGCTATTTTTTCCACCACACAACAAATGTCTGTAAATGAATTGTGCAGATATTTAAGAAAATGTGTGGTGGCACCAAATATTATAATATGATCAAAACAAATTAATAACTAGGTAATGACATTTCCACACATTAACATTTGTGCCCTATGTACTTTTAGCAGTAAAACTGTATGTCTGTGCAAATGTAATGGTCATTTCAACTGAAGAAGTGTTGTCTGTAATGGCAGTGCACTACCACACCATGCATACTCCACTCTTTGCCACTCCACTTCACTCTACACCACTCCATGCCACTGCACTCTACCCTACACCACTCCACTCTATACCACTTCACTCCGCTCTGAAACAATCTACTCTACACTACTACACTCTACGTCACTCTTCTCCACTGTGTGCTGTTCTACGCCACTACACTTTATGCCAATGCAATCTATGCTGTACCACTCCACTCTACTCTGCACCACTCTACACTATACCACTGCAATCTACGTTTTCCTACTCTAACCAATGCACACTACACCACTGCACTCTATGGCGATGCAAACTCAACCACTTTATTCAAAACCAATGCACTCTACAGCACTGCACTTATGCCAGTCTACTCAGCACCACTGCACTCTGCGCCACTCTACAATCCACCACTTTGCTATCCACCACTTTACTCTACGACTCACTATTCTGCAACGCTGCACTATCCACCACTGAACTCCACGCCACTCTACTCCACTCCACTCCACTCCACTGCACTCTATGTCACTCTAATCTACTCTACACCACTCCATTCTAGGGCACTACACTCTACTCTGAAACCATCTACTGTACACCACTGCACTCTACACAACTCCACTCTATGCTACTCCACTCCAATCTACCCTGTACCACACCAGTCTACCCTGCGCCTCTCCAACCTACTCTGTGGCACTCTACTCTGCAGCACTCTATGCCACTGCACTCTACATCACTATGCTCTCCTCTGCAACACTCTACTCTTCACTACTATACTCTACTCTGCAGCACTGTACTCTACACCACAGCTGTCTACGCCACTTTACTCTACTTTGCACCACTGCACTCTATGCCATTGCTTTCTACATCAGTCTACACCACTGCACTCTACAACCCTTTATTCTGCAACACTGCACACTACGCCACTCTATTCTTCTCTGTACCACTCTATACAACTGCACTCTACACCAATGCATTCACTACTGCCCTTTACGAAACTCTACCCTGCACTCTTTGCCACAGAACTCTACGCCACTCTGCTCTGCACTGCTGCATTCTACTCTGCACTGCTCAACTCTATGCCACTCTACACCAGTGCACTCTATGCTACTGCACTCTACTCTGCATCACTGCACTCTTCCCCACTTTACTCCACGCTACTCTACCTTGCACCACTTCCCTCTACCATGCACATCACTCTACAACACCGTACTCTGTGCCACTGCAATCTATGCAGTGCCACTCCACTCTGTGCCCCTCTACTCTTCACTACTCTAACCTACTGCACTCTACTCTAAACTAGTGCACTTTATACCAATGCACTCTTCACCACCTTACTCAAAACCAATGCACTCTACGGCACTGCACTCTATGCTATTTACTCTGTACCACTGTACTCTATGCCACTTCACTCTAGACCACTCTACTGCGCTCTACGACATTACACTCCTTGATACTCCACTCTGACACTCTACTCCATTAAACTCTACTCCACTCTGTGCCACCGTACGACACTTTACTCCACTCTGTGACTCTCTAAGCAACTCTCTCTAAGCCACTTCATGCCACTTTACTCCTCTCTGTTATATGACACACTACTCCACTCTGTGCCCCTCCATCTATGCCACTTAAAAAAACAATAGTCTACTCCACTCTACGCCCCTCCACGCTACAACCCTTAATGCCACTCCATTATACGACAATGTACTACTCTCAATGACACTCAACTTTCTCTACGCCACTCTACGTTACTGTACTTCACTCAACGCTACTCCACTCTTCTTTATGCCTCTCCACTCTACAACACTCTGCCACTGTACTCCACTCTATGACACTACTCCACTCTACAACACTCTACTCACTCTGTGACATACTATACCACAGCAATCAATGACACTCTACGATGCACCATTCTCCTTTACGCCATTAACCTTTAGCCATGCTGAACAGTAGCCACGCTAGTGTGCACATGGCTAAAACACATTGGCAAAGCCAATAGCTCTTGCATAGGCGAGACCTATTAGGTCTGCCAGTGCCCGTTTATAAGGTATGGAACTCCAAGGTGACTTGCAATATCCTTACCATGAACGGCATGGTCACACCAACAACTTTCCCACAAACCACTTAAAACATGAATGCATGGCTTCTGTCATTGTAAGCTACTAAAATATAGCAGAAGAAGAAAACCAACATTCCGTTTGTTGCTTTAAACAGCTGCATTAATTATGCTCGTGACCAGACCTTCCTTTCACCTTGGCTACTGGCTCTGGCAGAAGGCACTGGGACATCAGAAATCAACTGTAATAACATTATAATTGTCGAGTTTTGACATCTTTTCTTTATAATCAGTGACTTGGTGCATCACAAGTAGCCGATTATAAAGAAATAAGTGACTGCTGTTTATACAGGAATTACAGAATCCCATGTATTGTATAGTGTGTAACATCAAGAGTTTCTTTAGTGTAAATGCCCCCAGTTTTGACTGGTGTGATGCTGAGCTGCCCAAGATCACACAGAGGAGTAGAAGTGTTATTAAAACTACCGTCTCAGAGCACAGTTTACAATTGTTGTACCTGATCGCTTTTGATATCTCCACTGCGGTTTCAGTTTGCATGAGGCGAGGGGCATGATCGATGCGGGGCACAAAGGGTTTGTTCTTTCTTGTTTCCCTCCTACCTTTATTTGCTTGGTGCGGGAAGATGCAAGGTTAATCAACATGTTTTTTTTCACATTTGGTCTAATTACTGTTGTGAATGTAAATAACAATAAAACATATTTTCAAACTGTGACAACATACCTTCCTGTCTCCCTATTTCAAGACCAATCTATATGATTGTGTACATTTATAGGAGCCTACAGTCTGTTAACAACGGTGATTTGTTTAGGATCAATAGAAAAATCCCCAAGGCTGTCCCTGTTCCCCCCAGAAATGTATTATCTCCTAAGCCCCTGTCTATGGGCATGTGTGGGAGAGACTGTTTTAATGCAGCTGTCTGTAACTGTTCAGTAATATCCATGTGCACATTTGGGACAGTCTGTGTCCAGCATGTCTTTGTGTATCTTTTAGGACATATGTTTATGTATATGTGAGGAAACCTGTCTTCGTGCATGTGGGTGTGTGTAACTTGTTAGGCATATGCATGTGTTTGTGTTGGACAGATTGTGGCCGTGTGACTGTGACTGTGTGCGTGCGCGCGCGCGTCTCTGCATCCATGCCTGTGCACGCATGCTTGTGTAAAGGTATATTTATGTTCCACATCTGTAGAATAATACACATTACACTACATTAAGGCTGAGGTGAGACTACATCATGTTTTGCTCAATTAAGGACACCTAAACATGCCGTTTGCAAATGTATTCAACGTCACTTATTGGAGAACAATGTTATAAAGATACAAAAGATTTTAATATCGACTTGAAAAATACCACTGCCCACTGTCCATCACGGCACTTCATAAAACATTGAAATGTAAATTGAAGCGCCCCATATCTTTATTTGTCACACATCGTGCAATCTATTAGTTAATTCAATAATCCCTTTCTGATCCCAATGTTTGAGGCCAAAACAGGACTACACGTTCTACAGGAAAAACAACCCCTTCTAGTATTTCCCCAGAAAAGTTTCTCCTGGTAACAGCAGACAGGATTTATTTGGGTGAAAATAAATTCGAACATAAACACCATTACAAGATGAAAACACTCAGGAGTGTGAAAACATCACACTTGGTCATTATATTAAGCTGCTTTTTTGGAAATCTGGGTACAGTATTATCGCACGAATCACATGCCGGAACGTACAATGAGCACCTAAAAGCTTTGTTTTTTTTTACACGTACGGATCCGAAATAAATCTAATGTATTTTTCTTGGGCACATTTTGTAAGTTTTATTCCTGTGAATGCAAAAGGGTCCCAAAGAAAACCACAACCCATTGGTAGCATAGCACTTGCTGTAAAATGTTATATAAATGTTACTTATGGACAGCTGCTTACTTCAAAATTCAGGAAGTGCTTTGGACCTTGCAAAGGGTAGGGACGCGCTACAAATAATGGAATAATACAATATAGATAAAAATGCAACTGTGCCAAAACTGTAATCTCTTGACAGCAACAGTTGTGCAAACTGTCCACTGCAGTCCTAATGCATGGTTGGATTTTGGGCCTTTGCCGCCAGGTACATGTCATGGTTCAGTCAATGAACCAATGAATAGGCACTTGGGAAAATCAATGAAACTGTATTTTTGCAAATGTTCCAGTCATTGGGGAATAAATGTTCAAATGAGGTCCCATTGTGGATATGCCTCTGGTGTCCCCAAGTGGGTCTATAAGCTTCTGTAATAGGGCAAAAAAGCTTTACAAATGTATGCATTTCATCAGAAATATTAATTTCCCAGTTTGCGGGCTTAGTTGAACCACAACTTGAATCAGAAGACTATATCAGGTCCCTTTCTATGCTTCCATTTCTGCCAACATGATATTTCATCTATTTTAGCTTCTTCATGTGATGAGTTTTCAAACCAGTCCTTGATGCACTCTGTTTTTTTTATTAACACTATAAGCACTTTACTAAGCATTCCCTAAGGTCCTTTCTGATAGAACAAAGTTTTATTCCATGTAGGCCGGTCACTACCGGGCGCGGCAGCTTACTGTGCTGTAGGCAGTTTTTTAAAAGCTTCTGTTTGCCACCACAAAGGTATGACGTTGTGATATTTTATTAACTGTCTTTCATCTCCTTCTTATATTTCTTTATGTTCTAACTTTACGGAGAATTATAATCTATTTTTTATTGGATTGTAAAACTTTTTTTTTAACCATTTTGCCTCTCTATTGTGTTTTTATGGCCATTTTTAATGGCGGAATAACAGTGTTGTAACAAAACTTGAGGGTCCCCCCAACAAAGGTCATGGAGGGGTTCCCTTCAGACTCGGGAGCTCTCAGGCCAGGGTACTGTGCTGAGGGGGCCCTTGGAGCTCTCCCCCTCCACACCTCGGGCCTTTGTCACGCCACTGCCCAATAAAGCGTTTTGATTGAATCAGAAGAATCAGGAAAAGCCAATTACGAGATGGACTTTTCGCTTCCCATTCTGCATCCGTGGTTTCTCCTTTTTTATTTTTGTTTTTCTCTCGCTATCTACGCATCCTTTACCTCTTCTGGCTGCAGTTCTTTCTCCGCAGCAAACCAAGCCATATATATGTGCCAAGCTCCTGTGCAGAATGTTACACATATTCGGGTCTTGCTCGTGTAACTGTGGCCTGGCAGTAAATTCCCGGTGCAATCAAGCAAAGGAGAAAACTACAAATTGGGAAATTAGGAAATTGCCAACTGCCACTTACACAAAAAACGTGGATAATTTGCTGGGATTAGTGATTAGCCTGCCAAGCCAACTTTTGCTAATTGTATCCCAGTCACAAATAACCGCCTGCTCGGAAATGTTTGTTTCTCAGCTCCATGTATAGGCAATTAACAAACAAGCATTGCTATAGCCAGTAAGCCTGGCCTTTTGGCTTTGCCAATGCAGATTTATAGGCTTTGCCAATGCTTTTTTGCCGGTGGTGTCCTGCATCGGCAAAAAGGAAAACATGGTCATTGTGGAAGCAGAAATGTGTGATAACTTGTACATGAGCATGGATCATTCAGGCGTAGCATGATCAGTAAGATCGAGGGGAGTATGAGCTTCAGATAACAGACATTATCTGAGAAACAGGACATGACGGGGCTTAAGGGGCGGTGGGAAAGAACAGTGCGTGTTGGTAGTGGTACCCAAGACAAAATATTTTGTAAAATAACCAACATTTTTAGGTACTTCAAAGGAGAGAGAGAGAGTTTTTTAGTCTGGGAGTGCACCTAAAAATCCTTAATGAAATCTAACAAACACCTCGCCATACCCGACTGAAAGGACCTGTTCTTAACTATTTATCAGAGAAAAACATCTATTGGGGGGGCAGTGTGACATTCCAAACACCCGCCCCCCCAAAGCTATTCCTCCAGCATCACTATGCATGTGTAAACCCAAAAAGTGGAAGTAAAGCCATTAAATAAGAAGAGAGTAAGATTTGCGCTTCAGTGTAAAACATACATGTTGCTTGCGGATATATCAAGTGATATAGCACTTGACTTTTTCTTGGTGTGCCTGGCTTCCTTGCCATTAGGATTTGAGGCAAAGCCAAATCAAGTTACTTTAGCAGATCCGGCTTTGCTCCAAAACCTATGGATTTTGCGCTGGTTCATCCAAGGCACGCCCACTTTACATGAACTAAAAGGGAGTTGCCACAGAAACATTTTGGTGCTATCGAGGGTATGCTTTCAGAGCAAAGTAGGTTTTGGGTCACCATGAAACATGCGAGCACAAACCTTTTGTAAACATAGGCTCGGAACATGGAAGTCAATTTAGAGGCAGATTTTTGCAGTTATTCGTTCCCCTTGTTAAGGTTCTTATACTGCTTACTTCGTTGAGACTATTATACACAGAAAACCTCTTTGGTGTCATCTTCTTTAAATTATTATGTTTAGCAGCTCCAGCTTTTGAGATGTATGCCTCGGGTTGTATTATGCACAGGGAACACTTTCCTTTTTTTGCACCACGGCACCAATCGCAAACAAGGAAAGTGCACCTATTACAGTTAATTTGCAATCCCAGGGCAGCAGCGTGCTCACTCAGCCATGGGGCAGTGCATTCAGTGAAATACAGAGTGGCTGCTTCAACGGATACTCAACAGTCGTGAAGATACTACTCATAAAATACCTTAGTAATAAGCAAACAATCGTAAACGTACACAAAAGTGTTAGCTTACCTTTGTCGATCAGCCCCTATGTCTCTGAGTAACAAGGGAAGATATAACTTAATCCAATTTCCTTGCCTCCAAATAATGTATAAGTGAAATCTTATTAACCTAAATCAATGGTATTAATTTAAAAGTTTCACAGCAATTTAGTGATGTCCCTTATTATAACTCTGGTGAATTTATCAGTTCATCTTCCAATCTTTTTCACTTTGGAAATATCCATAAGCACTGCATTTTCCAAATATTAAGAAGTACATCTTTTTATTATGTGAAAACTTTATCTTCAATTGACTTAGACATGTTACTTTCAAGCACTTGCTAAATTTGTATCTCTTTACAGGTGAACATGTAATTCAGCATCAGCATTATGGCCAGAGGGATACTCTGTTCCTAGCAACAATATCAAAATAGATTCTTGTCTCCTTAGATTAAATTCCCACTCAAGTCCTCTCATATGCCTTTTTACATGTTTAATGTCTTTATATTAAAGCGTGCTAATGTCTTCTTGATTGCTCTCAAGGGTTGCTCCCCTGAGGGGTAATTTTATTTAAGGCTATTTTTCTTAGGCCAATCTGCCCCCAAAGGGGCCAGAAACCACTGGACACCAGTGACTTTTTTTGTGCCAATTTCACGCAAGGGGAGCGACCCTTTAGGCAAGGGTCATTTCCTTGGGGGCAAATCTATTTTAGGCCATTTCTGCCCCCCATGGGGACAGATCAGCCTAGTTCTATTAGGCTGATCCACCCCCAAGGGGGGCAGAAACCACTAGACACCAGGGATTTTTTTATTTTTTTTACAGATGGCGAGCAACCCCTTAGGCAAGGGTCACTCTCCTGGGGGGCAAATCTATATTTGGCCATTTCTGCCCCCCATAGGGACAGACAGGCCTATTTTTATTAGACTGATATGCGCCTGGGGGCAGAAACCGCTAGGCACCAGGGCTTTTTTATTTTTTCAAATTTTTACAGATGGGGAGCAACCCCTTGGGCAAGGGCCCTGTGGGGCAAATTTATTTTAGGGCATTTCTGCCCCCCCTTGCCTATTTTTGTCAGGCCAATCTACCTCCAAGGGGGCAGAAAGTCCACCAGAGAAGATTTGTTTTAAGAAAAAGAGGGTGGGGTATGGCCATACCCCCCACCCCAAATAAATGGGGACAAAGTTGTTTTGCCCACCAGTGAGCAGATGGGGCAATTACACCCAATCCCCTCTCTAGGGGTGTAGAAAGCCTACTAGATGCCAGGGAATTAAATAAAAAAAATAGTGGAATGGTAGCTCCTAACCAGTATGGGCGTGGTTATGCCCCCACCCCAACTGAAGGAGATAACTGTCTTTCAGCTCTCCCTCACACACTAAAACATCTTATCCCACAGCAAGTAAGAGGGCAGTTGATTAGTTGGGGTTTTGGTTTTACATTTGGGCCATGAGAGCTTGTCTGACTCACAAAATTGTCCCACTTGGAATGGTGAGGGCTGCACTCTTTGGACTTTGAGCCACTGCCATGTAGAAAAATCTACGAGACCTAGACACATCTGAAAACTAAACATCTGGGTGAGTCCAGGGTGGTGTGCTTCACATGCACCCTGCACCATTTTCTTACCCACAATGCCCTGCAAATCTTCAACTTTGCTTGAAATCACACATTTCCCCACATTTTTGTGATGGAACCTTCTGGAATCTGCAGGAATCCACAAAATTCCTACCACCGAGCATTGCTGCACCTGTACCGATAAAAATTCTGCCCCACTTGTCAGCCTAAAAACCTTTTTTTCCAAACTGCCCTGTTGGACCCGCTTTGGTTCACCCTCATTTTTGACACGTTTTTGACTTTTCCCTGTCACAGGCACTTGGCCCACCTACACAAGTGAGGTATCATTTTTACCGGGAGACTGAGGGGAACGATGGGTGGTAGGAAATTTGTGCTAGAGTGGTGATCCCACACAGAAATGTGGGAAAAATTGGATTTTTTAGCTAAATTTGAGGTTTGCTTAGGATTCTGGGTAAGAAAACATTGGGGGATCCATGCCAGTCACACCTCCATGGACTCCCTCAGGTATCTACTTTTCAGAAATGTTTAGGTTTGGTCAGTTTCCCTAGATGGCTGCTGAGCCCAGGACCAATAACAAGTGCCCCCGCCCCAACAAAAAACAGGCAGTTTTGTATTTGATAATTTTGTTGTGTCCACATAGTGTTTTGGGGCATTTCCTGTCGTGGGCATCAGGCCTACCCACACAAGTGAGGTATCATTTTTATTGGGAGACCTGGGGGACACTGTGTCGATGGAAGTTTGTGGCTCCCCTCAGATTCCAGAATGTTGCAGAACCAAAAAAGGATTATGGGTAACAGAACCTGGTGAGAGCATTACAAGTTACCCCATCCTGGCTTCCCCTAGGTGTCTAGTTTTCAGAAATGTCCAGGTTTGCTAAGTTTTCCTTGCTGCCAGCTGAGCTAGAGGCCAAAACCCACAGCTAGGTACTTTGCAAAAAACAGGTCGATTTTCTTTGGGAAAATGTGATGCATCTTGTTTTGTTTAGGGGCATTTCCTGTCACGGGCACTAGGCCTACCCACACAAGTAAGGCACCATTTTTATCAGGAGACTTGGGGGAATGCTGCTGTGGTTCCTCTCAGATTCCAGAACTTTCTGTCACCGAAATGTGAGGAAAAAGTGTTTCTTTTTCCAAATTTTGAGGTTTGCAAAGGATTCTGGCTAACAGAACCTGGTGAGAGCCCCACAAGTCACCCCATCTTGGATTGACCTAGGTGTTTAGTTATAAAAAATGCACAGATTGGGTAGGTTTCCCTAGGTGCTGACTGAGCTAGAGACCAAAATACACAGCTAGACACTTTGCAAAAACAGGCCAGTTTTCTTTGGGAAAATGTGATGTATCCATGTTGTGTTTTGGGGCAATTCCTGTTGCGGGCAGTAGGCCTACCCACACAAGTGAGGTATAATTTTTATCGGGAGACTTGGGGGAATACAGAATAGCAGAACAAGTGTTATTGCTCCTTGTCTTTCTCTACATTTTTTTTCCTTCCAAATGTAACAATGTAAGACAGTGTGTAAAAAATATATTTATTTGAGAAATGCCTTGTAATTCGCATGCTAGTATGGAGACCCCAGAATTTAGAGATGTGCAAATAACAACTGCTTCTCATTATCTTATCTTGTGCCCATTTTAGAGATACAAATGTTTCCTTGATACCTATTTTTCACTCTTTATATTTCAGCAAATTAATTGCTGCATACGCGGTATACAATGAAAACCCATTGTAAGGTGCAGCTCCTTTATTGGCTCTGGGTACCTGGAGTTCTTGATGATCCTACAAGCCCTATATAACTCCACAACCAGAAGAGTCCAGCAGACGTACCAGTATATTGCTTTTGAAAATCTGACTTTGCAGGAAAAAGTTACAGAGTAAAACGTGGAGAAAAATAGCTGTTTTTTTCACCTCAGTTTAAATATATTTTTTTTTAGCTGTTACTTTCTGTAGGAAAACCTGGAAGGATCTATACAAATACCCCTTGCTAAATTCAGAATTTTGGCTACTTTTCAGAAATGTTTAGCTGTCTGGGATTCAGCATTGGTTTCACATCCATTTCTGCCACTAACTGGATGGATGCTAAAAGCACAAAAAATAGTAAAAATTATGTCTGTCCCAGTGAAATGCCAAAATTGTGTTGAAAAATGTGGTTTTGTGATTCAAGTCTGCCTGTTCCTGAAAGCTGGGAAGATGGTGATGGTACCACCATAAACCCTTTGTCGATGACATTTTCGGGGGAAAAAAACACAAGCCTTCACCTGAAGCCCTTTTTTCCAATTCTTAAAAAAACAAACACATTTTTGTTGTATTTTGGCTAATTTCTTGGTCTCCTCGAGGGGAACCGACAAACTCTGGGTACCTCTAGAATCCTTAGGATGATGGAAAAAAAGGACACAAATTTGGCATGGGTAGCTTATGTGGACAAAAGGTTATGAGGGCGTAAGTGTGAACTGCCCCCCAAATAGCCAAAAGAATGTCTGGCACCTGAGGGGGAAAAGGCCTAGCAGCGAGGGGGTTAATCAAAAGGTCCTTCTCTCCATCCCAAATCAGAAAAAGGTCATCAATAAACCTAGACCACCCATAGTGTTCTGTGGGTTTTATATATATATAAAACAAAGGTTACAGGAATGGTATAGTTAGGTTCAGATGTTACACACAAAAGCACATTTTTCAGCAGTTATAGTTATAATAATCTCAAGTAAATATAACACTTACCCTAAGGTAACTAACTACAAATCACGTTCCTGCCATGCAAAGTTACCTTATCAATAATTTCACTGCAAATGTTGCGGTGATATTAACAATAGTGCCATAGAAGATGGCATGAGTGATATAATATGTGGGATAATTAGCATTGCATTGCAAGGGCACGAGTTATAGTTACTGGAGATATCTATAAACGCTGAATTTCTGTGGTTTTGTGTGTGTAAAATTTGAGCCTAACTATAACGTCCCCGTAACCTTTGGTTTTCTCAGTGAATTTCTGTTTTTTTAAATGTTATTTCCTAACTATAATGTCCCTGTAACCTTTCTTTTTTTCAGTGAACGTTTATGTTTTTTATGATATTTCCTAACTGTAACATCCCTGTATACTGGGTGTGTGAGTTGTTGTGTGGGTGTGTAAGTGTGTGTGTGAGTGTGTGGTGCGTCTTTGAGTGCATTTGTGACTGGGTGTGTGGGTCTGTGAGTCGGTGTGGGAGTGGCTGTGTGGGTGTATGAGTAGGTGTGTGAGTGGCTGTTTGGGTGTGTGAGTGGCTTTGTGGGTGTGTGAGTGAGTGAGTGGGTGTGTGAGTGGCTGTTTAAGGGTGTGTGTGAGTGGGTATGTGAGTGAGTGACTGAGTGGGTGTGTGTGTGAGTGACTTTGTGGGTGTGTGAGTCGGTGTGTGAGTGGGTGTGTGATGGATGTATGGGTGTGTGAATGGTTGTGTGGGGATAAAAGGGGCTGTGTGAGTGGGTGTGTAACTGCTGTGTGGGTATGTGAGTGGTTGTGTGGATCTGTGAGTGGGTATGGGAGTGGGTGTGTGGATGTGTAAGTGGGTGTGTGAGTGGGTGTGTGGAGCTGTGAGTGGGTGTATGTGTTTTCTTTATTTGGGTCTGGATCTGCAGATCCACTCAAATCCACCTGAATCCTTAAGGATCTGAGGAGATCCGGGAGGAGGATTCATTGATCCTAGTGCGCTCAGAAAGAAAATGTTTTTGGACAATTTCTTGCCCATTAGGGGTCCCTCATAGATCAGTCCCAGGGGGTCATGTTACCTTTAGCCTGACCCCTTCTATCACTTTTAAAAGTTATTTTCCCCACTGGGAACTGAGCTCAGATTAACAAAATGTCAGCTCCAGCTTTCCTCTCAGTTTGCGGCAAGCCAATCATGGCATTGCTGTTGCTGCTTGCATCCGCGAATCCACCCGGATCCACTGAGGATCTGAGGTGGATCCGCACCTCTAGATATACATACATCTTTTTAATAACTCTAAAACTACTGAACAGATTTACACCAAGTTACAAAAAGCACACTATGTGGACCAAGATCTAGCTTTCTGGCAAATTTGATGTAATTCCATTCAGTGGTTCGGGCTGTAGTCGTGTCTAAAATCCCCATGGGAAATTGCAAGGGGAAAATGTGTTTTCGGGCCCCCTTTTTCTTGACCCCGCTTAATGTATCTCCCTGAAACTTGGATACCTCGTGACCCTCTGCCACGAGGTGCCCAATACACTACAAATATGGTTTTCTCTTACAATGCAACCAAAAGCCATGCTTGCATTAAAATCCTTACTTGGCCACCTCATGCAGGGGGCAACTGGTGACATATTACAGTTGGCGCTTGCGTCCTCTTCTTTTACCCTGGGCTAAGTTGGTACTAAAGAACAGGTAGCAGATAATTGTGTTGTATTCTAAGGTATGGTTTGCTCCGGTAAATATATTGCCTCTGTATCCGTGCTCATAGTACAGTTGAGAGCAGGGCAAAGAGACCGTCAGGAAGTGCACTGACTGTGCATCATGTAGAAGTGGTGCACATTCACTGCACTACCCCAGGGGCCCTTGAAAGTGGGAAAAGGTGGTTCAGGGACACCCAATTCATCCCATTCAGGGAGCTTAGTTACTCCCTACAGGCACCTGCAGATGGAGCTCTGTCCCCCTTTGAAATACAGGATGCACTGCCCATGCACAATATAAGGCAGACTGGCCGCTTCAAACAGCAGGTGTGAGTTTGTACCTGCACTGGGAACATTGTATTTAGGCTGCACTGAGCGCTTCCAGTTAGAGTTGAACCAACACAGACCGAAACAGTGCGCCCTATTTGTAGTATAGGCACTGTCATTTCATGGCTCTTATCGGTATTGACTATTGAGTGCCATTGTTCCTGAGCTTAGTTACTTATATCAACAATAGAAAATGCAGAACTCATTTTGAAAAACATAATCACGGAAACATTAATAACCCAAGCAGAGCGATGGTTTCTGAGAGCAGGAAAACTACATTCATTGGTGTGAATGCACGTTAATAATCAAGTGGAGTTTATTAGTAATCGAAGATTGCTTGCTTTTTTAATACATTAAAATATTAAATGGCTGTAATTACTCTTAAAAAGATAATCATCGGCTACAAAACCCAAAGAAGCATGACTAAAACTAAATTTCAGATGCTACTGTGAGAAACGTTCCAGGTCACCAAGCTTAGAAGGAACTTAATTTCAGTAGGACACAAACCGACTTATTCATCTCTTTCCTTGGATGCTGAACATTATTACCCAGTTGTTTAATTATTGGCTTTTAGCATTGCTGACATTTCTCCGCCTTTTCATAAGCAGTAGTTCCTCTTGTACTGTTATCTGTGGACCTTCAGGACTGCCTAATTAAGCAGTGAGCTAGATGACAAGAAAGATAATTTTTCGTTTAATTTTGGGGATGCCTTCTGAACTGAAGCTAAAAGGGATAAGCAGTGGGGCTGGAGCAATTTTCAGAGTGGGGGTGCTGCCAATAATGTTATGTCAGTGAAGTCCTAGGGATTGTGAAAAAAATCAACGATCACAGAAAGAGCCAGTGTAGCAAATGTATTCAGCAGGAGGTTTGGTAAGAGTGTGGTATGTAGCCGGTGGTGCAGCCTGGAGTGCACTGTTGCCAATATTTTAATAAATTCTGGTGTAGTAGCCCACTATCATTTACAGAGAGCACACTTTCCCACTGAAATTGTCATACATTTGCAGACATGAAATTATACTGATAAAACAATATAGTGCACAAAGGATGATGTGTGGAAATTGTGTTTCAGTGAGTATCATTTGCGCTTCACTAAGTAACATGTCTTGATTTCTTTTGATCCTATAAAAACCTTTGTTTCTATTACACTTCAGAAATTCACAAACATGTTCTACATTTATGTTTTTCTAACTGCTATTGTACTTTGAAAAATATGTACAGTTCACTTACATGGGTTTATATAGTATTCTGTGTCAAAAAAGTATTAACATTCTAGAGTCTTTCCTTTACACTTCCCGTACCACAGCAACATTTTCACATAGTGCATTTTACAAAATCCTCTCAATTTGCAGGGTAGACAGAGAAAACAATCAAATTACACTTGATAAAGTGCACAGCTGCTTCAACTGAAAGGAGGGCTCTAGCCAGAGAGACAGAATGACGTGGGACCAAACAAGGTCAAATAGGCAGTCTTTGAGTTGCCTCTTAAAGCCTGACAGAGAAAGAAAGGTCAACACCAACCTCCATGTTATAAGGAAAATCACAAATTTGTCAGAAGACCCATCTTAGAACGCACACCAAACGTGAAAAAAAAACTAAATGTAAAGAAATCTTTATTGCTCAGTCAACTTCTGAACTCTTGCAATTGTTATTAGCACCCCAGCACCCTTATTTTCAGTGCAGTAGCAGTGAGAATTTGGTTTAGCACTTCTTGGGAAGATCCCCCACACAGAAAAGGCTCTAATGAGTTAGGATCTTATATTAAATATGGCAGCTGGGATGACAAGCCACTGTTGTAACTTGGCCACACTCAACTACAGAGCTTAATTTAAGCATGTGGTTGTAGGTGGAGCCCACCAGAACTAATTTTAGGAAGGGGCTCTTATTAGTCCACATCAGACTTTAACACAGAGCAAGACAGAGAAAAATACAAAAGGGAAAAAGAAGAGGAGAAAGGAAAGACTGAAAAATTGTGACTTAGAAAGAAAACAGAGTGAGTCAAGGGTACTGTTTCTATTGCAATATAGCTTATCTTTCTTTAGCATAATTTGGTGGATTCAGATAGTTCATTCATAGTGATGTGCAGGAGGGGCTCGTGGGGCATAGAAGGGGTGGGGTGGCACGCAGGGGCATTGTTAGAAATGAGGTCTTTGGTTGACAGTCAGGTTACCTCCTGTTAAAGCCAGGACCCTCACTCTAGTCAGGGTAAAAGAGAATCACCCTCAGCTAACCCCTGCTTACCCCCTTGGTAGCTTGGCAGAGCAGTAGGCTTAACTTCAGAGTGCTAGGTGTAAAGTATTTGTACCAACACACACAGTAACTTAGTGAAAACACTACAAAAGGACACAACACCAGTTTAGAAAAATAGGAAATATTTATCTAAACAAAAC
Source organism: Pleurodeles waltl (assembly GCF_031143425.1). Lineage (NCBI taxonomy): Eukaryota > Metazoa > Chordata > Amphibia > Caudata > Salamandridae > Pleurodeles > Pleurodeles waltl. Next base: position 295,477,791 of record NC_090439.1, on the reverse strand, counting down.
AAGACCAAAACGACAAAAAACCGACATACACAAGTCAAGTTATGAATTTTTAAAGATTAAACTCAAAAATAGCACTTACAAACACAAAGGCGGTCATTCTGACTGTGGCGGTCGGCGGTCGCCACCTGCCAAGCGGTTCCCGCCAAAAGACCGCGGCGGTCATTCCGGCTTTCCCGCTGGGCCGGCGGCGACCGCCAGAAGACCGCCGGCCGGCCCGGCGGGAAAGCCCCTTTAACAATTAAGCCAGCTCGGAATGGAGCCGGCGGAGTTGAAGGGGTGCGACGGGTGCAGTGGCACCCGTCGCGATTTTCACTGTCTGCGAAGCAGACAGTGAAAAGCTTTGTGGGGCCCTGTTAGGGGGCCCCTGCACTGCCCATGCCAGTGGCATGGGCAGTGCAGGGGCCCCCAGGGGCCCCACGGCACCCGTTCCCGCAATCCTGGTTCCGGCGGTGGACACCGCCAGAAACAGGTTGGCGGTAAGGGGGTTGGAATCCCCATGGCGGTGCTGCAAGCAGCGCCGCCATGGCGGGTTCCCTGGGCCAGCGGCAAACTGGCGGGAAACCGCCGGCTCCCCTTTTCCGGCCGCGGCTTTACCGCCGCGGTCAGAATCGCCAAGGAAGCACCGCCAGCCTGTTGGTGGTGCTTCCGCCGCACTCCGCCATGGCGGTCATGGACCGCCAAGGTCAGAATGACCCCCAAAATGCTTAGATGATGTGTTAACACGGCGTCGTGACGGAGTCGTTCCCAACAAGCCGGCACCAGCGGTGCCGGACATGGAGTCGCGTAGACCCCCAAGTACAGTACCTTTGGTCAAGAGTGATAACAAGTTGATGCGCGAAGTCGGGGATCGCGGCGTCTGTGCGAAATGTTGAATCTGTGCACTTCGAGCGGCATCGGTCATGACGTGGTGCCGCGACTACCACGGAGTCGCAGACTTCAGTGGGGCTGCAGCGGCGTCGGGCCTGCGAAGGTTGTGGCGTTCCAGCGAAGATCACGGATTCGGTTGCAGGCGGCGTCACCGGATTCAGCAGAGGCGTTGGTCCGAAGTCGTCCAAAGTCGATTTATTTGGATTTTCACCAGCTTTCCTTTCAAGGGCCCAGGGACTGGAAAGGGGCACCACTTGTCAGAGCAGGAGTCTCTTCAGAGACTCTAGATGCTGGCAGAGAGAAGTCTTTGCTGTCCCTGAGACTTCAAACAACAGGAGGCAAGCTCTAAATCAAGCCCTTGGAAATTTCTTCACAAGATGGAAGGCACACAAAGTCCAGTCTTTGCCCTCTTACTCTGGCAGAAGCAGCAACTGCAGGATAGCTCCACAAAGCACTGTCACAGGCAGGGCAGCACTTCTCCTCAGCTCTTCTCCAGGCAGAGGTTCCTCTTGATGTCCAGAAGTGATCTAAAGTCTGTGGTTTTGGGTTCCCTTCTTATACCCAGTTTCTCCTTTGAAATAGGCCTACTTCAAAGTAAAGTCTCTTTTGAATGTAAAATCCTGCCTTGCCCAGGCCAGGCCCCAGACACTCAGCAGGGGGTCGGAGACTGCACTGTGTTAGGACAGGCACAGCCCTTTCAGATGTAAGTGACCACTCCTCCCCTCCATCCTAGCGCAGATGGTTCATCAGGAAATGCAGACTACACCCCAGCTCCTTTTGTGTCACTGTCCAGTGTGAAGTGCAACCAGCCCAACTGTCAAAATGACCCAGACAGGGAATCCACAAACTGGCAGAGTCACAGAAATGGTATAAGCAAGAAAATGCTCACTTTCTAAAAGTGTCATTTTCAAACACACAGTCTTAAAATCAACTTTACTAAAAGATGTATTTTTAAATTGTGAGCTCAGAGACCCCAAACTCCATATGTCCATCCACTCCCAAAGGGACTTTACACTTTAATCAGATTTAAAGGTAGCCCCCATGTTAACCTATGAGAGGGACAGGCCTTGCAACAGTGAAAAACGAATTTAGCAATATTTCACTGTCAGGGCATATATAACACATTACTATGGGGGTCATTCTGACCTCGGCGGTAAAAGGCGCTTACCGCCGGTCAGAAGGCCGCCATAACACCGCCGCGGTCGCGGTAAACTGCCACGGTCATTCTGACCCGCAACTGGCAAACCGCCAAAAACCCAACATCCACAAAAGTCCGCCACACCAAAGGTCAGCGGGAAACTGGCGATGACCAAACCTCCACCGTCACGCCAACAGAAATACGCCCATACCATTCTGACCCAGAAATCCCCGCAGCGGTCTTTCAACCGCGGTATTCCATTGGCGGTACACACCGCTGCGGTCAAAATACAAACACCTTTACAAAACACTACCACATTGGATAATTCAAAATACACACACCTGAGACACATACACACACCACTCCCACACACCCAATTAAATATAAAACACACACCCACATCACCCACAAACCCTTACGACCACAATTGCGAGTGAAGGACAGAGAGAGAGAGCACAGCATAGACTAGACCATCACACAGAGGCAAATCACAACATCACCCACACAATTTCCACGCACAAAACACCATACACCACCACACTCTACAACACATACACCACCCCTCACCTCATCCGCACCACCCCATGGCACGCCAAAGACACCCCAGGTTCTCTGACGCAGAACTCAGGGTCATGGTGGAGGAAATAGTTTGTGTAGAGCCCCAGCTCTTCGGGGCACAGGTGCAGCACACCACCATTGCCAGGAAGATGGAGCTATGGCAAAGAATAGTGGACAGGGTCAACGCTGTGGGACAGCATCCACGCAATCGGGACGACATCAGGAAGCGGTGGAACGACCTACGGGGGAAGGTGCGTTCCATGGTATCAAGGCACAACATTGCGGTGCAGAAGACTGGCGGCGGGCCCCCACCTACTCCCCCAGAATTCACAGCATGGGAGGAGGAAGTCTTGTACATCCTGCATCCTGAGGGCCTCGCAGGAATAGGCGGAGGAATGGACTCTGGTAAGTCAAATCTTCACTACTTCATTCCCCCACCCCACCTGCATGCCAAATTGTACCCCCACCCTCACCCCCACCCCCATCACACCAACTCCTTGCAAATGGCTCACCATCACATCCCACCCATCCCAAAACCTAGCCCTGCGTGCGTCCCCAAAGCATGGACACCCATCCCCAAAGCATGCCCACTGCACACACCCATCACCCCCACAAGCCACCGTCACAAAAGCCCCCACAAGGGAATGCCAGCACTGGGGTACACAGCCACCCACCCATTACACGAAATGCCACACACAGAAGCAATAACCATACTCTTATACCCCTGCAGGACCCGAACGCCACCACACCGCCACGGAGGGTCCAGAGATGTCCATCCCACCCCCAGAAGAGGCCCCCAGTGATGACAGCAGCTCTGTCTCCCTGGACCCAGATGACCAGCCCGGCCCATCGGGGACCTCGGGACAGTCGGTTCCCCACAGACAGCCACAGGCTACACCAGACCTAACCCCCTCTGGGAACACCAGCACAGCTCCCACCCAGCGGGCCCATGCCTCTGTCTCCAGGACACGTCAATCAGCGGTGTGTCCACCACTACAGGGCACCCAGGTTGACCCACCACCCCAACAACAACAGGGACCTGGGGGCAGTGGTAGTGGGCACACCGTCCAGGGGACAGAGGCCCAGGAACACAGGGGAGCTGGGAGGGCTGCTGTGTGACAGGGGGGGGGGCAGGCCCAGGGAACCGACTCTCCAAGAGGCCCTCTCCTCCATCATGGGAGCATACCACTGCTCCCAGGAGACGATGGCTACGGTACTGGCCAGGTTCCAGGAGATCCAGGTACTGCAGGAGGAACAGTACATGGGGTTCAGAGAGGAACTGAGGAGCACTAGTTCCGCAATGGGGACCATCGTAGTGGCCGTCAACCAGATAGTCACCACATTGCGGGACCATGTGGCACCACAAAGGGCCCCTGTCACTAGCCTGGACCAGGAACAGCCTACCACCTCCGCCGGCGCTAGTGGACAGGAGGCCCCCACACAACGACAGGCCACCAGAACCCCACCTCCTGCAGAAGAAGAACCACCCGCAAGCGGAACCTGAGATCTCACAAGAAGACAGAGTAGGATGCCAAGACCCCCGCCAGCAAACGATACCCCCTGATGTCATCCCACTGTCCCACATTGTCACCCTGTCCAACTTTGAACTGCCCCTGCTCCATTTTTCCACAGGCATATGGACAATGCACCTGTGCGACTGAGAACTGGACTCTGCCATGGACATTACTCCACCATCACCCATCACCGTTTTACAATCATGTTCATAAATTTAGCACTTTAATTAAATCACTTATTGCACTAAAAAAATCTGGAGTCTGCTTGTATTTTGAACAAATGTATTAGACATAACGGTGCCAAAATGTTCAGTTACATTGTGATGACAACATACCACTGTCACACAGCTGTAGTCCATGGGCAAACAAAGCAGAGGTCACGCAGTGGGGCCCACAGCTCTGAAAACGGAAGGGAAAGTCACAACTCAGTTAACAGGAACTGGGGGGGAACTCAGACAGTAGAGAGGCAGGAGACTTTAAGTAAATGTAAAATGGCGTGGTTGATTCGTACCTGTATGCTACTGAAAATACTGTTGTATCACTGTGTCCCTGGTGTCTGTGTCGTCCCCGTCGTCCTCCTCCTCTTCACTCTCCACAGGCTCCACAGCTGCTACAACACCACCATCTGGACCATCCTCCTGCAGGAAAGGCACCTGGCGTCGCAAAGCCAGGTTGTGAAGCATACAGCAGGCCACGATGATATGGCACACCTTCTTTGGTGAGTACATTAGGGATCCCCCTGTCATATGCAGGCACCTAAACCTGGCCTTCAGGAGGCCGAAGGTTCTTTCTATAATCCTCCTAGTTCGCCCATGGGCCTCATTGTAGCGTTCCTCTGCCCTTGTCCTGGGATTCCTCACTGGGGTAAGTAGCCACGACAGGTTGGGGTAACCAGAGTCACCTATTAGCCACACACGGTGTCTCTGTAGCTGTTCCATCACATAAGGGATGCTGCTATTTCGCATGATGTACGCGTCATGCACTGACCCAGGGAACTTGGCATTTACATGGGAGATGTACTGGTCAGCCAAACAGACCACCTGGACATTCATAGAATGATAACTTTTTCTGTTCCTGTACACCTGCTCACTTCCACTGGGGGGAACCAAGGCCACATGGGTCCCATCAATGGCACCAATGATGTTGGGAAAACCTTAGAAAACATAGGCTGAGACATCCCTAATGATATGGCCACTCTTGTTTGGAATGATCCACTTGCCAAAAAATGGAGTACTGACAGAACCTGCACCAGAGGGGGAATCCCTGTGGGTTGGCGAATGGGGGACATCAGGTCTGGCTCCAGCTGGGCACACAGTTCCTGTATAGTGGCTCGGTCAAGTCTGTATGTAAGTATGACATGTCTTTCTTCCATTGTCGACAGGTCCACCAGCGGTCTGTACACGGGAGGATTCCTCCATCTCCTCGCAAGTCCCAGCGGACGGTGCCTAGGAAGGACAACATGGAGCACAGAGTCAAGCAACCCACAGGTACGTAACCACAGCTTGCCCAGTACACGATTCGCTATGCATTGAATGGCTTGTATGAGTGGCAATGCAAGGCCTAGGCCTGTGTGACGCAGTAGAAATTCAGCCATGTGGGCCCTTGAAATGGCGGCTGCCTGACCTGTGAAGTGTGACAATGGGATGTGAGGTCAATGTGCTGGTGTGGCACACCGTGGCGGTAGGCGGTCGAAGACCGCGACGCAAAGCAGCATTGGTTAACATTGAACCCTATGGGTCTCAGGAGCCAATGACGATGTGCGCCGGCGGTCGCGGTACGCACCGCCGCGGTACGCACCGCCGCGGGCGTGACCGCCATTTTCTAACTGCTTAATCACTCGAGACCTGATCATCCACAGGAGAGGACCTATACTGCAAGTGCTGCTGTGAACTCGGTCTGGAAGAGACAATGGCTGCTGCGACTGGGGAAAGGGCCCCTGCCTTCACATCTGAGGAATTGGATAAACTTGTTGATGGGGTCCTCCCCCAGTATGCGCTACTCTACGGTCCTCCAGACCAACAGGTAAGTACACAGGGAGCACGTAGTATGGGCTATGCCTGTGTTGAGTGGGGTGGATGCAAGATGGTGGGGAGGGGAGCGAATGAGGAGTGCAACGCACGACAGATGAGAGCATGTGCCACATGGCAAGGTTGGGGCAGGGGGGCCACTCACATCGACCATGCAGAAAAGTGATGATATTTCTTTTTCAACCCTGTACAAGTCACATAGGTCAGCGCCCATCAGAAGATCGACATTTGGCGTGCCATCGCCAAGGACGTCTGGGCCCTGGGGGTCCACAACAGACGGGGCACCCACTGCCGCAAGAGGTGGGAGGACATCCGCCACGGGAGCAGAAAGACCGCCGAGGCTCTGCTGGGGATGGCTTCCCAACGTAGGAGGGGTGCCAGTCGTCAATTGACCCCCCTGATGTCCCGGATCCTGGCGGTGGCCTACCCCGATTTGGATGGGCGCGTGAGGACATCACAGCAGACACAAGGGGGTGAGTATCAGCACATTCCGCTATATTAGCGCACAGTGGAGGTGTCTGGGTGGGGGAGGAGGGCTGTGGCTATCTCTAGGCCAGGGCGGTTTCTGTAGGCTAGGCCCCTCCGTTAGACATGGCCCTGTGCCCCCGCCCCCCACCTCTGTAGGGTGCTAAGTACAGCTATTCATGGCCCGGGCTCACCTATGTGTGCCTTTGTCGTCCATAGACTTGTAGGCCAAGTCGCTATAATTGAGTAGTGTACCCCGAGTGCGCGGCGTAGTGCAGGGGGATTCTGTGTCTGTCCTCTCCGCCAACGGTGCCACCAATGCATGCACTCAACATGTCTTTCTTTCTTCTCCCCCCCCTTTTTTTTGGTTTTCCTGTTCATGTGTGCATTAGCATCATCAGGCGGAGGAGAAGTGGCATCAGCGCATGAGGGAGCTGCATCTCACATGGCCCTGGAGGGCCCTGCAACCGACTCGGAGTTAACCAGTGAGACGGAGGGCGAGGGAGGCTCCACAACGGGGACCCGTGGAGACGTCAGCGACACCGACACGTCCTCGGAAGGGAGCTCCCTTGTGGTGGCGGCAACATCCGTGCCCACCGCAACAACAGGTACAGCCGCCACCCAGCGCACCAGCTCCGCCCTCCCAGCAGCCCCTCAGCTTCCGCCTGTGCCCGCTCGGCCAGGAAGCCGGCCATCTCCTTCGCCCCTGGCACCTCAGGTCCTGCCCCAGTTACCCCTGCTGCCCTCAGTGCGGAGATCATTGACCTCCTCCAGACGCTCATTGTTGGGCAGTCTACCCTTTTGAATGCCATCCAGGGGGTAGAAAGGGAGGTGCATCGGAGCAATGTATACCTGGAGGGCATTCATTCGGGTCAGGCTGCCCATCAGCGATCGTTCAACGCTCTGGCCTCAGCACTGACAGCAGCAATTGTCCCTGTGTCTAGCCTCCCCCCTCCAACTTCCTCAACCCAGTCCCACTCCCCTGTTCCTCTGCCTATCCCAGACACACCTACAGACCAGCCTGCACACACCTCAACACCCAAGGGCAGCTCATCCAGACATAAGCACCACAGATCACACAAGCATTCACCCAAGCAACATCCACATGCAGACATGCCAACAGCCACTGCCTCCTCTGTGTCCCCCTCCTCCTCGTCTCCCTCCTCCCTCCCTGTGACGTCTCCACTCACACCTGCATGCACACCACCATCAGCCACTACGTCCATCACCACCACACCCACCAGAACAGTCCGCACACGTGCAGTCACCACCCCCACTGCCATTTACACGTCCCCTGTGTCCTCTCCCAGTGTGTCTGTCACTCCCTCTTCCAAGCCACACAAACGCCGGCAGCCACCCACCCAACAGCCATCCACCTCACCACAGCCTCCAGCACAAGCACCTGCACCCAAAGACAGCACACTTGACTCTCCTACAACCACATCCTCTTCCTCCACTCCCATACCCACTGCACCTACCCTTCCCATTGCTCCTAAAAAGTTGTTCCTCTCCAAAATTAACCTCTTTCATCACCTGACGCACCCCCTCCATCTCGTAAGAGTCCAAACAGCACCTCAGCCACCACAAGCCCTGCACCTACTAGGACCATCGTTCAGGGCTATTGGAGTCCACCAGCTCCTAGGGCAGGAACATCGGCCAGCAGCAAGGGGACAGCCAGCCCACCCCCTGGGAAAAGAACCAAAAAAGGGAAGGGCCGGCGCGACAGGCCTGAGACGGCTGCCCCCAAGGACAGCACCCTTGCACCGTCACCTGGCTCATCCACAAAGGGAGGCAAGGGCCCCAGAGATTCGGCAAAGGGGGGCAAGGGCAGCAGGGCGGACAAGTCCGGCATCAGGCGAGCTGCCCAGGAGGGCCCCACCAGCCCCATTTGGGGTGTGACGGAGGACACCCACGGGCCCAGGACTGCAGCACAGGAGGGCCCCGCAAGCGATAGGTCGGATGGCGACTGAGCGGGAATAATTGGCCAGATCTGGTTCCCTAGGAACACAAGACAAGCACCGCTGAACAGGGCCCCGCCGTGAGAAGCACCGCTGAACAGGGCCCCGCCAAGAGAAGCACCACTGAACTGGGCCCCGCCGTGAGAAGCATCGCTGAACAGGGCCCCACCGTGAGAAGCACCGCTGAACAGGGCCCCGCCGTGAGAAGCACCACTCCGCTGGGCCCCGCCGTCTCTGCACCGCTCCGCTGGGCCTTCCTGTCAAGCACCGCTCCGCTGGGCCCTTCCTGTCAAGCACCGCTCCGCTGGGCCCTTCATCTCAAGCACCGTTCCGCTGGGCCCTTCCTGTCAAGCACTGCTCCGCTGGGCCCTTCACCTCAAGCACCGCTCCGCTGGGCCCCGCCGTCTCTGCACCGCTCCGCTGGGCCCCTCCTGTCAAGCACTCCGGGCACCATGCCTCCTCCATAACCAGTGGAGTCTGTAATCCACCTGATGGACTGTGGCTTTGCACTCCCCAGGATGGTACAGTGGGCAATCCACCCACTGTAGAGACTTGAGAGACTGTGGCTTTGCACTCCCCAGGATGGTACAGTGGGCAATCCACCCACTGTAGAAACTTGAGAGACTGTGGCTTTGCACTCCCCAGGATGGTACAGTGGGCATGGAGGCCCCTCGTGGATCTGGCGTCGTGGACTCATGTGGCTGAGGTGCCCCCCCTTCCCTTCCCCCTGAGGTGCCAGTGGTTTTATTATCTGATGCCCCAGCAGTGTTCTCTCCAATGGAATCGGGTCTCGTGTGTGGGCTTTGCACATGTGTTTATGCACATTGGCCCACGAACAATGGTATGTAGCCAATATGTGCCGGACTTTTGGACTATGTATACATTGTTCATGTTGTAATATATTTATTTTATAAATTTCATATTTCACTTAAGTTCAAATATGCTTTAATATACTTCAATTTTAATGATCATTTTATTTTGTCTTTGCATTATTCTGGGGGGTTTGGGGGGCGTCACTCTGACTTGTTGCTCTGCATTGGTGTGTGGGGATTTGGGGGGTGGGGGGAGTGGGTGTGTCGCGTATGTGTGTGCCCGTAATCTTTTCTCCTCCCCCCTCCCCTGTGTCGTAGGTGCAGTACTCACCGTTGTCTCCTGCGGCGGCGTTCGTGCTCCTGGTAGAGGAGCAGGTAGACAATAGCTGGTAGGATGTTTAATTCGGGTTCCATGCTGTCCAGATTCCTCGTGGAGTGTATAGAGGTGAGTGTTTTCCCGTTCGTGGTCTGTTTCTGCCGTGTTTTTATCGGCGGGGCTCCCGCCCTGGAAAAGGTGGTGGATTGGTGGGTCGTGATAGGGTGGGCGGTACATTGTCTGCCGCCTGTCTGTTGGCGGTGACCGCCGCGCTGTTTGTTTGCCCCGCCGTGGCGGTCGGAGTGTTAAAGTGGCGGGCTGTGTTGGCGGTTCCCGCCAGGGTCAGAATTCCATTTTTTTAACCGCCTGCCTGTTGGCGGGTTGACCGCCGCTTTAACACTGACCGCCAGGGTTGGAATGACCCCCTATATGTCCTACCTTAACCATACACTGCACCCTGCCCTTGGGCTACCTAGGGCCTACCTTAGGGGTGCCTTACATGTAAGAAAAGGGATGATTTGGGCCTGACAAGTGGGTACACTTGCCAAGTCGAATTTACAGTTAAAACTGCACACACAGACACTGCAGTGGCAGGTCTGAGACATGATTACAGAGCTACTCATGTGGGTGGCAAAACCAGTGCTTCAGGCCCACTAGTAGCATTTGATTTACAGGGCCTGGCACCTCTAGTGCACTTTACTAGGGACTTACTAGTAAGCTACATATGCCAATCATGGATAACCCAAATACATACACATTTTGTAAAGGAGCACTTGCACTTTAGCACTGGTTCCCAAAGTAACAAAAACAGCAAAATCAGAGTCCAGCATACAGCAACAACCTGGGGAACAGGGGCAAAAAGTTAAGGGAGACCATGCCAAGGATGAAAAGTCTAACAGGCGTGTTATTGAGGGGGGAAATAACCATTACATTTATTAAATAAGAAAAAAAAACACTTACCTTCTCCGCCCCAGCACTGCTCTTCTGCTGCATGCAGGCACAGGCTCCCTGCCTGCCCTAAGGCCAATCATGATGCTGGTTAACAGCATGAAAGCAGCACCAGGATGCTGTGCAGCAAACAAGGTGTGTTTTTCTTTTTATGTACACACAAAACTCAGCTTGCATGCATGCACACACACCACCACCACACTTGCCCGCACCCCCAGCTCTGCCTAAATGCCATTAGCCGCTGGTAGCCACTTCTAAATAGACTCAAAAAGAATGGCACATATATATATCAAAATCAGTGAAGCTCACACGGGCCAGGCTAATAGACCTCACCCAAGATGACCGGATACTAGGCATAGAAAAAATACTGAGCTGCCCAGGAGATGTGATCCTCCACCAAGTGCCGAAACAGTAAAATAAGTATCAATTACATTGCAAGATTTAGATATAACTTGAAGGGTAGGAGGTAAGCATTAGTTCAGCATACTTTCTTATAATTGTCAGATATTGTGCACAACGTTATTGAAGAACATACCTATGTTGTAACAAAAAATTATAGAAAATACTTAAAATACTGCCAGCCATGATGTAAATACCCAACTGTCAGCACTAACGGCTCAGTCTGCCCAATTTACAGATCTGTGCCAACATGGTGACAGATATTGCGAGGCTCAGACAGCGTCATTTGTTCTGCTGGTTGCCATTGGTAGACATATGTACTCATTTTTGTGGATTCTGATTGACTGACTGACTTACAGCATCACAGCTTTGTGCTAAGAAAAACGCTGGGCCTCTGCAGTTATGTACTTTTTTAATACTCACTTCTTTTGTTTATGTGCTTATTTTACAAATCAAAGCAATTAAGCACAGTTTGATGCCAGTCACTCCACATCCTGCATTACCAAGGCAGACGTGTACATGTATGGAGAGAAAGGCCTGCTTTAAATTTGTTTGAAGGAATGTAACACCGAGAAGAGTCTCTTATCAGAACAAGTGCCAGGAGCACAATGAATGCAGTGTTTCATTGACACTGTTACTCATTGGAAAGATGTGATGGCAGCATGCCTTGTGTGGAGGAGTTGGGTGCAGTGTCATATGATGGAGAAAGAAGTGGGCTCTTACAACTCAACCCTGTTAAACAAGTGCTCTGAGATTATAAGACAGGCCTTGCACCAAGAAAGTGCACACTTGTATGAAGTAGGTTGAGTTAATGATTATTCTATTGGTTTGGATGAATTTAATATCATAAAGCAACAAACTGCTGATACACCCAAGGGCCTTGTTTAGAGTTTATTGCAGAATTAAACAGTCAGTTCACCTGCCTCATTTAGACATTGTGGAATCAGTAGGTTTGTGGCTATAGCAGAGCCTCAGCTGGCTTGCTGACAAAAATACTTGACCTTGTGACCTTTCCAGGACAGGGGTGTAAGGACATAGTGGCAATACTCCCACCCTATATAGGGCGGAGCTAACATAATTAATTTTCTCTGTCTTGGTCTATCCAAGTGAGACCTGACAGGGACACTTGGGGCATGATAGACCTGTGGTGGGCTGGTAGGCCACACACCAAACATTAAATGAGCTCTCAGATCTTTCCTAACCAACTGAGGCAAGCCACTGGCAAGACAAACCACACAGGCACAGTTATACAATGATGGTCTTCAGCCCCTTTGAAAACGTAGGAAACTAACAGCATGATCTGATACTGGCTGTCAGAGAGGTGCAGAATGGCTGGTTCTCCGTCCCAAACACATGCAGCCTCCTTCAGTGGAATATTTAAATTGGGGTTAACACTGAAGAAACATCTAGGATGCAACAAAAGACTTAAAAGTTGTTCTTTTTTGGGACACAGCAATTGGAATTGGTCTATCCCAAAAAAGGTATCTTCTGACTTGTGCAGCAACAGTAAGAGGGCATGCAGCACCGTTTCTAACAAACACATGGGAGGGGAGTTTGCAGCCACCTGGCTGAGAACAATATAGACATCTTCAAGTTGGTCTATGATGACCATTCCCAACATGACAGCAGCTTGTGACACAGTTGTTTACACATTAATCTATAAGGTAACAAAGCAAATGCTCAGAGCAACAACTGCAGCCATCCAGCGGCGTAGCTCGATGGGGGTTGTTTGGGGTGTTACACTCTCCTAAAATGCATTCTGTGGCAAATAGCGGGGTACAAGTACTTTCAGTTGCTTAATATGAAGTGTCTGATTTAACCTGGGATTTTTACTTGCTGACACTGACAAAAACATACAAACTCTCTCTTATCTATGTTTTAAAGGCCCTGAAAATGTTGATCAGTTTGAAAAAGATTGTGTTTTAAGTCCCTTAATAACCGACACTCCTCTCTCTTTCCACTGGCTCTTAAGCCCCTCTCCCCATGTTATGTGTCTTGTCAGGGCTAGTAAGTGTAATAAAGTGAATCCACACCAGATGAAGATATGTGGTAGGAGGTATTTATTACAGCCTCAACCAACAGCCTGAATCCACACCAGATGAAGATATGTGGTAGGAGGTATTTATTACAGCCTCAACCAACAGCCAGCATATCAACTGTCATGCAGAGAACCCTGCATGACAGAATCTCAGAACGAGCTGGTTCCATGCCCAGTGTTCTGGCATGGAGCCATGTTACATCATTACACCTCTTCCTCTTTACATTAGAACAGAAATAACATGAGAACAAAAAACACATTTGAACAGAAAGAAAAAGAGGGTAGAAAGGACTACACAAAATCACGCAAATGTAAAGGAAACCTGCGTGTTCTGACACTCCTACGAGTATTATCAGACCTTAAATCAATGTCAGAGGGAAAACGATAAGAAGTATCATCTCTCCTGTCGGCCACACCACACCCCCCAAAATGTGCTACACGACTATGATTCCAGATGCGACCATCATCCGTCTTGACAGCATTTTTAAACAGCTTAATGATAGTTTTTGGAGAGGTATATTTTGACCAATTTTGACACCCAACAGGAGCTTTGACCTTTACTTTATCTCCAACCTCAAAATTTGTAACTTTCGCATTATTCCTTTTATCAACATAAATCTTCCTTTTGCTTTGCAGAGACACTTCTTTGTCTCTCCATTCCCCAATACCATTGTTTTTCAAACCCTTCCTAGCAACCATCCAGCCAGGACACAAACAAGTATTTGGAGACCTTCCCCTGAGCAGTTCAAAAGGAGTCTTTCCCGTTGATGCATGAGGAGTGTACCTGTAAGCTGTTATACGACCCTGCAGTTCTTTTCTCCAATCTAAACGGTTTACCTTTGCTAATTGTATACTCTCCTTTAAAGTCCTGTTAAATCTCTCCAAAGCACCATTCGCCTCTGGATGATATAACGCAATTTTTTTATGTACAATTCCACATTTTACAAAATACTCCTCCATCTGAGCAGAACAGAACTGCGGACCATTGTCAGAAAGAATAGAGTTAGGAAAACTCTTGCATTTGAACACAGATTCTAAAAAACTGATCACAGATTGAGAAGTGATCTCTCTCACCAAACTCACCTCCACCCATCGTGAATACAAATCCAGCAACACCAACAGGTAAGGAGTCTGATGTTCTCCATGCAATGGCCCCACAATATCGATAGCTAATTCATCCCATGGACTTTTTGGTAAACTTCTACAAACCATAGGTGAACATCTTGGTTTGAGTACCTTATCACTAGCTTGACAAGGTGTACACTCCCTAACAGTACGTTCCACCATCAAATCTAATCCAGGCCACCAGAAATCCTGACGGATGCGCTCTTTGGTTTTAGAAATGCCCATATGCCCTTCATGAGCCATGTTCACGATGACTTCTCTCAAACTCAATGGGGAATCATTCTTGTGCCCCTCATTAGAACACAATCAACAACGGCTAACTCATGGTGAAAGGAAGCAGGCACTTTTGTTACATTGTTTAGGGGGTGAAGGACAGGAGGTGTTGGAATATCTACCTCCATTGTCGCAAGCTGATCAGAGGGGGTTGAATGAATATGAAATATGTGCAAGACAACAAGATTTACATTACTTGCCAAAGATTAGTACTATTATGGAAATGTACCATTTTGGTTTGCGGGAGCAAGGGAAAGAGGAGAGTGTTGAAGAATATATTACGGCTTTACGGAAGTTGGCTTCAAGTTGTAAATTTGGGGTGTTGGTAGAAGAAAGGATTAGAGATCAGTTTGTGCTGAGGTGTTGCAGTGATAAAGTGAGGGAAGAACTCTGGCTAAAGGACGAGCCACCGTTGGATGAGGTTGGTAGTATTGCAAAAAGGGTAGAGCATATGTTAAAGTGTGTTGGAGAACTAAGTAAAGCACATAAAGAAGACAAGGTCAGTGTAAAAGCACAAGAAGTGGAGTGTCAAGTCATACAAAAAGATGAGAAGGAAAAAAAGTATGAGGGTGTCCGTGAGAAAGGTGTTGTAATAGAAAATAGCGCAGGAAAGACACAGGGGAATAGGAGGTTTGCAACACCTTTTCAAGGAAATTGCTACAGATGTGGAAGATTTGGACACATGGCTAATGCAAGTGAGTGTCCTGCTAATAGGATTACTTGTAATGTTTGCGGAAAAAGAGGACATTTTGGAAAAAATTGTAGGATGAGGAATAGGAGAGATTCTAGATCAGAAATAAAGGAAGTCAGTTTTCAAGTTAGTGAGAGTGAGGTGGAACATCCCTCTGAGTGGGTTTTGGTGGGGGATGTTAGAGTCAAAATGAAATTTGATTCGTGCTCTCACATCACGTTTCTCTCAAAGGATTTTTTTATGAAGAATTTTCAAGGAAGGAAGAAGCTGTTCAAACCTAATATTAAACCTACGGGTTATGGTGAGTTGTCAATTAAGTTATTAGGTTATTTTGATGACTGCATTGAGTACAATGGTAGGTTCACTGATGCTAGGATTTATGTTGCTGAGAGGGGTGATAATTTGTTGAGCTGGAGTCATCAAGCACGCTTGGGTGTCATTCTCAATCCTAATGCACATCCATCTGTTCAGGTACAATCTATTGAGGGTGACGAAAACAAGTTTGTGAGAGCTTTTGGTGAATTGTTCAGTGACACCTTGGGGTGTTTAAAGGGGTACAATCACCATATTAAGTTGAAACAGGGCGCAGTACCAGTTGTGGCAAAAGTTAGACGCATTCCCATTTGTGTCCAAGACGCTGTACAAAAAGAGATAGATAAATTGTTGTCCACTGGTCTTATACAGCCTGTAGAGGCAACGGAGTGGTTAGCTCCCATTGTTGTGGCACGTAAACCAAATAATGAAATCCGTCTATGTGTGGATCTTCGTGCCTTAAATAAAGAAGTGGTGGTTGACAAGTTCCCACTTCCCAATATTGAGGAATTAGTATCATCGTTGGATGGTGCTTGCTATTTTACTACTCTGGATATGGCATCAGCATACCATCAGGTTCCGTTGAGTAAAGAGTGTCAAGAATTAACGGCTTTTATTACGCCAATGGGGGCCTTCAAGTTTTTGCGTATGCCGTTTGGGCTGGTTTCTGTGGCCTCAGTATTCCAGAGGATTATGGAAGATCTTTTTAAAGGCATTTCAGGCGTAAAGTGCTACCAGGATGATGTATTAATGTGTGGGTGAAACATGAGAGAACATGATGAGAGGGTGCATGCTGTGCTTAAAAGGATGCTTGATGCTGGGTTATCTCTTAGGCGAAGCAAATGTAAATTTGGAGTCACTGAACTGGACTATTTGGGTCATCATATTTCACGGCAGGGGGTGAGTCCTAAAAAGGATTTGGTGGACACTATCGAAATGTTAAAAGAACCGTGTACAAAAGATGAGGTTTCTTCATTCTTAGGTATGGCAGAATTTTATAACAAATTTATATGAATTTTGCAGATAAGACAGTCAATCTAAGGAAGTTGATGTGTAAGAATGCAGAGTTTGTTTGGACGGAAGAGTGTGGTACAGAATTTAAACAAGTAAAAAATGATCTCAGAAATGCACCAAACTTACAAGCTTTTGCACGCGTGGGTTCGAATCCCATCCTCGTCGCCAGTGTAATAAAGTGAATCCACACCAGATGAAGATATGTGGTAGGATGTAATAAATACCTCCTACCACATATCTTCATCTGGTGTGGATTCACTTTATTACACTATCCTACCACATATCTTCATCTGGTGTGGATTCACTTTATTACAGTAAGCGCTATATAAATACTGTTACAATACAATACAATACAATATAATGTGCTTTAACAAGATGCCCGACGTGATTGTTGGGAAATCTGAAGCTCACACCTCCACAATAATTTTTGGGGGGGAGAGTCTTGTTCCTAAAGTATAAAAGCCCTTTAATTGAATGACTACTGCAAAATATTTATGTCACAGGATTTTTCCAGCCCAAGTGGTATTGCCCACTAGGGTTCTGTCATTTCACTGTCGAATTTTATTGACACAGAAGAAGCTGTATAACGTTGGCTACTAGTTTTCAATGCTAGGTTGTTAACAAATGTAACTTTTTCAGGCTATCACCTGATAGGCATGGCCTTTAGATATAATTACAATTTCTAAAAGTCAAGATAAGTGGAGTTATACTTCTCTGAAATAGAAATCTGCCCCCCCCGATGTAACGATTAAAAACGTAAGCTAGTAATGAGGAGCACGGTTCTAAGCAAAAAATATATGCGGACAGAATCGAGGATACGCTTGCGAACGCTCTAGTGCGGATTTCTGATTAGGTGACCTGCTTTTTAATGATTAAACAGAGCCAGACAATCAGTCAGGAAGAAACAAGGGCTCGATGCATCTTCTCTAGAATGGACAAAGGTTTCTAGGCGCATTCAGCTTTGACTAGTAACAGTGTGGAGTTGGCAGTCAACTATCACAACGCAGAAGTGAACATTGTCGAAACACGCCCTTCCATTGTTTTTGGGCTCATTCTACTGATTCATCCAACATATGGCTACATTATGCACAGTCGCTAGCATTGTGTTATTCTGCTGCCGCATACACTTCTGAATAATTAAGGATTCATGCCATTTGCCTCATGATCCACCATCTGTTGCATAATTTGCAGATTGAAACAAAAAATATTATTTAGCGCAAATGGATTAAAAGTTTCCAGGAGAACTGTAAGGCATGGTGCCCCCAAGTGCCAGACCCTTGGCAAAGGTTGATTGCTTACTTTTCTACTACTGACTGCTGTATTAAAGTGTTAAACTGGTGCTAATGAGGTGATGTCTTTGCTCAGACAGTAACAATGTGTGTTCAAATGACACATAGCAACACGATACTGCCACATACTGTACCCAATTTTGCTGTATAATTTGCCTTTTTGCCTGCTACTTAAGTCAGCCCTGCCAAATAATTTGGTCCTCCATCACTGAAAGATCCAAGTGGCACTGATTATATATGCCACTGAGACAGAGGCCTAAAAGAGATGAGGCCTTTAGTGATGAAATATATTATCTCTGTCCCCCTTCTGAGTGAAATGAGGCCTACTGCTCCTTACGAAGCTCAGCTGAAAAGAATTCCTGTCTGTTCAGTGCATTGCCTATCTCTTGACCAGTGGATATTGCATTTTCAGTGTCATTTCACTTCCTCAATCTAGAAGAATGGGAATATGTAGTCCGGTCACATCGCCGCATGCTGTTGCCATGCAACTGGTTCAATACAGTGCCTCGGGCGCTGAATCTTTGCAGATGGTATGGGGATTTTAGATGCAAACGTTTTATGTAAATCTTTGTTTTCCTGGTTCGTCAATTATTTGGTAGGCCCAGATGCATAAATATTAATGTGCATTGTTGCACGGACCATCCAGTACACTTTTTTTCTGGCTCCTAGAGGATAGCACATATGGATCATGCCTGCCTTTTGTAGAGGGTTCGAAGGTCAATTTGAGGGAGCAGCGCATGACTACACACCCCCATCCTGGTGGCACCACAATTACAGCTTTAACTCATCAAGTCCCTTGCAACTGTCCTCGGATATATTTCAGGTATTTTATGACCCATCTCTTGCTTGATTTAGAGTAAGTGTACTTTTTGGGAGCTGAGTAGGGTGTTGAGCTATATGCATTTTGACCTGTCTTCATAATGTACTGCTGCGCAAATCAAGATGTAGCTAGGACGGGCTCCCCGCCATCCTAACGTGCAGTATATGTATCACGCAGCTTACGCATAGTACGTGTATCTATCACACAAGCAGCAGAAAAGGTCCGCGCAATCCTCTGGTTGCTGTTATTTGATATTGGTAAAAAAGAAGATCCAAGCTGCAGACTTTGAAACCGGTGATCTGGGTTCTAGTCAGGGCTCTGGGACTTTACTGACAATTGTGTGATTCAGAGCAAACCAGTTGATCTGCGTGTTCTTAAAATTAAAAATATGTTTAAAAAATAAAATACACATGTATACATCCACTATTGAATTACAGTGCTTCATTGCCACCTTGCTCTTTCCGGTATGTAAAATACCAATGCATAAACAACGCACTTCATAAATCTTGTTAGTATTGGAATAAAAAATGAGCAGTGCACCATAAATACCGAAGTACTTTTAAATAACAGGGTGCTAGCCACTGACTTTCTTGTATCCTTTGCATACTTTATACTCCCATCTTTCCACAACCATAGAAGAGAGATGGCAAGTTTGCACGGTTTAAGGGGCACAGAATGACTTGACAGCTCTCATTCACACAGTATAAGAGATGAAGCACTGGGGGTAATTAAATGCAACTTTTACAAATAGTCAGGGTCGCGGGATTTATGCAATTCTGTGGCCCTGTCTTTTTTCGCATAGTTTTCGATTTGCTGCATTTGCCACATAACCCATCATCTGCTGCATAATCTGCAAATTTTATTTTTCCATTTCACAATTTTTTATTGATTGTTTGTCGTATCACGGTACAGAAACAGTGAGGGATAATAATACCTTCTAGGACATTCACAACTCAGGACATCACTATGTAAACAGATAATTGAGCCAGGGGACACATCAACAGTAGTTGAGCTAAAACGGTTGCAATCGCGGAAGCTTGGACTCCATTACAGCTCTGAACAGCTGCCTCAGGTTCGGCTTTAAACAGAGGGTCTGCACCGAGTCCGTACGGCATCAGGTAAAAAAAGAGAAGCCCTTGGGTGACTGCCCTGGGTATAGGCCTGTGGGCGCCCTGGAGTGTAGTATGGGGAGCTAGGGGTGTGACCCCAATAATGATGAGGGAGAAGGCAGGATGGCAGCCTTGATCCATTACAGGGTGCTCGTATCCAATGCTGGGGAGAGGGGCATTCTGCTCGAAGAAGACACAGAAGGGGGGAAGGGGAAAAGGAAGAGCTAAGCAGGGTGAAAAAGGGGAAAGGAAGTGAGAAAAGGGGAAGTGAGGGAGAGGGTGGAGGGGAACAGAAAGAAAGTGGGTGGAGAGGAAAGAAAGAAGAAAAGAAGAAGAAGGGCGACTGGGGGTGAGGGGAGAAGGGAGAAGAGAGGGTGGGGATTGGGGGCAGCGAGGGTGCCTCACACAAATTACCTAGTGGATGTATGTGCGACCTGGGGTGAAGAAAGGTACAGTGTGAGCTGGAAGGGCCTGCCAAGATCTAGACTCTCAGTGTTCTGAAGGAAAGGGGCCCAGGTTTGAGTAAAGACCTCCACCCTGTCTTGCAGACTATACATAACTCATTCCTGGGAGGCTGTCTGATACATTGCATTAAGCCATTCGTCCTGGGTGGGAGGTGTGGTCGCATGCCAGTTTCAGACAATGCACAATTTGGCAGTGGCCAGTGCTGTGTGCAGGAGGCAAGTTTGTGGGTGAGAGAGAGATCTCTCAGCTCACTTGTATCGTGCAGAATGATCACTGGTCGTGAGAGAGAAGGTAGGATTGGCATGGCTTCTCGGATCGTGTTCCCCACTGCATCCCAGTAAGATTGTATGGAAGGCAATCGCAGATGACATGGAGCAGATCACAACGGGGATGAGGACATCGCCAGCAGTTTGCATGGGGCAGGAGGCCTGCAGCACTAAGTTTTTGGGGCTTCCAGTACCAATCGTGTAGAGTGTTAAAAAGGCAGAATTTCATCCTAGCCTCCCACGCACCACATTCTCATGCCTCAATTAAGTCAGCCCAGTCTTCCACCTTGTATTCCACCTGTAGGTGCGGCTGCCATTGCACTTGGTGGGCGGTTAAGAAGGGCAGTGAAAATAAGTGGTGAGTCATCAGGTTGTAGATGTCCGACATCACTCCCCGGGACGTACCCCAGGTCTTAAAGTAAGAAAGCACAGGAGAGGGCTGGAAGGTCCACGGGCAGGCACCCATGCTGCGGTTGAAACAGTGCTGGTATCGCCACGATTGTTGCCTCAGGAGGCCAAATTCATCTTGGAGGGCCAGAAAGGTTTAAGGCTCCCATTATCCAGAATCTGGCCTATGTTCAGAATGCCCACGAGCTCCAACCTTCCTATTCAGCTGTCTCACCTCTGATTAAGAGGCTGACATTTCTCCAGATTGGCACATGATCATGGATCCGTGGGTCCACCCCTTAAAGATGGTGAGCTCCATGCCAAGATTTCAACATGGCCTGTATCATTGGGTTGGTGGGGCGAATCATAGTATCCCCAGCTCCGTATAGTACATTGAATCCCTGCTGGCTTTGCAACAGCGTGCGTTAGGTCATTACCCACATCAGCGCTTCCGGCGTCCCAGGGAGAAGATAGGTGAGTTGGGAAAGGTGAAGGGCCAGCGCATAACATTCTACAGAGGGTAGACCTAGGCCACTGCATGTCCGACTAGCTGTGAGTTTGGTTGCGGAAAGCCGTGGGCACATGGACCCCCACACAAAAGCCTGTATACACTTGTGCACTGCCCGCACCGTACAGAGGGGAACCTGCAGGAGTAGCATTCCTAGAACATAGGTATGGCGTGGCAAGGTTACCATGCAGACCGCTTGCACCCTCCCCCACAGGGATAAACCTAGGTGAAACCACTTCTCGAAGTCTTGCTTTGTGAGGATGAGCAGTGGTGTCAGGTTGTCTGTTAACATGCGGTCCAGGCCTCTGTTAATGTAGAGCCCCAGGTATTTGAGGTGGGACTGTTTCTAGTGGATTGGGAAGCTGTTTACTGCAGTACATCTGGTTACCGGAGACAGAGGTAGTGTTTCGCTCTTTTCCTAATTTATTTTGTATCCTGACAGTGCCTCAAAGTTGGTTAATAGGGAATGCAATGCCGGAAGAGAATGAGTGAGGTCAGTGAGTGTAAGCAGAATATCATCTGCATAGAGATAAATTGTGAAGCAGCCGCCAGGGATGGGAATTCCTGCAATGAGAAGCGATTGCCGTATGGAAGATGCCAGGGGTTCTATAGCTAAAAGAAACAATAATGGTGACAATAGGCAGCCTTGTCGGGTTCCCGTTGGATGGAGAATGGTTCTGAAAGGAATCCCCCACAGTTGACCTGCACCGTGGGGGAATCATAAAGTCAACGGACTATATTTATAAACTCATCTCCCAGCCCGAAGCGTCGTAGGGATCTTAAAGAGACACCACCACTCTATTCTGTCAAACGCTTTCTCTGCATCCAGGGAAAGGGCCAGAGCTTCATCCCGCGAGTCCTTGGTGGTACAAAGTATATGCGTCAGGGTTCGCAGATGATTTCTGGAGGACCATCCGGGTACAAAGCCCACCTGAGTATGATGAATGGGGGATGGGATCACTTTTCTAAGACATGTCGCCAGGACCCCTGACAGAATCTTAATATCTCCGTTGAGGATGGAGATGGGTTTGTAGCTGCCACAGAGGAAGGGGTCCTTCCTGGGTTTCGGTAGGACCACTATAGATGCTCTGTTAGAAATGGGTTTTAGGGAGCCTGTGTCTTCTGCTACTCGAAAGGCCTCATACAATGAATTCACTGTGTCTGCTCCCGACCACTTATAAAATTCCACTGGGAACCCGTCTTCACCCAGGGCCTTGTGGTAAGGGAGTCTGGAAATTGCCTGGAGTATCTCTTCCTTACTTATTTCTCCCTCTAGCAGTCCTCTGCCCTCATCAGTGAGACTAGGAATCTGGACGTTCTCAAAGAACGCATCCAGTCAGGTGTGATCTGCTGTTGTCTCCGGAACATAGACAGCCCGATAAAAGTTCCCAAATTCGCAGGCTATTACCTGAGGGTGAGCGAGGATTGTGCCATCCACGGTCTGGATGGCAGGGATAGCTATTGCTGCTTCCTGTTGACATAATTGGGCTGCTAAGAGGCGACCTGCCTTTTCTCCTTGATCATAATGTTCACCTTTCATCCGCTGCAAAGCACATTCCACCTGGGAGGTGTACAGGGTATTAAGTTCCATTTTGGCCCTCTTGAGGCAGCTTCGTGCAAGAGGGGAGTGGGTCGCAGTATATTCAAGCATGCAGGTTGCTATTGTGGTCTCCAGGATCCGCTGATGAGAACGCCTTTCAGCGTTGGCAAATGCGGCATCCCTCATTAGCTGTCCCCATATGGTCACTTTTGAAGCTGCCCACATAACCTGGGGTGATGGGATCAACCCTTTATTGTTGGCTAAATAAGCAGAGACTTGGGATCATAATTGGTCCATGCCCTGTGGTGTGCGGTACTGGGTAGAGTTCAGGCGCCACAGCTTATGGCCTGGAGCGGTAAGTCCGAGATCCAGCGCTAGGAGGACAGGTGAATGGTCTGACAGAGCAGCCTCCAGGATCTGGGACTCCCTGACTATGGGGACCGTTCTGTGAGTTGTTAAAAAATAGTTCAGTCTAGATTGAGTACCATGGACTGGTGACATGAAAGTGTATTCTCGGTCGGTGTGAGTGATGCCAGTGATCCACCAGGCTGTGATCTGATAAGATGTCCCCCAGGACCACCCTGTCAGCGTTGTTGCTTATGTCTAGCAGTCCTGTGTGATGAAGTGCAGCATCGCGAGCCAGGTTCCAGGCCCCACTCAGGAGGTGTAGGGAAGCACCAATCTCCGTAAGGAGGTGGTTGAGATGGAGGAAAAATAGAAGTTTTGGAACCCGTGGGAGCATATATAGAGCCATGGCATATCGTGCATTCCCCTATATGGACTTTGGCAAGAACATAGGGGGTCATTCCGACCCTGGCGGTCCATGACCGCCAGGGCGGAGGGCAGCGGAAGCACCGCCAACAGGCTGGCGGTGCTTCCTGGGCGATTCTGACCGCGGCGGTGAAGCCGCGGTCAGAAAAGGGGAGCCGGCGTTTTTTTCCCGCCGGTTTCCAGCTGGCCCAGGGAATCCGCCATGGCGGCGCTGCTTGCAGCACCGCCATGGGGATTCCGACCCCCTTCCCGCCAGCCTGTTTCTGGCAGTGTCCACCGCCAGAACCAGGATGGTGGGAACGGGTGCCGTGGGGCCCCTGGGGGCCCCTGCACTGCCCATGCCATTGGCATGGGCAGTGCAGGGGCCCCCTAACAGGGCCCCACAAAGATTTTCACTGTCTGCTTTGCAGACAGTGAAAATCGCGACGGGTGCCACTGCACCCGTCGCACACCTTCAACTCCGCCGGCTCCATTCGGAGCCGGCTTCATTGTTGAAGGGGCTTTCCCGCTGGGCCGGCCGGCGGTCTTATGGCGGTCGCCCGCCGGGCCAGCGGGAAAGCCGGAATGGCCGCCGCGGTCTTCTGAATTGTAAGGATCTGCAAAAAAGTATTGCCACCCCACATTTTCTAATTGGGTCAGTATCAGAACCCTCTGCCGGCGGCAGGGGATACTGCTACTATAGAGCACCCGGCCCACCCACTCGCGGCATAGCTTCTCTGATTCCAGGTGGGAGAGGTGAGTCTCCTGTAGCAGGGCAATGTCTGCTCTTTTGGATTGTAGATAGGACAGGACCTTGTTACGTTTCATATAATGCGTAAGGTCATTACTATTCCATGAAATGATCTGCAGCGGTGGAGTGGGTCCCAGTCCTGTGTTGGACATTGATGTGGTGGGGGATGGAGGATCAGTGACTAGTACTGAGGTTCACCAGAGGGAGGCAGGGGCGTCAGAGAGTGGTGTGAGGAAGAGGATAATGGAAGTGAGGAGGGGGGGGTGAGTAGAAGCCCCTCAGTTGCGCAGGAAAAGGACCTACCAGCAAGAGAGAAAACAAAAAGAGAAAGAGAGAGAGGGAACAGGGAAGAGTGAGGTGCTGAGACGGTGAGGAGGGATTAGGGAGAGGGGAAGAAGTGCACCAAGTATCGACTCTAATCCAAGGGAGATGCCTTACTTGAGCCGGAAACCATTTAACCGCAGGTCTAAGCTTGCGCTGCTAGCACACTGGGCACAACCCGGGGATGGGGAAAGCCAGCGAGTAGAGCCCCCATGGATGAGTCAGGCCATGATTGACGGGGGCCAGAGACGTATGTAGTATGGAGGTAGGGGAAGGGAAGAACAAGAATCCATAGCCGGTGGGATAAGTGGTGGGGGCAATAAGGAAATCGATAGTCAATAATACACATTAGGGACACAGAGGCCCTGCGAGGAAGAAGGGTCCGAGGCTGGGGCATGGGGGTGCCAAACCGCCTCTCTGCCCGGCAGTGAGTGGTAGTATGATGGTAATAGCAATGTGGTGACGGTGACCCAGGGAGGGCTGGGCCTAAAGAGGGATGAAGAGGAAAAGGAGGGGGGTTGGTGACAAATGGAACATGGAGGGGGGCGAGCATGTCCGCTGGGAGATTGAGAGTGGAAAATGGAAATGTGGTGTGATCATATAGCGAGGCGTGCATCACCTTGACGCATCTCTAAATCCTGAACATGGGTAGGGGTAAACTCAAACCCACCATAGCCCTCAGTCGGGCGGGATACAGGGCCAGGCACCCCAATTTCAGGCAGGGGACCATCCCCATGTGATATATAGATGCAAACATACAGCATATCTGATACCCCAATGCTTAACCAATATACGATAGTACAGTAGTCATTAATCCTTAGTAGAACAGCCACAGATCAGCTGTAAAGGAAAGCAAGAACATAAGTAACTATGCAATAAAACTTTTGCAACAATGATGAGGAGGTGCAAGTGGGGTACTTAGCCATCTGTCGTGGTCATGCCCTGGGGGTTCACAGGTGGGGTCTACGGCACCCCCAGTAGGTCCTGGGGACTCAGTCTGTAGGAGGCAGGGGCTTCAGTGGGGATCTCAACTTGTCTCTTCATTGGTGGTCAACACTGCCTGAAGGGGAGTATCCCTGCGATCTTGGGACCTTGGTGGATGTTCAAAGGTCCTACCCCTTTTCTGTGATATAGGTGTGTTCCAGCAGTTGTTGGTGACATTTTGGGAGGAGGAAATGACCGTATTGGAGGAAGCCGTCAGCATATCTGTGGAGGTATGGTCAACTGACTGGGCAGTGAGGCCCTCCAGATATTGTCTCAGTTCGTGCGGGTTGTAAAAGTCGCTAAACCTGATGTGTTTCGTTATCCACATGCGGGTAGGCTCCAACAGGCCAAATTTAAAATCCAGATTCCACAAGTGGGGTCTGAGGGCCAGGAATGCTTTTTGCTTTTCGCTGGTTTCTCCAGGAAAATCCGCCACTATGAGTATTCCATGTCCTTCTTAATCATACGGACTGTGAGCATGTGCTGCAGTCAGTAATTGGCGCAATTGTTTGTGTATAAGAAAACAGCTATGATGGGACGTAGTTTCCACAGAGCATATTTGTAGAGGGGGCCAATGCTATGGGCCAGTTGAAATTCAAGCATGGGAGAGAAGACGAGTCCTGTGAGGCCAGAGAGGAGGTCCCTAAGAAAAGCCATAGTGTCTGTCCCCTCCTCCTGTTCCGGTATTCCAAAGAAGTGGACACTTTCCCTCCGGCTCCTATCTTCAAGATCTGTGTTTGTTCCAGAGGAGCTGTAGTTCCTGGTGGGTGCCTGGCATAGCATTGAGTCTGCCCTTAATGTGTGTAATGCGATTGTCGAACTTCGTCACCCTGTCCAGGAACGTGTCTATTCTGTGGCCAAGTCTGTGATTTTGGAGTCCATGGCTTCCAGGCAGCACCCCACTGCTGTCATTTCCTGTAGTAATCGCTCCATGGTAGGGTCCGGCCGTGCTCCTGCCAAGGATTCACTGGGTCCTGAACCATCAGGCGCAGTGGAGGTGGCCACAGTGCGCAGCTGGAAAATAGCTTCAGAGAAGAGCAACTGACAAATGGATTTGCCTGAAGGTTTTCCAGTGGAAATAGCCATGCAGGGTGGAAGACACTGGCAATGGGCCGAGAAGAAGAAGAAACTGGCCCACCATGTTCATAGAGGCCTCGCTGTCTCTGTTGATAGCATGGAGGAGGTGTCCCCCCCGTTGGTGGCCCGCCTGGGTGCAGGAGGTGATTCTCAGCGGTTCTCCTGTCTTGATGAGGTGGGGGAGGGGAGGACAAGATGGGGTGTTATTACAGCTGACACACTGCAACAATTAATGTACTGCTCATCCCAAACGGCAGAATAGATGGGTTGGAACACTGGACGGAACATGAGGGCGCAGGCTGCATGGCTTCCTAGGCAGAATGCAGCCACAGGACCTAGGCTGTTGGATCTGTACTCCGGCGTAGTTCTTCCACCCAGGATCATCCACAGGGGTCTTTGTTTCCTCAGGGTCGGAGGGGGACAAGAGCCAACAAGTTCAGGGCCCCTAGGTAGGTACCGGGCTGATGGTACAGTGACGGTTGCATGGGAAGGAGGAACGCTCCTCGTAGTGCCCTGTGGCCCAGCCCCCTTTGCAGACCCGCGGGGCCTCCGCACTGGTTAGTGCAGCGGGAGCCAGGGCTGTTAGGTCCAGACCCAGCAGATGGTAAGACGGGCCGTCAGGCCTCTAGGGCGATTCTCTCTCTGCTGCGATCTTCAGGCGGCAGCGTAATCGAGCCCGAGGCTCTTTATGACCCTGTAGGCCCAGGCAGCAGCCCCGGGACTCTGGAGCTCCTGTATGCGCTGCTGCCCCTCTGGCACTCTCTTTCTGTCATCAGCGTGGCCGCCCAATCTCCGGAGGTAGGTAGGGAGGGAGAGGGTATGCCCCCAGTATCTCGCTGGCTCCGCCGATGCCCCAAACCATGCACCGGTGCACGGAGCCCTTCTAGCAAGTGGCCATTCTTCTCGTGGCCAGACCACGCCCCCCAAATCTGCAAATTTTAATAAAAAATACTGTTTCTAACTCAAACAGATCAAAGGTTTCTAAAAATGTGGCAACATGGGCTCACACTCAGTGGGAGGCCCTTCACAAAGGTTAACTGGTCATCTATTATTTCCTTATTTCTTTATTTGGTTATTAAACTGGTACTCATGAGTTTAATTCTTTGTCCAGACAGTATCAACATTTGTAAAAATTACAAAATAATGAAGTAACACTATCAAAAAATATCTCACTTTATGCCGCATAAATTGCCTTTTCGTGACGCACAATTTAGTCAACCCTGCCCCATATTTTGGAGCTCCCCTACTGCATAGTTCCAATAACCTTGCACATAGTATCATCTATGTTAATTAAATTGCTTCCTTCTACAGGGTGATTATTTCTGCTCTGAAACACATGAAAACATACCTCACACTGTGTTCAGCTGACCCTCATGTGATCCGTGATGTGCTAAATTTATTGAAATTTGTCCGAACAAATAGTGAAAAGCCAAGACTATCGGCAAATACGGGACTGCTGGTCACTCTGATCCCATTATAATGAAATCTGCATGCGTGTGCAGCTTATTTAGGCGTTTAGGTTGAGTGCATTTGGAATGAAAATATTCGCTAAAGGCCTAGAAAGACACCACGAGTGGGGTTCGTCATTAAAAACCTTTCAAATAAATGGAAACTATGAATACTACTTTGTTCCACAGAAAGCGTCCCTGCTAACTAGGGGTCAAAGGACTCGGAGGTTCAAACTTCATGTTCTATTTTTAATCTCATTTCCTGATATTTCTGTGAGTTGTCGCTCCATATTTGGCAAGGAGCTGCGGTAGAGCAGGTTTCACGTCGTATGAGGCTTGTGGTGTGGGCGTATGAATGGAGATGACGCCTGCAGACTGCAGTGCGGGTACCATTTAGACAGCAGTTACCAAGAGAACGCAGGGAAAGGAAACAGACCGGCCGTTCTTTATTTTTTCTAATTGTTTTCAATGTACACACACAGACAGAAGGCCTCCTTCTCGGATTTGTAGCCACTAAACACTCACCACGTTATTCTAATCTTCGTTAATGTAATCCTTCTTGTTAATATCTGAAATTAGATAACCTGATCCTGCTCCATAATTGTCATACCCACTTTATAGGTCCGGCTAACGTCACTTATAGGTCTCTGCCAGAAAACATGAAATAGCAACAAAAAAAAAAACAGAAAGGAGCTTTCCATGAGGGTTTGCACAGTTATACATGTTGCACCATGTTTTTGATTCCACGATTGCTCTACACTGTTTACCCGACAAGAACGACTACCTCTGTTTACCCCATGAGGTCCTCATGCATCCACTGCTAGGACCACAGCAGCACTCACAACTACCACCATAGCAGGAGCCACAAAATAAAGAGCATTCATGAAAGCAGCCACCATGACAAGGACAACAATACCAACAACAGCTGCAGTGTACCGGGGCAATAAGAGCAGCTACGGCTCGTGCAAAGGCTGCCCCTGCAGGGGGCATAAAGGGCTGGCGCCGTAACGGCCGCCTTGGCACGGAAGGGACCGGTCAAACCGTTTTTTGGGGAAGGTGCGCGCCAACTTGATATAAGAATTGTAGTGGCTGTGATTAAGACTCCTGCTCAATTTACTTCAACACGGACAGTCGCACACTTGTCCACATTAATAAAGCGGCCAATTTCTCCCCAATTAAGAACATTGTCAACTGCTGTTTCTTGCATGCCGGTATGCTTTATGTAATGTAAATGCGAATGCATAAATGTGGGTCCATGTTGCCAGCTCTGGAGTGTGACAAGTGCGGGTGTAATAAACACAGTAGAAACCACGGGTGTGATTACAGCTCCCACAATGGTAGAGTCAACAGCACAAACAATAGCAGCCGGCGAGACACGGATAGCAGCAGTTATTGTAGTTGTAACCACAGCAAGCACAAAAGCAGAAACAGCTGCCACAATAGTTCTAACTACTGTGATGACAACAGCTGACAGTTTGCCACCACGATAGGGATTACACCAGCAACACCTGCCAACACACCTGCCGAATACAAGCAAAAACAATGACTGCCACATCAGCAACAACAGTTGAAAGAACAGTATTGGTCACAGCAGTGACCTTTCTGAATTTATTTGAAAATATGTTATGGGTGTTTGTGGATCCACAGGAGGGTCAGGAATCATAAGATGACTTGGCTCTTGTGGCATTCAGTGGGATGGAGATTAGGGTGTTGTAACCACAGGTACTGGTGTTCTACCTGTTCCAAGATGGTGGAGGTGCCCTGTGTGCGAACTAGTGGTTAGACCAAAGCAAGATGGCGCTATGATTCCTTCTGGGTCAATATGGGCAGAGCAGTATTTAAGTACTAGATGGGCAGTCAGTCTTCACCTTGCAACTGTGCCTATTGTTTGGTTATTCAATTCTTATGGTATTTCTCACCCAGCTCCCCTCCCATATGCATCCTTATTGTTTTCTAGCATTCCTGTGGTTAGCTTCCTTAGGCAGGAATTGTTGTTGCTATTGCTGTCGCTACTTACCTCTCGCTCTTCCTCTTTCAGCTCCTGCTGCCGTCCTGGAATTTCCGGATTCAGCCTATTGGTAACATTGCCCCATAGCCATAAGGTGGTAAGTGCACGTTGTTAACTATGTGTTTTTGACTTGCTAACTTTTAGAGTTCCTAGTTGTTCAATGCATACAACTTTTTATAGGTGGAGAAAGGGGCTTCATGCAAAATAGACATTCCAGCATTTCTCTCTTATCGTCCCTTTCTCCCCTCTTTCCCTAGGGCCTGATTCAAGATACCAGCTATAGTCTTGCTTATGACACAACCACAGCTGCATTAATAGGTTCCACGGGAGTGCCAGAAGCTGCCACCATGGCAAGGAACAGAGCAGTGATCACAGCTGTAAACACAAAAGTGGCTACAGCATCAACCACAGCTACCATAACAGAAGTAACAAGAGCAGACATAGCTTCAGCAGCAGCCGGGACCACAGCAACAAGAGGAGATGCAACACAAACAAGAATAGCTGCAACTCGGACCACAACACTGATGGCGTCTTTCACCACAGCTACATACACTGCATGGATCACAGAAGTAACCACAGATGCCACCATCCTCAGATGGGCAACAAGAGCAAACACAGCTGTAACCACAGCAAAGACCACAGCTTCCTCAATAACAGACCAAGCATTGGCAAAGCCATGTTGTAAATCAGTGTGGCTGCTATTCAGCATCGCTAAACGTTAGTGGTGTAGAGTGTGATAAAGAGGAGTAGAGTTTTGTAGAGTGAAGTCAAGTGCCATAGAGTGGAGTTGGGGAAGTACAGTGTCGTAGAGTGGAGTAGAGTGTCATGGAGCACAGGGAACAGAGTGGAGTAGAGGGGAGTAGAGCTCTGTAGTTTAGTGGCAGAGAGTGTCATAAAGTGCAGTGACACAGTGTTGTAGAGTGGAGAGGCATGTAGTGGTGTAGAGTGGAGTGGATTGGACTGCAGTGGGGTGGATTGGGATGGATTGGAATGAAGTGGGGTGGATAGGATTGGAGTGGGGTGGATTGGAGTGGGGTGGTGTGGATTGGTATGGGTGGGGTGGATTAGATTGGAGTGCAGTGGAATGATTGGAGTGGGATGGATTGGAATGAGGTGAGGTGGACTGGACTGGATTGGATTCTAGTGAGGTGGATTTGGATGGGGTGGACTGGAGTGGTATGGTTTGGAGTAGGGTGGATTTGATGGAATTTCTGCATTGCGGTTGATTATATTGGATCGGGGTGGAGTGGGGGGATGGGGGCTGTTTTGTATTGTATTATATTGGGATGGGGTGGGGTGGATTGGATTGGAGTGGGGTGGGTGGACTGGGGAGGGGTGGATTGGACGAGTGATTTGGATTGGAGTTCAGTGGATTGGATTGGGCTGATTTGAGTGGCTTGAATTGGAGTGGGGTGGTTTGGATTGGAGTGGGGTGGACTGGATTGAGTGGGTGGACAGGACTGGAGGGAGATGAATATGTGTGGCATGAGGTGGGTGGATTGGACTGATGGGGTGGAATGGAGTGGATTGTGGGGTGAATTGGAATGGTGTGGGGTGGGCTGGAAGGGGGAGAATTTGATTGGGGTAGATTTGATTTGAGTGAGGTGGATTGGATTGGGGTGGATTGGTTTGAAGTGGGGCAGATTGGATTGAAGTGGGGTGGATTGGGTTGGATATGGTAAAATGGATTGGATTGATGTGGGTTGGTTTGGGGTGGATTAGATTGGAGTAGGGTGAATTGAATTGGGCCTGATTGGAAAGGAGTGGGTGGTTTGGATTGGAGTAAGGAGGTTTGGATTGGTGTGGTTTGAATTGAATTGAGTGGGGTGGATTGGGTTGCAGTGGGGTGGATTGCTATGAGGTGAGGTGGGGTAGATTAAATTGATGGGATGGACTGGAGTGGGGAGGATTAGATTGGTGTGGGGAAGATTGGAATGGGGTGGTTTGGAGTAAGGTGTGGCTTTAAGAGTTTGTTCCATTCCAATTATGTTGTTCTGTGTTTTCTACACTCAATACATTATTTTAGCTCAGTCAGTTGTGGACAGTGTTACAATAGTCTAGCCATTATAATGCACACTTGCTTGTTTCTCCCCGTTGTTGAAATGCAGTAGATCTAATACGTGCAATTGCATTTTCATCTGCTGCTGTGCTCTCTTAAAAATTTCCCAAGGCTACAAAGAATTGGCTGCAGTTCGATATTATTTGCTGATTTGTAAATCTCTCAACTCTCAATGAAGCATCTTCCCATGGGTACTTTCTGACTCCTGAGTCCAAGCTGAAAGCACACTGATACCTGGGAGGGATGCAAATCTACAAAGGCCTCAAACACCCTATTTATGTGATCAGAGGTGATATGCCAAGTAACAAAAGTCCCTTTACCAATGACATGTTAAGTATGAGTAAAACCTTAACTCAATAAATAGCTCCTGAGTCTTCAGACAAACCCACTTATCAGTCGGTGGATACAGCATTAAAGGGGGCTTAAAGGCGTTAGCTCTGACAAGATCCATAGGTGTCTGAGTGGATATTTGCTTCAGAAAGTTCTTGGTGAGCATACATTTGAAATAATGCTATATTGCTTAATTGAATATCACTGTATACTAGCCTAATGACACTTGAAAGAAATGCGGGTGAGTAGGCAGGAGACGCTGAAGAGAAGGCCCAGGGGGGCCTAAAAGAAGGGGCAAGATGGAGGGGACCAAGTTGATGTGTGAATGAAGCAACCTTCCCAAAATCCTAATATCTCCTTTGGCACAGCAACAGAGCACTGTGGGTAGAGCCTGAGGTGAATGTTCAGCAGGGAGAGAGGCAGAGAGGTATTGTGGGGTTGGAGTATAGCGGGGAATCCAATAGAAGTCAGAGGCTGATTTGAGTTGATGGAGGTTTAGAAATCTTGTTACACTGTTCAAGAGATACTAGAGCAGACAAGAAAGCCACTGGGAGAGAGCAGACTCTCCTCTCCAAAGTG
This sequence comes from Pleurodeles waltl, assembly GCF_031143425.1. Lineage (NCBI taxonomy): Eukaryota > Metazoa > Chordata > Amphibia > Caudata > Salamandridae > Pleurodeles > Pleurodeles waltl. The sequence continues at coordinate 295,444,645 of NC_090439.1, read as the reverse complement.
CCCAGAGTCAGATGTGCAACACTCACAAGTTTGTACACTCTGTCGGATTACTACACAAGGTCAACAGCCTCCAGGATTATCTTTTCTTTTTCAGAACCAGAATAGTTCTGCACAGTTAATTTTCTGTTAATCAAATAATGGTCCTTTTCTCCTAAAAGAGGGAGAGAGCCAGTATAAGCAGGGAGTGAGCAGTAGACAGCAGGCCTAGCATGAGGACTGGTGGACAGACAGTGTGCAGGAAAGGATGTAGACACTGTACAAGGAGGCAGCAGGAAAGGGTCAGATGTAGTCAGAAGGACAGGGGAAGGGGTGGGTGCAGCATGAGAGAAAGGAAATAGTGATTTTGGCATGGAGAGGGCAGGCACAGTAAGGTCTGTACAATGTTTTGGTCTAAAAAAATCTAGACAAGCAGAATACAAATTCATAAAAGGTACTGCCCACAAACATCAATGAGAAACAAAATAGACAATACATTCGACCATGCAACTGAGGCTCAGTAATAGAGCGTTGCCTGGGCACCCCAAAACAAGGGGGTGACCAGAGATCCTTGGTAGCAGCCACAACCTGTGGAATGATGTGTCCAACTAAATTCCCATAACCCCCTACTGAATAATGCCAAGGCAACAATTGTGGAGCCACAGTACCAGACAAGGTCCCGAACATTCTAACCCTGTTGTATATGAATCTCTCATGGTAACCCATACTAACAAGCCAGACACAAATCCATTGCAACTGTGGTTGCTTTGTATGGCAAATTAGGCACATAGAAGCAATGGAAAACCGCTGTGTGTGCAATACAAGAAGAAACAAACAAACTACACAGTTTGCAGAGAAAGAAGGGGAGCAGTGTGCAAGGAGGGATATGCAGAGTATGTGGCATGAAAACAGGCAGCATGCTGGAAATGAGTTGGCGAGATCAGCACAGAGGTGCTTAGAAAGGGCAAGGTACTGGTACAAAGAGGGTGCAGGGAGAGGAGTTCTGCGCAGCCATGTGTGGAGAGATGAGAAGGGCGGGGACAGGGAGAAGGTTGGTAGCAGTGTACAACGGGATGTAGTGGATAATAAGCACTATTTAAATAATTAAAATACAGAACATTGGAAAGTAGGGTTGCCTTGAACCGAATACCTGCTGCTGCACTAAACACTATCTTCATTCAACGTAATGACTTGACTCGTGCACTCCGAGTAGCCTTGTGCCTGGGTGAGGGAAATGTTGACCCTCTAAACCCACCCCACACCTCCTTTGCCTGCAGCTGTGTCCCAGTAGATGGACTGAAAGAGACTGAATGTAAGGCACACTATGAGATACCAGCCACTAGAGCTGTGAGAACAATCCCAGGATAGGGGGGCTGAGCACAGAAGGAGAGAGTTTCTCTGGGCAACTGAGCAGCAGGGATTCAAATGGAAATGAAGGAGCAGGGAGCATGGGGGTTCAAAGCACATGAGGGAAGAGAGCAACACACAGAAGGAAGGGAAGGAGGGTTGAGGGGAGGAAGAAGTACACAAGTCGAGAGAGCAACACAGAAAACAACGGAATGTGTGAGGGGATGGGAGGGATGGGAGGGATGGGTGGGTGCAAGAAGCCACATAGAAGGAAGAATTAAAACTAGAAAAAGCAAGTGGTCCAGATGGAGCAGCAGGCAGGGAGAGTGAGAGGGGAAAAATAGTACCTAAATCACGCCGGGAGCAGTGGACCAGAACTGATTAACTTTAATCAATTAGTGCTTGGTCCCTGCTCCAGAGAAAGGATCGGAAATGACTTTGGCCAGGACTGGCCATTAAAGATGGCTGCAAAGAGGAGGGACAAAAAAAGCCATCAAATGATAAGAAATGGGGGGCCTCCAAGCTCTTCATGTACACAACAGTGTCTCGCAAGTGAGAGGCATGCACTAGCTCATGTACTCGCAGGCTTGACCCTAAAAAGTGGAAGTCACAGTATAACAGACTACAGCAACAACCACAACTGTAGCCAAAGCAGGCACAACAGAAAGTGCAATAATCATATCAGGGAACCAGCAGTGAACCCAGCTGCCACTCTTGCATAGTTAAAAATGGCAATAACAGCTGTCAGAAAAGACAGGGGCAAGAGCATTAACATACTTGTGAGAACAACAGGGACAAGAACACCTGCCACAACAACTGCAGCAACAAGAAGTGTCAGCAGGGTTGAGTCAACAGCAACATACACAGTTGTAACCACGGAGAAAATAAATAATGTGTGGAATGCTTGAATTAATCTTAGCCACTGGTTATTGTTCTAAGTTACATCCCAGTCTGTTTTTTTTGCTTATTGTGCCACTAAATTGAGAGACCAATTATGGGCAGAGCAGCCTTTGTCCTGCTTTAAGAGGAACAGGCCAAGCTGCAAAACCATGTCCCTTCCGAATGGAAACCCAACTGGCTATGGACCTGTTGGACTACATCCTTGAGGTATAGTTTGTGCACTATGCCATAGTGAACACAGGACTTGTGTTTGAGTCCGTGGCGGCCGGTAATTTTAGGAGGTAGGGGGGCGGGTAAGAAGCACACACACTCATTCATTCACACACGCACATCCATTCACAACACTCATCAACATTCAAAATACATGCATGCACCAAACATTAATTTAAAAAACACACACTTACCTTCAGCACGGAGGTCCCAGGAGGGTTGGAACTGCTACCTTCTCTCTCTGGCTGACCTTTGGTCAGCCAATGAGGGAAGGCAGCAATTCCAACTTCGTCACAGAGTGGGATGGGGTCAGTGAGACTTCTGACCCCACCCCACTCTGTGACGAGGTGTCACTGATTGACACTCACCCTGGGTGCTTCAAGGCTTAACCCTGAAGCGCCCAATTCGAAGTCAATGGGTGACGCTTTCCTCATCACCCAGGGGATGGCCTCGAGGCACCTTTGCTGAGCCAAGGAGGTCATGCCCATAGGAGCTGTGAAGTTCAGATCAGGCAGCCAGGGGTCTGCCCAAATCGCGCATGTCTTACTCCTGGCTACCTGAGCTGAACATGAAGAGTGTCTGTCAGACTGACCTTTGCTCAGCCTTCCAGCTACTCTTCATGAGGGGCAAAAGATGGGAGGACATGCCCCTCCGCCCTAAAGGACCGGCCGTGGCTGGTTTGAGTTACCTTTTCCACATAGGTGTCACATGGAGAAGAAAAAGCATCAGCCTGGTTTTAACGTACCATCATATATGTGCAACATGGCTCTTTATGTGCCTTCTGTGTTTGTGCCAGTGCTTTATTCACCAAGCTTGCAGGGCCCTGGGGTAGGTTACACTGCGACACAACAAGAATAATCTGTGTATATGTGTGCATGCCTGTGTTTGTAGACATTAGCAAATTCAATCCTGACATTTCAGGTTTGCCATTTTGTGTTGCAGTGCTGTTAGGTTGAAAGTATTGCATTAGTGGTGTAAGTATGACATAGTCAAGCATTTCAAAAGGCTTCCTTTGTAGTGCATTATTTGGCAGTGCTATAATCATGGTACAAGGATCCTTTGTGCTGACCCCATGGCACAACATCCAACCAACCACCATATGATTAGAGCTAAAAGTATTCTATGTAATCAATGATATGTTTAATTATCTATGCCACAATGGCAGGCTTTTGGTGAGCATGGCTGAAGTGAGCAGCAGCTTTGGTTTTTTGGAGCACTGGGATCAGTGAGAATGCCTTCATCTGGAGAAATTGCCATAAGAACAACCATTCACCAGGGACAGAAAGATGGTGGCAAAGCAGGACACTAACACATTATTCCAGGATGAAACACCAAGCACTGTATGAAGTGAATATGGATCGCAGCAGGGCATGAGATTCTGCAGCGTGAGAGTCAAGGCAGGGACCTTGGACCATTGTGGTTGTTTCCCCTCAACAGGGCGGAAATAACAGGCAGTCCCAGGGTTACAGGAAGAAGCTGGGAGTGCACAGAGGGTTTCACAGAGAGGTTGGAGTCACAGATTGTATGATCGGGGAATACGATTGAGGTTTGAGTAAACATATTGACTGGCCCATTGCTGTGGATAAAACCCTACAGGTGTAGTGAGCCTTTCTTAAGCTGAGCATGAATATTAGGTGAGGTTCGTGAGGGTTTGGAAGGAGTAAGCAGATTCTCATCAGTGCTGCTGAGGTTCGCAGTCATTACCATTACCATATACTAATCCGACAGCTGCTGATCTCATTGGACTATATTTTAGAGAAATCTTCACTCCTTTTGAAGGTAAGTGACAAAAACAGTTTTTCAGGTCCCAAATTTCATTTTCGAAATCGATAAGCACAACACATTTATCAGCGTGACTCCTGTCAATTACAGTTGCAGTCGTTAGGGTTGCAAACCTTCAGGCATTCTCTGCGAGGACCTCTGTTTGCTGTCACTGAAAACAAACCTTTCATTTCCGTGTAATAACTGTGATAACACCTATGTGATGTCAATGAACAGTAACCTTTCATCTCACGCCACATCTGTGAAGACATCTTTTGGCTGTCAATGGGATTGCAGCCTTTCACAGTGGAGAGGCGTAAAAATAGCACAATTTTGATCTATATGGCTGCTGCTGACTGAGTGAAGCATGAGTTTATGACCCTTTTAAGGAATTGTTTCCCAAAGGGACGTTTCCTTTCTTCCTTCTTCCTTTCACTCTCTTTCCTTAATTCCATTTTAGCTTTCTTCTTTCCATTTCTTTCATTCTTGACATCCTCATTACCCTCGTGCTTTCTTTTCCCTTCCATCTTGCTTTTCTTCTTTGCATTCTTCTTTTTCTCTGCTTGTGCACCCTCATTTAATTTGCTCATTTTTCTCTCTGTACCCATGTTTGGTTCTCTTGCCATTCTTTGGCCACCCCCCCTACAACTATGTCATGGTATCTTCTTGCTGTTATTTGTTAAAGTCTGCTTCTGTCTTTTGACCTGGGACCCACAGTTCAAAGGCAAGAGGAACTATAAAAAAAAACTATTTTAGTCTGTTAACTTATATCCTCACTCTGGCTAGTATAGTGTTGTGCTTCAAGAAGCCTTTGGCCTCTCATCTCCAATTAATGTAGATAATGTGTACAAAGTAGAGATGAACTCATGTTTGCACGGGGCATGGCTTGTGAGAAGTGTAAACATGAAGCCATATTTTGTGCACTTCACCAGCAGGGTATCTCCTCTAGGCACCCAAGGTAGGCACTAGGCCCAGGTCAAGAACTGTGGGTAATCCCCTTTAAGCAAGACTACTTCCACAGTACCCACTGGACACGACTGCTCCTACTGCACACAAGACATTGTATTTAATCATGCCCTTGTTAAGCATCGTTTTATTTTTTCGTTTGGCCTGAGTGATAAGCAGGGGAGGTATAACTATCTGGAACCTACTCTTGCAGGCGTGAATCGCAACAGGAGCAATCCAGCCAGTCCTCCACCTGATGTCCATACACTGAATTATATAATTGAAATTACTTTTTAATTTAGAGCTTAATACCACCGTTTTATTTTTTATTTTGGAGCATTGCCAATAGCACACATAACTATTAGCTATTTTAATGATACCCAGTTTGTGCCTCTAAATTTTGGGGACTGGAGTTAATTTTTCTCATCAGATATTCAAAGAGAGCAAGAGAGGAAAAAACGTACAGAGCGAAAAGACATAGGAAGAGAAAGAGGGAAAATCGTAATTAAGGGAGAAAGCAGTAGCATGTACGAGTGAGATAAAGATGCAGGCACTGCCTGGCAGTGAATTAAAGAGGCATGAGATGGACTCTAGACTATCAGCCTTGGTATTCGGCGCGCCGACAGTTAATTGCTGGCTTCTGAGCAGAGCTTCTGGCACCAGCACTCTTTCTTTTACAAATTAAACTCTGTTCCTACTGGAATTTCAACGTGACATTCAACTTTACCCAAATATCAGCAAAGGACACTGCATTTACTGAGTCAGTGAATATTACTAGGCCCTGGCCAAAATGAAATTCTGCTGGTGTAATTTACATAATTTGGGATTTTTTTTGTTTATGCTAGTTACACAAAATTCCTGAAATTACACTATATTGACCCTTTGACCAGTTTAACTGCTGTTCACGGCAAAATATAATGCAGGAGCAAAATAACAATGAGGACAACAAGAATTCTAGTGGCTGATGTTTCACAGTAATTGCGTTGTTGCTTTTCTTTAGGTGCAAACTGCACCCTTGCAGCAAAAATGTATACAAGGATGCATGTCGGGCTAAAACACAGCTCTAAATGGCGGATTTGCATTTTGTATAATTAAACATATGTACACTAAAGTAAACTACGCTAATTTTAAAATGCCCACAGATATTACAGTGGACAAAAAGTGTGGGAATTGAGCATAAATGAGATATACTACAGAAATTGCTACATAAATGAGATATACCATCATTGATTTGCATGGATAAGTGTCAGTGTGCCTTCAGCATATCATAGAAACACTTTTTTCAGAGGCAAAAAAGTAAATGCGAATCTTAATGACACTTCCTGAGGCTTGTTTCATTCCTGTTAAACCAATGTAATTGTTTGTTCCTAATAACACTAAGGTGCCACTGGTGGAAAACAAAGCAAGCATTCGCAAATGCAGTAGGCCTTGCTTGCGTTTTTACTTATTTGTCAGACTTATTAACTTTTGACAAAGCCACCAGATATGCTGAATCTTTATTTTAGCAGTGGCCCCGGAGCAAGACTAGAGAAGCTGACATGTGTTCTAAAACTTATCAGTGGCCCAGTGGCTGAATATTTTTTCCAGGGGTGCCAAACTGTTCTTTCTATAATGGAAACAAAAAGGCCTTTGCTATCATGGCAAACATTAGAGAAACAGAAGTTTGCAGTAGCTACCAATTAATTTGTGTAATTTTAACGTGAAAAGAATAGCCTTACAGTGAAAAAAATAAAACATATGTAGTTTTTTGGATGCAGGGCACACATGAGACAACTAATTAAATGTGACAAAATGTGTGATGATTGAGTACAATTTTCTGATGTAAAATAGTCCCTCGTGCACTGGAATGTAAGCACTTCTCAGGAAGCAAAAGGATATAGCCTAAGAGCAAATAGCCTGACAATGAGACAAAAATAATTGTCTCAACTGATCCAAGTTGTCATTGACAATGTTTGATCCCAATGGCTGAAAGGGGCTTACATCCGAAAACTAATGTTTGACAAAGACTGACCCATAACCCACTCTCTGTGTTTCGCCAGTGCTAAAATGTACATGGTCTACAAAAGCACACCTTCAGACCTCAGTAGCATATCCATGCTCGGGATCAGTGGTGTAACAAAGGCCCCCTGCAGTGCAGGAGGTGAGCTACCGGGGGTACCCTCAGCGCATCACCTGGCCTGAGTGTGTCCGGGGGGGAACCTTCCATGTATTTTGTGGCGTGCCCCCTCCATTTTCATTACGCCACTGCTCTGGTTACTTCAGGCTGGTACCCAAAATAGCCTAGCATCTATTACTGTAATTCTGTGTTCTAGTAGCTGAGTGCAAGCCTTTTTCAGAAACATTATTGCCCCGGCCTAACATTCTGATCATCAATGGGTGGACATTTTAGCTTGGAATCTTCTGTGCTTCAAGCCTGACATTTTGTTGTTTGAATGGTCCCTGGATTACCTGCTGGGATTCATGCTCTGCTTTTGCCAAGAAGCAAGGCCAGAAACGCATTTCAATCTGACTGCCAAAATACTGAGAGACAAAACAATGTTTAATTAGGCTTGTAGACGAATTGTTGGAAACCAAATTTCACCTGTCTGCAAAATTAAATGGACGCCAAGCATATTCTTTAGATTGATTTATTTGTGAGTGCAGTAGTTGTCCTTGACGTCAGCTCACAGCAAAGACTCTATTGAAATGGTCTGCCTAGGCAATCATTGCTGCTGACATATCGGTTGAAACAAAAGGATGGCGTCCAGAATCAGTCATAAAATAGCAGACATAATCACCCAAAATCAGACAGATGACCCCCTACACGCGATGCACAGGGACAGCTGGGAATGGGGAACCGCAGGAAGACTGAAATTAAAAAGATGACGGCACATGTTGATTTTTTTGGCACCTTATGCTAATTCACTTAATGTTAACACGTTTTGAGCAGGAACACTTCCACCAACATGTCTTCGATCTTTTTTTCAGGCAAATTAAGAAAAAAACATTAGAGACTGTCTTTCTTTTAATTGTAAATTTAAATTAAAAGCAATGGCATTAGCACAAGAGTTTATCAGATGTATTAGTGTGTAGATATAAAGATCTGGAAGGTGGACACAGGAGTATACTGCAGATATTCAAACATAACTCTACCAAGAGCGATGGCAGAAACAACTTGATTACAATTTTTAGACAATGCTGCAGCTATTCTGATTTTATAAATTGCCAGACACTTCAACAAAATAATAAATATGTACCAAAAGGCGTTATGGAAGAAGAGGCTAATAGTTAGACCCTTATATCGAGTAAAGTAATGCCTCAGCACTTAGCTGTTAAATTGTTACATTTAAGGACAGGTTGACACTTAAGGGAGAAGTAAAAAGAGAACCAAAGAGAGATCAGATAAAACCCCAAAAGTTACAAAATCTTTCCAATCTAGTATTTTCTACTTTCGAAAGCAAAATAAGGCACATAATATCGACTGAGCAAAAAGAAAGCAATCACTTATATTAGTTTCTAAGAAACACACAAAATATGAATTCAGATGTAGGTCCGGGTTAAGAGTTTGGCAGAGGGGTACTCCGCCACACAGCCGTGACTGGTGTTCTCATTCTGCCTTAATACATCCGCATTACGTCCTAATGCACTTGTAATAAGGTGGACGGGATATCTGCATTGTGACGCAGTAACAGTCTGCTAAACTCTATGTAAGGCCCATAGTCACCATAGATTTGCATTTGGCAGCACACGCATGAGGCTTGGCTCTGAAAGTATGCCTTAGCAGACATGGACGTGTACAGCAAGTGATTACTGGCATGTTAATATGTTTCAGTTACTACCAGCATTAAGTAAAAGGTAAATCAATAGTTTATATATGTATTCCGCAGCGGATTTAAGGCATTGTGATTCCTGTTTCATTATTCAATTATAAAAATAGCTACTTAATTCACAGCATTATTGATTCTCTAATGTGAATGGCTGGAATCCTACAGACCACATAGTGTAAAGCCAGTCACCGCTCAGAAACCATCAGCTCATGGTCTCTAAGCAGTGAACAGGACATGAAAACGTATTGATCGTTTGACAGAACTGGAGTGTGTTAAAGGAGAACAGATCAATGTTGCTGAACTACCTATAATGAAAGAAGTAGTTAGATGCGAGAGGTCTCATATATCAAAGGAGGCAGAAAGAGACCAAACATTGGCGGTCATTCTGACCCTGGCGGTCAAAGACCGCCAGGGCGGAGGACCGCGGGAGCACCGCCGACAGGCCGGCGGTGCTCCAATGGGGATTCCGACCGCGGCGGTAAAGCCGCGGTCGGACCGGCAACACTGGCGGGCTCCCGCCAGTGTACCGCCGCCCCATGGAATCCTCCAAGGCGGCGCAGCTTGCTGCGCCGCCGAGGGGATTCCGACCCCCCCTACCGCCATCCAGATCCCGGCGGTCCGACCTCCGGGATCCGGATGGCGGTAGGGGGGGTCGCGGGGCCCCTGGGGGCCCCTGCAGTGCCCATGCCACTGGCGTGGGCATTGCAGGGGCCCCCGTAAGAGGGCCCCTAAATGTATTTCACTGTCTGCTGCGCAGACAGTGAAATACGCGACGGGTGCAACTGCACCCGTCGCACAGCTTCCACTCCGCCGGCTCGATTCCGAGCTGGCTTCATCGTGGAAGCCTCTTTCCCGCTGGGCTGGCGGGCGGCCTGAAGGCGACCGCCCGCCAGCCCAGCGGGAAAGTCAGAATTACCGCCGCGGTCTTTCGACCGCGGAACGGTAACCTGACGGCGGGACTTTGGCGGGCGGCCTCCGCCGCCCCCCAAGGTCAGAATGAGGGCCATTGTCTTCTGGCGTCTCATTCATGAAGTTAAACACACGCCCCCTTATTGCACAAAGGCCAAACTAGCCCATGCCTTAACGCTAGACTGTGGGCAAAATCGTATGTCGTAGAGTCGGATAACGAGGGGAACTCAAAGGAACCATGGGGGAATGGAGTTCCACATAACCCTGTATAAGTCCCCAACCACTTTGGGCCCAATTCTCAAAGATTTACGTTTATGGCTAAAAATAACTCTATATACATGTACCAGGAATTCCAAAATGATTTCAAACCAGTACATGGATTCTCTACGTGTGCGTAGAAACCTGTGTAGTAAATCTAAATGTAGAGGTGAGAAGTGGGCGTTGTGAACACCTAAACTTGCATATTTGTTAAGTGGAAGAAAACCCTTTCTCGTCATGGAAATAGTCAGAAAGTTGCGGGATTCAGTGGCTGGATGAACTCTCCTTCCAGGATAGTAACTGAAATGGATCATCCCCAAATTTGCTGCAAGTGCAGAGGAAGGGTTTCCTCCAAGGTCGAAAAATGTTTTCCTTGCAGAGGAAAAAATGAGAAAAAAATGTTCTTTTGTATAGAGGACTCCATTGTCACTGCGCTTAAATGTACAATGTGTAGATTCATGAATATTGAGAATAGGAGCCAGTGGAAGATGTCACATGACATTATCAGTGGTACACCTGGAAACAGGCACCTCCCTTAGGTTTTCAGTCATACTAGTTGGAATGTTTGTGAATTTCTAAAAAGTATCAAAACTCACTCATACTCAGGTGTCTTTCCATGGGTGCAGATTTACTACTTTTTCATGATTAGGTCCCTATGTCTTTACTGCATCCTGATTCTTGAAATCTATCTGAGGCCTTCTCTTAGGTACACATCATGATGGTAAGTAAAAGGAGGCCTAGAACAGGTCATGCTTATTTGTGTATGTGTATTAGGATGATGCTTTCATTAAAAGAATGCAGATTTAATGCAACTGGTACAACTGAGCCTCCAGACCTGAACAACGGTCTCAAATCTTCAAATTAAATAGGGGAAAAATGTACTCTATCAAGCTTTTCAATTTTATGCTATTGTGCATGATCTTCATAAACAAAGATACATTAGTTTCTAAGTGTATATATTCAAAATTGCCTGGTGATATGGGCTACAGATGAAAAATGTACAATGATTATGCAATTTTGACAAGGCAAATACATTTGATGTTTGGTTGTCAATATTATGTTTCTAATGAGCTATTCCGTAAGACAAGTCTTTGCCCTCTAGGAATGAGATAAATATTGTCAGACGTCAGCTGATGCACATCTCTGAGCTAGTCCAGCGTATTTCAGACCATATTTTTTTCACTCGGGAAGATGACCTCATATCAATGAGGAGGGTGGGGGGATCCTCAGCCCTTATTTAGAGCATGCAAGTCTATCTAGAATGATATCCTGTATTGGGCACCTTCCTCTTCTCTGACTCATAACATGGGGTGTGTGTGGGGCGCAAGTAGAATGGGAAAAATAATAGAGACATTAATCAAGCTGTCAACTTGAGATACAGATATTCCACCAGCTCAGGACCTTGCATGGAACTTTGGTTCGATTTTATCCTGACACTGTTTTGCAAAAGTGTGTGCAGATTAGATTAGGGGCAGCTTCTCATTAGTGACTTTTAGACTTAGAAAAGACATCACTGAAATCCAAGTTTTTCACAGTCTAGTGCCTTGTAATCTCTAAAGATCTTTCTTTATTCTGAAACTCATAAGACACATTAGCCCTCATTATAAACCTGGCGGCTATAGTGGCGGTAGTACCGCCAACAGGCTGGCGGTACTGCCAGCCCTATCAGGACCGTGGCACTTCCGCCATGGTAATACCGCCGGGACCGGAGGTATACCGCCATTGCGGTACCGGCGGTCATAATCCGCCAGGGTAGCGCTGTAAGCAGCGCTGCCCTGGGGATTTCGACTCCCCTTACTGCCAGCCTGTCCATGGCAGTAGACACCGCCATGGGAAGGATGGCGGTAAGGGGACTCGGGGTACCCCTGGGGGGCCCCTGCACTGCTCATGCGCTTGGCATGGGCAGTGCAGGGGCCCCCAGACACAGCCCCATCGCGCATTTCATTGCCTGAATTTCGGGTAGTGAAATGTGCGATGGATGCTACTGCACCCGCTGCACATCAGCATTGCCGCTGGCTCTATTACGAGCCAGCTGTGATGTTGATGTGACTTTTCGCCCAGCGGAAAAGTCGAAATTGGGAGTCAGATATACCGCCAGCACTGGTGGTATACTGGCGCCCGCAGCCTCGGTGGTCTTTACAAAAGACCGCTGAGGTTGTAATGAGGTCCATTATCTCCTTCGGCAGAGCCCATGCCTTAATTAACCTGCCTATCCAAATGGGATCAGCCTGCTTCCTAACTTACTCCTGAGAAGCTCTCCCTGCTGACATCTGAGCCTTCAGTGGATGTCTCTAAATAGTAAAAGCCCTTATGTGCCCCGTGCCATGTACCTGGGGTGCTTTGAGATCTGAGACATTAAAGATTAGAGGTTCCTGTCTGTTTTTCCTGAAGGTAATCTTTCAAAACCCCAAACATAAATCTACCCAGGTAACATTTAGTCCCGCTGAACAGTAAATGACTGATAAAGAGCTTATAAAAATGTTGAGTTCCTTTGCAAGAATGGGGTGTAGCGCTTGGAGCACAAGGACTTGGCTTCAGCTTCCTGAACAAGCTGAATGAAGAGAGCGATGCAGTGCGAAAGGCGCAGATTAGAAGAAAACCTTAAAAAGCAGCGCAGCATCTGTAACATCTTCACATCAAGCACCAGCCACCGAGTGACACCTTTGAACATTTATTTTTTCAACTTTGGTTTTCTGCTACACTGTACAACCAAAACACAGCACACAAACGTATCGAGCTCTAGGCTGACTACAATATTTACCCAGCTCGCTAGAGAGAAAGATCATTCTGATGAATTAAACATGTGTACTTAACCTTATGACCATTTTCACATTTAAACGAAAACACAGCACTTTGTACAACTCTATTTTCCTATGCTAAACCTAACTAGGCACAAACTAGGCCTAACCTCCATCTTGGATTTTAAACCGTCATGGTGTGTCATGGCGGCTTTCATTTCTTCTGGCACATAATCAGATATGCACTCTAAAATACTTTGTTTTAACGTGCTGTTTCCGCAGGAAGCCTTCTGCCACACCTAAGGCTGTTCCTGCCTGCACTTCCCTAGGTCTGTTCATAATGTGAGACTGTCATTGTCTTGGGTGTAACTAGATTTGTACTGACACATCCAAAGACATTAGGTTGAAGAGGGTATAGTAATATTAATTTAAAGGATGGTGCTGGCATCAGTACAGTAATGTGATCACCCTATGCTGACATTGTTTCTAAAAAAAAGACTCCTTTTGGGAAACGAGTCACGTCTGGTTTGACCTGACTTAGACTCGGTACCCTTGTCAGTCTGTCTCATGCTTTGGATTTAAAATATTTTGCTGTGAGCTTTGAGCCATGTTAGACTCTGCGCTGAATCTGATTAACTGATGGTTTCTACACTTGTTAGGCAATTCATAACTCTTTCTTGACATAAAGCTGATTTAATTGCCTAAGCTGATTATTTGCATCAACCTGTTATCTGTTATGCACTGCCTCATATATTCTTGAGGTTAACATCGTCTCTGTATTGGGTAGGTGCTTCATCTCAGAATTATATGTTAACATAGCATCACACTAGTGAAACTTTTTCTTTAGAAAATATACTATATATGAAGTTAACATTCTTCATTAAGCCCAAACTTTCAATCAATACTATTGTGGGCACAAGTGGGTCAGGTTGCCCTGTATCAAGGCACCGAATATAAAATACAATTGAGAAATATCATTATTACTTTTATCACTGTTTTAACTCTATCCAATTCAAAAGCCCGTGGAGGCCGATTGGTCTTCTTTTGAAAGTTAGACCTATTTTTCTTCACTATCCTTTTATCACATTCTTCTTTTGTTTCTTCGTGGTTAGCACTTAATGCATTTTCTTTCTTTTTAGCTACAGTGATGGTTTCTGCTTGGCCAAGAACCTCACACATCTTTAAATGAAATTAAATTCTAATCTCAATCCCATCCATACCAGTAAAATGCACAGATTTTTTTAACTTTTCCTAGTAAGTTAGCGATGAGTGGGTCAATTGTATTCTTTGGTTGGAGAGATAATACAATTGAAGAATGCAGATAATCTCCCATAGGGCCCGTTTTTTTCAGCTTCCAGGATTCTTTCTACAATAGTGATACCAGTAAGTAGACATGAACTAGGCTTTTTGCATGCAGCCTGTGAACAGGTGCGAACAAAAACACATGCTCTTCTTGGTTTAATGGTTGACTCTCTGGACACTGAAGAAAGGAGCATCTTTCTCAGTGTCCAGTGGGGTTCTGTGAAATTCCTTTACAGTGAAAATTCATGGTCCAAAGAGGCAAAACTTCGAGATAAAAACATCTGGCATCCTGTTTGAAATATAATGTGGCTACTGAGGCTTTTCTGATGCCCTGTCTAGTCCAAATGCCTGGTTGCATTGGAAAAGGAAGAATGGGACACATCAAGTGACTGGCTCATGGCACCAATGAATGTCCTTGTAAACACCTCATGCCAGACCTGTTGGCCCTCCCTCAAGTCAAGGCTGGAGAAGAGAGAAACATTTAAAAAATCGGATATACATACCAAAAGAAATACAAGCAAAGTACTCCTGACCATTGCTTGGATTTCTACCTCAACGAGTTGTACCAGAACTTTAGACACTCTCCTTACTTGATTGCAAGATACAGTATTGTTTGCTGTAATCTGCATCTAACTGTGGAGCCTAAGCCTTGAGCCAGAAGGCAACCTGGGCAGTCGAGCTGTCACTCACTGAGAAGGATTTCTTTTTGCTTTTGGCGCTTTGTGAAACATATTAGTCTAGTAAGTCTTTGTGTTTGTAGACTTGGTTTGTTAGAAGAAATCTTGAAGAACATTATGAAATCAGTAAGGTAATTCTGTTTAACTGTATTGCTGATTTCTCTGAATGTGTGTGATATTGCATAGGCCAAGATCTCAAATGAAACTGGTACACTCTTTGGCTCCTCTGTTCAAGAATTGTGGGACCTCAGTCACCCTTACATCAAGACCATGGACCGTCCTACCCTTTTATAGACCACAGACCAGGCTCACTGTCAAAGGGAACACATGGAAAAGCGTATGTTGAAATCCAGTGATGAAGAGGCTACGTTAGATAGATGAGAAGAAGGAAATATTCTCAATGTGTGGGCGCAGAAAAGGATCATGAAAACAGGGCCAATGCTGACCAGGGAGGAAGGGGATCACTGCAGATAAGCTGACAGGAGCAAATGGGAGGAGGGTGGGGAGGGAATAATGCACTTGAAGCAGGTGTATTTAGGTTACTCATTTTCTGTGGACTCGATTGATCCACCTGTAAATGTGCATACACACATATTAATACCGCCATGCATACATGCATATGCATTTGCAAAAGAGCACACAGTGATGCACACACACACACACACTCACACAGAATCATACTCACAAATACACACACAAACATGCACACATGCAGAGGAACATACAAGCACACATGCATGGATAGAAGTATTATTTTTTTGATTTATCTTTTACCAGATTCCGGAGGTTAATTTGCATATTGTGCATACATTTGACACCTCTTCTATTTGCTTTTAAAGGAGAATAACTCTTATAATTGTCGATTGCACTATTTCAATATGTTATTCTTTGCTGCAATTGCTTTTGTTTAATTGCTAATGACTAGATTAGATATTTGTTTCATAATTTACTTGTGGACTCTATTTTAAAATGATAAAATGTTACAAATATATTTTGGGGGAAATCAGAAATTAGACAATTGAATCACAACATTGGTTGTAATCGTGAAGACCGAACATTGGAGAAAAGGGAATGTGAATCAAATGATTTTAATTTTGCTGTAGAAGATTTTATTTTCACTTTTAAATATGTCGTATTATGTAACATAGATATGGAACATCCTTTAGGCTCTCAATTCCTTTATTAAAATATTTCCACATTGCATTGGGTGATATGTCCCTATTTCATTTTCATCATGCACGTTCAGGAATATTCACAGAAGAAGTTGAAAAGTGGGGGTGGTGATATGTGCCTTCAATTGCACATACCTTTCTATTTGTTGTTTATTCATAGATATTCCCAGGAGTACATCTGGAAAGTTTTGAAATGTGCAGGTTCCAGGTGTTCTCTGGGGAAGGTAATGTGGTCACTGCAGAGGATTCCTATTCGTGTACAACAGATTCTCTATATTGAAGAATTCCTACAGAGGAAATAGAGTCACTTGTTTAAATGCCACTTTTTCTCTACCCTGGCCCCCACATAATCATTTTATTTTTTTAAGGACAGGGGACTGAGTACCTGAGTTCTAAGATGGATGTCACCACATCTTTCTTCATATGGTGGCAGCCAATCAGATCTTATCCTATGGAAAAGTGAATTGGGAAAAAAGGTTTTGGGACACCCCTTTTTTACTGCCCATGGTTGATGGATCACTCTGAAACTTTTCAGAAAGGAACTGAGGCGGATGAGACTTTTTTTGGACTGCCACTGTAATATTATACATATATATATAAATATATGGTTACAGGGGCATTATAATTAAGTTGACATTTTACCCATATATACAACTATAGAAATTCAGCAGTTATAGTTATACTTATGTTAAGAAACTATAGCTTGTGGCCTAAAGTTACTTAACGGCACAAGGTATAATTTCTTAAGATAAGTATAACTTTAAGTATAACTATAACTGCTGAATATCTATGGTTTGTATGGTTAAAACGTCAACCTAAGTATAACGTGCCAGTAACCTTTGTTTTTTTAGTTAATTTGTATGTTTTTTGTGTAAAGTAATGCATAATTACTGCACATTAATACAACCACCGCCGAGTATGGCCAGGCCCTGCAGCCAACCCCCCTGCATGCACCTAAACCTATGCTGCGCACCCCTTGGGCAGTGAACAACAGGTTTTGGTGTGTTAGTTGGTGGATTTTTTTTATTTAATTTTTGATTTGTGGATCCCTTGCAGATTTACACTGGGGGGTTCACGCTGTGAATTCTCAGATTCGTGGATCGCCCCAAAAAATAGACCCCTCCATCTGTCATTTGCAGTCAGGATACCTATAGCCTGAACCCTTATGTCAGTTTTTCATTGTATCTCCTCCCCTAACCTGATACAAGAAAGAAAATGGCAGCTGCAACTTTCATCTCAGGTTGCGGCCAGTGGATCAGGGCCTTGTTTTTCTCCCAGATCCTCTGAAAGTGGATTCAAGAAGGATCCGTGTCCCTAGATATTTTTATTTCTTTTTACTTGAACAACTCCAAAAATACTGAACTGATTTACACCAAATTACAAAAAGCATTCGTTCTGGACCAAGATCTAGGTTTCTGCCAAATTTGGTGTAATTCTGTCCAGCATTTCCAGCCAAAATCCATATGGGAAATTGCATGGGGAAAATACGTTTTGGGACCCCCCTTTTTCTTGGACCCTGCTCAACAAACCACCCCAACACTTTCCAAACAGCAGCAGAAATGAGTGGCAAACTAATTTTGAAAATTTCGTGACGATTCTTCCCACGGGCCAAAGTTATAGGCAAAACACAATACATGCTTTTCCTAAGGAAACTAGGTCCTAAATATAAGTGCCTGCTGGTTATCACAACTAGCTAATAAATGTGATATATACATATATATATATATATATATATATATATATATATATATATATATATATATATAGAGAGAGAAAGAGAGAGAGAGAGAGAGAGAAAACCAAAGGTTATAGACAGGGAATAGCGAGAGAAAGAGAGAGAGAGAGAGAGAGAGAGAGAGAAAACCAAAGGTTATAGACAGGGACGTTATATTAGAAAATAGAATATAAAAAACTTTAGAAATTCACTCAAAAAAGGTTACAGGAATGTTATAGTTAAAGTCAAAATATACACACATAAAACCATGGAAATTCAGCAGTTATAGTTATCTCAAGAAACTATAACTTGTACCCTAAGGTAACTATAATTCGCACCCCCACCATGCCCAGTTTTCTCATCAATAATTTTATTGCAAATGTTGCAGTGATAATATCCATTATGTCATAGAAGATATCATGACTGATGTAATATGTAAGCCACAGATTTCTCATGCCCCCTTTCCATGCCACCTTCTAGATTCAGGTCTCTCTCCAGCTGAATAATTTTGACTTCCTTCTGCATATTCCCCTTCCTTAGTGCACCACACTTTTTGGTGAAAGTTACAACTCGCCTATTTGATAGTCCTTGTAGTCACAGTAAAATTTCCTCTGCTTCTTGATTTTTATTTTATTTCTACCTCTAGTTTGGTCATCATCTCAGTCAATTTCTCAATTCCTGAATAATATTCACCTTGGTCGATAATCTTCATCAATTTTGCAGTAAGTTGTTGAATTTCCACTGATTATCGTTCTCTGTCTTTCCATGCATATTTTATGAGGATGCTCAACATCGTTACTGAGCATTCGTGAGAGTTCATTGGCCATTCTTGTAACATTTCGGGATCTGGGGTTTCATATGTTGGCACTGTCAGAATTCTGAGGTCCCGCAGAATCCTCCCGCAATCAAAATATTTCTGGCCTCCTACCATTTTGCTAACTCTTTCTTGTGGGCTATCTCCAATTTTTCCCATAATTGCTTCTTGGAGAGGGGTTCACCTCCCACTACCTTGGTTGCAGGTTTGGGGTTGCAGTATCCTTAAAGTACACAATTTTTACTTGGCTCTGTTTGTGTTTTTCTCTATTGAATTGGGCCCTTTGGCAGTTTAGTGCCTTTGAAACAAATGCCATAATTTCCTCTATTGCCCTGGGTATTTCACAATGCAATATTTATTTAATTTTACTAGTTTTCAAACTATTTTAGAACCTGTGATCCTTTCACACATACCTGAAAAAAAAGCTTTTTCTGTGTTACTTATCAGTTCTATGATCACTGACATATTTTTCTGTTCTTAGGTGATGTGCAACATTTCTAATTTTGTGAAACGTTTTCTTTGTCTTTTGATTACATGTGTAATTGTATGGGCCTTTATTCTCTTATGAGCTTTTCATGTTGATGTCCCTTACATTATTAAAAAGTGCAGATTAAAGTTTCATTTTACTGCATGTAAGGGTATATTACTGCATAGATGTTGACATTTCAAAATGGTGCTCACATTTGCACTAGCTTCGCAGTCCTTGTTTGTGTTCATGCACATAGTCACCTCATTTAATGCTTACTTTCACCATTCATAGTCACTCGTAATCAAGACACTTGTTGTGTCGAAATGTGTTAAGTGCATTGCCTCATTAAAACTTTATCGGATTTAATCACTTGTTCGGAGTGTGCGTGATTTTCTCCTTTAACCACAGAGTTAAATGAGAATTACAGAGTTGTATGTGTATGACTGTTTTTCAATTGGCAAGGTGTTTTTTTGGTTTGCTAATAACGTTGGCGCTGTTTGATGAATCTTCACAAAACGTAAAAAATATATATATTTATATATTTATAATATTTATTTATCTGAAGTGAATTTATATATATATATATATATATATACATATATATATATATATATATATAAAAAATATATATATATATATATAAATTCACCCCAGCTTTTTTTTGGATAGCCAATACAGGACTCAAAATAAAAAAAAATCAGCAAATTTTGCTCTAGTCCTGCAAGAAGGATAGTGGAAAAAACAAAACAAAATTGCGGCCACCATTTTTTTATATACACATGGGAAGGGGGCGTCAGCAGGGTCCCTTCCCCACTGCCTATTTAGGGCCCAGGAAACCCCATTTCCCGGGGCCTGGTATGTATAAGGGGAGGGATTGTGCAGCCTCCCTTCCTGAGCTGACGGTGGCCCCAGGAACTCCATCCACTGGGGCCAATTGTTAAAAATTTGAGGGAGGACCACATGACCAAGGGGCCGCACAGCCCCCCTCCTTGAGCCTACGTAGGCCCTGGTGGCCGCATCCCTGGGGTGGAAATGAAAAAATGGGAGGGGGCCTGACCACCTTTCCTAAGCCTCAAAAAGGCCCTGAGAACCCCTTCCCTAGGACGAGCTCAGTTATTGTGTCCCGGGCAGACCAGCCCCGGGGAACAGGCGTTTTCCTGCCTGCACTACCACTGGTCAGAGCATTTTTAAATCTCCTGCCAAACGGGAGCTAACACTAAGGGCCTGATTTAGAATTCAGCAGATGGTTTTCTCCGACACAACAATGACGGATATCCCATCCACCAAAATATAAACCCCATAGGAAATAATAAGATTTATCTTTCGGAGGATGGGATATCCGTCACTGTTGTGACGGCGTAACACGTCTGCTGAAATCTAAATCAGGCCCTAAGTCTGCTCCCAGTTCGGCAGGAGATTTAACAAGCAATTGCGAAGCAATGGGTCCTGCATTTGCTTGAGTTAGAGCTATTGGCTGTGTAAATCGATACCTGGACTTTTCCTGCCACATAAGTTGGCCAACCCTGCTTAATAATTTGGTCTTTCCCTGCCACATAATTCCAGTGACTCGTCATATAACGAAAGCACTTCCATTTACCATCTTCCTCCGTCTGCAGTCAAAAATGAAAATGTTTCCATTTAGCATCCTAATTTAAATCTGCCATGCTAATTCCAATAGAATACCACTTTCACCAGTCCACCCTAAGAGTTGCTGGCTGGCTAACACAATTCCCAAAAGAAGACTGTCATGGAGGAGTAACAAGAGAAATAAACTAGAAGGGTCACCCAAACATATCAAGAGTGTTCAAACAGTCACAGGTAAGGATGTTAAGTTTCCCTGAATCATGGTCATATTCGCAATAAGGAGAGATTAATAAAACATATAAAATACCATACAAACCCAATAAAAATCTTAATCATAAATACATGTTTGACAGACTGCAATTCTCAGAACAGCCCCTAGAGGACACCACAATGAAAATAGCATTTGTAATAAACATAGTTCTGTTACCATATTGTTAGCCTCTAGAGGGCATAACCACATGTAAAGAAAATAACTGAAAGTATTGCATTGTAACCATATATTTAACCTCTTGAGGGCATAGTGCATTACACATTTTCAGGGCTAACAGGCCCACTACAAAGATATTACAAACAAGACCCCTAAAGCACAGGGTGAAACCCTGAAACCAGTCCCAGGATGCTTGTTTTCGGTCCAGGGAGGACCTGGCCTGGCAGTTCGGGCTGGACTGTTCCCATGGGGAACATGGTCAAGACTGATTTGCATATGGCTGGATCCAAACTGGGGTGGCATGGTGAGCAAAAGAACGATGGATTAAACCCAGATCTGTGACTGGGGGTGAGTGTTTGCATTATTCAGCACTCCATCCATCATCCTTTTGTGTTGCTAAAGTTGCCCTAAGTGGGAAGGGTATGCCCATACGTGGGTCCTTTGCTCACTGTGCCACTGGATTCAAGCTAGCCTGGCTGATGAAGGGTGATACCCTGAAACCAGTCCCAGGATGCTTGTTTCCTGTCCGGGGAGGACCTGGCCAAGCAGTTCGGGCTAGACTGTTCCCATGGGGAACAGGGTCGAGACTGATTTGCATATGGCTGGATCCAAACTGGGGTGAGTGGCGAGCAAAATAACGATGGATTAAACCCAGATCGGTGACTGGGGGTGAGTGTTTGAAAAGTCTCAACACTTCATCCATCATTTTATTTTGTTTTGTGATGTTGCTTTGTTGACTGTAATGCTCAGAACAGCCCCTAGAGGACACCACAATAAAGAATATAATTTGTAAGAAACATGGTCATGTAACAATATAATTAGCCCATAGAGGGCATAACCACATGAAAATAGAATGGTAACAAAGTAATGTAGTGCAACCATATATTTAGCTCCTAGAGGGCGTAGTGCCTTACACATTTCCAGGCCTAGCAGATCTACTGCAATACTAAGAACCTTAGAACACAAACTACTCCAAGCTGGAAAACAAAAGTTCCAGCCATAAGAGAGCTTAAAAAGGGACTGAATAATAGGATGGGTTATTAGTTTGAGGCCCCATTAAGCTAGTGTGGGGACCCGGAGACCTAAACAGAAAGAGGGTGCCATGCTGAACATTTTGGTGGTGGTCCCATTGTCCTAGGACCACCACAGGCTGAGGTATGGGCAACAAATGTTTTGAAAAAGTATACTTGCAAAGCATTATAGAGTGACTTTTCCTGAGTGCAGTGAATATTGTAGTATTGGCTCTCCTGCTGTGCCAGGAGATCCATGTTTTGGATTTCTGTGTTTTTACTAAAGCATTTATCAATTATAAGTGTTTTTGGGAAAGCTATGGAGCGTGAAGGGGAGAGTGAAAACAAATGACTCTGATTAGATATCACTGTGAACAATGTGACCAGCGTTCTAATACAGCCAATGGAGTTTACCCTGTTGACGCTGCTTATGCTGTGAGGGCCATGGTTGCCATGAAGCACAAAGGATGAGACAAAAGAAAAAAATAGTTCACCCAGGCTGAAGTATATCAGCAATCGTGCAATAATCCATGCAACAGGGTCAGTCTGCAAAGCGGTAACAAAATTGCCCCGAGGCGAGACAAACATAAAGAAATTACCAATTACATCAAGGGATTTTTTGAAAGGCAAGCCCTCAAACGAGTGAAAGTGCTCGGTGTGGGCATGGTTAAAAGCCCACAATACTTACAACAAGTACTTGCGCGCTCAACCTTAAAATGCTCCCGCTGGCTAGCAGCAGACTTGTGTTCTGCTTCCCTGACTCTATTGATGTAGGCATGGAAACAGATCTCATATTACCCCCACCCAGAGGGAGCAGTATAAATAGATGCTCCCTCTGGGTCGGAGCAATGATAGCACAAGCACCATGTGGCGAATGGCTGAGGCCTCCCCCTGTGCCCCCCAACATGCAGTGTGTGGGTGCTCCAGGAAGGAATCTGGGACAACCACCTCTGGCCGTGGTAAAGAGGGTTGAGGTGAAATGAAGAGTTTAATACGTACATGAAGGTCACTGATGAGGTAAGGATGAGAGCAGAAAGAAAGAAAATAATTATTTTGTATTGCTTGGCTCGAAGGGTCAATTGGTTTTTAGGACATTGCCTCAGGTGGTACCTTTGGATGGTCAAAGATACATTGATGAGTATGAAGAAGCATCCTTAAGAATGAGGTATTAATTTAAACCTACCACTATTATTGCTTTGAACAGATTCACATTTTATGCCAGATCAAAGGAAGATAGAGAGTAAATTGATGAGTTTCTCCCTGCTTTAAAAGCTCTATCCATGACACGCAATTTTGGACCCATGGCGGATGAAATGATTAGGTATCAGATAATTGTGCATGTAAAGTGTAAGCAGATTCAATAACAGTTATGAGTCATGTATGATCCTAGCTTGCAGGATGCCGTTTCCACTGCTAGGGCTTCAGAACTCTCAGAAAAAAAACAGATGTCTTCTGTTGAGCACAGTGGTGTGCATTTGAATGGTGTAGAGGAAGTGTGCACTGTAAACCAATCGAAAGTGGGCTGATCTGATCTGTGAAGTATGAGTGATATTTGTTCTAATTGTTATAGTCCGAAATCAGGTGTATGTTATAGGTAGGATAGCAGTATGCACATTTCTTCATTTGCTTGGAATTTTAAAAAAACAGCTGCACAGGACATTTTGCTTGTCTTTACAAGGATGTAAAGAAAAATGTCAATCCTCAGAGAGGAAAGGTGTCTTGTACTATTGAAGCTAAGGAGTCCAAGAGAGGGTGTGATTGTAGGAAAATTTCAGAGTAATAAAGGTGTTGTCTTATCCATTCACAAGAATGGGTGGAGTGGATCAAACCAAGATGTTAGAAAACCACCAAAGTGTGTAATTCCAGTCTGAGGAATTGAACTGGAGCTCATGGCAGATTTGGATTCATCATGGACTATAATTACTAGGGAATGCTTTATGGAGGTGTTGGGTAATGGAATGTTTTGAATGTTGGGGAGCTACAGTCATCAAACATTATTTCTGAAAGATTTGATGGTTTCACCATTGATATATAAGGTTAGGTGAGTGTAATGTTGGAGTTCAAGGGTAGAAGTGCCCAAATGTAGTTGTATGTTGCTGTAAGAGGCGTGAACATGCTGGGGTGGAAGGACCAATTGGACTGGGGTCAATTGTGAATCCCAGGAGTAGTGAACCGGTGTAACTTCTTGCATGATTAAGGATTAGGAGTAATGCTGTGCTTGTTAAGCTGAAGTCGAGGGGAGTACTGATAATTGTCAGGCAAGAGTCGAAGGTTATGTTGAATGAGATGGAAGCGAAGGAAATAATTGAAGAGGTTGAATCTTCTGATTCGGTGTGTCCCATGGTTTTGGCATCAAAGCTGGGTCAAAAGTTGAGATTGTGTGCTGATTTGAGGGTGCTTAATTCTAATATCAGATTCCAAACATTTGACTGTTTTTATGACACCGCAAGGCCTGTACTATTTTAACCGGAAGCCTTTTGGGTTGGCCCCTGCGGATTCGATGCTGCAAAGTATATTGTTTCACATCTTTAGGGTATTGACAGCTATGTGAAATGCTATCACGATGATATCCTTATTTTTCAAAGAATGAACAAGAACATCTAGTACACATTTCATTGAGTGTGAGGCAGATTAGAAGATCATAGGATGACTTTGTACTTCTCTAAATGCAGATTGTTTTGCAATTGTGCTTTAGCATGTAGGCCATATTTCATCTGGTGATTGTGTGATGCCTATAAAATCCATTGTGGATGAGATTGTAAAGGCACGGGTAACAAGGAGCAACTTTTTTCATTCTTTGGCATGCATGTGTGAATATTGTAGTGAATTCATTAAGAATGTTGCTACTAGGATGGGGCCTTTAAGAAAACTGTTGAAGAAAAATGCTGAATTTGCTTGGTTTGATCAACAGCAACAAGTATTCAAGTGCATCAAGGAGGATACTGTGGAAGCCATGACTATGAAACCCTTTTGTATGAACAAAGAGTGTGTGATACCAGTTTGCACAGAATAGGAGGGTGACATCGCAAAAAATGTGGAAAGGAGGAGTGGAGTGTGGCTTCTGCTTCCAGGACTCTTAAGGATACTGAGAGAAGGCATGCTGAGGTCGAAAATTAATTACTGGCATGCATTTGGGCAATACAACATTTTAGAAACTATGCATGTGGGAGCAGGTTCATTTTGAGAACAGGTCATAAACTCCTGATAGACATATTGTCCTATGGTGGAGGGTGGGATTCTACTACATGCATCCAAAGCTTACTTCAAGGTTGCAGAAATAAAGTTTCAGGATGGAATTTGTCCCAGGGAAGTGTGATGTCACAGCTGACTGTTTATCGCGTTTGCCATGCCACCATGCTGATTATGATGTGAATGTAAGAGATTTGGATATTATGCCACAATTAAAAATGTTATTTTGAGGTGATTACTGAGGAGACATGGGGGGATTGTGAGACCAAGGATAAGCTGCAGAAAACTGTCAGGAAGTGTGTGATGGAAGGTTGGCCCAAGAAGGCTGACTTTACCCCAGAGATGCTATATTCCTGGAAAGTGGTCAAGGAATTTAAAATGGAAGGATGATTGGTTTTTAATGAGGGTAATTACGTCCCTCCGAGTGCCATATGAGATGTGATTTTAAGTTTGGCTCATAAGTGACTCTCTGGAATGCGTTCTATGAAAATACTTATTCTGACAAGTTTTTGGGGGCTAGGGTGGATAGGACAGCAGACACAGCAGTAAGGGGATGCAGGTGGGGAAGGCGAGTGGGGAAAAAGTGTTGAGAGCTAACCCTGCTCCACTGTAAAGTGGTACAGCCGAATTTTTATTGGAGAATATTGCTTTTGCTATTTTGAGACCATTTTCTTTCCTGCCACAGCAAGCACAGTTGGCTTTGGTTTTGACAGATTATCATTCATAATGGCCAGAAGTGAAATTTGTGGCTCAATTTACCACTGGTGTTATTGTTGAGTTTTTTTCGAGGACGTTTTTGTAGGGGAAAGTTGTCCAGAATCGTTGGTTTCTGGGGTTCAACTTAAGTTGAGAGAAATGGAAATGTTTTTTAACTATTCCAACAGAACACTGCATCTTTATACAAGTCTCTGGAAATGGTCAGGTAGAAAGATTTAATCATGTTCTGAAGGAATATGTAATGAAAGAAAGGTTGCTGATTTATTGTAGAACTCCTCACACATTTATGGAAGATAGTCCATTTAGATTGCTCAAAGGTAAAGATAAAGGGCCTCATTACTAGTCTGGCGGTCCGAGGAACACCAGACTTGTGGTGACGGTTGAACTGCTGCACTCCAGACAGTCTAACTGCCACATTACAACCATGAAGGTCGGACCACCATGGGACTGCTGTCACATCCAGGAACGTGGTTTCTGATGGGTTGATGGCAGCCTGGGTTGTGCTCATCCAAGGCGGCGCTGAACTCAGCACCATCGTGCTGATCACAAGTCATCTTTCCGCCAGCCTTTTCATGGCAATCACCCCACCAAGGCTGGTGGAAAGCCATTGCCGGGTGCCTCAGGGGAGTCCCTGCACTGCATAGGCCCATAGCATGGGCACTGCAGGGGCCACCATGACCAGCACCATTGAAATGCACACTGTCTGTTTGCAGACAGTGCGCATTCTGTGGGTGCTGTAGTGCTACGGTATTGGCCTCGAGCCGAGGCCCATAACGTAGCACTGTTCCCACCAGGCTGACCGGCTGGAACATTGTAATACTTATGGGGGGATGCTGCATGCATGACAGTGGAGTCCTCCCAACAGCATTGGCGGTCCCAAAGCATGGGAAGTGCAGGGACCTCCCTGCCCAGCACCATCGGAATGCGCACTGTTTGCTTTACAGAAAGTGCGCATACCAAGGGTGCTGTAGTGCTCCCCTGGCCAATACTGCAGTACTGTTCCCGCTGGGCTGACCGGCAGGAATGTTGTAATACAATGTTCCCACAAGCAGGAACATTGTAATATGACTGGGGGTGACACCGCCGGCATGATGGTGGAGTCCTCCCCAAGGCACTGGCGGTGCCATGGTGGGACGCCAATGTCATAATCAGACCCAAAATCTCAAGTCTGTGTCCCTAGTGTTTTAAGAAAAGGAGTGAAAAATTGGAGGAGATTGTGATTTAAAGGAAGTTGCTGAAAGAGTGGAATGGAAACAAGAAAGAACCAAGAAGTGGTATGGTTCGAAATGGAAAGTCAGGAAACCTCCATTTGTTATTGGTGATTGGGTGAGAATCCTTATGCCAGGAATATAGAGAAAAGGTGTCTAAGTATGTTAAGGCAATGAAACTTATTGACGCAGAAGGATGGGGGATTTTTGGTAAGGCTGAATTTTATTCCTCACAGGGATCTGAATGTTTCTGAAAATGAGATGTGGTGAAGTGAGGTGTTTGGATTCTGATAAAAGGAGTGAGGAAGTGAGTAGAGAAATGAGTGAGTTGGTGGCATCCAGGGTCAAAGGGGTGGGTAGGAATAAGCAGCCTACTGTTAAATTTGTGGATTTAGTTTAAGTGCATTGTTGACACTGTTTGGTACTATTTGTTTAGAGCTGGTCTATATTTTTCTTATTTGTTCTTTATGGTTTTTGTTATATCATGTTAAATTTATTCTTTGTGTAACGTATTTCTATTTCTCTATTATTGTAGTATAGTATTTTGTCATAGCATGTAAAAATCTAAAACATGTTTGTCTCCCTTGTTGTTTTCTTTCAACAGAAGGAGGTGGGTTGCATAATTATTGAATTTTTATCTTGGGGATGCTGCATTTGTTTCAGTTTGAGCATTTATTGTGTGACCAGCACTCTGTGGGAACAGTTAACTGCTCCTGTGGGATGCAGAATGCAGGATGGCATTTCTCCTGCCTGCCTTCTTGTGAGGGGGGGAAATGCTGTGAGGCCACATTAAAGACCTGGGATCAACCTACAGACTTCGAGTTCTGCTCTGTAGCACTATTATTATTGTTATTATTAATGGTACTGTTATAATTATTATTATTAGTGATTTATAATGGGCATGGTTACCTACTCAATATTTGTATTAATCCAGCAACTGGGAAAGACATGAATAACACCCAGGTACTGCTTGTTAGTACTGCAAGAGGACAATAGCATAGTGGTATTTTCTTCCACAAACCAACACTGTTTCTTATCTCACTCTTGCAAGTTCCTTTGCCACATTGTTTTCTCCCTTTGTCACAGTTTTACTATTTTATCTCTCCCTTTCCCTCCTTTCTGTCTTTCTTTCTCTTGCCCTGGATCAAAGCTTCATGATAAAAAATTAATTTGGTGGCCAACAATCAGTCTCTGTGCCCACCACCTGCAACCACAAACACACATTAAGCACTGCCATCAGATAGTAAACACGATTTGGTTCCTTATCAAATACTGTTGGTACAGATACTGTCAGTGAGGGTTAGCCAGCCTCTCCTTATTCTCGCAACATGTTCTACACGTTAGTCTAACGCACAGGAGACACAGGAAAACACAACAAGAAGGGACGACTGGGGTAGAGTCAGTCATATTCTACACGCACATAAATATTTGTGTTTGCTTCTGAAAGTCAGCATTGTTAATATTGCCAGATTTATTTCTCTTACCCTACTTTCGTCTTCGCAATGCTTAATTTGTGCCAGTGGTTCAGTTTGTGAGCACCGGCACTCATTTTTGGGAACCGGAATGTATTGTTCCTCATCAGGCTTTTATCAACAGCAAGAGAGGGAAAGGTAGCGAAGGTGGTAAAAAGCGTGAAAAAATAGGAAGAGAATGACAAACTGAGAAAGAAAGAATAAAAAAGAAACAGAGTGAGGCAAAGAAACAGGAAGTGTAGGGTGGTGACAGAAAGGGGCATGTGGTGGAATTCCAGATAGTCGGCAATGGCTTTAGACAATCATATCAGTCGACAACAGCTACAACTTTGGGCCCCTAGACTTTTATTTTTCACAAATTAAGCACTAGGCCTCTGGTGATGCAATGATCTCTCTACAAACCGAGCATAATGTGGAAGCCGGAGACTCCCATTCAGGTTCCGGAAGCTGCCACGCAATGTGTCACTCAGCACATACTGAAACCAGGAGGCAGTGCCAGGCGCTGGCACTGGGCCATCATGCAGAGCACCCTTTGCCAATGCCACAGAGCCGCTTCACAGTCCCCAGGAAGTCATGGTTTAAATTAAGATACTGACTGGAGAGCGTATCAATTTGGCAATTCTTTCCTTCTAATATTCATCAGTTTGCGTACCATATCATTTTATAATTAGGCGTTTGAAGCAAAATTGATTTGGAACTTGAAATGAGACCCTGCAGTAGCTGGCATCAACTGCAGCAATGGGTTCGTTAATTAAACGTGATCCCGGTGAGGGGGGAATGGGGGGGTGGATCGAGCAATGCAGTTCACAATCTTACAACAGCGCCACCAATATCATAGTTCGGTACTGAAGAGGCGTATTTTTTGTGCGAGGCCTTTATTTAATCCTTGCCTGGATGCCATGTATAATTGTTTTTCAAACCGCACTTCAGGTCCTGAATTAGTAATTCTTATTATATAGTATCAGTTCAGTAAATAATTAGCTG
This sequence comes from Pleurodeles waltl, assembly GCF_031143425.1. NCBI lineage: Eukaryota > Metazoa > Chordata > Amphibia > Caudata > Salamandridae > Pleurodeles > Pleurodeles waltl. Next base: position 295,415,056 of record NC_090439.1, on the reverse strand, counting down.
TACGTGAGGATTCCCGCCTCGGGATCATGCTTTGCACATCATAGGTAATCTTCCCATGGTAAGTGTCCCCGATGCTCCAGCTGGTACTCGGACAGATGGTAGCAGAGGGTGAACGGTACACCTTTACAGAGTTAAATAGTTGAATAAAGCCGGTCTAATGAACTCCGTATTAGATAAATATACACATATCAACTTATTTTTAAATTGATGAACTTGTTAGTAATTGTAGGTCACTTACTCATAAGTGAATACGTTTTTTTTTATTAGCTGTGCTATTTGTTACTCATCAAGACTGATCAGGGTCCAATAATATCTGTAGAAAGAAGGGGTTCCGTGCCTGATGCATGCCTCCCATAGATCCCATCCATAATTGCCTCAAAGCATGGTAGCATAACATCGGAAGAGAACATATTCCATGGATCAAACTGCTGGAACTGTTCTAACTGTAAAAGAGCAAACAATATTGTCCAGTGTCAGACCCTGTAGCTCTTTCTTTCAACCTTGCTTGTACTGTTTGATATCTAGAAGGCACATTCAATCTCTTCCTAGGTCCTAATTACAAGGAGGCCACAACGGGGTGAAGTGTTTACTACAAACAGGAAAATACCAATCCTATGTGTGAGGTATTTACTGGGTGCAGTAAATACCTTGTGTTCTGGGTTTTCCTTCAAACACTATACATCTAACCACAATTTGTGCCTTCCATCCCTTTGGCATCCCATATTTGAACATTACTTTATATGGCATGGCTGGTGGCACCTACTTACATGGTGGTAGCAGGAAAACCAAGTGCTGGAGAAAGAGACCATGTGGTGGAGGTCTTCTGATGTAGCTAGGCAGAAAGGGACGTCGGAGAAGTCATTTGGGATATGACAGGCTGGCTGATTCTGCAGGGGTGTCAGCACACAGAATAAGGTGGATCTTTTAAGAGAAAGAGCAGACAAACATTGTGATGGCTCAACTGGACTGAGATGATGTGTGGGATTGCTCTAGATAGGACAGTGCATGGACTATCATGGAAGCATCAACTATCTAACTTATGAAACTGGAACTAGACTATATCAAGGGCCATTATAGCCCAGTAAGAATGCAGAGATTTAACTATCGCTCACTAACCAGAAAGGAAGCCATTCACTATGTCTTAGTGAAGTGGCACTGGTCTAGATTGCATATATTCCTTAGATTCTTTTTGTAGTCATTAGAATTACTATAGATCCTGCATCCAGAAAAATCTCTTTTTGTAGTATTGCGTAGACCTTGTTTTTAAGTAAAAGCAATAGCTGGACAATCGGATATTGAGTGACATTGTGTGACTTGTTAATTTATTAGATCTCTAAACCCACATACCTGTCTGAGTAAGCCCTGGATTGTTCCCGTCACTACCGTGAGTGTCAAATGCAAAAATGATGTACTGGTGGGCAGTTACTATTGATTCTAGTGGGATGTCCCCAAGACAGCAGAGGAAAACTGATTCAATCACCTCAGTTAAGACCTAGTAGCCTGTGTACACCGGGCTCCTGAACCAGTTCTGACAAAGGTTTGTTTTGTTTTTAGGTTTTATGTGTGATGCATGTCATTGTAAAGGGTTCTGTAAATCAAATGAAACACATTATTAAATATTAAGGACATGAGCTTGGTTGTGGGCACAATACTGTGGTTGCAATAGCGACATGCAGGAATAAAGTGACCATAATTTTGTCCAGTAAAATATTTTCAAGATAAATGTACATTTACTTTTAACTGCATTGTGACAATATCATGGAGTTAATATTATTGTGATGATATATTGGTTGGTCGATATTTCGACCATAATATAGTGGTACAACACAAATGGACTGTCATCTAGCCTTTCGGAGTGCGAAAATGTGTGGCGATACTACTGAAGACATGACACCCATGCTAGCTCAGTGACCTGGTCTGTGGGAATGAGAAGTGCATTACTGATATGAATATGTTTGTAAATCGGATTTTTATGTAGCACAGTGTGCCATGTTCTTAAGCAGAATATGATAAATGAAATGACGTTAACTTGATCTGTCGGGAGGGATCTAGGTTTCTGTAAACAGAAGGGGGATAGAAGAATAACACACTGGCCCATATGATAAACCACTGGCTTCTAATTCCATAAACCTATGAGCCATAACCAGCAAGCAAAGCCATTATAAGCAAAAATTAGGCATTCTCTCGATACCACTGATCGAAGATCTTGGGCCAGCAAGCCATATCAAGCAATGTGTAGCTCTCCAGACTTCAAGGAAGTCAGTACATGACATCATTTTACACATGGCATTGTATAACAAGACGTAAAAACATTTATTCTCCTTTAGAAAACGTGACTCAATGTAGCACATAACTCAGGAGCTGTGTTGAAATAAATGCATGCAGCCAATAGTGAGGAATAGCTCATGTTTCCGAGCTATTGTTTTGGCAATTGTTGTTTCTGAGGTAATGTACATCAGGTCACTACTTTTTTATGATAGCGTTTAATTGATTTTAAGAACTGCATTACAGAGAAAGCAGACATGTTGTGGACCCACGCAGGGGACTCCAAGGAGCCAAGCACAACCATCCAAATATCCCTACACTCCCCACTCACTAACTTCAGATGGGCCTCCCCATCATTCCATAATACGCCCACCATTTTCCCCAAATTCTAGAATGTTTCTTGGGGTATCCACATACTATAGAAATTGGGTCTTCTAATTTTGCAGCCATCGATCCATACCTACCCTCCACTCCCACAGCCGGGGCTCATCCATCGCCATTCAATATTTGGCAACCTTCCTTAAAGCCAGCAGTTTTCCCAGTCCCACCAAGGGTCTGTCACACTTTGGGCCTCCCAGATCATCCAGGATACCAAGGAGGGTGACCTTAGGAGATACCTCAACCCTCTGAGCCAGGACCTCTGCGAGTATCCCAAAGATATTAACCAAGAATGTAGAAAATTGAGTTGAGTGAGGTGCAAACCAGCCAAAATTGCCAGGGTGTGAAGTATCATGAATGCTTATCACCACTCCGCTTCTTCCAGGGGGCCCAACCAGTACTCCCACCATACCTTAAGGTTCAGTAACATGCGGGGGGAATGATTAACCAGGGTGCTCTATTTCTGGGATATGTACCCCTTTTGGAAATCATAGCTATGAATAAATCCCCTTAAGAATGCAGAGTGCACTAGCTTTTTGATTACACCTGTTCACTTTGCTCACCAATATCCAAGAATAACACAGTTACCACCAAATTTGCTTCTGGCCCGGCCTCTAATGAGGCAAGTGCTAGCAAAGCAAAAAGGACTGGCATTATTGTACCAAGTCATGTAAATATGAGCACTCACAAATGCTGTTTACACATGTTGCATTTACAAATGTGTTTTATCACACTAAAGTCAACCCTATTTACATTGCCAATGTTGGGATAAAAAGTAGCAAACAGATTTGCTTTCTGTGCAGAATGAAAACAGGATAAAACGAACTGAATCTGGAAAACCATGTCATGATTGAGTGTGGTTTTCAGTTCTAAAATTGCCCCCATGCATTCCAATGGAAGTACTACCGGAAAGGTGGAATGAGACCCCTAATAGCCAATGAGGTTAGAGAGTAATACTCCTCTGGGGGAAACAAAAGCCCACAAAGTATGTGTAGGAAATTACCTCTTTTTTGAATGATCACTCCTGATAGAGCGGTCCGTAGTAATAATTTACCTGTGTTCGGACGCTCTTTAGGCCGATGAATCTTTTGACTAAGTGGGAACTCTCTGTACTCTTAATCAATCAGTTTCATTAAAATCAATAATCAATAACGAACATAAGCAATACCTTGATCAACATAACACTTAACAATTAATCCAGAATACCTTTCGGCGAACCCTGACCTTTCAGTCAGGAATAACCACACCAGTTCATTCAAAGTTAGTGAATTTTATTTCCCTATATTAACAAAGCTAGCACAATATAAATGTGTCTCAACACCAAATGATAAACGTAAATGAACATTAATAGCTCTCCGTAGCGGCGAAACAGGTGCAATCTATGTAGCATTTGAATCACAAGACATTCGATAATGGCAATGCAAATCACTAATACGATAATCTGTAATGAACTAATTGCATACATTTAGTCAGCATAACAAGATCTCAAATTGCATCGTGCGACATATGGAATCCTCGTCTAACCTCAAATTAGTATCGGCATGTGGGACTTCATGCAAAAACAATTTAGCAACATTAATTTAGAAAACTCCTAACTAGGGCTCTTATCAAAATCAGCAGTTGGTTACCTAAAAGAAACACAATGCAATTGTACAATTTCCTTTCATATTTACCAATTACGATCAGCATACAAGGAAGTCTTCTTCTCACAGGTACCGTTCCTCGATCAGCATGGGTACCGTTTCGATCGACATGGGACGGGGCAAAGGGGCAGGGGTGGACGGGGCAATTGCCTCACGGCGGCAAGGTGAAACTATTACTTCATGCAAAGGGATCAAAGTTAAAGTCTCTAGGGCAAGAATCATTAAAGTCTCTTTCTCTCGATTAGAGAAAGCATCAAAGTCTCTTTCAAAATGGCGTCGCAGCAAAGTGGGCCATAATAGCTGCAATGTCCTGCAAAATGGAATGGCGGCAAATGGCTACCTTCTTCTCATGCACCTGGTTTTTATAGACAATAGTTCAAATCCAGTAGGGTCTTCCATTGGAGGGTTCATAGGTTAGCTTCAAATTGTCCAATCAAAAACGACAGTTCTCAAGCTTTTACTTAAGCATACATTATCCTTGGAGATGGGTATGCAAGTTGCAACATTTTATGCCAATTAGCTCACTTTCAGAGCCTCCATTGTCCGCACCTGCAAATCGACCTTGGAGTAAAGAGAAAATATGCCAGGCTGGCACGAAACCTTAAGATAAGCATGTGAACGGTTTCTGTGGAAAAGTACAGCTTCAAGCAAAAATACACGTTTATTAGCACAGTGGAAAAATACGAGCATCTAAACCGTGAGACCAGGCAACTAGGCCAAAGCCTCCGCTAAAGTCATGCTAAGCTAAAACATTTCAAACAAGCAAATCGTAGCACACGTTTATGATTATGTCGGATTAGTGCAATTCTAATACACCACGTTATATAAAGCACGCTTATAATTGTTGGCAAACTACTCTGAGGGCACATTTTGTCCCCGTACAATCTTTATTAGTTCGGTTAAAGTCACACATGATTATTTCACACTACGTTTACGCGTTAATAAATGTAAAACCTTCATTTTCTGCTTCATCACTCCCATTCCTTGGGCTGATGCTGCTGTTTTTGACTCTGCATTGGAGCTCTGCTAATCAGCCCCTAGTCCATGTGCTCTGATCCCTAAAATCATGCCGAAATCGGCTATCCTCCCACTTGTCATATTTAACTTACCTACAAGTCCTTAGTATATGGTACATAGTGTACTCGAGGCTCAGAAGTTTAATGTCACTAGAGTACAGCAGCACACATTCTGCCACCACAGCAATGGCAGTGATAGGGTCAAACCTGACCAAGGCTTGCCACCAGTCCCTGGCAGTGCCAGTTTAAACTGAAAATTTGACCTGTCCATATAACCCCTTATGGCACACCTAAATCCTCCTTTAAAATATTAATAAATCACACCTTAAAAGGAAGGGTGCATGGAATTTAAAAGCAGAACATGTAAAGATTTAATGTAAAACACGTCCTTGCACTGACAGTACCAGTACCCTAAAAGTTGTTTTCATTGTAACAGAGTTAGCTGTTTCGTTGAAAACCGTTGTGAATTGTTATTAAAATGAAATAAAGTTATTTCGCTTAGGAACCAGCTAATACATTATTTTTCAGACTTTTTCAATTATTTATTACATACCCAATTTATTGGCAGATTTGCAATACGTATTTTACAAAAGGTACTTTTATAAAGTCACCTTTATCCTGTCTGAAGCCTCTAGAAGCCTATTTGCATGAGCTTTCAACTGCCACCCAAGATCCTCCTTTATGAAGTGTGAACTTGCTCCCAGAGTTCAGAGGAAGCTCTTGGGTGTGAGGAGGTGTTCTGTTCCTCTGACAGGATGACCATCTGGGAAGTGCCCAATAAATTAATTAACTTCAAAGAGGCCTACCCTGTCAGAGGCAGATATAGCTAACACCAGGGCCATCCCCATCTTTTGTCCCTCTAGCCAGTCAAGCACCAATCCCAGAAGGAAAGTAACTGTTCCCAGAACCGTTTGAGTGACCACAGGGGAGGGTTTGCTCATTTAACTGTTGACACCTCTGAGGGGTCACAAGAGCTCTGCACAGGCTAAGAAAGGTTCTGCCATCCTGGTGTTTGGTAAAGAGAGGCCCTATGGGATATTGTTGCTGCAAAAGTGGGTAGGGTTGTCACTGGGAACTTTCCCTTATTGGTTAGGGAGCGGTAAGAGATAACCCCACCCACAGGCTAGTGCCAGCCATAAATATGGCACGCTCCTGAGAACATTACTGGATGTGTGGAAGACAGAAGAAAGACAGCATCTGTTGTTGAGACCTGTGAGGAGACCACTAAGGGCTGGACCAGCTCCCACTTGTGTCCAGGACAAATAAGTGGACTTCAAGAGTCAGTTGGCTGACCTCATGATGAGCTGCAGGGACACAAAAAGCTGTAATAAATCCAATTTTCTTAAAGAGTCCAGCTGACAAGTTACAATTGGACCTGATTTGGCCCTTGCTGGTGGCTTCTGCTGGAGAGAGCCTTGACCCCCAACTACTTTTCCTCAGGTCCTGGGCCCTTGGCTGGTGCTAGAGCGTACTCCTCCTGCCTAACCCTAAAATCTGGGGCTTAGAAACGTTTTACAAACTTTCTGCCTGGAAAACCATTGTGGGACTGCGACTAACCAACCAGCCAATCCACCAAGGGGGTATCACCAGTGGGCCTGACTTTGCTGCAGCTCCCACTAAGTTCTTCTCTGCAGCAATAAATCTGATTCCGAGGGGTCCAAGGCTTACCAGCATCGGATGACATTGAACCTTTTTTTGGCTACAGCCAATAGCCTTGATCCACTGAAGGAATCAGACTTCCAGAAATAAATCTAAGCCTGAAGGTAGAGATCTTCACTTGGCCCAACGCTGAGCTGCACCCAATCACCTTCTTTCACTTCTTGAGCTCAAACTCCGGACTTTTCCTGCTCCGAACTTTTTCTATCTTTGTCGACGACTGCAACTGGATCTCATCCTCAATGAACCCATCATTAAACAGACAATCTTAAGATCCAGCCTGCAGCCTTGCCCTTCTGAAGACTCGACCTTTAAAAAAAAAGGATGTGAAGGGTATTTCCGACCCGGGACAATCCGGCCTGTGTATCTAACCTCTTCTCCATTTTGGTGGCCCATACACCTTTCCATGGCCCTGGTTGAGCGTTACCAGTTGCCTATCATTGGCGTTTTGCGTTCTTTGGACTATGTTTATTTAAAATGTAAACATTTGTATCACTGGTTCACCTTCTTGGAGAGTTGTCATTTTTTTCATTAAAATAGTCTCTATTTTTGAAAAGTAGAGTGTGTTTTTTTTGTGTTGTGTCAACTTTATACCTGTTTTGGTATTTCTAAAAGGCATTGGATGATTTTATAGGAGGAAGGCATGGGGTGAGTGAAAGTCACAACTGCTACATATGTAAATGTGATTGCATGGAAATCACATTGCCACACTTCTTATCTAAAGTGGTCAGTAACAATGATGACAGATGACAGAACGTAGACTACTCTAAATATGGGCAGTGACTATTACATTTATACAGTCCCCAGTTATGTTCCATTCTTCCCACCAAATTGAAAATAAATTCTTACAGACGAAAATGCACCATCTAAGTCACCTGTTCACTTAGGGAGGGTGACTCTCTTGTTCGGGGGTATCCTAGATGTCTTTTTCCTTTATACTAATTATTGCAGGAGCCAGGTGCGTAGAATGGCGTCTTGTATGGTGTTTTTACCTTCATTTCCAAAATGTTGTTGCATTTAAAAAATAACACATTTTGCTTGTTTTGATGAATGGGTGAAATTGCAACAATGCTGGTGGCCATTACAGTTAATGATCGCACACCATGAAAATAAGTAAACAAATTCTACAGTGTGTGATCCTCTGTCACTTTGAAAGCCTAATCCCCAGGTGCAGTAAATTGATAATACCCACATTCTTGCTTCATACAGAGGCCTTGAACTAGCTCCTTGTTTAATCAATTAAATTCCTTTCCGTGGATGTTAAAGGAAACTCCTGAAAAGGATATTATGAACATCACTATATATATATATATATATATATATATATATATATATATATATATATATGTCTTTTACATCCATCAAGGTGAATTAGTAAAACGGTGGAAACTATTGGAATAGGGAAATCGTCGAAATTTAGAGATTCTACCTACGTACAGCAAACTGAAAACATTCTCAGAGCATGTAGCAAAAGTGGGGGTCTCTGGGCAGGCCTGATGATATGTAAAGGTGGCGCCACATAAAATCGCCATGGGTGGCAGATTGCAACAAATAGCCACAAAAAATTGTTTTGTTTCTACAGGACAGTGTCTGGAGGGCAAAATACCATTTTGCCTCTAACATTGTGGACCTTTTATTTTGTCTAAGAAGATGTGTCCTGGGAGAATATAAAAGTTGGTGTATTCATATATCAATTGTCTACAGGAAGTTATCTGACTGAAGGTTAAATCATTGGAATATGACGCTGGCAGCTAAATAAAAAGGCAGACGGATTCCCATTAGTCCTTCCTAAATGGTATAAGAGATATGCCTTCAGTCAGTTCAGTAGCACGGGTTAGGCAGTGTAATCTTCTTTGTTCCCTACTTCTCAAATCAATATGCCCTGTGTAGTTTGGAAAAATATCTTCAAGCTGAATCAAATTATGAATCAGTGCCTTCACTCCAGCTATATGTCAGGCTAAGCAGAGAATCCTCCAGTAATATAATCATTATGTGAAAAAATTAAGCATTTAAAGTTGCCATCTGAATAATTTGTCAAATAAATAAGGTATCAAAACCAATATCCTCAAATACTGCTCTAAAAACGAAATACATTTGAACATATAATATAAAGCAGCATAATCTAACAGATAACATAGTAAAGTGCCACAACAACTCTCCCTTTCTCATTCAATTGTAATAGTTATACAGTGTTGGAAAAGCTACATTGGACTACTTCGGTTCTAAGCTGGTTCATTGCTCTTCTATGGCCAAACTAGAATTAATGGACAATTTCTTAACTACAAATGGTATGCATTAAGGAATAAGGTAATAAAATGCTTTAATTTCAAAATAGCGCTTCACTGTGGGTTCGAAAAGAGCATGAACAAACGTCTTCTTCGTACTCAGTAGCAAAATCAAAGCAACATGTCCCATGAAAAATCGGTAATCGCATTATTTCACAAAAGTATGTAGTGTGACAAAAACATGCATGCATGCAAATGTGTAGCATTGTCTGTATACATATGTATGTACCTACATGAAAACAAAGAGCTAAGTTCTCAAATTCCAAATGTAGCATAAGACAAAAGATTGGTGCATTCTGACAGTCTATAACACAGGCTTCGATTTTTTGTTCTGGCCTAAAAATAGTTTTAGCTGTTTCAAAAGCTTTGTGTAGTAGAAAACGCACAGATAAAAAATAGCTCCATATGATGGGCTCTGGGCCAGGCACTTCGGCCCATATTTATACTTTTTGACGCTAAACTGCGCTAACGCAGTTTAGCGTCAAAAAGTTTTGCGCCGTCTAACGCCATTCTGAAGCGCCATGCGGGCGCCGTATTTATGGAATGGCGTTAGACGGCGCAATCAGACCGGCGCTGCCTGGCTTGCGTGGGAAGAAACCACGTAGACCAGACAGCGCCGGCGTAGGGGGAAAATGGCGCATGGGCGTCTTAAAATGGGGCAAGTCAGGTTACGTCGAAAAAATCGTCTTAACCCGACTTGCGCCATTTTTTAACGACGCCCATCCCCCATCAACATGACTCCTATCATTGGAAAGATAGGAGTCATGCCCCCTTGCCCAATGGCCATGCCCAGGGGACTTCTGTCCCCTGGGCATGGTCATTGGGCATAGTGGCATGTAGGGGGGCACAAATAAGGCCCCCCTATGCCACCAAAATAAAATATAAAAAATAAAAAATAAAACTTACCTGAACTTACCTGAATGTCCCTGGGGTGGGTCCCTCCATCCTTGGGGGTCCTCCTGGGGTGGGCAAGGGTGGCAGGGGGGGTCCCTGGGGGCATGGGAGGGCACCTGTGGGCTCATTTTGAGCCCACAGGCCCCTTAACGCCTGCCCTGAGCAGGCGTTAAAAAGTGGCGCAAATGCGCCGTTTTTAGCCACGCCAACTCCCGGGCGTCTCTTTTGCCCGGGAGTATAAATACCACGTAAAGGCCTGGGAGTCATTTTTTAGACGGGAACGCCTCCCTTGCATATCATTAACGCAAGGAAGGGGTTCACGCTAAAAAATGACGCACATTCCGGGAACTTTGGCGCTATTCGCCTCTAACGCCATAGTATAAATATGGCGTTAGTTGGCGTTAGTTTTGCGTCGAAATTGCGTCAAAAAAAACGACGCAATTTCGGCGCAAACGGAGTATAAATATGGCCCTTCGTCCCTTGGACTGCTCAACTGCCATTCACATTTTGCTTCCAACTACTACTGCATACAAAATAGCGAAGTGAGTAGGCCCACTTCATGCATCGGCTCTTTTGTATTCTGTATAATGCCATTTTTCCCTTATCTGCCTAAAAAGAAATGCCTTTCAGCTCCAGGGCAGGCCAGTCAATACTTTGCTTTGCAAAAGCTCTTTTGTCCCATTCGTAATCAGTTTATTTATTCATTTAGTTACCCTTACGTGTTTAAACTTTGCCTCCAAGTTACAGCAATTCACAGTCAGTACTACTTTTTTTGCACCAATAAGAATCAGATATGATACCAACATGCAAATAATTAAAAATGCTTTCTATACCTGTTCTAAGTATTCCTGTCTGCTAGTAAGCACACATTATGTTCTAGTAACATTACGAACAATGGTACTTTTTAATTATTTACATTTTTTATAGCAAGCAAATGGCCGCTATGTTTAGGTTTTTTCCTTCTTTTCATATGTGTGCCATACCTGCGATACAAACAAATAAAGAAATAACTATTGCTGTCGCTTGCTAATGTCAAATCTATGTGATTTACAATTGCGTGTTTTTTACTGTGCAGTCAAGGTGAATGGATTGTCTTTGCTACCGTAGTATTGTCTTTGTTTTCCATTTCAGTATCACCTGTGTAAGCAGATGCCAGCACGTCAAGTTCACACGTATAGTAATATGTTTGCGTCATTATGAGTGATGAGGTGTCACAAAAGCTATATTTCAGCTTCCTCTTTAAGTACCTCTCATGAAGGCAAGGCATATGAAGATAATCACAAAGCATATAAAACATTAAGGCCTAGGGGAAAAAGTAAATTCTGCTAGAAACAGAAGGACACGGCGATACTGACCTCTGTGAGCGCAAGTAAACATGCCTTAAATATTCTGACAGGGATATAACTATTCTGAATTTGTGCCAGTGGTTGTAGGGGTGAGCACCGTCACTTATTTTTTTGCAGATAAGACTTAGGGCTTGATTTAGAACTCAGCAGACGGGTTATCCTGTCTGCCAAAATCTAAATTCCATTATAGCCTGTGGGATTTAGATTTGGGCGGATGGGATGTCCGTCAAAATTGTGACGGAGTAACCCATCCACCAAATTCTAAACCAGGTTCTTATTTTTCATCATCAGACTGATTCAAAGCAAGAGAGAGAGAAAGGGAGAACATGAGGAGAAGAGGAGGAAGAGAAATATAGGAAAAGAGTGACAAAGGGAGAGGAGCAAGGATGAAAAGTAAACAGAGAGAGATAGAGAGAGATAGAGAGAGAAAGAAAGTGTAGCCTGATTAAAGAAAGGCATGTGTTAGAATCATGTTTAGGTAGCTTCTACCTATGCAATCGGCAGCATCTGTGCGAGCAGACTTCTTTGGCCTGATGCACTTTGGTCTGCTAAACTTTGCTCTGCTACGCTTAGTCATTTATTAATTAATTAATTTATTTACATATAAAACACTAGGGACTATGACCTTTCCTGTGAAAAATAATCAAATCTTTCCCTAAGATCAGAGATGTCAGGCATGCTCAGCACTTTACATTACTTCACACTGGCAAATATAGTTTTGAAATGAGCCCTGTGCTTCAAGAATGAGAAATGGCTTTTACACCGGCATTTTACGTTGAAGCTCTACAAGATCTTCAAGTGGCTCCTCATTGGCATGAGGAAGACAATGATGCGGCCCCATTCACCAGTAAACTAAACTATGGCAGCGCACTCTAAGCAGGCACCACCACCAAAGTCATGCAAAGACACCAGACGATCTAGAACACAGCTGACAGACTGATCCTAAACCTGCCCAAGAGAACCCACATCACCCAACACCTAAAGGACCTCCATTGGCTCCCGAGCCAGAACAGGTGCCACCTCAAGCTCCTGACCCATGCCTACAAACCCCTCCATAATCAAGGACTCGCCTACCTGAACCACCACTTTCACCTCCACCAACCGACCAGGAACCTCTGCTCAGAACATATCGCCCTCAACACCAAAGCCTAGAGACCCCCCCTGCCCGTCCACCTCTGCCTCACGCCCTCCCTGATCCACTTCAGAAAGAGATTGAAAATCAGGCTTTTTGAATAAACATCTGCATCAAGTGCATAAATAGAGGCACGCACTACATCAAATTAGTACATAACTTTAATTGATAGTACAAAAGTTCAATGGAAAAAAGCTCAGTCAAATTTCATTCAGTATTTATAAGTGAAATGATGGAAATTTCAAATGTACCCCAGCCAACATGTGTTTTGTCTAGGGGGGTGACCCCATGACTTCCTCAGGGCTATCGTAATAGTCCGTAATAAAGTCAAAGTAAAGTTCACTTATCCTGTCAGGCAGGTTAAAAAACAATGACCCCACATCGTAATTGCCCCAATATATCAAAACGCTGTTTTTACGGAACCAACAACAGCTGTATATACATCTGATGGCCGCGAGTACGCCTACCTGTAGCAAGTGCCTGGATACTCACTCTGTGACAAGCCGCACTATACAAATAACAGCTGATTGATTGATTGATTGATTGATATGTTACTTCCTCTGCGATGTTGCTCTGTTCTTCTGCAGTGCTTTCCGGGAAAAGTCTTGTTAGGAAGAACGACTTTGAAATAATAACTTACATTTTTATACAGCAGCTGCTGTCACTGCATTTTACATACTGTGGTACTGTCTAAGAATTTCAATTTTCTTAACTCATAAGGTTAGCAGGCTGAGCTGGGTCTGAGACATTCAACCCGTGTCCTTGGGATCACATGCAGATCTCTTCAATGGGTTAAGTGAATGACCAGGGCAGGTTTCTATTAGACTCATAGCCTGCGATATAGACCAGGGTCAATTATATGCTTCCTTTCACTTTTCCAATAGCACAGAAAAGGCGGACCTAGGGATCACTTAGAGGTCGGTGGATGCTCCGCCTGACTATGTTGGGGGTTCCTCCACCCCATTTAGAGGCAAGGGGAACTACTGGGTTTCCACCGGTAGAGCCTCTGTGACTGCTGGGAGAAACTCTTGACCTAGAAGTCCATTCGCTATAGGACTGCTGTGCCAAAGTGACTGCCACCCTGGTTTAGTTAAAGCGGGGCGACCATCCCCAGTTTGGTGCACCAGAACCATAAAAACTCACAAAGCAGGCACACACAGCGAGAAAACTCTGTGCGTGTCAATGGCATTATTATTCTTTTTTCAGAAACACGGCCTCCCTCAGTGCTCACACGCTGGGATTTATTACTGATAGAAAAAGAAATGTCCTGCAAGTAGGATAAATACAGCCTAGTCTGCCTTAGTAGTGACAAAACAGCATCCACCTTTAGAGCAGATGCCCTTTCCTCACAGAGATCTCTAAATATGGTGCTTGTTACTCTGCCAGGGAGGAGGGGGCGGAGCTTTTGCTGTCCTGGTGACTGTCTGGCTGACTGACAGTGTCTAAATGACCTCCAAGTTCTGAAAAATCGAGGGAGGTGCGTGCTGTGAACAGCATGTCTTAATTGCAGCACCGAAGAGGAATCAATAGAAAGGCCAAGAACAGTCAAAGATGACACAGAAGGGAGTATTTACTAAGCACAAGACTCACTCTTTAGCCACAAGACAGTTCAGTGAGTTAATGAACCCCTGCAGGGGTCAGTACGCATGCTATGACTCATAATGAGATTACTAGTGAAATTGGTAATTTAAACTAAAGCAGACTAGTACAACCTGCGCAACTGAGAAAAGCAAGTTAATCTAATTGTTACTGTGGGCACCTATATGAGTACTGGGCCCTATGAGAGGTTGCTGGCAACAGAGATGGCATCCTCGACGATGCCCAGAAGCATGCAAGGACTCACAGATGCACCAGGCTCTGCTTCACTTATGTGCATTGTTCTCTCAGAGTTCTGTTCTTCCCAATTTACCTGGGCCTTGCTTGAACAATCATAGGAGTCGTGGGTTTCAGGGTTTCCAGTAGAGGCTGCTACCACTAGCATGTTCCTTGGTACATCTAGCATTGCTTCTATGACTCCTGGACTCAAGGGTCATGAAGATAGTGGCAAGAGTCAAAAATCTGTGGAGCCCTATTAGCTGTGCTGACTTTCTATAGCTCCTCTACATGTCCCTTTCGTAGCCTTTTAGGCAGCGCTCTAGTGGGGCCAGGCCTCTCCCAGTCTCAGACCTGTTAGTAATTAAAATCAGACATTGACACGGGTGCCTACTGGGCCCTATAATCATGTCCTTAACTTTACTGACAAATAACACTGGACTGTTTTTGAACAAATAATGTAAAACACGTGAAGGTATTCCAAGTTTGTGATTTCGTGTCTGTTTGTATTTCAAACCTTTTACCTAATTGTGCCCCAAGACACAGGTCAGGCACACTATTGCGACCGTAAATATTTAGCCAGTGTGTTTAAACCACTCCCTTAATTATACAGGCCGCACCTCTTTTAAAGGTCCACCACTTTTCGCTCTTAGGCCCATACAGGAGGCAGCTGAAAGGTCGGATAACGGGTTAACCCTGTGATGTCATCAGGGGTAAAGAGTGTGCAATGTCACTACCTCTAACACTGGCATTTAGATGAATCAACACCCATGCAATCAATCGATGTCCATACTAGTGAAAGCAATGATACAGAGACACTCTGGGGTAAACCTGGCGACTGGTAAGCTTTTGTACATGACATTTAGGTGTGACTACTGCAGTCTAACCCTTAGTAGGTATTTTTAGAATAACACCAAGAAGTACACTAACAGATCCTACTGAAATAGAAGGTGAAAGTGATAGCGAGAGCAAGGAAAGATGCGGGGTGGGGGAGGGGCATAGCACATCATCATTCAGAAAAAGGTCAGTCCAAGGAAATCTGTTCAAAGGTGTAATAAAAATATAAACACTGAGCACAGAGAAGAAGGAAATTGTTAGGCAGGGTCTTAATGAGAGTATTTGTTTATTATATATGTGCACTTCTCCTTCTTTTGCACAACATGCGATCTACTGATGTAGAAACAGTAAAATTGTTACTGAAGCTTTTAATGGTACAGACAATGCTAACTAGCAGTTTTGCGTTTGATGATGGGTACCATGGTAATTTTTGATGGTATGGGAGAATTTTCTTATGGTCTGGGAATAATTTTTAAAAGAGGCAGTGGTGATTATTTCTCCTCTAGAGGTCAAAGAACCACAATTTATCGAGGACATATTCATATGGGTTATATTTCATGATAACATTCCATGATTTAACAATGTCGCCAATATACATGGATTTTATATTTAATATTATTATGATTGCATGCAATAAAGTAATTTTATTGTTAAAGATGTATGTGTTTTGAAGACCTTGTGGAACAAATATTCCTGAATTGGGTTGAATGAATAGATTTAAAAAAATACATTTGAAAGGTGACTCAACACTAGTATTGGCAAACCCAATAGGTTCGGTTTCAAGTTTGCAAACAGCAGTAGTGCATCCCTCTGATATTATATCAAAGCCAGAACTATTGGTTTTACAAACGCTTGTTTATGAGTGTTTATAGACCACTCTAATAGGAAAAATATGAGTCTTGAATAAAACAATTAAACAAGTCTTTTGCACTTGAAACAAATGTGTGATGATTCAGCAGACTTTTTCAGGGGTAAAATAGTCCCTCTTGTTTTGTAATGTAAGAACAGAATGGAACACCAAACAGTCAATAGCAAGAGTTGAGAGAGAAATATTCCTTAGAGAAGAACCACATTCAACACTTTGTATATTTTAAAGAATCTGTTACAATAGGTAAGCCGGTAAGCACACTATCAAATGAGACCTAAAAGGGACTTTCAAACAAAGTATGTATTGTGTGTGCAAGTAGTGACAACATGCACTAGATGGACCTCGCTCATCCTTAACTTTGCTAATGGCACTCCAAGTGACTCCAGGGAAATCATCAAAAACCACATGGGAAGTTTTCCCACAAGATTAGTGGGCAGATCATATTACCATGCTCTAACTTATAGGTAAGTATGTATAAGAATGACTCAAAATATAGTCATATGTGAAACTTATAACTCAAAAACAAATGTAGCAATGTGCATCAAACATGGTAGAAAATAAGAATACCAAGAAGAGATTGTATGCAATGCCTCTTATTTTGCCAAAAAATAACTGGTTTAAAATCTGCATCAAAAAGTATCATTACAGTATTAACATCGCTTATCAAGTGTTAACTGAAACATCACTTTTAGTGTATCATCACTGCACCATGATAGTGACTGAATTTTAAATGTTGGATTCATGCTGTTTTGGATGTGCTGAATTACATAATGGCACAATTACATTGTGAGCTATTACAAACAGTTGTGATTTGTAAAACATATGCTCATGAAGGTAAGTGACTGAAAGAGTGACGCTCCAGGAATGTTGCACACTACAAACCTATTTGCCCCAAGCTGCTTCTTATGACTGTCTTCAGCTCTTCTAATCTACCAAGTCCTACGCAAAAATTGATATGTTTGCATAAATTCACAGAATAATATCAGATCAGCCATGCACTTCAAATGGAGTGGAAGTGAATTCCATAACTATGGGTCAGGACATCGGATTGTCAATTTCTTAAAAAATTGGTACTTCATGTGATAGCATGGTAGAGGACAGAAACCAAATCAGGGGCCAGATGTATCAAAGGCTTTTTACCCATTCTGTGTCAATGGGAAAAGGCTTTGGTACATACGGCCCCAAATCTCATCACTCCCCCCTCAGAGGAGAAGTTCCCTCCCCCTACACAATTAGTTATAATTGACAAACCCAGAAGATGAAGATCGAATAGTTAGGCCATATTTGTATAAAAATGAAAAGCAAATACAACTGAAGCTAGTTGACGAGTCCACTAATTCCATAAGTTGTATAAAAATGATGCGGTAAGGAACGTTGCCTATACTGATTGCTATCTTAGACCCATCAACCATGTACTGGGGAACACCGATAGACCACATCCACTGCAACAACCACCTGTGGGTACGTTGACAGGCCTTGAGCAAGAATAGACTTTGGCTGCAGTAGAATCTCAAACAGACAGCAAGTGAGGGGACCTTTTATTTACAAATTGGTGATTATCAACCATGCATCATCACCAAAACAACTAACCTTCATTGTTCTTGAAATACAATGAAATTCACATTGCTGATTATGCTGTATCTGATTAACACACTCCTTCTAAATTTATTTAAATATGAATAAGATCATCTGAGTGTTTACAGAAGCAATTCCCTTGTAGGAACCAGTAAAATACAGTAGATGGATAGTTAGAAATAGATGGTATTTTGCCCTTTTGCAACTCTAGTATGATAATGTTGCCAGTGGAATTTGAAATCTGACGGTTGCTCGCTGTTCTTCCTCAAATATTCCTGCAATGAGCATTTAATAACCACACACAATATTTATAACTTGTTCCTCCTCATGCAATCAAACTGGGGCATTTTCATGTCCTTCTCTAAACTGGACTATTCCTGATGTGGTACAATCTTTCTAGCACTCTCTTCTTTATGTTAAAAAGTATAGTGATGTGTCAAAGTATGCAATATTCAATGAGCAGGTGCCATCTACGCAGTATTCAGGTGTGCGTCGTACGTATAAGACACGCTCCACCGTAGCCAGCATGGGTTCCACTGATAATCTAGATTGACACAGAAGGTGCAACTTTCAAGACATAACACAATAGCACAGAAATATTTCAGCCATTTAAATGCTGCATATTGCCACTTTTCGTTAAGAGAAGAAGCATACTTAAGAATCCACCTCAATCTATGTAAGAAATACTTCAACTGTAAAATGATTCAAGAGGACAATATTCCTAAACACTACACTACAAACGCACTAAAGTTCACAAACTTTACTAGCTCACAGTATGCATTGACTTTGTTCAAAGCTTTTTTTCTCCCTTGCAGTCCTCCTTTTTTCTAATATTTTATGTTTTGCATCAAAGCAGTTTGAATCACTCTCTTATGGTTTGCAGTATGTAGCGGTGTTACTCAGCGCGCATTGGCGCCCTGCTTCGATTTCTCCTCACATGCGCTGCTGCTGTACTTGACCCTAACATTCAAGCATTTTTGTCATTCAAAGCCAAAACAAAAGTATTCTTTTTTATATAAATCTATTAAATGTTGTCATTGCAAATTACATTTTGCCATTGTCTCACCACACTGTTTAGGATGTGAACTAGAGAGAGGGGAGACCTTCTCCACATGGCCAAGGCGTGGCTGAAGCTGAAAACATTCTGGGAGGATGTACTGGCGTGTCTGGGAGGTGTGTTGGGCTAGACCCTACTTTGAGACCCCAAACATGTTCTCCTCCATATCATGACCGAGATAGACACTGACAGATACAGTACTGCACTGCTGAAGCTGGGACTACCAGAAAGAAACTCTGCCGGGCCCTGGAAGAACACAGAGCCTCCACCCTTGGGGAAGTGGAAGTGTGGACTGGATCTGTGCATGATCATGGAAATTCCCATTTACAAAGCCACAGGATGCCTGCAAAAACACTACAAAATATGGGCTGCATGGTGCATCTATCGGGGTATTACCCTCCAATGGAGAAGTGACCCATATCGCTCCCTAGATGAAGAAATCTGGACCTATCCCACTAAAACATGAACTGGGAGAAGGGGAGGAGATAATCAGAATAATAATGGCTATTCTGTCAACCAGTTTGGAAGTTGTGGGAGACATAACCAGTAGTGGCAATTCCATTTTTCATTCATTTAGGACACCTCTGCTTTTTGGCTCTATTCTTCACTATAATATCTGAAGTAAAAACACAATAAAATGTTGTATACAAATCTATTACATTTTATACTAATATATACATAGTATACACAAAAAGAAACATATTGCACAACAGTAATTTCACCTGCAGTTCACAAAATCAACACACAAATATAGAGTGCGTTATAATGCATATTGTTTCAGAAATCTTTCAAGTGTGCCCTTTTAGCACACACTCGTTATCAGGAATATATTCTTTGCCCACAATGTGCTTGAGTCCTTCTCTCTCACCTTAAAAACCACCATCATACACATACACTCAGAAAAATATGCAACATACCATTTCTTTGAACATCAACTAAAGGCCGGATTTCAACCTAGCACATCAATTTAGATCCCTGCGCAAAAAGGAGCTTGGCAAGGTATCAGAATTAGTTGTACGTGAGACTGCTGACTCATTGAAGTTGTCCTAACAGGATGAGATCGATCCGATTTTAAGGTGATAAAGTTCCCACTTTAAAAAAACAAACGAATTCTGTCTCGACTTAAGTGAGCATCTCTGCCACTTACAACAAATTAATGTAGTACACAGTGGCGTAATGAAACTTGATTTGGGACCCCCTGCAAAGTACATAGAGGGACCCTGCTCCAGACTTACTCAGGAGCTCACAGTTCTGGGTACTGTGCAGAGGGGCCCCTCCCCGGGAGCTCGGGGATCCACCCGCACTGCGGGGGCCGTTGTTACACCACTCGTAGTACAGCTAAGTTCCTCAACACAAAATCTCCATTTCCCCCAAGAAGTTATATAGGAGTCTTCCTAAGATTACCCCACCAGTAACGTCCCTGAACTAAGGAGACCCATTACTCATCTGGATCGAAACGCACCAACACCTGTACAGTGGGGGCAAAATACCATTCAACTCACCATTGGGGTACATGCAACATATGTGGCTAACTGCTTTGCCCCTAAAGGACATCTTTGTTCTTCCTCTTCTCCACCCAAAATCACAAGAAATAGATTCAGGAACCAATTAACTTGTAAAATAACAGGTTCCAATATAAGACAAAGGAGTTTGGACCTATGAATGCGAATTATAAATGATAATGCTGCATTGATTTCAACATTTTTGTCCTTTACTCCCACACAAAGCACTCAGCTTACTGATTGATGATTTGTTTTCCTTGCACTTATGTTGTTGACAAACAAATGCAAGCAACGTGATTAATATCTTGTTTGCATGAAATATCAAGAAAACGCAAAAATGTTAGGTTGTTTGGCCACATACTGAAGGGTTAATAAGTATTCCTGGTAGACACGGCCATGATAAGCCGTAACAGGTAGTATTTGGCAAAACAAACAAAAATGTTTTTGTTTCCTTGATGTTGGGAATCTCGCATCATTTCTGGGACATCATATTGCTTACGAACTTATGCCTTGAGAAAGTCTTGATGACAAAACACATGTCGGGTGATGTTCATTGGATTCATGGTGTCTTGGATGAATAACAGTTCAACTTTATACAGACGCATATTTGGAACTTTGATTGATACATTTTACTAAGAAATGGACTTTATGGACTATTGTGGTGTGCCTTGGTAAACCAGTATTGAACTTCTCCGTGTTGATTGATCCTTCAATCGAAACAACTGCACCGAGGTGGTTGGGTGTTGTACCAGTTTGGCACCCTCGGAGCGCTATCTGTGACCTCTCGACATTATTTCCTAAAAATATTATACTCATACATAGGAAGTGCGAACCTGTAAGCATAGCCACTTTTTTCTGTAGTTCATATAGTTGTGGGAGCTGCTGGGAACTTACCATTGGAGAAACTAAAAAAAAGTATTTCTGGGACTCAAAATCAGCCCCTGGCAGTCAAGTTAAGGGAAATACTTTGTATGCGTATGTCCTCCCTGTGAAAGCAGGGCCGGCTTTAGCGGTGGTGGCGCCCCCCCACCCCGTGATCACAAGAGTTATGTTGAAATTATAATTGTTTCCTGAAGTCTGAACTCACAAGGAACTTTTCAGCAGGTGCTTTTAAATCGCAATTTTCTTAAGTTATTGTTAAGCACAGCGCCCCAATGAGGTCAGTGACCCCACATCCAAGTCAGCACCTGGTGAGGCCACACTGGTCGCACCGCCCTAGAAAAAGTGAAAGAGTAGAATGTCATAAATCATAGTGAATTTAGACAGTGGCTGAAGGCAGCAGACCCACTCCCCAATTCTGTAGATTTGTGTAATTTGGCAATGACACAACAACAAACTAGTGTATGAAGAGGGAAGGTGAAAGCCCCTAAGGAAGAGGGGGAGAGGGGACGAGAGAGAGAGAATGTGTGTGTGTGTGTTTGTGTGTGTGTCTGTGTGTTTTTTTTTTTTTTTGGCTAATGCCAGACCTAACAAAGAATGTTAAAAAATGAATATATGACATGTTATTGAAATACTTACACACATATCCAGAACAATTTGTTAAAAAAAAAAAAAACATGTGGAGGATTAATGTTAAAATTTTGGGAAAACTGTTTTTCAAGAGTCTTATTTGGGCTTTTAAACTAAACTGAAATCGAGCCATCCATCCATCGTGTCTTCCAGGTTGTCTCGGTTGCTGGTTTTGCTAGTAACATTCTAAAAAGGCACACTAATACGTTTTTTTAACGTCTGTCCGATGCACACGAGAACCAAAATGGGAAAATAAGTGCCATAGGGAAGTGTTTGTGATATGTTCCTCCTAATGAGATTGACTGGCAGCAGATGTCTTTACATTAGCGGACATATGAGGCCCAGCTGCTGCCATTGGCACAGCTCCATAGTTTCTCATTTCCTGGTGTGTTTCAGAATGTCTGGCCATGGTTCTCTAACAGCGACATGACCGTCAAGCAAGCATAAATGTAACACTATCCTTGAAAATCTCCCCAACAATGCCGCACATCACTGGCAGTGTTTTGGAGAATGTGGCATACGGTAAAAGACATAACAGGCTTAGTAGTCAACCAACTAGCCAGTACTCTTGCAAAAGAGTGTATACATTTTTGTGTTCTTAAATGAAGCGGATGATGGGGAGGCTAATCTGAAAAGGCATTTCAAATTAGAAAACATTGTCACGTCATTTATGTCCCTCTAGCCAACTCTGTTACATTAAATGTTGAAATATATGCTGTGCTAAGTGGTCTGAGTATGTGCACTGCCCATTGTGATATTTCACACACTATAGTTCTTTCCAAAAATGCAATGTTCTCCAACTTCCTACAAAACGCAGACGACTAGTTCAAAGGCTGATGCTTGCTGATGGAAATGTCAGATTCCTTCTCTGCCTCTAAACAAGTATTGACAAAGCCAATAGGTCTGGCAGTGGCTGACACCCTTTTTTACTTTGTCAATGCTTGTTTAGTTTTGTCAAGGTTTTAGTAAAATTGTAATGTTGGGGAGTCAACTATCCCCTTACCAATACAC
The DNA here is from genome assembly GCF_031143425.1 of Pleurodeles waltl. Lineage (NCBI taxonomy): Eukaryota > Metazoa > Chordata > Amphibia > Caudata > Salamandridae > Pleurodeles > Pleurodeles waltl. Next base: position 295,392,270 of record NC_090439.1, on the reverse strand, counting down.
ATAGAAGAACTTGGCTAACAACAAAAATATTTGTTGGTTTCAAAAAGCATGCATTGCTACAGTAGTCCATGGCTCTTAAGGGAACTATCTATGAGTAAATTTGCACCTTGTGCAGAATGCCGTGCTCATGATGATGTTAGCCAATGGTTGAAGAGGGCTGAACCATAGTCTCATTCTGTATCCTGTAGTGGACAAATACAACACACAAATGACACAGTAATAAACCAATTTGTAAAAAGAGTTGGCTACAATCCCGTAAAAGTACATTATACGGATAATGTTATTAGAATAATAGGCAGACAATATGTATATATATATATATACATATAAAACAGTGACCATTTTACAAAACCCATGGCCAACATTCCTTGGGTATGGCTAAAATCCTCTAAAAGCACATTATACGCATAAGTTTATTAGAATCATAGGCAGGCAATATGTATATATATATATACATATATATATAATCGTGACCATTTTACAAAATTCATGGCCAACACTTCTTGGGTATGGCATAAGACAAAAGCTTTTGATTTTGCAAAAATTATACATATCAATAGATAGATAAAAAAACGAAAATGTTACTATATTTTAATTTTAGTAAAACAGATGTTACTAAAATAATATATATACATGCATACCCAAACATATATACACAAAAATATAAGCACAATATATATGTATGTTTGTATATATATACATATGTATATTTAAAATCTAATATCACATTTGAATTGCGCCTCTGCTATTCTCATTTTATGAAGCTCCACGTAGAGAACTCTATGTTTAATTTACAGGTGGTGTGCATTCTCACTTATTTTTGTGGACCTGGAATTATTTTTCATCGTCAGACTTTGACACAAAGCAAAAGTTAAAGCCAAGAAAACAATGACAAAGGAAACAGGCTTTGATGAAAATTAAGCTGCAAGAGTAGCATAAAGAGATAGTGTAGGGTGTGAGAAAAAATGGGCATGAAGTAGACCTAATACTACACAGCCTTGTGATACTATTTGGAAGTGGTGAGCTCCAAAGGAAAACTCGGAGACGCAATGCATTGTATTAAATTTCACAAATTAAGCACTACTTTAACCACATTTTAAGTGAATGACCTAGCTCAAAGGCATACACTCTGATATAAAGTTATCAACAAGTGTAACCCTTCCTGTCTCCAATACCTCTTTCAAAGACAGCACAGGGAACTATAAGCCGTGGGATTCTACTTGCTCCACAGAAACCATATTACATAATAACTTGGCATCCACCCCTTTCTACCCAGGGGGATACTATGTTGAAATAATTTTGCCATCAATTTTTCATCACTATCATTTACTCCTTCTGCGAACAGGTCACAACTGGCTTGTCAGCCTTCATAGTCCCAGCCAAGAGCATGATTTTCCTTCTTGCAGCTGCACAGTACACAAGAGGTGGCATGTACGGAGGAAGCAGAAAAACAGGGATATTTTAAGGCTTGGCCAAAGTGAGAAATTGCCCAAGGCGCACACCTTTTATAGGGCCTCATAGTAAAGTGACCTTTCTCAGTTTCTTTCACTTGTTTCACTTTCATTGATTTCTCAATCTCAACCTCTCTCCCTCAGAATCTCCCTACCTACTGCCATTTTACGTTTTTTGGGCCCTGGCATATTTCAGCTGTCATGTGAAAGTTTGAATATAGTTTAATGTTGTTTAACATTATGCACGCTTGAATTATTAGAAAACAGGTAAAACAAATCAAAATTGTTCCAAATAGAGGAAACACAATGGGGGTTATTACAACTTTGGAGGAGGTGTTAATCCATCCCAAAAGTGACGGTAAAGTGACGGATATACCACCAGCCGTATTACGAGTCCATTATATCCTATGGAACTCGTAATACGGCTGGTGGTATATCCGTCACATTTGGGACGGATTAACACCTTCTCCAAAGTTGTAATAACCCCCAATATGTCATGCCTAGGGCCCCAAAATTATTAAGAATACACAGCAGTAAACTACAACGTGAAGAGAGGAAGCTCATTGCTCCCTGTCCTGGGCTTCTCAGCATCCTACAAGGATCCCATAGAGCTCCACAGATGTGCTGACCCTCCTGCACTATGCAAAAGTCCCATTGTAAAGCTTTCATTGTGGTCAAGCACTAGCTAGACAATGGCATTCTACTAGCTCCTGGTCCTTTCATGTAAATGAGTTATTACTCTTATATACATGACAGGAGCAAGGCACTTGATTCAACAACCTGACATATGATCAGTGCTTCATTTGTAAAAGAACAAGCACTGGGCCCAAACTTTTGCTCATAAGCCAACTGGGTCAAAGACTGATGAGGAAAAATATGTGCTGGTCCCCAAAAATGACTGCCAGTGGGCTCACCTGCAAGTACTGGCTCGCTGGCACACTGAACAGCAGGCGGTGGTGGAAGCCACAGAGTGCTGGTTCGGCTTTATCTAAGGCCAGCTGTGTACCACAGAGGTAGGATGTGCTGAAGGAGGTGCAGAGGGGTTGCACTACAAGTCCCACAGTGCCACAGAGAACTGGGGATTGCAGGGATCCTCAGACCACTGGTCACGCATCATTTAAGGTCAGCTGTATACCGCGGCACAGAGGCGAATTGAAGGAGTTGCAGAGGGGCTGCACTACAAGTCCAAGAGTGCCACAGGGAACAGGAGGAGGAGGAGGAGAGAAACTCAGAGTGACAGTCGGGCATAATTTCTGGCCAGTTGTGTACCGTGGTGTGGGGGCGCACTGAAGGAGCTGCAAAATAGATGCACTACAAGTCCCAGAGTGCCACAGAGAAGAGGAAGAGTAGAGAGAGTCCCAAAGCACCAGTCAGTTGTCATTTAAGGCCAGCTGTTTAGGCAGTGTGGGGACACATTGAAGGAGTTGGTGCCTCTGTTTTTTTAATAACTATATACAGCCATTTAGGAAGCTCTCGATTCAGCAGTCATCACCTGTGGCAAGGGATGCTTCAGAACAACCCCCCTTTAGGATCAGCAACAGATTATCTGTGCTGTCTGGCCTGGAGGACAATGACTGACAATCATTCACCTTTAGCCTCCAGCAGTTGGCGTACCTGGGATTTCTACAAAAAGTGGTGGAGTAAATTGCCCACCTTCAGATATTCTCACTGGGGTAGATTCCTTTTTCAAGCATGTTTGCTGGAACATAGCATGCTATGAACCCAACCGTCAGGATGGACAGGCAGTGTAGTACATTTCTTAATTTGATATTGTGATGATGCAGGAAGCTTGAACCCAAGGGGATGTGGAATAGGATGGATATGCTAGCTTTTCTGTTCCAGCTGTTTGTGTCCCTAGTCTGAAAGGAAGGGGGTGGGACAAGGTTGCTGACTGTTGGAAATAGCAGAATTTTCCCCAAACGTTTTGCCTCTGACTTTCTGTTTTTGACGGTGTGCTGCATTTAGTTTTTGCTGACTTTAGGACTGCGGGCACTTTTCCACTGCTGACCAGGCTAAAGTTCAAGTGCTCCTGTCTAAATTGTATTGGTGATTGGTTTATCCCTGATTGGCATATCTGATTTATTAGCAAGTCCCTAGTAAAGTGCACTATGTGTATGCTTGCCTCCTCTTAAGAATTTTCAGGGATATCAAAGATTTCACCTGCCAGTGCCTGGGCTCTCTTCCTGAGAGTCCTGACTTGCCAAGTGATGCCAAATCCAGTCCCTGGGCCCTTGGGAGTGAGTTCTGGTGCAACAAGGAAGGAACTAGAGCATCGACCTCCAGAACCATTGGAACAGGTGCTGCTTTCTGACCCCACACCGCTTCCTGCACTGGAGTCAGGGTCCCCGCTGATTGCAACAACTGTGACCTACAAAGCAGGCCTAATTCCGCATCAGTGCGTTCAAAGTCCTGCCACAGCGTGAGTCCAGAGTACCATGTCACTGACATCCATGGCACCCGACTCCATTGCAGCACCTGTGGGCCCGTGGTGTGACTGCAACACCGCAAAATCAATGCCTCGCAATTTGACCTGCTGGATTTATTGACACTGCCTTTTCATAAGAAAACAAAGTCTCGCTGTCAACACCGCATCACCTCCACTACAACCGTAAGGAACCGACGACGCACCTTCCCTGCCTAGCAGTAATAGACTAACACCTCACCTCACCATGGGCAATAAGGAACCAATGACATACCGGCTCCAGTGATGCCTCACTTCCCCTACTCCATGCAACGTCTTTGTTTCCACACTATTTTCCAAGGTACCAGGTTCTACACGACTCTGTGGCCAGCTGCGCTTCCCCGCGGGTGGTGCCAGACTGTTGGAAGTGACACCGTCAAGCCATTTTAATAGCCCAAGATGGAGCTATTGTGTTTCTAAGCCCTATACTACATTATATTGGATTTGTTTCGTTTGGGTCTGGTTTTACTCAGATAGATAATGGCTATGTTCTAAAATTGTGCAGAATACTTTTGCAGTTTTTTCACCGTGTTACTGTGTTTGTGTACAAATACTTTCCACATTGCGGCTGAGATAAGCCTAACTGCTTGACCCAGGCTACCAAGGGGGTGAGCAGGGGTTATCTTAGCTGTGTGACTCCCTTAGCCTGATTGCATTGAGGGTTCTACTTGGGCAGGGTGCAAACCACTGCCAACTAGAGACCTCATTACTAACATTGGTGGCAGCTGTGGAATATGTCTTGCATTTGTACTTTGCATACAGTGATTGGTATTCACTACTTCCTTCTCTCAGACCATTACACCCCAACGCACTAGTTTGATTTTTATCCCTTTGCAACTTTTGAGTTTTATTCACAATCATGTCTCAATATGGGGTACCATTAGTTGTAGCTGCAGATTTGATTTTGTGCAAGAGAGGCTGGAGACCTATCCGGTACCTCAGCTCAAAAAGTTCTGCAAGGAGCTCAATTGTCCTATTAAAGTCCTCTCTAGGAAAGATGAGTTGCAAAAGGCACTAAGGGCCTGGTTGGCAGCAGAGGGGGTTGGTGAGCACACACAGTAGGAGAATGCAATTGTGGTTAGAGGGGAGCAGAGCCTGCATGGGGATTTTGTGAATCAGAATCTGCCTGGGAGGGAGGATCCTTCCAGGGCATGTAGTGGTGTTTCTTCTAGAGGTTTGTCCCCAGAGGCCAGAGGAACTGGAGGACAGGTGGGAGGCCAGGGAGCTCCAGTTGGAACTAGCCAGGCTAAAAGGAGAGGAGAGAAAGAAAAAATGGCCATGGAGAAGAAGGAAATGATTTTAGCATACAAAATGAGATTGACGGAGTTGAACTTAAAGAGCAGGTCCAGCACAGATGGTGGCAGCAGTTCTACAGTGCAGTCTGAGGGAAAGGTACATATACTGAAGGATATAGTGAAGGATTTTGTTGTGGTGGATGACATAGAGCAAAGGTTTAGGGGTATGAAGTAGCTTTGAGAATGAACAAGGTCCTGAGAGAGATTGTGGGCAGGCCTGTGGAAGTACTTCTCAGTGGAGGGGAGGGACACCTTGTTGGCTTTAGAGCAAGGAGATCAGATGAGGTATTCCACCATGAAAGAAGCCCTAACCAGGGGCTATTGTCTCACCCAAGAAAGTTACAGGGTAAGGTTTAGGGAGAGTACTGAGCTTGGTTCTCAAACTTGGGTGGAGTATGCTGATTCCTTTTGCTGAGTGATGGATGGTTGGGTGAAGGACAGCGAGGTAACAGACTCTCAGGAGATGTACAATTTGATTTCATGGGAGCAATTGCTTAGTCATTGTTTTTCAGAGCTGCACCAGCACTTGATTGACAGCAAGCTTACTGATCCCAGGAAGCTTACCAAGGAGGTGGAATTCTGGCTCAGCACCAAGGCCCAAGAGAAGTTGTATGTGGGAGACCCAGCCAAGGGTGGACATAGTCCCCAAAAGAAGAAGGAGGGGAGGTCAAAGGAGACACAGACAGGTCCAAGGATACGGGGGGAGAAAAAGGTTATCCTGTCCCTTATGACAGGAAGGAGGGTGGTTCTGGTAGGCTATCCAAATAGATTGTAACCATCAGGGGTCCCTGATTGTGTGGGTTATCCTCCTAAATAAAATTACCTTCTTTGCAGTCAAATTGTACAACCAAGTCTGGAAGTTGGGATGCCAAATTCATGTTTTATTTTTGGTGTTGGCCATTTTGAAACAGAGATCGAATGCTATTTCTAAGGACTTCTGTATTACTGTAGCAAGGGGATTTTAATGCTAAAATTGGCACAAATACCACCATGTTAGACCCCTTTGAAATTAGGGATACTAATTGCCAGGTGGTCAGGGTATAGATCGAAGAGGGGAGAAACTCCTAGAGGCCCTTTTAAGTTCTGATTTGGGTAATACATCCGAGCTGATGGTTAAACCCACCGAGCAAGCACCAACTTTTCTGTGTTGGGGTGCAGGCACAGTAATTGTTATTTTTTTTTGTCTCCAGGTTGCTGAGCCGGCTCACTCTTAGGTGAGAGATCAAAGAACAAGAGTACAGAGGTCATAAACCTAATGAAATAGTTTCTGATTTACTGGATCTTAGGTGTTCCCACATGGTTGTCGGGCCTAGGGATGGGGGCATCAAGGACAACGGGCTTCAGGTCAGATGGTGAAATGCAAATATCACTCTTGTTCTCTCAGTCCTACTGAAACATAACCATATCCTGATTACAGAAGTCCTGTTGGCAGTTAACTTCTCCCCCTCTCAGATCCTGGTTGCCATTGATAAGATGAATAGTTCAGAGAGGGACTGGATCAATGGTACTCATAGACCTACAAGGGCTGCTACCCCCAGTGGTTTGATAGCATATGTAAAGCTTCAAACAAAAGGTTGCATGTGGCACTCAGCACCACACCCAGAGATAGGCCTATGGTAAAAATGTAAAGTGAAAGACACTATGAGGTTCTGGAACATTTTGAACAAAGGAAGCCTTATCTCTGGGACCACAGAGGGGCTGGGGTCTAATATACCACGTGGACACTGGTTTGATCACTTTAGCCAGATTGTTTTCCTATGGAGAGATTCAGGGAGGGTCTGGCTTGTTTGGTGATCCTCATCCCACTTTGAAAATTAGGTTCTCCTGGAAGCACGTCAGTGGAAAAAGACACCTGGCCCTGATGGGATACCGATGAACCTTTACAAAGAAAATGTTCCCCTTTGGGCACCGATGTCCTAAGTGCTGCTGCAATGCCTGTTGAATGGCATGTATACTTTCCATGTATAAAAAAGGTGACAGATCAGATCCTAAATGCTACAGACCTATATTATTACAGGACTCAATGGTAAAGATCTTGGGGCGCAGAATTTTGCGCAGAATAGAGTCGGGCTCAAGATAATGCCATCATGAGTCCAGAACAGTCTGGGTTTCAGGAGGGTCTGGGTACTCAGGAGCAATGTTTAAGCTTTCACCTCTTAACTGAGAAGTACACAATTTCCAAGGAAGGCACAATATACCTTGCATTCATGGATCTCAGTAGTGCATTTGGTAGGGTTATCCATACCAAACTCGGGGGGATTGTACATAAACTAGGTTTGCCCCATCCTATATTAGATTTTGTACAGGTGCCCCCTGATGGAGTTAGAACTTAAGTCAGGTATAGCATGGAGGGTGAGCGCACTGAATTATTGAACCTTTTTAGGGGTGTTTGACAGGGGTGCATTTTAGCTCCCATTTAATTTCTTTTATTTATCAATGGTCGGCAATCTCTTTTAATCTCCCAGTATAAAGACTTACCAGTTGTGAATGGCAAAGGTGTGCTGGCTCTGTTAAATGCCGATGACACAGTTCTACTTTCTTGAATGCCGAATGGCTTATGATGCCTTTGTCAGATTTACAGATTGATGTCTTTATCAGATATATGGACAACCTGGATTTAGAGTTTAATGTATCTAAAACACACTATATGGTGTGTGGTAAGCCCTAGAGTATGCCAGGTCCAGTGGTGATTAACACATGAACAATTATTCCATGAGTTTCTTGTACCTGGGAGTAACTTTTCATGCCACTGGAAATTGTTTACCATGAAACTCTAAGTGGTTTGCTAGTTTGCCACCTCAGTGGGTACTGTTTATGACCTTGCATCTAAGATGTCAACATGCCAATTTTGCCTTTGTTAGAGGGATATAAACTAAAGTGCCTACTCATACTAACTTCTGGGGCCCCAATTTGGAGATGCCGAAATCACCATATAATGCAGCAGAAAGAGGATTGTTTTTGGAGGTGCTTACTTGGAGATGGGCCCAATAGTCCATGCTATGTACTACATGAAGAATTGTGCTTAGACTTTGTGGAAGAATGGGTAAAGCTAGAAATATGGGGGAATACACATGCAGTCCTTAACAGGGACATCATCTTAGATTGGCTGTCTTGTGATCTGGTTCTGAAAATACCCTGCTTGAATTATACTAGAAATATGGCTATATCTACATGATCTATTTTCTTCCAACAACTACTGAATGAAAGTCAGGTGAGTTGGGTCAAGAAAGAGTTCCAGAGATTAGCAGTGGTTGCTAGTGAATCAAAGGAACTGGAGAAACCATCTGTGAGAGACTTCGTTATGATTAAGACCTGCCAAGACATACAGCCCTTTCTCTCACAAATCAACAATACATAGGAGAGGTCTCTCCTAACTAGGTTCCAGTTGGGTTCCATCAGGTATAATCTTTGTTTCTCACTGAGGCAGTTCAATTCAAAATGTACACTTGTGTGCCCTTGTGATGATATCTCCCCTCAGACACGGTTGCACTTTATCCTGTTTTGCAAATTTTACGAACCTTTTAGGCAAAGATTTTTTTTACCTATTTTAAAAAGGCAGGGTTTTATCAGTGCTGGCCAGTTTTTATTTCCTATGGATGGCAGCGGATGGTACAGTCTGTCTTGCCGTGGAAGCTTTTCTTAAAAATGCAATACGTTGGTGCAACACTGTGAATTTTTTATGTGCTTTTATTTATATTTTTAGGCTATTTATCATTATCTGATTGTACATTGTATGAGATGTGTGTTCTTTTATGATTACTTTTTATAACTGAATAAAGAGATTTGACTGACTGAAGTACTGCTTATGATGCTGTACCCTTTGGATGTGAAGTTTCAATGGCTGGAATATGATGCAGCACCTCTTGCCAATGGTCCTGTACATTTGCACACTGCTCCACCTTTATTATATGACAACTGCCCCTATAAATTCCACTTGCAACCTACACACCTCCTTCTGTTTGATCCACCACTGACATAAGATGGGATCATGCCTGGCATTTGATGGCATAATGCTTGCGATGCAATGGCAACATTCAAGGAGTTTGAGTACAATACCCTAATACATCTGTTATCACCCCTGGCATATGTAGTTAGACTTGTATTATTACACACAAACACAAAAAAGATTTCTTCTGGCACACCTAAAGCATGATTGGTCTCTGAAATAGGTTTTTATTTGCTGCAGTGAGGTTTAGTGGTTATATTAACAATTTCAAATATATTGTAGTGCTTTTAACCCAGTTTGTGTATGTCATAGGTGTTTATGATTGGTCAGTAATAAGACAGTTGACCTTGTTTCTGCAATTTTATAAGGATAAAAAACAGTGCTTAGTTTGTATTAAGATTAAGGACCTGATTTATACTTTTTTAGCGCCCATTTGTGTCATTTTTTGATGCAAAAGTGGTGCAAACTTACAAAATATAATTGAATTTTGTAGGTTTGTGCTGCTTTTGCATTAAAAAATGACGCAAAGGTGGTGCAAAAAAAGTATAAATCAGGCTTTAAGGCCCTGATTTATACTTTTTGGTGCAAAACTGCACTAACACAGTTTTCCACCAAAATGTTTAGCACCGGCTTGCACCATTTCTGTGCACCGGCTGGGCACCATATTTATGGAATGGTGCAAGCTGGTGCTAAGGGTAGGCTAGCGCAAAAAACAATGACGTTAGTCGGGTGGGGCTGACGGTATGGAAGAAGTAGGTTTTGCACCAAAAAATGATGTTAGGCAGGTCAGAGTAAAAACAAAAAAAGGACTCTAACCTGCCTAGAATAATTTTCTGACGCAAAACCATCCATACCACATGACTCTTGTCTTAGAAAAGACAGGAGTCATGCCCACCACCCCAGTGGCCAGCACATGGGACCTGGGCCCCCTGGGCATGGCCATTGCACCCAGTCCCATGTAGGGGGCCCATTTCAGGGCCCCGAATGGCTCTTTCGAAAAAAAATTAAATACTTACCTGTACTTACCTATACTTACCTGGGAGGGGTCCCCCATCCTCCGCTGTTCCTCTGGTGTGGGTGGGGGTGTCACTGGGGCCTGGGGAGGGCAACTGTGGGCTTATTCCATGGTGTTCCACCATGGAAATAGGCCCATAGGTCCTCTAACGCCTGCCCTGGCCCAGGCGTTAAGAAAATGATGCAAAGCAAGCTTTGCACTATTTTTTTACCCCTCCTTCCCCAGTGTGTGATTTTTGCACGGGAGGATAAATAAGGCGTAGGGCCTTGGAGTAATTTTTTTGCATGGGTATGCCTACTTTGCAACTCATTGACGCAAAGTAGGTTTCCATATCCCAAAAATGACTTTAACTCCATAAATTTGTCGCAAGACAGGTCTAGTGCCAAAAGTATAAATATGGAGTTAGTTTTGCACCGTTAAAAATAATGACACAAAGTGGGGCAAAACAAGTATAAATATGCCCTTAAGAACTTGAGGTCCAAAGTTTAGCTCAGAATTTCGTGGCCGTCTGTTGAGGTAAAATAAGCACAGGTCCCCAAAAATCAGTGCCAGTGGGGTCAACAGGCAATCACTAGCTTAAATTAAGCACTGGTCAAACATCATGAACTGCTTCCTGTGATATCATGGGGTCAGAGGGCTTGCAATGTCACTTCTACCGTGGGCATCAATTTGGTGAAGTGTGTATTCGCTTTATATACACTGCATGTTAGATCTGGCATCCACGGCATGGTAGTCCCCAAAACTCTTTGCCTTCATTCTTCCTGTTTGCTGAATTCATTATTGTTGGCTTTAGGACTTTGTACACTTTACCATTGCTAATCGGTGCTATCTCCTTCAAACATGGTAAATTGACCTACACCTAATTGTCACATTTAATTCACTTGTAAATCCCTAGCAAATGGTACTAGATGTACTGTGGGCCTGTAAACTAAATGATACTAGTAGGCCTTCAGCATTTATTGTGCCACCCACTAAAGTAGCTTTGTAAAACATCTCAGGCCATCCACTGCAGCCTGTAGGGCAGTTTTAAACTGCCATTCGACCTGTCAAAATATATCTTTTTGCCGGGGCTAAAACTTCTTTTTTAACTTTTTTTTTCTTTTTTAACATATAGGCCACCCCTAAGGTAGGCCCTAAATGCAGATAGGGCAGGGTGCTTTGTATTTAAAAGATTTACATGTTCTGGCAATGGAAAACTACTAAAGTCATTTTTCAATGTTGTAAGGCCCTTCTCTCCCATTGACTAACACTTGGTTACAATATTACATTTAATAAGTAATAACTACAGATGGGGAGCATATAGAAATATACTGTTTACACTTAAATGCATTGTAATTAAGAATCATTTTAATGGTAAAGTAAGATTTTAGGACACAATTCTGCAAATTGTATTTTTAGAAAGTTGGCATTTTCTTGTCCTAACCATTTGTGCCTTCTGCCAGTGTCCTGGCTCATATGACTGTGAATGGCTCTCCTGTTGGGATTTGTGAATTGCGTCCAGGCAGTAACACGAAAGGGGCTTAGGTGCAGACATGATGGCCCATCCTGGCAGGATGACTGGGAGAGGCTGCACATATTCCCATTTAAATTTCAAAGAGCTTTGCCTCCTACACACACAAAGGAATCTGACACCAGACTTGCCCTTTCTTTTGTTATCCCAGAAAGTTTGGAGCCTTGACAGTTGAAGGGGAAACACTTTCCAGAACCAGATGTGGAGATAGTATAGAGAATCCCCCACCCAACAGTTGACACCAAGTATAAATATTGGACTTCTAGAGCCACTGCATTGCTGTCTGAGAAGAAAAACTGGTCCTGCTTACCTTCATTCCAGGCTAACCTGAGTGACTCAAAGGGTCAGTTGGCTGACGAACTATGTGAAATACAGGGGCACAACAAGCTCAAGAGGCCTCTCTGCAACTGTCCAGCTAACCTGATGCAACTGGACCTGCCTGGACCCGCCTGAGTCCTTTTGCCCTCTGCTGAAGTGAGTCCCTGATCCTCAAGAAGGGACTCCCCAGGTCCTGGACTCTTGGTTGACATCAGAGTGTACTACTCTATAAAACTAGGTGCAAATCCTGAAGTATGGGTTCCTTGCAACCATAAACAGGCCTGTTCATGCTGAGACTCAGCTGCCTGCCCAATAGGATCTTCATGTTACAGTGATGACATCACGTGAAGTCCAGCTTGCTCTTTGAACTACAATGAAGACTGAGGAGTCCGGACTGCTTTTTGTGGTACAGTGACAAGCATCTGCACGCTCTACCCATTCATCGCTGCCGCCGCCACCGCAAATGGAACTTTACCTGCTGGACTCTGAAGGTAACTGTTAGAAATGGGGTCTTTGGTTGACAGTCAGGTTACCCTCTGTTCAAACAAGGTCCCTCACTCTAGTCAGAGTAAAAGAGAATCACCCTCAGCTAACCCCTGCTTACCCTCTTGGTAGATTGGCAGAGCAGTAGGCTTAACTTCAGAGTGCTAGGTGTAAAGTATTTGTACCAACACACACAGTAACTTAATAAAAACACTACAAAATGACACAACCCCAGTTTAGAAAAATAGGAAATATTTATCTAAACAAAACAAGACCAGAATGACAAAAATCCAACATATATATATATATATATATATATATATATCAAGTCAAGTTGTGAATGTTTAAAGATTAAACTCAAAATAGCGCTTAGAAACACAAAATGCTTTGATGAGGTGTTAACACGGCATCAGCACGGAGTCTTCCCAACAATCCGACACCAGCGGCGCTGGACACGGAGTCGCGTAGATCCCCAAGTACAGTACCTTTGGTGAAGAGTGAAAACAAGCTGATGCGCGAAGTCAGGGATCATGGCGTCTGTGCGAAATGTTGAATCTGCGCACTTTGAGCAGCGTTGGTCACAACGTGGTACGGCCACTTCCACGGAGACGCGGAGTTCGGTGGGGCTGCAGCGATGTCGGGCCTGCGAAGGTCATCGCGTTCCAGCGAAGATCACATAGTAGGTTGCAGGGGGAGTCACTGGATTCAGCAGCGGCATCGGTCTGAAGTCATCCAGAGTCAATTTCCTTGAATTTCCAACAGCTTTCCTTTCCAGGGCCCAGCGACTGGATAGGGCACCACTTGTCAGAGCAGGAGTCTCTCCAGAGACTCCAGTTGCTGGCAGAGGGAAGTCTTTGCTGTCTCTGAGACTTCAAACAACAGGAGGCAAGCTCTAAATCAAGCCCTTGGAGATTTCTTCACAAGATGGAAGGCACACGAAGTCCAGTCTTTGCCCTCTTACTCTGGCAGAAGCAGCAACTGCAGGATAGCTCCACAAAGCACAGTCACAGACAGGGCAGCACTTCTTCCTCAGCTCTTCAGCTCTTCTCCAGGCAAAGGTTCCTCTTGGTTCCAGAAGTATTCTAAAGTATGTGGTTTTGGGTGCCCTTCTTATACCCAATGTCTCCTTTGAAGTAGGCCTACTTCAAAGTAAAGTCTCTTTTGAATGTGAAATCCTGCCTTGCCCAGGCCAGGCCCAGACACTCACCAGGGGGTCGGAAACTGCATTGTGTGAGGACAGGCACACCCCTTTCAGGTGTGAGTGACCACTCCTTCCCTCCCTCCTAGCACAGATGGCTCATCAGGATATGGAGGCTACACCCCAGCTCCCTTTGTGTCACTGTCTAGTGTGAGGTACAACCAGTCCAACTGTCAAACTGACCCAGACAGGGAATCCACAAACAGGCAGAGTCACAGAAATGGTATAAGCAAGAAAATGCTCACTTCCTAAAAGTGGCATTTTTAAACACACAATCTTAAAATCAACCTTACTAAAATATGTATTTTTAAATTGTGTGCTCAGAGACCCAAAACTCCACATGTCCATCCGCTCCCAAAGGGAATCTACACTTTAATCAGATTTAAAGGTAGCCCCCATGTTAACCTTTGAGAGGGACAGGCCTTGCAACAGTGAAAAACGAATTTAGCAATATTTCACTGTCAGGACATATAAAACACATTACTATATGTCCTAACTTAACCACACACTTCAACCTGCCCTTGGGGCTACCTAGGGCCTACCTTAGGGGTGCCTTACATGTAAGAAAAGGGAAGGTTTAGGCCTGGCAAGTAGGTACACTAACCAAGTCGAATTTACAGTTAAAACTGCACCCACAGATACTGCAGTGGCAGGTCTGAGACATGATTACAGAGCTACTTATGTGGGTGGCACAACCGGTGCTGCAGGCCCACTAGTGGCATTTGATTTACAGGCCCTGGCACCTCTAGCGCACTTTACTATGGACTTACTAGTAAATCAAGTATGCCAATCATGGATAAACCAATCAACATTACAATTTACACAGAGAACATATGCACTTTAGCACTGATTTGCAGTGATAAAGTGCTCAGAATTCAAAAGCCACCAGTAACAGGTCAGAAAAAATAGGAGGCAGGAGGCAAAAAGATTGGGGATGACCCTGCATAAGCAAAAAAGTCCAACAACTCTTCAGCGAGACACACTGGATCCAACCTGTGCTCCATCTCAGATCACCTGAATTTGTGACTTTCCCACAGTCTAGCACGACCAATTGACGGTGAATGCCAATATGAGCTTTAGGTGCTATTTTTGCTCAAAAGTTTCAAAGTGAATATCTCCAGTTCTATGATTGGATTTTTGTTGTTCTGGTATCATTTTATTTATTAAAATGTACTCAATTTGTCCTCAATTTTTTTTTCTTCTCCTGTGTTTTCACTTTATGAGAGTTTGTCTGCTTCATAAATACTGTACACATTGCCTCTAAGTTAAGCCTGACTGCTTTTGTGCCAAGCTACCAGAGGGTTAAGCACATGTTAATTTAGTGACTTTTGTGTTTCACACTGACAAGGACAGAGGTTTTTGCTTGCAGAGTCAGCTTTTGTCAGGGCTACACCCTGGGCAGAAAGAAATGTGGTACCCTCGCTGCTGCTGGGATATAAAGTAAGTCAGGAGACAGCCCCTTTTGTGTTCACAGGTCATTCCCGGCTAATTACATCATATGGCTGTCCTCTGATCACAAACATCTCCCCATATCCACGAACTCGCCTGTCTCATTCAGATCAGCTTGTTAGGTTGGTGACAAATCCTTTGTTTAGGGGTTTTAATAGTGGGTGGCAGCAGGGGTAAGAGGGAGATGGCAGGGCAAGGAAGGAGCTGGTGGGGTGTTAAAACAGCTCCCGCAGCAGCAGAGCGAGGTGAAAGGGACATGTGTTTTGTGCATGTGCTGAGTACAGACAGGACCTTATGCCCCTCTTAAAATTGCCCCCTAGGCCTGGGCCCAGCTCGCGCATGCCAAAAGCTGGTCCTAGTTGCTTGTGTGGTAGTTCCACCACTCTTCTCCTGAACCCAAATAATAATCCAATTTCTTACACTGTGCGTGTTCAATGGCTTTTAAAACCTCCCCATCTTGGGACTGAAATGGCAAGATGTCCACTGAAAAGCCTACCTCGCCATTGCGTACTCCCTTGGAAATGATAGGTAACTTTTCCAAACTTTATAGTGTGAAGCTTGACAGAACAGGTTTAAGGCAGTTCCTTTATGCACACCCTCCCCTTCCCAGCCAATACCACCGATAACTGGTTTGAAACAAAGGCCTCTTCTTTCGAAAAATGTATGTATAAAATGCGTTGAGATCTTAAGAAATGATGTTCTCATTTTGTTTTCATGGCATGCACGACGTATAATCGGATAATTAGTTGCCCTGCGATTTTATAATGGGCAAGTTCGAAAAGACATTGGCAAAAAATACATTTTATATAGAATCAGTTTGCAAGAAGAGGTGGTGATGCAGTTACAGACTCAGAATGAAAATAATAATGCTCTAAAAATACATATTTCTTGCAGTATTGGCATCGCTGACGATCGGAGTCACCGCGCTGCAGTTCGGCTGTCCGCCCACTCACCTGGGCGTGATTGGCTCTGCTCTGCAATGCAGTCATAGCCCACTGCTACCTCTTTGTAGTGTTAATTTTAGCCCTGATTAGCCTTTGAAATCGCTTTTTAAAATTCTGGAAATAAAACAACCTAGTACACAATATTACCTGCGGAGCACAGCAGAATGTGCCTTAACAATACGGAACTTCTTCCAGCGTTTCCTTAGAAATAAGTGACCACCACTACCTTTTGTCGACAACATTCGTTTAAGTGGGTGCCCCAGAGGCCAATGCCTTACGCGATGATGGAAGCAGCATACACCAAAAGTAAAGCTTTATTGTATGGCATTGTAACCCTCTCACTTGAACCTGTACCGAACAATTCAGGAATGTAGGTGGGTATTCCGAAAGGCGTAGGATGAAGAGCCCCTTCCCTCTTCCCCTTGCAATAGAAGGATGTCGGAGCTCTGTAATTTGGCTTCTCCGCCATCACTCAAAAGTTGACACCTCTTTGACACTGCCACATTTCCACACTAACCCCCTTAAACAGCACATTGGAATAGGTCAGTGACCAGGGGATTCTAACAATTGAGAGGGTAAGTCATTAATACTTCCCCCTTTGTCTTATAAAGTATTTTGCCCAGAGACTTAATGATAAGATCCTCCAAAGGCAACATCTGTAATGAGGCAGCCACCCTCCTCTGTATGTCTGCCTTTCTTCATTTCTTAGCCATTTCATCCTGATAGCCTCTGAATGATTTCTGTTTTTCTGTGCCCAGTCCTGCCTTGGGATTTCCTATAATCACTCTGTGCTCTCTGTGTATCTGGGTAGTTGTCCTGCTAGACCCTTCAGTTTCTGACAGCGTTAATGTCGTTGCTCACCTGACCACTGATGTCTACCATTGCCCTCAGCGTTGCAATTCTCTTTCCATTCCTACTTGGACGTCTCAGATTTCTCTGCCTAGTGGACATATCCTATAGTCTGCACTCACCACTCTGGTACCCCACACTTTCCCTCCTGCTCACTTTCTGCTGCTGTGCACCTATGTTGTCTACTCTTTTCTTCATCCACATTAACCCCACTGTTCCTGTTTCACTTAGAGCATCCTCCTGTCTTCAGCATCTCGGCTGGAAAACTTAAATACAAACCAAGGCCCATATTTATACTTTTTGACGCAAAACTGCACCAACGCAGTTTTGCGTCAAAAAAATTAGCGCCGGCTAACGCCATTCTGAAGCGCCATGCGGGCGCCGTATTTATTGAATGACGTTAGCCGCCGGCGCTGTCTGGTGTGCATTAAAAAAAACGACGTACACCAGGCAGCGCCGGCATAGGGGGAAAATGGCGTATGGGCGTCCACAAATGGTGCAAGTCAAGCTGAGGCAAAAAAATCGCCACAACCCGATTTGCGCCATTTTTTTACGACGCCCATCCCCCATTGAAATGACTCCTGTCTTAGCAAAGACAGGAGTCATGCCCCCTTGCCCAATGGCCATGCCCAGGGGACTTCTGTCACCTGGGCATGGTCATTGGGCATAGTGGCATGTAGGGGGGCACAAATCAGGCCCCCCTATGCCACAAAAAAAAAATATATATATATACTTACCTGGACTTACCTTAATGTCCCTGGGGTGGGTCCCTCCATCCTTGGGTGTCCTCCTGGGGTGGGCAAGGGTGGCAGGGGGTGTCCCTGGGGGCAGGGGAGGGCACCTCTGGGCTCATTCTGAGCCCACAGGTCCCTTAACGCCTGCCCTGACCCAGGCGCTAAAATCCGGCGCTAATGCGGGTTTTTTAGACCCGCCCACTCCCGGGCGTCATTTTTGCCCGGGAGTATAAATCTGACGCATATGCATCGGAGTAATTTTTTAAGACGGGAACGCCTACCTTGCATATCATTAACGCAAGGAAGGTGTTCACGCAAAAAAATTACGCTAACTCCATGAACTTTGGCGCTAGGCGCGTCTAACGCCAAAGTATAAATATGGAGTTAGTTTTGCGTCGAAAAAAACAACGCAAATTCGGCGCAAATGGAGTATAAATATGCCCCCAAATCTTGAGCAAAAGGGCGTGCTTCAGTCCGTTCCCACCACCATAAAGATTCTAAGAGGAGTCTTTTCTACTTTAGAGAATCCTTACACTGTCCCTGTCCTCCCTCCTCCCAGCCTGGGTGGATCTTTTCCTGAGGCACAGGCTTGGACTGACAGACTTTCCACTGTGACACATTATCATCTATGAATCTCAAAACTCAACTTTGTCTCGAAAGAGATGTGTAAGTGATATTCAGGACACCCGAGGGCAGCAACTAAAGCAACGCTGCTGTACTTACTAAAACCCTTGAACTGACTTTTTTTCTGCATCAGCTGCACAAAAGTGCCAGTATTGCCTGATCCTGTCGAAATCATGTGGAAATATAAGTTACAAAACTATAGACAACAAAAATAAACTGCAAAACGTAAATCATCCAAATATATCTACATAAAAATATCAACATTCGCCTAATCTAACAATCAAGCATTTGCTCCAGAAATGCTGAGTAGAGAAATAATTGTAATTCAATCTAATTTTGTAATAGGTATATATTGGGTATGGATATATTTTTAATTTCTGTATATTTTAAAGAAGATATTTTAAATTGCCTTCACTTTTGTAGTTTACGTTTTTGAGGATTTTTTTGGCAGTTTATATTTTTGATATCTATCTATTTAGATGGAGCTAATTTTGCCCTTTAATGTCTGGGTTGATTGATAGAGGAAGATATGGGGAATTGTGCATTTTGGCATTGAAATGAGTGCCATTCACCTGAAGTCCCTGAACAGGAAGCAAGAAAAAGAAAAATACAGATGTGAACTGGTTGCTGAACTGCTTTGGGTCATTTCTGAGAAAATGTGGCCCATAGTCTGGAAAAAAGTTAAAAAATCAGTCCCTAAAACAATGCTTCATAGAGGGCCGCGGAAGGTAAGGAAGCAAAGTTATGGAGCCAGCTCTCAGCTCTCAGTGGCATGAAATTACTACAAAAGGCCTGAAAAATATTTTTTTCATGAATTTTTTTATTGTGTTTTCATTGTGGAAGCAAAAAAGTAGGTAAACTCATTAAAAACCTTGAAGCACTCCGGCAGACAGATATCCTTTTCACCCGGACTGTTGAAAGTTGTGACATTATTCCTTGCTACAAAAGAAAATGGAATGCACTATACAGAGTTTCAAATTGCTAATATTGTTTATTGTGAAATTTTCTTTTACGAGGGGCGAGGGAAAGTCTGAACTTGGTGTGCCCTGTTTCTTGGTCCATTTTGCTGAATTTGAAAGGGCACGACTTAAACAAGTATTTCCAATGCAATAGGGTCTCGCATTTCTCCGAGCTACAGCTATTAGCAGTTGTAAACTCCAAATCTGATTTTTCTTGCCACATTAAATGGAAAAAAACAGCGCGATCGGGCTGCTACAGTTCACTTGTAGTGAAACCTATTGACAAAAGTGCAATTATCAACGTAACCGGCAAAAGTGCAATTAACTATGTAACAGGGTCAATGCTATGCAAAGCGCTCGACTTCTGCCAAGCGAGATTGCGCTGCGAACAAAAGATAAAAAGTAGTCCACAAACCTGACAGGAAACAGCGAGCCTCGCATGTTTTCAGTACTTGGTAGCTGGACTCGAGGAGGGCTAACCACCAGAAAAGGCATGACGTATGCATGCCTTTCACTAATAAAAGCAAGCAGATTTTAACTGGCAAGCCCTCGAACCAATGAAAGACACTGATGTGGCATGGACAGGGCTCCGAGCCCTTTTCTAACTCCTAAAGCATCTAGCAAGTAAAACGCATACGCAAGCGCATGTGACGCAGGCTTGATCCTAAATACTGTATACAAAAAAAAAACGTGGTTAAAGAAGTCTTCCATGAAAACGAGCATCTACTAAATTCCCATAGTTACGGACAAACAGCATAATGATCCTTCCCCTGGCACAAAGTATTTACATAAAACACAATAAATGTCACCCGCCACAGTCTGTGGGACGCTACACAAAACCAACTGTTACCTGCCAAAGATAACAGGGCCTTGGCCTTCAGCCTTTACTAACCCTGTGACATTAAAGACAATAAATTGGACCGATCACAGTAATGTTTGCCCTGTTCTAGGAAGACCAGCTATATACTGTAGTACAATAGGGAATTCTTGTGAGTCCATTGACACAGAAGAAAGCCAAGGTTTACCCTCTGCCACTGCTAATTTAACTGAGTAACACAAGACAATTTGGCCCAGATTTATGAAGGGCCTAGCGACAACTATCACCACATTAGTGCCATTTTTTTACAACAATGTGGCGATAGTGTGGCAATTATGTCACACCATACTTACAAAGTGGTGCAATGCACGCATTGTGCCACTTTGTAAAACCTTGCGGCACATTATGCCTGCAGCAGGCATAATATAAGCGAGGGTGTTGTTCCCCCGTTAGGGGGCCCACAAAAATGCAGCAGTGGAATCTATCAGATTCCACTGCATCATTTTTAGTGGCATTTTTAACGCTTGCACAGGGAAGGCATTATAAGGAGGCAAACCATTATTTTTAATGGGCCTCTATGTACTTTGCAGGATTAGCTCCAAAATGTTTGGAGCTAATTCTGCAAAGTACAACAATAGCTTAAAAAATGATGATACTATTGTCCCTGACCTGCGCCATGGTGCGCTATATGTTAAATATGGCACACACTTGGTGGCCTTAGTAGGGGCGCAATGGGCTGCAGCAAGAAAAGTGGTGCTTCATGACATAAAGCACCACTTTTCTTAAATCTGGGCCTTTGTGCCTATTGTAAGTGACTGACCGTACTCTTTGCATGTGTTTGGAAGATGAATCTTCATTGGCTAAGGGTGCCATTCTCCACTGTGCAGGCCTTGGCTCCATTCCAGAAAGGTCTTGTCTCTAAGGCCCTTTATTGTCCATTCTGTTCCTTTTAAATCAACAGACGCCATTATGATTCTTTACTATTTATTGTGGCCATGTGCAAAGTCCTACTACTGGCATACGTTCTCACCTGATTCTCTTTTCAGATACAAATCTGATTTATGTATGCCCACCCTCAGGGTTTCGTCACGATCCCTCTCCTGTTCGTGCTGCATTCCAGAATGTTCATTCGGCAAAACACTTAATCTTCCTCTACTCTCCACTTCTTTCAGGTCAATATTCAGTTTCTCTTCCTTAATGAAGTCTGGATTTCTTCTTTTGATACAAGCATTCCAGCTACTTCTCAAAACCTCAGCTTCACTCTCTCCCCGTGTCTCCTTCCCCTCCTGGATCCTTTGATACCAGTTGTCTTCTATGCTCTTCCTTCAATATTATTTAATTTCATTCATAGTATTATGTATTTTTCCTAGCTTAGTCATTTAGCATACTCTTGCCCCATTCTCTCAGTCTGTGATGCCTTTGATTCCATACTCAGTTTCTTTCTGATCTTCTCTTTTCTTTATTATGGGTGACTTTAATCTTCCTGTGGTAGTTGAGAACCAGAAGGAATACATTTCTTATGTTTGGCAAGGACATTTTTGATGATACTGTTTTTCTGGATGAATACTTCCTAAACTGCTTTGTTTAGGCAGTTAATAGGGGAAGCCTCCTTCTTTTATTCTGCAGGGTTTCCATGTTTGAGTAAATTTCAAGGGAAAAAGCTGACTTACTGTTCAGGAGGGGCTGCTCAGAAGAAGGGCTGCAAAGGAGCTGAGGTGGGAAGAACAGAAGCCACCTGCTAACATTTAAGGAAGGATCATGCACCACTGTGTGGAGGGTGAGGCATGAGAAGGTCTGATGTTTCCCTGCAGCAAGAATTGGAAGGTGTGGACCCAGAGCTTGCAGATGTCATAGAACTCCTACTGTATTCATTCTGCTGAACGGATAGGGCTCTAAGAAGTTCCAAAGCATTAAAGAAACCAGACGGTAAACTGAGGTCTCCTTTCAAAGACTCCAAGTACTGGAAGAGGATCTACATCGTTTGGGAGCTGAAGTGTGATCCCACCACCTCCTCCATGTGACTCCTTTGCCATAGTACAGTACTTAATTTGAGCAGGTGGGGACCACCAGCACTTATTTGTGAGGACTGGCACTTATTTTTCCGCAATATATGGAAAAATAAAGTGTAAAGGCTGAGGAAGAGAAAGACAGAAAACCTTCACAAAGGTAGAAATCAGGGACCGGCAAGAGTGAGATAAAGGGGAAGCAGTGTCCGGTGGTTGATTAAAAAGGCCTGAGGTGAGTTCATGCGTATGCAGTCTTGGTATTGGGCATGCTTGCATTTAAATCAGTGGTCGAAGTGAGTGGGATCTGAGGGCTATGATGTGCCAATACTTTTTTGTTTTAGAAAAACAGCTCCCCTACCTATTGTTGAAAGACAACCATCCCAGGAAGGCTAATTCCGAGGGCTGAAATCTTTCACTTGAAATGTAAGGCAGGTAGCCCCCTCCGGTGAAACTGAGGGAGGGCAGACAGCCAAACAAGCCTTTCTGCAAGGCTTCCTGCTGCCTTAAGGAAATGTAAATGTGCACAACTGGTCAACCTGCGAATGTAAAAGGTGCTTGGAAGCCGGTACTGGCTTTAATTGATGGAATCACTTGAAGATTACTGATAACACAGATATATTCTTTTTCAGTGGTATCACAAGGGAGTCACCAGCTGAGCTGAGAAGTGTGTTCTTTTAAAAGGCAGTTATAAAACAAGCATTTGCAATGCAATGGGTCTCACATTTGCTTGAGTTAGAGCTATTGGCGTTGTAAGTTCATTATTGGACTTTTCCTGCCACATAGATTGGTGAACCCTGCCTCATAATTTGGTCTTTTCCTGCAAAACAATATTCCAGTGGCCCTGCATATAACTAAAGCACTTCCATTTACCCTTCTCCTCTATCTGCAGCCAAAAGTGAAAATGTTGCCATTTAGTATCCTAATTTATATCTGTCATGCAAATTCCAATAGAATACCACTTTTGCCATCCCACCATCAGAGGTGCTGGCTGGCTAACACACTTTCCAAAACAAGGCAGTCACAGAGGAGTAACGAGAGAAATAAACGAGAAGGGTTATTCAAACATATCAAGAATGTTCAAACAGTCATATTGCAATAAGGATGTTAAGTTGGCTGAATCATGGCCATAATTGCAATAAGGAGAGATTAATAAAACATATACAATTATCATATTAACCCATTAAAACATTTGTCAGAAATAAATGTTTAGCATCAGACTGTAATGCTCAGAAAAGAACCTTGAGGACACGACAATGAAAATAGCATTTGTACAAAACATGGTTCTGTTACCATATAGTTAGCCCCTAGAAGGCATAACCAGTGCTTTAATCTGTGCTTGTTGTTTCCGGTGCTGAGCACCGGCACTTATTTTTGAGGGCTGGCGCTTATTCTTCTGCCTCAAGCATTTGCTGCGAGCAAAAGAGACATGGGAAAGACGGATGAAGGGAAAAACGAAAAGGCGTCACAAACAGAGAAAGTAGAAATCTGCAAGAGTAAGCTGAAGGGGCAGAGTGGCTTTATATGGATTGAAGAGGCCCGAGATGGCTTCAGGATCATGCTGCCTGAGTATTCAGTGTTCACACATTTAATTACAGCAACCGTCTATTTGAGGAGGGCTTTGGGCACCAGCACCTTTTTATTTACAAATTAAGCACTGGGCATTACCACATCATAAGAAAATGACTGAAAATATTGCAGTATAAGCATACATTTAGTCGCTAGAGGGCATAATACATTACACAATTTCAAGGCTAGCAGGCCTACTGCAATGATATTACACACAAGACCCTTAAAACACAAACTACTCTCAGCTGTAAAACAACAAATACAGCCATGAGAGAGATTAAAAAGACGCTGAATGAAGGAAGAGGGTTATTATTTTGGGGTCCCCCTGACCTAGTGTGGGGACCCAAAGATGATCTAGACAGAAAGAACAGGTGAACATTTTGGAAGTGATCCCTTTATCCTCGAACCAGCACAGGCTCAGTTATGAGCAAAAATGTTTTGTAAAAGAATGCCCCCAAAAACCATTATGGGACCACTGAGTGCTGAAAGTACTGTAGTATGTTGACTGTAATGCTCAGAACGGCCCCTAGAGGACACCACAATAAAAATATAATTTGTGAGAAACATGGTCATGTAACCATATAATTAGCCTCTAGAGGGCATGATCACATGAAAATAGAATTGCAGAAAACCGTATAGTACGACCATATATTTAGCCCCAAACGGACACAGTGGCTTCCACATTTTCAGGCCTAACAAACCTACTACAATACTAAGATCCTTAGAACACAAACGTCTGAAAGCTGTAAAACAAAGGTTCCAGCCATAAGAGAGCTTAAAAATGGAGTGAATGGTGGAAGGGGTTATCATTAAAATAAATGACTCTGATTAGGTCACAGCGTGAACATGGGACCAGTGCTAAAATACCACCAATGGAGTTTGGACTGTTGGTGCTGTGAGCGCTGCGAAGGCCATGGATGCCATGGAGCCCAAAGGGGAGAGACAAAAAAACCAAATAGTTCACCCATGCTGAAGTATATTGGCAATCGTGCAATTATCCATGTAATAGGGTTAGTCTGCAAGGCTGTGACAAAATCGCCCCAAGGCGGGACAAATTTAAAGCAATTGTCAGTAACATCAAGGGACTTTTGAAAGGCAAATCCACGAACGGGTGAAAGTGATGGGCGCAAGGTGGGCATGATTAAAAGCCCACAGTGCTTACAACAGGTCAAAGCACTTGTGCGCTCGACCTAAAAAATGCACAATGTACAGTCTGTGTATTACTAAAATCTATATTTGGAACCACTTTTTTGATCTTAAACCTTTTTGCACATTTTGTAGAAGACTATCTTATACTGTGTGTAAAGCAAGTTTCATTCAATGACTTACATATTCACAGTCCTTTCTCTCACAGACTGGGACCTCATAGATCTAAACATACACAAGTCACTTCTCCAACCAGGATTCAATTCCGTGGCTCTCTGGTGCAGTACATTAATTAATATAGGTTTCATAAAGTACAAAAGTGCATTTCCCACTGATTAACATAACATGCATTTAATTTTCATTTAAGGTGATGTTAGTTTATACAGTTACCTGAAGAAGAAAGACTTTAAACAACTACCGATTGTTTTTTTTTTTTGTCACACCTTTGACTGATATATGTGGTGGTGAGATTTCTTGGCATTTTTATTCTTTCCTTCACACCATAGTGGTAAAATGACTCTGAAGCACAGACCATATATTTCTTAGATGTCTTGATATGCATTGTTATTTATGACGGACATGCTCTGTTCAAACTATTCACAATGGTTGGGGCTGCACGAGTGAAAGGCCTACAGGAAGCAGCGAAAGCAAAAGTAAACTACGCAATGCCTTACATTCCAGGGAGGAAATATGAACAGTCATAACAGTTAGGCAAACCATAATGCAAACAGATTCTTCTTCGGCGTAAAAGCAATTGGAGGTGCGAGCAGCCATAACAGATTGTGCGGAACCTCCTGCCATATTGTGGCAAGCTGACAGTCCTGATGATAAAAACAGGTTAGAACAGCGCGCGCCGTAGATGTAAGGTGGCAGTTAAAGGTAGACAGATTGTGGGAACGCATGAGGCGCAGATATATGTCTCAGCACTGTTAATTCGCAGAAACGCAGTTAAGCTCGAGCCGTTGCTCACAAGCAAAATCTGTTCATCAAAGCACTTCGCGTAGCCTCGGGTTGGTGCCATGGCAAGGTGATAAATTGCTTTGTAACGAGGACGCGACGATGATTATGGTGGCAGCCTTCCTAGTACCACCCACAATAATGCTGAAGCAGCTGAGGGGAGATAGCATGAGTCGAAAAGGATAAGCGCAGGACAGCAGGGGCGTAACAAAACTTGAGGGGGCCCCCTGCAAAGTACAAGGGGCCCCCTCCGCCACCCCCACCCACACAGGAGCTCTCAGGCCAATGGTTTGCAGGCGGTGCACAGTGTACTGTGCCGAGGGGCTCCCTGGAGCTCAGAGCCCACCCCACTCCCAGCACCGTAGGGGCTGCGGGGGCTAGTGTTATGCCAGTGAGGTCAGGACACAGGACGGTTTTGCTTCCATATTTTCTTTTTATTATTAAACACAGCTGAAGGCGCAATGGAATAGGTGTTGAGAAATGAGGGCTACCTGTGGAATGCTACCTTACAGGTAGCGCAACTGGCCCAGGCACTGGAACGACAAGTCTTAACAGAGCTTTGGGCTTTCAGAGATGGTGAAGGAAACCGCTGACATGATCTTGGAGAAGGCAATTCACTTTCACTAAGTATAACAAGCAGTGTGTATGTTTCGAAAGATAATCTAAAGATTAGGCCTTTCACTGATCTGATTCGTTATAAGACCACTAGGTAACTCAGTGAGTAAAGTGTCTGCTTCAGAGATCTGACTCGGCTTTTCTTTTTCTAGAGTCGACATGATGGAAGTCTTACTTAGGGAAGGAAGTTAAATATTGCTAGATCCAGCGACTGTACAGATAATTTAAAGTTGGAGTTTTATCCATCACTTTTGGAGCATTGAATGGCCCACAATAAAGTAAATCTAAAGTTGAAAAGCCAAAAGCTAACACTTGACAGCTGCCATTTTGCTCTCTCCTTAATATTCTCTGGCATATTCAAAGTAGAAAGTGGCACACTTTGTTTTTTTGGAATGCATTGGCACGCGTGAGTCACATAAAGTAACAAAGTAGCACTTTATCCCACTTGCACGTTACAGTATCGCATAACAACCAGTTATGAAAATGAGAGCACTTGGACCTAGTAGGAAAGATGTTGGCAGCCAGTGCCTTAAAGGTATATGTGGGAAGACTCTATAGTTGGCAAAAGCTTATGAGAGATCCTGACTGCATGCCAAGATGTGTGCCCGCCGCTGCAGCTGAGGTCACATGATCCTTTGTTTGCCCCTTGGAGGAGAAGCGTGCATGAAGAAGGTGATACCTTTGTAAATCCACGAAGGAGGCTCTGGCTAGTACCGATCCTGCTGTAGATGGAACCATTCAAAGAGCTCAGGTACCAGAAATTAATGAATATTCCTGAAATGAATGTTTTCAGTATTAAGAGCCTTTTCGGTGATTACCCATATTCAGTGGGTTTAACCAGGTACTGGCTAATTTCCTTCACATAGCATGTAGCGCAATCCTTGCCTTTGGGATTTTCCATACCAGGTTTTCTAAATCTTTCTCTCAATGTATTCTCCAAATAGCCATATCTCAGGTGGATGTTCTCTCTGCCCATCCATATGTATTACAATGCTGAGTACAAGTGGCGTAAAGTAACATGATGGGCCATCCTGTAGAAAGCGAAGATGGGCTCCTGAGTCTCCCGTATCTCATAGCTACTCATGGGCCTTGGGTGAAATGTGGCCCCTCTAAATACTTTGGGGGCCCCTGAAGGGTTTGTGGTCCCCCAAAACTGCTGAGGCTGCAGTGGGCTTTGTTAGGCCCGTCTGATTGCGTAGCACCGTAACCCTGTAGAAAGCATAGGATCTTATGTGCCACCTAGGCATATGTGTTACAAGTTTGACTGCGCAGAGCCCGAACCGAGAAGCAGGGCCGTAGGCTATGCGCAGTCTATGTATACATGTTACTAGGTTGACAGTTTGGCACTAGAAAACCTAGCAAGCAGAGAAGGGTAGGCGTGACCTATGCATATGTCTTACTTGGCTGAACCACATAGCAGGGAGATGAGTCTAGGGGCAACCTATATTTATGTATTATATATTCATGTATTGGGGCTGACTGAATAATACCCAAACTGCAAAGCAGGCAGAGGAGGCTAGGTGTAGCCTGTTGATATGGTCCTCCGTGCTCACTGCACAGCATAGAACAGCCTAGCTGGCAGAGGAGGCGCTGTATGGCTAATGCATATGCATTACAGGTCTGGCTGCGTAGCATCAGAGTAGCAGAGCAGAGAGGGGGCTGTGCTTGGCCTGTATATGTGTATCACAGGGCTGATTCCACAGCGCCAGACCCACACAGCAGGAGGTGAAGGCTTGGCGCAACCTCTTCATACCACCGGACTGGATGCATATCACAAGTAGAGGTCATGCGCAGATGCATACGTACAACATGGCTGACTACGGAGCACTAGAAGAGCATACCAGGCAGAGAGGAGGCTGCGCTAGGCCTCAGCATGCGTATAGCAGGGCTGACTGCAGAACGCCAGAAGCGCATAGCAGGCAGAGGAGTATATGAGCTGCCCATGCATATGTAACACGAACAATCCACCAACCTCCTCAACAAACAAACAAAAGAGCAGTTGTCACACCATGCAGTAAATTAACAGCAAGAAATATTGTAACTTTCAATGCAGACATCAACGCCCTTTGCCAGACCATCAAATCAAGCAGAACTCCATGGTAGAGAGAAGCAGTCACACAGGAACCATAATAAAACATTAAAGAAAGTGCGCATGAACAGACTCGGCCAATATGCTGCGATAGTTCCATCTTTCCAATAAGACATTCTCCCAGAGGTGTGGGAAAAGAAATAGCAATGATTCAGTTAGAAGAGCAAATGTCAGGTGGGGCGAAAAACAGAAACAAAGTACTCACTGCAGTTAAGGTAAATTCATACTTTTTAATAGATTGTTAACTGTCCTGATAACGTATTTAAAATGCAGTGTTAACCCCTCATATCCCACGGTATTGAGCTCTTGTTGCTAGGAGGACTGAGATGGTCATCAGGAGCCTGTATGCCTTGGCAATGATTTTACAATGTTACGTATTTTGTATTAATTTGTAAATATAAAACGTAGTATAGATATCATTTTATTGTTATGAATCCTGATACCAGCAGCAGTTCAAATACGGTAACCTGTTATTAAATCTAAAAAAAAAATGAAGATACTTTGGTTAAGAAATTGTCCCGGTGGCATACCAGCTTCAGCGTCTTGCCATGAATGCCCATAGTTACAAATTGATGGCAAGAGCATTTTAATGGCAGAAGATGGCTTTTATATGGTTCTCATTGTAATGGGACTAGTCAAAGACCTATTGTCCAAGATGTGAAACAGTTATACGCACTGGCATACCGTTTTACGTACAACACTTAGTTCCGGTGCAAGGGCTTTCTCTTCCACAGGCAAACTGACATTTTGCCTTTTGGGCCCTCCCACTTCCCTTTGGAAGGCTCATATTTGAGGCCTGTAGTTGCAATCCACTATACACTTGTGGTGGAGTCCTAGATTGCAGCCTAGTGTCGCCTTATTGTATAACACTCTTTCAAACAAGGTCCCAAGGGGGACAAGACACACTAACAATTACTATGTTCTATCCAATCTGTACTCCAAAAATTACCTGATAAAGGGTAATACCTTAAAAAAAGAGCACTTCGTTAGTAGTTTACGGAGACAGACCATAATGTTCTTACCAAGCTTAGATTAGGCAATACACTCAGTTTTTTTTGCTGAGAACAAAATGTGGGGTGCAAAATGAATACCAAGTTATGGCCCAATTGTTACTCATGGAAACGGAGGCATCAATTTCATTCTAGGTAATTATTGATTATAGGGGATGTAGTACCAAATCGAACACAATTTATACCGGGTTTCTAATTCCAGTCTTCGGACTGGGGGTAAATGTGCAAATTGTACAGAGTTTTCCTAATCTAAGGTATGCAAAGCAGTATTGTGCACTATTTGTCCTACCAATGTTTTGCAGGTTTTACCTGGCAAAAATTAAGAGTGCAAACTTAGGCGAGAGGCAGAATGTGGGCCCAATGTGTAATCTCTTTTCAATCACAAACAGGAGCTTGTACCCGAACATAGATTCCCTCTTGAGTTGTAATTGAGTTGTTAGTAGTGTGAGACAAAGTCACGTACAGGTCAGACCAATGCTTTTTCATCTCACCTTTGGTGAACATGATTCATTTACATTCTAGAAGCCCACGACCATAGAAACAAACTATTTCAGGAGTTATGTGTGTGAATGAACACTTGTTTTATATGAACTGCAATTCAAGCGTGAATTGTACATCTTTTTGTATTTCAACTCACTTTTCTTGTTACATTTGCCTTCAACTTGGTACTCACCACAGTGTAGCATTCAGAAGTGCCCACGACCTAACTTTTATGTCTTTTTTATATTTTTCAAAATACTAAAATATCTCAACTAAAAATATCCTACATGGCATACTACCCGAGGGGTATAAATCTCATGCTATAAAAATATCATAGCCAGAATATCGGCCTTGTACATACTGTGATTTAAAGTATATAAAGGCAATTATAGTTTTACTATACTCAAGGCCACCACAATTATGCAAGTTTGCGGCCACTGTGTTTTCCGTATAATTATTGATTTGTTGCATTTACCATATGATTAATTTTCTGCTGCAGTCTGCAAATTATAACAAAAAAAAACATTTCTACCATAACTGTTACTAAAAAGTGACTACCTTTGTTGCCATGAAGTGGAAGACGCTTCGAAAAGGTTGACTTGTCATGTTTCAGTTGCTTGTTGCTCTAATTTGGTCCTAAACCTGTACCAATGAGGTGGAACCTTTGCCCAGACAGTTTCAGTGTATTCAAAAATGACAAAATAATAAAGTAAGAGTATCACTTGGCATAATTTGCCTTTTCTTTACACATAATTTAGTCAAACCTGCCACCTAATTTGGTCCTCCGTTGCCTCATAATTCCAGTGGTTCTGACTATACTTAACTCCACATATGTACCTAAATGATGTTTGTATATATAGAGATATAAGTGTCCAATTCACAGAGGTAAACTTAGCCCTGTAAGTTTACCTTTGTGAATTCGTCCCTTTGACTTCATGTCTACCTTCAGTATTCAAGTCTAAATTTACATTCGTGAAATGGACCCAATAGCTTTAGCCGCATGTGCAACTTGTAGCAAAGTTACCCTCATCCTCTGAATTAAGGCTGAAACTAGCCTAAGATGAGAGGTATCAGGGGATCGACTAGATGCGATCCGAGTAATGTAAGCATACCACATACCAGCAACCTTATCCATGGATAAGAGAAAGTGGGTCACAAGGGTCACGAGCGTTTCTGCATACGCTCGCTCTAAAACTAGCCTGTTCCCACATTCAGCCCACTTCAGAGGATTTCTGATAGGCAGGATGACTCAGACGCCTAGCAGTGACTCACCGCGAAGAGCCTGCCTCTGCAAAGGCCACGCTGGCAGAACAGTCACTCTGATCAACAGCGTCCTGGACTCTCGGGTTTTTGTCCTCATGCCATGACCGTAGAAGCTTTCGCTGGGCGCAAAGATAATTACAGATTTCCAGAAGGGTGTCGGGACAAGGAGTACAAATGTGAAAAAGATGCATTAGCGGAGCAATAGGAAATTGGGCAAGCATCGCGCCCACATCACCTGCCTCTTGTCAGCATCTAAGGCGAAAGGACCAGCATAACTGGGGAAAGAAGAGCTGACCAGTTTCATTCTCCCTTAAACTGCATTGGAATGGCCGAGATTGAGCATGAAAGGACAACGTGTGAACTGAAAAGCGTGCTCTCTCTTTGGCACAAGGCAGTCGTCCAGTTTGCTTGTTTTATTTCTCTTCGCCTCTACTTAGATGAGGTATCCTGGTCCATGATCAGAAATATGATTCCTGAAAGGCCGCAATGACCCATTCTTAGAAGAGGCCTGTGTGCTTATCATCTCTTTATAAATACTAGTTCTTTTGCCAAGGTCTCCCAAGCCTAAATCCAAAGGGCCCGGGGCTTCGCATCGAATTTGATACTAAGACAGGCAAAGACAGAGTTGTGGCAGCAGCTAAAATCCAATAAGGATCCTTGCTGCTGCCACCTGGTAACAATCACTGAATCCAGATCTAGGCCTGGTTAGCTCAACTCCCTCTGTCCCAGCCTCAGCGAAGGGCATCGCCCCTTGCCAACAGCAGCCACTGCAAGTCTTTAACAACGAAAGGTTAATAAACTGTGTTTATTATCCTTTCATTTGCAGTGGCTGTTGTTGTATAAGAAACTGTGTTTATAATCCTTTCATTTACAGTGGATGTTGTTGTTGTTGGCGAGTCTGGGTATCTTCGATATAACAACGTGACAGAGAAACAAGAGCTCAGATGATGTTAGGGAAGAAAGACTGAGAGATTATAGAGGTGATCAAGAGATTCTGTCATTGGGCTCATACTCGCTGATTGAGAGCCTGATGTGATGCTGATCGACTGATGACCTGAGGATGAAGATGTACTCTGTTCCTGATCCATACCGAGGATAGGTAGGTATGACAATGTGACTGAATTATAACTTTTGTGCCTTTCTTTCTAGGTACCGACTGTGCTGTCTAAATAGCATTCTTAGTTAGATTTTTACCAAAATTCTTGTTCTAAATTGTTTTTGCATGAAGTCCCACATGCTGATGCTAATCTGGTTCAGATGAGGGTTTTCTCAGATGACGATTGACAGATTCAGAGACAAATGGTTGACGGACTGTTTTGCTGTACCACATGACTAGAAATAATCTATTGCCTTTGTTTCTTCTGTTGACCTATGCTAATGGTTTAGAATACACTTTGATGCAAATTTTGATTAGGTTATGTTTTTGGCATCTTCTAATAAATTAATTTGGATTTTGATTGAATTAAATTGCATTTGAATTAATCTCATGATTTAGTATTGTAACTAATAGGGAAATAAAATCACTAAAACGTATAACGACTTGTGATTATTCATGACTGAAAGGTCATGGTGTGATGTTTATTGATTCTTATTAATGATGACTAATGATTATTGAGTTTTGTGTATTGACTATTGGGAACACGACCATACCCTAGCTAGGATACTCCACACGAATCAAAAGGTTCATCGATCTATGCACGTCCCCTTGTAAGTTTACTTTTTAGGGACCAGATGCGCTAGCAGCCGCAAGGCAGGCTGGAAGCCTGTGCTTGCTAGGAGGATGGCGGAGAGGTAGCGTGGTGCTCAGGTAAGTTTTTTTTTAAATTATTATTATTTTTATATTAATACATTTCCCTCCCCCAAACCCCTCCTGTGCGCGCTGCCCCGCCTCCTGTAACCCCCATGAGCTGCACCTGGGATTGCATAAACTTCTGAAGGGAAAAACATGGAGTAAAAATCACTGAGATATTTTAGTATGATGTTATAATAGCTATCAAATATATTAGCACCTCAAAATCTAGTGACTTCCATCTGACTATTTTACATATGGTAGTTGGGTTTCTATGACTAGTACCTTCTAGCTTATATTTCCTAGAAAGCTTTACTTACATGATTATAAGCCAGATTCAACATAACGGAATTCCACTGCTACGTCTTAGGAAGTTGCTATGAGCTACAGGGATCCAAGCCGATCATTATAATAAAAGCATTATTAATGTACACTAAAAAGTAGGTAACATTTAAAGAAAGAATAAGCGCTGATAACGTAAAATCCAAAAGCACTAACAACCAACATGAAAAAACTGTCAGGTTTTAACTGTGCTAATATACCAGACATGGGGAACTTAGATTGTGAATCTACAAACAGGATTCTGCATGTTAAGAGGTTCCCTTATTCAGTTCCTCATGTGTGTACCAATGAGTCTCACTCCTTCCACACTGGCTAGTAATAGGGCTCTGAGAACAAAGATCTCTGAAACATGGAACTTTCTCTGCAAGGCTTCACAGTTTCACCTCCATGAGCCACAGCTACCAAACTGCACCTAGATTCCTTACCACAAGAGCTCCCCACAAGCAGAAGGGAAGCCAGGTACGAACACACGATCCACTGATCTTGAGGACATGTCAGGAAACTAGGGACCAGATCCTCAGAGGTTTTGCGCTGGTGCATGCGTGGTGCAAAGCGTTGCAAAGTGTCACAGAAATTAACTTTAGGATGCAAATAACATTTAGCACCAGATTCCAATTAGTGCTGGGTCGTGGAAGTATTTTGTGTTGGTCTGCACTGAAAAATAAATAATGTATGCATTGTGGGCACAGTGGGGCGGAACACATGCAAGTTGTGATAAGAAGTGGCACTAAAAGCATTCACAAAACCTACACAAAGAGACGCAAAACAGCACCAAAGAGAAGTGCATGAAAAAATAGCACATTTGAAAAGCAGGGGCAAATGCAGGGCTATTTAATGAACCATCAACCCAAAAGTACCAGAATTTTGCTGTCTTCCAGAGCACCATGGAGACAGCAATGATAAGACACCCGCAGCATCTACTTGGCGTGGAAAGAAGCCACAAACAGTGGAAAGAAAAAAATTACAAGCAGAGGATTCCACTCTTTGAACAGAGTGAAGAAAAAATAGTGAAGAGATATTGCCTCACTAGGCAAATGAAAATGTCTCTGCTACAGCAAATTGGACCAGCATTTGAGTCAAGCACTGGCAGGTCAAGTGCCATACCACCACATGTAAAGGTCATGGCAGTACTATATATTCTAGCATCTGGATCCTGTGTTTATTTGTTGAACTATGGCATTCCACATGGCTGATTTCTTGGACTGAGGAAGTTTGCAATTTACAAAAAGCTGATGTTCTTGCTTTGTCACTTCTTTTATTAAAATGTCACTCTTCTCCTCTGTGAATTTGTACTTTCTTTTTCTACTTCCATCCTGTGATCCTTCAAGGAAGACATTATGGGTAGGATCCTGGATCACCTAATGTGTGGGGGAGGTCTGCTCAGAAGGCTGATTCACTGCCATTCTGCACTATAGCTGTGTTCAAAATTTGTCACTCTGTTAAGTGCCATCTTGCTCACGTTTTTGTGGCTAGTGTGAGGCATTGACATTTTGCGTTGCATCACAACACTTTTATTGGGCTTGTGTAGATTGGCATTGCCTTTTGTTGCGAATATGGTGCTAAGCTATATTTCTTGACATAACGCAACACAACGCAAAAATATTTTGGTGCAGTGCCTGGCCAAGAAAGCTTGGTGAATCTGGGCCTGGGTCTCTCAGTTCTGGTAGTCAACTCTTCACACCACAAAATATTTTGTTGCAAGTGCCTAAATGCTTTTATTGCCTCTTGGCAAGGGAGTTTGGATATGTTCTTTTCTAAAACTGATGCCATGTTTCTTTGCATAACTAGCAAGAAAAGGCACCCAGCTTAATAATATAGTGAGAGATCTTTGGGGGAACTACAGCTTCTCTGATCTGGAATGCATTCCAGTCTCAACAGCGTGGTGCCACAAACTCTTAATATATCAGATTTGAGGCTGCTGCAGCTCTAAGACAAAAATACAAGCACTAGTCATCATTTGTCAGTGGAGGCTTAAACAAGGCTACTGCCTAGCAGAACCTATTGTCAAAATAGGCAGAAGACATTCTTCGAGGGAAACAATGCTTTTCAACTGAGAGGGAAGAGTTGGCCAACAAAGGCAAGGGAGTATGCATATAATATAGCATTCTAGCCCCGTGATGGAGGCGATACCAGTTGTTAAGGGCCTTCATCTCAAGTTATGGTCTCTTGGTGCAGGTGACAGCCTACGACGCGGGAAAGACACTTTAATAACAGATACAACTCAAGATATAAAGGGCTATAATGTTGATGGAACATTCCACACAGTGAGGCTAGAATGTTCTAAGTTAAATGAGGGACAACAGAAAAACAGTCATTAGACTTTTGAAACAGAAGGTCGATAGCAGCCATTTTTGGCTATCTCTCATTCTGTTGCCCTCAGTGAATCTCCCAAAATTCTAATGCTGCAATGGTGATCATTTATTTCGAACTGATTGGCTAAGTCACCATGAAAGTCCCACCATTGGTTCAATTTGGATATGAGTGTGTGCAATTGACAGCTGATTATTATGATGATGAACTCAGTCGATGTGACCTGTGAGTTTTAGAATGCGGTTTGCCATCATGCAGCACTTTGAGCTTGGGAACGGTTCTAGCAGTCGGCTAAGCATTGAGTCATGGTTTGCTTGGCATTATGTCACAGTCACCTTGGCGTCATAACATAGCCATTTACCAGAATATTGCTGGACCATCTTCGTATTAGAATACTTTCAATTCAGTTTCTTGTGGCACTTTTAAGTAACCATAATGGTACTGTCAGCTAGCTAATATGATGCTCTATGTTGTTAATGTCTAGCAATATGTTGACTGTAGGAAGGTTAATTGAGCATTCCACTTGGTTCTGAGTTTAGGTACAACTGTCCTGACAGTGCTTGAGTGAATTGTGCCAGTAAAATGTTTTTGTACTTGTATTGTTTTATTGCACACTTAGTGTAGTTCAAATGTGATCAAACAATGTGAAGATATTTTAGAATTAGCCAGGGAAGTAATGGGCAAGATTGATCCACATAACACCAAGAACTATATAGAACCTTATTTTGTGCGCACAAGGTCTGATGTTCCTACACCAATCAGTTATCCCAGTTAAGCAAGGCTGGGCTGATCATTATGAAACTCTGGCACGTCCCTGGTAGGCTGAGGGCTAACGGTCTATTTTTGCACCTGGATTTTCTGCCGTGACCGAACCATGCCCCCCAGCCCATGTCGTGGCCTACTGCAGTGTGGGAATTGTTTGGGTATTTTTGCCAGGGATGATTTTGGTATCTGGTCTGGCCCTGCTGTGAAGAAGTTGACTCTGAAGCACTGCATGTCCTCCAGATATTCAAGAGCTAAGGACCTGCCTTATACAAACAGTGCATTGCAATTTTAACATATATCATAAAACTAAATTTGAATTCAAGGGTCCTCTAAAACAGCGTCTTTTCCATCAAACTTTAATTAAAAGTGTAATATGATTCCCATGTAGTGCCCGTGTCACCTGTGCCTAGTCTTCTAACGAGACTCTGTGGTTGCTGAATCTGTAGGCAGGGATGTCGGTCTTTAAGGCACAAACCAAGCAACCATGCAACATTGCACTAATAAGATCGACACCAAATGATTGCCAAGCAGGACTGACGTTTTAGGGGTTCTATTCACTGATGGAAGGTGTCACTGGGGTGGAGATTGTTACCTTCAGTTCCTTTCTTTTCATTTTCTCTTTCTCCTCATTACTCTTTTATGTGTATTCATGTCTTCCTTATGTAGTGTTCTCAGATCTCATCATTCAACAATTCGGAAGCTTAATTGAAATTAATGTATAATTTACCATGAATACTTTCGATACTTCTTTAGAAAGCAGGAGTTCGAAAAATATACATTGAATAATTATAAAAGTACATTAAGTTGTTCGTACTTCCTGTTGTGGCAGGAATGATATGTGCACTAAAATCTATATAAAACATCGGAATCAGGAAGTCAGGCACCAATGACAGACAAGGAAAGGTCGGAAAAGATAGGAGAGGGCAGAAAAGAAGATATTTATCTCTCCGACAGTGGGATATTATTTGCAGGGATGCTTTACTACAACAGCACCAGCAGGAGACAATGAGGTACGTATTTAAATGATAAAAGTACAACGTAAAATCTAGTTTCAAATTACCGGCAACTTTAACGGAAAGTCTCATGACAGGGTCTTAAGTTGAGAGAAGATTGAAGCCTCAATTAGGTGCACAAAGGGAATTTATCAAAATGGACTCTGGGCAAAAGCAGAACACATTAAATTACTTCCATTTCCGGCACTCTTGGATCAAAGCAGGCGCATTTGCATGTACATTTTAAATAGATATGTGACCATTGGATTGTGTTTTGTTTTTTGCCTCATTAAGTGTGTAGCACCTACTGTGCAAAGTTAACCTGCATTATAGGGCCAGCTGTGCAGATGAAATGACTTTTTCCAATGGCTTTCTTGTATGTCTTGCATTAGGGAGGAGATGTGGTTACATTTTCAAATGTTTAAGAGACAAATTTGAGTTATATTTCAGGCTTCCTTATTAGACAACATGTGTGATACTGAACAATTTCCTTCATCTCTCAGTGTCAAACTTCCTCAAGAGCTTTCCTACTTTCAAAACCACAAATGGAAATTGAGAGATGGTCTGTTTTTGATAGCTATATAATCAATTGTATTTCTGAAGTTATTTGAGTGTCTTTTGTGAGTCTTTCCGTCTATTCTGCTATGCTATTTTCTGATCTGCATGAACAAATACGAATTAATCTGAGAATCTGTGTTCAAGTACGTGTTGACTCCTTAACAATGTCAAAGGCCGTAAAACAGACATCACATGCATTAAATTAACTAGGTTTAAATCCTGTATTGAGGTTGGTACTCCCATTTAGGCCTTGTTGTGAGTTAGTGCTTTCCTCCTTTAGAGTTAGATGCTAAGCATTTCCGAAGTCTTAGATGTTCCTATCTTGCATGTGACTTTGCTCTCAAATGCAGCAAAAACACCCTGTTGCTAGATCACATGACATAGGTCTTCTAACATATTCTCTGCTGATGGCTGTAGATTGTTTATTCCACGTTCTCTGTGATAAAAGTCAGAACCACGGAATCGGGCCATTAACAAGAGAAAGGGCATTTAACAACTGCGTCAAACGTTGCAGAAGGAGGACTTTTTTTGCAACTCACACACATCCAAACAAAAAGTAACAAGAATGCAGAATGCGATCTGAACCTTCTCTATTAAGGGTTAATATTACCACACCTGGGATCGAGGTAGATAAATTGAGACTGGTGGGACTAATTATTTTTTCTGTGCATGTTGGCAGAGGGGTGGAGTTTACATTGTAGTAATGATGCCAAATGAGTTATCGAGGTTAAATAATTCAGCAGCACAAATTCGCTATAAAAAGGCACGTTTTAGGGAAACCAAGACTTCTTATTTTGTTTTTCACTAGAAGAGTAGTAGTAATTCGGCACACGCTTTAGGAATTGCTCAACAAATATACGCAATTTGTCAAAAACTGAAATTTTAAGAAAGTTGTGTTGCTGTTGCGCTATTTGACATCGCTTGACGACTGTTTCTTAGTGCCCCCTATGGGGTAAAACACTCACCGTGCACCAGTTTACGCACATATAAAAATTACACCCATTTGACACATTTTTGGCATTCTGCCCCCTGAACGCCTTTGTCAAAAGGCTCTCCCTAGTGTACAATTCAGATGTGATTATTTTACCCACTAATAATGCGGAGTTTCTATGGCAACTTCCAGCGGTGCGATCGTTGTCTTCTCTCTGACCTACTTCATGTCCTGAAGGCCCAAGTAGCCTTTCCACACAGAGGTTACGTCTTGGAAGGAGGCAAAACTGATTAGCTGATACTCGACAAATGGGTAAATACTTTACCATCACATCTCAAGCCTCGCCCGCAAACGGTGCTGTGTAGGGATATATCCCTTTCAGAAAGACAGGAGGCGGGTGGCCCTCTGTGCAATGTGAAGGGAATTTCAACCAAAAAGCGGCGGTGTGTGATAGCAGCTATACAGAGCACGCAAGATCTTCCTAAATATTAATAATATTTGCTTAGAGTCTATTTGACATTTTCCAAGATGGTCATAGAATTCTGCATCCTAGGCAAGCCGACTATAGTTAAAGTAAGTGGAATGGCATTCTTGCAAGCTGTAGAAAACCATGGGACTTACTTACAAGCCCCTTATGCCACCTTTGCGTAATTTTTTTGACACAGCGGTGGGGAAAGCAGTCCCCTACAGTGCGCCACATTTACAAACTGGTGCAATGGGACCTTTGCTCCAGTTTGTAAAGCCTTGCACCACATTATACCTGCGCCAGGTATAATGTTTGCAAGGTAGGCATCCCCTCATTAGAAGCCATGCAGGACCTGTGTAGTGAAATCTACAAGATTTCAATGCATTGTTCTGCGCCTTCAAAGCGTAACTTTTTTACCACCTGCTCAGAGCATGCGTTAAACTGACGCAGGGCTTCCTTGAATGGGGGCCTCCTGGCATTACTGGAGTAGTATTATGTTTTTGATGCTAGCCAGCAATTCTTCATTTTAGTGCCACAGATGCATCAGAATTTCTGACCCATCTGTGGACACTGTACACTATGGAGTATTGTATAGTAAATACAGCGCCACCATGGCATTGTTAAGGGGGCAAAGGGCAGCACAAGAAATCTGACGCCTCAATGGCGTAATCCTGTCCTCCAAAATCATAATCAGGGTCAATCTATGTCCAACCACAGTGGAGCAAAGATTGACCTCATCAGATATTTTTTGCTGTGTAGAACACCCAACTGCTTGCATTTCTGGTTCACCATGACTTTCTTCTTCCTACAACTAAATACATCATCGGCTCAACAGAAGTAGCCTTCTGCCTCAACCCAGTGAAACTAGCCTGAAATTAGAATACTTCTATATTAGAAGGTAATTTCATCTACTGGTTCTAACTACTATTCCAAAGACAACAGACCTTCACTAATCAGATTTACTTGGGTTTTTGCCCCATTACGTGTTCCAACACTTTGCTATTTTCTGAGGTTTTCTGATTTTTCTCACTAGCACTGAACAATTCTTTTCCTCATTTCATACAGTTACACCTTCTTTGGCACCTTACCACACAGTGTTTTACCATGCAGATATGTTTTTAAATTGACATAATTATGATGCCATTTTTAAAAAGGAAGACTTAAAGGTTATGGAATGTGTAAGGGCTCTGGTGTTAAGGGTTTAAAGGGGATTTGTTGGGCTTGGGGTGGGTAAGTGTATGTGCTAGTAAGTGTTCAAAGGGATTTTAGGGTTTGGGGATTGGTAAAGAGATGGGTTGGTAAAGGTTTTTTAAGGTCAAGGTAGGGTAAATGTATGGGGTAGTTATGATTTTAAGATTCAGTGATAGGTAAGGGTAGGGGATAGTAAAAGGTTTTCGGAATTGAGGGATTGATAGTGTTATGGGATAGGTTCGTGGATTGTTAAGCCTCCGGGGTAGTTAAACTTTTTTTAAGGGATCAGGGTTGAGTAGGGGCATGGAGGGGTTTTTAGGGTTTGGGTGGGTTTTAAGGGTTTTTTCAGAAGGTAATGGATGGGTAAGTGTATGGGTTGTTAAAGGGTTTTTAAGGTTCGGGGATGGGTAAGGGCATGTGTGGTATGAACTAAAATTTGTGTAAAGTAGCAGCAAAGCAGAGGCAGTTACACACTTGCATTTTAACACACATTTGAAGTGCGTACACAACCAGAGGAATGAACCACACAAGAGGAAAGTCCCACACTGACAGTTCTGGAACAATCCAGAAACCTAAACTACCAGCCACAGTTATTTTTTTTTAAAGTCAGTGGAAAAGATTAACACACTCTGCGGTGGTACGATGTGGTATGATGCTATGGTCCATGTTCAAGATGATGCCAGGGGTTGTTTTGAGCTTGTTTTGTGACTGTTCCCAGGTATTATTGCAATTATTAGACTCAAGACAATGGCCCGTTGTTAGAAATGGGGTCTTTGGTTGACAGTCAGGTTACCCCCTGTTCAAGCAAGGACCCTCACTCTAGTCAGGGTAAAAGAGAATCACCCTCAGCTAGCCCCTGCTTACCCCCTTGGTAGCTTGGCAGAGCAGTAGGCTTAACTTCAGAGTGCTAGGTGTAAAGTATTTGTACCAACACACACAGTAACTTAATGAAAACACTACAAAATGACACAACACCAATTTAAAAAAGTAGGAAATATTTATCTAAACAAAACAAGACCAAAACGACAAAAATCAGACAATACACAAGTCAAGTTATGAATTTGTAAAGATTAAACTCAAAAATAGCGCTTAGAAACAAAAAATGATTCAATGAAGTGTTTACACGGCGTTGTGACGGTGTCGTTCACAACAAGCCGACACCAGCGGTGCCGGACACGGAGTCGCGTAGATCCCCAAGTACAGTACCTTTGGTGAAGAATGAAAACAAGTCGAATCGCGAAGTCGGGGATCGTGGCATCTGTGCAAAACGTTGAATCCGCACACTTCGAGCAGCGTCAGTCATGACGTTCTGCGGCGACTTCCACGGAGTTGCAGACTTCAGCGGGGCTGCAGCGGCATCGGGCCTGCGAAGGTCGTCGCGTTCCAGCAAAGATCACGGAGTTGGTTGCAGGTGGCGTCACCAGATTCAGCAGCGGCATCGGTCCAAAGTCGTCCGAAGTCGATTTCCTTGGATTTCCACCAGCTTTCCTTTCAAGGGACCAGGGACTGGATAGGCTACCACTTATCAGAGCCTGAGTCTCTCCAGAGACTCCAGGTGCTGGCAGAGAGAAGTCTTTGCTGTCCCTGAGACTTCAAACAACAGGAGGGAAGCTCTAAATCAAGCCCTTGGAGATTTCTTCACAAGATGGAAGGCACACAAAGTCCAGTATTTGCCCTCTTACTCTGGCAGAAGCAGCAACTGCAGGATAGCTCCACAAAGCACAGTCACAGGCAGGGCAGCACTTCTCCTCAGCTCTTCAGCTCTTCTCCAGGCAGAGGTTCCTCTTGATGTCCAGAAGTGATCTAAAGTCTGTGGTTTTGGGTGCCCTTCTTATACCCAATTTCTCATTTGAAGTAGGTCTACTTCAAAGTAAAGTCTCTTTTGAATGTGAAATCCTGCCTTTCCCAGGCCAGGTCCCAGACACTCACCAGGGGGTCAGAGACTGCATTGTGTAAGGACAGGCACACCCCTTTCAGGTGTGAGTGACCACTCCTTCCCTCCCTCCCAGCACAGATGGCTCATTAGGAAATGCAGACTACACCCCAGCTCCCTTTGTGTCACTGTCTAGTGTGAGGTGCAACCAGCCCAACTGTCAAACTGACCCAGACAGGGAATCCACAAACAGGCAGAGTCACAGAAATGGTATAAGCAAGAAAATGCTCACTTTCTAAAAGTGGCATTTTCAAACGCACAATCTTAAAATCACTTTTACTAAAAGATGTATTTTTAAATTGTGAGCTCAGAGACCCCAAACTCCACATGTCCATCCGCTCCCAAAGGGAATCTACACTTTAATCATATTTAAAGGTAGCCCCCATGTTATCCTATGAGAGGGACAGGCCTTGCAACAGTGAAAAACGAATGTAGCAATACTTCACAGTCAGGACATTTAAAACACATTACTATATGTCGTACCTTAACCATACACTGCACCCTGCCCTTGGGGCTACCTAGGGCCTATCTTAGGGGAGCCTTACATGTAAGAAAAGGGACGGTTTAGACCTGGCAAGTGGGTACACTTGCCATGTCAAATTTACAGTTAAAACTGCACACACAGACACAACAGTGGCAGGTCTGAGACATGATTACAGAGCTTCTCCTGTGGGTGGCACAACCAGTGCTGCAGGCCCACTAGTAGCATTTGATTTACAGGCCCTGGCACCTCTAGTGCACTTTACTAGGGACTTACTAGTAAATCAAATATGCCAATCATGGATAAACCAATTACATACAATTTACACAGAGAGCATATGCACTTTAGCACTGGTTAGCAGTGGTAAAGTGCTCAGAGTTCAAAAGCCAACAGCAACAGGTCAGAAGAAATAGGAGGCAGGAGGCAAAAAGATTGGGGATGACCCTGTATAAGCAAAAAAGTCCAACATACCCCCCTACCAGCCTAAAGCCAGGGGAGAACAATCAATACCTTGATGTACTTCCCTGATTGGGGCGATAGAACAAGGACCCAGACCCACAACAGCAAGGGCATGTTCCAGTTCTATGCCTTCCTGACTCCAGTTGGATCCCTCTGTCCATACTCTCAGGGCCCACTAAGCTAACCCATGGGGAACCCTTCTCCATATCTGCAGATACCATCTGTGCAGCACATAACTTTACTTTTCTCACATATGTACCCCAATGGGCAGATAGCACCACCAGGGCCAACACAGTAGTGTTGCCCACTCCACCCCAGGGGTGTGACTCTCGTCCCACCCAGTGGCAACTCTGTCCACCAGGACAGCAAGCCACAGTGGCCCCGGACAACTGTCAGGGATGAGAGCCCGACCTCAGGCCTCTCCAACCACTGTGACTGCGGAGAGTGGGGGGCGGTAGCCCCAGGTGCCCGGCACCCTTTGACCACTCTCTCTTCCTCCAGGTCAGGGATGACAAACTGACCCTGGTCCTCCCCTCTGGGGCTCTGTACCCTCCCTGCAGGAGCGGCACCCCCAGAGTCCAAAATTGTCAGGGTGCTTGTAGAAGCAGTCCTGCACAATTCTTCCACCAGTACAGGGATGTAAACCTGCAACTGGTCCTCCAACCTGGAGTCTGTACCTTCAGGTTGGACTAGGGCCAGGGGTGAGGCTTCCCTCCCCCTGCCCTCCCTTCTGGGGTCCTGCACCCCCCAACAAGGAGTGGCCCCCCAGAAGACAACATGGTAGGGGCACTGTTAGCAGTATCCCCTTCCTCCTGGTCAGGGTGGACACCCTGAACCTGGCCTTCCAATCCAGGGTCTGTACCCTTAGATTGCACGGGGCCAGGGGTGAGGCTCTCTCTCCCCTGCCCCTACTCTCAGGGTTCTGCACCCCCCCTCAGGGAGAGTACCCCTTGAAATCACACCATGGGGGGCGATTGTGCAAACCGCCCACACATTCAGGTCAGGGTTTACCCCCTGCACCTGATCCTGCAGCCCAGGGTCTGTACCCACAGACTGGACCAC
The DNA here is from genome assembly GCF_031143425.1 of Pleurodeles waltl. Lineage (NCBI taxonomy): Eukaryota > Metazoa > Chordata > Amphibia > Caudata > Salamandridae > Pleurodeles > Pleurodeles waltl. The sequence goes on along the minus strand of NC_090439.1, from coordinate 295,347,806 downwards.
TGGCTGGCAACCCAGGACTTCCTGGGGAGCATACCTACCCCCCACCAGGTCAGAGTTTACCCTCTGAACCTGGTCATCCAACCCAGAGTCACCACCCTGTGGTTGAACCACTGCCTGGCGCACCAGGACTTCCTTGGGAGCACACTTATCCCCCATCAGGTCAGAGTATATCCCCTGAACCTGATCATTCAACCCAGAGTCACCACCCTGCGGTTGAACCATTGCCTGGCACACGAGGACTTCCAGGGGGGAACACTCACCCCCCTCAAGGGACACACCATCCCTAAGGGCCACACAAGAGTCTGGCTGGTGCAGATCTCCTGACCTCTGCCCATCTGACATAGTCTGGATTCCTCCCAACCCAGAAATGGTCTCACTAAGGTCATTCCTGGGGGGCCTCTGCTCTCAGAGCTGACCTCTGACCATCCAGGTTCTCCGCTGTGGTTCGAAACCCCCTCTCAAGCCTCTGTCTGTACTTCTGCACCCCCTTACTAGGAGTGGTACTGCCAGACACCAGAATTGGTGGGGCGCTGGCTACAGCCACCCCTCCAAGTTCTTCTGCACTGTGGGGTCTCCCTCAACAGATGGCCCTATGGTACAGGCTAGGATCCCCTCCTGGTGTTCCCTCATGGATCCCTCCAGGACCTGGGACCGGACCTTGGGCACCTTGGGCCTCAGCCCATTCCCATTCCCTCTCCCCTGAGACTGGACATGGGGTCCCTCACCCATCCCACTACACTGGGACCTGCCTGGGACACTACAATCCTTCCCTACCTCACCTGGTTGGGAAATACATAGACCATTCCTCTCAGAAGCACCCCCAAATGCCTCTTCAGACTCTCTGGTACTCACCCAGAGGCCTGCCTCCAGTGTAAGTTCCCTGGGGTCAGAGAACTCACACTCCACCTGGTGTTGGCATAGCTCTGGAAAATAAGGACTAGACATATGCTCTCCAGCAATTACATCACTCAGCCCCTCACATGAATTAACCAAAGTACCCTTCACCCAACCATCCAGTGACTCTGCTTTGAAAAAGCATCCCACATCACCCTCCTCAGACTGGTGAGACAGTACCTGACTGTCCCTGACACTCATCCCACACTCTTCTGGGATGCCTTCACACTCCATAACCAGGACTTCTACCTGGTGGGAACCCCTCTCCTTGTCACTCTCACCTAGAGTCAGTAGAGTGTCCCTCCCACCAGTAGGAATATGACTCCCCATGCCAGTTCCACAATCCAGCTCAGGGACCCTGTGCATCACTGGAGCTACCTCATACCCCTGAACCTCCATGCATGTAGTAACTCCCTCCTTCAAGTAGGGCAATACATCTCTGGGGATGTGCACTTCTTCAGCAGCACTGGATATAAAATTGTTGCTGCCACCATTCCAGCTGGAGTCAGCCCTCCTGACGGCCAGCTCTTCCAGTTTTAGCTCATAAGCCAAAATCATAGTTTCTATCTCGAAGTCCCTTTTACACTCGTCGAACTCCCTTTGCATCCTAAACTTTTCTGCCTCCAACCGGCCAGCCCTTTCTGCCTGTCTGTCCGACACATCTTTAGGAGTCAGACCCTTAGAGGACCTACTGCTACCCCTCCTTGAGACCCTCCCCCCAGGTGTAACAGGTACCTCTACTACACCACGGTGTAGACTCTGCACTTTCCCATCCATATCTCTGTGTACCCCCGGCTTCCTTGGCTGTCAACCAGGCCCTCAATGCCTCTTGCAGCTCCCCCTTCCTGGCGGAGCTCTTAACGGGATAGGCAAGATCTTCACAGAAATGTTTCAATTGAGCAACTGAGTACCTCTTCAGTTTCCCTAATTCAAACTCAGCTCCAGCTGTTGCATCTCCAGATTGAGACATGATGGCAACAAGTGCAAAGTTGCAACTGCAGAAAACAAGTTCCCAATAAAGTAAAAAGAATCAGTCAAGGGATCAGCAAAATCATGGAAGTAGAACAAAAAGGAGTCCTTAAGAGAGAAATGAAAGATCACTGAACAAGTTGTATGTGGTCACGTAGTGGTCTGAGATCAAACAGTAGTGTACACTTAATCACTGTATGTCAAATACAAATACAAGTCCAAATCCCAACCGCTGATCACCAAAGTTAGAAATGGGGTCTTTGGTTGACAGTCAGGTTACCCCCTGTTCAAGCAAGGACCCTCACTCTAGTCAGGGTAAAAGAGAATTGCCCTCAGCTAACCCCTGCTTACCCCCTTGGTAGCTTGGCAGAGCAGTAGGCTTAACTTCAGAGTGCTAGGTGTAAAGTATTTGTACCAACACACACAGTAACTTAATGAAAACACTACAAAATTACACAACACCAATTTAGAAAAATAGGAAATATTTATCTAAACAAAACAAGACCAAAACAACAAAAATCCAACATACACAAGTTAAGTTATGCGTTTTTAAAGATTAAACTAAAAAATAGCGCTTAGAAACAAAAAATGCTTCGATGAAGTGTTAACACGGTGTCGTGACGGAGTCGTTCCCAACAAGCCGACACCAGCGGCGCCGGACATGGAGTCACGTAGACCCCCAAGTACAGTACCTTTGGTGAAGAGTGAAAACAAGTCGATGCACGAAGTCGGGGATCGTGGCGTCTGTGCGAAACGTTGAGTCCACGCACTTCGAGCGGCGTCGCTCACAACGTGGTGCGGCGACTTCCACGGAGTCGCGGACTTCAGCGGGGCTGCAGCGGCATTGGGCCTGCGTAGGTCGTCGCGTTCCAGCAAAGATCACGGAGTCGGTTGCAGGCGGTGTCACCGGATTCAGCAGCAGCGTCGGTCCGAAGTCGTCTGAAGTCGATTACCTGGGATTTCCACCAGCTTTCCTTTCAAGGGCCCAGGGACTGGATAGGCCACCACTTGTCAGAGCAGGAGTCTCTCCAGCGACTCCAGGTGCTGGCAGAGAGAAGTCTTTGCTGTCCCTGAGACTTCGAACAACAGGAGGCAAGCTCTAAATCAAGTCCTTGGAGATTTCTTCACAAGATGGAAGGCACACAAAGTCCAGTATTTGCCCTCTTACTCTGGCAGAAGCAGCAACTGCAGGATAGCTCCACAAAGCACAGTCACAGGCAAGGCAGCACTTCTCCTCAGCTCTTCAGCTCTTCTCCAGGCAGAGGTTCCTCTTGATGTCCAGAAGTGATCTAAAGTCTGTGGTTTTGGGTGCCCTTCTTATACCCAATTTCTCCTTTGAAGTTGGCCTACTTCAAAGTAAAGTCTCTTTTGAATGTGAAATCCTGCCTTTCCCAGGCCAGGTCCCAGACACTCACCAGGGGGTCAGAGACTGCATTGTGTAAGGACAGGCACACCCCTTTCAGGTGTGAGTGACCACTCCTTCCCTCCCTCCCAGCACAGATGGCTCATTAGGAAATGCAGACTACACCCCAGCTCCCTTTGTGTCACTGTCTAGTGTGAGGTGCAACCAGCCCAACTGTCAAACTGACCCAGACAGGGAATCCACAAACAGGCACATTCACAGAAATGGTACAAGCAAGAAAATGCTCACTTTCTAAAAGTGGCGTTTTCAAAAGGACAATCTTAAAATCAATTTTACTAAAAGATGTATTTTTAAATTGTGAGCTCAGAGACCCCAAACTCCAAATGTCCATCCGCTCCCAAAGGAAATCTACACTTTAATCAGATTTAAAGGTAGCCCCCATGCTAACCTATGAGAGGGACAGGCCTTGCAACAGTGAAAACGAATTTAGCAATATTTCACTGTCAGGACATATAAAACACATTACTATGGCCCTCATTCTGACCCTGGCGGTCTTTGACCGCCAGGGCGGAGGACCGCGGGAGCACCGCCGACAAGCCGGCGGTGCTTCAATGGGGATTCCGACCGCGGCGGTAAAGCCGCGGTCGGACCGGCACCACTGGCGGGGTCCCGCCTGTGTACCGCGGCCCCATTGAATCCTCCGCGGCGGCGCAGCTTGCTGCACCGCCGCGGGGATTCTGACCCCCCCTACCGCCATCCAGATCCCGGCGGTCGGACCGCCGAGATCCGGATGGCGGTAGGGGGGGTCGCGGGGCCCCTGGGGGCCCCTGCAGTGCCCATGCCACTGGCATGGGCATTGCAGGGGCCCCCGTAAGAGGGCCCCTACATGTATTTCACTGTCTGCTGCGCAGACAGTGAAATACGCGACGGGTGCAACTGCACCCGTCGCACAGCTTCCACTCCGCCGGCTCGATTCCGAGCCGGCTTCATCGTGGAAGCGTCTTTCCCGCTGGGCTGGCTGGCGGTCTGAACGAGACCGCCCGCCAGCCCAGCGGGAAAGTCAGAATTACCGCCGCGGTCTTTCGACCGCGGAACGGTAACCTGACGGCGGGACTTTGGCGGGCGGCCTCCGCCGCCCGCCAAGGTCAGAATGAGGGCCTATATGTCCTACCTTAACCATACACTGCACCCTGCCTTTGGGGCTACCTAGGGCCTACCTTAGGGGTGCCTTACATGTAATAAAAGGGACAGTTTAGGCCTGGCAAGTGGGTACACTTGCCAAGTCGAATTTAGAGTTAAAACTGCACACACAGACACTACAGTGGCATGTATGAGACAGGATTACAGAGCTACTCATGTGGGTGGCACAACCAGTGCTGCAGGCCGACTAGTAGCATTTGATGTACAGGCCCTGGCACCTCTAGTGCACTTTACTCGGGACTTACTAGTAAATCAAATATGCCAATCATGGATAAACCAATTACATACAATTTACACAGAGAGCATATGCGCTTTAGCACTGGTTAGCAGTGGTAAAGTGCTCAGAGTTCAAAAGCCAACAGCAACAGGTTAGAAGAAATAGGAGGCAGGAGGCAAAAAGATTTGGGATGACCCTGCATAAGCAAAAAAGTCAAAAACCCGTCAATCAGCAGTGCTTTTAATGAGCAGGTACATTCCTCTACTGAATACCTACACATCTTTAACTTGAGAGGGAAAGCATCAGCATTTCTCAGCACTGCTGAACTGCATTTAATGGAAGAGTACCAACACTTCTCAGGAGTAAACAGGTATTGCGGACAGTGAGTACCTGCACTTTTATGTTTCCATTTTAAGCACTGGTCATGGGCAATCAATAGCATATACCGGATAGTTTCCTTGCAACTATGTGAGAATATAAATGTAGCAACATTAATTCTGATCAGCCAGCAAATTTCATCAATATATTTTCAGAAAGAATATATAACATTTTATTGATAATGATGACAACAATTTTGCATTGACAGCAGGCACGAATAATCAATCTGCTGTCTTTTGGTAATGCTTCCTTCAGGAGTCTGCACTGCCCTCAAATTAATTTAACTTAAAGACATCATAAACACCCATTCATGAGGCGGAAGACAAATACACCTAGGGACCACTTTTGTGGTTCCATAGTGCTGCTGGAAGAGATAGAAGGATCGATTAAGTGAGGCTGGCATACACAGATGAGTCTAGTGCCTAGGTGTGTTGGAAAACTGTGACTAAGTTGACAAGCAAGAGAATAGAAGAGTGGTGTTAATGGTGAGTAAAGGTGAAGAGATGTGGGACAGGCCGGACTGTGTGGGGTGGAATAAATAAAAGCCAATTTTAATCTGCCAATCCCACCCAGAGATTGACCCCTGGTGCTTGCACGTATCTACTTGTTGTTAGTGGAAACTTTACTAGCATATTCAGAAATGATTTGCAATTGTCTCACTTTCCTTCCAACAGGCTGCTCCGTAGGATATTCAATCCAAGACTTGTGAGCGGATTCTTAGGCTTTTTGTGGGAAAATAAATAACAAATTGTTTATAAACAATCTAGCTGTATAATGCACAATTAGGCACTTAATTTCTGTCACCTTCCATTGATTCATAGCTAATGATCTTTTACAGAAAGGCTTGTTGATGAGATTGAACCACATTTCAATGAAAGACTATTTTTGGATATTTCTGTGGCATACCTCGATTCCATTTACTGTTAAAATTGAAAAATGGGCGCAGCCTATGTCTATGTGTTAAAATACCCATTTTATAGAGCACTGTCTTCAGCAAATCCTCAACCCCCACTCCACCCCCACACACACACAAGAATGGCAAATATACTATTCTCCTGACACATAAATGGACCCGCTCTATCAGAGTGAATACATCTTATTCCATCTAATATTTATTAAAAGGGTAATAAAATAAGTATGATTGCAATACTTTGCCTACCGCCAAATACACCTTCTCTACCGAACGTGGAGCGAGATGAGAATAAATAATACTCCTGTTGATGAAAACCATGGCCTTAATGTAACTGTAAACGCTACAGCCATATTTTTTGTTCATGCTATCAGTGTCTTAAGGAAATCATGCTTATGATGCATAGATATTTTCTTTTACATATTGGCTTTCGAGGTGAGAAAGTGGTGATTAGCTTGCTCTCAGGGTACAGTGCCTATGTACTCCCTTTTTACCCCAAACCAATGTGTTTCTCATCGACAGCCCGTTTGTAAAATGGAATATATTGCGTGTCTTAATATTGTAACATTTCCTCAGTAGCACAGGGCTTTCAAAGGCGGCAAAGGTATTTCTAGAAAATACTGCGTGAAATGCAGTTTTGTCGGCAACCCTCTTGTTCATTTTTAGAACTGGTAGAATTGATGTGGAATGAAACATTCAGGTAGGCAGACTGCCGGAAAATTTTGCAAGTGCGTTCTGTTTATTGAACGTTCTAGTTGGGTTAGTTGGAGGTTTGACTACATCCAGATAAACATATTAAAAGTGACTCTTACATTTCCACCTTGTTCGGGCAGCGTATTCTATTGAGTTTGTAGGTATCTGTGAGGTAATCTAAATGTTGAAAATTCTCATGCAGTCTCTCTCTTAAATTAGAAAATCATGTGTTCAGCTGTTCATGCAAGTTTGAAGGTATGGCACAGTAGCTTTGGTGTTTATAGGTAATAGGGTGACCACCTGGCATTGAGGCAAATTCTGGACAGGACTGTAAAAAATTCAGGACAAAGGGTCAACATTCAGGACAAAAATTCAGAACAAAGGGTCAAAATTCAGGACAAAAATTCAAGAACAAACGTCAGTTTTACAGACACACACAAGAGAGGCCATGCCTCACTATGTTGTCAGTGCATTTATTCACTCTTTTTTAACATAGCACTATTTATTCACTGTGGTCTTTTTGTGATTGCCTCCTGGTATGCTACATTCAGGTGTCACATTACGTCCTTGTTCAGTAGTAAATTAATGCCCTTCAGTACTGCGGCAAGGCCATCGCCCCTGCCCAAATCTACCCAATCATTCCTGAAGAGAAAGTAACAGCAACATTTTGATTTCTGAACATTTTAAAACCCCTGGCAAACAGTTTGGGAAACATTAAGGTAATTAACCTTATGCTAGTTTAAACAAATTGAACAAAAACATCAGGATTACCCCAACCGCCCATGGACTTTCAACCTTATTTTTTTTTAAAGAGGCAGGGCAGATGGTGTGGGCGACAGTCTCACACCTAATGTCAGGATGTGAGGTTCCCACAACTTGTCTGTAGTCTCACTGCACTAGAGTGTATGCCTGGGACTCTACATTTATCTCAGAAATGGGAGCCCGGACTACCAATCAAAGATAACAAAAGAGGAGGATGAAATCGAGAGTAAATGGGAGATCCACGGCAAGTAATTCAAAGTGTTGTTGCTAAAAACTGGATAAATAAAGAAGAGAAGAACAAGGTGGGACAATTCCTAAAATCAGACAAGATGGGTCCACCAAGACCATTGGAAGGTATTGGGTACCTGGGGAGTTGTCTCTGCACACAGGAGCGAAACAGAAGGGGCACTGTCAAGTGGTTGAACAAGCAACACCCATCCACCTTGGCAAACTCTTCTGGTGCAATGGTCCACTGTTAGTGCTTTTGAAGGGTGAGCAGGGGCCAGACCCCTTGCAAGGTTGTGCAAGGCAATTGCCCGCTTTGTCCATGGCTTTATATGGTTTTGAAATTGAGCAAAAGCCAAAATAGAGATCTGGGTTATCCCTAAGTGTCAAGTACACATAGAATCTTCAAAATATTTGGTATGTAAATTACACAAACAAAATTTACAAATTTTAAAATTTTATTAGTGTTTCTTTAACATATGGCACTGTTTTTGCCTTTATATACAATTGGATTTCAGATTGAACTGGGAACCAGTTACCTTTTGATACCTAATGATTAATATCTACCATTCTTACACCTATTTCCAGGATGAAAATCTCAGCAGAGCGAACGGTCCCTCCAAGCCCAGTTTGCTTTTTGGTCTTCTCTTCTGCTTTCTGTAGAGGCCATGTGGCACTAGTGAAGATGGTGTGCTACCCCAATGATAGTATTATTTTGCAAACCTTCCCCTGGTCATCCTTCTTCAGACAGGCCACATATCTGATTTGATCACTGCGGCGCATCGGGAGCTCTTTCCACTCTAAAGCTAACTGTGACTGCGGGTGGATTAGGTCTTCTGGACTTAGAATGCTATTATTCAGCTGCACAGGTCCAATGGGTGTCTTGCTGGCTTTCTGCCCACCTCCCTGCATGAGATGGGGTTTACCATTAAAGACTTTTAAGAAAGGATTAATGCACTGCTCATTGTTTCCTACTGACCATTCTAAGGATCACCATGTGGGGTTATCATGCACGGCTTTCTCTTGCCTTGCCAGAACCTGTAAACTCACTTTCACGAAGAAACCCTATGCTCCTGCACTACCTTTGCTAAGCCTTCCCACTCGCACAGGATGGCTGTGCTCAGAGCAACTCCATCAGTGGCATGTTGCAGGTGTCTTAAAATTGGGGACTTTGTTTCTGAACAGTGAGCCACTAAATTTCCAAACCCTTGTGGCAGACTACCATCTTCACCCCGGTCAACTCCTTACTTACAACCACCTTAAATAATCATTAAATGCCCTATTTCATGTCTGCCACCTAGCACTAACCCTACAAGAGGTGTGCCAGAAGCTCTGTATCATAGGAAATGGTGGCAAACTGATAGAATGGGTGTACTGACCTATCCTGCTACATGGAAACCACACCAGGTCTTCTCGTCATCCTACCTGGGTAATTGATGTGGCCAAACCTCTGCAAGATATGGACTGGAATAAAATACTGGACTTTCCCCACAAAGTATCCCACAGCTGTCACTTTAAGTACATTCATAGCGCTTCCTTGTGAATGCATTCTGCCCGTTGCTTGCCATTGGCCTTGTGGTTTGTAACTCACAATTTGTTGCTTTCAATTTGCTGGCTGTATTTGTTTTAGACTATGCAGCTTGAATTCGTCCCTTCCCTTGCCAAAACCTTATTTACAGTATCCTGCAGAGTGCTCCCTTTCTGTAAACAGGCCTGTAAATCTTGTTCTTATCTTGTCATATTTGCTGTGCATTCAAAGAACAAAGTCAAATGTCAGGCTCTGTCTTCAGTGGGAACTTAGGGCCAGATGTAGCAAAGGTTTTTACCCATTCTGTGTCTATGGGAAAAAGTGTTCGTACATATGGCCCTTAGTGTTTACTTTCCTTTCTCTGACTTCAAAGTGAGAGGATTTATGCGACAATTTTGCTGGATACTGGGGTTAGGTAAGAGTTTTTTCTATCACATGACAACATTTAAATAAACCTCAGAATATATCAGAATTAGAAGTACAAATCAAGCACATTTTTGTTAATTCTGAACTGTGCTGGAAACAAATACCTTTACATGATTAAAACAAATCATTGCATTAGGTGATGCAATATCCACACATCATCATCTGTGCACAGTATAGTTTGATTTGAAAAACTGTATATCTGTGCAAATGTAATGGTCATTTCAATCAAAAATGTGTTGTCTGTAATGGCAGTGTGTTGGCATACCATCCATACTGCACTCCACTCTGCTCTGCACCGCTACACACCACTGCACCCTACTCTGTATCACTCTACTTTACTCCACTCCATGCCACTGCACTCTTCTCCATTCAGAACCACTCCACATTATGCCACTGCACTCTATGCTACTTCACACTATGCCTCTCTACTCTGTACCACTTTGCTCTATGCCACTGCACTTTACGCCTCTCTACACCACTGCGCTCTGCTCGTCTGCACGCCATACCACTCCAGTCTAGGCAACACCAATCTAATCCGCACAACTCCACTCTCTGCCACTCTGCAACACTGCACTGTACGCCACTGCACTCTAAGCTAATACACTCTATGCTGATGCACTTTACTCTGTAACACTCAACTCTATGCCCCTGCACTCTATATCAATACACTGTACACCACTGTAATCCACTGTGCACCTCTGCACTCTATGCAACGGCACTCTACACTACTTTACTCTATGCCATCACACTCTATGCCACTTTATGCAACTCCACTCTACCCTGTACCTCTCCACTCTAGGCCACCTCACTCTACTGTGAAATAATCTACTTTATGCCACTGCACTCTGTGCCACTGCATTCTATGCCACTGCACTCTACCCTGCACCTCTCTACTCTATGCCACTGCACTCTACTGTGAAACAATCTATTCTACTTTGTACTCTATACCACTCTGGCCACTGCACTCTAGTTCAATGCACTCTACACCACTGCAAGCTGACACTCTGCAGCACTGCACTGGCCGCATCTATACTCTACACCACTCTGCTCTGTACTACTGCACTCTGCACCATTATACTCTACTCCACTGCATTCTATGCCACTCTACTCTGCCCAATGCCACTCTATGCAACTGCACTCTACACCAGTGCAGTCTAAACAGCTGCACTGTATGCCACTGCCCTTTACTCTGCACCACTGTACTCTATGACACTGTTCTCTGTACCACTCTACACCACTGCACTGACACTCTACTCTGCAACTCTGCACTCTACACCACTCTAGTCTATGCCACTGCACTCTAGGCACTATACTCTACTCTACACCACTCTACAATACTCCACTCTGCACCACTCTACACCACTGCACTCTATGCCACATGAGTCTACTCTGCACTATATGACACTGCATCACTCTGCATTACTGCACTCTCTGTCACTCTATTGTATACCACACTACTCCACTGCACTCTATGTAAATCTACCCTGTGCCACTCTATGCCACTGCACTCTGCACCAATGCACTCTAAACAACTGCACTGTACGCCACTGCCCTCTACTCTGTACCACTGTACTCTACGCCACTGCTCTCTGTGCCACTCTACATCACTGCACTGACACTCTATTCTGCAGCGTTGCACTCTCCACCACTGTACTATACACCAATGTACTATGTACTACTGCACTCTATGCCACTCTACTCTGCATCACTCCACTCTACAGCACTTTGCTCTACTCTGCACCACTCTACACTACGCCACTGCACTCCCTGCAACATGAGTCTACTCTGCAATCTATGCCACTGCACCACTCTACACTACTGCTCTCTCTGCTACTCCATTGTATGCCACTCTACTCCACTGCACTCTGTGCCACTCTACTCTGTCCCACGCCACTCCATGCCACTGCACTCTAAACGACTGCACTCTACGCTAACGCACTCTAAACAACTGCACTGTACCCCACTGCACTGTACTTTGCACCACTGGGCTCTACACCACTGCTCCTATGCCACTCTACTCCACTCCATACAATTATGCCACTAACCTTAAGCCATGCTGAACAGCAGCTACTCTGGTGTATAACATGGCTAATGGCTAAAACACATTAGCAAAGCCAATAACTCTTTCGTAGATGAGACCTATTGGCTTTGCCAATGTTTAGTACTATGAGGTAATGAGGTACCTGAAAGAGCTGTGAAAAATACAATTACATCATAATAAAGGCTGCTACAAAATGCGCAAATACATTTCGGTTAGATTAAAAAAAAGTGCTTCTCAAATACAGATTTGAATAATATATACAGTTTATACTTAGTACTAAAAAAAATTATAACACTCCATTATAACCACACACTCCACAGCTCACCTTGGAACACCATTACAATACCTCTCTAAAAAATATCTGTGCCACCAGAAAACTTCAAGTGACTCCTTTTTAGTAAAGTCAATGAAGGTTTTGAAGCCCCTTTGTATTTGCAGATTTACCAGTTGGGCACATTTGCATGTCTTTAGGGAAGGAGACCCCCTGTCAAGAAGGTCTGATTCTTATCTGTCTGCCCCTCCCTCAGAGCACAGGAGACTCCCAGCCTTTCAGTCCAGCTGGGGAAACTGATCTGCCCGTAACTTCGCCCTGCCTCTGTTGTCCTTTAGGTGAAAGGCTAAAATAACGGACAAATGCCGTCCGTTAAGGCTTTCATCACGGACAACGGAAAGCAGGGCGAAATTACAGACAGTCCGTGAAATTTATGGACAGGTGGTCACCCTAATAGGTAATATAGCGACTTATTTGGCCGCTGTGGAATGAGGAGAACAAGGCGAATTGGAAGCGAATTAGTGAACCTTCTGAAGAGAAAATTTAAACTTTTGTTGCCTTTGACTTTCATTAGGTCAGGTCTACCAGCTTCCGCTGTCTTCAAGGCTTTTATAATGCAAGGGAAACCATGAAAAAATACATACATGGATATACATACATAGAGGGACCTTGGGTCAGTCCTCTTCAGCCATCGGCCTTTTGCAGTAATTCGCATTTTCTTCCACGGAATACAGCATGGGGTAATGGGTCAGCCCACTTGCCACTGGGCCTCATTGACAACTGGACCAACCCAATGGGCAGTGATTGGATGTTTCTGGTCTGTGGCACTTTGAGTGATGCTATTTAGCTTAAATATTTGTGCATTCATGTAGAAATGACCCTCCTCTTCTTTGCTGCTCATCTCATTCAATTTATACAGCAACTACCCTCTTCCATACCTTGAAACAAGCCTAAGGGGTAGTTTTAAGAAAAGAGGCGCTGCATCCAGTGCAGCACCACGTTTCTTGCACCCCTTAGAGCCCCCCTACCGTCCCCATGTGTGCACCATATTTAAAATACGGCTCACAATGGCGCAGGGTAGGAGACAATAGCATCAAAATCTTTGGCGTTATTACTGTTCAGGGTTAGTGCCAAAATGTTGGTGCTAACCCTGAACAGTACATAGGGGTCCATTGTAACTATTGGTGTGTGCCCTTTTAGCACCTGCTCTGAGCAGACGGTAACAATTCCAAACAAAAGGTGCACCCCTTTGCATCCATTTGTGGCATCCATAATGTGGCCCAAGGGTTTACAAAGTGGTGCAATGCATGCATTGTGCCACTTTGTAAATCTGGTGGAGCGATTTTGGCCTCGTTGGGCCACATTAGCATAAAGAAAATGTCGTTAATGTGGCACAAGGAAGCGCTAGGCCCTCTTAAATCTGGGCCTAAATGTCATGCAAACTTTCAAGTTAATGTTAGCATTTTTATTTAATGCTAAGCCTTTTATCAGAACTCGGGGCTGGTCCTCAGTGTCTCTATTTTGAAGTAAAAAGGAAGTTTAGGCTGCGCTCCTCAAAAGTTTGCAGTACTCCCCTGATGATGATGGTTATACACAACCTAATTCCACTTGTTTAGAGGCAAAAGTATAGGTGTATGAAAATAAAATGAGAATTTCTCAACAATCAGCAGTTTCCTCAATCATCCCAATGGGGTATGACCTTATTTTATTTAGTTTTGACCAATTATCTTGAATACTTATTGAAACATTATTGCCAACAAGAACTATGACAGTTTGCGCGTACCACTTCCTACCCACAAACATGAAAAAAAGAACAAAGAAAATATGCAACAATAAATATAACATTTCCTGGTATGAACTAATATCCTACAATTCGTTCCATTATAAGAAAGTGGACTAGGAGGTGTGATGGATGCTAGCATCCTGCAAGTAATAATGTCACTATTCTTGATAGGACCAGTAAAAGTTTCAGTAATTTAAACCTGAGCTCAACCCCTGGTATCAGTGGCACTGGCCAGACAGCCTTAGCATAAGAAAATTTGTACAACGTTTAGAGGTACAGGACAATTAAAGGTCAACACAACAACACATTAAAAGCCCCACTGCAATTTATAAAGATAGAGAATAATTTAATGAACACAATAACACCAAAACAACAAAAATCCAATGGGGGAGAAGAGATATGAATTTTAAAAGTGTTAAAGTAAATTAGTGTAAAAAATCATTAAATGGCAACTGTGGCCATCTGGCTTCGCTAATCTGGGACCTAGGCACAATTTAAGGCCAACCTCGATGGAGTGCGGTTTGGATACAGAAACCAGGTTCATCTCGGTTGGAAGTGTTATTTTCTGACTTAGGCCTTCATTACGAGTCTGGCGACCTACAGACCACCAGGGCCGTGGTGGCGGTCGGACCGCCACCAATGTAGCAGTCCAGCAGCAACATTATCACCATGGCGTTACCACCACAGTCGGACTGCACCAGAGTTTCCATGGCGGTTGCCCTGCCACATAAAGGTTGGCGGAGATGTGGTGCAGGTGACCTCATGGGGGCCCCTGCACTGCCCATGCACTTGGCAGGGGACCGCACTGGCGCTAACCCGAATGTGGGAGTTTGGCGGGTGGTCTTTTCCACATGGCAAAATCATAATGAGGGGCTTAGTGTTTGAAATGTAAGTCCAAATCTCCGAGTGGGGCAAGGCAGTAGGCTGTGGCTGAGAAGCCCCCCACGAGGATGGATAGAAGTCAAATAAGGTCCCAATGAAGCTGCTGACTTTTGTTGGGAATGCTTCAACTTGGAGAAATTCTAAATTCACACCCAAAGAAGGTCCCTTGTCTGTTGGATACCTTGGTGCCTTCTATTGCCAAAAAAAGGGTGTGTTCATAAGGGAGAGGTGGCGCACCAAGTATCCTGAATTATGTTAGTTAAACTCACATAACTCCAACAGTGCACTGCAGAAGGGATCACACCCTAAACCCCCTGCATTGGTTAACTAATCAACCAATGTAACATAAAACATTACTGTGGCACACGTTTGACAAATTTAGACAATTTTGTTAAACATACATTATGTACATTGATTCAACATTGACATAATCAAAGCGAGGCATTATTCAAATATTATCAACTATAGAGAAAGTCCCACCAAATAAATCTTACATCCGTCTTAAATTCACAATTTTAATTTAAAAAAATATATCCATCACATCTCCACTCATGATTCATGTGTCTCTGTATATTCCTTAACAGGTCAAAATTGTGAGTCCAAATTGATCCACAGAAAAAACAAGTTCCATATTGGCTTCCTAGTCCAGTCTTATTAGTTCATCCTTTTTGTATCAAATTTTCTAGTCCAGTCTTATTAGTTCATCCTCTTTGTTAAATTAAATTAACTGCCTTAATGAAATTCCAATTATAGATTATTCATCACTTTTTTTATAACGACCTCACAGCCAACACGTGTTTCGTCAAACAACTTCATCAGGGCTGAAGTTTGGTCGCTACCTTCAATACAAAATCTTACATATGTTAGAACCACAGAAGTAAGAAAAAAACACAACATAATCTCATAACTTTAAAGTCCATTATATTAACAATCAATGCCTTCGCCTGGTGAATATTTCTATGTTCGGACTTAGGGCCTGATTTAGAGTTTGATGGATGGGTTACTCCATCACAACCATGACGGATATCCTGTGCACCGTATTATAAGTGGTGTTGGATATAATGTACTATTAATATAGCGGACTGGATATTTGTCACGTATGTGTCAGAGTAACTCATCTGCCAAACTCTAATTCAGGCCCTTAGACTCTTTTTTGCATCCCAAATTCCTCCAACGGGACAAGGCTGCAAGCTGTAGGTAAACACAGCCCTATGATGTCCTGTGGAAATGGATTTGCTGCTGCAGAAAAGCTCCGAGCGGGAGCAACCTGAATCTTTGGCCAATTGGGAACATACCTTCATCAAATTGATTTGGATGGTTGGTCAGAGTCCTCTGGAGGTCTTTGGAGCCAAAACATTTACAAGTTCCTTGTTTTTTAGGATGTTAGGGGGAGAGCACTTTGACACAGCCAAGGGTCCCAGAACCTCAGTGACAGCACATTAAGATTCACTGAAGCAGAAGCCACCAGAAGGGTCTAGGGCATGTCCAGTTGGAAGTGGTCAGCTAGGCTCATCAGGAAAGACAGGTCCCTGTAATTGAACAGAAGGTCAGCCAACGTACCCCTGGAGTCCACTTCTTTGTCCTGGGTACAAGTGGGATCAGTCTATCAGGTCTCCTACAATGTCTCAACAGAAGGTGCAGTCTCTCATCTGTCTTCCACAAGCCCAGTAGTGTTCTGAAGGGTGTGCCCAGAGAGCAACTCCTCTTTCACTGATATTGGTGTGTGGCTGACTGGAGGTACAAAGGAGGGTCATACCCAAGGGTTCGCTACATCTGCCTATGACAGGATAGGGATTTTTAAAGTTAATTAGGTTCCTGTGTGCTGCAAGATGGTCATCCTGTTGGAGGAACAGAACACCACCCAAGGCTTTTGTCTCAACTTTAGGAGCAAGTTCACATCTCATCAAGGAGCCATTCAGCTCCTGGATGACAGTTGGAAACTCATGCAAATGGGCTTCTAGAGGCTTCTGGCATGTAAGAGGTAAATTTCTAAAAGTACCTGGCCTAAAGTATTTAGAATAGGTCCAACTTTACAAGTCCGCCTTGGCCACTGAATTAGTATTGCATAAATATTTTAAAAATCCAAAAATGAACTTTCAGCTGGTTCCTAGACAGAAATAACATTATTAAATTTTAATATTATCTCTCAGTTCATACTTATGGAACAGCTAACCCTGCTATGGTGAAAATACCTTTCAATCAAAAGGACATGATCAACACTATTCTTTTACATATTCCTAGTACTAAATACAGTCCAGTCTGCCTTACAGGCATTTAAGGTCTTTTTAGGAGTGCCTCATTAATACCTAAAAGTAGTTTTCAGGCTTGTCAAAAGAGGTGATTGTAGAAGGTCAAAATTTCATTTTTAAAACTGAAAAGACAGGCTCCAGTGGTAGGTCTGCGTTCATGTGTACATCTTGTACCATATACTAAGGACTTATGGGTAGGCTAAATGTGTCACTTAGGAGCATAGCCTGTTTCAACACATTTTAGGGGTCAGAGCACATGCACTAAGTCCTGGTTAGCAGAGACCCTCTACACACAGTCAGAAAACAGCAGCATCCGCCCACATAAATGGTGGTGATCATACAAGAACATGTATTTTCCTACATCCATCATTTAGATTTTAGATAACTGTTAAAATATGTTCCTAGTCATGTTTTATTGCATATCATTAGATTATTATATTGTATATCACTGAATGGATCACTATGCATATATCACTCCAAATATATTAAAAGTTTTAGATACATTTATATATACATATGTCCTTATGCATTACAGTTGATATTATTAGTAAAATAAGAACTGGCACAAATGTATATGTTTGTGTAATAGATATTTTTCTCACTTTAGGTTATTTTAAATTTTTTTATTTGTCCCATTTCAAATCCACATCTAATCAGTATATTACTGGTCATGTTTATTAATACTTCGAACAAAAGGAGGGGATAGGAGGATTTATGGTCCAGTGTATATCCTCCAAAGAACCTAATAATAGAATATGATACACTGTTCCAAAAGAATAGGGAGAAGGAGAAAAAGAGTCCTGATCATCAGGAGCAAGAGTCCTCACACACCATACTCGGTGTCATGCTTCATCATCGGACAGCTCCTCGTCAGACCGGCGCTGCAATGTCCCCTAAAAAGGGGGGGCTCTTTTCCGGAGATCTTTTGTTTTGCCGATGGTGCCGCGGAGCCAAGTATGGGTCCGTGGGGAAAGAAAATACAAGAGTAAAGAATAAAATTGGCTCAGGACCCTCACTAATTGATTTATTCTTTGATGTTGGGAGATGGCCAAGATTTAAAAAAAAATGGCAAGGGAGTGAAGATAGAGGTAATGCTCAGACACTCACACTAGACAATTATAAAGGAAGTCGGTAATTATCCGAAATTCCTTAATATGTGGTCGACATGTTTCGCGTCTTCTTATGGTCCCAACAGGATCCTATGACGCTTCTTCAGGACCTATTAAATAATTGGAATTCTTCAATCGAAACCAAGGTGAAAAAAAAATATATGTATATAGACTCCTGCAATCTATCGTTTACAGTCAAAACGTCGTCAGTCACTTACTAGGATGAAACAGGACTGGCTTTCACCTATAAGTCACCCATCTCCACTAGAGAAAGGGCTTCATGGGATCACGTAGGCCTGATGCCCGATACACAACCATTTTGTGTGTGTGCCGGTGTGCAGACGCAGCACCTACCCTCAGGCTCCGTTCCCGAATGATTATGTTTATTAATACTCTAAAAAAACTGATACAGTTATAACCATATATTTCCTTTTTTTAAGGAAACTCCCCATGCTTTGTCCCAAACATTACTAATGTTAGTCCTCAGTAGGGATGTGCAAAATCTGAATAATTTATTTCTCCAAAATTTTGGGGAAACTTCTGTGAAATTACCAAAACTGCAATCCACCACTAAGTGTTGGATGTGAGAGAAAAATGTGTTTTTGCTTACGATGTTAATGCGAGGATACTTTTTGCACTATAAAATAGCATGAAAAATGCAAGTACAGAAAACAACAGATACTTGTGTTCTGGTTGTTTGCATTGTTGCAGCCCCAGTAGCAGAATAAATATGCGATGTGGTGTAATGGGAAAATTTGGGGAATTTTGCTTAACAAGCGTACTTCTGAAGTTCCCAAAATTACTCAAATTACATCAGCCTGATTTATATTTCAACTGGGATTAGTCTTCACCTGTCCATTTAGAAATAATAGGTTATCAAAAGATACCTCTTTTTAACTGTTTAGTATTGACAAGGGAACTCTTCTCAAAAATGATTTCCCAAGCAATTAAAAAAACTCATGCTATAGCTCTGAAATTACGGTCAAATACGTTAGGAAATATGCTCAAATTCGAGATAAAGGAGCCTTAGTAAATTCCCCAAACTGTATTAATCCCTTTTAGTACTTACTTCTATCTCAGTATTTATTTAGATTTGTTTAATTAGCATTCATGGATCCCACAATTTTGAAAGCTATTTATGCCATTCGCATACCTGTCATAATGACAACCATAACATGCAGTGTCACCCAGAAGGGGAAGGCAGCCACAGTTGGATGATTTAAAAATAAAGAAAATTATTTAATAACTTTATTGTGACGCTTTCCTGGAGACCAAGAAAGAAGGACTCATATATTTGTTTGGAAACTACACAAAATAATATATCTAATCAGTATTTAATACGTTATCCCAACACATAGAGGGCCTCATTACGACCCTGGTGGATGTGATACTCCATCACAAATGTGACGGATATCCCACCCACCATTTAACAAGTTCCTTAGGATATAAAGGAACTTGTAATACGGTGGGCAGGATATCCGTCACTTTTGTAACGGAGTATCCCATCCGCCAAGGTCGTAATCAGGCTCAGAATCTTCCAACTCTTGTAAGTATAATTTGTAGTTTGACATTTTAACAAGACAAGGTCTTATGCACGTATACATTCACCCTTATAGTGGGTAACTTGAGAAATATTCTATGTTAGTTAAAACTTTAAGGCACAGATTAACAAACATTTTACAATCGCTTTGCATCACAAAATTGATGCAAACCTGCGCAAAATGTTTTTTTAATTTACTTTCCAGTGCAAAGCACATCTTGTGCTGGAAAATTGCCTGAAAGAAACTCATAGCAGTGCATTGTTTTGGGTCAAGGGGGCATTCCTTTGGTGGTACATGTGTGTTCCCATGCAACCACCTACTGTTCTGTTGCTAAACCCTATCTGCTAACAATAGTAGAAATGGTTTTGCACTAAAAAGATAGCAACCTCTTTTAAAAAGAGGAATGCTTTAATTTCTCCTAGCTTTACCTTCTTTGCCTGAGTGGTTTACTGTACAGCACACATCCAAAGTGGGAAACGTTTTAAAGTGTGTTTAGGCATAGTATTTTATTCTGTGAGTGCACCCTTCCATTACAAAACCTATCCTGGACTCACACAGACACCTTTGCACTATGGCGCAAAGCTGTGTGTGTGGCCCTCGCCATCACTGGGAAGAGCACTGGATAGAGCTGTATCTTTTTAGATATGGCACTTTCCTGCTTTCTTCCTCTCACATAATACAGTGCAGCAACATTGGGTGCTGCACTGCATTGTGGGAAAGTTTGGTTAATATGTGCCTAAGTGTTATATATCCCATTGAAGGCTTAAAAACAGTAAAGTTTGGTATACGTGCTGATCAGTACAACGAAAGAGCATGTCCCTCGATTTCTATTTGTTTATGTTAAACTTTGGTGAAAATAGGATCCTAAAACCCATTTGCCTATGGTCATCTGTAAGAGGGCTTTATTCTGGTGCTGCTTCTCCTCACAATATGTTAACATGGCTTAAGAAAGGTTTAGTGTTTCATTCACTTACTGAGGTTCATTACATGGCATCATAGTACCCAGCTGTCCCATATTTCTAATTTCGATTTAGTATGCTGATATTACATTTTCAAGTTTATTACCAAGAGAACAGAGTAAGGTGTATATTCTCAAATTACAAGCATTAAAGGGGTAAGTAGTCCCCAAATTCATAAATATAAATACTCATAAAATCAGAGCACACTCAAAAGTATCCAGCTTAGATCATTGATGGTCACTTCCAAAGTGTCCTCTCTGCATTATTCATTAACGTACTTATTACGCCTGAGAGCAACATGTTATTTTGCCATACATTTTACTATTACAGATGTTCAATGAGTGAATAGGATAGGTTCATCATCATCTTGTGATAATTCCATACTTTCCAATAAAGAAATCAGTTATGACATCCATTTAACAGTTATCTATTGGATGAAATTAAATGCGTTCCTAGGATGAAACATCACGTGCATTGTTACAAATCTTGTGTCCTCTTTTTTCTTATTTGTGTATGTATGGTTTTAGCATTGAGGAAGGGTATAACATAAAAACACAACACATTTGCTGTATTTTTTAAAATATTCAAGAAAATGTATTTAAACTAAATAAAATAAGGATATCCTTCACTGGACAGCAGGCAGATAATACATCTTTCCTTTAGTGGAACGCAGATTTATTTATACGGCCTTTTTACTTTGTTTCTCCGTTGTCCTTGGGACAAGGCCTTCTTCCTTAGCAGTGAAGCAGAGACAGCATCAGAAGCTTCATGTCCAGCCTCACTCTTTGAGATCAATGGTCCATCCATGTGTCTGTGCTGTCATCTGTATTTGTGATACCCAAATCTATACACCTTATTATTGCCTCCGGACAGAGTCAAGCAAAGGCAGAACACATTTATAATTGAGTAGGAATTTGCACGGCCCTTCTCCTACACAGACGCCAATGCGAAGACACATGTATATGAATGTTTTATGTAGCAATGTCACCCTTCTTCAGCACTCACATTTTAATATATCACTGACATTGATGAGTTCTTGCGACAGATGATTTGAAATCGGGTTCCAGTTTGAATGCTGATGTGCAGTGTAATAAAACTGGCTCCATGAACTGATGTCTAGGACTCAGTCAAATGGAAGACCATTGAGACCAGAAGCACTGCAAGTGATTTCTCCCTACTCAGAAGAACACATCCTCTCCGAGGACAACTACAAACCCATATCCAATGGCACTGTTATCAGTATCAGCACCATTACCACACCGGTTCACAAGGCAGGACTGTGGAACCAAAGCAGCTCTGGAAAAAATGTGTAAACAATCCCCACTCCTTCGTATTGTTGCACAACCCTCTCTTGCCACCCATCCATTAACTATCGCCTTCTCTTGTCACCTCCCTCCCTGCTTGCTTTTCTTCGACTCAAGACACCAGGACAATAGAACTGAGCACAATAGAATAAGTACCAGAAGAAATACAAGTCTCAACTAAAGAGAAAAAAAAAATCACCAGAGTAACCCTGGACCAGTGGGTACCTAGCCCAGGAACAATACACCTTAAACGAGAAAGAGAAGACAGGCAAACACTGCTCTGTCGATTTTCTGATATGCGCCCACTTAGATTGTTTGGCAAATCACAAGATATGTCTCTAGTGCAAAGACGAAACTGGCATGGTTATCACGGTCCGATGCAAGGCGGCAAAACCAAAGCACTCCTTGCAAAAAACTCAAAACTGATCACTCACTACACAATTTTCACTCATTTGGGTTAGGTTGTATTGTTAGAAGATGGATCCTTCATGAATCACCAACGTGGGGAGAACTCTGACCGTACTAATTAAATTCCCAAACTTACTCAGGATAGAGAGCGCCTGAATGCCCAAATGCTGCACAGAAACCTGTCAAAATACACAAGTGTTGAATCACAATATAGGTGAGTGCAGTCTGAGGAAGCTGGTTGTGTTGTTCACTGTTACCTGCCTAGCACGGTATTTTGTATTAACTTTCCTTGACCAGCCTGCTACCATTGGCAGCTGAACTTCATCCAAGTAGGCCAGTCACCAATCCTGAGCACCAAGATGTGTGGGCCTTTTTCTGTTAGGATTTCTTGTAGATTTGATGTAACTATCCATTCAAGAACTGTGTCCTCGCTTCTTATAACCACAGATGCAGTGTGTGTATGCAGGCGCATAGAAATCAGTGGTGGGCACTGCATGAGTGTGCAATGTTACTTGCAGATGGTTTGAATTCGCATTATTGCAGTGAGGTTGAAACAGTGGAGTAAATCCTCATGTGATAGAGCAATGGCCTGGCAGTGGGACAAACCACGCCCCCAAGCCAGACTATTTTGCTCAGAGTAAATGTCAACTTTGCACATTCATGAGTTAGAAACATTTACACAAACTTCCATTTACAAAGGTTTCTTTTGTGAATCACCTTAATTATAGTTCGAAAACGACAGAGGTACGGTAACGTAGGTGGAAATCGGCTGTCAGGCATTAATAATACACTGTCAAGAACTTGTCACGGCTTCCTAGAACAGTGGCAGATGCACTTTTAAAACTACTTAGTACTTTCCCAATGCACTTCATTGCCTCTTACCATACGGCAATACTGTAAACAACGTCAACTTATTTGTCATTCTATTTTAGTTCGAATATCTTTGCAGCCCAAATGCCATTTTAAAAGAGCAATCCAATTTTCAAAAAATGACAATTTTACCATCTTGTGATACTTGACATGCACGGTGTTGATATAAACAGTCGCAGACACATTTTATTAGGTCTGGCGTTAGCCAAGACTTCTTGATTCTATAAACATTACAGCCATAATATCCCTTTAAGGCATTTCAGAAAAGCAATTTTCACCCATTGGTTGTTTGTTGTGTCACATTTTTCTTCTGCTCATCACAACGTTCAGCATAGGGCACTGGGTGAGCCCACTTCGGCCACTGGATAACTTCAGTGTGAGTGGTAACATTCTGCTCTTTCACAAAGAGCACGTCCAGACAACGTTGTTGCCTTCACTACTGAGAATGCTCTAGCAAAGTGTGCTTGATGAGGCCAAAAAAATATGTTTATTTTTTTATTGGTGAGGCCCCGGCAGTTTTACAAAAACATGACAAAGCAAAACAAACACTGACAAAACCAAAAAACTGGCAACCAATATCAGAACTATTGGCTTTGTCAATGACTGTGTAAAAATAATCCTTTTGATATTTGATCAACCCCTTTGCAATACATGTGACATTCACAGCACCGGCAGTGCTTAATTTAAACCTGTGGTTTCCGGTGGTCAGCACCAGAACTTCTGACAGGCTGGCACACGGTGGCATTGTCTGAATAATATTGTTATGAGCACAATAACCGTTGCTTAATAATTCCATATAAATTATAATGACTAAAATATGCTTCCCCGTGCTATAAGAATAGCCTAGGTGGCAGGTAATAATCCTTTTTAATGTATTTTAAAAGTCTTAACTGTCAAACTTGTAGAAGTATGGCGGTTGGTGGTGCAAGCTTCAGGCCCTGGCACTTATGTTTTTTTACAAATTAAGCACTGATCAACAGGAAAGGGTATATTGCGTCCCACAGTGGGGAATACAGTTCAAAACCTCGACTATCAAATTCTTTTAGACCCTGGCGCCAAAATCGGCTGTAAAACTCTGCTGTGAAATTAACAATCGTGCAGTATTCCCCATAAGTTTTTGCTCTTGATTTAAAGTCTGAGGGCGAAGAAA
This sequence comes from Pleurodeles waltl, assembly GCF_031143425.1. Taxonomy (NCBI): domain Eukaryota; kingdom Metazoa; phylum Chordata; class Amphibia; order Caudata; family Salamandridae; genus Pleurodeles; species Pleurodeles waltl. Next base: position 295,323,674 of record NC_090439.1, on the reverse strand, counting down.
TGGTAATTAATGCGTCAATTGCTTTTGCGTTCCTCTTGCACTTGTCCAAAAAACATTTTCCAATTTTATACACGCAGTTACTATCACCTTAAAGGTGGACAATGCAAGGGCAAAACTCAAGCGAAAACTTTTTGGGATCAGAAATAGTGCTAAATTTAGTCATATCCCTTTTGCTTCTACTGCTGGTACCATGGTATACATGAGAATTAGTGCTTTAATATAATTGTGAAGTAAACAGCATCATTATTCTCTACCTTACAGAAACGCTGATGGTATAGTATTGTATTGATATTTGTATGGCACTTTCCATACCCCTTATGAAGCGGAAAGCATATTATATGTGGACCGATTGCATTGTTTATATAGTATTTCATTGCCCTGGCGAGTAAATATATTTCATCTGGTAAACATGAGGCTGGTAACTTTTCCGGAGTGGGACACTGCATGGAGTTGCATTTTTCACAAACTGTAGAGAGGTAACATAATTGAAAATATGTGGCTCCTGATCCCCACATGATTAGATGAAATGACACCATATTCTCTGTGACACTGAAAACGGGCCACAGAGTGTTTTTGACAATACTCAACTAAACTCCAAGACTGCATCTTGGTCATAAACCGCTGATAAGTATGAGATAGCTTTTATTATGGCCTTAATTTAAACTATGGCAGGGGGCCTGCTGTCTGTCAGGGTGTGGAGGTCATTTCCTCCTCCACCGTGGCTGGACTAGTATCAGTCATATTTAGAGATCTCCGCTGACTCTGTGGCGAAACCTGCATTTTCAGAAACCTGGGGGCATATTTATACTCTGTTTGCGCCGGATTTGCGTCGTTTTTTTTTACGCAAATCCGACGCAAAACTAACTCCATATTTATACTTTGGCGTTAGACCCGTCTAGCGCCAAAGATCTTGGAGTTTGCGTCATTTTTTAGCGTGGACACCTTCCTTGCGTTAATGATATGCAAGGTAGGCGTTCCCTTCTAAAAAATGACTCCGAGGCATGTGCGCCGTATTTACACTCCCGGGCAAAAATTACACCCGGGAGTGGGCGGGTCAAAAAAAATGACGTCCAGCCGCTTTAGCGTCATTTTTTAACGCCTGGTCAGGGCAGGCGTTAAGGGACTTGTGGGCTCGGAAGGAGCCCAGAGGTGCCCTCCCATGCCCCCAGGGACACCCCCTGCCACCCTTGCCCACCCCAGGAGGACGCCCAAGGATGGAGGGACCCATCCCAGGGAACTTGAGGTAAGTTCAGGTAAGTATTTTTTTTTTTTTTTGGGTGGCATAGGGGGGCCTGATTTGTGGCCCCCTACATGCCACTATGCCCAATGACCATGCACAGGGGACAGAAGTCCCCTGGGCATGGCCATTGGGCAAGGGGGCATGACTCCTGTCTTTGCTAAGACAGGAGTCATTTAAATGGGGGTTGGGAGTAAAAGAAAATGGCGCAAATCGGGTTGAGGCGAAAATTTTGCCTCAGCCTGACTTGCCCCATTTTTTGACGCCCAAGCTCCATTTTACCCTACGCCGGCGCTGCCTGGTGTAAGTCTTTTTTTTTTACGCACACCAGGCAGCTCCGCCGGCTAACGTCATTCCATAAATAAGGCGCCCGCATGGTGCTTTGGAATGGCGTTAGCCTGCGTTAAATTTTTTGACGCACAACTGCGTTGGCGCAGTTGGGCGCCAAAAAGTATAAATACGGCCCCTGAAATTTTGGTGACTGACTGCCATATTTAAACTAGTAAAAGCTCAAGGTCTACATATCTAAACTTGCTTAAAAGATTACAGATATTGCAAAGCAGCCTACATGGGATCAAGCATTGAGAAAGGCATTACAACTGCTACCATCAGTGGTGGCCCTGGTGTATATTATCCCTATGAAGTCACAAAGGGATATCAGCAGTTACCATTCTTTGATAAGAGAAATACGAACATGGGTTTTAGATGTTCTTTTGTAAGTAGCTGCAATACTAATTTGGTGATCATGTGATAAATACAATTAGAGTTATCAACATCAGATCACTGAATTATCATAAATAAATATCAACATCAATCTTACATCATGGAGCGTAGGGTTGCTTCCTACAGCTTTAAGGTAATTAGATTTGCATCACTTCTTCAAACATCCAGTAGCTTCTTATTGACAATTTACATTAACACATTTGACACCAGTTTCAACACTATTGATTAACTCTGTTCTTGTGTTTTGTGACTCCTTATGTTTCCATCGGACTTCAGAAGTGCTGCTGCATTCCCCTTGTGTAGATGAATAGAACAACCTTCCTGGTCACTGCATCATGGATTGTGTAGGGCTTTGAGCACAGTGTCCACACCACTTTACAAACCTTTCTTTGTGGATGAACAACAGTCAGTGATTCCACACCCTCCTTTAAATCCCAATTTTCTTTAATTATGCAGAAGAGAATATGGTGTTCTCTTGCTGAACCCTGCAATTAACCACTTTCTAGGCTTGTCTGCCCTCTTCTGGATGTATAGATTTAATTTTCATCTTTTACCCATACGATAATCTGGTGATGTTACTCCGGAAGCAGGGCTCCTGTGCACCCATGAAAAAGGAAAGGAACATGTTTGGGAGGAACAGCTGCCCAAGTCTATTTTTTATCTAGCTTTACATTGCTGCCAGTTTTGTGACCCTCTCCCTTAGTGGAAACTTTGATGAGCAAGAAAAATTGAAGACATGCGTAGCAGTGATTAAAGATGGTGCATGTGTGTCAGGAATGGTGAGCTAATTGATTCTGAATTCTTGCTTAAGGCTGCTGGAAGAATGAATTTGTACTGTGTGGGTCTGGTTTGATAGTATTGGAGAACCTCATGCAAGCTACATTATGGAGTCATTTAAACTGCTCCAATGTTTGCAATTTCCATTCTATCAAAACCGAATTAATTCCTCAGCCATTTATTTAGGTAACAGTCTTTAATGTTCCTTTCCTGGCTGTGCGCATACTTGCACAGACATGAAAGGGTAGAGTATGTCTACATATTATGTAGATATAAGTGCATGACTTTTATTTATGTGACATTGTTTTATAACACAGCATAAAGAAAATGGTGTCCGTGTGCTATACTTTGCAGATAACCAAACAGTTGAGCTAGATTTCTCTTACACCAAAGAGGGCGCTATGATAAGTACTAAGATGATGAAGGAACTCTGGAAGAGGTACATTTATGATGAAATCTTATTGAAGAATGTGAGGAGTGTAAAACAGAAGTAAAGAGCATGGGGCAGGGAAGAGATCAACTAATGAGGTGAGAAAAAGCAGGAGTCAGACAGAAGGAAGAAATTGAATCTGGAGGACGCTAGCAGACTATGGATAAGAAAGAAATGCTAGAGAGAATTGAGCGGAAACAAGAAGATGGAGAAAAAGTAATTGAAAGTCGGTGAGAACAGAGCCATTGAGTGGATAATCAGAGAATACATCACAGAAAGATGGACAAAGTGTGGAAGAGGAGCTGATTCTAAGAAATGGAAGGTGATATTTAGCTCCTTGAGAAACGTTTATGCTATTTAGTTGAGTGAGGAATGAGAGAAAGATTTGGAATCAACAGTAATGAACACAATGATATGTGCAACAACGAATGTGATTGATATGGAGGAATGTGTTGAAAATGAAGGAGACTTAAGTATCCATAGGGAGCTGAAGCATTTTATTACTTTTCTGGAATGAATGCAAGTCCCTAATTCCAAAGGGTTGAGCCAGCGTCAGAGAAAGACAGTTTAGCATCCCAATGGCATGGATGATCTCCAACATTGTTTTTAGGTTTATACAAGGTACCAGAAGGTGAACTTCCACCTTCACTAAAATTGCAGAGCAGGAATGTGGGAGGAGTGGATGCCTAAATATTGGCCGACCAATCAGAGCAGAGAGGGATTGCTCATCCTCTTTAACTGATCCAAGCACAGTAATTCACTTGATTGTCAGTCTCCTACTGGAGTGTGGGGGTTGGCCGATTTCAGTATCGTGCTGAAGTGCAAGTCTACAACATGCAATAATACCATATCTGTAGCCATTGAAATAAGCAGTTTTTGTTCACTTACCAGAACGATCTACACAACCCTTAATGTAAGATGCCTTATGGTCAGTGAACTCACAGGTCTGGCTTCAACATTAGAGGGATTTTGTTTCTGGCCACACTTTAACCCAAGTTTGATGGGACTTTCTTTTTGTGACCAAGGAAGACGCAACGGCTGCAAGTCTAGCGTTCACAGTTATGGCTCTATGTAAGAATAGTCACTATTTTTAGTCAATGTTCACTCAATAGCTGTTTTTCCCACACGTTTCTTTAAATATTGTGTTTATTGCTAATAAACTCTATTTCATCCCTGTATACTTTCTCTGGGTAGATGCCCTGTTTCTTTTGGGGTAATTATGGGAATACTTCCAACATGAATGACTTAAGGTTGGTGCGTATTTGGTTTGATTTTGCATACTTTCCACCTGAAAAGTCGACTGTGAAATTGGCCCTCTTGGAGTTGCCAGCGTAGGTCCAGCCTGAAGATAACTACAAATGCTATGCCTTGTGGAGGACTAATTCATTGAGTTGGTCCCTTTCCACAGTGCCCATACTCACTGACAAGTTGGTAGTAATTATTACGAAAATTGTTTTAAAGGTTCTCCTGCTATCTGTAGCACATTGTCCCAAACATAGTTGGAACAAATCAATCCCTGCTTTCTATAATATGTTGCTTTGGCCATTTTCTTGTGTTTCTGCCTTGAGATCTAGAAGGTTTTAGTGTTGAAAGGATTCAGTTTCACCACTACTGTCGTATTAACAAGCAAATACATCAAGGCATAACAAAAACTGACACAATATCTTAAACAACAAGAGTAGGCACCGATCTGTAAACCCTGACAAGTTGTAAAGCTTGCAGAAAACGCAGGAGTAAAAAAGAAATGCTAATTTCAGGCTGCATCATTTTCCACCCAAAAACAAATTGTATGCATAGTGTGTTAATAATAATGTTAATAATGTAATTTCAGAAGTAATTGAAGATGTTAATGCTGTCATTGAACATCTTATGGGTGATGTAACATGTGAGGGTAGAAACAGTGCATGGCGATCGCGAGAGGGATAGCCTGGGTATAAGAATTTTAAAAAATGTTCCTTGCTACGATCCCATGGGAGACCTGGTTAAAAATAAAAACACAAAATGGCAGCTGCAATGTTTTTTAAAAGACATTACCCCCAAGATGGGCCAGGGTCAAACCACAATAATTTTTGTTAACCATGCAGAGGGTTCATGAATGGGCCCAGCCCTGTTTGTATCATTAGGGGAGGGGGAAATGCAGTCCCTCTTCATGTGTCGCAATTTGGCACTGGGGATCCCAGTCCACGGGGCCTGATCTAAGCAGCGTCCCAGGGACCTCATCCCCCAGGACCCTACTGTCTTCTGCCCAGGAGAGTCCTGGCATACCTCTCATGGACCTCAATATTCAAAAAAGGGGTGAGTGCCTTAGGTGTGCACTGCAGGGCCCAAAAAAGATTAAAATATAACAAATAAAATAAAAATAAAACTAATAATAAATGAGTGGCACAACTCCTTAGAAAGAGCGCTCTATATGACCCTGCAAGGGCTTTTTATATCTATATGTTTGGAGCCTTGTGGTGTCCTCAGAGACTAATCTTTTGTCCAAATATTGTGGAGGGCTGCAGGGAGTGCAACAGCCCCCGTAACTTAATAAATATTCAGTAAGTTATTTTTGGCCATTAAATCTATAACCGCAGGAGAGTTAACCATATTTTTTTAAAGCACTCCGAGCTGGAGCTGCATGCTGTACAGCAGGAGTGCAAGGTCCTCTTCCGGTGGGTTCTATGGCTGCACTTCATAGCTTAAAAAAAGTTGAAGGAAAGACTCAAAGAAGTTCATTTTTTATAAGTCTTTATTTAAAAAATCACAATCACTTTTATTAAACATTGCAATGCGTGAACTTATAAAATGTACATCTAATTCTAATTATTGGTGACTTTATGACAACGATAATAAGTCTGCTTTATATATCCTAATATGCCATTTCCTTCATAAAACAAATAGGCCTATTTAAAAAAAATATTTTAGTGAACTAAACTTTGACTAAATCAGTAGATCTGCCTTACTTAAAACAATACCCTTTATATTGTATCATCACATAATCAGCTTTGAGTACCCTCAGAAAGTTGTATGCCAGTCCCTGGATCCAAGTCCATGTAGTGCCTGACACCACACAGAGACAAAGGCTGTAAGTAGAGGGGGATTAGCTGTCTATGGGGAGGCTAGGTGCGGGGCCGGGTTGCAGGACCTGCCATCCACTGCTTCTGACCTCACATATTACATCACTTATCATATGTTCGGTGATATCATTGATAAAATCACTGCAACATATGAAATGTCATCTTTGGTGACAACGCTCTGCATGGCAGGGGCACGAGTTATAGTTACTTTAGCCTACGAAGTTATAGTCACTTGAGATAACTATAATATATAAATATATATGTATATATATATAAACTTATTCGCTTGAAAAACCAAAGGTTACAGTGGCATTATAGTTATTTTAAACACACAAAACCATAGAAATTCATCTGTGATAGAGTAACCTCAAGTAACTATAACTCGTGCCCTTGTGTACCCGCCATGCACAGTTTTCTCATCAAAAGTTTGACTGCAAATATTACATTGATATTATCAATGATGTTACCAAAGATGTCATGAGTACCGCAATTTGTGGGGTAATTAGCAGTGCATAGCGCGGATTCAAATTATAGTTACCTTAGGGCACAAATGAATTTCTATGTTATTTAAATTCTATTTCCTAACTATAATGTCCCTGTAACCTTTGGTTATTTCAGTGAATTTCCCTATGGTTCTTTTAACATAAAGTAATTTTCATTATTATACGTTAATCCAAACACTGACATGCACAAGCTTTGGCCATGCACTGCGGCGGTTGGCCGCAGGGCCTGGCCTATGGCCGGGCTCTGCAGCCTGCCCTTATAAAAACCCAACCCCATGCTGCACATGGCCTATGCAAGGCACAGTGGCCATCCCCTATAACTACCCAAAGAGGGTTGGCCACAGGGCCTAGCCTGTGGCCAGATGCAGCGGCCAACCATACAAACCCCACACTGCACATGGTCTTTGGCAGTGCCCTGCAGGAGTTGGGCATGGCCTGCCTCTCTGGCTGTGAAAATAGGTGTCACAGGATGTATTTGGGTGTGAGATTGGCTGTGGGAACTGCTTTAAATAGCAGTTCCCTGCATGTGGGAGCAATGTTTTCATCTGTTTCCCTGCATTAAAGGAAATCCATATTTGTATATCTAAGCCAGTGGTTCTTCTGTGACGACTTCGCAAAGAATAATGAGCTCGTGCAGTGAAATGTAGAGCTCTGATTGGCTGCCAACATTTCAACGAGGACGTGTAGCCAGCCATCTTGTGACTCTGCTTCAGCCGAGTCCAGCAATATTACTAAAATAAAAGAAAAGGGGGCAGGGTAGGAATACTCTGACCCCCAAGCCTTGTTCTTGGGGTACCATAGGGACCTCAGCAGGGCAAAAAGGCATTTTAAAAGAATCCTGCAAATTCTCAAAATTTGCTGCAAATAAAATTAAAAACAAAACAAGTGCTTGTTTATTTGTACCTCTCGGGTGGGTCAGGACCTGAGGGCATGTGGGGTTTAATAAAAGAATTGAGGGGGTGCATGAGCTCCCCCCCCTTACAAGGATCTTCCTGTGCTAAATATAAAATGTTATGGAGTGGGCACATTGACCCCCTGAGCCTCAGAGACCACCACCTCTCCTGGGCTACAAATAAAATGCGTAGGGAAGGCTGCATGAACCCCACCAAGCCCCAGGGACCACAACCTCACTGGGGCGATAAATAAATTGAACAAGGGGTCATGCAGAGCCCCTGAGCCAGGAGACTACCACCTACCTGGGTCTAAATTAAATATAGAGCATGGGCACATGGACCCACTTGTGCCCAAGGGACCACCACCTCCCCAGGGCTTTCTTTTTTTTAAAAAAAGGAGGGAGGGCCACAAGGCCCCTCTACCGGGCCGTTCTTGCTCCCAGGGACCACCATCTCCCTGGGGCAGCCTGTGGAAATAGAAGGACGGGGGCCTCACAGCCCCAGTTTTGGAGCCATACATGCCCCTGTGGATCATCATCCCAGGAGAAAGCTGACATCCCCCACTAAGCAAAAGCGAACACTCCGGATCCAGCGGGTGGTAGCTGTCAAAGTACTCCCACCTGCTCGAAGCAGAGGTTTCATCTCTTTCCCTGTCTGCAGACATACAGACAGGGAAAGAGATGAAACAATTGCTCTTGCACACAGGGAACTGCATGTTTAGTAGCCCCTCTATGCACAAGCAATGCCTGCTCCCGCAGGAGGCAGGGAGCCAGCTGGGACCGCAGGGCCTTGAGACTCCCCCACAGTCCCCATTGTGCACACTAGGTGCCCAGGACACCCAGGTGATATGGCTGGGCCCTGGGAGATTGGGTCCCTGGGGCCACAATTGGCCTGGGAGGAGGCCCTGGAGCCCCCTACCCCATTTGTTTATGGCCAAGTCCCTGGGGAGATAAGGCCATGTGCCCCCCTCCCCTATTTAGTGAAGGCCAGTCCCTGGGGGATGGTGGTCCATGGGGCTGAGATTGGCCTGAGGAGGGTAAGTCATTAAGTTCTGGCTGGGGCACGGGAGATAGGGTCCGAGGGCCTGTTGTAGCCATAATCGTAATTTTTCAGAAAATAATCCTCAACAGGAGGCACTTGCAGATATAAACATAGCATGTGCCTCCGTTGAAGGTCCACTTCTGTAAAGGACAAATAATCTTTACTCCTGGTCTCGGGCCAGGCAAAGCAAGTGTGCTTTCTCAGTGATTACATTTTGAAAAATGATCTAAAAACCTTCTTGGAGGTGACTGCATTGTTGATCTCTTGGAGCGCAATCTGTTTGTGACTGTGACCAGTGGGTTCTTTGTTGTCCTGTCCTAGTGAGAGCAGACTCTACGGTTCTCCCTTTAAATTACTAGGGGAATCCAAATGTGTAAATTACTTGGATGCTTCCCTGTTTAGCACAGCCCACCCTAGCAGTATCTAAAGGTCTTCCTGCCTTTTGCCAGGATGATGGAAATCTTCACAAGTGGCCTCCTCAGTGAGGAGTTCTTGATGCAGAGGAATTTGAGGCCATCTCCACCAAACACAGAAGCACTTACTTTATATAGTGAAGAGGAAGAACCTTTGTTTCGTGGAGATTTATGTCTTTGTAGTCTTGTTGTCTTCTCCTTAGGAGGATTTTTGTTAACACATATGTCTGGACCAAGATGCACCAGGAACACAAACAAGCCAAAACACACACAAGGTCACTGATGACATTTCCTTGTGCTCCATTATAAAGCGATAGTGTAGAATACGTACTGGATATTTACCTAAGGAGGCAGAAAGAACTCCACTTGAGTAGATCTAGTCAGACCCTCTCACACCCACTGACAGACCAACTCAGACACTCTCACACCCACTCACAGACCTACTGAGACACATATGCACTAACTCACACACTGTAAATGGTTAGTTGTGGCAGTTAGGAAATACATTGTCTTAAAAACTTAGAAATTCACTTAAAAAAACCATAGATTACATCTACACTAAAGTTAGGAAACAATATTTAAAAAACCTTACAGGTTCAATGAAAAAGACAAAGGTTACAGTGACATTACATTTAGGAAATAGAATTAAAAACCTCATAAATTCACTGAAGAAACCAAAGGCTACAGGGACACTATGGTTAGGCTAGCATTTCACTCATACAAAATGAGTGAAATGCAGCTGTTATAGTTACCTGAGCTATCTATACATTACTCCCTCACAATTAACCGCTTATGACCTCACATATTACATCACTCATGACATGGTCCGTAACATTGCGGATGACATCACTGATAACATCTCTAATGACGTAACTGATGACAGCACTGGTTATATCATCCACAGATGCACTCACACACTCACTCACACCCCTCTACAACCTGTCATATACCTACTCATGCACTCAAAGAACCACTCACATACCCATTCACAGACACATGCAAGTACTCACTCATCCATAGAGCCACTCACACACTCACTCACTCATACAGGTGCTCACACAACCCCTCACTCACCCATACAGCTACTCATACAATGAGTCACTTACCGATACAGCCACTCACAGAGCCACACCCTCACCCAGCTACTTACACACTCACTTACTCACCTATACACCACTCTCACACCCACTCACTCACTCATTCTACCTCTCAACACAGCCACTCACTTACCCATACAAGAATTAACACACTCACTCAAACACCACACAACTACTTACATATCCATTCACACATCCATACAAGCACTCAGACATCCGCTCACTCACCCCTACATCCATTCACAAAGACACCTACTCTACAATACAGCTGCCATTCATATACCAATTCACTTAACCAAACAGCCACTCACTCACCCATACAGCCACTTACACAGACAGTCATTTATTCTTACAGCCATCCACACACCCACTCACTCCTACATTCACTTACACACCCACTTACCCACCCATACAAACACTCTCACAGCCACTCACTCACCCATACAGCCACTGACACACCCACTCACTCACCAATCTAGTCACTCACACGGCCACTCACTCACCCAAACAGCTACTGGCATATCTACTTATACACCCATACAGGCACCCACACAACTATACAGGCACTCATACTCTCGCTCACACATTGATGTACACAGTCACACAGCCGCTCACATAATATATGTTAGAAATAGTTTCACTCATTAGTAGTACAGAAAGTATACTATTTTTACCCTTGTAGTACCTTGGTATATATGCTTAACACTCATAAACTTTTAGAAAACACTCACCGGATTTCATATGTGATGTCATCAGTGATTTCATTTGAGATGTCATCAGTCATGTCACTGACTGTGTCATGAGTAATGTAATATGTGAGGTCGTAAGCAGTAGTACATTACCGTGGCGTAAGTTATAGTTAGCTCATGTAACTATAACTGCTGAATTTCAGTTGAAGTGTGAGCCTAACTATAATGTCCCTGTAACATTTTTTCAGTGAATATATATATATATATATATTTCAAGACAATATGGCGGGTGATATTCTGGACCTTGCTATTGTATTAGAACACAGCCCAGAAAGTATATGTGTGATTGCTGGCAAAATCACTTCAGTGGCAAGGCAACACCGACACAAACTAAGCCCTGAACATCAGGTTTCACTCAGAATACTAACTCTTAGCCCCGACATTGAGAGGATCTCCGGTAGCATTTACTGGAGGGAGCGGAATTACCAGCTGCTGGTCCGTGGTGCTTGTAGCAAGGCTGGACATGCATTAACTGATGACAATTGAAACTGTAACCACGCATCTAAGTTGATCATAATATGGGACTGTTGATTAGAGGCATAAATCATAGAAACACAGATGTACCTATGCACAAAGAGATGTGCAAACCAATACTTACAGAGTAGCACATTGTGCATGACCTAGGCCATCGTGCATCAAGAAGCCTTTCCTAGGTTAATGAATGCTATTCAGATTCGATTAAACATAACACACAACTGTGGAAAACTGTGCTACACTTTAAAAATGGCAATGCCATCTAGAGGTAAAGCAGCACTTTTTTTGTTACTGTGCTCGATCAAGTGCACCAGAAGTCAGGGCAGTCACATGTGGGCAGCAAGGGCTCCGTTTCCTGGGCCGGGCACTATATGTGGCTGCGCAACTCTGCTACAAAACCTTTCTATAAAATAAAGAAACAGGCTTGGACTGTTCATTCATGATGAGACAGTGTGGTGACCATAATACTTATTGGGTCAAATGCTGGTGCTGTCTGTAAATCTGAATGCTTTCCCCAAAAAACATTTTTTATTAAAAGAATTCGGCGCTCCTTGTGTAAAAACCAGAATGGCCTATCCTTAATGATTTTGACCGGGACCCGGGCATATTGCAGTTGCATCTCCACATTCCAGGAATGCAGAAAACTCTCCGTTTCAGAGCCTGGGGATCAGGACCAGTTCTAGCAGCTGGGCTAGGCCCACCCAAACATGACCTTTGGTCCTCCCAATCGTCAGAAGAGGCCTTGAAATTCTCCCTCCATGTGGTGGGCCAACCCTTGTGATGTTTTTTCACTTTGTTGTCACCTTTCCAAAAGAAAGATACCAGCCGTTTGTTGTAGTTGTGTGAGTGTGCAAAGGCCTGGACACGATACTAAATAGAACTATGAATAAAATAAAATGTATACATTCGTAATATGACTCTTCTGTCTGTATTTATTTATTTTATTAGTCAGGAATCTTTGCAGCTGTAGAACATATTTAGAAGTGTTTTATATTTATATTTGCTGTTTAATGTATGTACATATGAGGGCTAAAAATACCTGCTTTGGGTGATCTTGCTTATTTTTGTACCGGCCCAGGCAGTAGAAAACTGGTCACATGGCAACTAGTCATGGGGTCATTAAGGAACCTCTAGAACACATTTTAAAGTAAAAAAAAATAATAAATGCTGTTTTAAGTATTCACTGAAAAGGGACTTTGGGTGATTTCTCTATTTTCGTACTGGCGGAGAGAATGAAATATTCACGCTGGAAAAAGGTGGCCCTGTGTCAACCCTAACTGGTGTCTGAGGCAAGCTGCAGTTGGGCGGTGTGTATGGAGGAGTGGGGACCGGGCGCTACCGTCCAATGATGCAGCAGGTGCAGTGGCACAAGGGTCCAGGGCTGTGAGTGTCCTTCTGAACCTCAATTATGTCTGTTTCTGTGTGGAGATATGTTTATGTAATTCAGTCTGTGTATGATGCTCACAGTAATATACTGTGGGATGAGGCATACATTATACTATTCAGATAGTAGTAGTGCATTCCTCATTGGGATGAGCTTCCACAAGTGAATTATAAATGCCTGTCAATTATCTAAGACTAAATGTGAAGTTACAAGCCCTACTAGAGTATGTGTGTCTGTCTGTTCTCTGCCAGATGCTGTGGTAAACTAAATAACTGGTTTATCTAAATTAAGATATTGCACTGGGCTGAATTTATTCTCACTAATACAGCAGGGTTACAAATGTGAGCATTTCATATTGTGAGATCTCGTTGCAGTGCATTGCACATTCCCAGGTCATAATCAGGGCCATTAGAATTATGTAATTTTGCTGCTGTAGTGTTTTCCACATAACTATGGATTTGCCACATTTGCTACATTACTCATCATCTGCTGCAAAATCTGCAGAATTAAAAAAAAAGTTTGTAGCTCAAACTGATCAAAAGTTACTAAAAATGCTGCAACTCATGTCTCCTGCTTATTGCTATTCATGGGTGTTAAACTTGTACTGATGAGGTGCAACCTAGGCTCAGATAGTGTTAACAAGTGTACAAAAATGAGAAAAAATAATGAAGTAATACTATTACAAAATGTGGTGTATTATGTCACACAATTAGCCTTTCCTTGCTGCACAATTTATTCAACCCTACCGCATAATTTGGTCCTCATCTGCTTCATAATTTCAGTGGCCCTAGTTATAGTGATCTGGATCTTTGTCTAATCACATCTACATGCAACAGGACTGATCATAATCAGTTCAATAAATAGTGACCATGGGTTATGCTATGTGGCAATATATACACACAGTGGCAATAATGCTAATTCTCCAAACTTACCTCAGAGCCAAATAATTAATTCAACAGTTATATTTTAAAATGGACGCCTTCAAAGTTTTGCCACAAACAAAAATATGATTTTAAGATAAATAGCTAGTCTGTGTACATTGCAGCAAATATTTCATACAGCTATATTAAAACCAAACGCACAATTTTAAAAACAAAATGCTGTTTATTCTATTTGGTCACAGTTCCTAAATAATGGTTGTTTACATCTTACATTTCACAGCATACAACTAGCTTTTATATGTTACAAAGAGAGGCCACACAGCTGATGAACCATGCACAGAAGCTGCAGAGTGTGTGGTCCTCCAAACTTCAGGGCCTAAATTTGCATCACACACACACACTTAGAAAATACATACTGTCTGGTTGCCTATTTTCCGCTTCCATCATACAGGGTGGGCAAAGAGGTATAGTAAATTTCCTCATTTGCATGAGACCATGTCCCCTTACAAATGAGGGACTGCCCTCTGAAGAAAAGGCTGGTTCTGCATCAGCACCAGCGTTATTAGTATTACAGAAGCAGCTGCGCATGTGCCTGCAGCCCCTTCTGGAATAACACAGTGCTGCATATGTGATGCACTACACAGCACACATCCAATGTGTGAACAGGTTGAAAGTTTGCCTAGGCACAGTATTTTGTACTTTGTACTGGAATGTTAACTGTCAAGTACAAAACCTATGCTAGACATCATGCACATACTATGCACCATGGTACAAAGGAATGTATGCATGGTGCCAGTCAGCCTGTTTGTGCATGAGTGTTGGAGGAGAGAGCAGCAGTGCTATATGTTAGTACAGTGGTTCCCAACCTTTTGCTTTCTGTGGACCCCCACTTTAACATTAATGGAACCCAGGGACCCCCACTGAATCATCATGGGAATCTGGGGACCCCCGCCTAAGTCATTACTGGAAGCTGTGGACCTAATTTGTCAATATTTGCTAATATTTTGGAATTTTCTAGGGTCTCGCGGACCCCCTGAGAAGGCTTTGCGGACCCCCAGGGGTCCCCGGACCACAGGTTGGAAACCACTGTGTTAGTAGATATGGCCCTACAATGCTCTTTTACCTAATAAAGGGCAATATATCAACTTTGGTTGCTGTGCTGTATGTTGCTATTCTTTTTATTCTTGATACTCTAAGTGTCAGTGAGTATGCACGAGTCAGTGAGTGAAAATGTGAGTGTGAAAAAGAGTGACTGCAAAAAAATGAGAGTATGTCAGTGAGAATGTATGACTGTGAGTATAAATAAGAATGAGTGAGAGTGAGTGGCAATGAGTGAGCACAACTGTGAGTGACAATGAATGAGTTCAAGTTGTGAGAATTAATGAGAGTGTGATTGTGTATGCCTGAATCTAAGTGAGCATGAGTTAAAATGTAGTGTTGTGCTTGTGAGTGTGCCCTGGACTCTGGCATATTGGAAATAATTCTGAACTTAAAGAGGCACCCATGGCAAACTTCTAGCACAGGCATACTGTAGGCATTTATCTGTATAATAAGCACCTGTGGTAAAATGCTAGTAAACGAGGGCAACTAGACGTTACACTTAGCATATTGGGACATCTATGATAAAATGCTGGAATTGGCATACTGGGTGTAATTTGTGGCATAGCGACAACTTTGGAAAATTGCTAGCATATTAAAGAAATTTCTTGCAGTAGGAGCACCCGTATCAAAGTGCTTACACATTTAAAGTAACTTTTGGCATAAAGAAGGAAAACCACGATATACAGGAAGAGGCAATTATGACAATGTGCTGGCTCTGACATACTAGAGGTAATTTTTTACGCTATGATCATCCATGATTTCTGGTGGCACTAATGGGAAAAGTCTGGCAGTGGCATATTTTATGTAATTTTTGGACTTCAGGGTCACATACGGCATATGTGGACACTTATACAACATGCTGTATCTGGCACAATGGAGGTAAAAAAAGATTCGTATGGGAGCACCTCTAGCACATTTTGGAAAAAAATGGGGTGAACTCTTGGGAGCATCAGGATAAACTGTCCTGTCACATCATGAAAGACTTGAATATTTAATGAGAGCAGAGCCTATGGCTTTCTAGCAAATGTAGGTGAAAACATGCTTTAAAATGCACTATTGGTCCAATGTTTTAAAAATATTCACCGGTAAGACCCCTCACAATCACTCCTCTAGGAGATGTCAGTCTCACTCGCTTCTCTCTCTACATTTCAGGGCAAGTATTACGGCTGACCACTTTATAAAATCACCATCTGTGACTATAAGAAAAGCAGAAAAACAGTGTCTTCATGACAGTATCCCAGGAGTTAGCTCTGAGTTGGTTGCTGGCCCTTTGTGTAGTGCACATTCGGCTGGTGAGGCCTCTAGCACTATGTTTAGTTCCATCGTGCAAGAAATGGGTGAACTTGCCCCTGAGAGGTCTAAGAGGGCCTCAGTGGCTCGGTCTGAAGATCACGTGGGGGGCACTGTTTAAAGACTTAAAGCTCATCATTCGGCCCAGGGGTAACCAGTGATAGATATTCTCCCAGCCTCATGCCCTTATGTCGTAATTTTGGCCGGGGTACCGGAGCTACAAGTGGGGCAGAAGGAAAGCCAAAGAGGCTTGACAAATAAATGGATCAATTGGTTGTGCCACCACAGGGACTTTTCCTTCTCTACGATGGATGAAATTCTTATCACACGCCGTGTGGGTTGGTTGGGTCGTGGTCCCAAGACTATTGAGGGTGATTGTATCATCATAAACTTTAAGCCCTCGCATGTTGCTCTTTGCACCCCAGGGAATACAAAGGAGAAAATTCACAAGTTTTTTGCCTCTGGGCTATTTCTACAAACCTAACTTCTCTTTGGGGGGGGGGGGGGGTGGGGGGGGCAACCCAGTTTCAGGGAGTTGCAGCTGTGATTCCTCTTAGATGTATAAGGCTCATGCAAATCAGATATCTAAGGATGTTGGCTTTCTCCTCCCATCATAACACAACAGGAGAGTAAGGGAGAGTTGAGGATATAGAATAACCGAAAGTAACAATGCCGAACCAATCTCCCTGAATAGAAAACCAAAAATCACACAAGAAAGTACGGGGTTCACAAGTTTGTACGGAGCTCTAAACAGTGGAAATTTCCTAGTGGCTCCTAGACCGTGTTAGGTAAGTCGATGCTGTAGGGTACTGTGGAGAGTCGAGATTCGGAGGTGGTGGAGGGGAGGGAAAGTTTCCTTTACGGACAATGCCACCTGGGCGGACTCAACCTCACTGTTAAAGGAACAGGAGGGATTGCGTAAATTATCACTGTTCTGAACGTGTTACCCACTGTTGCTGTAGGAATGGAATTCCAGGCGCGAGCCTGTCAGAGCTGCATTGGAAAGCAGGAAGCACAGCTAGTGAAGGAGAGGGAACGGAAGGCACATAGAGAGCCGGGAATGGGTGGTGGGAGGGCAATTTTTGTTTTACATTTGTGACAGGGAGAAATCATGTTATGTTGGATCTCCGATTGCTCTTCTGCCTCTTCATATTATTTGAAAGCAGGGGCAATCTTTTGTATGCCCTACATAACACAAATTTGTAGATGGGTAAAAAGCACAAATTAGGGATGTTTGTCATTTACGGGTTTTGAGGACTTCATAGACAACTCAATCCTTTCTGTTATCTATTTAATGTTGTGCATAACCCCTCAGTACAAAACAACCCTGTTATTCACTGCTACCCATCTATAATTCTATACAGGGCCGGCTTTAGGACAGTGCGACCAGTGTGGCCCCACTGGTTGCTCACCTGGGGGGAGGGGCTGGCACTGACCACAGGGGTATCTGTATTTAGTAATGACTTGATTTAAAAGCACTTGCTGTAGGGTTCCTTGTGCATCCAGTTTCAGGCAGCAGTTAAAATGCTGAGACAATTCTTGTGATCAATGTTCCTAATAGATAGAGAGAGAGAGAGATCAGAGTTCTGTCTAGTAGCAGTTTTGACTCACCATAATGTAGCGCTGAGGGTTAATATGCCTGCTGCAGAGAACAGATCTAAAATTTATGAAGCTAGCTGAGTGGACTAGTAACGCCAGCCTTTACCAGGGCTTTACAAATGAAATGCATGTGAGAGAGTGGCTATAGTGAGATGAGGTGCACTTTTGCAGGGTGGTGGAGAATCCAAGGAGGTGGTCATTGGGGTGGGGGGCATAAAAAGGATTGTAGCACCAGGTGTCACAAGCCCTAAAGCTGGCTCTGATTCCATATGTAATGTACAGCTCTCACAACGCAACTAGCGTGAATGCCAGATTCTAAATCTCCTATGTATTCGCTATGACATAGTAATAGCGGTTAACAAAATATGTTACCCCCTGTTGCTATATCCCAGAGCCTGTCACTGCAGCACCGGCAGCGCACAGTCCACATTCAAAGGGGGGGGGAGAGAAGAGGAAAGGAAGGCACAGAGGCTGTTGACACTGGGTGGGAGGAGGTTTGGTTTTTGGGGATTTATTTGCAACAGGGAGGCGAGGCAAATTCATGTCAGAATCCCCCACTACACCTCTGTCCCTGCGTAGTACCTGAAACCGGAAAGAGATGCTTATGTGGGCAATTCATAACATAAAATTATAGATGGGTAACAGTGAATAATGGATGTTTTGCCTCAGGGTTCTGAGTGACGTCGTAGACAACTCAGGCTTCACTCTCATTTTCTAGTTGATATCACTTATGTTTTCCGTCTATCATTTTATATGTTGTTCTTCTTTCCAGTCATGTGTTTCCCACCTCTTTCTTTGAAACTACCTCCCTGGCACTTCCTCCGCGTGGTTTTGCCCCTACTGCTACTAATACCCAAGTTTTACATTTCAACAATATTTCAAGTTCTTATTTTTTACCCTCCTGAATGTTTAAGTGCACTAGAGAAAAAGATAACATGTAACCCTTCTAAAATGTCTGGAGGTGAAACACCGGGAGAGAGTGGGACACTATCCACATATGTGATCTATTCAGTGTGTTTATGTATATATTTTACAGAACATTTTTATAACCAACATGTGTGAGCTCGTGCAAACATAGGGCCAGAGTCAGCTGCGTGTCTACGTTTAACTTGGAAGTGCAACTAAATGCATTTTGTCGAAGGCAAACTCTGAATCCTGATTTACCAAATTTTACAAAAGTAAATTTGATCTGTTAATATTGACATTCTGCTTTTGTGATGGAATTTCCACATTTGTGAATTCAGGGTTGGGGAGGATATTTGAACCTTCAATGACGATTCTATCTACAAACAAAGGTGTGTACAAACAAACAAGTTTGTAGTAATTCACATTTTGCTTCTTGGTAGTTTCTCCTGTAAATTAGAGGGCTCATTGCATTTCTAGGTCAGGGACACCTCATAATTAATATGAGTCTAGGAGTAGGAATTTCCCCATGAGGAAATGTAGTGAAAAGGGGATGTGTAGATACATTCCCATATATAAAAATATCAGCGTTGCCAAACAGTTACATGCATAATTGTTACTCCAGTGAATACTTCCAGAATCTAGTGCTACATGCTTTTGTGCCTTGTGTTAACATTTCCTGCCCACTTCCATATTATACAATGGACTGCAGATGTATTTTTTGCTTCATCTGTACTACCCATTGCACCAGCACACATTAGCATGCGCAATTGTAGAGTAGACGTTTCTTTATTTCATTTGGGGTATGGCTCCATGGAAATAAGGGAAAGCTTTTGCCTATGTGACTCTGCCATAATTCAAATACAAGTGTCTAAAACAAAATACCTTTGTGAGAAACACTATCTGTGCACCACCGAAGAAGTGGTGAACAGCTAAGTGTGGCCTCCAGGGTTGCTCTTTGGTGAAGACATGGGCAGTCCGAAGGATCCCTCCCTTCTACCAGCCGCAGCTGGAGACTGGGCAAGGTGGCGGGGCAGGGCAGGGGGAACAAAAAAAAAAAATATATATATATATATATATGTATATGTGTATATATATATATATATATATATATATATATTTCATCAAAAATTTAGCAGTGCACTCCAGCAAGGTACGAATAATTCTTGATTTTATTTGAAGTAAGGAAACAGAACAACGCGTTTCGACCGTATGGTCTTTCTCGAGTTCAAACATCTAGTTCACACTGCAAATTTCTTTTATAGTGAAAAGTATTATACCAACATGGTACATGCTGGGAGTTATAGTTTAAACATAAATAAGTAATTTTAAAGCATAATTTCACAAATCAATTTTTCTAAGGGAGAAAACAATCATATTGAAATTCTAACATTCTGTAAAGAAATAGCCAAATAGAAAATTCACTTCATTTGTCATCTACAACTCAAATTCTGTTATTCTCACCATTAATTCAATTGACTTTATACTATCAATATTTATATATAACCTACTTTTTCCAGCAGTGTTATAATGAATATGACTTTAATAAATAATCAAAATATTATTCCAAATTTAAATCTTGTGTGAATCAGGACTTACTAAAAAATTAACGAAAATTTCTATCCAATGCTCACAAGATAATTAAGACAATTATTAATTAATTAAAAGTCTTAACCGATCAAAACTTCACTTAACAATTCAGATTTATTATAAGTTTTATTTGGATTATGCACTCATAAATGAACATAAAGTTCTTCATCATTGTTCATCCCAAAAGGGGCCTTTGTTTTCATCCGAATTATAAATCTCGATTCTAATTGCCTCAACTTTCTCACTCGATCCCCTCCTCTTTCATGATCTGGGATATGATCTATGCCATAATATCTCAGTGTTTTCCAATCATTTGATGTATGTGTCTATAGATGTCTAGCTGTTGCATATGTGAAGTCTCTATGAGTAATAGCTCTGATATGTTCAAGGATTCTTTTCTTAAGCGCACAAATTGTACTTCCAATGTATTTTAGGCCACAGTGACATTCTATAATGTAAATTACATATTTTGTGTCACATGTAATTTTGTGTTTAATGAGCCATTCCTGTCCGTTTGATAATTTGATTTTTTTCATTGATTGTCCTATTTTACATGCTTTACAGGAATTACATTTGAAGAAACACTTATTCTCCACCTCTAGCCAATTGCTATCTTTTTCTAACACAAGGTGACTTTTAACCAATATATCCTTGATGCTAGGTGCCTTTTTGTATGAGAACAAAGGTTTCGGACCTACTATGGGTCCTAAATCCGGATCTCTGCTTATTATTCTCCAGTGTTTACACAAAATATTTTTAATTAGTGTGCTCTCTTTGGTGTACTGCATGATCATTCGCACTTTTTCATCAGATTCTCTTTCTCTTTTATTAAACAGAAACTCCTCACGTTTTTTGGACTGAATAATATTTAAGGTACTTTTAAGGATCTTTTCATTATATCCTCGAGTCTTAAATCTCTCATATGTTTCATCAAGTTTTAGTAATAAGTCCTTTTCATGAGAACAATTTCTCCTCATTCTAATAAATTCCCCCAAGGGAATGCTGTTTACCAGAGGTTGGGGATGAAAACTTTTCCCATGTAGTACACTGTTACAAGCAGTATCCTTACGGTATACTGTGGTTTCAATTTTATTGTTCTCAATGTAGATGGTAATATCTAGGAAATTTATGGATGTTTTACTGGTTTCACAGGTAAATCTCAGACCAACCTCATTGTCATTTAAAATATTAAAGTATTGCAAAAATTCATCCTTTGATCCATTCCAGATTATAAAAAGGTCATCTATGAAACGAACCCACAATAATGCTTTTTCAGCGAATCCCTCATTACTTTTATTCCATGCTATCTCTCTTTCCCACCAACCCATTACTAGGTTGGCATAATTTGGAGAAAAGGAGATGCCCATGGCTGTACCACATAATTGATGATATATCTCATGATTAAATATAAAGATATTGTTTTTTAAACACATATCAATCATATCAAGTAGCATTTTTGAATGTTCTAATTCTGAGATGTTACGCTGTTTCAAAAAATATTCACAGACATTTAAACCAATTGCATGATTAATGGAAGTATAAAGAGAGCAAAAACAACAAGTGATGGACGGAATGCTGAACATTGTCAAACACTCACCCCCAGTCATAGATCTGGGTTTAATCCATCGTTCTTTTGCTCACCATGCCACCCCAGTTTGGACCCAGCCATATGCAAATCAGTCTTGACCCTGTTCCTCATGGGAACAGTCCAGACCGAACTGCCAAGCCAGGTCCTCACTGGACCGGAAACAAGCATCCTGGGACCGGTTTCGGGGTTTCACCCCTCATCAGCCAGGCTAGCTTGAATCCAGTGGCATGGGAAGCACGGGACCCACGTCTGGGCATACCCTTCCCACTTAGGGCAACAAAGCAAAAACAACAAGTGATGGACGGAATGCTGAACATTGTCAAACACTCACCCCCAGTATAAAGAGAGATCACATCTATTGTCTCAAGTACATAATTTTCATTCCAATCCAAATCTAATAATATCTTTAAAAGATCTCCAGAATCCTTAATATATGAACTAAGTGTCTTAACGATTGGGGCTAAATAAACATCTACATAATTGAAAACTCTTTCAAACAATGAATCACATGCCGATACTATTAGTCTTCCCGGTGGCGATGTCAATGATTTATGATTTTTCGGTAAGAAATAAATTGTTGGTATTGTTGGATTCTCTTTTTTCAAATACATATATTCCTCACGATCAAGTAGCAGTTGTTGATGCCAAATACCTGATTTTGTATGTAACATATAGGTCATATTCTTGAAAGGATTTCTCGTCAATTTCTTGTATTCAGCTGGATTCCTCAATTGTCTGTAGGCTTCCATCATATAGTCAGACATGTTTAGGATAACAACATTACCTCCTTTATCTGCTGCTTTTATTATAATTTTATTATTAGCCTTCAGACTTTTCAATGCCAGCCGCTCTTTCTTGGTTAAATTTTCCGATTTACTGATTGGTCTTTTGTTTTGAAGACGTTCCAGATCTTCTAAAACTAGTTCCGGGTATAAATCTATTTTGTTGCCTGGTGAAAGTATAGAGCATAGTTGCACCGGTACTTTCGAGCACGACGCCTTTTATTGAACCGTTTTGCTCTTCGATATATATATATATATATATATATATATATATATATATATAAAAACTAACCTTAAGCGCTCCGCCGCACTGCCACTCTCCTCTGCACTGCAGGCAGAGGCTCCCAGCCTGCCCAGCGGCCAATCATGAAGCTGCTCAGAGCAGCGTTATGATTGGCTGAAGTGCCCTGGCTGGGTGCTCTAAGACAGAGTGGGAGCCTGAGCTTGCTCTCTCCAACTCTGCACCACAGAGCTGGGTTGGAGAGAGCCTTGTGTGCATGTGTGTTTGGCCGACCCGAGACGGCAAAACAAACATACATGCGCACGGGGGCTGCGCTCCTCCGCCATAACGAAGGAGCCGCCCCTGCCTCCTACAAAGCCTGACTGGTATGTCCATCAATTAAACATAGGCTACTAGTTTGAACTGCTAAGATCGGTTTCACTGCTGTGCTTTGTCCAGCTTATGCATGGTATTGCATGCTCCTTAAAATAAATCTTCCTGAGGAATCCTTTGCGAGTCTCTTTAAAATGAAAATTTGCACCAGTTGTTAGGTTATTAAAACTGGAGCAAACTTACAGTTTTCACCACCTGGCCTATGTGAGCCTTTGTGAGGAGAAAAAATCCTTCAAAATAGCAGATCATACTTTTTAAGGTGAATATATTTATTGCAGCACAGGCATTTCAAGCATGGATGTCTGTACCCAGGGCATGAAGCAAATATACAATTCGGGCAGTATTAAACCAAATCTTGTACAGTTTGTTACAGCTCACATATGCACAGCACTACAACACATATTTATTTGCTCAGAATATCATAATGTGTGATCAAGTGCCAAAACTGGGATTAGAACAAAGGTTTATGGAATGCAGGGTAAACATATAAGCCAATGGACAAAATCTCTTCCCATTGATAATCACTTTTACCCTATAGCTGGGCTTTCTGCATTGTAAAGCCTGCCGGTCTTTGGGGAGTATTGAGACATATAATCTGCTTCTAAGATGCGCATCGGCATTATTAATACATTCTTCCATTTAAAGGCTGACCTGTGTGGATGATTTGCGGGAGGACTCTGATGAGTGGCAGGAAATACAAGACAGCCATCACCTTACAAGAGGAGGGAATAATAGAAAGAAAGGTGTTTGACAAAATTGAGGTCTAGCATTTGGTATCAGCATGCCACGAAAATTGACATTTTCTATGGGGAAGAGGCATTAATGACCCGCAGCACACTTCTGCACCACAGGAAACGATTTAGAATAGGCACAGCTCTGTATGTGCATCGGATCATTAGAAAGTAAATTAATCCCCAGCAATTTCCATGCTTAATGAGACTCGAAAGTGAAAAAAGCAGAAACCTAAGAAGATTTCAGGTTTCACAAATACTTGTTAGCAGTTGGCTGGTGACCAGAGAAACAGATTAACAGTTACCAGGAAGTTCAAAACTGAAGAGTTGCTGGGGAAGAGAGACAGTGGATAAGTCAAAGCTGTGCATTTGTCATGGACAAAATCCGAGGGTTTATGGAAGATGGCTGAGAATCTCTCCCAACTCCACATCCCTCGCTGATTTCCTTCCCTTGAACAGCTTTTCTCTAAAATACAATGATACTAACAAAAACCTCAATGATTACAGTTATATTTGGGATAAAGGACATATAGTTGTACCTTTACAGGATTTTGCCAGTCACAGAAGAGTCTTATGGTTATAAAGAGACACAAGGCTGCAAGATAATTGCCCTAATAATGTATCAGAAATTCAATCTCCTTTTTTAGGGTCGAACACACAAGCGCTCCGTCCCTGTTGTAATGTCTCTTTGGGCTTTTAACCACGCCCATGTCACGTCTGTCACTTTCATTGGTTTGTGGGCTTGCTTTTTTTAAAATCTGGTTGATTTCATAAGTGAAAGGCATGCATACGTCATGCCTTTTCCGGTGTTTAACCCTCCTCGAGCACACCGGCCAACTACTGGAAACATAGGAGGCTCCATATTTTCAGCATGGTTTCTGGACTACTTTATCTTTTTATTTTCCATGGAGCGCGATTGCGCTGGATTTTACATAGAGCGATCGCGCTATTTTTTTTGGTTTTTAATTTGTGTGGCAACATGAGCAAATGCGAGACACATTGCATTGCAAATGCTTGTTTTAAGCATGTTGGTGGTATGTTATTTCTTATAAGATATGGTCTCACTTTTGCTGTGGTTTCCAAGCAGCCCCTTCAGCCAGTCCTAGCTTTTTAATCCAGAGCACTTTGCTCATTTGTTTTTTTAAACCCACAGTTACAATTTTAAAATTAATTTAACACTTTTTTGGGCAACGTGTTATTGGCTAAAAAGCTAGGACTGGCAGAAAGTGTTACATTTAATCCAAAGGCACCTGATATCTACGGTGCACCAGAATTGAAAACCCAAAACAGATAATTGTCAGAAGTAATCCTGGATCATAGCTAATGAAAACAATTAGCCTGTCTCTAAACTTTTTCACTTAACCCTATTTCTAAAAAAATATATAAAATGTACGTTTTGGTTGCAGCCAGCAGCGATTCTTGGCATTTTTATTTTTGGCATAGATCCACAGAAATTAGATCAACTCGAATTTCCAATCTACCTTCATACGTCCTATCACGCTATAGATGGCTGTGATACTGCTGTCATTGCGTACTATGCCTGTCTGGAGGCCACACATCCAATAATAAGTCTGTAAAGGTCACTTACGTGATGAAAGGTTTGGACCAGATGCCTAATGAGGACGGGCTCAATGACTAAAATAATCCAAAAAATCAAAAGACATACAAAGCAGAGTGATGAGGAAGGGAAATTAAGAGAAAATATAAGACAAATGTCCAAACCATACAAGAGTGAAATTACACACCAACTTCTTTCCATTGGTTAACAGCAGAGGCATAATAACATAACAACTCTCTTAAATAGGAGGCTTGGTATGCTATATTTTACATAAGCACAAATCTGCATCCACTGGTATAACCATTAATTATTGAAAGAATTAATTTTAAAAGAGGACAAATGCCATTAAAAAACGGTACTTCAACATCCAGGTAGTTTGTTGTCAGTTTTAAGTAAAATATAAGCAGTGTCACTATAAAATGTTCTACTAATGCTAGTTGTTAAAATAATACTAATAATGGCAAGTAATACAACTAACAAAGGTAATACTAAGAGAAAATTCCACACCTGTCACAAATGCGGCATTAGAAGTCACTCCGCAGTTATCGGTGTCCGGCTTGTGCTTAAACGAGCAGCAGAGGATCAGGGCCGTGCAGTGATTAGTTTCTGCAGAGCACGGATAAGGTTCCTCTAATACTGATGCAATCAGACTAATAACAGGTGCGTGTGGATGAGGGGGGGGGATGGACTAAGCATACTGCTAAGACTACCGTACTCCCCAACCCTCTCCTAGATCCATCCCTCAAACTTCCCACACAATACAAATAATATTAATGAAACGTACCACGTAAGGAGTGGTGTATAGGCATAAAAATGTATATTAGCTTTCTTGTACGCTCTTGGGTGCAGAAGCACAATATCATGAGCAATACATCCTGTTATGACTCATCACAATGCAGATAATGTATTTGTTGCTACCATATTCTACCATCTCCAAGATGTTTCATTCCAAGCCGCAAGCAATTAATTAAAGTTGATTTTAAAGTAGAATAGTTGATTAATTACAGTTGATGACATTTTATGGTAAAGGAGACAATAAAAAGAAAACAGAAGGGCCTGAGAGCAGAGATTTTAAATGTACTTTAACAGAGAACATTGAACACGTGTTAAATTCTGCTTTCATTTGAAATATGAGGGAAAAAAAGCTTAATTGTGGCTTTAAATGTAAAGCGCAGAGGTTCGTTATCGGAATTAAAATAGTTATTTTGTTCAGTTATATAAAAATAAATGAGGTAAAGCAATGAGTTATATTCTTTTGTGGCTAACAGGAGACTGACGGAGGTGCTTTCACTATGAATGTTAAAATGTATTCTCTGTTATCATAATTTTGTGAGACTGAATCAAATTTTCTACTGTTCACCATAAACAGCGTATAAACATCTTCAAACTCAAGTGCTTTTAAAAAATACCGACATTTTGTTTTTGACATTACTAATTTATTATGAGTTACTAATGAGATATTTGGCATTGACATTATATGTTACAGGTGTAAAACGAATCTCCTGCATCCACCCATTCTGGGATTAGTGGATGGGTGGGGGAGCACGTGCAGGGAGGAGCCATTCAAGTTGGACCGCTGAAGCTGCAGATGCTACACATGATGCACGATGCAGGTGGCAATGCTAAGCAGACCCCGGAAGTCCCCAGGACACGGTGGGTTGGAAGCAGGTACAAGTGGGCCTTATTCGTGCACCGCCAAACCTCTTGCCACAATCAGAAGGCATAGCTTTCCCCTTCGCCCCTCCAAGCAGTGAGATGGGAACCACAGAAGATGTTAGAAAGTACGACAAGCTCTTAAGTAATCAGGGGCTGGTGGAGCTTGGGAGCGAATGTTTGGGGGCATTGTGATGCCGAAGGGGTAGTGCCACAATCTGGGATTGCTACATTATACCCTCCAGTATTACATGCCCTCCTCTTTGCCCAGAATCACGTAATTTTCCTCGAACCTATGAAGGCTGTGAGGTGGTAAATCCCAATATCCTAACTCCCCAAGAACAGAGGAGGACAACAGAGACGAGAAAGGACAGGAAGGAGTATGACGGTGGGTGGTAAGAGGAGCAAAGCAGAGAGAAAGGGGAAACCCCGTTCACTCCCTCAACCAATGACCCAATTCCTTACAGGAAGGAAGAGTGGTGTGGCAAGGATGAAGGAGGTAAAGTGTGTATTGTTATAGGGCTTTTATTGCACATGGTCATCACTTGGCGTCTTAGCAATTCTTAGTGATGGTATCTGGTTATGAGTATTCCCATGTCATATATTATGATTTCAGAAGCTCTGCTCATCAGACCGTACCTAAAAGCAAATAGGACTATAAGGGTTTCTTCCCAATTATGCTTAATGTAAGGGTGGTGAATCTTGAGACCTGTTGGACAAACTTGCGTGACAACGATGCAATTTATGGATTCTCTGCAGGGTGCATCTCTGCTCAGGTCCCAACAAACCTATGTGGAGCAGTTGGCTATTGTGGGGAAGTGGTGTTCGACCTGCTATGTTGAGGGGTGTATTGCATATGGCGTGAAGTGAACCTGTGTTTATTTTTTCCTTTTTGGTGTGGTGCCGTGAGTAATGGAATTTAGTGTTGGGGTGTGCTGTTGTGTAGTGCTGTGTGATGCATATGATTTGTTAAGCAGTCTGGTGTGGTGCAGGTTGACAGGGGCTGTGAAGGAAGATGTGAAATGTGTGCTTTATGTGAGGAAGTCCTGTTGTGTTGTGCAGTTGAATGTATGTGGGATGTTGCTGTGCGGTATATGTGATGAAGTTGGTGTGATGTGTTGGCTGCAAGTGTTGATGTGCTGCCATGATCGTGGTGTTGTGTGGAGTGTTGCTAAGATGCTAAGATGTATGCTGCAACAGAATGTCCAGTGCGTGGTAGTGGAAAGGCATATGGTATGGGTGTGATATGGAATGGTGTAGGAGGAAAAATATGATTTTGTGTTGTGATGTTGTGTCAATGTGCTGTGAGAAGGAGATGTGGCTGAACCACATGCAGTGTTTCTTCTGTCACTACACTGAATATGTTGCTGACATGGCAGCTGTGTTGTGGTCTCTCTTCCTTTTGGCTCAACTATGCTTTAAAAGAATGGCATTCTTTCCCTCTGCCTTTAGATGCACTTTGTGCGACTTTACAGAAAAGAGGCTGCGGTGGCCGCCTATCCCAAAGCATAAAAATAAGAAAAGACGCACTGTTTCCTTGTTTCTGCTAGTGATAACCACATAGTACATGCAGGGGACGCACGTATGTTCTCTTTGTCCCTGTAATATGTGCAAGGAGGGTTCAACTATATGCTTTTCCTGTAGAGAGGAAAATAAATATCCCAATAGTAAGTATGTTGTCTGCTTAAACGCACGATTGTTAAAGAATTTTAATGTTATTCTTGAACTTACGCTATACAAATACTAATTAATTTTACAATTAACATTTTTTAGATAGTTTTTGTAATGAATGTGTACCTAGTCCTCTTTAGCGCTTCGTGTGGGAAACGCTGTCCTTTAAATGGTGCCAAATGACGGCTACAAAACTGAAGCATAAGCTGACCACGTGAGCGAATGTGTAAGAAAGATTATGTTACCCGTTTATGGCTCATCACTGTGCCCACGGGCACATGCGAGCCAGTCTGTAAGTGGGCTTGACACCTTTAACATAACGCGCATTTGTGCTGTGCACGTTTACCCCAAGTAACTCTAGGCATTGGATAACAGATATTTGTCATTCCAATACAACTGTGCTCATTTAATCGACCTCGGAAAGATGAGAGGCTGAGTGGAATCGCCAGGACTTGCATTTGTGACCATGAGGTCAAACACAGTTTTCTGGTGTGGATTCATTAGTCCACTGAGCCATCAGACTCAGCTAAGATCGAATATGTATCTGAAAAGATAATGAAGGAGACTTGTCCTGTCAGCAATGCTTTTTGGTCTCTGCAGGGAATGATTATCTCTGAATTAGAACAAGCTTCAAAATCTTCAAAAAATGTGTTTGCCATGGCATGCATTAGTGATACAGCAATATCAGAATCAGTCTCGTTACCAGTACATTAGAGAATAACCCTTCACTGTACCATTGGTTAATTTGTGTCAGTGGTTTCCAGGGCTCGCAAATATTTGTAAACCCTGGCGCATATTTTTTGCAGTCCACGAAATTGTGGTGTTGTGTGTCTATATTTTCAGAAGAGCACATGATGGTAAGTGTTTAAATGTTTCATATACTTTCCAAAAATGCTAAAGGTAGGAAGTTCGTCCAGCCCATCAGTTAAGCTTGAGGTGATCTGAAATAGGCCAAAATATCAGACTCGTTTCAATGTGGTCGGTAGAAAGCAATGCTGGTGCTGGCATTGAACTGTAACAACAGGAGCTGCGGTCGGTGCTAACTGCAGTGGAAGTCCATGAAATACCTTCGGGCCTGGCTAGGGTGACCAGATTTTCACAATGAAAAACCGGGACACGGGCACAGACATAGAAATGGGACTAAATGTTCTATTAGCTATCGGGTGGGTGGGTGTGTGTGCATGTGTGTATAATATTTTTTTCACGTTCCCTCCACTTTCAGTGAAGAACTCCAGTTTCCGTCTGCTGGTGGGCCTGGGCTTGACCTACAGGCCTGATTTACACCTCATTAAATCCTACTGTGCTGCTTGAATGGGGGGAGGTAGCACAGCAGGAGGGTTTCAACCACTATACTTCTGTCCCCCATTTCTGGGAGGGCTGGTTGAAATGTGAGCCTGCACAACTCTGTGATAAATGTGCCGGTTCAACCGACCCTCCTTAGAAACCGGGACATTTTAATGTTTTAGAGTAAAGTGTCGGGACGCCGGGACAATCCTTCAAAACCAGGACTGTCAGGCCAATCCGGGAAGTCAGGTCGGTCACCCGCGCCCTGGTACATATTTTAACAAATTAAGACTGCACTGTAAAATGAAATCACAACTTAACCTGTATTTGTAAAGTAGAAGTTCAAACCAAGTGATATATTGGGACTGAATAACCAGTGCTTTATTAGGTTTTCTGGTTGCAGATGGAGTGTTCAGGCATTCGTTTTGGGGACCAGGATTTATTTTCAGCATCAGATCTTACCCTGAGCAAGAGTAAGATGGTCAGAAAATGGATGAGAAAGAAAAAGATACAAAAACAATTACAAAGGGAGACAGATGTGATTTAAAAAGAGCTGCAAGAGAGAGATAAAGAGACACGATGTGTAAGGTGGTGGAAGAAAGAGGGTTGAGGAGAAACCAAAAATAGGTGGTCTTGGTATTCAGCTACCGGCCCCTAAATCAGTTTATAGGGCACTGTGCGCATTAGTTGTTTCATCTTTTGATCACTATGAATAACAGACATTTACTGGAATGGATTCCCAGGATGAAAGGACTGTGGAGCCATGGCGATTTAGACCTCTACCATGTAGTTAAACAAAGATCTCCGCAGTGGGTGCATTAGGCATTGACGTCATTTAGGGGTCGCCAGAGGTCGCAGCTGCAACCCCAGCTGGCCTATTGCGACCCCTGGCACTACAACCCTTGACTCCGGGGTGGCAAGATCAGTGCCAGGATCACAGGATCAGCTGGTCGTTGCTTGGGGCTCCACTTCCTTGTTTTCAATCAGTTGTTTAGTACAGTAATAGCGAATAATGTATTATTCACTATTAGTAAAAAAAAATAAACGGAGTACAGTTATCTGGAATATGACCCTTCTGGGTAGCTGAGGTAAGTAAAAACACTTTTAAATGTATGTGTGTGCATGCTTGCGGGTGAGGGTGTGTTTATGGAAAAGAGTGTATGAGTGAATATGTGTTTGTGGAAGCACGTGTGCGTGAGTGAAAGTAAAGATGAAATTACATGTGATGTCACTTTCGCTACCACTGGTACTTTGGTGAATTGAAGTCCATGGCATTATCCATCCAAACAACCAGCCCCTGCACATGTAGATGATAGTTAAGCTTTATAATGTTCGAAGATATGACAAGTGTCAGTGAGGCTCCTTTGCGCATGTCAGTCAAATCTCTGAGTTTGATCCAATGGTTTAGAGACAGAAAGCAAATACATAAAAGAGCACTTTGTAACTCGGCTGTGTCTTCAAATTCTTAAAAAGAGGAAATATTAAAAATAAAATTAATTTGTATTTTATTTAACCCTGTTGAAAATCAAAGGCGTAAGAATGCCATTACCAAGGGACTGTCCCACCACCACCCGAGCCCCACTTCCTAATTTCTGTTGAGGGAAGTAAAAGTACATAGATACTAGTGAATCCTTTTCTCACGCTAGGAAGCATGAAGCAGTTCTACAGGTGATAAACGTACTGAATGACGGTAACTAGGTGTTCAAGATTGCTCAGTGAGCTGAATCCTCTCTATTGAGTTGTGTGGAGACCTGCAGAGAGCAAGTTACTTTCCTTGGAAGATAAACTCAGCTTTCCATCATTCCGATGGTGGTAAAGTACCCGAAAACAGTCTACATGTGACAGCTGGTATCAGCGGTGCTTAGAAATTGCAGGATTGCAGAATGCAGCAGTTTACAGAGCCAATTTGTGTTGTTACTTACAGTGGAAAGAAAGCGGTAAATTCATGATCTCGCACGGTATAGAGAATGAAACATGTATCAAATGCATACAAATTACTAAATTATTATAAAACAAATCCGTAGCTACTTTTCTACGGCATACTAGAGCTTGACATATTTAACCATGACAAAGCGTTACAATACTTTAATAATGCAGGGAGTCTTTAATTTCCTTTATAAACTATTAACCAACTGTTTCCTTGTGTCAGAGTACTACAAGCTGCCTTCATAAATTCAGATTGCCTTATCAATTATGCAGCTATGAAGACTATTGATCATTAACTAAAACTTAGTGGGCTTCTTGGTCCATGCATCACATTAATGGATGCAGGCTTGGTGAGATGCTGTCGGCTGCAAACAATTGATGGCACGCTAACGAGCCTTAGAACATTGAAAAAAAGGTCAATGAAACCGTCTGAAGAAGAGACTTTATCCATGTAATTCTGCATGAGAGCGCCTGGGTGCTTCACATACCACACAAAAACAGCAAAACGGACTTTGTAATTAGATTACTTATAGATAACCACAAGATTGCCAATCAATAAAGAGAAGAGGTATCACGAGGTAACGCAATTATTGTAATTCCAGTTTGTGTTATGAGTGAGAGAGATTTCCAAATCCTTTCAACCATAATTCATGGAATTTTCAATGTCCATATAAAAAGTAAACATCTATTACAATTTATTTTAGATTTATTACAGCAGAATAATTATACCTAAAAATGGGAATGCATCACATCTCAGTTTTTGTCATATGTTTCTGCATTTCGAAGTTTATGGGACATTTCTAGTGTCATTACTGAAATTAAACCAATTACAAATACAAAAGAAAATGACAACTCGTAATGGTGAGGTCAATATTTTGGTGGTGTGTTGGGCAGAGAGGATGATAGGGAGCCGCATATTTTAAGCAGATCACCGGGATTATAGAGCAATCGAGAACCATATTATGGGGAGGTTCAGTAAATGTAAGGATATAAGTGCTGTGGCAAACTATGGCACATTCTATGGCAGTGTTGTTTAGCTACTTTTAGCACACATTAAGTCTGGCTGAGCAAAGGTTCACCCCATTAATTCCCGGTTAACACCTGGCTAGAGTAATCAGCAACTGAAATGCGACTAGTTAACGTTTGCAGTAGGTTTGCAATTGTACTACAATAGACCTACATAGAACTGCATAATTCCAGTGGCCCTGGTTATAAGTAATAGTTTATCATTAGGTCTTTCAAAATCAGAATGTGGCAATTCACCTTACAGTTGTGTGACTTTATGGAGGTATTGATCTGTAAATATGCACTTCTAACTTAGTTACAGATTACCGTTGTTGCTAGTCTCGTCTTTTTTGTCAGCCCCCATTCACTTACCAGACCCTTTGCTGTATGAAGGACCGGCACCTACCTGTGAAGAAGAGGGCCTGAAAATTGCCTGATTCCAAAGTGCCAGTGTAGGATTTATGGGTCTGAGGACTCCCATAAGCCAACACCTGTTGTGAACACAGCTATTAAATCCTCTAAGTGAACATAACCACCACCATCTGATGTTTAAAGGCCCAGGGAGCACTCTGAGGTATGACTCTCACTCTCTGACTCCTTCCAACCTTACTCTGGGGAACAATGAACCCAGATACTGATGGGAGGGCTGCAAGGACCATCTCCCTGGCTACATAGTAATGCTCCACCAGATCTCCTGGAACAGTATGATGAACATCTGATTAGCCAGGCAAGACATAAGCATCTCTTGCTTGTGAGGCTTTGATACACTCACTCCCACATAAATCGGGGTCTAATAAACCTCAGTGATCCCCGTCATTGAGGTGCTATATACCCGTGAGCATTCTAGGAATCTGTTCCAGGAATCTGCATCAGGTATCTTACTGAGACAAGGGCACATCTATCTCACAAGTTGGCTTTCTTCTTGTTATTTGCCGTGGACAGTGCAACAGACAGATAAGGTTGTGAGGGAGTATAAGGCACTACGCTTATTAAGCGCTATCAAAACATTATCAAAACAATGGAGTGGTAAGAGAAGATTAAAGAGCCGTGGATAAATAGGTATACTATTTTGACATATGGCTTTGACTTGAACACCGTATCCTAAGTCAGAAAAACCAGAATAGAAAATATAACAAAAGAGTAAATAAAAAACATAGGGACAACACCTAGTTTGTAAATCAGGTGCTGTCTGTAGTGCAGTACAAAGATCTAGAGACAAACCATCATCCACTGCACGTGGCACGTGCCTTCTGAGGAGAATGTTGTTTTTCTGTGCCCTCATTATTACCTCATCTTAAGTCGGTCCCTGTTAACAAGCTCTTTTTAGGTGGCTTAAAAAGTAGTCCTCTTTTCAGGTCGAAGACATTGTCTATTCAGCAAACTGGGATTTGTCTGTGATTTGTCTGCCTCTTCAATAATTATTTTGATACCTGACGCCTATGTTTGGTTTTTTTCAGAAACATCACCATCACTTGGGATTTATAGAATTATTTGTGAGATGGTGAAAGACAATATGTTAGGGGGACCTTTTCTCCACATGCTGTTAAGTAGTGCTCAATCTCAAAGACGATTTTTTACCATTTGATGTTCCATTGTCACAGTCATCACTAACTTCTCCCTCTTCTGACCCACTGTCCTTTTTTCCCCACTAGCCATAGGGGCTCAAGATGAGACACATCTCAATCATCTTCCACAGGAGAAAGAGTTGAGCCCACTATCTTTCACATCCTCTTCCTGTATTCCAAGGCTGTCAACATACAACCCTATCTATGCATCACCAACAAGCTGAAAAATACCAGACAGTAAACACCTGTGTGCCTGCCAATGAATCAGAACTACTGCTTTTCATTGGGAGACATGCAACACCTGCAATCACACTCCTTCCTCCATCCTAATCACTCAACCTATCACTAGGGTCAAAACCTGTTGAGTCACCCAAAAATTGGAATCTACACCACATTGGTATCATTTGTGGCAGTGGAAAATACCATGCAAACTTTTCCAAAGACCTTTACCTCAGCGTGACAAAGTAATAAATATCCAATTTCTTATGGGCCCAGGATGCTACAGTTAGTTGTATGAGAACATATAGCAGACAAAAACAAAAATGACAGAAATATTACTAAACAAAGATTGGCTTTACATACTTTTATGTAAAGAATACTGAAAAAAATAAAGAAGACCACAACATCATCATGAAATATGTAAGTATATCGAATTTAAAGTATACACTATATTACCTTTAAAAATAACATCACATTGAAAAGTAAATGTGTATAAAATAAAAAATATAAACAAATGTATATCTTACAAACATAAAATAAAATTATATGCTTTACAATAATTGCAAAAAATAATAAAACAAGAAACAGAATATTTTAAAAATACAATTTTTACTTAAACATACATAGTAAAAATACTAACAATTGCTTATAATGACATACATTAGATATTAAAAATGAAAAATAATAACAACATTGAGATAAAAAACATAAATTACTATGAAATAAATACATACAAATTACATTATACTAACTTTTAACATTAAAACGAAAACATCAAATTAAATGTAATTACTTATTTTTCTACTCCAATATAAGCAATAGTAAGGAAAGTGTTTGACTTTGCAAGGATTAGACTTTGTATTACCACTCCAACGTAAGCAATAGTAGGGAATGTGTTGGACACTGGAGGAGACAGATTTACTATTCCAACTTCATCCTGAGTAACTGTAGGGAAGGTGTTAGATTTTGGAGGGTCAGATGTATATTCCAGTTGTAACAGAACTAATAGTAAGGAAAGTGTTGGAATTTGGAAAGGTTACATTTACTACTCCAAAGTAAGAAACAGTAGGGCAAGTGTAGGACTATGGAGGAGTAGGATTTACTATTCCCACTCCAGAGTAAGCAACAGCAAAGAAACTGGTACATTTTAGAAAGCTCAAATTTAATTTTCCTGATCCTAAGTTAATGCCAAATACAATACAGATATAGAAAATAAACACAATATATTTCCACAAATATTAAAAAATATTTTAACATTATACAATTGCTATAAATTATTAAAAACTAAAGTGACATAATTTAAATATAGAATTAAACAGATATTGACTTCTAAACCTACTACTCTAAAATTTCAACACAAAAATAAATTACATTCATAACAGAAAAAATGCATATTACTTAAAAAATAATAAGTCAGATTTACTATTCCAACTTCATCCTGAGTAACTGTAGGGAAGGTGTAAGATTTTGGAGGGTCAGATGTATATTCCCGTTGTAACAGAACTAATAGTAAGGAAAGTGTTGGACTTTGGAAAGGTTAGATTTACTATTCCCACTCCAGAGTAAGCAACAGCAAAGAAACTGGTACATTTTAGAAAGCTCAAATTTAATTTTCCCGATCCTAAGTTAATGCCAAATACAAGACAGATATAGAAAATAAACACAATATATTTCCACAAATATTTTAAAATATTTTAACATTATACAATTGCTATAAATTATTAAAACCTAAAGTGACATAATTTAAATATAGAATTAAACCGATTTTGACTTCTAAACCTACTACTCTAAAATTTCAACAAACACAAAAATAAATCAAATTATTAACAGAGAAAATGCATATTACTTAAAAAATAATAAATCAGTTTCAAAGAAAGGGAGCACACTGCCTACACTCCACCAACAAAGTATGTCCCCAAAGCATCATGGTAAATGCAGTTGAACTTGTAGTCCATTCAAAAAGTAATAAAGTCTTTCACCTCCGTAGGTGCAGCAAGTGCACCTGTACACGTGTTTCTGGGTTTAGGCCGTCATCAGCAGGGAGCAGCATGGTATAGGGGCTTGCTTGAAATGCCGCCAAATGTCTTCTCGGGTTTAAGTACCACTCATGGCACACAGGTGCCTCCCAAGGCTCGTCAGTCATGGCTCAAGGGAGCCATCAATAAGACAGGTTCAAAGAAAGGGAGCACATTGCCTACACTCCAGCAACAAAGTATAACCCCAAAGCATCATGGTAAATGCAGTTGAATTCGTAGTCCATTCAAAAAGTAATAAAGTCTTTCACCTCCGTAGGTGCAGTAAGTGCTGTATTAAAAAATAATAACACTATAAATTATTTGTAATACAAGGAACCCTAACCATATGATTTATATTTAGCTTATTGAAAATAATTACATAATGAATGAAATAAATGTCTAATTAACCAATTACATGAATTATCATATTTTAATTATAATTAAATAACTAAACAAATGCGTAATTAATTGTCCAATTAACACTTCAAAACTTATCTACCAAATTAAAAAAAAGAACTTACCATACTTAACATTAAAATAATACATAACACATAAACTAAGAAAAATCAACTAAGTAATTAAAAAATAATATAATGTACAGCTATATTTTAAAAACGATACGAAAGACTTAAAAAATCAAGCAATACTATCACCTTGTATATTCTTTCCAGCAATATGTTTGACATTACAATATCTTTGACGCAATATTTGTGTATCACAATATTTTTGAAACAATATTTTTGGTGGAATGCCAAGACAGTCAGACACGCCGTCTGAAAAAAGCAGCGACTCCATCCTTCGGGCCCTAAACTTTCACACGTGGTTCCGCATCATCTCCTTAGTTAATATAAAACTCCTCTATCCTACTCGCAAATATATTCCCCTCAAAATATCTCTTCACTAAACTAAATTGGTACAACTCTTGACAGCTGGAGAGCAGCAGTAAACACTGTTATCATTCTCATCTGCACTAACCACTGCCCCTTCATTTAAAAGTATTGTGAAGTAATTCACTGAAAATGTGCTTCACAAGTATATTAATTTGCTTATTTATTATTTCATTCTGGTAAAGTGTATATGCTAATTAGTACAATTTGAATTCACTAACACTCTGATTGCATTCTGAATTTTAACAGTACCATTGTGCTCAGTATATTATACCCCTTCATTTACATCTAGTCGACTGTATTAGATTAGACTTTTCTTGCCACATAAAATGAAAATTAAAAGTAAAA
Source organism: Pleurodeles waltl (assembly GCF_031143425.1). Lineage (NCBI taxonomy): Eukaryota > Metazoa > Chordata > Amphibia > Caudata > Salamandridae > Pleurodeles > Pleurodeles waltl. Next base: position 295,285,685 of record NC_090439.1, on the reverse strand, counting down.
CAGTTTCACATAAGCGAGCTGATTCACAGTTTCACGGCCGCCATGAGCATCAGTGTGAAGAGACACACAAAAGGAAAAACAAGTTCTCTAGCACTCAAACTTTTTGGCAAAAGTGCAATTAGCCATGTAACAGGGGCGATGGCCAAGGCGGTAACTAAACCTCCCCAAGGAGGGACAAAGGTACACCATTTACCAATGTCATCAAAGGATTTTTGAAGGGCAAGCCCACGAACGAGTGGTAGTGATGGGTGTGAGGTGGGCATGGTTAAAAGCCCAGATACATACCAACACGTCAGAAAATCAGCACTTGCGCGCTGCTATGCTCGACCTAAAAAGGACTCTTCATTTACATCCAGTCGACTGTATTAGATCTCATTGCTCATTTCTGTTTGAATTGCATGCAGTGCTTATTTTGTGCCGGTGTTTCTTGTGGCTGACACCCATGATTATTTCTGGGGCCTAGACTTATTTTTTATCATTATACTGTGAGTGAGAACAATAGACAGGACAGAGAGAACAAACGAAGGAAGAGAAATGAACGATGTACTGACAAAGGAAGAAATCAGGAATGGAAGAGAACCTGCAAGAGTGAGTTATTGGAACACAAGTGTAGGGTGGTGGGTGAGAGAGGCATGAGGTTGAATATACGAGGCAGCCTTAGTACTCAGCAGCCCTGGCACTCGGAAGCGCTGTGGTGGGCTCTTAAGGAAAACCTTGGTCACTTCACCTATTTTCTCAAAAATTAAGCAAAATGTTTAACTATATTGTGAAGTGTGCACAATCATATTTTGGGTACAGTACGGATAGCCAGTAGCTTGGTGTGTCCTAACAATGGAACCAACAGGAAACATTTCCTCAATAAACGTTTTGTCAGGGCTTTCAATGGGATCACAAAAGTTGGGGAGTGGCCTCTAAAATGGGTGTCGCCAAAAAGATGTTACCAAGAATGCTTTCTAAGGGGCGTGGCCTCTGCAGAAAAAGGGGTCACCTAAATCAAGTGAGTCTTGATCCCCACTCCTCACAAATTCACAAAGTCTTACTCAAAAACCTGTAACTGAAATTAGCAGCAACAACGTATTTAGGTGCCATAAGCAGTTAAGTACTTTACATGGTGCATGCAAAGTTCTGCGAGGTAGCACAAGTCGTTACATTTATTGTAAGGACATACACTACAGTACACTTTCGGAGATGTGCTGTGGATAAAGCTGTAAAGAATTTAACCCAAAAACAAATGTTGTCCAAAAGCGGTGTTAGGGCTAAAATAACATAGGCCAGGGATTAAAGGTGAAAAACGGTCTTTCCACTAACGGGAAAAAAAAGTCAGATTTATATTTTGCTTTTTCCCAGCCCTGCCGCAAAGCTTGGTAAAAGAAATCATGCAAGCAACACTCACTTCAATTGCTGCAGCTCATTTTTGCTCCAAACCTTGCTGATCTGATGACCAGATCAGAATTCTGTTTTTTTCACAATTTGATTATTTTCCTTCCCGTCAAATAGCGGAGCCCAACCCGCAGCTGTACACAATATAAAAACAGCCCTGTTACCCCTAGGACTCATTGCTCATCTTTTGAGGCGTGACGCACGTGCTACAGCGCAGCCGCAATGAATGTAAGGTCTGCCTGTTCCCATGAGGGGCGTTCCTCGGGAGAGTCCGGTCCTGTGTGAAGAAGATACTGGACTCCGGAAGTGACAGAAAAGACAGCATTGTAGGCCCGGTGAGTTGTGAGCCAGGTAACCACCTCCCTTCCAGTCAATGAATGGTTATCCCTGCTGGAGCTGCTGCCGTTTTTTTCAGCTCAATTCACCAGATGCATATTGAGCTTGAAGGGGCCCGTTTCAATCTGCCTTTTTAATTACTGCCAGTGTTCGGCTCACTTAAAGTCCTGTGTTTTGTGTTCTATTTTGTACTGATTTACAGTCGGTTATCTACATCTTCTCTTCATTCGACTCGTGCCCTCCCATCTGATCTTACTGTTTTACAGTCTTTAAAATGAGATTCATTCTGTGTGCACCGGCTGGTGGTTTGATACCTAATCTCGCCCTCTCAAGTGCCGGAGCTCGTGTCTGAGGTGGAAGCTAGCGCTTGTGCTATTTCATCAAACGCTCTTTGACCCCACGTCGCTTTCCCGCCAGGCACTGCCTCAGTAGAGCCCGCGGGCAGCAGGCACCGATAGAGACAGGCAGAATCGTTTTAAGGTTCACATCTGTACCAATGATATTTGTGTCAACATAATTAGGGAATATGATCTTTTTTTAGAGAGATGCCCCGATGTGTCTTCAAAACTGCATAAGGAATGACATTTTCAAGTGAGTGACGTGTCTGGTGATGGAACTGCTTAAATCTCTTTTACTTACATATTGCGTTATTGATTTCCTAGAGAAATCCAATTTCAACAAGCTGTTCAAACTAGAACCACTACCAGTATTAGAGCCAGCAGATAGAGCAAGTCTTTTATACATTGGCCCGATTTCGTAAAGGGAGGGCGCCCCATCTGGCCTAAATTGGGATCACCCACCTTATTACGAGGAGCTTTCCAGTTGGCAGATTTAGCGCCCCTCAAACTGGCCTCATGGGGAAAACCCACAGCACCTCAGAAGCACACAACCGAAGGGTTAGGTCGTGAACCGCCAACCTGAACAGCAAAGATCGAGCGTTTGCCCTCCCAAACAATGAGGCAATCGTTCAGATCAATTGTCAAGTAAAAAATATAATGACGTTGTAATGCCATTATTGCATGATGACAGCTCCACATCACTACCAACGTTTCTCCTATATTCAGGGGCTTCTTCTGGTCATATGGCTAGCAGACGTGTGATCCTTTTATGCTTCTCCGTAAGCAATTACATCTAATGTAGCTTAGCTCAGACTATCTACCACTAAAAACAGCTATGAAAAACAACCAGCCATACACGCAACTAGGTAGTAAGCAATTCGTATCAATCACATAGAGTCATGTAGTAAGGAATGCAATATCTACATGGTCGGATTAGAGAGCATCGTCAAAATATAATGGTATTTGCAACAGGAAATATGCATATCATAATGAAGGTCCAAATACCTATTTACTTCAATCCCACAACATACTCATGTTGAAGATGGGGTACAAAGCACCCTACCAATTGAAGGACAGTAGACAATTCAATTAAGCATCTGCTCAATACACGCAGGGTACAAATGCCTGTGATGATAATTATATAAGTTGAAAGCAAAATGCCAGCAGGGTAGAGTTTAGGGAACGCATGCAAATTAGAGGTTAGAGAACATGTGAAGAGTAGAGTTTGGGTAATATAGAAATAGAGTTATGAGGTGCAAGTATATGGCTATGTGGGAATATAAAGTATAGTGAAATAGTGTATTCCAAAAATATCATAGCCAAAATATCAACAAGCAAATTATTATGAAGATATGTGCACCTTGCTAAGAATAGATTTACTATTGTTAACTCCAAATTTACATACCTTGAAAATAAATGAATAAATAACTATGTCAAGACAATACCCTTTCAGGCTGCAAAAAAGAAAGCAGGGAACCCTCGGTAGTCTCCAAGGTTTAGGTGGAGCCCCTATTCTAGCACCACACAATGTCACTGACGCTCTGAATCTGCTCATCTCAAATGTCTGTTTCTCTACAAGAATTTTTAAGCTTGGGATTATCACGGTGCCATCCACGTCAAGGTAGAAAGAGGCAAAGCCTTTTGCCAATTTTACAGAAAAATGTCTTTAAGCATAGGATTGGCTAGTACCATCATCCTGAAATGCAAAATGACAAAATCCTTTTACTACACCAAGCACAGAATTACAGTTTTGGATTGGTAAAATTCCATCCAAGCCAACCTGGAATGAATAAAAGCAACCCTGACATGTGTTTCTTATTAAAGCTCTTCCGAGAGTCATAGCTTTATTGAGACACAAGGGATCACCCAGAATCAGTCAAGACAGTGCCCTTTCAGGAATAGAATGCTGCACAATTTGTGCAAAAATGGAAGTATTAAACTTTGGTCTGGGTAGGTTACAAGGTTTACATGGAGAGCTACTATCCACCTAAACATAAACATTGGGTGGGAACTAGATATACTAACAGTTACACTTATGTTAAGAAACTATAACTTGTGGCCCAAAGTTACTTTCTGGCACAAGTTATAATTTCTTCAGATAAGTATAACGTTAAGTATAACTGTAACTGCTAAGTATAACTTTAACTGCCGAATTTATATGGTTTTGTACTGGTAAAACGTCAACCTAACTATAACGTCCCTGTAACCTTTGTTTTTTCCAGTGCATTTCAGTTTTTTTAATGCACACATTAATATTTGTGTCAGGTTGCGACAAGCCAGTCAGGGTCTTACTTATCCCCAGGGTCCGCGGGGGATCTCAGGAGGATCCGAGGAGGATCCTCAAATCCATGGATTGGCTGAAATAAAATGGACAATGTTTTGCTAAGGGACCCCTCCATGTGTCCTATGGGGTCAGGATACCTGCCCTTATGTATTTTTACACTACTTTTTTCCCATCCCAGGCAATGAGAGAAACAAAATGGTAGCCGTGACTTTTCTGTCAGGTTATGGCCAGCCAATCAGGGCCTTGTTTTTCCTCCGAATCCATGGAGGATCCAATGAGGAGCTGAGTCTCTATATATAGAAATGCGTTTTTCATTAATTAACTAGAAAACTACTGAATAGATCTACACTAAATAACAACAAGCATTTGCAATGCAATGGGTCTCGCATTTGCTCGTTTTAGAGCTATTAGCATTGTAAACTCCTAATCTGACTTTTCTTGCCACATAAATTGAAAATAAAAAGTAAAACAGTTTTACATAAGCATGAGCATCAGCGTGAAGAGACACACAAAAGGAAAAACAAGTTTGCTTACAGTCAAACTTATTGGCAAAAGTGCAATAAGCCATGTAACAGGGGCGATGGTCTAAAACTCCCCAAGGAGGGACATAGGTACACCATTTACCAATGTCATCGAAGGATTTTTGAAGGGCAAGCACACAAACGAGTGGTAGTGATGGGCGTGAGGTGGGCGTGGTTAAAAGCCCAGATACATACCAACACGTCGGAAAAGCAGCGCTTGCACTGCTAAGCTCGACCTAAAAAGTTCTCTTTGTGGACCAAGAACTACCTTTCTGCCAAATTTGGTGTAATTCTGTTGAGTGGTTTCGGCGCTATCTCTGTTCCAAATCCCTATGGAAACATGAATGGGGGAAAACGCGTTTCGGGACCCTCCTGTTTTCTCGGCCCCCGCTTGACAGATCATCCCAAAACTTTCTAAACAGCTTCTGATATGAATGTAAAAGTTTTTTGAACATTTCTTGAAGATTCAGCAAACAGCGCAAAGTTAAATAAATATATATATATATTACCTCACTATAGTAAATTTTCTTCCACCGCCAACGTATATTTATTTAGAAATAGTGCTTCCACAAGCAAAAAAGTCAACGTGTTTCGGCAAGAAGCCATTCACTAGACTGATTTCCTCACAATACACAGGTACCCGATGTACATTGTTCGTCCATCTTTAAGTTTTACACCCTTTCCAACCTTGTGGTGTTTTGTTACTATGCCCCATGATGTTGTGGACGCCATTTTAGAAGAGAGAATCATTATCGTTATGAGCAAACTAAAATTCCATCATTACTGGGCATCAACTCAGAATACCAATTCATATGTAATGACATTATTTTAAGCAACAAACTATCAATCTTTTTCTTATTGTTTTCTTCTTTATGACTCCTTTTACTGTTTTCTAAAAATTAAAACCACAAACATCAATTAAATACATGGTCTAATAATGTAGCTTATGCTATACATAGCTAAACTGTTGTCATTGTATTAATAGATCATGATTACTGAATATGCATATCCACCCATATATCACTTAAGAAAAATTCAATCTTATTAAGCAAGATGGTATTTAGTGTCATCATTACTGGGCATCAACTCAGAATACCAATTCATATGTAATGACATTATTTTAAGCAACAAACTATCAATCTTTTTCTTATTGTTTTCTTCTTTATGACTCCTTTTACTGTTTTCTAAAAATTAAAACCACAAACATCAATTAAATACATGGTCTAATAATGTAGCATATGCTATACATAGCTAAACTGTTGTCATTGTATTAATAGATCATGATTACTGAATATGCATATCCACCCATATATCACTTAAGAAAAATTCAATCTTATTAAGCAAGATGGTATTTAGTGTCACACAACAGTCTTTAGATTGCAATATATCTTCCTCAAGGATGACCCCATTCTCCACAAGATGTTTCAAACAGGGAGTACATAGATGAATAAAATGAATAAAGTGACTGGTGCTGTGCAAACTCCACTCCAACAGCTAAGTATTGAATGGCTTGAATACACAGGTTGTGATGATACATGTCCTGATCACATATATTGCACATTTACCCAAAAGGGGCAATTACTGTTTCTCATATACTACTTCTAAATGTACCCAACAGATGTTCCCTAAAGTGCTGTGTGGCAGATGGATCTCCTTAAACTACCTAGGGTGCAAGTAAAGTAACACATACTGTGCATTGTACTATCTCAATTAGTATTGTTATTCCTAAAATATATTTAAACATCGTCCTTATCAATTGATGAGATACCAATGGCTACATAATATCCAAACACCCACCAGGTCCATTATACCATATATTACTAATTATTCTCAGGCAGAATTAATATAAGAATCCATTTACAGTACAGATAGCTCATCAATCCTGCCACTTTGTTCTATATCACATATCATCCACCACATCTAAATGGTGGGCCGATATCCACATGGCTTCTAAAGTGCCTATTGATAAAGTGAAAGCGTGCTGTGTCTGTCAATATCTTGGCTATCCAGATGTTTCTAAAATTGCACAACTATGATCTGCACATGTTGGGTCTCATGTGCAAATATCCACATGGCTCCTAAAGTGCCTAAAGCTAAAATAACAAGTTCTATATCTTACAGTATCTCCGCTACCTAAATGTTTCTAAAAATTACGCAACTATGGTTTTCACATGTTGAATCTCATGTACAGTGCTGATATACAGCTCAAAATAGTAGATCTATATGTAAAATTAATGAGTTAGAATACAAATAATTCCTTAATAAGTCTATCAATATAAAGTAGTCAGTGCTATATGTCATAAGACCGAGATAATGACAATATTTCAAAATTGGACCGAACTATGCCACCCTAATTTTTGTATAGAATATCAAATCTTACCATCAAATCTTTTATGTGCACAGAGCAAATTAATCACCAAAGGCCTCCTTAATTGCCACTATCATTCTACAAGTGGTCATTATACTTCTCAATGTTGTTGAAATAGTGCAAGACCAGCTCCATTAGTAATTTAATCTTGTCTCAGATACTTATACAATTTCAAAGATAAAGAGAACAACATTTTTCATAACAATTCTAAGCAATGTGTCTCTTATAAAGTGCCTAAACATACAGCCCATCCCATCAATTAGTGAATCCACTCATAAAAATATTGGATATACACACAAAAATCGCAAACTAACATCTCTGCACGTCACATTCTGTGAATCTAATTCATATTTTTGTTTCCTAGTGAGACCTCTACAAAGGAGGATGATGGGCCTAACTGGGGGAAGAAATAAAACACCAGATAAGAAGGGTAGGTCGTCATCACATATTCAATCTGATCAGATTCTGCCATATCTACAGATGCATGTAGTTATGCATCCAAGTTGTGTTCCCTTGGATGTTCCGTCAGCACAGATAAGATCATTTTAGATTCCAATCCTCACAGTTCTAGAACCTTTTTCTGGGATTCATTTTGATGTGTTTAATACCCCAGAAAGCTATATTATATATTTATTTACCCCACCAAGACTAAAAAGCATTTTTATGTAAAATGTTTGGGAAATCCGTGGATCCAGTTCCAAAGATGTTTCCCAGCATTATTAAAAAAAGGGTGATCTCCCACCCTTATTTTTTATGTGCCCCTGTGTGGGCCAGGTTCTGGGGCATTAGGGGCTTTAAAAAAGAGGGGGGAGCATGGGATCCCCCTCCTAGGGCTTCTATTAGCCCCATGGACCACAGCTTGCCTGGGGCAATCATAAAGAAGATGCGGGCTGTGTGCCCCCGTGCCCTGGGGACCGCACCTTCCCCAGTCTAAAACAATTATTTAATGTGGGGGAGGCCCAATGGCCTTCCCCAGAGCCCCAGGGACCATCACCTCCCTGGGGCAAATATTCAATTGTATGTGGGGGCCATGCCCCCCCTTCTAGCCCCAGGACCACCACCTCCCTGGAGAAAAGATTCAATTGCTTGTAGGGTGGCACAGCCCCCTGCAGCCCTGGAGACCACCACCTCCATGGGGCAAAGATTAAATTACATGCGGGGCACCACAGCCCCCACAGCACCAGGGAACACCACCACCGTGGGGCAAATGTCATAATGGAGGGGTGCGTGTGGCTCCCCTCATGGAGCCATACATGGCCCTGGGAACCACCACCCCCTAGGGTCAGCTCCTGCTATGTCCTGCGGTGCCTAAAGGTTAAGGTCACAGACCCTCACAGGTGTGCCCGTGGTCATTTTTCTTCTTTTATTTCTTTTAAACTTCAAAAGTTTAAGGTTCATACTGAAAAGGGAACCCCAATCGTTTTAAGTGACAAATACATGTTTCCTTTTAATTTGTCCTAAAATATCTCATTCTATGTATATCATTCATCAAAGCCTAAAAAACTGCCCTTCGTCTCTCTCCCTCTCAAGTTCTCCCTGTCAATCTCTTTCTCCCACCATTCACATGTTTTCTCTAATAAGTTGACTTCTAATGTTTCATGGAAATTTTTATTGATGTTATAAAAGTTGTCATGAGTGCTGTAATATCCAGGGTTATCCGCAGTGCATGGCGAGTGCACGAGTTATAGTTACCTTAGGCCGCAAGTTATAATTACTTGAAATAACTCTAACCATAACAGCTGAATTTCTCTGGTTTTGTTTGAGTAAATTCAGAACCTAACTATAACGTTTGGTTTTATAAGTTCATTTCTAATTTGTTTTAAATTCTATTTCCTAACTATAACATTCCTTCAACCTTTGTTTTTTTCAGTGAATTTCTATTTTTTTTAACATAAAGTAATCTTCATCACTATATGCTAATCCAGCGGTGCATGGCAGGGGTTGGGCGCAGGACCTGGCCTGCAGTCAGGCATTGCAGCCAAACCGCTACAACCACCAAACCCTGTAGCGGGAGTTGACTGCAGGGCCTATCCCTCTGGGTGTGAGAATAGGTGTGAGAGGGTGTCTCGGGTGTGAGAATGACTATTAGAGTGTCTGTCTGGGTGTGAGAGTGGGTGTGCAAGGGTCTATGTGGGTGTGAGTGGGTCTGAGAGTGTGTGATTGTGTTCCATTAGATGAAAGACGTATTCACCTCCACAAAGGATGTCAGAAGTTTTTCAATATGGAATTGCAGAGTAAACACACTTACTTTGTCTTCGCCAGTCCCAGAAGTTAGGATCATTTATTCTTTGCCTTCAATAAATGGAGGTGGCTGGCTGCCGGCCCCACTCCTCTGGCTGATTTCAGCCCTAGGACCCCATCCCAGGGACCCAGCCTTCTAAAATATTTTTTTTGGGTTTGGTGAGGGGGGCCTCATGGCTTCCCTCCCCCAGTCATCTGGCCTTAATATATTTTTTGGGGGAGGGGGACACGTGGCACCTGTACCCAGGGCCAATCTAGGCTCTGGGGACACCATCTCCAGGGGCTCAGCCATCTGTCCTGGGTGCTCCACAGGGAACCCAGTATGGAATGGGACCGTGGGGGGAGTCTGAAGGCTCCCATAGTCCCAGCTGGGTCCCCGCCTCCTGCGGGAGCCGGCATTGCAGTCACAGACAGGGCGCTGCTAAAGGCTAAAGAAGCAGCTCCCTGTTTTTGGGAGCAATTGTTTCCTCTGTTTACTTGCCCACATCTCTGCAGGCTGGAAACAGAAGAAACCTCTACTTCCAGAAAGCGAGAGCTGTTTGACAGCTCTTGCTTTCTGGAACCAGAGTGTTTGCTCTGACTTGGCAGGAGCTGCATGAATTGTTAGTTTAGCACCGGAGGTGGCAGTCCCTGGGGCTGCGGGGGGCATGTGCCCCCTCCACATAATTGATTATAAGCCTTAGGGAGGTGGCGGTCCCCAGGGCTGTGCGACCCCCTGCATATAATTGAATAGAAGCCAAGGGTGGTGGAGGTCCCTGGGCATATAAATGCCCTAGGGGGGCCTCGTGTGCGCCCTTCCTTTGTTTTATGCATGCCCCCAGGACCTGGCCCACCTGAGGGCTTTAGTAAAACAAGTGCAGGGGACCATGCTTGTTTTTTAAAAATGTTGTCACCGATTTGTGACCCTCTCACACATTTGTGACAATTTGTTTTTTTAAAGTGCTTTTTTGCCCTGTGGTGGTCCCTCTGGATCCGGGCACTAGAGCTAAGGTGTCAGGTGACACAATCCTTGTCCCTTTTCTTTTTTTATCTTTTTTCAAGTACTCAGCTGAAGCCGAGTCCTAAGATGGCTTCCAACACTTTCTTGTTGAAATGTTGGCAGCCAGGTAGATCTCAGCACATGATTGGAAGGGATCGCGGACCCTTCACCTCCCTATATATATAAATTTAAATTTTCTTTAACATCAGAAAAACTACTGGATGGTTTTACACCAAATAACAAAAAGTGCTCTTTCTGGACCAAGAGCTACCTTTCTGCCAAATTTGGTGTAAGTTCGTCGAAGGGTTCGGGCTGTAGTGATGATCAAAATTGTTGGGACCCCCCCACTTTTTCCTGGCCCCAACTTAACGGACCACCCCATAACTTTCCAGGCATGAGCTGATTCATCAATCTGCACCAAAGATTTAGGCAAGTAAAAAATGCTTTTTCTATAGAAACTGGGGGCCACATGTACAACCTTTTGTTTTGCAAATTGCAACTTGCAATTTGCGAACCGTTTGGGAATCTCAGATTGAGAGTCACAAAACAAAATGTACAACAGTGTTAAGTACATAGTTTGTGATTCCCAGTGGGCTCGCAAATGACCTATCTCATCAATGTTCATGAGGTAGGTCACAATTTGTGACCCCATTGGGAATAGCCACACTCACAGAGATGGTGGCCTGCTGGGGTCAGCAGACCACCATGTCTGTGTCTGCTTTTTAAATAAAGCAGTTTATTTTTTTGAGATGCATCCTGTTTTCCTTAAAGGAAAACTGGATGCATTGCAAAAAAAAAAAATTACGTTTTCTTTTAATTTGTTCAGAGTGGGCAGTGGTCCAAGGGACCACACCTGCTCTGAAAAAATAGTTTTGCTTCCATTCACAAAGGGGAAGTGGTCCCTTGGGAACCCTTTCCCGTTTGCAAATGGGTTAGCACCAATTTGAGATTGGTGTTAACTGCGATTGTTTTGCAACCGTATTCACGGTCACAAAACAATCATACATTCCAGTGTGACTCACAATTAGGAAGAGGCACCCTTGGAATGTCCCTTCCTAATTGCGACTTGCTCACCCTTTTGGCAATTCAGTAAATAGATTACTGAATCACTAAATTGAGTTTGTACCTTGGGGAAATGCCTTTTTCTTGTCGCTAATGGACCGATTCCTTGAACCAGGCCATTTGCGATAAGAAATAAGCTTTTAACATCTGGCCTTAGGTCCTAACTATATCACCTAGTGGTGACCTCCAGTAGATAATAGATACACACACACATACAATATTCACTGAAAAAACACCAAAGGTTACAGGGATGTTATAGTTAGGTTTTGAATTTACTTGTACAAAACCATAGAAATTAAGCAGTAATAGTTAGAGTTTTTTCAAGTAACTATAACTCACGCCCTAAGGTAACTATAACTCATGCCCTTGCCATGCACAGTTTAGTTTCCTTATCAATAATGTTATTGCAAACGTTGCACTGATATCAAAGGTGCCAATCAAGATCTCATCAGTGACATAATATGTGGAGTAATTAGCAGTGCATTGCAAAGGCATGAGTTATCCTTACTTGAGTCCATATTAAGATAATTATGTCTTTGATGTTGTATTTCTTGGACAGAAGGATGTTGCAAGACCACAGTTTTATGTTTGTTTTTTACAGCAAACCTGTCCTACACAATAAAAGCAAACCGAAAATGATGTGGGAGCAGATGGTGATAACCTGAAGTTTTTATCTGAGGGCCTGTTTAACAAATGGCTTACTTCTTAACAAACATGACCGATATCCTGTCTGCTTTATTTCAAATGCATTATATATGCTATGATGCATTTGTAACAAGGAAGACGGGATGTCAGGTACATATGACTACCCTTCTGCCAATCTCTAAATCAGGACCTAAATTCTGAGAGTGCATATTTCTGGAAAAAGGGATAAAACTCTGAATGGATTTGATGTTACTTTTTTTATTCTGTGTTTACAACTGGGGATTATATACTGCTTGGTTGATAGGATTGATTAGAGAAATTGTAGGATATACATATAGGCAAACATTTGGTAACACTGATTGGAGGCCACAGTCTCGCATTGGTTTAAACAAAAGGTGAGTTGGTGTCAGAGCTATGTGATCATAGCTGGCCAAGGAAGGAAGTGCTTAAGAGCTTGGCTCCCAAAGAACTGCCTGCCTTGACATACTTACCTTAAATGGACTTAGACCTGGACACATTGCTATTGTGACCCATCACTTTTTAATTTTTTTTTTGTGGGTGCCCAGGTGGGTATCTGGATGTTTAGGGAGAATGCATTACTTTCAGTGTGAATCACTTCAGCTCGTTGTTGCTGCAGCTTTGATGGATGTATGGAGAGCTAGTCGCCCATGTCCGAGAGAGCACGACTCATTGCACTTTCAGTCACACTGGCCTTTATTTTCAGTTACACCACTGTGACGAAAGAAGACGTGTGGCCCTGAGACTTCACAACCAAAACAAACTTCTGACAACTTCATCCTAAATGTATCTTTTGAATTGGTCACATACTGACCTTTACTATGGTTTGGCCAATTCCCTTCTAAGTGTTTTCTATTTCCCTCTCATGATTTACTTTAGTTCCCTATTATTCAGAGCAGGGTATTTTCGAAGCTTCTTAAAAAAAAGGTATCAGTCTTTTGATGGCATAAAACATTTCCACCTCGTGATTCATATCTTAAAACATGCTACTTTTTTTACACTGTTAGAGACGTAGTTTCATGGAGCCACACCAGTGACCCCACCATGAAAAAGTTACCACATATTAAGACTCTGAGGTAACTCCACATGCTCAGAGAACCATATAAATAAAAGATCCAGACAGTGTAGAGACTGTCACTGCAAGACAGGTGAGTACTTCACCAGAAACGGGCAATCTAGAGAGTTCCAAAACAGAGGTGAGTCCACAAGGAGAGCGAAAGTAGAGCTGAGCCACAAAATGCTTCACAGTTCATGCATTCAAATGAATTTAGAAAAATATTTAACAGAACTCTAAACCAAAGGCACAAGACTGTTTCATGGTTACATGACATTAAAGAAGGATTTTCCATAAGTGACTCATCTGCCTTTGTACACCATATCTAAGTTGACTTTAGGGACTAAACGCCTCAGTCCAATTTGTCTCTGATCTGTCTACTGTGTCCCAAAAAAGAATAGCCTTTGCCAATTATTATTTGTTTTGCCCAGCTCCACTATCCACTACATGGGTGACCAGGAGGTCCATGATGCTGTGGAGGAAAACCTAACACGAAGATGGCCAACATCGTCATGCGTATCCATTCCCTACCAGAAGCTGTTATCCCCATCACACCTGCCCAGACACAACCTGAAACCTGTAAACTTTGTCCTTCACTAAAGCTTTCTCTCACCATATTTCCACTCTGTCTTATACCTGTGTTTGTCATTCTTACTATATTTCCAGCATGTGGTCACTAGTCACCCTTCAAACAACTCAACCCCTTGGTCTGACTCTGAGATGCTTATGTCTAGACTGTTTTTCATCTCCATTGATGTCTCCCTATATGCTCTGTGGTTGTCTTTCAGCACATTGTAACTGCTCGGTTCGGCTACTTACTCTTCCCTTTTTCACCTGTGCTTCAGCACAGCTTACGTCACTCACCTAGCTTCCCATTTCTTTTTTAGTTATAAATACACAGAAAGCAGTTACGAGTGAAAAATTCTACTCATATATGTTCACAAGCCCATCAAAGAGAAAGTATCAAAGAGAAAGCATACGTTTTTAACGAACCCAAGTAAATCACAGCCTGAAAAAATGCAAAACATAGCAGGACAGAAGGGGGAAGGAAGACCATAACTTTTGTGATGTTCAAATCTGGATTGACATATTAAAGAAAAGAAAAACATGAATGGACTTTTTAGCAAAGGAATTACTTTGGCTGTAATATCTTTCTCTTTTTGCATTCATTTGTACTTCATTTGTTTTGTTCATGGGCATAGTCACAGTCTCCTCCGCCCTTATGTTTCAGCCCTTATCTAGCTGTAACATCCTTCCCAGGTGCCCCATACCTTTTCTCATTTCTGTTGGTAGGGCCCGATCCCATCGTGACCAGTCTATTTTCTATTATTGTTCTTCATTGACATCGATAAATTTATTTCAGAGTTAACTCATAAAATTTATGCTACAATCAACAACAATTATTAAACAATAGACAGTAAAGAAAAAAATATGGCAGTGATTAACGCCCAATGATAACACAGAAAGTGTTTTTCCTTATCTGACCCTAGGTTGTGGACCTCCCTGCCAGGCTCAGTTTCGTCATCCGATGCTCTGGCCATCCCTAGCAGATTTTCTTCTTCCCAATGCTCTTATGGCCTCAACATACCACGAGTCTTTAGAACTTGAAAACTTGTGTTTTGCCTTTTACATTGTTCTTATTGTTGCTTTGTTCAGCCCCTTGATGCAAGCATTCAGCAAAAAAAACAAGTGTGTGCACACATACACACTAAGCACAGAATACACGCACATAACTCATGCATGCAGGTAACCAGATAACTCCTTGCTTTGATGAAGGACACATATTACTAAAGATGCATCATTTCAATAAACTAATTGGTTGATAAGGAGCAGCGAGTTCCGTGCCTGTTCAACCTCGGACTAAAAGTTAAAGCAGCAAACACACATCACGGAATAATCACGCAACCCATTTTTGGCTCTGTGCTTCATAAACTTTTCTTTCTGTTCAGAAGAGGTTGATTCACCTACAAAAGGATAAACAAATGAATAAGAAAAATAGTATCATCGTAGCCAGAGCATTTTGATGACAGAGGATATAAGTCTAGGGAAAAGGGAGAGTTCGTTACTATAGACTACAGATGTACAGAAGTACATAGAAGAAACAAAGATTACCAAAACAATTAAAAGGGGGAGCGTTGTGTTAACAACAAAAATAAAAACGTTTATGGACCATAACAATGATGTGATATCTGGAGACTACAGAACAAGAAATAACAGTTTCGAACTCAGTTCCACTTAGTTCCAACTCACTTCGACCTCAGCTTCCCAAGAACACAAACACATGGGTTTTCTCATTCTCAAGGCCTGGTGTTGTCAAATAATGGCTTTAAGGATATGGTTTCCAGAATTGATCCAGTAGGGAACGATCCATGCCATATTTTCGAAATACACATATGATACACTTACATGGAGTAAGTATAACTTTACTTCTCTTGCATAGGCAAAAGTTACCCTGAACAATTGACATGGATCGGGACTCACCCCCTGGTTTTGCGTTGGACTGCTCTGGCTTATTGGCTTCCTTTAGCAAGGCCATTTCCCCAAAATGTATGAATCGTTTTCTATAATATTGTGCAGCTTTCAGGAAATCCTTCTTAAAATCGTTTCTCTGAACCGGCTGAACATCACGGCCAGTCATCCACTCATGCGAATCACTTGTCAACATGTCACCATCACAAATAAAACAAGGGACGAAGTGGCAGAGCCTCTCCTTGACAGAGGCCTCTCTTGGGCACTGAGCACATGTTCAGCACCGGCCTTGAGCGGACAGCGCAGCTCGTGCTTCAGCAGCCTCAGCCAGACTCCCAGCCAACCCACGCTTCCTTTATTTACAACTCCAGGCGTTTCCTCTGACAGACGCTTCCGGGATAGAGCTGCGCAGCGCGCCGGTGGGCACGTGCTTACTCAGTCACAACAAATACTGATCTGGCTTATGTCTTCAGCGAAACACGTGTGATTTGTGTTTTTCATTGACCAGTAAATGTCACACCAACTAACACAATAAAATCAGCTCAAGCATCGTTCAAAGTTTCAATAAAAAACACCCATTTCCCGCTTATGCGTCAAGATACAGAGATCGATAATTTATAGTAAAAATAGTCATTCAAGTATGATCATTTCGTTCAAATCATATTCATTTTACATTCTGGCTACCCATGCGGCAGGTGGGCAGCGACATGTGCACGCTACTGGGACACTGTAAATCAACATTAAAAAGCAAATACAAAGTGAACAGCAGCGCCTGCTGCCGCGTCGAACTGAGCATTAGGTGTATAATATGTGTATAAATGTATACCCAAAACCAATCAGAGTATGAGTTCACGAACACTGCCTTCAAAAAATCAACAGCACCTTCTCCAACACTGACAGCTTTACCAACAATTGAGAAATTACTGGTGCTTAACAGGCTAGTAAAAAGTAAGCAGACAAGAACCATTGCAAGAAGCATTATTTAAATATATCACTAGCAATTCAGCTACTGTGTTGAAATGAGGCAAGTAACCGAGCACCCCGCAAGTGCTGAGTGACTGTGCATTCCTGTGAGCGCCCTCTGGGCTCCTGTGCGCGCGTGGTTTCTGGCTTGGGGTGTTTGTTTATGAAGCGGTAGACAAAGCCGGGAAGTCTGGGCTCAGCCGACACGTGTGAATGGCTGGATGACCCGGGCGCCCCCTCCCCTGGGGAGGCGGTAATCGGTTTATAACACCATGACATAATGTTTCTGGTCTCTGGTTCAGCGGCAGCAGGCAATCGGGCTCCGTGTCTGCACTCTGCGGGAGCGCAGGCTTATGTCAGTGACACCTCAGCTCTCTGTTCCCACTTCCCCCCTCCTGAGCGCTGCCTCTCTGCTCGCACCCAACTCCCTCCACCCCTCCCCACCAGCACTGTGACAGCTTCAAACAACAAACCCAAGGGAGGGTGGAAAGGGCGACTGAACCTAGGCCCGTGATTAGGTTGTAGTTATGGCTGTTAAATGGGCTCATGACACGATTAATGGGATGATGTTCAGCCTTCATTATTTCACGTAACTACAATGAACATTCCGGGACTCACGGGCTGATAGTTTGTTACAGGTAGAGTGAAACTAGAGTCCCAGCATGCTTAGAGTCGGAGGCAGTAAAAGCAGGACTGGCTGAAAGTCGCAGTCATGACACGGGTGCTGTTTGACACTTTGCTGGGGAACGCCTCTATAGCCACAGACCCCCCTGCTTTACTCCACATTTGGGAAATTAAGTCAGACGTGAGACCTAAGCTAGCCCCTTGTCACCGTGCCCGTTCCTTCCACATAAGGCAAATCGTGCAGCTTTTGGTTCACGTGTGCTTACTTCGTTATTCACCATTCAGTTCCTCGTGAAACTTAACCATTCGCTGCCAGCACTAACTGATTTACCCAAAGAACAATGCTTGGCTCACATATTTTCCACATATCCATGCCGTGTCCCGCATATAAGGTCACGCGCTAGCATGGATTCGTTTGCTTTCATCTTATCACGTGTGAACATGTTTCTAATAAGCATCTTGTGTTCGCTTGCCCTGGGGGTTCCTCGCGGAGAGAGAGGGCGCTCACAGTGCATGTAACAGATGAACAAAGCCACAGCGCCCGCTGTGCCGGCAGCCCCCGTGCTCAGACTCAGCCAGCATTGTCAGTGGTCAAATCCACGGACCCCCAATCCTCTGTGGTCGCTGCCCGGCGCTGGGCTACCATTGTGAGCCAGTGAATGCGAGAGGGTGCCCGCTGCTGAGGCTGGGCACCGGTGGCGGGTGAGCGAGAGCTGCGCCACAAGGCGCCCGCACACGCGCGCATGCAGAGGCAGAGCGCGCACACCCGTCTGGGCAGAAGGTGGCAGCATGGGCAAGGGGGGCAGGGACAGAGGGGTGGTAGAGCGGGGCACCACCGGGCAAGGGCAGCTCAAAGAGAAGGGCAAGAGGGGAGATAGAATGTAAAGAAGGGAACCTTAAGGCACTGGAGGTGGGGGGTGGAGGAGTGAGAGATTAGGAGTGCCGTGTGGTGACTTGGAAAGGGTGAGCAGGGAATGCGGAGTCTTGTAGCCTGTGGAGGGTCGTGACTCATGAGTCAGGAGAAGTAGGAGGCATGCCAGGCGAGGAAGGTTGAAGGGAAGGTAAAGGACCATAGGTGAGAACGTGCATGTGACGGCAGAAGGGTGAAGGGGTTTAATGAATGAAGTTTCTGGGGCTCCAGAAAGGAAACGGGGGTCAGAAGTAGGGAAGAAGAGGGAACTGCGAAAGTAAAGTGGGGTGGGCGATGGGGTATACGCATGCGAGAGCAGAAGATTGACCAGGTGAAAGGCACAGTGTATACAGAAGAGGAGAGAGTCTGAGGAGGAATGTGGAAACGGGAGGGGGAGTGTTGAGCATGGAGGGGGCGATGTGAATGGAACACAGGGGTTAAATGAAGGAGCAGGAAGGGGAGGTGCACTGAGTGGGGGTCGGTCTATCCTTGATACGGGTGGGTGGGAGCACGGAGAGGATGCTGCGGCGCCTTGCCCCCCTTGGGGCAGTTCCTACCTGTCCTCAGGTTGAGGGAGATGCGGGCCTCGGCCAGGTAGGGGGTGTCGCTCTTGGAGCGCACTCTGCGGATGGGCCGGCGATCTGCTGCGGAGTCCAGGTCCTCTGAGGAAGCCGCCATTAATGGGTAGGCGCTGTAGAGGGTCGCCCGGCGAGCTGCAGGAGAAAAAATGGGGTACGGGAGACACGAATGGGGGGCACAGAGTCGAAGGAAGGAGGAGGGGCAGGAGAGACCAGAGGGTGACAGACCGAGGGAGGAGGGGGGAGACGGAGAAAAGAGAGGGAGAGAAAGAAAACACGTTAAGGATCAGTGCTGCTTTGGACTGGAAGTGGCGAGAGGTGGAGCCGAAGATAGATGCCGCCCCCTCCCCTTACAGCCCAAAGACCGATAGGAGCCTGAGACCAAAGCCGCCCTGCTCCGTTCTTCCCCGGAACAGCCTTCAGATAGTCAGACCTGAGCAGCCGGAGCCTGGCAGGATTCAGCACCAGGGACAGCGTGCAGCGCTGAGCCCCTCGCGGCGCTCCCTACACACCCTCTATTGTCTGAGGAACAAGCCCCCTTCCCCGTCTCGTGCACACCATCCAGCTCGATGCCTCTCAAGCAATTTCTCAGGTTTTGCACCCCGTCCAGAGGCTGCTGCTGTTACACAGGTCCAATAGGCAGGGGCAAATATTTTTCAAATAAGTTACTCATTTTCATGCAACGCTATGATGATTAATGAAAGAATACACATCACAGCTGTCAGTGTGATGCACTCGATGATGCAATCACGTAATTTATCCTTATCTGACATGTCTGATATATAAACGATGTAAGCCTCACTTCCCTCCCCCTTGCTCTCCACTTTTACCCTCTCCTATTTCTAGGTGCTTACCAGTATTCTGACTTATGTTTACTGCATCATTCTAATATGAATACTGATTTTCTGGCACATAGTTTAATACATATTTTGGCCCTGATTTATACTATTTGGTGCAAAACTGCACCAACTCAGTTTTGCACCAAAAAGTTTAGCACTGCCTTGCACCATTTCTGTGCACCAGCCGGTTACCATATTTATGGAATGGTGCAAGCCAGTGTGAAGGGTAGGCTAGCGGCAAAAAAAATACTTTACTCAGGATGGGCTGGCAGTATGGAAGAAGGGTTTTTTGCACCTAAAAATGATGTTAGGAAAGTTAGAGAAAAAAATGACTCTAACCTGCCTAGAGTAATTTTCTGACGCAAAATCATCCATACCTCAGGACTCCTGTCTTAGAAAAGACAGCAGTCATGCCCACTACACCAGTGGCCAGCACAGGAGACCAGGGTCCCCTGGGCAAGGCCAATGCACCCAGTGCCATGTAGGGTGCTCATTTCAGGGCTCCCAATGGCACTTAAAAAAAAAAAAAATAATAATACTTACCTGTACTTACCTGGAATGGGGTCCCCCATCCTTCCCTGTCCCTCTGGTGTTGGTGGGGGTGTCCCTGGGGCCTGGTGAGGGCACTTGTGGGCTTATTCCATGGTGTTCCACCATGGAAATAGGCCCACAGGTCCCCTAACGCCTGCTCTGACCCAGGCGTTGAAAAATGGGGCAAACCAAGCTTTGCACCATTTTTTGACCCCTCCCATGCACCATTTTTGCATTGGAGTATAAATATGGCATTACGGCCATAGAGTAATTTTTTGTACGGGAACGCCTAACTTGCATCTCATTAAGGCAAGGTAGGTTTCCACGTCCAAAAAATGACTTTAACTCCATAAATTTGGCGCTAGATGGGTCTAGCGCCAAAGTATAAATATGGAGTAAGTTTTGCACCGAATTAGAGTAAAAAAAAAATACGCTAATTCAGTGAACGCAGAGTATAAATATGCCCCTCAGCATTCTCATAACTGGTTTGTAATCACACTCCCAGTAGTAGTTGCAAGGTGGCATATCAGCGCTACACAACGTTAAATGGTGACGGTATGGCTCAGTCCTTTACAGTAAAAAAACTGGCGGAAATCCATTTAGAATCCTTTTGCTGCTGACACAATGGAAAGTGGAACAAAGAGTATAGCATTTATTTTGCTCGTTGTCCTATAAGCTTTTTTTCGTCATGTCTGCCCCCACTCCCACATTTCAGATTTAGGCATTCCCACCACTTGTGACTCAAATGCAGCATACACAGTCTACAGTAAAAAAAGCAGCACACTAAGTGGCATACCAATACACAATTCACCCAGGTGCATTGTGCCAAATGGAGTGCACGATAACATTCACTTTAGCTGAAAGTCTTTAGTAGGGGCAGAGTGTGAAGCTCGGCATTAATAAAACAATAAGTCAAACTATAAAGTACTGGCCAACCTGATTACATGAAATTCTGCCTCTAAATTTCTTTTACAATCCCAACGCCACGGGTCCACATTTCCTTTTATTTTTTACACAATTTTACATTCGGTTCCGTTGTCTTTCCTTTCATTATCAACAAACATTTCAGTAACACATACCCAGAATATTGACAGTATTGCTGACCTCCTTTCTCATACTGCTGAGTAACCGCTGCTTATTTTTTTCATTCCCCACAGGGTCACGCCGACTTCACCATATGTTCTCATATACTCAAGCTTTCTTTTCTAACTTCTCCTTCTGGCTAGATTTTATAATTGCTGTCACGAAGGGTACTTTATAGAAGGATTTCCTCCTAAACTCTGTACCAACTCCATTTAGAGGGACATGGCCACTCTGCATTGCAAATGCAGCCCTTCTATGGTTTAACCCCGTTTTGGGTGCCACAACATCTTCAGATTGATGCTCCTTTCTCTTGGATTAACACGTCTACAATGGGACAATACTGGCATCTTGTTCTGCCCTACGGACTACAGGTGGCAATTCTTGTGGCAGTTCCCTGGCCTTCATTTTGCCCTGGTTTTCACAATTTTGTAAGTTGAGTTAGATTAGTATTTTCCGAAATGTGATATTTTACATTTCGTTCTTAACTAATCTTGCCAATCTAACTGATTTTAAGAATAATCTTTTTCCCCCTAATCTCATTGTGTCACTGTGTGCACACCACCATAATTATTTCACATATAGTAGCTATTCAAATTTCAAATGATTTTGTGTGTTGTTTTCCCCCATTTTGTCTTGTAGGTATTTCTGAACTGCATTACCAGGTACTATGGATAAGACCTTTTAATTATACAATACTAATAATAGACTTATTAGTTAATTGAGCCTAAATGGACATTTCTTTTTCAATGCCGCTACTTTGATTTATTGTGCTCAGTTATATCCTGTCTTTGTCCTGATGAAGACCCTTTAAAGTGGCATGAGTCGAAACACTGTAAACGGTTATCTGGCTCAGAAAGATTTTCATTAATTGACATTTCACACAAAAACTCTACCCTCCCGTCAATACCTTGATTCCCTCTGGATTACGACTCTACACTTGGCATAATGCCCAGAGCTCTTTCTGCCATTTTCGGTTTGATTGTTACTACTTTGCATCAGCTCCATAATTGATTGAGCACCGTGTGATCACACTAAATTGAGCTCGTACTATTCACTCATTCCTATTATTTTCAATGTGTACACTGCATACAACTATATATGGATAAAGTATTACTTTTGTTCAGATTGAATTCTGTTGTCATATCCACACTTAGTGACAGTATGTGCTTAACAATACATAATTTGAGGGTTATATAAACAATTTATAACTGGCTTAATGATACTAGCTATCACAATGTTGCACGTTTATTTGATACCCTTGTCCTGCTGTGTCTACGGGTTGCATCTGTGGTATACACTGTATGAGGCAATTTGGGCATGCTGCAAGGTCTAACACGATAATTTGATGATCAACATTTCTAGTTACCTATCTGATATGAAATTGTACAGTTAGCCATGTTTCACTTCTGGCATGAGATCTGCCATTTGCTCACAACATTCTATGTGCGGGCCTTTGAGAACTCTTCCTAGGTTCTATTTTCAACCAAGCTGTTCATTTGACCCCAAGCACACAAGGTAGGAGAATCTGATGATCTTAGTCGACTTCTGGGCCTGAAGCTATTTATTCAATGGTTCCCAGAATATGTAGTTCTGTAACCATGGATGGGAACAGAGTAATGCATTGTCTCTCTGCTGGGGGGAAGACCCAAAGCTATCACTACTGCCTTTCTCACTCTTCCTGCATTTTATCACATTTCCCTTTGCAGGTTCTCTTGTCTGGTGTGCCGAGTGCCCCCTAATCTATGGGACCATCTGGACACTGACTCCAGTGCTCTTCCACCAAGGTACTGTGCTGCTACTGGAAGAACCCCTCCCCCCCCAAATCCCTCTATTGTTCTCAAAGGGATAGCCCTCGCATTACAATAATAGTCTACTGCAGGACTTGTAAAACTGTGCCACAGTGCCGTAATCATTTTTTGGGACTGCTCTATATTTTTTTCCAGTGTACTTAATTAACTGCAAGTTCACTGGTGGCACACCACATTTTTGATATTCTGTTTGACAGCATGGCTAAGCTAGGTTGAAGGGGGATACCTACAATTTACCCTTATTTTAATTGTTAGTGCTGGCAAACCTAAATTGCGCCACCTTTTACATATGGTGCTATGTTAGTGGCCGATTAGCATCACATTTACGGCAAAAAGTGTGCAGCAAATGTGGCGCTAAGGGGCACAAGGGCCTTGTAAATCTGGCCCTTACTGCTTCATTAAAAAAAAAATGGCGCAGAGGCCCAAAGATTTTTTAAGTGCTTGCTAGAATTGCTAGAGCTGCAGATTAAGGCTACCTTTGATTTCAACACATGCTTCTTTCTTCCACCTCCCTACATTGCCAGCGTCCTTGCCTTTCTCTTGCTGGTTCTTTTTCATCCGCACGTTCCACCTTTAAAACCGTTTGCCAATCTTTCTCTTCCTCCTTCCTTCCTTTTCTGCATTTCTCTCCCCATGCTCTGATTCATAGACTTTTAATGAAAAATGAGTTCTAGCCCCCAGTAATGATTGCAGATGCCCACCACCTGCAACCACATGCACAAAATAAACAGAATAAACAGTGACCATGCCATGGAATCTATGGATGTTGTGGGTCCCTGCGAAAAAAACATCGATGGCTGCTTTAGAACTCCGCAGTGGACAGGTGGCAGTTACAGTAATTCTCAAGTGACTACTGCACAAAACTCCTGCTAGTAGAAATGCCTGGAGGACAGAACACATTTGACTGACATGCTGCTCAGAGAAAAAAAGCGTGAAAATGAGATTCCAAATTTGATATCTCCTGGGAATGATAGAAAATGGCAAGGTACAATTAATCAACCAAGCAAGTGAATACGTTGACTGATTGCATGGTATAAAATGCACACCTCTCAACCTTTTGTGTCTCCAAGGACTGTGAGATTGAGTGTTTTTGAAGAGTAAGTCCATTTAAACAAATTGACATTACCAATGTTTTGGAGGATAAGGCAATTTTCAGGGTGAGCAATCCCACTGAAATTTATGGGAGTCACTTCACCTGTTTGAAGGGTGTAGATGAGTCCAACAGGTTAATTCCCTTTAAATGAGGGTCATTTTGAATGATATGCTGTCAGGACGTGGAGTATACATTTGGGAAGGGTGAATCCTTTCAAACTTAATAAAAACACGCTGGTTAGGTCTCAGCACAACTCTCAGTGACACTCTGCGTAACCCCTTGTAGCTAAGGCCCATGAAGCAGGATTTCCCCCAGAGGATTCTGTGATAAGTTCAAGCAGCACCAACATTTTCAAAGTTAAGAAAATCAACAGTATGAACCTCTTTGATTGATACTAGGATTAAAAAAAATATGACAAATAGCAAGTAGAAAATCTATAGCCCCACTGAAAATATCAGCTCACATGTGGCTGTGGCGTGAGCATGACTTCAGACTAAGAGTGATGGAGTGGAGGTTGGAAACCATAGTGGATTGTTGTAAGGAAATGCCTCCTTGGCATGGTTGCCCCCTGACTTTTTGCCTTTGCTGATGCTATGTTTACAATTGAAAGTGTGCTGAGGCCTGCTAACCAGGCCCCAGCACCAGTGTTCTTTCCCTAACCTGTACTTTTGTATCCACAATTGGCAGACCCTGGCATCCAGATAAGTCCCTTGTAACTGGTACTTCTAGTACCAAGGGCCCTGATGCCAAGGAAGGTCTCTAAGGGCTGCAGCATGTCTTATGCCACCCTGGAGACCTCTCACTCAGCACAGACACACTGCTTGCCAGCTTGTGTGTGCTAGTGAGGACAAAACGAGTAAGTCGACATGGCACTCCCCTCAGGGTGCCATGCCAGCCTCTCACTGCCTATGCAGTATAGGTAAGACACCCCTCTAGCAGGCCTTACAGCCCTAAGGCAGGGTGCACTATACCATAGGTGAGGGTACCAGTGCATGAGCATGGTACCCCTACAGTGTCTAAACAAAACCTTAGACATTGTAAGTGCAGGGTAGCCATAAGAGTATATGGTCTGGGAGTCTGTCAAGCACGAACTCCACAGCACCATAATGGCTACACTGAAAACTGAGAAGTTTGGTATCAAACTTCTCAGCACAATAAATGCACACTGATGCCAGTGTACATTTTATTGTAAAATACACCACAGAGGGCACCTTAGAGGTGCCCCCTGAAACTTAACCGACTGTCTGTGTAGGCTGACTAGTTCCAGCAGCCTGCCACACCAGAGACATGTTGCTGGCCCCATGGGGAGAGTGCCTTTGTCACTCTGAGGCCAGTAACAAAGCCTGCACTGGGTGGAGATGCTAACACCTCCCCCAGGCAGGAGCTGTGACACCTGGCGGTGAGCCTCAAAGGCTCACCCCTTTGTCACAGCCCAGCAGGGCACTCCAGCTTAGTGGAGTTGCCCGCCCCCTCCGGCCACGGCCCCCACTTTTGGCGGCAAGGCTGGAGGGAACAAAGAAAGCAACAAGGAGGAGTCACTGGCCAGTCAGGACAGCCCCTAAGGTGTCCTGAGCTGAAGTGACTCTAACTTTTAGAAATCCTCCATCTTGCAGATGGAGGATTCCCCCAATAGGGTTAGGATTGTGACCCCCTCCCCTTGGGAGGAGGCACAAAGAGGGTGTACCCACCCTCAGGGCTAGTAGCCATTGGCTACTAACCCCCCAGACCTAAACACGCCCTTAAATTTAGTATTTAAGGGCTACCCTGAACCCTAGAAAATTAGATTCCTGCAACTACAAGAAGAAGGACTGCCTAGCTGAAAACCCCTGCAGAGGAAGACCAGAAGACGACAACTGCCTTGGCTCCAGAAACTCACCGGCCTGTCTCCTGCCTTCCAAAGATCCTGCTCCAGCGACGCCTTCCAAAGGGACCAGCGACCTCGACATCCTCTGAGGACTGCCCCTGCTTCGAAAAGACAAGAAACTCCCGAGGACAGCGGACCTGCTCCAAGAAAGGCTGCAACTTTGTTTCCAGCAGCTTTGAAAGAACCCTGCAAGCTCCCCGCAAGAAGCGTGAGACTTGCAACACTGCACCCGGCGACCCCGACTCGGCTGGTGACGATCCAACACCTCAGGAGGGACCCCAGGACTACTCTGATACTGTGAGTACCAAAACCTGTCCCCCCTGAGCCCCCACAGCGCCGCCTGCAGAGGGAATCCCGAGGCTTCCCCTGACCGCGACTCTTTGAACCTAAAGTCCCGACGCCTGGGAGAGACCCTGCACCCGCAGCCCCCAGGACCTGAAGGACCGGACTTTCACTGGAGAAGTGACCCCCAGGAGTCCCTCTCCCTTGCCCAAGTGGAGGCTTCCCCGAGGAATCCCCCCCTTGCCTGCCTGCAGCGCTGAAGAGATCCCGAGATCTCTCATAGACTAACATTGCGAACCCGACGCTTGTTTCTACACTGCACCCGGCCGCCCCCGCGCCGCTGAGGGTGAAATTTCTGTGTGGGCTTGTGTCCCCCCCGGTGCCCTACAAAACCCCCCTGGTCTGCCCTCCGAAGACGCGGGTACTTACCTGCAAGCAGACCGGAACCGGGGCACCCCCTTCTCTCCATTCTAGCCTATGCGTTTTGGGCACCACTTTGAACTCTGCACCTGACCGGCCCTGAGCTGCTGGTGTGGTGACTTTGGGGTTGCTCTGAACCCCCAACGGTGGGCTACCTTGGACCAAGAACTGAACCCTGTAAGTGTCTTACTTACCTGGTAAAACTAACAAAAACTTACCTCCCCCAGGAACTGTGAAAATTGCACTGTGTCCACTTTTAAAACAGCTATTTGTCAATAACTTGTAAAGTATACATGCAATTTTTATGATTTAAAGTTCCTAAAGTACTTACCTGCAATACCTTTCGAATGAGATATTACATGTAGAATTTGAACCTGTGGTTCTTAAAATAAACTAAGAAAAGATATTTTTCTATACAAAAACCTATTGGCTGGATTTGTCTCTGAGTGTGTGTACCTCATTTATTGTCTAGGTGTATGTACAACAAATGCTTAACACTACTCCTTGGATAAGCCTACTGCTCGACCACACTACCACAAAATAGAGCATTAGTATTATCTATTTTTACCACTATTTTACCTCTAAGGGGAACCCTTGGACTCTGTGCATGCTATTCCTTACTTTGAAATAGCACATACAGAGCCAACTTCCTACATTGGTGGATCAGCGGTGGGGTACAAGACTTTGCATTTGCTGGACTACTCAGCCAATACCTGATCACACGACAAATTCCAAAATTGTCATTAGAAATTCATTTTTGCAATTTGAAATTTTTCTAAATTCTTAAAAGTCCTGCTAGGGCCTTGTGTGTTAAGTCCCTGTTTAGCATTGTCTTTTAGAGTTTAAAAGTTTGTTAAAAGTTTGAAATTAGATTCTAGAAACAGTTTTAGATTCTTTAAAAAGTCTTCCAACTCTTAGCAAAATAATGTCTGATACAGAGATGAATGTGGTGGAACTCGACACCACACCTTACCTCCATCTTAAGATGAGGGAGCTAAGGTCTCTCTGTAATATCAAAAAAATAACCATTGGCTCCAGACCTACCAAAATTCAGCTCCAGGAGCTGTTGGCAGAGTTTGAAAAAGCCAACCCCTCTGATGATGACCTCACAGAGGAAGAAATTAGTGACTTGGAGGCCAATGTCCCTCCTCCAGTCCTAAATAGGGAGAACAGGACCCCTCAAGTCCTGTCTCCAACTGTGTTAGTCAGAAATAGTGAGTCCCTCACAGGAGGGTCCCACATTTCTGAAATCACTGAGGATGCTCTCAGTGAAGATGACCTCCTGTTAGCCAGGATGGCCAAAAGATTGGCTTTAGAGAGACAGCTCCTAGCCATAGAAAGGGAAAGACAAGAGATGGGCCTAGGACCCATCAATGGTGGCAGCAATATAAATAGGGTCAGAGATTCTCCTGACATGTTAAAAATCCCAAAAGGGATTGTGACAAAATTTGAAGATGGTGATGACATCACCAAATGGTTCACAGCTTTTGAGAGGGCTTGTGTAACCAGAAAAGTGAACAGATCTCACTGGGGTGCTCTCCTTTGGGAAATGTTCACTGGAAAGTGTAGGGATAGACTCCTCACACTCTCTGGAAAAGATGCAGAATCTTATGACCTCATGAAGGGTACCCTGATTGAGGGCTTTGGATTCTCCACTGAGGAGTACAGGATTAGGTTCAGGGGGGCTCAAAAATCCTCGAGCCAGACCTGGGTTGACTTTGTTGACTACTCAGTGAAAACACTAGATGGTTGGATTCAAGGCAGTGGTGTAAGTAATTATGATGGGCTGTACAATTTAATTGTGAAAGAACACCTGTTAAGTAATTGTTTCAATGATAAACTGCATCAGCATCTGGTAGACCTAGGACCAATTTCTCCCCAAGAATTGGGAAAGAAGGCGGACCATTGGGTCAAGACAAGGGTGTCCAAGACTTCAACAGGGGGTGACCAAAAGAAAGGGGTCACAAAGACTCCCCAGGGGAAGGGTGATGAGACAACCAAAACTAAAAATAGTAAAGAGTCTTCTACAGGCCCCCAAAAACCTGCACAGGAGGGTGGGCCCAGAGCCTCTTCACAAAACAATGGGTACAAGGGAAAAAACTTTGATCCCAAAAAGGCCTGGTGTCATAGCTGTAAACAGCATGGACACCAAACTGGAGACAAGGCCTGTCCCAAGAAAGGTTCCACTCCAAACTCCCATCCAGGTAACACTGGTATGGCTAGTCTCCAAGTGGGATCAACAGTGTGCCCAGAGCAAATCAGGGTCCACACTGAAGCTACTCTAGTTTCTGAGGGTGGGGTGGATTTAGCCACACTAGCTGTCTGGCCGCCTAACATGCAAAAATACAGACAGCAACTCTTAATTAATGGGACTAGAATAGAGGGCCTGAGGGATACAGGTGCCAGTGTCACCATGGTGACAGAGAAACTGGTTTCCCCTGGCCAATACCTGACTGGAAAAACTTACACAGTCACCAACGCTGACAATCAGAGAAAAGTACATCCCATGGCAATGGTTACTTTAGAATGGGGAGGGGTCAATGGCCTGAAACAGGTGGTGGTCTCCTCAAATATCCCAGTGGACTGTCTGCTTGGAAATGACCTGGAGTCCTCAGCATGGGCTGAGGTAGAACTAAAAACCCATGCAGCAATGCTGGGTATCCCTGAACTGGTGTGTGTGAAAACAAGAGCACAGTGCAAGGCACAGGGTGAACAAGTAGAGCTGGAGTCTGGAAGAATGGCCCAGCCTACCAAGAGAACAGGAAAGTCAGTTGGGAAACCAACTACAACACAGCAAAAGAAAGGGAACCTCTCTTCTCAGGAAGAAGTTCTGCCCTCTGAGGGAACTGAGCCTTTGGAGCTTGAACCTTATCAGGTTGAGCTCTTAGGCCCAGGGGGACCCTCAAGGGAGGAGCTGTGTAAGGGACAAGAAACCTGTCCCTCTCTTGAAGGCCTTAGGCAGCAAGCTGCTGAAGAGTCCAGAGGCAAGAAAAATGGAACGCATAGGGTCTATTGGGAAGATGGACTCCTGTACACTGAGGCCAGAGACCCCAAACCTGGTGCCACTAGGAGAGTGGTAGTGCCTCAGCTGTTCAGGAAGTTCATCCTAACATTGGCCCATGACATTCCCCTTGCTGGACATTTGGGACAAACCAAGACGTGGGAGAGGTTAGTCAACCACTTCTACTGGCCCAATATGTCCAACATGGTTAAGGAGTTTTGCCTCTCCTGCCCCACCTGTCAAGCCAGTGGTAAGACAGGTGGGCATCCAAAGGCCCCCCTCATCCCACTTCCAGTGGTGGGGGTTCCCTTTGAAAGAGTGGGTGTGGACATAGTTGGTCCACTAGAACCTCCCACAGCCTCAGGAAATATGTATATCCTGGTAGTAGTGGATCATGCTACCAGGTATCCTGAAGCTATTCCCCTTAGGTCGACTACTGCCCCTGCAGTAGCCAAGGCCCTCATTGGTATCTTTACCAGAGTGGGTTTCCCTAAGGAGGTGGTGTCTGACAGAGGTACCAACTTCATGTCAGCATACCTAAAGCACATGTGGAATGAGTGTGGAGTGACTTATAAATTCACTACACCATACCATCCACAAACTAATGGCTTGGTTGAGAGATTCAACAAGACATTAAAAGGCATGATCATGGGGCTCCCAGAAAAACTCAAAAGGAGATGGGATGTCCTCTTGCCATGTCTGCTTTTCGCTTACAGAGAGGTGCCACAGAAGGGAGTAGGATTCTCACCCTTTGAACTTCTGTTTGGTCATCCTGTAAGGGGACCACTTGCCCTTGTTAAAGAAGGCTGGGAGAGACCTCTCCATGAGCCTAAACAGGACATAGTGGACTATGTACTTGGCCTTCGCTCCAGAATGGCAGAGTACATGGAAAAGGCAACCAAAAACCTTGAGGCCAGCCAACAGCTCCAGAAGTTTTGGTATGACCAAAAGGCTGCACTGGTTGAGTTCCAACCAGGGCAGAAAGTCTGGGTTCTGGAGCCTGTGGCTCCCAGGGCACTCCAGGACAAATGGAGTGGCCCTTACCCAGTACTAGAAAGGAAGAGTCAGGTCACCTACCTGGTGGACCTGGGCACAAGCAGGAGCCCCAAGAGGGTGATCCATGTGAACCGCCTTAAGCTCTTCCATGACAGGGCTGATGTGAATCTGTTGATGGTAACAGATGAGGATCAGGAGGCAGAGAGTGAACCTCTCCCTGATCTTCTGTCATCAGACCCAAAAGATGGCACAGTAGATGGAGTGATCTACTCAGACACCCTCTCTGGCCAACAGCAAGCTGATTGTAGGAGAGTCCTACAACAGTTTCCTGAACTCTTCTCCTTAACCCCTGGTCAGACACACCTGTGTACCCATGATGTGGACACAGGAGACAGCATGCCTGTCAAGAACAAAATCTTTAGACAATCTGACCATGTTAAGGAAAGCATCAAGGTGGAAGTCCACAAGATGCTGGAATTGGGAGTAATTGAGCGCTCTGACAGCCCCTGGGCTAGCCCAGTGGTCTTAGTCCCCAAACCTCACACCAAAGATGGAAAGAAAGAGATGAGGTTTTGTGTGGACTACAGAGGGCTCAATTCTGTCACCAAGACAGATGCTCATCCAATTCCTAGAGCTGATGAGCTCATAGATAAATTAGGTGCTGCCAAATTCTTAAGTACCTTTGACTTGACAGCAGGGTACTGGCAAATAAAAATGGCACCTGGAGCAAAAGAGAAAACTGCATTCTCCACACCTGATGGGCATTATCAGTTTACTGTTATGCCCTTTGGTTTAAAGAATGCCCCTGCCACCTTCCAAAGGTTGGTGAATCAAGTCCTTGCTGGCTTGGAGTCCTTTAGCACAGCTTATCTTGATGATATTGCTGTCTTTAGCTCCACCTGGCAGGATCACCTGGTCCACCTGAAGAAGGTTTTGAAGGCTCTGCAATCTGCAGGCCTCTCTATCAAGGCATCCAAATGCCAGATAGGGCAGGGAACTGTGGTTTACTTGGGACACCTTGTAGGTGGAGGCCAAGTTCAGCCACTCCAACCCAAGATCCAGACTATTCTGGACTGGGTAGCTCCAAAAACCCAGACTCAAGTCAGGGCATTCCTTGGCTTGACTGGGTATTACAGGAGGTTTGTGAAGGGATATGGATCCATTGTGACAGCCCTCACTGAACTCACCTCCAAGAAAATGCCCAAGAAAGTGAACTGGACTGTGGAATGCCAACAGGCCTTTGACACCCTGAAACAAGCAATGTACTCAGCACCAGTTCTAAAAGCTCCAGATTATTCTAAGCAGTTCATTGTGCAGACTGATGCCTCTGAACATGGGATAGGGGCAGTTTTGTCCCAAACAAATGACGATGGCCTTGACCAGCCTGTTGCTTTCATTAGCAGGAGGTTACTCCCCAGGGAGCAGCGTTGGAGTGCCATTGAGAGGGAGGCCTTTGCTGTGGTTTGGTCCCTGAAGAAGCTGAGACCATACCTCTTTGGGACTCACTTCCTAGTTCAAACTGACCACAGACCTCTCAAATGGCTGATGCAAATGAAAGGTGAAAATCCTAAACTGTTGAGGTGGTCCATCTCCCTACAGGGAATGGACTTTATAGTGGAACACAGAC
Organism: Pleurodeles waltl; assembly: GCF_031143425.1. Taxonomy (NCBI): domain Eukaryota; kingdom Metazoa; phylum Chordata; class Amphibia; order Caudata; family Salamandridae; genus Pleurodeles; species Pleurodeles waltl. The sequence goes on along the minus strand of NC_090439.1, from coordinate 295,253,371 downwards.
CTGGGACTGCCCATGCCAATGCAGATGGCCTTTCCAGGTTCTTCCACTTAGAAAATGAAGACTCTCTTGGGAAAGGTTAGTCTCATCCTCTTTCGTTTGGGGGGGGGTTGTGTAAGGAAATGCCTCCTTGGCATGGTTGCCCCCTGACTTTTTGCCTTTGCTGATGCTATGTTTACAATTGAAAGTGTGCTGAGGCCTGCTAACCAGGCCCCAGCACCAGTGTTCTTTCCCTAACCTGTACTTTTGTATCCACAATTGGCAGACCCTGGCATCCAGATAAGTCCCTTGTAACTGGTACTTCTAGTACCAAGGGCCCTGATGCCAAGGAAGGTCTCTAAGGGCTGCAGCATGTCTTATGCCACCCTGGAGACCTCTCACTCAGCACAGACACACTGCTTGCCAGCTTGTGTGTGCTAGTGAGGACAAAACGAGTAAGTCGACATGGCACTCCCCTCAGGGTGCCATGCCAGCCTCTCACTGCCTATGCAGTATAGGTAAGACACCCCTCTAGCAGGCCTTACAGCCCTAAGGCAGGGTGCACTATACCATAGGTGAGGGTACCAGTGCATGAGCATGGTACCCCTACAGTGTCTAAACAAAACCTTAGACATTGTAAGTGCAGGGTAGCCATAAGAGTATATGGTCTGGGAGTCTGTCAAGCACGAACTCCACAGCACCATAATGGCTACACTGAAAACTGAGAAGTTTGGTATCAAACTTCTCAGCACAATAAATGCACACTGATGCCAGTGTACATTTTATTGTAAAATACACCACAGAGGGCACCTTAGAGGTGCCCCCTGAAACTTAACCGACTGTCTGTGTAGGCTGACTAGTTCCAGCAGCCTGCCACACCAGAGACATGTTGCTGGCCCCATGGGGAGAGTGCCTTTGTCACTCTGAGGCCAGTAACAAAGCCTGCACTGGGTGGAGATGCTAACACCTCCCCCAGGCAGGAGCTGTGACACCTGGCGGTGAGCCTCAAAGGCTCACCCCTTTGTCACAGCCCAGCAGGGCACTCCAGCTTAGTGGAGTTGCCCGCCCCCTCCGGCCACGGCCCCCACTTTTGGCGGCAAGGCTGGAGGGAACAAAGAAAGCAACAAGGAGGAGTCACTGGCCAGTCAGGACAGCCCCTAAGGTGTCCTGAGCTGAAGTGACTCTAACTTTTAGAAATCCTCCATCTTGCAGATGGAGGATTCCCCCAATAGGGTTAGGATTGTGACCCCCTCCCCTTGGGAGGAGGCACAAAGAGGGTGTACCCACCCTCAGGGCTAGTAGCCATTGGCTACTAACCCCCCAGACCTAAACACGCCCTTAAATTTAGTATTTAAGGGCTACCCTGAACCCTAGAAAATTAGATTCCTGCAACTACAAGAAGAAGGACTGCCTAGCTGAAAACCCCTGCAGAGGAAGACCAGAAGACGACAACTGCCTTGGCTCCAGAAACTCACCGGCCTGTCTCCTGCCTTCCAAAGATCCTGCTCCAGCGACGCCTTCCAAAGGGACCAGCGACCTCGACATCCTCTGAGGACTGCCCCTGCTTCGAAAAGACAAGAAACTCCCGAGGACAGCGGACCTGCTCCAAGAAAGGCTGCAACTTTGTTTCCAGCAGCTTTGAAAGAACCCTGCAAGCTCCCCGCAAGAAGCGTGAGACTTGCAACACTGCACCCGGCGACCCCGACTCGGCTGGTGACGATCCAACACCTCAGGAGGGACCCCAGGACTACTCTGATACTGTGAGTACCAAAACCTGTCCCCCCTGAGCCCCCACAGCGCCGCCTGCAGAGGGAATCCCGAGGCTTCCCCTGACCGCGACTCTTTGAACCTAAAGTCCCGACGCCTGGGAGAGACCCTGCACCCGCAGCCCCCAGGACCTGAAGGACCGGACTTTCACTGGAGAAGTGACCCCCAGGAGTCCCTCTCCCTTGCCCAAGTGGAGGCTTCCCCGAGGAATCCCCCCCTTGCCTGCCTGCAGCGCTGAAGAGATCCCGAGATCTCTCATAGACTAACATTGCGAACCCGACGCTTGTTTCTACACTGCACCCGGCCGCCCCCGCGCCGCTGAGGGTGAAATTTCTGTGTGGGCTTGTGTCCCCCCCGGTGCCCTACAAAACCCCCCTGGTCTGCCCTCCGAAGACGCGGGTACTTACCTGCAAGCAGACCGGAACCGGGGCACCCCCTTCTCTCCATTCTAGCCTATGCGTTTTGGGCACCACTTTGAACTCTGCACCTGACCGGCCCTGAGCTGCTGGTGTGGTGACTTTGGGGTTGCTCTGAACCCCCAACGGTGGGCTACCTTGGACCAAGAACTGAACCCTGTAAGTGTCTTACTTACCTGGTAAAACTAACAAAAACTTACCTCCCCCAGGAACTGTGAAAATTGCACTGTGTCCACTTTTAAAACAGCTATTTGTCAATAACTTGTAAAGTATACATGCAATTTTTATGATTTAAAGTTCCTAAAGTACTTACCTGCAATACCTTTCGAATTAGATATTACATGTAGAATTTGAACCTGTGGTTCTTAAAATAAACTAAGAAAATATATTTTTCTATACAAAAACCTATTGGCTGGATTTGTCTCTGAGTGTGTGTACCTCATTTATTGTCTAGGTGTATGTACAACAAATGCTTAACACTACTCCTTGGATAAGCCTACTGCTCGACCACACTACCACAAAATAGAGCATTAGTATTATCTATTTTTACCACTATTTTACCTCTAAGGGGAACCCTTGGACTCTGTGCATGCTATTCCTTACTTTGAAATAGCACATACAGAGCCAACTTCCTACAATTGTCCATGTCAAAGATTGTACCCTTTGACATATTCTACTTTTTAGAAGTCAAAATCTTCTAGTGCAGCACAGTCCAAGGATTACCAGCAAGGATACCTCGATGTTGGACAAATACATTGTGAAGCTGTCCACTGAAGCTGCTAGTTTGGATGAATGGTAAAAGCTCTGAGTGGTACAAAAATAGATTTCATAGCCTTCATTGCTACAAAGGTTGCTTTGCTGCTGGGATGAATGTGCTGCCACCTTGCCTCAGTTCAAGGTTTTAGCTTCAGACCTAGTCATTTTTTTGCTTCTCAAAATCTCCCATTGATTGTTGCAAGGCTGGAAGATGTGACTGGACAGCATTTCACATGGTAGGTATCTTTACTGTGTGAAGGGTGTAGGTGATACTAAACCCTGTTTCAGCATGTCAAAATGTTTTTTTAGTGGAACAAACCTAGCTTATTCCCTGCCAAGGGTGTGACACCCACGGGCAAACCTCAGCACCTTGTCCATATCCTCTGGAGGTGCAAAAAATGACGAAGTCCTCCAAAGTTCTACAACTACTGTGACTGTTCCTTCTGGTCACTCCGGCAAACCTTAAATGTACTGGACTTTCTACTACGCACACGTTTGCTTTCCAGCTGGAAAGTCTCCTGCAGGGCCCAGTTGTCAGTGGTCAGTCGGGCCTTCTTGGAGTTAGGAGTCCATCCGCTTTTGGAGTTATTGGAACAGAAAAACAAGAGACCCAGTGCTTGAAGATTGGAGAGCAGTTCCAGTCCCTAGGTGCAAGAATAAGCCCTTACTTTTCTTTCTTCCAGTAGGGCCTTCTGCTTCAGATGTAGTCTTCCCATGTCCAAGAATGTTCTGAGGAAATGGCAGTGTGGTGCCAGCCTTATCCTGTACACTAGCCAATGATTGGAGAAATGTTCACACCCAAATCTTGTTGATTTTATTGCCATCTAGTCAATTCCCTTAGCATCACTTTGCTATCCTGTAAAAAACTGCAGAATCCCTAAACCCATAAATGCCAACTCTTACTTCCTTCGGAAGTAGCTCTGTGTCTTCCTAAACCACCCTCTAATTTAGATGAGTTTCTCCCTCTGGCATGCCAAGAACTGTTTTTCTCCCTGTTGGGACTAGAACCAGAAAACACGAAGGTGGCTGAAAATGAATGGGAGTACATTTTGTCAGCCTCTTTTGACCTCTCAATGTCAAAAGGGAAAGAGTGAATGCCGTTGTTTACTCTGCCACCTGTTCCTGCACTCTTCCCCTGTAGCTAATCACTGCCTTCCTGGTCCCAGAAGTTAAGCTATTGCCCTCTCCAGAGCACAGCCTTTTATTCCAGCCACCCAGGTGTATTGGGCCTCTAAAGTTGGGATTAGTGGCAAAACTGATTCTATGCCAAAGTCGGCTCAGGATGCACAAAGTGTGTTTTTATACAGTTACTTTTCCAATTAAAATCTCAAAACTCAATTTTTACCATGAAATTAGAGTTTAAAAAAATGTTGTGGATATAAACTAAGGGTTTAAATTATACCTGGGCTACCTTAACCTACACAATGAACACAGCTTTTGGATACTTGGTCACTGTGATGGCACAGTGTTTCCAAGATGTAGTGAGCAATTGTTTATCTGTTACACACCCAGCACTGCAGGATTACAAGGAACAGTTTAGGGGTGACCTACTAATATATAAAACTAGGTTTACCTAATTGGCAAATGTACTGTTCCTTTCCAGGTGTCACTGCAGTGCTTTTAAACTGTAGCCCAGCCAGAGCACAGTCATGGTTTTGGCAGCCATACATTTTTGTCATTTAAGTGGGTGGTAAGCACATATTGAAGACCAAATATGACATTACCTCTCATGCCCTTGATGCATTTTTTCACCAGCCACCATAGCCTTACAGTAATGTTAAATCGAACAATAGGATTAAACTAGTATTGTAAATACCATGTTGATCCAGGAAACATGCACGGTGGCAATGAATAGCAGTGTTACAGTGCTGAAAGCCATAATACCAGTAAAAATACTGTTCCAAAATAGGTAAAAATCCAGGCTAACTGTTAGAAATGGGGTTCTTGGTTGGCAGTCAGGTTATCCCCTGTCCAAGCAAAAGCCCTCACTCTAGTCAGGGTAAGTCACACACTATCCAAGATCATCCTGTGCCCACCCTCTGGTAGCTTGGCACGAGCAGTCAGGCTTAACTTAGAAGGCAATGTGTAAAGTATTTGTGCAATAAATCATACAATACCACCATATAGCACCACAAAAATACACCACACAGTGTTTAGAAAAATATATAATATTTATCAGGATAATTGTAGGTCAAAAAGAATAAAGATGCAATGGAAAATTGTAGAACTATCACAGGAAAGTGATATAAAGGGTCTTAAGTCTTTGGAATGTAATAAAGTGTCTTTCAAGCACAAAGTACCTGGTTTCTGGTGGAAAATCTCCTCAGAGGGCCACAGGTGAAGAGGTGCGTGGAAAAAGGGGGGGTGTGCGTCGATTTCCTCTCAGCACATACCGACTTGCGTCGTTCTTTTCCACGCGGGGAAGTCGGGCGTCGTTTTCCGGCGCGCAGACAGTCTCTTTTTGTGGATCGCGGGGATTACCAGATGTCCCGGGTCTGTGCGTGGATTCTCCTGCTTGTTTTCCGGCTGTGCGTCGTTCTGCGGGGCTGCGCGTCGAAGTTTCGATCTCACGGTAGGCGTCGCGTCGATTTCTCCTTGGAAGTCGGGCGGCGTTGTCCTTGCGAGGCCGTGCGTCGAAAGTTTGGTCTCACGGCAGGCGTCGCGTCGATTTCTCCTTGGAAGTCGGGCGGCGTTGTCCTTGCGAGGCCGTGCGTCAAAGTTTCGCACTCACGGTAGGCGTCGCGTCGATTTCTCCTGGAAAGTCGAGCGGCTTTGTCCTTGCGAGGTTGTGCGTCGAAGTCTCGATCGTCCCGAGGGCGTCGCGTCGATCAGCGTCGGTGTGCGGCGTTTTTCTCGCCGCGAAACAAGCTGTGCGTCGAAATTTTCGGCGCACGGAGCGTCCAAGTGAAAGGAAGAAGTCTTTTTGGTCCTGAGACTTCAAGGAACAGGAGGCAAGCTCTATCCAAGCCCTTGGAGAGCACTTTCACAGCCAGACAAGAGTTCAGCAAGGCAGCAGGGCAACAGCAAGACAGCAGTCCTTTGTAGAAAGCAGACAGGTGAGTCCTTTGAGCAGCCAGGCAGTTCTTCTTGGCAGGATGTAGTTTCTGGTTCCGGTTTCTTCCCCAGCAAGTGTCTAGTGAGGTAGGGCAGAGGCCCTGTTTTATACCCAAATGTGCCTTTGAAGTGGGGGAGACTTCAAAGAGTGGCTAAGAAGTGCACCAGGTCCCCTTTCAGTTCAATCCTGTCTGCCAGGGTCCCAGTAGGGGGTGTGGCAGTCCTTTGTGTGAGGGCAGGCCCTCCACCCTCCCAGCCCAGGAAGACCCATTCAAAATGCAGATGTATGCAAGTGAGGCTGAGTACCCTGTGTTTGGGGTGTGTCTGAGTGAATGCACAAGGAGCTGTCAACTAAACCTAGCCAGACGTGGATTGTAAGGCACAGAAGGATTTAAGTGCAAAGAAATGCTCACTTTCTAAAAGTGGCATTTCTAGAATAGTAATATTAAATCCGACTTCACCAGTCAGTAGGATTTTGTATTACCATTCTGGCCATACTAAATATGACCTCCCTGCTCCTTTCAGATCAGCAGCTGCCACTTCAACAGTGTAGGAGGGCAGCCCCAATGTTAGCCTATGAAGGGAGCAGGTCTCCCAGCAGTGCAAAAACGAATTTAGGAGTTTTACACTACCAGGACATATAACTACACAGGTACATGTCCTGTCTTTTACCTACACAGCACCCTGCTCTAGGGGATACCCAGGGCACACATTAAGGGTGACTTATATGCAGAAAAAGGGGAGTTCTAGGCTTGGCAAGTACTTTTAAATGCCAAGTCGAGGTGGCAGTGAAACTGCACACACAGGCCTAGCAATGGTAGGCCTGAGACAAGGAAAAGGGGCTACTTAAGTGGGTGGCACAATCCGTGCTGCAGGTCCACTAGTAGCATTTAATCTATATGCCCTAGGCACCTGGAGTGCACATGACTGGGGACTTATAAGTAGATTAAATAGTTCAATCAGGTATGATCCAAAGTTACCATGGTTACAGAGAGAGAGCATATACACTTTATCACTGGTTAGCAGTGGTAAAGTGCGCAGAGTCTAAAAACCAGCAAAAACAGTATCCAAAAAGAGGAGGGAGGCAGGCAAAAAGTTAGGGGTGACTACCCTAAGGCTGTCAGGTCTAACATGTGTCCCCCCCAGCTGAAAGTGGGGAGAGCTACCCGACCTCCTGGGAGCTCTCATCGCTAAGGCGGAAGTACCTGGAGAGACCATCAGCATTGGCGTGGTCAACCCCTGGGCGATGTTCCACCGTAAAGTCCATCCCCTGTAGGGAAATGGACCACCTCAGAAGTTTTGGATTCTCACCCCTCATCTGCATGAGCCATCTGAGGGGCCTGTGGTCTGTCTGAACTAGGAAGTGAGTCCCAAACAGGTAGGGCCTCAGCTTCTTTAGTGCCCAGACCACAGCAAAAGCTTCTCTTTCAATAGCACTCCACCTCTGTTCCCGTGGTAATAGCCTTCTGCTAATAAAGACTACCGGTTGATCTTGGCCCTCCTCATTTAGCTGTGCTAGGACTGCCCCTATGCCATGCTCTGAAGCGTCTGTCTGCACGATAAATTCCTGGGAGTAGTCAGGGGCCTTGAGCACGGGGGCCGTGCACATGGCTTCCTTCAGGGCGTCAAAGGCTTTCTGACAAGCCTCTGTCCAATTCACCAACCTAGGTTGCTTCTTGGACGTGAGTTCTGTCAAGGGGGACACAATGGTACCATAGCCCTTGACAAACCTGCGGTAGTATCCGGTGAGGCCTAAAAAGGCTCTCACCTCAGTCTGGGTTCGAGGTGGTTGCCAGGCCTTGATAGTTTCGATCTTGGCCTGGAGTGGCTGCACCTTGCCACCACCTACTAGGTGTCCCAAGTACACCACGGAACCCTGCCCAATCTGGCACTTACTAGCCTTGATGGTCAGGCCTGCCTGTTGCAGGGCCTGAAGCACCTCCTTGAGGTGGAGCAGGTGTTCCTCCCAGCTGGAACTGTAGACAGCTATGTCATCCAGGTAGGCTGCACAGAAGGCATCCTTGCCAGCCAGGACCCCGTTAACCAACCGTTGGAAGGTAGCGGGGGCATTTTTCAATCCAAACGGCATCACCCGGAACTGGTAATGGCCGTCAGGGGTGGAAAAGGCGGACCTTTCCTTAGCCCCCTCAGTCAGGGCGATCTGCCAGTACCCTGAAGTAAGATCAAACGTACTCAGGAACTTGGCAGCGCCTAGCCTGTCCACGAGCTCATCAGCTCGGGGGATGGGGTGAGCATCAGTCCGTGTGACTGAGTTGAGACCCCGGTAGTCCACGCAGAACCGGAGTTCTGGCTTCGCGCCTGGGGCAGTAGCCTTAGGGACCAACACCACTGGGCTGGCCCAGGGACTACTGGACTTCTCAATAACCCCTAGCGTCAACATCTTGGAGACCTCCTCCTTGATGCTGGCCTTCACCTTATCTGACAACCTGTAAATTTTGTTCTTCACAGGGAGACTGTCACCGGTGTCAATATCATGAACACAGAGGTGGGTCAGTCCAGGAGTAAGGGAGAAGAGGGGGGAGAACTGCTCCAACAGCTCATAGCAGTCTCCTTTCTGGTTTAGAGTCAGGGAGTCAGACAGAAGGACCCCGCTTACAGACCCATCACCTTCTTGGGCAGAGAGGAGGTCAGGGAGAGGTTCACTCTCCTCTTCCATTCCTTCATCTGTGACCAGAAGCATGTTGATCTCCGACCTCTCAAAATGAGCTTTTAGTCGGTTCACGTGGAGCACCCTTAGGGGGTTCCTAGGGGTTTGGAGGTCCACTAGGTAAGTGGCTTCCCCTTTCCGCTCCTTTATTTCAAATGGGCCAGACCAGCGGTCCTGGAGAGCTCTGGGCTCTACTGGCTCCATTACCCACACTTTGTCTCCAGGTTGAAACTCTACCAGAGTGGCCTTCTGGTCATACCATTGTTTCATCACCTCTTGACTGGCCTCCAGGTTACTTTGGGCCTCTTTCCAGAAGCGGGTCATCTGATTGCGGAGGGCCAACATGTAGCTGACCACGTCCTGAGGGGGTGTCTTTGGAGCGTTCTCCAATCCCTCCTTGACAATGCTTAAGGGTCCCCTGACGGGGTACCCATAGAGAAGCTCAAAGGGACTGAACCCTACCCCCCTCTGGGGGACTTCTCTGTAAGCAAAGAGAAGGCATGGTAAGAGGACGTCCCATTTACGCCTCATGGCCTCAGGGAGGCCACCAATCATGCCTTTCAGGGTCTTGTTGAATCTCTCCACAAGCCCATTAGACTGGGGGTGATAGGGTGTGGTGAACTTGTAGGTTACACCACACGCATCCCACAGATGCTTCATGTACGCGGACATGAAGTTAGTGCCTCTGTCAGACACTATCTCCTTGGGGAATCCCACACGGGTAAATATCCCCATCAGGGTTCTGGCTACCACCGATGCAGTTACGGTCCTCAGAGGGATTGCCTCTGGGTACCGGGTGGCATGGTCCACCAAAACCAGGATAAACCTGTTGCCTAAGGCAGTTTTGGGGTCCAAGGGGCCAACAATGTCGACGCCCACCCTTTCAAAGGGGGTGCCAACGACAGGAAGTGGAATCAGGGGGGTTTTAACCCTCTTTCCTGCTTTACCACTAGCCTGGCAGGTAGGACAAGCCCTGCAGAATTTGTCTGAGTGTGTCCTCATTTTGGGCCAGTGAAAGTGGGTGACAAGCCTGTTGAAGGTCTTGTCTTGTCCCAAATGTCCTGCCAGGGGAATGTCGTGAGCCAGACCCAGTAGGAAGGCTCGGTAACATTGGGGGACCACCAGCACACGTGCTGCCCCAAAGACCGGGACCCTAGGCTCACTGTAGAGGAGATCATTCTCCCAATATAGGTGGTGATTGCCAGAGGCGTCACCTGCTGCCTGGTTTAAGGCTTGTTTCCTCAACCCTTCTAGAGTGGGACACTCTTTCTGCGCCTTGCAGAATTCCTCCCTGGTGGGTCCACCCTCAACTTGCCAGCCAGCAAGCTCAGGTAAGTCACCTAGGGTGGCAATGTCTTCCCCAGTTGGCTCGGGAGTCTCCTCCTCAGGAGCCCCGTCAGCCACTGTGGGAACTTCTGGGGCCGGTTTCCCGCGCCCCTTGTCCCTCCTCTTGGCAGCTCCCTGGGCCATCGTTCCAGGCTCCAGATGCCCTTGACTTCCCTCTCGGTCAGCCATGGACCGGGTGGTCATGCAGACCCACTCAGGTAACCCTAACATCTCCAGGTGAGATCTGAGCTCTACTTCTTTCCAAGCAGTATGCTCTAGATCATTGCCTAACAGACAATCTACAGGCATGGCAGGACTCACAGCTACTTTCAGAGTACCAGAGACCCCCCCCCACTCAAAGGGAACCCGAGCCACCGGTAGGTGACTCTCGCGATTGTCAGCGACTATGACCTGGTGGAATGTATTAGGGATTATCTGCTCTGTGGACACCAGCTGACTCTTGATAGTAGTCATACTGGCTCCTGTGTCACGCAGAGCCTCCACCTTCTGCCCATCAATGAGGACCCACTGCCGGTACTTGGAAGTATTTTTAGGCATGTGGACCTTGGACATCATTTCTCCTTCTCCCAGGGACACTAGGGAAATCTCTACCTGCTCCCCAAAGCTAGTTGGGTCCATCTCCCCCCGAGTGCTACACTAGTCAACCCAGGTGCCTGTCCGGTAGTGGACGGTGCCCTCTTGGGGCACTGTGGATCGCCTTTGTAGTGACCATATTGGTAACACTCCATGCATTTGGGGCTAGATTTTCCTGACCTGTCAAATGTCCCTGGCTTCTTCCCAAATTTGGAAAAGGAAGGGTTGCCACCCCCTCCCTGGGAATTCTTTTGGGGGCCTTTAGAGAGTTCATTATCTGTAAGTTTATCTCCCCCCTCTTTCTTCTGTTGGGAACCCTGACCACCTTTGTGGGAGTCCCCCCCAGGTACCTTTTTGGACACTCTGGTGCTAACCCAGAGGTCCGCCTCCTCAGCAAGCTTCCTGGGATCAGTCAGCTTACTATCCACTAGGTGCTGGCGCAAATCGGTATAAGTAACATTAAGCATATGCTCTCTCAGGATCAAGTCATATAAACCTTTATAATCTGCTACTTTGTTGCCCCGCACCCATCCATTCAGTGCCTTACTAGAGAAATCAAAGAAATCTACCCATGTTTGTGTGGTTTGTTTGGTGCTGTCCCTGAACCTCTGACGGTATCCCTCAGGGGTCAGCCCAAACTTGGCAAGTAAAGTGGCTTTCTGGAGTGGGTATGTGTTTTGATCCGGTGGATCCAATGTGAGAAGTGTGTCCCTCCCCAATGGCGGCACATAACCCCACATAGCTACCCCCCATTGCCCTTCAGGAACCTCATGAGCCCTTAGTGCAACTTCATAAGCAGCTAACCATTTATCTATGTCATCTCCCACCACAAAACTGGGCACCACATTTTTGGGTATACGAACCTTCTTTTCTCCAGCAGGTCCTGTCTGTATGCTGCCACCATTATTGCTGGATTCAGACTGTCTTGCCTTGATCTCCAGCTCCTTGAGACTCAGTTCATGAGCCAACAATAGTTTCTTTTCAGCCAACGCTCTTTCAGCTTCCACTTGTTTGGCTGCTCTTTCAGCTTCTGCTTGTTTGGCTGCCCTTTCAGCTTCTGCTTGAATCTGTTTGGCTGTTCTTTCAGCTTCAATCTGTTTGGCTGCTCTTTCAGCCTCAGCTTGTTTGGCTTCTCTTTCTGCCCTCCTCTCCTCCTGTTGTGCCTCAATTTTCAGTTTTGCCATTTGCAATTGGAACTCCCTTTCCTCTCTCCTTTCCTCTGCGGTCAGGCTTTGCATGGAGACACTGCTCCCTGGTCTGGAAGGGTGCACAATTGCAGTGGTAACACCATCCATAGATAGTGAAAATCCTTCTGAGGGGCCATTTTCTGGCTCCTCTTCCTCATCATCCTCTAAATGGGCTTCTGCCCAGGCCCTCAGCGCCACTTGAAAGTCCTCCTTTCTGGAGGCCCCTTGGGTGGGTACCCTTAATGCCCTGCAGAATCCTCTTAGTTGCTTGACCGTGTATGTATCCAACTGGACTAGGTCAAAGTCCCCTGTCTGAGACCCAGTCAGAGACATGTTGAGTGAGGATTTAGTTTTTGAAAATTGTCAGGAAAAAAAAACGGATTTTCAAAAAGAGATAAAAACCAAGTTGACCTTCAACTGTGGGTAGGTAGTGAAATACTTAGCTACTGTATGTCACTGCACAAATACAAGTCCTATCCTCACCGCTGATCACCAATGTTAGAAATGGGGTTCTTGGTTGGCAGTCAGGTTATCCCCTGTCCAAGCAAAAGCCCTCACTCTAGTCAGGGTAAGTCACACACTATCCAAGATCATCCTGTGCCCACCCTCTGGTAGCTTGGCACGAGCAGTCAGGCTTAACTTAGAAGGCAATGTGTAAAGTATTTGTGCAATAAATCATACAATACCACCATATAGCACCACAAAAATACACCACACAGTGTTTAGAAAAATATATAATATTTATCAGGATAATTGTAGGTCAAAAAGAATAAAGATGCAATGGAAAATTGTAGAACTATCACAGGAAAGTGATATAAAGGGTCTTAAGTCTTTGGAATGTAATAAAGTGTCTTTCAAGCACAAAGTACCTGGTTTCTGGTGGAAAATCTCCTCAGAGGGCCACAGGTGAAGAGGTGCGTGGAAAAAGGGGGGGTGTGCGTCGATTTCCTCTCAGCACACACCGACTTGCGTCGTTCTTTTCCACGCGGGGAAGTCGGGCGTCATTTTCCGGCGCGCAGACAGTCTCTTTTTGTGGATCGCGGGGATTACCAGATGTCCCGGGTCTGTGCGTGGATTCTCCTGCTTGTTTTCCGGCTGCGCGTCGTTCTGCGGGGCTGCGCGTCGAAGTTTCGATCTCACGGTAGGCGTCGCGTCGATTTCTCCTTGGAAGTCGGGCGGCGTTGTCCTTGCGAGGCCGTGCGTCGAAAGTTTGGTCTCACGGCAGGCGTCGCGTCGATTTCTCCTTGGAAGTCGGGCGGCGTTGTCCTTGCGAGGCCGTGCGTCAAAGTTTCGCACTCACGGTAGGCGTCGCGTCGATTTCTCCTGGAAAGTCGAGCGGCTTTGTCCTTGCGAGGTTGTGCGTCGAAGTCTCGATCGTCCCGAGGGCGTCGCGTCGATCAGCGTCGGTGTGCGGCGTTTTTCTCGCCGCGAAACAAGCTGTGCGTCGAAATTTTCGGTGCACGGAGCGTCCAAGTGAAAGGAAGAAGTCTTTTTGGTCCTGAGACTTCAAGGAACAGGAGGCAAGCTCTATCCAAGCCCTTGGAGAGCACTTTCACAGCCAGACAAGAGTTCAGCAAGGCAGCAGGGCAACAGCAAGACAGCAGTCCTTTGTAGAAAGCAGACAGGTGAGTCCTTTGAGCAGCCAGGCAGTTCTTCTTGGCAGGATGTAGTTTCTGGTTCCGGTTTCTTCCCCAGCAAGTGTCTAGTGAGGTAGGGCAGAGGCCCTGTTTTATACCCAAATGTGCCTTTGAAGTGGGGGAGACTTCAAAGAGTGGCTAAGAAGTGCACCAGGTCCCCTTTCAGTTCAATCCTGTCTGCCAGGGTCCCAGTAGGGGGTGTGGCAGTCCTTTGTGTGAGGGCAGGCCCTCCACCCTCCAAGCCCAGGAAGACCCATTCAAAATGCAGATGTATGCAAGTGAGGCTGAGTACCCTGTGTTTGGGGTGTGTCTGAGTGAATGCACAAGGAGCTGTCAACTAAACCTAGCCAGACGTGGATTGTAAGGCACAGAAGGATTTAAGTGCAAAGAAATGCTCACTTTCTAAAAGTGGCATTTCTAGAATAGTAATATTAAATCCGACTTCACCAGTCAGTAGGATTTTGTATTACCATTCTGGCCATACTAAATATGACCTCCCTGCTCCTTTCAGATCAGCAGCTGCCACTTCAACAGTGTAGGAGGGCAGCCCCAATGTTAGCCTATGAAGGGAGCAGGTCTCCCAGCAGTGCAAAAACGAATTTAGGAGTTTTACACTACCAGGACATATAACTACACAGGTACATGTCCTGTCTTTTACCTACACAGCACCCTGCTCTAGGGGATACCCAGGGCACACATTAAGGGTGACTTATATGCAGAAAAAGGGGAGTTCTAGGCTTGGCAAGTACTTTTAAATGCCAAGTCGAGGTGGCAGTGAAACTGCACACACAGGCCTAGCAATGGTAGGCCTGAGACAAGGAAAAGGGGCTACTTAAGTGGGTGGCACAATCCGTGCTGCAGGTCCACTAGTAGCATTTAATCTATATGCCCTAGGCACCTGGAGTGCACATGACTGGGGACTTATAAGTAGATTAAATAGTTCAATCAGGTATGATCCAAAGTTACCATGGTTACAGAGAGAGAGCATATACACTTTATCACTGGTTAGCAGTGGTAAAGTGCGCAGAGTCTAAAAACCAGCAAAAACAGTATCCAAAAAGAGGAGGGAGGCAGGCAAAAAGTTAGGGGTGACTACCCTAAGGCTGTCAGGTCTAACACTAACCCTTTGAGCAAAACTACACATTGTAATCGAATAAAGAAAGAATTTCAGAAAAGTCAGAAACAAATTCAGGGAATAGTGTTATTAATGAAAAAGTCAATGACGATTCACAGATTGCTATATCTATGTATAAGAATGAAATCACATCACTATTCTTGAATTCACCCCTTATGAACTCTCCATGTGGGAAGAGATGCCATGGTCAGGTTGTTCAAGCAATTTTAGTTTAATCTCAAATTTAGACAGGTTGCCGAAGCAGTTTGCCACAGATGCGTCATCTGCCAGCAGATGAACATGGGCAAAGGAACAGTGGTCAATATGGGACATATTGGCATGGCTGGACGACCATTCAGCAGAATGCAAATGGATTTCATTGAGATGCCTGCATGTGCTGGTTTTGGTGATTGTGTGCATTTTTAGTCATTGGATTGAGGCTTACCCTACACAGAGAAATGACAGTCTCACAGTAACAAAGTTACTGGTTAGGGAGTTAATTCCATGTTTTGGTTTTCCGGTCTCTTTGGAGTGAGAGAGTGGAAGCCACTTCAACAATGAAGTGATTAAGTTGCTATGTTCAGCTTTAAACATTGAGCAGAAGTTTCATTGTATTTACTGCCCAGAAGCCTCAGGACTTGTAGAACAGATGAATGGTCCTTTAAAATCGAGATTGGCAAAAATGTGTGCAGCCACAAATCTTAAATGGCCAGATGCTTTGCCATTTGTTCTAATGTCAATGAGAAGCACCCATGACAAGAAAACTGGATTGTCGCCCATTAAATCCTCATGAGAAGAGCCATGAGATTGCCTGCTGTACCTGCAAATGCTCTTGTGAACATTACAGATGATATGGTATTGGACTACTGCAAAGATCTAGCTGATGTGGTTCGCTCTTTCTCTTATCAGGTGGAAGCTACCACATTGCAACCGTCCCAAGGTGAAGGACACAACCTGAAAGCGGGTGATTGCGTTGTGATCTGAAAGCATGTGAGAAAATCGTGTTTGGAGACTTGGTGGAAGAGTCCTTACTAGGTGGTAAGGACAGAACAAGAAGAGGAGCTGTCGAGATTACCACCACATAGACATATTCTAGGGCAAGATAGAAGAAGAAGTGGGCTGGAGACAGAGCCTGAACATACTCCAGTTGACTTGCCACTCCTGTGACAGACAAAGTGGAAGGAATCCTGGAAGATGAGGATGAGACGTCCTCAATATCTTCAATTGAAACAGTAGGAGAACCTGTCCAGGGAGAACCCGTTCAGAGGAGGGTGTCCTAAGAAGCAAATGATCTCGGAAATCAGACTGAACAAGTGACTGCCCCCAGCAGGAAAGGAGTTGAGGCAGATCTAAGCCAACCTCTTAAACCGGTTGCAGGAACATCAAAGGAGGAGAATTTGTATCCAATACTGAAAAGAGCATTAACAAGAAAACCTCTGAAAGGTGACAACTGACCAGAAACAAAATCAAAGACAAAGAAGGCAAATCTTGTGCCAACAATTCAGGGAGTCAGTACCAGCAGAAGAGATGATCTGAGTGATCGTGAATCAAGTGATGGTCGAAGATTAAAAAGAGAGTTGTCAGTCGAAGATACTCAGGTCCTGATTGGGCATATGTAACTACTAACGAATGGAAAGAAGAATTTTTGAATTTTTGTTTTGACAGAGACATTTCGGGTCTATATTTTGGCACAAGAACAAAAAATGATGACAATTGTTTTTTTAGGGGGAAAATTGTGAATTTGAAAACTAAATGAAAGAGATTCTATTGAAAATATTTTGAAAAGACTTTGATAACCTGATTTTGACAAGCTGCTAAACTGAATTTGACAACTTTACATATTTTTGACAAAGATGGGTCATGTGTGAATGAAACTGTGAACATCTATTTTTTTTAAAATGAGGGGTTGAAGCTTTTTATTTTTGCTGCATAGCTATATTCTTGTATTTGCTTTTACTTTCTGATTCTTTATAGATCATAGGTAACCACAACCAGCAGAACACTAAAAAAGATGCTGTAAATATATAGGTATTGGTTTGGTGATTGTTTGTGCAGTTGTATGTTTGTTATTGATTCTGGGTGTGACTGTCTTTGATAAGAATGGCACCAACCATACCATAGCTGTGGAAATTACGTCTTCAGAGTTTGCACCTACTCTTTCAGCAATGGATAGATTTAAAATAGATGAGAAATATTTGCATACACAGGGAGAACTTTCTTCTAATGTCTTCTATCAGTTATTGTGTGAGTATGTTGATACAATGAATGGGAGAGATTGTTATGTTTGTACACAGATTCCAGCCTCTGTTGAAGAGGGAATAGCCTATAAGCCTGCCTTTAACCCATGGCATAAGCTGTAGTATTTTACTAACAAGATTTTATAACCAGGAGTATATCCAGTATTTCTACTCTAATTTTGATGTAGTGTTTTATTTTGTTCCTATAATTAGGGATCTTAATAAAATAGCTAACATTTGGGACCACATTCGCCCAAAGAATAACTTAACTTGTTTACTCTCACTTTGGGAAAAGAGCTTTTAGATTACACAGAAGATAGGAGAAGGGCAATGAAGGCTAAGGAGAATAAGGGATTAGTTTTACGTAGACATGGGAATGACTATGCATTTATTGACATTACTAAACAAGGGAGACTAATTTAGACGCACAACATGTAGGAAAGCTTTGGATATATAGGCCACAATCTAGGTTTGATAAAATATTTGTGGGAACGAGTGAATGCAAACATGTGTTTTTGTTTGAGTATAAGTGGACATTTATGTTGAATGGTCAGGACCCACCAGTGCCTGGTATCTATTACATCTGTGGGAAAAATGCATATTATCGTCTTCCTAGAGGATGGTATGGCACATTATGTGAGGATAGTCTTCCTGAAAATGTACCAACTTGATGACTTGAGTAAATTTCCTTAAGTGACTGAATTACAACCAGAGAGACAAAAGCGAGAATCAGTCTCTAGCATTGTTGGAGACATATTTGGAGCAATAATTCCTTCAGTGGGAGTTGTTCTGAATTCTATTAAAATTCAACGGTTGTCTACAGTTGTAGATAACATGCTGACAGGCTACTCAGGAGCCATTAACCTTTTGGATACCGAGATGGCTGCTGTAAGAGCTATGACTCTTCAGAACCACATTAGACATTCTCTTAGCAAAAGAGGGCAGAGTTTGTAAATTGCTAGGTCCGCGTTATTGTTGTTCATTTATTCCAGACAACAGTAACAGTAAAGCAGTTAGAGTCTTGATTAACAATATAACAATACAACAAAAGGTTAAACTGAATTAAAAGAACTAACTGAGCTCACTGTTTGGGAAAAAGCTGACAAAGGGATGACTGCTGTGGGAAAATGGCTTGGCAACCTGGGAAAAGGGATGTTAATGAAAATAATACAAGGGATTTTTATTATTGCGATTTGCCTAATTGGAATTTGGGGTATGTGTAAATTGTATAATGTGATCAAAAAGAGAAAATTAGAATAGAAACAGAGGAGGGTAGAATTTCAAAGAACTAACTAAGCTCACTGTTTGGGAAAAAGGTGGCAAAGGGATGACTGCTGAGGGAAATTGGCTTTGCAGCCTGGGAAAAGGGGTGTTAATGAAAATAATACAAGGAATTTTGATTATTGTGATTTGCCCAATTGGAATATGGGGTATGTGTAAATTGTATAATGTGATCAAAAAGAGAAAATCTGAAAAGAAACAGAGGAGGGTAGAATTTCAATTGGAAAGTTTATAAAAGGAAAACTCAAGGAGGAAGACAAACTATAAAAATGAGCGGGAAACACATTTAAAAAAAATCTGTGCAATGAAATAAATAAATGGATTTGAGATGTAATTGTGTTGACATATATATACATCAGAGGAGGGATTATGAGCGCTGAAATTAACATTAATAATTATCTTTACCTAATCATACTTATGTTTCAATATATGAAATGTTCCAATGTTGAAATTAACATGTGACACATAATGTGCCTTCTTTATTGGCCACCATCGAGTGCAAGGCCTGCACATAGCAGCCTACTGGCTTGCGATTGCGGCTGAAGTCTCCAGAACCCTGCAGGAGGAGGTGGAGGCCGCCCCGCCATTGCTGTTGTTGGGTGTCTTGGAGGGAGTAGGGTCCAGTAGAGCAGTCCGGGCTTTCCTAAGTGTGACATGTCTGGTGGCAAAGAGAGATATTTTTATAAATAATGTACCAACGTTGTATTAAAAATCCTGTTTGTTTAAATAAGCATTTGTCTGTCAAATTAATGGCTCAGTAGTATGAGTTTTTCTTGTGAAATTGCTGGGCCTCAAGCAGAGGAAGGCCACAGCGAGAAGTTATCTAACTGCCAATGTTCTAGGAAAGTGTAACTTTTGTGTGATCTCACGTCTGCTGTATAACAGGTTCCATTGATTGAATTGCATATCTGTCTGAAGTTGTGCTTCTAACTCATGTTTTTCTTCTCAGGATATGATGCAAATCCTGTACTCTCTATAACTACTGTCTAGAAGCGTATTTGGGACATGCCGAACAAAAGGGTCAATTGAACGTGGACAGAAGGAAGAGCGGGATGATACATTTAGTATAGTTTAGAACTACGTGAAAGAAGAAGAGACCAATCTGTCCTGCGAAAGCTTTAGTGTAACTTTCCAACTACATTGCCGATATCTAATGTTTTTGTAATTGGAGGTTCTTTCTTCGCCTGATGTTCCTGACCAATAGCAAATGTGAAGCAGTTTTAATGTAACATTTAGGCTCTAGGAAGTTGTTAGCCATTCTTTGTTCATACTTTGCCAGTCACTTTTGGTGATCTGTCACTTTGACACTTCATGCCTTGGCAGATAGTCTAATGACATTCTGGTACTTTATTATTTTCTGAGTTCACCTTGTCTGTTCAGTGCTGAACTAATGATCTGATGGTTCGGTGACCTTATAGACAAAATTCGGAACCGTCCCCCTTTCCCTGCTCCTGTCCTGATGCTGATGCTGCTGATCCCTTGTTGAAGATGAAGCTGTTTTGCTTGTTTCATAGGGATGGGTAATATGAATGTTCTGTGCATTATTGTTTGTCTTTTTTTTCAGGTATCAACTGCCACTGTTTTGATACTGCTACTGTTTGATAGCGCCATAGCTAGATGTTTTCTAAATTAGTGTTACTAAAACTTTTGCTTGAAGCCCAACATGCTAATGCTAATCTGAAGTTAGTGAGGTGTTTCCTCTATGACTATGAACTGACATCCTTCTAGTGTTGAACAAATGTATGTTATTTCTCTTGCTCAAATATTGCTGCTATTTATTAGAGTTTTCGCTATTGAAATTATCGTTCTTATTGCTCTAAGTTGAGATTCTTCAGAAGGTTCGGTCACCCTGTGATGTTTCTTTTCTTGTACCATTTGGTGTTGAGACTAATTTTTGTGACCTTAGCATTGTTAATATAGGGAAATAAACATTTTAATTGATACTAAAGGTGTGGTTATTCTGGCCAAATGGGTCATGGTGCATTCTTTACTGACTCTCTAATGATTTGTATTGTTTGATACTGTTGTGTTTTATAACTAACTTCTTTATAAATTTAAATGAGTCAAAAGGTTCATCGACCTTAGGGATGTGTCCGCTTACTTTTATTATAACAAAATAGATAAGCTAAGGGTGCGCTCACACCCCCACCCTCCCCCCCAGCACGCCTCAGTCCAGGCCTATGCCACCGAGGGCACACAAAGTGCGCTTCTTCTGCTCCGTGCTTTGCCTCAGAAGGGCAGTCAGGTTTCAGGCCAGGGGTGGCTAGATGGCACAGCATGATGGGGCGGAGCGGGAGTACCCACTACGTTACACAGGGAAACTACTCCCTCACCTATTTTCCCTTCATGATCGAGAAGGATGGACAGCAAGTTATTATTGTGCATCAGCCAGCGTTAAATTTTACTTTAATTTATTATATGCATAATTGAAGGACGTTGAAAAAGGACAGCATAACTGTTCTGTTACTCCCATCGATATCTTGGAGATAACCCCAAGAACGAAATAGATTTGAACTATGCAGATCTTCTAAGTTATGAGGCGTTTGCATTGTAATGCACGAAAAATGCTTATTTTGGATTCTTAGTTAAGTGTTAATTTGTAGCGTGATGTTAGCAGGTCAGGACTGTTGGGCATGCTTTTAATATAACTTTACTCCACTTATCAATTTTTACCCGAGGAAAACGTTTACGGCAAGCGCCTTAGTTTGGTGAAAAACGTTTGAATCATTCTTCTTATGTAAAGAAGAAAAAATGGCATAATCTTTATTTGTACCGATGCTGTTTTTTCGTTTCAGAAATCTTGGCACCTCAGTGGAGCAATCAGATATCCACCTCAGAAAATAAATCCGCCCACGGACAGCTGACCTGTGAGCATTCAGCAGCCACAAGACGCCAATCCGACCGAAGTGCTGCCTTTGTAATGATGGCCTCAGAGTTCTCTATTATCAGGATGTGCTGGAGAGGAGTTTAAAAAAATATTTATATCAATCACACTGCACAATGCAAGCATGACTCTTTTGGTATTTGTCCTGTGTGATTTCAGTGGCCGACAGTGCTGTCCTCAAAGCAGCCACACAGCGCTACACCATAAAGATGAAGAATGCATGTTTGCTTGGTATTGAACCATTCAGGTAGAAATAAAACCCGCTAATGGCCTGGGAAAGCAGGACACCGAAGAACGCAGTGAGATCTACAGTGAATTGATAAGAGAGCCTGTCACAAAGCAGCTTGTCATTTTGCAATCCTACCTTGCAGTAATCGTTCAAATAATGGGACCCTTTCGCAAGAGGGATGGGTGGATGACAGGAGAGTTTAATGTTTACAGAGAACCTTGCTAGAGATGTGATTTATGTACTCCGGGTATTCAAGGGAGGAAAGAACCTCTATATTTGGTTTGCAATCTGCCCATAAATCAGTTTTAATGTTTTGTGAGCGCGCGTTGTAAATCCATGTGTTTTGCAACCGTATTCAACTAAAATGCTGCCCCTCTGTCTCTTCCCAACCTCCGACCTCGCCAACTACAAAAGTATCCTTCACAGATGCTGAAGTTATGAAATTCATATTATTTTAATTTACACCCTGGGAGTTTCTGGAACATTTATAGCGATTGCGACTCGGTGAATTCGAAGTTTGATGCTAAAGTATGCAGTGATCTGCAGGTCACGAGTTTGAAAGACTGACTCCTCTTTCCATCCTTCCGGGGTCGTTAAATTGAGTACTGTTAAAGTGGCCAATAGATGTCAACACTTATAAATGGCAGATATATAAATAAGCTATTATTGTCACTCTGTTTCAGATAAATTCATGGTAAAGCTACAACACATGAAAGGCAGGGGGACCTTTTATAGGTCAAAAAGCAGAAATGTGTTTTATGTGCTGGTTGTGCATTTACAGACTAGACCCAATGTCACATAAATGCATTTTATTAATTGTAGGTCTCTCATGTACTATATTTGTGCAAAGGAGACACGGAACGTCTATAGAGTGCTTTCATTAATTCAGGGGCTGAGTTTCTGATAATTGGTAACTGATCTCTGGTTTTGCCACCCTCCAACATCATTTGTCTGTATCCGCCACTTGCTGGGAACGCTGAGGTACTGGGATGCCCTGAAGAGTTGAGTGAAGTAGGGAGAATGCAGGACTTTATGTCACTTACAGTGCAGATGGATGATGAGAAATGCAGTGATGTCACTTCCTGTGCACGTGGGAGATGGGAAGTGAAGTCCTCTTGTTTTGGGCCTTTATAAATATACTGCAGCACATTTTGAAGTGAAGGCAATATCACTTAAATTGTGGCCTCATGTACATGATTTCTTCTATTGACAACCATCGTTTATCTCCGAGTGTAGGTCTGTTGGCATGCAGAAGTGATACTTATGTGCCGGATGCAATAAAATGTACAATAGACTATTTCTTGTACTTAACACACGCATATTTTAAGGATTAGGGAGCATGGGAGAGGCCACATCCTGGGTTTCATTTAGTTTTTCATTGAATTATATATGCTAAATTGCCTGTCCAAAAAAACAAGGAAACTGCACCGGACCCGTTGCTCATCAGTTTATAGTAGATTTAAAATTAATCAGGTTGTCAGGAGTATGCCGGCCAGGTGAGGTGCGTGGACAGTTAGCCAATCTTCTAACCTGCCTGCTTTCTAGAGTGTGTAATGTGGAATCTCGATCAATCCATGCCAGCTATTTCCAAGTACAAAAGACTTCTAACCAAATGTGATACTATAGATTACTGGAACCCTGAGCAGCACCATCCTTTTGGCAACTCATCTGCTGTCTTGCTAGGCAGTTTTTGCCCTTTTCAGTATATCACTGCCTTATATGTATGTCTGCTTTCAGGGATACACCACACTATGGGGCGGCACAGATGCGGCTGGGTGCCTTCCAGTCACTCCTCCTCATTTATCCTGGCTAAATATGAATCATCCCCTCTGTGTTCATATCTTCCTAGGAAAGTGGTTGAAATATTTCAAAGTGTATTCTGTCGATTGTCTTTTTTAAAATTGTATTTAATATTTTTATACAGCACTACCGTACCACTAGGTATTAGGATGCTTTACATGAAACAGTATAATCATAACACAAGTCTTACACACATTGGATGAAGACAGACAAAACAATAATACAAGGTGCAGACTTGGGATCGAGGAGATATCATGCTATTCTAAGGGGATTCAGAAAAGATGAGCTTTGTTTTTTTCCTGAAGGAGAGGAGTGTGTATTCAATTGTTAAATTCCAAACCTGTAAACGTTTGGTCTAGTGCGTGGAAGGCCGTGAACTGCAGTGTTTCCAAGTATGAAAAATTATTGCCCCTGAGGATGCTTTGTCTAGGTGAAATGTCACGTAGATTGATCACCTGGGGGGGGGGAGGGGGGGGGGGCTTTAAGTGATTCGCTTCATATGTCAGGCAGAAAATGTTGAACTTGATCTTGCTTGCACGGGCAGCTAACTCAGGGCAATGATGACGGGTATAAATATTAAAGTTTTTCATGATGAACTGAAGAACCATTAAGTCTATAACACCCTGACTACTTGTTATCGATACACTTGTATGTATGCTGCACAAATATGTCGGGTCTAGCTCGATGTTGGGGGTATGCGGAATACGTCTTGCTTTCTACCACTCCACAGTGCTAGGGTTTATGGCTTTAATATTTTTCTTTTGCTCCAGACACAGTTATCAAGACTCCCAGAACTCTAGCTTTCAAAGAATTTAGACAAACATTGATATGTGACTCTCCGCAGTATTGGGATCGACGAGATGGTCAAACAGAATGCAGAAGTGGGAGTAGCACATGGTTCGTCATAGTAACAGGAAGACTGTTCCAACAATTTTGTGAATGGGGGAATCGAAATACTGGGTCCGGGGCGTTTTGTGTATTTTATTCAAGCATTGACTTCTTGTGTTGTGTGATAATGAGTCAGAGATCAAGGCAACCATCTGCCCTAAATACACAGCACAACTCATCTGTAATCTTGCCTTTTCCTTGTCCACTTCCTCTCTGATTGTCCTCTCAGGAGCCCTTTTAGTTCTTTCTCTTGCAGAGTTCACGTCCACTCCGATGGTCTAACTCCATACTGCTTGCACCTTGCAGGATCGACCTTGCAAGAGCATTCCTGCAGCTCCGGCACATGCACGTCCTTCCCACTGAGAAATAAGTCACGGGGTGGGAATATCAGAAAAAGAGAGGGCTCTTACCCTAGTAGTATCACATTAAATGATACTGCAGTCAAAGATGATTCTTTCCCAACATCTCTTCTTCTGAAAATAACGATTATTGCACTGAACAAAACTTTAACTGTAGTCTGCAGCAAATAGAAGAAAACAAACACACCAGACACACAAACAGAAAGTCATGTGCACATACACACATTGATACACACATGTACATGCAGAGAGAGACACACACACACACATACAGTATATACACATCCACATAGATTGCACGCTACACCATGTACAGTGTTGTTTTTGTTTTGGGCATATATGGGAAGTATTTCATGTTGCGTATCATGACCTCTGAGGTAAAGGTATCATCTGTTTGGCTGCAACACCTTGAGGTGTGATGGGTTTGATTATGTAAAACATATATGTGCAAATTATTGTTGCAACACGGACTACAACATACAGACAGATCTACCGCTCCAACCTGGCCATAAGGGCAGCCGGGTGCTCAATGTGTCTACACTAAAAATCAGAGAGTTATTAGATAAGTCCCAGTTCTCCATAGGACAACATACACTAGGCAGAGACGGTGTCAAATGAATAAGAAATGGCAAAAAGTCAAGAACTGGAACTGGTGACATGCACAGCAGCCATGCACATATCTTAAGGCAAGGATACTACCCACTGCTGAATAAATACACTCCAAGAACAAGGAAGGAGGTGGAACAGCAATCCAGGCTGGCAATTTGAGCAGAAACTACTCAATTATTGGAAGGCACAGATTCCACCTACTCCTGCTAGGCCAAAGGAAGCCAAACGTTTTGAGGAGGGGTTTGCACCCAAAGCCCCCTAAAGCTCCTGAAGGCAGATAAGCCCTAGTCAGGTCAAAGCTTAGACGGTAGCTGGGCTAGCAACCCGTAAATGCAAGGGTGAAAGATAGTTTTTGTCTGGACAGCACAAGAGCCCCTCTATGTGAGCCTAATACTTCCTTAAATGCCAGAGACCATTGCTCTTCCTAGTTTGCAAAAAGGGTCCTCCTCCTGACCATCTAGAATTTCCTCCCAGCCAACTTTCAATTTTAGTGAATGACATTTCACGATCAAAAAAGAAAATAATGTGATGCCACAGCAATCTACACACATCTCTGGTGAGATTATCTGCCAATTCCACATGCACTGGCAAGTGTGCCCGGTTGATAGTGGCCTTACTAGATTCATTCAGGGCATGGTTCATAAATGTAACTGGCATCAGCCAAAGTCTTCCATGGCAACTGCGATGCAAGGGTCATAAGTGATGAGTAATGTTTTTTAGATTGTTGAACATATTTTACAAACAGCGAACCATCAAAAGAACCATCTCTCCAACTTTGAAAAAAAAAATAGAAACAAGATGAGATAGCAAAGGAGCATATGCTTCATTAGTGATTTCTAAAGATGCACCATGGGGTGCACCGCCCCACCAACACTTGGAAAAGTAAAGATATGTTTTCCAATACATGTATTTTCAGACAGCAGCAACTTTGTATTGAGGAGTACACCTAACAAGTGCCAGTGCAGAAGAGGAGTGGATTCAAAGTGAAACAGGTGGCACTTAAAGTATTACTTTATGGTTGATGGCAAGTCACTCTACATCAAATCATGGAATCAGAACATATTATACATCAAATGATTCGAGTACAAAGAACAAAATAACTATATGAAGGAAGTGGCTATGACAGTGACATTTCAGTCTCCAGTGTCGGCAGTATGTGAGACCAAGATCAACCCCATATACACTTCTTTCATATAGTGCGTTGGATTCTCGTCTCTGTGTCATGTGGTGTAAAAAATGGACTGACTCCATGATTATAGAGTGGACTTTGCATGCATTGATCTATGATTCCAAGATATCAAATTTTGTTTATCTTGATACACACATGATTGATGTATGAAGGATTTAATTGTTGATGTACCCTATGCTCTGAATTATTTATATTATAAACACTTTCATAACATTTGTTATGGTGTGTGCATGCTTCCTTTGCAGTTAATTCAGATGGTTATTTAATCTCCTCAGATTTACACTTTGAGATTAATTCTACTTGTCATCATTTGGCAACATCACAGCAGGTGCCTAAGGAAAGCTTTGGGCTTCTGCACTTATTCATTTAATTACTTGTTTTTGAGTTTACAAAGTAAGCAGTGGGAATGGAGGGGGGCTATTTACAAAGGTATATTTACAAGTGAGTAAATCTACATCTGCAAATTTACTGTTACACTTTGCAGTAACTTTACTATTTTTCCTGTTCACCATTTGCAAGGTAAAGGTACTTCAAAAGTATAGACTTTCATGTCTCCGCCCTATCAGTTTAGGGGGCTGAGTCTGCATAAATGTAATTTACAACCATAAATTCACAACCAGTAACTTTACCACTGTATTTTACCTTCCGCATAGTTGGCGGAAGATCTCCACAGTCAGAGTGGAGATCTTTGCATAGAACAAATAGGAGCAGTGGAGGGGGAGATCTCTGGATCTAGGTTTGTGAATCACATTTTGTGGTATGTGAGTAGTACTATCGTACTAAAGATATGACACATTTCAGTTTGTGGATAGGCCTCTAAGTGTACTGGTAAGTAGGCGTTGCTCCTCGGCACTCCAGTCATTAATATAGAAGATATTCTGTTTTGCTAAACTAGGTTTCCATTATTTTGGCAAATGGCTATATGTGCACAGGGAGGCTAAGCTTAGCAGGAAAAGCATTGGCAAAGCCAATAGGCTCACTTTCAAAACCTGTTGGCTTTGCCAATGCCTTTAATACCCTTTATCCATACAATACAACATTCAGAAGAAGATTTAAAGCAAAGAAAAATATAAAAAAGAAAAAAAAAATTTTGGTAATTACTTTATCACATGAAAGAGTTTGGTTGGGTTCACTTGCAATGTATAAAAATAATTGAAAAAGAAAATATTTCAAAAATACATGCAGGAGTAATAAGTCATAGATGACAATTTAAGAAAACATTTCACCAGTGATTTCTGCTGCGGTGCACTGTGATAGGGGCAAAAGTGTAAGGTTTCTAGCACAAACGCCTATTACTGTAGTAAAGAAAGGAGCCAACATAACTAAATAAACAGATACTTCAGCCATGCTGCTCCTCTTTGTAGAGGTTTTTATGTTGTTGAAAAGTACTTGTATTGCACATATTTGTTTACATCCTAAATTGGAAAAAAGCTCCAATAGGACTTTAAAAGAAACAATGTCAAAACCAGTAGGTCTTGCCATTATAACAAAAGTGCCAAGCTTTTGGCTTTGTCAGTGTTTGTATGAAATGTATTAGTTAAAAAAGTAAAAGAAAAAAACATTTTAAAATACTGGAGGAAAAGCAAATACATATCTTATGATATTTCAAAACTATACACTGAATTCAATGTTTTCAATCTTTATGAAGGGCATGGCTTACTTCTCAAGTACCTTTAACTCAGGAGTGCTGAACATAATTTAAAAAGAGTGGTGGTGTCATATTGTAAAGCCCAGTTCTTGGTACTGTCTAATTTACTTTCAAAAGGATTCAGCTATTTTGTACTCTGTAGTAGCACAGGGAGCAGATTTATAGGCCTCCCGGGGAAGCCCTTTGCTGAGTACATCTATTTCCTCAAACACCAGCTGAGTGAGTGAAGCACATGGCCCTTCCTGTGGCACCATAAAATCCATATTGTACTAAACCTTATGCTTTCATGCAACAAGTGGAAGGCAAGAAATAATAAAAAAAAAACTTTTAAAAACTTTTTTTTTTTAAGTTTGTTGTTTTTCTAAAACCGAGGGCAGAACTGTTGTGATTTGTTGTGTTATATACCTACAGGTGCCCTGTGAAGCTGTGACCGTACGGAAGGTAGGACTCTTTGCTGGTGGCTCTCAGTACAATGCCGTGTAGGGAGCACTAGAGATTTAAATTTAGGTGAGTAGAGATCCTTGGCCCTGATGAATGCCCGAGACCCGTAGGGGCTTGTGTAAATGAGCAGAAACATGTTGGCTTGAACAGGTGACACAAAACATTATTATCGTGGTTTCACCGTATGTTTTTAACAATACCCATGTTTCCCACTAATAAAGGAATTACTAGTGGTAAACACAAAGCATTCTTATGAGTCTGGATACCAGTCTTTTCATCCAGTAAATATTTATCAAGAACTCCCGTCTGCTCAGAGGAGATAGACAGTTGAGTCCGCCCTGGTGGTATTGATCCTACCATGGTGGGGAGTAGAAGCCAAGGATGAAGCATGACACTATTAGGTGTGTGAGGCTTCTACCTCCATAAATGGAAATGACCTTAGTGAGGCCGATTGAGCTCAGGAACTGATCTCAATAGATGTTCATGTATGAAGGAACTGGGAAGGGGACTTCCCCGGAACAGTCGTATTTTTGTGTTGTGGGTTGAGAACACAGGTGTTATGACTGCTCGTTTAAGCTCCCCTCCTCCCCAATTGTCCTGTTTTGAATAAAACTAAATTATACATGTATTAAAAAAAGGCAGGAACACTTTTTCCTGCAGATTGTATATAGACTGTTAATGTGAAGATGTATAGCATAAAGTCTAACGAGTATACCTCGCAGCAAAGTAGAATTAGTCATGTTTCCAAGGAGCCGGTGCTTGTTTCCACAATTAGGGAGTTCTTGTATATACTAAACCAATGAAAGATTTAATTGAGGACTCCAACTATCCTTAGGTCATGGCAGAATTAGAAATATCTTCATAATTCCTCAATTTGTGATTGGATGTTATCCAGAGGTGAATGCAGGAAGACTGATTGACGGTAAAAAGGGCAAATGAGAGATCTTTGTGATCAGTAATTGCTAGATCTCAGATCTGCATATGCTTTGTTAGCTCCATTGATTGAATTAATTGAAAAATACCACACTTAATTCGGTGCTATTCATTACTGCAGTAGCACCTAGGGAATTGTTTGCATTTTCCTACTCTAAAAAGAGTGCAGTCATGTCATGCCTTTTTGCACAAGGTCTTATAGTTCAATGCACTTTTTTTTTATAAACGCAAGTTTAGCAACATACTGGATCGTGTAATTTGTATTGTGTTGTATTGTAATTGTATTTTTACAGTGCTTACTTCCCCTAACAAGCAACTAAAGCACTTTACAGAGCTCATCCAATGGCTCTATCAAATGCAGAATGGTGAAGTTCCTTCACTGTAAGGCGAGAAGCAATTGGCTTATTACCCCATATTAGAACATTGGAATGTTGCTAGCTCCATTGAAAACAATGGAGTGCTGCAGGCTTTTACTGGCCGGTAAAAGCCCGTACGCCAACATTCCAATGTTCGCTTTGTTCACAGCAATAGCTGTGAACAAAGCCTCACGGAGCCCGAGGGGATTTTAATCCCCTCGGGCTCCGTGAAAATTTTTTTTTTTAATAGAACATTCTGCCCTGAGTGGCAGAATGTTCTAATAGCCTTAGAACCTGCCGTAGCGGGCTCTACCGGCTATTAAAGTCCCTCTCCCTTGTTAAATGCCCTCAACGCGGGGAGCGGGCCTTTAATAGCCGGTAGAGCCCGCTACGGCGGGTTCTAAGGCTATATTAAACATTCTTTATAATTCTCTGTGTATTGTAAGTAATCTGTACCATGCTCAGTGAGCCCTCATACCACAACCTTTTAGCACCATTCTCTATTCAGACTAGTACTGTGTATATGCGGTAATCGATTATAGAGGCACCAACCACAAAGCACGGCTGGTTGGTACATCATCCTTAATGCTTCAAGCTAAAGATTCCCCACTGTCACAAGGTTAAAATACATTATAAAGGTCTGAATCGTAACCTGAGGAAGCAGATTAATAAACCCCATTTATGAGGCAATCTAGTTAGCACATGTGAGCTGTCATAATAGCAGACATTCCTGATATATAGCACACATAGGGCCTGATCACGACTTCGGCGGGGGGTGGGTTACTCCATCCCAAATGTGACAGATATCCTGCCCTGCCGAATTACGAGTCCATTATATCCTATGGAACTCATAACACGGCGGGTGAGATATCCCTCACATTTGGGACGGAGTAATCCCCTCCGCCAAAGTCATAATCAGGCCCATAGTATGACATCTAACATTGATCCTTTTTTAATTGACTGATGTGCCATTAAGAACTTGAAAGAGTTCACTTTTGCAGATGACTTGATTTTCCTAAAAGCATCTGCATTCCTTAGATGATTCATTGCCAGAGGACTCATCGTGTTAATATCTAGCACCAAAAAAAGCTGAAATGTGGCATTTTGAGTACCTCTCTCTTCCATAAGAACCAGCAGTGAAGTGATGGAAAAGCATTCTGTATCACAGGAAATTACATCTTGGATATCATCTAAGGGTTCTGTGGTAGAGCGCATATCAGCCAGAGTTCAAATTAGCACTCTTGAGTGTGCATACAGTGGACTTCTCAGTCCCTGCATTGTGTAAAATGAGTGAGCTATGTATGTTCAACTTGCATACTAATGCCAACAGACACAAATGTTTTGGGAAAGAATGATTGGCTCACTTCCTTGGCAGATTCACCATATTTTTCACCTCTGATAAATACTTATTAGATTAAATTATTTTACAAAGAAAGACAAGTTGAGGAGCATAGGCACCTACTTTAAAAGGAGATTGTATTGTAATTGTATTTACTTAGCGCTTACTACCCCTGATGAGGCATCAAAGTGCTTTTCGGCGAGTAGCACACTACTCCGGAATCCAAAAGGATTAGTAGTGGATCAGTATAGGGGAATATGAGTACAGTATTAGTATAGGGAGGTATGATTTAATTTGAGCTGAGGACGTGAGTCTGTAAATTGGATTGAATAGAATAATGGAGGTATAGAAGAGCGAATAATCCATAAGCGTTAATTGGGAGATCATAGTAGCAAGATGAGGTTTGAGACAAGTAAAGGAGAGATGCACGAGGGAAGAGTCTGTAGAAAGGGTTAGGGGAGATTATAATAGTTAAATGGGGTTTGGGATGAGTTAAAGAAGGGCTAAATGAGGGAGACTTTAGTAGTTGTTTGGGAGATCATAGTAGTAAAGTGATGTTAGGGGTGAACCAGGAGGAGTAGAGGAGGGAAGATTCTAGGAAGGGTTATTTTGGAGATCATAGTAGTGTAATGGGTTTGGAATGAGTCAGAGAGTGGGGTTGGAAGACCGATTGATAGACGTATATGGTGATGGTGAGAGAGAGTAAAGCTTTTGAGAGAGTAATTTTTTTTCCTCTTGTACTGTAGGACTAAAGTAATAAATATATAGATACAGGATTATATAGTAAGGGAATATATATGTATGGAATATAATATATTTAGACTTAAGTTGTATTGTATAAACACAGACTTTAGTTGCAGTATTTTAAGTTAATTTATTTGTGTACTTTTATAACTTTATTTTCTCTTTCCTTGATATTTCAATTGTGAAATGCTTGTGGATAAATGTTACCTATTGCGGATGGATAAAATAAAACAGAGACTCTTTTCAGAGACTCTTGTCAGAGACTATTCAGTGTGAAGTGTCAAGAAGTGTCTAAATGCTGATTGGCAAAGCAGATTCTGCTTGCTCAAAATGGGGTGCTGAGAATATCTTGTGCTCGATCTTCTTAGACATTCTGCAGAACAGTCAAAAGGAGAGGGATGTTGGAATGCACAGAGTACACCTTATGACCAGCTGAACCTGAAGCTGTCCCCCTGCAAGCATTCAGAGAAAAGTGCAGCATGAAAAAAAGTGTATACTTACTGTACAGGTAACTAACTTGTTCATCCTGTGGATACTTTAACCACAGATGCCTCACCTCGTGAATAGATACCAAAGCAGTATCTCCCAAGGTGGGGGTTTGTGGAATGGCTCAGACTAACACGTCCTACAGGACTGAGCGGGCAAACTATCCATCTTGACAGACCTGACTTAGGAGGCTTTTGTGCTTCATGAGTGTGTGCACTGATGCCCATGTAGCTGCCCAACAGATATCCAAAACAAACACTTTGCCTGCCAACGCAGTGGTAACATTTTTGACCCGGGAAAAGAGCGCCCTCAAGCATTCTAGAGGCTGCTTCTTAGCCAAAGGTCAGCAGATCTTAATACAGAGAGCTATTCATTGAGAGATGGACAGTTTCTGCACTTCCTTGCCCTTCGTCCCGGAGAACCCCACAAAGAGCAGATAGTTCACCCAATGTTCTTTGAAATGAGCTCGCTGTAAAAACTGGGGTGCCGATGGTGGCGTCTTTCTTCCTCTTTTGAGGGATGAGACAGAATGAAGAAGTATGAGAAGGTGATAGTTTTCCCATCATGAAAGGGCATCACCATGAAAAGACATCACCACTTTCGGTAGGAATGCAGCTCAAGTCGTTAACACAAGTGACTGGAAAAAAGTTGTTATAGGGAAGCTGGATTGAGAGGGTCTGAAGTTCACTCAAAAGACGTGCAGATGTTGTTGCAACCTTAAAACGCTCCAGGTTTGGAGCCGCCTTTTCAGCAAACAAGCAGGAGACGTTGAATGGCATGTCCATCAAGTACATCTGATGTCTCAGGAAAAGCGAGCAGACCTCAGGTAGGCGTGGCATCAAAGCACCACATTTTTGCTCATAGCTCTACCCAGACAATGCTTGGTGTGCAGCCTCAAGCAGATCACAAATTTGACCACATCCCATCTTGAATGGGTTGGGCTAAGGAAGGCCACAAGTATTCTTAGACCGCAGTTAAGATCTCACCCATCATGTCCCACAGTGCATGGATGTAGCGACTTAACAGCTTGAGTTAACCTACCTCAAGGAAAAGCCAACTGTATCTACCCATTTTGACTCCCTTTCATGTGGGAGTTGAAGAATTGCATTAGGATCCACTCTTCTGGTGGGCCCAGGTACAACCAGACTGACTTTAGAAGCTGGATGCTGTGTTAAGAAGTCTGACTCTCCTAGAGCAGGTGTATGGTAGTGGGTGACCTGTTGATTGAGTGGGGGGCTACAACATGGTTTTTCTCAAGTGCCCAGCAGCGTGTGAGTGAGGGCTTCAGTGAAGGGTAAAAGAAGTTTGGTCGATGCCTGGTCTGGCTATAGGACCAATGTCAATACCTTTGTCTTTACCTCCATAATGGGAAGGAGGAGGTCAAGGACCTCAGCAGCCCTTCCTCATCACTGTAGCAAAAGAAGTGCTTTCTTTAGTTGCTGGTCAATGGGGGGGACACTAATGCAGTATCGGGTGAGGTTTCCAGTCAACTGGTATCCTAGTGGTCCTTGTATTAGTTATCAAAAGGTGAGGCAAACTCTTCCCCATCCCCACCATTGTCATCTCTGTAAGGCTAGCTCTGGTCTAAGTCAATAAGTTTGTGTGATGTCTGTGCACAGCTATGCGGCAGAGGCATCACATCTGAGTGGTTGAGGAAGCCTCATCAACATACCCCCAGCTGTCATTTGTCAAAGCTCTCTTCCAAAGAGGCGGTCAATTCAGAAAACTGTCACTTCTGGAGAAACAAGAAGGTGCACATGCATAGAGGAAAAGTTTACAATTAGACTGGTTCTATTTGAGAAGTATTTCTTAGTAATCAAGCAATCAACATATAAGGTGGACAGCCAAAACCCAAAAAGATGACTGTGCTTTCAAGGGAGAAAAAGTCATTACACAAATACATATATTCCTTCTGAAGAACCCTTCTGAAAGGCTGTCACTGCTTGGCATGTGACAAACTATCAGAGATAGAATTCCATAATGAGCAAGCCATACTTGGGATGGGTTGTAGTGAATTCCACTAGCGACCAAAAGTCAGTGTAGTTTTCTCAAAGAAGATGAAATTTGTGCCGCTTTGTGATGGTTACACAGTACTCTAGCACCAGACTTCTTTATGACTTGTATATTTTTAACTTTGGCTTTGAAAATGACTGGAAATTACTTCCAAAAGAGCATTGCAGGAGCTAATCTGTTAGCCTGTCAGTATTGACTTTCGCAATGGTGGTGCCACCCCCTTCAATTAGCCAATTGCAAGTTTACCACAGAAGTGAGAGATGATAGTTCGAGATGGCAATAATGTTGAAATGCTTATCCAAAGACAGACTGCCATTCAAAAAAGTACCTCCGTTTTTACTTCATGATAGTCTTTCTATGATCAAATGTTCTCATCCATTTTGAAAATTCTGAAAACGTGCCCAGGACAACTGCAGATATTGGTTTACAAAGTGCTTGCTTCAAAGTAGGTGCAAAGTTGCCTTGAAATTGATGCATAACATTTGCTTGTTTGAGATTGAGCTCAACCAAGAGTACCCACTCAAGACACAGAAGGAGCGTGGGCTTATCCCAGAGAACCAATCAGCCTAAGGTTTGAAGAAGACAAGCCTGAGGAACAACATAAGCTGTCTTTTGGCCACTTGTCATGCTCATTGGGACACAAATGTCCGGGAGACTATGGTGTTTTCAAATGCACCAAAAAATTACAAAATTGACAGAGATGATTTACTGCTGGGATCTGCCCCTTCAGAAGACACTTTCAGCGTCTGCTTCTGAAAGATACTAAAATCTTTAGCAAAAGGGGTAAATGTCTTCTACGCACAGTGATATTCTGCTCTTGTCTTGAATTAATGTGTTGTGAGCTGAGGGTTTTGGTGCATCCTGATAGAGTTTGTTCCACCACACTGATCTGGAAGATGTGGTTGATTATGGCACTGCTTCACTTTGTCCCAGTGAAATCAACCTAGATTGACATACTCTGATCAGCTGGTCCTTCAGAAAAGACAATCTGGTTTGTGACCATCGAAGCCATGAACATCGTGGGCATCTAAAGTAACCTTAGGAGCTAGGAAGCTTCTTATCTGAAATTGATTGGTCTGGGGATCTATCCTTCTTTGTCATAGCATTTTACCTTATTACGAATAACTGGATAATTTCTTACCATATTATGGAACACAAGCCTGTTTTATACACAGTGTGAATACATTTATTTTTAACAGCCAACTGTAATATCTAACTTCACACAGGATAAGGAAGCTGTAGATGTGTTCATTTCTGTGTGCTGCTGTGAACAACTGTTTTGAGTAAATACCTCCATACGTGAACTTTCTTTTCAAATTGCTTGCTATTACATTCAATATTTCCTTATGTTGAAAAGGCAAACGTATAAAGACAATTAGGATGAGGTGGGCTAACTACAGAGATGTTTAAGTGCATGTGGCCATATTTTGGAAAGATCTAATTTTTCGAGGGTTGCAGGGTAAGACAAGGAGAGAGTGTGTCATCTTGATTAGTGACACACAAATCTCTTATGCTAGTATAGGCCTTTTTCAGTAGTTTAAGTATCTGCCACTATAAATTCAGAAGACCTTCTGTCTCTTATTCACTAAAACTCCATTGGGTAAGGACAGCTATGGCCTAGAGTAGTGTAATATTCACCAACTTATTGTTTAAAAAGTTCACTTCCATTTTGTCTTCTACTCCCTCCTGAATGTCTGCAGATACAGCTGGAATAGCCGGATGATGTTATAATGAACTGCATCTTGTGTACCTTTGTACCATGTAATGTACCTACACTTTGATCTTTGGCCTTTTGTGACCTTTGTCAAAACCACTTTGAAATGGTAATTACTGTTCACTGCTGCATCTTCAGTAGTTTTTCAAGAAATCATGGAGCATTAGAAGTCATGGTATTCATGTTGCTCTGACAGTTAACACATGGCTTTCAGACAAGGGTACTGTCTCAGAAATTGTCCCTGTAATAGGCATGGTAACAAGACATCCCAATGTGGGGTGTCGGATGAAAATGTTCATTCAGAGTTTGGTAGCACAATTACAATTATGCACATCTAAACATACTGTAATATTAGATGACATCAAATTACAGCAGATGTATTTGTGCTGTAAGTGCTATACAGACATCAAAGCCCCCTTCCACACTCTGATATGAATTGAACTAAAATGAGAAGCAAATAAAAACAAGTGCATTCATCAAACAATACTAATGAAAAGATGCGCCAATAGTGGCCGACTCTGTGAAGCCCCACTTTAAAGATCCCACCCATAGATCCAGAAAAAACAAGATGTATGAGACGGATACATAGGGTGAACTCTTAGGGAAGAAAGCTCTCTCATAACCTGCCAGTCAGCTGAGAGAAACAGACTCAAAGACAATATAGAGTCCTGCGTGGCAATGTGATATGATAGTGATACAGCAGCATTGATAATAATGGAAATAATGCAATTAACATGTAGAAATAACATGTAGGCCTCTGATGAAAAGCTGCTTAATTGAGTGTTGTAGGCTTTCATAGCTACGTGCATTTAGTTAAGAAGACTGAAGGAGGCATATGCTCTTCTTTTGAAAAAACCCTGACCTAGGTTGGGAATGTGAGACGGTAAACTTTTTTAATGATGCAAATGTGCTGCGATAGAATGATTTCATAGAAAATTGTTATACTTCGACCTTCCTATATACACAGATTTCATAAAATGTGATGATGTATTAAAACCTTTACCTTAATTTCCATAGAATGTTTCACATGAACAATTAAGCCTTTTTGTTTAAAAGGGTGAGAAACCCATGATCTCACGTAGTAATGTAGAGATCTAACCATGAATTGTTTTTGTCTTATAGTAAGTGAATCGTGTGAATAATACCCCGACTTGCTGAATGTATCTAAACTGTTTCTTGTCAGAAGTTAAGTTTTTGTTTGTCATTGTTTTAGACTGCTTGGAAGACAGAAACTTTCCTGTTCCTATATGAGACCACAGCCTTATTGGATATGCGGCAGAGGATTGCAACTAAACCGAGAGCACTATTGATGTGAAAAACTATATAAATGTGTGTTCCTAGAGTAGAGAGTGTGCCTTCACTTCAGATCCATTCTGAGACAGAGTCTATGCTGATGCTTCTCAGATTCATTCTGAGAGACCCTTCATTTCCCTTACCCCGAATCTATGCTGCTCTGAGACTCTACTAGATTTCTTGAACCTCTCTTCATGGGAAGTTCTGCTTTGTGGTTTGAGATTAAATGCTAAAAACTTCATACATTCACCTCTCGAATTTGGAGCTCTTTATGGGTTCTAACTGATGTTTTTCTCTCATTCTCCTTGGCTTAGAATAGGGGCTTTTCCTTTAAGGAACGTGCTTTATTCATTTCTTCTGATATTAATGATTTCTGTTGATTAATTGACTAATTCCATCTGATGATGATCAGTAAAGATTTACTTACAGAAAGGATTTAAATGAAGCTTTGAAAGTCACATCAACTCTCATTATTGACTCCCAAAGATTGAAATTGAAACTGTGATGAATGAATTGATTTGATTTACAGTTCCTGATTAATTCTTACTTACAGCCAAGGTCCATTTGCCTTGTGCCCAATAAGAGTGGGGATTTTCATCCATGAGTTGGTATGATTCAAGCCATAAACCAAATATTTCACTAAGGTCCCTGCTCCAACACTGGCAACTGCATAATGCTGACAGTGGCCTAAAGCAGACACTGAAGGTGATGGTGACATGGATTTGTAAGCTGCAGAAGCTGTTCACATGAATTGTCAGTAGAACATCTCTGGAGATGGTAATTTTATAGGAAGAAGGAAGGATGATTGTACGAGTGTGAGGCACCATAAGCACAAGAGTGGAGGGCAAATGAGGTAGGTGGCAGATGGAGGTGCTGATAGCAGTTGTATGTCATGATATCAACATCGACAATATTGACCTTAAAATATTGCATCAACTGCATCACAGTGTAAATTTAAATGTACTCATTTTAACGCTGCATCTACTTAGCAAGAGGTACAATTTGTTGTACTGGTAAGGGTGATGTAGTAGTAGATATATTTTAGTCATGCATTAAGACACGTGATAGTGAGGGAGTACACTTATAGCACCATGCTGGGAATGAGTACAGAGGATGAAGAGTGAAATGAGCTACCGAGCCTTGAAATGTCTCTTGGAACCTACTAGAAACATGGACTGAATCAAGAATAGGACTATTGGAGACCTCTTTGCTCATGTTTACATAAGGCAAATCAATCTTGCCACTGCAAACACCCTAGGAAGCATTTGCAATATAAATACAAATTGAGGAAAAACAAAAATGTCAGTAAATAAAGGAAATTATGTCATTGTGCTGGAAATGTAAGGTGCAGCTTTAATCATTTGGTGTAGTTGCTCCTTCTACGTCCAAACTCTGGAAAGAAGTGACCAGTTTTAATCGTATGTCAGACAGCTTCAGAAAATAGTACGAAATGTGGCCGCGCTTGTAACAAGAAAACATCCACCATGATGAATTTATTGGGGAGCCATATGCTATGTATTGAATGGTTACACTACACCAACATAAAAAACATTGCAAATATCGGAAACGTTTCAGTGTGTCTCCCAATAATACAGAAATTTTGACCAAGAGCTGAAAACAAAGTGTTGACAGAAGCTAGTATTGTTAAACCAGTAATGTTGTGAGGCCAAAGGCAGTGGTTTAGGAACTGTTTGGGATCACACCTAGAGGCAATTGTCTTTTTTATATAGAGGAATGCTTTACATTAAAGAAGCCATGATAGATTAGAAGGACAACACTATATATAACTGGACCTCTAAACACTCCATTGTGCACATCTGCCGCCATATTTACACCATTTGAAGGAGAAAGGTTAAAATCACTGGTGACCTGGAAAATATTAATGTCTATGTTGGGGATATGTGCGAAAGAGCAGAATATAGCGCCGTGACCTCATAAACAAGAGATCAGTAAGAATTCACACTGCCAAGATGGTAGAGGCAGTAGGAAAAGTAGAAGATGTGATGGCGCGGACGCATACTTAGTACAAGGAGTTTGAGAATATCAAGTCAAAGCATGCAGACTTCGAAAATAGGAACATTTCTAACAGTATGTGTTTTATCAGATTTCCTGAAAACCGGCAAGGTGAGGAGGACCTGGTAGTTCTCCTTGAATGATCGCTGTAAAAATTCTTTAAAATACATTTTGAGTATCCACTACAGATTCAAAAGGTTCACAGAGTAAAACGTGGACATTATTAACAACTCATATGCCATGCCTACTTATTACTTGAAACCTTCAGCACTTTCAAGCATGAACTATAACACAGCCGAAAAGGCTCACAACCCATTCCAATGGGATGCACATATAACATTTACAGAAACTGACTTTTTCTAACAGACCAGTGAACAAGCGTAGTTTATATAACCTATATTAGAACGAAATATTTATATATTAATGTGTGACGATACTGTATGGAAAATTATATTAATAGCGATTTTGCTTAAATGTGTACTGAAATTGTGACTACGATGAGTGGTCACCAATGTAGACGCAACTAATAATGATGAATAAAATGTTTATGTTATGTTCAATTAAGCTTATATTAACGTTCGTATTGTTGAAACTGTATTGAAATTCTTCATAGGCCTTAACTTAGCGTGAGCTGCAGTTTAGCTGCTCGGCTCTCATATTAAATGCATTTTCCTGTTTTTCAGTGTGCTGACTCACAAGGGGCCATGACCCTGCAAATGTCCTTTTTCTTCAGACTCGGAAGACAAATGTATCCACATTAAAAAATCGTTCCCAGGCGCATCTTCGGTGCTCTGAAAAGAATGTTATAAAATATTGAAACAAGTGTAGATTAACGTTATGTACAAGGTCACTTAGACCGATGAACAACGAAACTGCTGACCAAAGGACGTGCCAAAAGATGCCAAAAAATGAAGTAACGCCGGATGTGCCACCTCTGAAGACGTCAATTATGAAGACCAATCAACAATCTCTAAAATAACGTGGGGTGACAATTGGGATTACCAAATGTTAAATTTGATAGGTTAAAGATAGTGGGGTATAGTAAATGTCCAATAGAATTTTGGGGGAATGTACTACGAAAAAGGGATAAAAACCCATGTTACAGAAAGGTCAACACATTAGGTAGGGAATGCTATTGATTTTATCCAGAAACTCTGTCACTCTTTTTGGTGACTTGAGACTTATTAGAAACCATCCTCACCCATAGACTGCCCTTTTTACACTTATCCTTCTTATGAGGGAAGTGCCCGCTTTTGCCCTTTACTTAAGTCCTGATTGATGGCGATTTGACTGATGTCCTGAAGACGAAGACTGAACCTGTGCGCTGACCTAATCTTTGGAGGGTAATTATGACAATGCAATTGTAATTTGTCTGTTTTCTTTTCCTTTCTAGGTACCAACTGCTTGTTTTGACAGAGACCTTAGCTAGATGTTTTCCAAATTGGTGTTCTAAATTGTTTTGCATGAAGCCCAACATGCTCATGCTAATCAGTGGTTAGGAAAGGTGTTCACTGAAATTGACGCAAATAGACAAATGACTGAGACCATGCTTTGTTGAACTGACGCGTTATTGACACTCTGCTAAAATGTATCTATGTTCGCGCCGTGTTATGTTCTGATGTTTGTAATTCTTGCCTTAATGAAATCTTATCAAAGTTGTCATATCGTGACTATGCTATTATGTTTCTTGGTGTTGAGATTAACACATTTGCTATTAGATTGTAATTAATAGGGAATAAAACTCATAAAAATTCTACTAAACAAGGTGTGGTTATTCATGGCTGAAAGGTCATGGGAGCGTCTTTGAATTGATTAATGACTTTGACTAAAGTGAAATGCATTGTTGTGATAAATATTGATGACATTATTGATGTATTGATTGAAATATTGATTAGCTATCTCATCCTACGGTGTCTCTCAACTGGGTCAAAAGATTCATTGGCCTAAGACGAGTCCTAATGTGTAAGAAATTAACATAGAGGGACGCATTAACAGTTCTGGTAGCAGAGCGACGGTTTGGCCCTTTGGGGCCCTAGGACGGAGAATCATTGTTTAAGTTGTTTTTCTGTGATAATGCAAATTGGAGGTATGATGTGTTTCT
This sequence comes from Pleurodeles waltl, assembly GCF_031143425.1. Classification (NCBI taxonomy): domain Eukaryota; kingdom Metazoa; phylum Chordata; class Amphibia; order Caudata; family Salamandridae; genus Pleurodeles; species Pleurodeles waltl. The sequence continues at coordinate 295,212,319 of NC_090439.1, read as the reverse complement.
AAATTCACCATGACTTTCCCGGGATCTCGGATCCTGCCTAAGTAAGTAGGGAATGTTCTCAGCGTCATAGTATGAGTGGTGTAGGATTTGCGCTTGCTCAGCTTATGCCTTTTTGCAGGTGATTGTGAAATTTGTGTGTATCTAGGTCAGGTAGATGTTGTTTTTAGTAGGAATGGGCATACTCCACAGTATGAGAGTAGGGAAGTCGGCGTACTTCGTATGAGTGTGGCGCTTTGTGCTAAAAAATGATCCACGTGGTTGGTTGTTTTTGTACGGACCCGTTGTGGTCTAAGACTCCGGAGTATATTGACAAGTGTAGGAGACTTGGGTTTATGTTGTAATCGGTGCGGTTTAATAGGTCAATCGGGCGTGGTTGACAAGTCGAGTTTGAGTCAAAAACGTATGTGTGAAACCTTCAATGGAGATTTGGCAAGTTTTAAAGTGCACTAGAATGAACCATTGACAAGTTGAGAGTAGGATTTGTGGGTCGAATTCTGCTTGTGTATCCGGGAATTGAGAAGGAGAGAGTCGTGGCCGAGGCTTCAAGTGAAATCTCTGTAAAATTCTGAAGCAAATGTGTTACCCTTCCTGTAGTAAACTGGCAGATTTGTGTCATTGTTAAAGGTGCTCACACTAATTTTGAATTAGTTTGTGTGAATTCAGTGAGGGGCGGATGAGCCGCAAGACTTTGTCAGCTGCAGTGTGTGAGTGTGACGTCAGTGGTGCCTCGCTGAGATAGGTCAGTTGTCGAGAGGAGTCGCGCACGGATTGGCTGCCGTCGTGAGAGGCAATAGGTTGAGAAAGGTGGGTGAAGAGTGTCCTGGGAACTAAGTCATTTTCTGATTAAAATAAATAAAGAGAAAACGTAGAAATGAATTTTGTCAAAGCATTCAAGAGCGCTCTAAAAGGATACGCCTACATTATGGCCACTGATGGAGAGCCTACACCGCCTGAGGGTACTCCAGCGTACATAGTTATGGAGGAAAAGGGTGTCGCGCCTTGTTTATGGATGAAACAGTGGCTCAAATTAACAGAGAAAGAGGGATGTTTAGCGTTTCCAGAACATGGGACGTTCAATCCAAAGGTACTCGAGAACTTAAGATGGATGTTAAGTACACAAAAACCACCTCCGAGGCCAGCCCAGTATGAGGCTTTAGCGATTTGGAACTTGATGGCTCTTAAACATAGACAAGAAAGATTCCAGAGAAGACTAAAAAGGGCAGAGAAGTCTTATGCAGAAGCTAGGTGGGATAATGAGAACAAAATGTGGAGACGGGGAATTGTTGACGGGCTGAAACTGTTCCCAGCAATAACACAGGGAGACGAGACGCAGGGAAAGAAAGCCACCTGTAAAACAGATAAGGATTCTAGTAAGCCTAAAGAAAATAAGAGACCTTAGGAAGAGGAAGATGATTCAGACGATGAAGAATTCATGGACTGATTATTACATGATCGCCCGCCACCTTATGCGGTGAGCGACAGTGTTCCAAGCACTAGCGTGGGTCCTGGGAACCAGACGCAGGAGAAGGGAGTTACTGATACGTTACAGACTAGTGATACGGCTTTGATACAGAATGGTGTCAGTGTACCCACTGCGCCAGACATGCAGATACAGTTGCAACCTCCACCGCAGATACAGATAATCTATCCAGACGTCCCAGTACTTGAGACTACTACAAATTTGATTGTGCCGCCAGACCCGATATATGCAAAATCGAGGTTAGTGCAGATTGAGTCAACTCCAAAATTACTGCCTCAACCACAACCACAACTGATACCAGGGTACAATCCAGTAGCTGGTCCTCCGTTAGTACCTGTCCTGGGTACTTTGGAACAGACTTATGGGGTTACTGCTCCACGAAGTTTGGGACCGGGTCAGACACCTGCTGCAATATCGTTACCAATTACTGTCGGTCCACCGGTGCCATTATCTGCACAGGGTAAATCTGGCGTATGTGATCAGGGAGTAATGACCCAAGATCTAACGAGAGGAGGGTCCATGGGAACTCCCCAGATAATGGCTCCAGGAGAACAAGCAGTTGAAAAGCCGAGGTCCTTAATAGACCTTAGTCCAGTGGAAGCACCTTTGGAAGCAATGCGTCAGGCAGGGCTAGGGGTTTTGACTCCGCAGACAATAAGTACGAATGCTTCACAGTCACCAATGATGCATGCAGGAAACATTTCACTGCAAGGTTTTACATTACAACAGCTAAACGAGTGGCTGGAAAAAACCTATGCTTCACAAACGACTACAGCGACTACTATAGAACCGGAAAAGACAGGGCAAGATGACTACCTGAATTTTGTGAGACTTGGAGTGGAAGCTGCTGAATTAGTGGACGGAACCATGGGGGTAAATAGACTGGAGTCATATACCGAAGCAGAGTTGAGATACCTGTGTCCTAAGATTACTAAAGAAGTGGGCAAGGTGCATCAGAGATTAGCGAATCTAGCCGACAAATACGATATTGATATTGGGGACACCAAACATTTGAAGAGAAGTTACAGACTAGATTTTGATTCAGAAGACTTTGAGCACATGAGGTCTGCCGGAATGAAGGCGCATTTAAAAGAACTATTGCAAAGTGCACAAATTTGGGGCACGCTAGAGAAATGGGAAGGCAGGAGGGCAAAGTAAAAGGATAAGGGAAAAGGTGACAGTCCAGGGTTGAGTCAGACCAAAGCCTCACTCGACATAGAATCGGTAAAAACACTACCTATGAGAGAGACAGCTGGTGGTGTTTTAGTTCATGTGCCATGGACTAGAGGAGACATCCTATCATTTACTAATGACTACTCTAGGTTGAGGGAGAAACCGATCGAGTGGTACCAACAAACAGATAGGTTTGTGAAACTTGCAAAATGTCTTTGGGAAGACCTGAATACTCTGTTTGAGATCATTGTTCCACTTGATTTGTGGCTTGAGTGCAAAAGAGGAGTAGACTGGCCGATGAAGGAGCCGGCAAGAGATAAGGTGACTGGAGCACCTTCTGAGGAGGTGATGAAATATTATCATAAAGTGATTGAGTTTTTGAAGCAGAAAGTGTCTCCGAAGGTGACTGATTGGCAGAAAATCGACCGGACCTCGCAAGAGGTTAAGGAATCAATACATGCTTACTCTGAGAGGTTGTTAAAGGCATTCAAACATTACAGTGGTACTGAAACTATTGAGCCGAAAGACATGAACCATCTTGTGTTCAGATTTGTTGAAGGGCTGAGACCGGAGGTCAGCCAGATGATTAAGAATCATTTGATTTGTTGGCAAGCGAGGCCAATTGATGAGGTGTTACAGTATGCGAAATACTGTAGCGACGAGATTCAGCTAAAGCAGAAAAAGTTGAAAGAAAAGGTGATGGTGATGCAGATAAGGGCTGCACAGGCAGGAATACAGGGAAATGGAGTTCAACAGATGATACAGCAACAACCACAAATGAATGGCGTGTTTCAGCCACAACCGAGAGGTCGAGGTTGAGGTTTTGTGAATCGCGGTTCAGATTTGAATACTGTTGTGGTTCAAAATGACGCACAAGGGATGAAAAAGATGTCACCATGTCACGCTTGCGGGGGTGCGGGGCACTGGAAACAGGAGTGCCCGAATGTGGTGCAGGAAGGTGTCGTTCAACAAAGCACTAATGTTGGTACATTACAAAATGTACGAGGTCCAAAATTGAGAAATCAGAATTCAAATTTTAAAAATAACCTGGTACAGATGCAAGGGGTACAACCCATGCAGCAGATGCAAATGCCGTGTGTCCAGCCAGTACAAATGCAGCAAGTGCAACAGCAGGTTCCCATGGTACCTAGACAGCAAATGCAATTACCAATGGCTCCGATGGGACAGCAACAGGTGATGCTTCCTCATCAGGTCACAGGTCAGGTTATGAGTCAAAATAACACAGTACAGCAATTCCCATTGCGAGGCGAAGATGGAATGAATGAGGAGTGGTCAGATGACAGCTCAGACAGTGAAGAGTGCAGGCTTGCAGCATCCCTAGAGGTAGACCAGAGGGGTCCCTATGTGGAAGGGAAGGTTATGGGTTACAAAGTTTCATTCTTGGTTGATACCGGAGCAACACGCTCTACAGTCAGGAGTGCAGAGGTACCGAAATTACCACTTTCGGGGCGTACCATAAGAGTGGTCGGAGTGGCGAATCAGTATCTGACAAACCCGATTACAGATCCAGTGTAAGTTGAGATCGGCAACTTCCAGGGACTACATAGGTTTGTAGTCTGTAATTCAAGTCCGGTATCCTTACTGGGAAGGGACTTGCTGTGCAAAACAAAATGTTCGATTACATGTACCAATGATGGAATCGAAGTGCAAACAAACAGTGACGATGAAGGGGACGAAGGTCAGTTCTAGAGCTAGAGATAGGACTTACAAACAAGGATTACCCTTTGATTGCATTATTCCCGATGCTTACAGTAATTGATCTTCCTGCCGAATTACAAGGAACAGTGACAGAAAAGGTGTGGGATTTGACAGGAAAGGAAGTGGGACTGATAAAAGGAGTAGAACCAGTTAAAGTACAGGTGAAGCCGAATGCAGTGTTTCCCCAGGTGCCATAATATTTTAAGGCACAAGATGCTCTTATTCAAGTGTCACAAATAATTGCAGATTAAAACAGGGATTTCTGAAGGAAGTGTTGAGTAGCCCATGTAATTCACCGACAGTGGGTCGGAAAATGCCTTGTGGGAAAGTTCGAATTGTGCAGGATTTGAGGAAAATAAATGAGATTGTAGTAAAATGTTGTTCCATAGTGCCCAACCCAGCAGTAATCATGTTTCAGGTTCCATGTGATGCTGAATGGTTCACCGTTATAGACTTGTCACAAGCTTTCTTTTCAATACCTCTTCACGAGGACAGCCAATTTTTGTTCAGTTTCAAATTCCTGGATAAGGTGTGCAGTTGGTGCAGAATTCCCCAAGGGTTTTCTGAGTCACCTTCCATCTTTAATCAGATATTGGAAAAGGATTTGGAATCCTTAGTACTGCCTTTTAACTTGACTTTAGTGCAGTACATTGATGACTTGCTGATTGCATCCAAAACAAGGGATAGCTGTAAATATGACACAATTGCCTTGTTGAATCATTTGGGAAAGAATGGACATAAGGTGTCACCCAAGAAGCTGCAATACTGTCAGAAAGAGGTGAAATACTTAGGGCATCTGATTGAAAGAGGGTCCCGAAGAATATCGAAGGAAAGAATAACAGCCATTTTGCAAATGAACCCTCCAATGACAAAAAGAGATGTCAGAATGTTTTTGGGAATGGGGGGCTACTGTCGCCAGTGGATACCCAACTTCTCGATTATCTCAAAACCTTTGATAAAGCTGACAGGTAAAGAGATCAAGGATGAGCCGTATACCATAGCTTTGTCCAAAGAAGAGCTTGAGTCATTCATGAAGTTGAGAGAGTGCATGTGCAGGGCACCAGCTTTGGGTATGCCTGATTACACGAAGCCATTTCTACTGTTTTGTCATGATTGTGATGCTTGTTCTTTGTCTGTCTTAACACAGGTCCATGGAGGTGCAAATTGCCCTGTAGCATATTTTTCAGCTACCTTGGACCCCGTCGCAGCAGCCTTACCAGGTTGTTTGCGTGCAGTTGCAGCAGTTGGTCAGAGCCTTACGCAATGCAAAGGCATCGTGATGGGATACCCCCTAACAGTAATGGTTCCACATTTGGTTGAAATTTTGTTAACTTGAACCAAAACTCAGTACATGACAAATGCTCGACTCACCAAATATGAGACAATTATACTAGGGTCAACAAATGTTTCTCTGAAACAATGTACTGTATTAAACCCGGCAACTCTACTTCCTGCTGAAAATACTGAAGTTAATAATGAAGAGGAAGTTGAGCATGATTGTCTTGAGGTAACGGAATTATGTACCAAGCCACGACCTGATATTCAAGATACACAATTGAAAGAAAATGACTGCATCATGTTCGTTGATGGGTCCTGTTTGAGAGACTCAGTCGGAACACTGAGAGCTGGTTATGCTGTATGTACCATAGCTGGTATTATCGAAGCTTCCTGGCTTGAAAAAGTGTTTTCCGCACAAGTGGCAGAACAAATCGCCCTTACCAAGGCATGCCACGCGGCTGTGAATCTGAAAGTCACTATCTATACTGACAGCAGATATGGATTCGGAATTGTACATGATTTTGGCCAACTGTGGTCACAGAGAGGTTTCATGACCTCTTCTGGTTCTCCGGTGAAAAATGGTGAACAAATTAAAGACTTGTTACATGCGATTCAGTTACCTCTTGAAATTGCCGTGGTGAAATGCAATGCTCACGTCAAGTCACAAGACTTTGTGTCCATGGGAAATGGCTACGCAGATCAAGTCGCAAGATTTTGCGCATTGAACTGTATATCGTTTAAGGACCAATGGGAATTGTTACCGCAAACTGAAAATGACACATGCTTGAACCTTGCATGAAGGGTAGTCGATACACTAGGTGAACTTAAGACACTACAAGGTCGTGCTAGCAAAGAGGAAAAACGCTCCTGGCAAAGAATGCAATGTGTACAGAGGGCTGATGACTTGTGGGTATCAGAGGAGGGGAAATTAGTTTTACCAAACCCGTCTTCTGTCCCAATTCGCAAGGTTGTATCATGGACAGGCTCATCTTGGGAGAGATGCAATCATCAGGTCATTCAAAATCGATTGGTTTAACCCGAAGTTCAGACATGCCGCATAGGTTACCTGTCACAGGTGCAACATCTGTCAACAGATGAATGCTGGAAAAGGGACTGTGGTATCTTTGAGCCACACTGGGAGAGCTGGTGGTCCATTTAGCAAAATGCAAATGGATTTCATTGAGATGCCTGTTTGTGGAGAATTGAACTACGTGTTGGTGATTGTGTGTGTTTTCAGTCACTGGATTGAAGCCTACCCCACACGTAGAAATGACAGTCTCACAGTCGCAAAGCTGCTACTCAGGGAGCTAATACCCAGGTTCGAGTTTCCGGTTTCTATAGAATCAGATAGGGGCAGACACTTTGACAATGAGGTGATTAAACTTCTGTGTGCAGCGCTAGACATCGAACAAAAGTTGCACTGTAGCTACCGCCCTGAAGCATCAGGATTAGTAGAGCAAATGAATGGTACCTTGAAATCAAGAATGGCAAAGATGTGTGCAGCTACCAATATGAAATGGCCAGATGCATAACCCTTAGTGCTGATGTCCAGGAGGAACACCCCGGATAAGAAGACAGGATTATCACCCCATGAGATCCTCATGGGTAGAGCTATGAGGTTACCCGAAGTACCTGCAAATGCTCTAGTGAATATCACGGATGATATGGTGTTGGACTACTGCAAAGGCTTGGCTGATGTGATTTGCTCTTTCTCTCACCAGGTAGAAGCTAACACATTGCCACCGATTGGAGATCCGGGTCACACCCTACAAGCCGGTGACTGGGTGGTTGTCAAGAAGCACGTGAGAAAGTCGTGTTTGGAGCCGCGCTGGAAGGGGCCGTATGAAGTAATCTTGACAACAACTACTACTGTGAAATGTGCAGGCGTTCCAAATTGGATACATGCCAGTCACACAAAGAAGGTAACGTGTCCAACTGATGAGGAACTTGAAGCTTCCGGCACAACAGTCCCAGAAAGAGAAGTCTTGGGGCTAGAAAACAGCCAAGAGGGAACTGAGACTGCAGGAGAGCCCACTGAGAACAGCCTTGTCCCTCAAACAGTTAGTGAGTTCGAGAAAGGTGACAGAGTGCCTATCTCAGTAGAGGCAGCAGGAGAACTAAGTCAAGGAGAGGTTCTCCCAGAAGTAGACGAATACGGGTTAGGACTTGAACCCGTTACAGATCCAGAAGAAGAAGAAGCAGAAGAAGGGGAAATAATAGAAAGAGACCAGAGCAATCCGACATCCCCTGAGCCAGTTGCAGGTCCATCAAGAGAAGACACCATATTACAAGAGGAGGGTGCTGTTCAGCGTCCTGAAAAGACAAATCGGAAGAAGACACATAAAGGAGATAACTGGCCAGAGAAATAGGCTGCAAAGGCAAGAAGTGTACCAGGTGAAACAATAGTTTAAGAAACTGATACATCCCGAGTAGAAGATCTGAGTGAAGGAGAATTGCAAGGTGAACGTAGACTGAAAAGAAAAAGAGTCGCAAATAGAAGGTATACAGGTCCTGAATGGGCATATGCTACAACATCTGAATGGCAACAGGAATTCCTAGCATTCTGTTTTGATTGAGAAGTACCAGGCCAATACTACGGCACCTGAACTAATGCAAAGATAAGACTTTTGTTAAAATCGAAAACTGAGAGTTGAAGGATGAGACTTATAAATTACCGGATGAGACGCTGATAACCTGATTTGACTTTGAGAAACCTGATTATGACAAGCTGATAACCTGATTTGACAAAGGGATCCTGGAGTAAGATGAAAACGCTGTAAATACACGCAAAGGAGAGTGAAAGAAGGAAAGTTTATATCATCCTCAAGTTGATTGTTATTCTGCTATTTGATTCTATACAGACATGGCTTATGATAGAGGTAGTAACAAGTGTGTGGTTGGTTAAGACTTATAATAGGTATTGTGTGCGCAGTGATAATTGTGGGAGTGATTGTGGGAATGCCGTGGTTAGATAAAAAAACTATTAATGCTACTTCAAAACCTGATACTACCACACTAACACCGTGGGAGAGGTTCGAGCAGGATGCAAGACACTTGCATGAGGGAACTAATTCAAAAGGGGAACTTTCTACTTACGTCTTCTATCGCTTACTGAATGAGTATGTCGAGACCATGGATGCAAAAAACTGTTATGTGTGTACTAAGATTCCTTCATCTGTGCAAGAAGGGGTTACTTATCATAGCCTTCCTTTAACCTACGGGATTAGCTGTAGCTTGTTACGAACCAGATTCTATAATCAAGAGCATGTGCAATACTTTTATTCAAATTTGGATGTCGTGTTTTCCTTTGTGCCTGTGATTGAACTCTTGAACAAGCTAGCTAAAGAGCATGATATAAAAATAGTTAGAGGTTTCTTTGAACCAACGCTTGCATTTGGGACTGCCTATTCACATTTCAATAATCTGACCTGCTTACTGTCTCCTGTAGAGAAAAGTTTTTTGGATCACACTGATGATAGATGCAAAGCCTTGAAAGAAAGATTAGAAAAAGGGTTAGAAAAACGCACATATGCAAGTGATTATGCTTACACGGCAATCAAAACACAAGGCAAATTAGCTATAGATGTATTGCATGTAGGTAGGCTTTATATATATAGGCCAAAATCTGAGCAAGACAATTTGTTTGTGGGAACGAGTGAATGTAGACATGTGTTTTTGTTTCAGAGTAAATGGACATTTATGTTGAATGGACAGGATCCAGCGATCCCTAGGATCTATTACATCTGTGGGCTTAATGCTTATTACCGTCTCCCTAGGGGATGGTATGTGACATGTTATTTGGGAATGTTTTTCCCAAAGATTTACCAGATTGACAACTTGAAACAATTACCTAAAACTTCTCAATTACAACATGCTAGACAAAAACGAGAATCAGGTGCGGCTGTCATTGGTGATATATTTGGAGCCATAATCCCTTCAGTAGGGGTTATCTTGAATTCCATGAAAATTCTAAAGTTGTCTACTATTGTGGATAACATGTTGACAAATTTTACAGGGGCTATACTCCTGATGGATACTGAACTTGCTGCAGAAAGAGCTATGACTCTTCAAAATCGGCTTGCATTAGACATTCTTTTAGCAAAGAGCGGAGGGGTCTGCAAGATGCTCAATGAGCGTCATTGCTGTTCATTCATTCCAGACAATAGTAAAAAGATTAGAGGTATACTTACTAACCTAACTAGAGATAGAACAGATTTGAAGGAACTTGGAGTGTGGGAGAAATTTGGAAAGGGAGTTGCTAGAGTGGGAAGCTGGTTTACCAATATTTGGAATGGGGTTCTTGCAAAAATATTAGGGGGTCTATTAATTGTTCTGGCCTGTCTATTAGGATAATGGGGAGCATGCAAAATGAATGATAAAATTAAAAGAAATTGGACAAAAAGAACCAGGAGAAATGAAGACAGTGAAAGAGAGAAAATGTTCAACGAAATTTGGGAAAGCTCACACAAGGGACAAGATGTCGAAATGCGCATTAATCGTAAAGTGAAAAATTAAGGTGAAAGGTCAAAGAGAGAGGTTTGTGTGATGACAAGCGTCATCAGAGGAGGGACTGAGAGAGAGTAGTTTATATAACCTATATTAGAACGAAATATCTATATATTAATGTGTGACGATACTGTATAGAAAATTATATTAATAGTGATTTTCCTTAAACGTGTACTGAAATTGTGACTACGATGAGTGGTCACCAATATACACGCAACTAATAATGATGAATAAAATGTTTATGTTATGTTCAATTAAGCTTATATTAACGTTCGTATTGCTGAAACTGTATTGAAATTCTTCATGGGCCTTAACATAGCGTGAGCTGCAGTTTAGCTGCTCGGCTCTCATATTAAATGCATTTTCCTGTTTTTCAGTGTGCTGACTCACAAGGGGCCATGACCCTGCAAATATCCTTTTTCTTCAGACTCGGAAGACAAATGTATCCACATTAAAAAATCGTTCCCAGGCGCATCTTCGGTGCTCTGAAAAGAATGTTATAAAATATTGAAACAAGTGTAGATTAACGTTATGTACAAAGTCACTTAGACCAATGAACAACGAAACTGCTGACCAAAGGACGTGCCAAAAGATGCCAAAAAATTAAGTAACGCTGGATGTGCCACCTCTGAAGACGTCAATTATGAAGACCAATCAACAATCTCTAAAATAACGTGGGGTGACAATTAGGATTACCAAATGTTAAATTTGATAGGTTAAAGATAGTGGGGTATAGTAAATGTCCAATAGAATTTTGGGGGAATGTACTACGAAAAAGGGATAAAAACCCATGTCACAGAAAGGTCAACACATTAGGTATGGAATGCTATTGATTTTATCCAGAAACTCTGTCACTCTGTTTGGTGACTTGAGACTTATTTGAAACCATCCTCGCCCATAGACTGCCCTTTTTACACTTATCCTCCTTATGAGGGAAGTGCCTGCTTTTGCCCTTTAGTTAAGTCATGATTGATGGCGATTTGACTGATGTCCTGAAGACGAAGACTGAACCTGTGCGATGACCTAATCTTTGGAGGGTAATTATGACAATGCAATTGTAATTTTTCTGTTTGCTTTTCCTTTCTAGGTACCAACTGCTTGTTTTGACAGAGAACTTAGCTAGATGTTTTCCAAATTGGTGTTGTAAATTGTTTTGCATGAAGCCCAACATGCTAATGCTAATCAGTGGTTAGGAAAGGTGTTCACTGAAATTGTGCAAATAGACAAATGACTGAGACCATGCTTTGTTGAACTGACGCGTTATTGACACTCTGCTAAAATGTATCTATGTTCACGTCGTGTTATGTTCTGATGTTTGTGATTCTTGCCTTAATGAAATCTTATCAAAGTCGTGACTATGCTATTGTGTTTCTTGGTGTTGAGTTTAACGCATTTGCTATTACATTGTAATTAATAGGGAATAAAACTCATAAAAATTCTACTAAACAAGGTGTGGTTATTCATGGCTGAAAGGTCATGGTAGAGTCTTTGAATTGATTAATGACTTTGACTAAAGTGAAATGCATTGTTGTGATAAATATTGATGACATTATTGATGTATTGATTGACATATTGATTAGCTATCTCGTCCTACGGTGTCTCTCAACTGGGTCAAAAGATTAATTGGCCTAAGACGAGTCCTAATGTGTAATAAATTAACATAGAGGGACGCGTTAACACCAGCTTTGTATTATTGATTTTGTGTATATTTTCTCCACATACCACATATTTTCCAGATAAATCAAGCTGCTTCCAAGTGTATAAATAAAATACAGTATGTCAATTAATACAGACATAAAAGAGTACAACATTACATGTGTAACAAGAAATCATGTTTAGAAATGCGATCAGAGCTCAGGAAATGGGACGCCTGAGATGGTGTCCTAGAATCTGCAATAATTCTACTTAAGAAGGAACGCAATGCTAAAGAATTTTGAGATGCAACAGAACTCTAAGAGCTCATCTGGAATCGAGCCAAGGTGGGTCTGAATTCTATAATGCTAGAAAAGTGTGATCACCAGGAAAACTGAGGAAGGCCTAGATATGACGTGAAGAGACATACCAGCAGAAGCATGATGAGTTGTTATACCAGAATACTACACCTGCCTTCAGACAATGAACGTCTTGGAGGTAATTACACACAGCATAAATAAGAAAAGTCAGCTGAACAAAAACAAGTCCAGGAAAACTGGATCGAGAGCAAGAGAGGAGAGTACAGGAACTAGGAGATGTCAAAAAGATGAAACTTCCAGCCATTAGTAATATACACAAGGGCAACTAACATATGTAGAGACACATCTGGTTCAGATATGAGTAGGTCAATGAATAGTAGAGAGGGTAGGAGAACCCTTGTAAGATAAATGTCTCGGAGAGCAGAAGTAAAATATGCACCATGGAAATATGAGTCTGTGATAAAGGGGAAGATAATATACAGGAAGAAAAAAGCATGTAATGGAAATAAATAGTCTCCAAAATAAGTTTTTGAACTGAATTACACAGGGTTCAAATGAAGGGTGCAGAATCACAGGGCCACTAACATTATGCAATTTTGTGGCTGTAGCTTTTTCCGCATAATCAATGACTTGCCACATTTGCCACACAATCCATCAGCTGCTGAATATTCTGCAGAGTGTAATAAAACACATTCTGGATCAAACGTTACTAAAAATATGCCAACACAGTTTACTGCACAGTGGAATGCCCTTTGCAAATATTGACTGGTCGCTTTTCTGTTGCTTAATGCTGTGGTTCGGTGATAAACTAATAGGTGAGTTGAAACATGCTGTAAACATTTTTTTTAAAAAGGAGTAGATGGTCTTTTGGAATATTATATTATACTCAAGAACATGAAGAGGGAAGGAGACAAAATGGGCTCCAGTATTGTCTAATACACTGTTTCTTGTTTACCTTGTTAGGAGCAGTTGCATAGCTGAAAAAGAACACATTTGTTTTGTTCATGAAAAATCTATAGGAGCTTCAAAAACTGATTGAGATATGTGTTAAAGGTATTTTAAGAGTTATAATGTGAAATATAAAAGTAAAGAAAGTTTGCCATATACTCCTTACCTCCACTAAAAGTGAAAATTGGAACGAACTCCAATGTTATATCATGTGTAAAAATTATTGCAGGATCTGACCACAAAACATGAAGACATAGCACTGTTGTAAGAAACACATTTGCAGCATAAGGAGGTAGAGACCAGAAATGGGGCTACTGTGGGGAAGATCTACCACAGAAGTAAAAATATACAAAAGACTTCTCTGGTTGCAATACTTATCATGAAATCTCTGCTAATTAACGAATCCAAGCTTTAGAGAGAAAAATAAAATAAAGTGATTTTTACTTGAAAACACTTGGTAGTTATATTTTTGATCGCCTTGTCCTCAAATGTATTCAAAGAAGGTAAACACTTCTAGTTGTCATTTGTAAAGAGAGTTCTTTGTCAAGTATGCAAGTATGTAACATGTCGACAATGATGGGTATATACTTAAAACTATTTTAGACAAGTTAAAAAGTCTAATATCATGGAAAACAGAAGCGGGAAAGAGATAAATAAAGATCACTGGTTGAGTAAACACTGACATCTGGTTAATTCAATGGGCAGGGAGGTTTCCTTTCTGTTTTACCAGTGTGGAACAATGACCAAAATAGGTATCTTATAATTTCTGCCAATGTTTTGGGCAATGCAAGATCACATGTTCAAATGATGCAAAATCAAGGAGGCTGATCTCAGACCTTGGATCAGGGAACTAAAAGTAGATTTAGGCATGGAATCACTTAGATCTTAAAGATTGTACCTCAATAATATCAGGAGTTCGGATGAGAGGAAGGCACTACCAAAAGGTATGGGGGTAAATTAGAGATGAACAGACTCTACAGTGTCACCAGGCGACTCATAGGTGCCAGGAAAAGCATAAGTGATGGAGGGTGCCAGGTAATGCATATGTAAAAGGAGGGGCATTAGGAAAATGGTTTAGTATGACAAAGAAACAGCCAGAGTAGAAGATAAAAGTGCTGATAAATCAACAAGTAACTGACCCCTTCAAACAATAGGAACACTTGGATTAGACAATATTTGTGAGTGCCACAGTATCAAGTACTAATGTGTATGAAACACAGAGCATAAGATGAGCCTAAAAGATTGAACCCAAAAGAAGACATTGAACAGGAAAGAAAATGTGAAAGGTCCATAAAAGCACTGGTTCAGAGCAACATACTCACCTAATAACTATGTTGCAGGACTAACTGAATGGCAGGTTTTGAGAATAAAGGCATACATGCTCCTATTTGCTGCAGTCATTATCAGTTCTATTTTCCTAGTGATAGTATTCAGCTCTTTATTGTTACTTTCCTCTTGTAATTGCTGAATCATTTCCTTAAACAATAAATACTATTTCTGCGCTGGTGCTGTTTTCCACCATGCACCGCTAAGACTCCACATCGGATGCTTGTTTCTCCCTTGCTCCTCTCAGCATCCTGGGCACTGAGCATTGTGCAACCTCGTGACTGTTGTCAATATTTGTAGCTTGGGATTCCCCTGGAGCCACAGGAGCGGGAGTAATATGTTAACCTCTACCGGGCCATTTAACCAGGACTCACATTATGCCATGGCACGGCCAAGGAGCAGAGTCTAGTCCTGCTTCGCAGGTGGGGGGCCTGCATTCTTTGCTCTGAAGTTGCTGTATATTTTATACCAGCAACTGATGAGACATTGTTGGGCTGCTAGATAGGAGGACTTGTAAAAGTTTCTACCTCACCCAGGTGTGCAACTGAGAGACGTGGCGTGAGAGTGGACATTGGTGCACAAGTGGATCTATTGCTCCACCTGGCAGAAGCTGCTCGGTACATGTGCGAGAGGAGGTAGGAGACCCAGTGGTGAGTGCACTCTTGGCCGCAAGAAGTTGGGAGTGAGGAACAACCTTTTCTGGTCTTTTATTAGAATTTCGTATTACCTGGGTGCAACTTGTTTTTTTGGCACCTTTTCTGTTTACAATTGGGTCCACCTGCTGTGTTTTACAGTGTGCTCATGAAATCTCATGCCCTTAGAGGGTTCCCACAGAAAGCTAGGGGCTTCTCTGAAAGCTGACAGAAGAAGCTCATGCATTTACTTGGGAGGGTAACCCAAGACCAAGAACTGTCCAAAAACTTGTTGATTCTCAACATGAACGCTGTTTGTTTGGAGATGAGGGATCTTGTTGAAAATAACTTGTTAGGCAGCAGTTGGCTTGTGTGGTGCTGAGTCACCCTCAGCAACATGCACTTCTTTGGTGAATAATTAAGTAGGTGTGAAACTTCCAGCTAGTGTTGATTTGGAGACTCAACTGTGTAGTCTGTGGATTTCAGATGCATCAGATACAACTATTAACAGAGAGAGTAGCTGCACTGGCAGCGCAAAATTATCGCTATTTAAAAATTTGCAACAGACTGACTCATTTTCTGCTTCTAGGTTTTCAGATAGAGAATAAGCTAAGGAATGTAAAAGCTCCAGGAGTGAGGGCATATCTAAGCCTTTTAGAGAATTATAATACACAGCAGTGATGATTAATCAGCAGCTCCCTAAGCGGAGTAGAGCCAGATGATATGAACAATTCTTACTCTAATGCTCTTCTCAACCCTTTGCTATCCTCTACATCTGGAGTCAACTCCTGAGGGTGTCTCGTCTAAAAGGTCCCCTCCTACTTTTCTCCTAATCATTGGCTCGAGATATTACTTCCTTTGTATGGCCAAATGGGTCCTACTGTTATTTTTGAGTTGTCGTCTAAGTTTTGATGCCTAACATTTCTATCCCTTTATGCTTGGTCAAAAGACCAATTGACCTTGTTAAAAGCATAATTGGAAAAATGCTTTACCACATAAAATAAAAAAGTTTTGCAAAAATCAAGTAACTTGTGAAAAAATTTACATTTTATACAACCATTTGAAATATCATTATATATATATATATATTTTGCAGGTATCCTCTATAAAAATAAGTAAGTTGTACGTGAGTAAAGAAGAAAAGTGGTAGACATGATTGGGAGGCAGGTCACGTCCTTCCCACTTCTTATGGCTGACAACCCTCTATCACTTTCCTACATTCCATATCAACATCTCCACACATTATCACTCCTAACGAGTGGCAACATCAGGGGAAACGTAAGGTGCCCTACACCTACTATACTTCACTTTCCTCATCTCAAAAATCTTGTGGCGGTTTCTTCCTAGGTCAGGACTAGCTAGTGATAAGTATCAATAGGCTAATCATGCTGGTCATACCAAATCTGGTACCTCCTCCCTCCTGTCTTATCTTGGCAGTATAGAAAAGACATCAGAATGATTTGCACCCATTACATTTTTTCAAGTTAGGATGTTGTTATGGCCAAATACTTTTAGCCAATATATATTTGTAGTCATATTTTTGGAATCTGTTAGACCTCACAGCCTTGGAATACTCTTCTCCCCAGCTTTTGCCTACCTCCTCCACTTTTCTGACCTCGATTGTGCTGGTTTTGGGACTCTGTGCACTTCACCACTATCTAGTGCTAAAGTGCGTGTGCTCACTCCCCTAAACATGGTAATATTGGTTGATCCTCAATTGGTATATTTATTTTACTTATAAGTCCCCAATAAAGTGGTACTACATGTACCCAGGGCCTGTAAATTAAATGCTACTAATAGACGTGCAGCACTGATTGTGCCATCCACTAAAGTAACCCTCTAACCATGATTCAGGAAGGCAATTGCAGAGCCCATTTGTGCAATTTATACTGCCATGCTGATCTTGCAAAGTAACCCTTTTGCCAGGCCTAACCCCTCTCTTTTTAGGCAAATAAGTAACCCTAAGGTAGGCCCTGCTCAACTCACAGGACAATGTGCAATGTATTTAAAAGACAGGACATGTACTTTTAAGTGTTTCAACAGTCGTTTTACACTACTCCAAGGCTTATCTCTACCATAGGATAACACTGGGATTACAATATTACATTTTATAGGTGTAATTCACAATTAGGGAGGGATCGACTTTTCAAGTTTGGTGTCTCTGGAACCACAATTTAAAATCACAACTTGTGGAGAAGTTGGATTTTAAAATGCAATTCTCAAAATGCTACTTTTGGAAAGTTGGCATTTTCTTACTTTAGCCATTTGGTGCCAGCTGCCTCTCTCTGATCACATGTTTGGTTGGGTGACAGCTGGGCTTTGTGTATTCCTCCTAGACAGCCACACACAATGGGATAGGAGCTTAGGTATGACTTGATGGGCCTTGATAGGTCATCCTGGGCTGGATGGGAGGGAAGAGCTGGGCAAAGCCTCACATACACCTATATAGGCTGTGTCCTGCCCATGCACAAGGGACCGTATGACCCGCTGTAATGAATTCCAAGCGAGGACAGGCCATCTGTACAATTCAAAGGCCAAGTCTCCCCCACTTCAAAGGTCCAACTAGGAATAAGTACTGGACCTCTGACACCACCACTTCAGAACACGTCTGGCCCTACGAAGACTCTTCTAGGAAGAAAAACTGCTGTGCGGTTGAAGGAGTGCCACTCTGCTGGACTGCTGCTTTGCTGAACTCCTATCTTGCTGTGCCGCCTTGTTGCCTGCTGCTCTCTTGCATGGGTGAGAAGGACTGGACCTGCAACACTGGAACTCAGAGTGACTACAAGGGCTACCTGGATGCCCTCCTGATCTGAAATCTCAGGGACATGAAAGACTGCCAACCACCCTGCTTCAGGACTCTGACATCTGTGAGTCTACTCTGCCAGGTGGTGCCACCCCAGTCTTGGCCCCCTGGAAGTGGGCCTAAGGTGTTTGCTCCCTTAGAACTGATGCATTCTCCGCTGAGAGTTGCATCTCTTAGCCGAACCAACTGATCTCCTCGGCTAAGCGATGAACCTTAAGCAGAACAGATGCATCGCCACTGCTGCATGGATGGGTCCGTCACAAAAGACCTGCATCGCTGCTGCACCCCTCATCTTGAGAGCAACACATCGCCTTTGGAACTGTCACTGCATGAAGGTTTTCCCAGCGCAAGCTCCTCACTTTCCCATCGATAGCAGCCTCGATGATGACACTGAAACGTTGAATCACAGCTTCACCAGTCATTGGAACTGATGCCTCACCTCGACTGTGCAACGTTTCCTCAACACTGGTATTCATATCACAAGCCCTGTCAACAGGATTCTCAATGCCTGCACATCAGAATCTAGCACTGCAGCCTTGCTGCATTTTGGAACAAGTGCATTGCCTCTGCTACGCTCTGCATCTTCAACCCAAATTCACTTAAACTCTTTGCTACCTCAGATTAAATTACTTTTCTTCAGCGGGCATAACTATAGCCCTATAGCTGGCCCGCGCTCCATCAAAGTTTTTACTTTGTCCCGGTCCGGTGCGACAAATATCCCCTCTTTGTGCTTTATGCTTCTTATGACTATTTTTACTCAAAACCTTTAAAAATGAATATCTCAAGTTCTACCTATTGGATTTTTGTCGTTTTGGTCTTGTTTTATTTAGTCAGATATATATTTCTAACTTGGTGTTACATCTTTTTGTGTGGTATCTACTCTGTTTTACTGTTTGAAGAGTTTCACAACTACTTTACACACTGCCTCTAAGTTAAACCTGACTGCTCTGTGTCAAGCTACCAGAGGGTAAGAAAAGGTTAAATTATGGTTTGCATGTTCCTTACTCTGATTCGGATTGTGGTTGGTGTTTGATTAAGGTTCACGCCTCAGTCAATCAACAACCCAATTTCTAACAGAATCCAAACAAGTATTTTTGAATTCCAAAAAAGTACCTCCTTGCTCCAATTATTAATTTATCAGAAGGTGCGTAGGAACATTAGAGATATTTCAGACACTTTTAATGAAAAGATCTTAGAAGTTGTAAATTATAAAATCAGAAATATAGCTGCTGTTTAGTTAGACCGCTAACCAAACAAACAAGTTTTGAAGTTTGGGGAACACTAATCCAAAATGTAGGGTAGGAAGAAGAAAATGAGCGGACCCTGGGTACCAACAAGACCTAAGGATGATATATTTACACAGTATTCAAAGATCCATGCAGTAGTGTTTGTATTTGTAAAAATCCAGTAAATAAAACGGACGAATAAAAAATCATAACAGAGGCTTGAAGGCAGAAAGCATTTTCTACGTGAAAAACTCCGTTGGTCCCAATTGAAGTAATTGGTTACCGAATAATAACATCCTCTTCCAAAATGATGACTTCCTTTACATCAGATAGACAGCCATGGGTCACCATTGCACCAAAGGTAACACATGTATAAATAGAGCCATCTAGTGGCTATGTAAATACAATGAAACTGCAATTCTGACAGTAAAAGCAATTTCTAAATAGTCTGCAATGTGTTTCTGCTTATTCATATGTATTGCATAGTGATCAAATTCCTTAAAAGTGATTCCACGGTATACAGAACTTTAGGGTAGTTCTAGGAGCCAATTAGGAGCACATTTCATTTCTCTCCATTTTTTGCATAAAGTCAAACGTCATCACTTACATTAATACATGTATTCTTGCTTTCCTAAAAACTATCCTATTGTAATGGTCTCATTTTCCATTATTCCTTGGGACGTGTAAATAAGTAATTACAGTAATATATACTACAGCATAAATTAAATATAAGTTTAAAAAAAAAAAAAAAACATAAATAAAATATATATATATATTTATTATATATAATAATAGTAGAGAAATGGGAGACCAAGGGATATCTGCACCACCACCGTTTCTGGCAACTCCTGGAGACCCGCCTATTCCCTGGAAGCAGTGGAAGAAGATTTTTAATACTTATATGTTAGCCATAGGTAGTGACCGATATGCTCCCCCAAGGCGACAAGCTATCTTGTTACATCATCTTGGGATTGAGGGCAGAAGAATATATGAAAATTTACCAGAAGTATCTCTGGGAATGGGAGATGGACAACCTACTAATATCTTTGACATGTCTGTACAAATGCTCGATGAACAATTCACACCAAAAACTAATCTTGTATTGCAACGCCATAAATTCTTTTCAAGGGTACAACGGAAGGATGAAGATATTGCATCGTATGTAGCAAGTTTGAGAGGTCTAGCATTGTCTTGCGAGTTTCATCAATTATTAGATTCTCTAATACGAGACCAGATAGTGAGGTGTGCATATGATAAAAGGATAAGGGAGAAACTACTAGTAAAAGATCCGAATTTGGAGGAAGCTATACGAATTGCTAAAGGGATGGAACATGCGGCTGTGTGGTTAAAAGAAATGGAGGAGGTTCCTAAAGAGACAGAACCAGGAATCATAACAGAGATCAGAAAGAAAGATGATCCACGGGTTAAAGTGGAGTGGAACAAGCCGACTAAGAATTCTGAAACAATAAAAGCAAATACTGAGGAGAAACGTAAAGCACAGGAATGGAGAGTAATAAAGTGTTACCGTTGTGATGCACCTGGGCACATAGCGTCAAGTAGAACATGTGCAGCTAGGAATGCAATTTGTCGTACATGTGGTAAGAGGGGACACTTTGCCAAAGTTTGTAGGTTAAAGAGCAATGCAGGAAACAAAACCATACAGGAAGTTCAAGATGTGTGTGAGACGTTGGAAGATATCATTTTGACTGTAAATGAAAGAGTGTTGCCTGGCGAATGTAATGGAACATCTGTTCAAGTGGTAAGAAAGGAGAGTACAGATGTACTGGAAAAGCCTCATGCAAAAATATTGTTAGACAATGTATGGGTCAAGCTTCTAGTGGATTCCGGGAGTTTGTTTACTCTCATATCTAAAGAAGTATATGATTCTAAATGGATGGAATCAGCGGATAAAAACCTATCAGTTCCTGACATAAAAGCTGTGGGTTATGCTGGAAAGAGAATAGATATTGTTGGAATGCGCTGGATGTCAATCTCTTTTAAAGGAAGGACCGTTAGTGGAAAAGTATATATCACGGACTATGGAACAAATCTGCTGGGTTGGCGTCATCAAAAAGACCTTGGCATAATTTTAAATCCCAACGCAAAGGAACCGGTATTACTTACCAGCGATGTAGACATTGAAGTGGTATCGGAGTCATTGCAACATAGCTTGATTGATAAGTTTCCAGAGGTTTTTTCCGGAAAATTAGGTTTTCTAAAAGGATTTTCTCATAAAATCATATTGAAGAAGTACGTTACACCTGTGGTGCATAAAGTGAGAAATATTCCGAATTTAATGAGGGAACCTTTGAGGCAAGAGTTGGAAAAACTGTTGAGGGAAGATATCATCGAACCCATAGAATCTTCTGAGTGGTTAGCTCCGGTGGTTGTAGCACCGAAGGAGGGCGGAAAAATCCACTTATGTATAGACCTTAGGGATCTCAACAGATGCATATGGGTCGACCGGCAACCATTGCCTAACATTGCTGAAATGTTGTCAGTAAGAACAAATGGGAGTGTATTCACTGTTTTAGATATGTCTTCTGCATACCACCAGATAAACCTACATGTAGATTCGCAACATTTAACATCCTTTGTAACTCCGTTGGGGGCCTTTCGGTATAAGAGGATGCCATTTGGGCTTGCCTCTGCTTCCGCGGTATTTCAAAGGATGATAGAGCGAATCTTTGGTAACATGACTCAAATATTATGTTTTCAGGATGACATACTGATTGTGGGTGAAAGTGAATCCCATCATGATCTTTTGTTTCTGGAAGTGATGCACAGGTTAAAAGACAATGGATTGACAATCAAGAAAGAAAAATGCCAAATTCGGAAACAAGAGGTGACGTATTTGGGACACATCATAAGTAAGGATGGTATCAGGCCCAAAAAGAGCATAGTATCGGCAATTGAACATGCAACAGAACCAAGTTCAAGAGATGAGTTGAGATCATTCCTGGGACTCGCAGAATATTGTTCAAAATTTGTGAAAAACTTTACTGAGATTGTTGAACCACTAAGAATGCTCATGAAAAAAGGTGTAACATACAAGTGGGATGAGAGTTGTAAAAATTCCTTCCAAGAATTGAAAGATTGTATCTTGAAGGTTCCCACGCTGGGTATATTCGATGTAAATGCCAAGACTTTTTTAACCACTGATGCTAGTAATGTGGGTATTGGAGCTGTATTGTCACAGGTTAAAGAGGGCGAGGAACGTATAATTGGTTTTGCATCTAGAAGGTTACAAGGTGCTGAGATTTCATATTCTGTAATTGAAAGGGAGGCCCTGGCATGTTGTTGGGGAATTAACCATTTCAAATTTTACTTATGGGGCTTACCCTTTAAATTGAGGACAGATCACAAACCATTGACGTATATTTTTAAGGGAGGACGTGGACTTGAAGGTAGCGTTACGCCACGAATTTCAAAATGGTTATTATCTGTGTTGAGTTATAATTTCGTGGTGGAATTTGTGAGAGGATGTAAGAATGTTGTGGCAGATTATCTTTCCAGAGTACCCGAAAATGATGGGGAGCTTGTAGAGGATGGAATGGAAGACATGATAGGAACTGTTTTGGGTGAATTGGCTATAACGGCTCAGGAATGGGAAGATGCTATGACAACTGATCCTGTGCTAAAGATTGTGAAGGAAAGGGTTGTAAATGGATGGAGGGATGACGGTGTGAACAATTGTGGTGACCTGGTTGAATATCTTAAAGTCAAAGATCAGTTAAGTATAGTTAATGGGAGGTTGCAGAGGAGGAATCAGCTTGTTCCTCCTGCTGGTATAAGGAAACACATTATAGAAATCACGCATCAGGGACACCTTGGAAGGGGAATGATGAAGAGAAAGGTAAGACAATCGTTTTGGTGGCCAGAGATGGACAGACAAGTTGAAGAAGTGGTAAAGGATTGTTTTGCATGTGCCAATAGTGATAAGACCAAGGTTCTAAGACAGGCTCCTCTAGCACCTGTAAAGTTTCCAAGTGGACCTTGGGAGAAATTGGCAGTGGATTTCATTGGACCAGTGTTTAAGTTAGGTGTGAAGTATAGGTACATACTTGTGCTAATTGATTACCACTCCAAGTGGTTTGTCACCAAACTGGTAGATCATGTGAGAACTAAGGAGGTTATTGAGTTCTTTGAAGAGGTGTTCTTGGAAGAAGGAATTCCTAAGTCCATAGTGTCTGACAATGGTGTGCAGTTTACATCATCTGAAATGGTTGACTACTTACGAAGAGTTGGAATCAGGCATGAGAAAGTAGCTCTTTTCCATCCACAAGCCAATGGTTTAGTGGAAAGAATAAATCGATTGATCATGGATAACATCCAATTATCCTTGGCCAACCAACTTCCTTGGAAAAGAGAATTAAACAAAATGATGTGGACGTATCGCACCACTCCCCATTCTACAACAGGATTGTCACCTTTTGTATCATTGAAGGGTAGAGAGCCTGGAGTATTGGAATGTCCAATATGGTTAAAAGGAAATCAAAAAGTGATGGTTGACAGGGAATCTATAAAATCCAGGGTTGAGAAATTCCAGGAGAAAAGTGCCTTACAATATAACAAAAGAATGTGTACTAAACGTTGTCATATACAGAAGGGAGATTGGGTGGCAGTAAGAAAGAGTGGGATTATTGTGAAAGGAGAAAGCAAATATTCTCCTCCGCAACTTGTGAAGGATGTTAGAAAAAATGTTGTGATATTAGAAAATGGCTCTACGTGGAGTATGGGACGCATTTGTAAAGTTAATCGTTAGTAGGCTTATAACGTTGAATGTTATTGCGTAGGATTGTTTAGTTATGTAAAACAAAGTTCAACATTTTGGTTATATTAAAGGGGGGAGGTGTGTAATGGTCTCATTTTCCATTATTCCTTGGGACATGTTTCCTTTGGAATATGGAATGTGATGAGGTAATGTTGAGGTCAAGGATGGAATGTGGGAGACGGTGGGAGTACGGAGAGAAGGGAGGTTGGATTGTGACTAAGCTGAAGGTGTCGTGATTCCTAATCTTTTATTGAAAAAAATAAACGTACAAGATGAAAAAGGAATTATAATGGAGTGATTATTACACCTATGCTTTACATTCATTGTAATAGATGATTCGGTGACTACATATGTGAACTTCTAATGTCTGTTTTGTTGAGAAAATATGCTGTGGAAACTATTTTTCTGGTACAGCGTGCAGTAGGCCAGTTCTCACTCTGCTGTGTATGTGCAAGTGGCGGAAAATTAGCGTGTGCTTAGAGTATAGAACTTACTTGACTCTGAAAAGCTGAGAAAAATAAACTGTATTTATTAGGATGGGATTGATGACGTACAATGTATAACTCCTCTGAAAAGTTGCTTACTGTAAAAAGTTGTAGAAGCTTTAACTGAACCATTTCACGTTTTTCAACTGTATGAGTCTTTTATGGGCGAGCGCAAAGCGCTCCGTCCATTCTGTAATCTCTCTTTGGGCTTCAAACCATGCCCATGTCACATCAGTCACTTTCATTGGTTTGTGGGCTTGCCTTTTAAAATCCGCTTGCTTTCATTTGTGAAAGGCATGCATACGTCATGCCTTTTTCTGTGTTTAGCCCACCTACACAACACCGGCAAACTACTAAAAACATACAAGGCTACATGTTTTCAGCCTGGGGTCCAGACTAATTTATCTGTTTATTTTCAACGCAAGCGCAATCGCGCTGCATTTTTACATAGTGCAATCGTGCTGCGTTTTTTTTTCTTTACAACGCTAATGGCTCTAACTCCAGCAAATGCGAGGCCCGTTGCATTGAAAATGCTTGTTACTTTTGCTGTGATTTGTGTTTTAAGTTACCATACACATCGCACAAGAAGCATAAAATGTAAATTTAAATTTCAGTAATTTATATGCAGTTGGCTCTACAAATGAGTTCAAATGCTCTTATTGTAACTCTAGTCCTTTGCGATACAACAGTATATTAGGACTAGGAATTAAGTCATTGGAGTAATATTGAGATATTACACAGTTAGGGTGAGATTTACAAGAAACTGCAAAATTAGCAGTGCCATGCTGTGCCAGTTTGAAGTACAGAGATGCTCTGTATTTACAAGAATATGGTGCACCCCTGCATTTCCCTTTGCGCTGGCACAAAATTAAGCAGCCTGCGCCAATGCAGGGACCCTTGCACCATAGTGCAAGGGTGTCTGCGTTGGGGGGTATGTTTGTTGATGTGCAGGAAGGTGCACATAAACAATCATCTGAGGCATTTTGATTTTTGCAGCACACATAAAAAAAGCAAAAAACGAGGAGGAATAAAAGTATTCCTCCTCATTGTGCCATGCCTCTGGGAAAGCGTTAGATTTTGGTCTGCCTCAGATTTACGAATTCTTGTAAATCTGGGGAAACATCAAAAGCAATGGGTGTTGCGGTGGAACGCCCCATGCAGCACCCATTGCATGCCCCTCGGATGCTGAAACTGCACTGGAGGGCCCCATACTTACAAGGAGGCGTAAGGCCATAAAAAGTGACGTTACACCTCCTTGTAAATTTGGAGAAGTGGTGAGCGCCACCAGAACGTTGCAAAAAGTGATGCTCTAGTGGTGCTAGGACCTTGTAAATCTGAAGCTTATAGTTAACACAAACAAGGCAAAGCTGTTGGCGTTTGAGCGGAGGAAGAGCTTGGCATCATGGCAATTAATGTTGAACAACTTTGGACTACATCCCAATGTTGTTATTTGAGGTTCATTTTATGTAGAAGAGGTATTTAGTTATTATGAGTTTTTTACCTACAAAATGGAACAACGTTCATTGGCCTTGCTAAGTTGAGGGATTCCAGTCCAGAGTTTGATATTGCCTGCTTCTTGACAGATTCAGTGTGTCCAAACATTTGAAGGAAAGAATACTTTGCAGGTTGAACATCTTTGTATTTGGGGTTTCTTTTTGGAAATAAATAAAGATGGAACATCTGTGTATTTGTTGCTTCTTTTTTAAAAAGACTCAATCAGCAGAGAGCTGAAAATGAAGATGCTATTTGGAGCTATTTAGCATCCACTAAAAGAGAGATAGTTAGTAACACCGGAAACAAGAGCACAGGAGTTGTTTTTATTAGTTCTACCACAACTCGATCTGTCACTTCATATAAGGACAACAGAAGTGCTAAATAGGAGCTGAAGCAAGTATTTATTATGACTTATGTACTTTCACAAACCAGGGTGTGAAAGTTAAGGTATTTTAAGAACCTTCAAGCATCATATATTTTCCCTACTTCTTTGCATCACTTCAAGAGGAAAGAATGTTGCCTCTTTTATTACTTTTCAGTAGTATTTCTTAATTTGTGGTCCATGGGTGCCTGGAGGTCTGCAACATATACTCAGGGGGTCTACTAATGTTTAGAAAATGAAATAATATTAACAGATCAATAAAGTATATAAAAACAATTAAACAGAAAGTAAAAATGAACATTTTAAAACATTCTGTAAAAGCAAGGTAATTTGAAGTTGGAGGCTAAAAATGAAGTTGCAGTCCTCACACTGATTTGTGGAAGCAGCGCAAACATTATAAAGTATGGGCGACGGGTGGTCTCAGTTGAACTTAGAAAAGCGCTAACCTTCCCATTAAGATTCAATTTTTTGGGTACTTGTTTGTGAATTAATAAAATAGTTAATCTATTTGTGTATTTGATGAATGTTTGTTTCTGTATGTTTGTGTATTGTTTTGAGATTCAAATCTTTGAAATTACTTAGCATGGGAATCTGCTTTAAGTAATGCCTCAGCTAGGTGCCTGGTTTCAAATATTTTAAATAATTATACTGTGGAATCATTACTGTTTTCCAGTAATGATTGAGTACGAGTCCACAGAAGTCAAAAGGTTAAGAACTACTGCTTTAGAGTATACCTTAATATTGCTCTGACATCCACTTTACCCAAATGGATCTTTTTATGTCTTGTGATATCCCTGATGTTCTTTTATATGTGTTTTATCACATTTCGCTGGTGGTTTCCTATAAGGTACATTACCACTTGCACAGCTAGTTATTACCATAGAATTGCATTAAATAAATTGATTTATTTTTGTGTTTTATAACATATATGTGCCTAAGTCTGTGTGACAATACTTTATTTTAGGTCTTCAAATTCTATTACATTTTCCACACTAATCTGCAGAACAGAATAGGACGATAATAATTGGATGCACATTCGATATTGAAACGTGTAATTAGATGGCTTAATATTTTAAGTATTAGAAAGATTTTTGATCTTTTCAAAGGGGACACACATTTTGAAATTTATAATACCAAATTTACATTGATAATCCTGCCCAGATCTGTGTGTATAGTATGCATCATAAAACAAACATAACAATGTATGGCCTTTTCTAACTTGCACTTACATCACAATTGAGGTGCAAACTTACATTTGTACCTGCAAGAGAGGTAAACTTTACTAATAAGTTAGTGGTATAGAAGTTAGCATATGGTGAATTACAAACCTTCATTTAAAAGCCTAACAGAGAAATTAACACAAAATGAAAAATGTGCACACTTGAAATATGGTGGACAATGTGGCCTACATTCATATTTGACATGGTATCACAACATGAAAGATATTTTGCGCTTATATACGAGTGAATTACTGACATAAATGAATATCAAAAGTATTCTTCTCAGAGAAACTGTATATTAAGAGTACTAAATGAACATGAATAAATAATACTTATATTGATTTAAATTAAAGTTATTAACATGAGTTACATGTGTGCAGAAAAATAAATGCACGTTCAAACTGTTTCTAATATGTTGTAAATAATGTTTGCAATTAAATAATTTGCTTTGCATACTTGATTTAAATGGTATGGGGCACAATAGGTTTTATATGTATTAATTGTATTATTATGTATTTAGGCTTTGTTAGTTTGACTTGGCCTGAAGATTCATTTTTTCAGGAGTAGAGGAAATTGACTTGATTATTATTTTTCCCTCTAACCTGAAATTTTCCCTTAGGTTGCTGATGTGATGTTGAATGTCCTATTGTATTCCAGACTGAGAACATGTTTTGAGAACTACAGAGAAACAGTATTTGTCCTAGCTGTCGAACAAGACATCATCTTGTGTACCAGGAGAAAAGATCGTAATGTTACAACAAATTAGAAAATGCCATATTTTGGTGGGATTGTATGAATTCATTGAGATGGTCATGCAATTTCTCTGAGATAATCCACAATAGTTGCAAACTTGATGGTGTCAGTGGCTACCATTGGATGCTGATTCTTGGGCGTCCCCCATCTGGAGAACCAATTAAAAACGCCTGAACATTTCTAGTTAGAGAGGGACCTATGAAAGTTTTAGTCAGTCTTGACATGCTGGTGATCTTGGTTGTGGTGCTACACTCTCTTCTCCTTAATCAATATGACACTTGGATGTCTTCTGAAGAATTAAAGTTATCTTTTCTAATTGCCCCACTTGCTTATACTGTTCAGTACTAATATGTGCAATCAATTCTGAACTGCTGACCCACCCAATGTGCCACCTGTGTTCTGCACTGTCTTGATGCTGCTGTCTACTAATGATGTGCAATGGTGAACGATTACTTGACAAAACTTTACTATTTGCTATTCCATGATGAAAGGTATAAACTAAATGTGGTTTCTTATTTCCTTTTCAGCTTACATAATTGCACCAGTGTAATTTTATAGTGAATTGCGCTAGTTAGATGGTTTTTCCAAATTATTTTTGGTTTTCTTTTTTGTTTTGCCCGCATATGTTAGCCCGTTCCCACATATACAAGTCCAAATATGTGTTAGAGTTAAGGCTGGCCCAAATCTAAATTTAAATGTTATTAACTGAATTTAGATGATTTACTAATGTCACCTTCATCTGCTTTGAAATCTGATTTTAATGTACATATTATAGTTTTGTTAATTACACTTTTAGCGTGTTTAACAGTATTGATGTTTGGTAGGCTTAATCTCCTTTGGTGTTTTGGTCAGCCCATGGTTTATATGTATGTTTATAACATAGTTTTATGCACCAGTTACGTTACACTAGCTTTGTGGTTGTAATAAAGCTTTGAAACTTTATACAATTTGGAGTGTGTTTTATGGTTAAATTGGTCATGGTGTTGAAGTGTTATGTTTTCTGTGTCATTGATTTGTGATAAATGGCCACATTAGCGTAAAAAAATTATGCTATTGTGGCACAAAGAGGCACAAGTGGTTCTTAAATCTGCCCCAAGGTGATGTCAGATAATAGACTCATGACGTCTATTTAGTTTCTTCCTTCTTCGCAGCAAAATCACACATCCATTTAATTTTCCCCAATCACGTTTTGCAGACAAAAGCCTGAATGGGAAAAATGCTCAGGAAGAGTTAAAACATGCGATACACGTTCTGTATGGGATGTCTTCTCAAGAGCAATAGAAAAACCCCTATGAATCAGGAGGGAATACTACACCAGGTGCCCCCCACAATCAGTATCAGCATCTACCTTGTACCCTACCACTACACTAAAACCTGTGGCCTCGAAATTAGGTCCTTCATGTCCAACGTGCATCATAGTAACACAATAAGGAATAGTCTTTAGTACAACGAGATTATATGTAACATGGAGGGGTGCCCACTAAAGGCTAAACCCAGCAGTCAGCCAATGAACTTGGTGCAGAGGGGTGTAAAGAGGGCGAGGGGCAGACAAGTTGAAATTCCATGCCAAGAAGTAATGGAAGTTCAAAATAAAATGAAAGTTTGCGTTTCCAGTTATCTCACTCAGCAATACAGTGATTTCCACCCATCACTGTGGCTTTGTTTCCCCATTCAATTAATTCTAAAAACTTGCAATAATGAGTTACAGTCCTTTTGGAAGAATAGACAAGAATGCCGATAGTATTTTCCTCTGTAACCGTACATTTACTACCAAAACGCCCCCATTTACTTATGTTAGGAGTTCACAAATGGGTATATTAGTGTCGACTCCGCCATGAGTGTGGAAAAATGTGCTGTAGGAAATCCAACAAAAGGGGTGGATGGGAAGCGGTAATTTCAACTACCGAAAGTTACTCCATCGCAGCGTTGGCGTAATTTACTTCGAGATACGAAGGGGAATGAATCACTCACGAAGATCTCTCATCACGGGAACATTTTTTGCTCAGACAAAGAAGAAAAATATTGGTTTGCATAAGGAGACTTATTGTTATGTGCTTATATTTAAGCTATGTAGATTTCCCACAAAGCGGAATCAGTCAATCCCCTTTGTTAGCTAGAAAGTAGTTTTCCCTGATATTGTAAAAGAAAGAATGGTAGATTCTACAAGTCATTTTGTGGTTTACTACCTATAGTTTTTTAGAAGGCACAATATTATTTATTTCTACTTCAATGTTAGTTAAGTGGAGTTCAAAGTTTTTACCCATTCAATGACAGTCAGAAGTATATCATTTCATTTTTCACTTGGTAAAGGACACGACTCTTAAAGCCTTTTAGCTCTTGCTGCATATCCACAAACTGAATTATCCAGTAATACAAATAAATTTGAAAGGAGATATATACTAATGTAGACATATTACTTAGCAACTCATTTTCTATTAATATTACATTAAATATGCCCCTTTTATTTTTGACTCTCAAATTACGTCGACATTAAACCAGTCGCTTGCCATTTTCCCTGCGTTTTTATGAAAAAGAGTTTAAATTAAAAGCAATTTACATCGTGCGTTGTTTTTTTTTCCCATCAATTTAGAGCCAGAATAAGCACTGCGGCCCACATTTTGTAGATTGTGCTGGCGCTTGCACGATGCAAGTCGTGCAAGCGCCTGCTCAAAACATTAGTATATGTAGGCTGACGTTTGACAGCCACTTAGCAGTGTTGTTTTGAGCAGATCCACCACGACCTGCTTCTACTCCTTGACTCTTCCTCCACTTTAACAATGCTCTGTACTTACCATTCTTTAGCACTTTTGATTTATCAATTTTTCAAAAGTTATGGCATAGGATACAGCGTGACCATTAGAGAACGTCATATGGGAATGCGCATTCAAAATTTAAAACTAGGTTCACAGCACATGCATTTAGTTACATTGTAATAGGTAGGGTCTCTCCCAACTACCACATCATATTTATTAATTAATATTACAGGTGAATCCCATTAACTGATAAACATACACGCTAGTGCTATCAACAGGGTTGGGGTGTCCGGGCCACCCATTGCATACTGTAGGCCAAAGAGAAAAAAAAACAAGTGTGTTAAAGTTTCTTAACATTAACTATTAACCAGCTGAAAACCGCACCCAAACATATGTCTCCTGCAAGTGTAGGGAGGGCCCCAGTCCGTTGACTAGGACACGGGTCTCCTATAGTGTGCAATCACCTACCAGGGAAGAGCTGTCAGAGGGTTGGGGAACCAGCGGGGTAGGGGAGCGGAGCCCCACACCTCTGCACTCATGTGTGTCGTGCTCAGATGTACGCGTGTCCGTCTAGTGTCACCTTATGTAGGTGTGGGGTCATTCTGTGGTTTGCTCTGTGGATAATAAACTGACACTTCAACTGAGTCGCCATTGGCGGCAACTGCATCTATGGTCCCCCATTCCTCAATCACTTCTGTCCATAGGGGTGCTATGGGCCTACGTGTGATTCCTCTCAGGTCTTCTCTCCGCAGCACCCTTTCCTCGGTCTGTACCCGATGTGTGACATCTGCCACCCATGATTCCAGCCTAGGTCCGAGTTTGTGTTTCAATGCCATTGCCACCCTTCTCTGTGCCAGAACCAAAGTTATTCTATGAACCTGTTGCCCACTTTCTTACGTGTTGGTCTATCAAAGATGCTCAGTAGACAAAGCACTAGTGTATTCTCCAGTTGCCTGTGTAAGGTACGATTAATCCTGGAAACTAAGTCATCCTGGTAGTGGCACAGGTTGGGGTATTTCCATATCAAGTGGCAGAAAACTGCATCAAGCAACTGGTATCAGGGGGCAGGTCCACGACGTCCCTCCATATATGAAGTTAATTCTATGTGGGGTGAGATAGGTCCTGTGGGTATAATTGTATTGTATGTATTTCAGGCAGATGTTATACAATATCTTATGTGTGTAGGCAAGGACCCTTGTCCACGCAAGGTTTTACAGCTCCCTCTCTAGGTCTAGTTCCCATTTAAGTCTTTGGTTGTCTAGTCAGCGATCCATCATCTCTTTCAGTGCCCAATATATCCAAGTGACCAAGTGTGACCCTCACCGTCTCCCAACATGATCTGGAGGACAGCTGTCCTGGGGGGTTCCTCCACGCCACTCACTCAGAGCTCCCCTTAAAGTCTGCATCATGACATCGTACCTCAAAAAGTGCCTTGGTGGCAGTCTCGACTCCGGGCCATCAGGTCATCAAATGGTGCCAACATTCCCTCCTGGTAACAGTCCCATAGGGTCAGCAAGCCCACGTCTGTCCAGGGTTCCAGTTGCCCAGCTGTAAAGCAGGAATAGGAATCCAGTGGGGTAGGCTAATTAAAGGTATTACTGAGGCACAAGGCGCGGTCGTGTGTGTTTTCTTAAGGGCTTTGTGCCAGGTAGACAGGGCGGCCTTCACCAATACATTCAGTCTGGGATCTCCTAGTCTCGGTCTAAGCAAATGTGAAATGAGGCTATTGATGTGTCGTGACTCCCTATCTGAACCCATTTCAGTCAAGCTCTGTCCATGAAGCCACCACGCTGGCCATTGTAATTGAGCCACCATGGAATAAAGTTAAATGTTGGGAACCCCCAGTCTTCTACTCAGGGGGGAGGCGAGGGGTTGACAATGCCACACAAGGTCACTCTCTATCCCGTAATAGCTCCTGCAGGAGCACATCTAATGCCCGGAACCATGACCCCGGTAGGACCACTGGCAGATTAGTAAAATAATACAAAAGCCTAGGGAGCATTACCATCTTGGATAGGGATCTGCGTGCCATAATGGGGATCCTCAAGGAGCTCCAGAAAGCCACTGTCTTCTTTAACGAGCAGCATGCCCCGCCCCCCCCCCCAACTTGCCTTCTTGGAGATCTCCCAGCCCATGGTATATTTGGACATCTAGGTAACGGAAGATGCTCATAGTCCAAAACAGGTCGTCAGAACAGGAAAGCGGACGAGACACACCCTCCACCATTGGGAAGACACAGGTTTTTCACCGGTTCAGCTGTAGTCCAGAGTATCACCCGAATTCCTCCAGTAGTTGGAGCACCGGAGGCAATGCGGCCTCTCCATCACTCAACTAGATGAGGAGGTCATCCACATACAGGGAGATGGCATGTGGTGTCCCTGCTTTCAGCATCCCCCACACAGGACCCTGTGCTCTGAACTTCACCGCCAGTGGTTCAATGTTATGGAGAATTATAAGGGTGATAATGGGCAACCTGATCTGATCCTGCAGTAGATTTCATAGCTGTCTAAGGCTGCGCACACTTTTTTCACTCTAGCTGCAGGGTGGGTATACAATACATCGATCCATCTCACCGATCGATGACCGAGCCCCATTCGCAGCGTTGCGGCCTTCAAGTAATTCCCAGCGGACCATGTCAAAGGCCTTTTCTAGGTCTACTGACACTATCATTCCAGCCGGGGGGTGCACATCATTGAAAAGCCAGTGCCTCCTTGGTACTAGGGGGCAACACTCCATTCTCAAATCCCTAAGCACTCATTTCTGTTAGCTTGGGTGACAATTCTCCCAAAAACCATTTATAAAATTCTGGTCCATCTGTGCCTAGCGTCTTCCCGGATGCCAGGGACTTAACGGCAGCTCTACCCTCCTGGACAGCTATCGGTGCACCCAGGGCCTCCTGGTCCATTTCTGCCAGTGTCGGTATTGGGGGGGCCTATAGGAATTCACCCCAGGAGTCTGAAAGCCCCGTTCGGGGGACTGTACAGGGACATGTAATAAGCTCTAAATTCTTCATTAATTTGGGTGGGCAAGAGCAAAGTTACCCCCTCTCGGGATGTCAGACGGGTGATGGGTGTGCCCCTGCCCTCAGGGTGAATCAGCCAGTTGAGGAGTTTACCTCCTCTGCCCTCTTCCTTGTGCGCCTTGGATGTATACGTCTTATAGTCATGGCAGCAGAGGCTTTCCATTACTTTGTTGTGAAGGTCACAAGTTTCTAACACATGTTTTTGGGCATTTCGGTCTGTGCCCACGGCAACATCCCATTTATATAGATCAGCTTCAAGGCGTGCAAGGCCTAATACTACATCTCTTCTAATCCCTACCATTTGTCCTAGGCAGTGTGCCCTCACCACCACCTTGAGGACTTCCCACTCAATTCCCCTATAGGAAGCCATTCCATGGTTGAAGGCGAGATACTCCATTACCCTAGACCGCAAGGTGTCTTGGAAGACCTCATCCTCCATCGCCGCAGAGTATAGGTGCCATGTTGGAATGGGAGGGAGTTTCTCAGCTGTTTGCAGTGTCTCAATCAGCGGGCTATGGTCAGATATCGTGTGGCCCAGATATTCAGAGTGTGTAAGTGAACTGCTGAGGGACACAAAGCATACAACACGATCTATTAGTATGCCCTTGATAAAGTTTGGGAGTAAAGGGAGCAATCCCTATTATGGGAGTGCTTGGTGCGCCAGATGTCCTCCATACCCCACTGTGATATTCATGTTGCTAGTCCTGCCACAACCCTAATGGTTTCCGCACCCCGCAGCGGTGGGAGCGAGCAGTCCATCTCTTGGTCAAGTACTCCATTAAAGTCCCCCCCCCAAAAGAAAGGCCTTGCCTGGAAAGCAAGCCAGTCATGTTGACAAGGAATGGAAAAATGGGAGTTGAGCTGGTTCGGGGCGTAAATGCTCCCTGGCACTACAGTCCTGGAGATAAGTCGCCCCTCCGCCAGCACGAATAATCCATCTTTGTCCACTTCCACCACAGAGGCCTTGATGGGCACTCCCACTCTCACCCTTATCAGTGCCCCCCTCGCGTAGGCAGAGTATGTGGTACGTACACTTGTCCTCTCCAGCATCTGCGGAGACTATCCACTTCATATTTTGTAGGGTGGGATTCATGCAGCATAGCAATCTGGACCCGTCATCTCTTCATGAATTGCAGGATTTTGTGGAGTATAGATGGTGAACCAAGCCCCGAACATTCCAGGCCATCAATCTATAGGATTCATATGTACCTGTAATGGATTCACAGTAGAACCCCCTCCTCATCTTGGTGCCACCCATCCCAGCAGAGTGGAAACATTGAATCATTGTACCAATGGCAGACCAGGGCATCAGCAACAGTAACAACAAGTAAACCCCAACTCCCCTTCCCCAGGACAGCACAGCAATGGCGGCCACCCAAACCATCAAAAACAATAATTGGGAGTTCTGTACTATTACCTCACCAGTCAGCCCAGTGGATGATTGGGGGGGGGTTATGTTCACAGTGTATCTACTTTACACCTATCAGAATCATCCGGACCAGACCAGACATGTGGCTGATGAGCTCTTCCAGCACGTAATCAGTCTAGTGGTGCAGGAGTGGTGGCAGTTACACAAGGTCGCTCGCCGTTTGGGGCATCACATGTGGTGCACCCTCCAGGGCACTAACCACAGAACCGGGGTCAGATATGTCATCAGATTCATGGACATCCGTGGTGTCACCTTTCTCCCCGTCGGAATGGCCTGATTCTGTCAAGGACGCCACAGCCTGGAGAGTCACCCTCTTTTCCTGTTTCACTTGCTGAGGTGTGGGTTTTGAGAGTCTTCTCTTCCTGCAGTGTTGGAGTGCCTGAGGCCTGGTGAACCTCAGTCTATCAGTTCCAGATGTGTGTGATTGCAACCAGGCCCATGCTTCCTCAGGGGTCTGGCAGAAGTCTGTGTGACCATCAAGCTTGATTTTAAGTTTGAAGGAAAAATTAAAGAGTACTGAACCTCTGCTCGTAAAGCCTTCTTCACCTCCTTGTTAGATGCCCTGTTAGCCTGCACTGTCACCGTAAAATCAGGAAACATGCTGATCTTCCCATCATCCACCACGAAGGTGCCTGGCTTGTGCTCTTTGCAGTTAGGCGCCCTGATCACTGTAGTGCAGGATTCTGGCCACCACCGGCTCACTCGGTCTCCCAGGCGGCAGGGGTCAGGCTGGGACCCTGTGTGCTCTCTCTAGGGCAAAGAATTGTGAGAGTTGCTGAGCGCTCATGAGAGACTGCAACCAGGGCTCAAGGAAGGCCATTATGTCAGTACGTTCTGCTCCCTCAAGGAGTCCAATAAGCTGTATATTACTGCACAGACTACGGCCCTCTGCGTCTTCAGCCCATTGTTCCAACCGCTGCACCCAGTCCATTAGGTGTGTCAGCTGGGTCTGCAGGGCCTGGTGTGAGGGTTCCAAATCTGCCAGGTTAGTCTTGTTATTTTTCATCCTGTTGGAAAGTTTTTGGTGATCCATTCTCAGAACACTCAGTTCCACTGGCATGTTCCCTATTTCCTGTCCCAACATGTTTTTGGACTCGTCAATCACCTCCAGTATTTTATGCAAGGTATCTTGCATTTGCACTGAGGGAGAGTCCAGCTGCGGCATCCTCCCTGCGGATTGTGCTCTTGCTATAGGGTGTCCAACACCTCTGAGGTCTAGTCCATTGTTTCCCCATGTAGAAATAGGCAGCAGCGTGGGCCAGGCACCTCATTCCCAGTTCAGCGAGGCTTCAGCAAGTAATGTGTCTGTGGTAGCCTCTTGCCACCAATGTTGGCCACTGCCATGTGAGTGATTATAAAAGGGTCTGGCCAGGTGACCATCCTCCACGCCGTGCCTTGGAGCACATATGATGGCACCAATTCACAATGTAGGAGGAGGGGCGGGGAGGGCCAAACCGCAGTGCTCCCAAGTCACCATCCCCAAAATGATGTCCTCACAAGCTTCTTCTCACCAGGCCACTGCTCCTCTACGGGCAACTTCCCCTTTCTCTCCTCATTCATGACTGGGTTGCCAGCAGCTGCTGCACTCTCAGAGTCCAGAGGGTGGGAAAGAGCACTAACCCCCAAGGGAAATGAAGGGGAAATTAAGTCTAACAGCAACCCAATGTCCACTCTCTCTGATGAATGGGGAGGAGTGCCCCCAGAGCCAGCAGGCACAGCTCCAGACCAGGCAATGCCACAGAGTTGGTGGCTGCAGCGTGGTGCAGAGCCAAGCACAAGGACCTCCAGGCCCGCCCAGTCTCACCCGCTCCGCGGCCCTTCCTTACATCGCAGCCCCATCCCCTGCACGGGAGCGACCCTCTGTGTTCTCGGCTGCCAGGGAGCCTGCCCGGGCCCACTCCCCTTTTCTGGTTGCTCTGGGCCCGAACTCCACATTGCTTCAGGCACCTAGTTCCGAACTCCCCGCTGATCTCGGCAGACCATCGCTGCCCCTCAACCAGCCCACAGGGCTTCCACGCTGTCAGGCTCGGCCTCCACTGTGTCCCAGCCACTCCCACCAATGTCCGTTGCAGTGAGGTCACTCCTCACTGCTCTGAGGGCAGTACTGCATCCTCCGCAACACAAGTTCCCCACAACCGGTTTTTTCGTCAGGGATCCGCTCGTTTTGCTCAGGATAATTGCAGGCCGGTCAAGATCTGTGGATTTACATTGCTGCCATTTTCGAAGGCTAGCTCTGCCCCTCCTGTACTCACCATTTGTCTCGAATTACCACCCCAACACATTTTTCACACTGCCTTGTACCTCGAGCTTCAATGCAGTCACCATTCACCCCAAAATCACAAATCATGCCTACTCCCATACTCTGTGGAATCCTTGAACCCAAGAGCACCGGACAACCAAAATAAGTCCTTCAAGGCACTCACAACCACATCCAGCTCAGAGAAACTGACCAAGTATCACAACCTCACAATCTCACTCTAATCACATCTACATTTACATTTTTACCTCACACTTTTTATTCTTACCTCCACTCTATCGTAGCCCAGTCTTACTTCTCAGACAACATCTTTGCTGCCCACACCTCCTGTAAAATTACCATCAATACAAGCACAACTAGGACTTCTCTCATTTCCCAATGAAGCCTTACAACTTTCCTCACTCCTTACAACTTGTTCAATTTGCTTTCTTCTCTCACATGTCCTGTGCCAAATCCTTTGCCATGATATGGTATGTCAATCTCTGGAGTGTTTCTCCTGACCAATAAGTCCCCAAATAATGAAGCCCCTGATCCTCTCTTTTAGGTCCCTGTGTACTTCTCCACACTAACTAATCACTCACTCACTTCCGTCACCTACCTGCGATGTTTAAATATGTAGCATTAATAACCCAGCTCAAGCTTAACAACATATGTTCAGTTTGCTTACTGATTACCCCTCTTAATGTAAGCTATCCAATTCCCCCACAATTTTGCTTTGCTCAATTCCATAGCACTGAAAAATACTCTCACACATGCAGGGTGAATGCTGGGACTTCTCCCCTTCTTCCTCTATGCCATGTCAATTAATGATGCCATCTCCTCCTTTAACTTTGCCTAACTCCTTTGAACTTCGCAACAGACAAATCCTTGACTACTCCTTCCCAACTACCTCCTGACGCATCTCCATTTAAGAATCATTGCCGGTCTTGCAGAGTTACTGACTCACTGAATTACCAATGGCTCGAATCACAAAGCTAAACTTAGACCTGAAGTTTAAGTTTAGATCTGAAGTCTGAGGCCCCAATTCACCAATATAAACTTAAACTTCAGGTGCTAGTTTACCTTTGTGAATTGGGCCCTTCGACTTCAGCTCTAAGCTTAGACTTCAAGTCTAAGCTTACCTTTGTGAATTGGGCCCTGGCTGTCTTACAAAGTGGAGAGCCATGGAGTGCATCAGGCACTAGATGACTCTTCACTCATGTTAAACTCTCCCAAAACTTAAAAGGGCTAATTTAATGCAGTGATACTGCTGGCAACTTGTCCACCCTTGTTATCTTCCCCTGGTGTATGGGACCTTCTCTTTTTGCTAAGAATCTCAGCAAACACTTTGATTCTGACATGCACCTAGAGTCTTTTATCAACAACACCGCTACAGCAGCCAGATA
This sequence comes from Pleurodeles waltl, assembly GCF_031143425.1. Classification (NCBI taxonomy): domain Eukaryota; kingdom Metazoa; phylum Chordata; class Amphibia; order Caudata; family Salamandridae; genus Pleurodeles; species Pleurodeles waltl. The sequence goes on along the minus strand of NC_090439.1, from coordinate 295,173,322 downwards.
CCAGCTACTGAATATCAGGAAAAGTCAGCCACACCCACATCTGCAGACAAACAAAAACATTAATAACACAATTTGAATGAATGCAACAGCTGCCTAAAGGAACTTCCATAATATTCCTTCTCTCCCCTGCACTACACGATCAATGTTTCCACATAAGCACTCTTCACCAGCCACATTCATGCCTCCTTACTACACCAATGTAGTTGGTTGCTAGTCAAAGAAAAGGGCATTTGTGAATTAGTGGTAAAGTATTATTGCTTTGCAACTAAAATTCAGTCACAAAACTGTAATACGTGCAATACCGATTTGGTGTTTTGAAGGGACACCCTTAACACGTCCCTTCCAAATGCAGAACCACAAATACAAAATGCGATTCAGCAACAAATTACCAAATCACATTTTACATTTTGTGCATTTGAAAAATATTTTTTCAAGTCACAAACAGACATGAAAAGATCTTTGTACATCTGGGCCAAAGTCCCTAGCATATGTTCCTGCGTGTACACTGGGCTAGAAAATGAAATGCTACTAGTGGGGAGCAGCACTCATTGTGCCACCCACTAAAGTAGCTCTACGCATCTCTCAAAGCCTGTCACTGCAACCTGGCTGTGCAGTTTTAAACTGGCATTTTGATCAGAAATAAATAAACATTTTTCCAGGTCTAAACCTTTTTTTTTATACTTATAGGTCACCCCTAAGGTAGGTCCTAAATGCCCACAAGGAAGCATGCATAGCATTTAAAAGTATGGCATATATTTTTCATGTTTTACATGTCCTGGTAGTGAAAAACGGCCAAATTTGTTTTTCTCTGTGGAAAGATTGACTCTCCCATAGGCTAACAATGTTTTACACTATTACCTTTAATAAGTGCCAAATTTGGTTGGGGAGTGTCTCGACAAATGGTTCAAGGATTACATTTATTAGTAACTTAAAATTCAACTTAAAGGTTAATTTGGATGTTAGATTACTTGTTTGGAAAATATAGTTTTATAAAGTTGAAGTTTTCCTCTGTAAAACAAAAAGGGTTTCCTTTCAGTGGGCAGATGTTATCAGAAACGTGATGGCTCCTCTGTGGTGAGATATGTATTGCTCTCAGATAGTGGACAAAGGGCCCTGGAGTGGGAGTGGGAGTGGGGAGAGCTACCCTTCCCTTGACAGGCTGGACTGGGGGGGTTTGTATCTCTAGTCAGGATGGTATCAATCCCAGTGGCAGTAAAGGACCTGACCAGAACAAATATAGGGTTGGGCAAAAGATTGCACTCCACCCACAGACTACACTGGGCATTAAAGCGGACCCAACAGACCTCTTCTCAGAACACTCCTGGACCTTTGCAGAATCAGGAGGAGTGCCCTGCTGCCTGAAGAACTTAAAGGATGACTAGTTCTACTTGACCTGAACCCAGGACCCTAGAAGTGATGGTCAGTTGGCTAGCCTCCTGTTTGAGCTACAGGGACACAAACAGCTTCTAGAGGCAGTCCTACCTGCAACTGCCTAGCTGGCTAGTATCAACTGGGTCTGCCCTTCACCTTGCTGCTCTGGCCTTTGTTGGAGTGAGTCCTAACCCCAAATGGCACCTGTGTATTCCTCCTGCCTACACTTCAAAAGCTGGGACCTAGGAATGTTTTGCCAACTTTCTGCCAGTGGAACTGATAGAGGCCGAGATAACCTTCGAATGCATAGCTGTCAACACTGAATTGCCAGTCAGCCTCAGCTTTCTCTTTTGCCCCACTGAAGGAAATCTGACTTCCAGAAACATTTCTAAGCCCAAAGGTAAGGACGTCATCAGGGCCGACTTCGAGCAGCAACCCATTTACATAAAGGCCTTTCTTGGCCCAGACTTCCCCTGCTTAGAACTTTCCTTGCTCTTCAACAACCCGTTGTTCACAAGCTCCACTTCAGATCCAGTCTGGAGCTCACCCTGCTGCTGAATCATCTATGACCACTTTTTCTTCATAAAATGATTGTAAGTCTGAAAGTAAACTCTCGCACAGTATGCACCTTAATATTCGCTGAGATGAGTTAACCCGAATCACTTGCCATTTTGTTACATTAGCTTTACTACCTTACTGCAGGATATTATGGAAAATGTCTGCAGTTGTGAACTTTCCCCTACAAACATCTGATTTCAAGTGTGTTAGTCTAATTTGCTTAATAGAAGACATTACTACAAAATGCAGAATACATTTGTCTCTGATACAAAATTCCAGGACTGGAAATATGGTTTGTAATGACCTGGCTGGAAATAGTCACTATAAGTCCACCTTTTGTCCCATCTAGGTTTAATTCACAGGCCATCCAATCTACTCTGGCTCTTCCGCTTCAATGTCATCTCCAGTGAACACAAAGCTCCCCTATGCTTTCATCTATACCCTCAAAGTTCATCTCAGTCAGGTTCAATGACATTACAATGTCAAAAAAGGTACACTGTTCCTGTTACTGTCAGGAACAGTATACCTTTTTTGACGTTTACATGATTTAGGGAGGCTGTATACTAGACCTTGGTACATCCCCCTGTCCCTCTTGATTGTGATATAAATGACATTACAGCCAATGACATCACTCCTCCCACAACCCAAGTTCAGCCCTTTATATCTGTGGTCTACAATACATAAGTGTCAACACATATTCTATAATTTATTTTCCTTATATAGGGGGTCATTCTGACCCTGACGGGCGGCGGAGGCCGCCCGCCAGAGTTCCCCCACCAAAATACCGCTCCGCGGTCAAAAGACCGCTGAGGGTATTTTGGGATTTGCCCTGGGCTGGCGGGCGACCGCCAAAAGGCCGCCTGCCAGCCCAGGGCAAATCATCCTTTCCACGAGGACGCCGGCTCAGAATTGAGCCGGCGGAGTGGGAAGGTGCGACGGGTGCAGTGGCACCCGTTGCGTATTTCGAAATACTAAGTGGGGCCCTCTTACGGGGGCCCCTGCAGTGCCCATGCCATTGGCATGGGCACTGCAGGGGCCCCCAGGGGCCCCGCGGCACCCCCTACCGCCATCCTGTTCCTGGCGGGAGACCCACCAGGAACAGGATGGCGGTAGGGGGTGTCAGAATCCCCATGGCGGCGGAGCACGCTCCGCCGCCATGGAGGATTCACATGGGCAGCGGAAAACCGGCGGGAGACCGCCGGTTTTCCGCATCTGACCGCGGCCGAACCGCCGCGGTCAGAATGCCCTGCGGGGCACCGCCGGCCTGTCGGCGGTGCTCCCGACGACCCTGGCCCCGGCGGTCTCTGACCGCCGGGGTCAGAATCACCCCCATAGTCTCCTGTCACTGACTTGATATCAGTACTCCTCAACCATGTTTGATCACAATTATAAAACAGAACTGCCCATCTCCAAGTATTCAAAATGTTTTTAATTGTCACCAAATTCAATATAAAAAAATGATCAACCAGTAATCTACTTGTGATTCACAACTGTGTCCCAAAATGAAGAAACAGCAAATTGTCTCCTCACATCTAAGATTGTGAAGTATAAATTGTTTTAATAGTGCTACAAAGCAATGTGCCCTGGACCGAAGGTGCACTGACCTGTTCTTTAACTTCATCGAACATCTGAAACATTGCTAGGGTGACCAGATTTTGAGGAGCAAAAACCAGGACAGGTCAGACATAAAAGAAGGACTAAAGACTTTACACTCACTTTTATATCTGACATGTCCCGTTTTTTTGTGCAGCTTTGTGAATGTGTGCTATATATGTCTGTGTTTATATATATATATATAGATATATATATATATATATATATATACACACCCACACACACAAACACATTTACAAGACTACACATTTAAAGTTAGCTATAGCTTAACCTCCCACCCTGCACCCCAACCTGCCCCCCACCCAACTTTCTCTGCTTGCTCCTCACTCCATCTCTCTGCTGGGAGCAGACAGGGGACTGTGTTACCTGACAGTAACAGATAAAATACTGTAATTATTTCATACTTTGTAGGCCTCTGTTGAAGGAGAGCACAACTTTATCTTTTGCTTCCCTAGATAATCTGACCTTTGTCCCAAAATCCGTGACATTTATGTAATGATCTGACCTTTTTCCCAAAAACTGGGACATTTGTTTAAAATTAAGAGAGCCGGACAGAGTTCTAAAAACCGGGACACTGTCCGGGGAAATCCGGGTCGTCTGGTCACCCTAAACACTGCACATGAAACAAAATGGTGGATCACCCATTGGGAGAGATAATGAGGAAGGAGGTAAAGAGGGCTGTATTTAGTGCAACCAGTAAATATCAATCTCCAAGGGTTCAGTATTTGCCAGGTGCATCATAGATTCTTTTCATCTAGAAAATGAAGCGGTATATGTAGGAAAGGTCTGTCTGCAAAATGTACTGCAATGATCAGACGTTAAAGCACATTTCCATTCATAAATGTCAGCAGGTTGTTCCGCTGAATTTTGCCAGGGCAAAATCACGGGTGAGTGAGGTAATTACTATATTTGTCAGAATGCTGATCCCGATACAAACACCTTTTGCCCACAGGGAGGTCTTTACCCCCCAACTCGTAATCAGGGTGATTGTAGAGCTACAGATTGTTATGACTTAAAAGATTTACCCACCCCTTGTAAGCTCCTAAGCAGATCGGCGTGTTAAGTGAAAAAAGGATATAGATTCATAAGTCACACTTATGCAAATATCTGGCGCATCATCTATATGGCATAGAATGGCATCCGAAGTCTCATGAGCATCTGGTGCGTGATGAGTTTTCCCTCTTAAAAGTTGCTTTGCCAGTATACTAGAAATTTTAGGGGCGTTCGAGTGAACCGAGAGGCAATCCTCGACTTTAAAACAAGATCCAAAGGGCGCCAAAGCACCTGCCCTCCCAACCGTGGGTCGGAGCCAGGAGCAACCCCTACAATGTCACTGTGGTGAAGAAGCAATGTGAAAGTGCAATGAATAGATAATCAGTCTTCTAACACTAGGAGTGAAGAAAAGAAGCGTTCACCCGATTCACTGAAGTAGTTTTCATGTTATCAAGAGAGTGGTAAAGCCTTTTCACTTCTGTGAAGTAGCTGTTCAATCTTTTTACAAAACCATGCAATCAACATATCCAAACGTGTGCTTCCTTTCCAAAACAATGTGCTCCTCACTTGCACCTGCCAAGAACATTTTCCACTCAAAAATACCCCAACATACAAAATGAATCTATCTTATTCCGAAATGAAGTTCTAGGGGGTACCCCGTGTATGTATCAAGGAAGTCTAAAACATACCGCTGTGAAACTGACTCCACTCATTAGGGGTGGCTCCTAAGCTTCTTATGAGAATGTATTTAGGAACAAATCAAACAGCTAATTATGTATTTCTAATCGATGGTGTGCAGTAAGTGTCAATCTCTTCTCACCCATACCACTTCCTTGATAGGCGTTCGGCTTACCTTGTGCTCCTTGACTGTATAGCAGTCGCGGGATGGAATCGACATCCAAAAACTGACTCATTGCTGCCGGTCTCTGACTGCTGCACAGAGGCTCCCTTTGTATCCGTCTTCACTTTCCTTGGATCCTCCTGGGAAAAGAGAACCTAATGAATTCACTCAGCACAACAGTGTCATGTCTATAGCATGGCAAATATTTCCGATATTTTATCGTTCTAGGATTATGACGGTAAATATAGCCCTTGATGCTCGACTAGCTATGGGGGTGGGGGAGAGGGGTTGTTTCGGAAATGCTGCCATCGTTTTCATCTGCATTCAAAATATCAGCTACTGATGGTGAGTTTTTTTTTCTTTTCGGTGGCCAGCAATGGCCAAAATGTTGCTGAAGAGTTTCTGTTCTTTTCTTGGCCGTTGAGAATGTTTCCCTGAACATACCTTAGCTGCCTGCAGATGGTGTGTTGTACATCTGACACCAAACGTGTGTCTACATCATATGCCCTCATATCTGTTTCCCAGCCCTAGTTATGACTACTTTATATGTACGCATGTCCTCTACCAAAATATTTACGAAATAGTGCCACTAGGGATATTCAATCCTAAACACAAATTTTTGCTGCTCTTTGCAAATGGCACCCGTGTCCATAGACAGCTTGTACACAAATAGGTGCTGTGTCCCAATCTATGTTCTATACATTTTCCAGTTTTTAATGGCAGGTAGTTTGTATGAAAGAGGTGAAGCCTACTTACTGGCTTAGGGGCCTACTTCGGAACTTGAAGAAGAGGGTTTTAATCCCAGCACCAGCACTTGACTGAAAATCGTGTGAGTCTAGGCAAATACACAATCTCACTGTGCCTACAATTGTAAATAAATACAATCTAATTGAGTTTTACAATTTCAATTTGTTTATCGACAATTCATAGACATGGGCTTGAAACACCTCGCAGCCCCATTCACGCTCTTCCTTTAATATATTTCACTCAGTAGTCACCAAGCTACGTATGTGATATATAAATAACAATACATACAATTTCGATATTCATTTTCCATGCACAGTTAAATTATTCAATGTAAGTGCCTGAAACATAGCATATACCATGATAATAAATTGCTTCACATGTCCGAAAACGACATAAATATCGGGCTTCTGTTGCACATATTATAGATTCCGCTATATGGAGAAGTGAAGGTTTATGGCACCAAGCGTTTAAAATGTCAGGCTGGCAATTTTGACACATTAGAGCTGTAGTAATTATCCCTCTGCCTCACGTGCTTCCTCTCAGGGTGCTGCATTATATTCGTCGCCTCTGAAAGAGAAGGCGCTGGCACGGCGCACGGTATTAGCGGGGAGGTGGCACCGCTTTCCTCCGCCTCAGTTTTCCGTCTGATTCCATCTTACCTCAGAGCTCAGCGGCCGGACGCGTCGACGACAGAAGGAAGGATTCCAAACGTTTCGCGCCAAAAACGTGAGGCCAGAAATAGGTGCTAGGAACTGCGGTGACAGCAGCGTTCCTTGGCACAGGGCACAGTTTCAGTTGTTCTGTGTCCCTCTTCCGCCTCCTAGAAGGTTGAGCCCTGAAAAAGCTGCCCAGATGCCAGCAGCTGCCGGCTTCCAAGACAAAACCTTATGAAAGATTCCCTGGTTATCCACTAAAATCTTAGTTTAACCACACTGTTTTATGTGGTAGCTTTTCGAGCCTGGATTATTAAATAAAACGATTTCACATACCTGACGTAGTTGAAATTTTGTTAGAGGAAAAAAACTCAAAAATATACTTCTTCGGCGCAGGAATGAAGTTCAAGGCGTGGGCGCTGCTCTTTCAGGTGGCGCTACTGGGATAGTGCTCAGAATCTCCTGTGTACCGAAAAAGGCCCACCATTGGAAGCCAGGGGTAGTGATGAATAATGCATAGTATAAACAGGACTTCCTATGATCAAGTGATAGAAACGGCCCAGAGATGTTACCTTAGCAACATCCCATCCCTCCGTTGCCATCCATTCAGCATGCGGCATTCAGAGCTTCACTGCATCACCCACGTCTGCAGCAAGTAATGCATCAAATACCCTATCTGATCAATTATTGTTTTTTTGAAGACTTATCTTCATTTGGACCCGTTAACCCCTCTGGTGTATTCTTGACAGCCCGGGATTGTTGGGGTTCTACCGGAGCACTCTCTCTTTCGTGCGACCTTGTACTTTTGCTGGCGTAAATGGCTTAAGACTCTTGCGTCGACAGCTGAGGGAATAGGGGTCCTTTCGCTGAATACTGATGAAAGCCCACTATCAGGAAGGCAGGCTGGTACTTTCACTGCTGCATGAGACAAACAGGTTCCACCTCCGAATGAAGGCATAACAGTTAGGATGAACACTTTGCAGGTCTTGGCAGTGCGGCTTTCACCAAAAACACACATCACTGTTTTGTTTAGTTAGATGTACACTTTTTAGAAGGACGACGATTTGTTACTATTTATCTAACTATCTCTCTTTCTTTCACTCTCTCCGATCGTGCACTCTGTTTCTCCCACTATCTTCTTCTGTGCCTCTGTCTATTATCCCTGTTTCTTTCATTCTTTAAAAAAATGTGTGCTTCAGAGGAAGTGGAGCGAGAGAGCAAGAGAGACGGAGACAAGGAGAGAAGACGAAAGAGGGGAAACAAGAGTGGAAGAATGTGTGTGAGAGAGATAATGTGCAAGAAAGTGAGAATTACCTTCCCTGTTCCTCTCATTACATTTCATAAGGATCGGAGCAGGGACTCCTGGACTCATTCTAATGTTATTACCGGTAAGTAATCTATGCAACATATATATGTGTGTGTGTGTGTATATATATATATATATATATATATATATATATATATATATATATATATATATATATATATATATATAGATAGATAGATAGATAGTGTCTGTGAGAGAGAATGTCTGTGTGAGAGGAACAGAGTGGGAGCGAGCGCATGTGTGTGAGACAGAGACAGAAAGAAAGGCAGTGCGAGAAAGAGAAGGACAGCGAGGAAGTCGAGATGAAGTGATGTGACGGTGGAAGGGAGGAGGGGGAGGGACGGGAGACGAGAGGCAGAGCAGAGGAGTTTGAACGGACTCTACATCGCGGGCAGCAGCTACTCACCCCTAGCGCCAACCTCTCGCAGATCCCGTTTCTTATCTGTGCACATACAGCAGAGCTTCGGAGACCGAAGAAGCAGCAGCTCGTAATTTCCACGCCACTCCAAGAGGATTCAGAAAAAACAGCGGGCTGACAGAGCTGCTTTTATAATATGACGAAAGGACCCTCCCTGCACAGCTCTGAGTGATAGCGCTCCTCAATGCAACGCATTAGCCTGCTAATTTAAGAAAGCTGAAAGGTTTTGTTACCGTGTCTTTCGTGCGCTCTTTCTTCTGCCCCCTCAGTTTAATTTGCATTAAAATTATTCTTCTGTTGCCACTGCTCTGCGAGGTGTGGGGTACTTTTATCCTCAGGAAGGATCTGGGAGCTGTGTGCTGCTACACTTGTGTGGCACATAGAAAATTACGCTGATTATAATCCTGTTGGTTTTTCAAAGGGGGTAACAGGCTATTTATTTGTAAGATGTTGATTTTCCTGTACTTAGAACGGAATACAGCAATCTGAGATTGCAATGCTGCCAAAAATGAGGAAAAAAAATAACACTGATTACTCTTTCTGGGTTAAATGCCACACAGGAGAGCTGAAAAATAAGGTTCCATGTCCTCGAGCACACGATGTTCAAGTCAAGTTGTTCCTTTCAGACACCACTGTCTTCAAGAGTGATTGTCCAGTTCAGGCGATCCAGACTTCTACTCCCTAAATGCATTAGGATATTAAATAAAATCCCAGGCAAGAACATGCCAGCTCTGTGAGATACAGTAACCTGATCCACTTAAGAAAAGTGTGTCCAGTTACACAATATTGTTGCATGCACGTTTATGTAATAACAATACAGTGTCCACCCAGGGTGGAGAACGGCAACAGTTCTTCATCTATAGCAGTCACCAACAAGAGGCATTCTAATGTTGGTTCCCTTGATGATGTCCTAGGGTTCAAGATGTAATGGGACGTCATTCAATATTTGCCCCCTTTAATGGAATGCATGTCCATATAAAGAATACCCATTTCATAAAGCGCCTCATGAACCTGTACGTTTACCTCCATTTACAGTGATGGGAAAAAAATGGCACAGAAGGCAAGTGTTAAGTTTCCCCACCTAGCACTGACACCTCAGTTTGCTGCAATTGGTCACCCAATTACCTAGGAATGCACTGACAGAAATATTGCATCTAAACTATTAAAACAGTGGCCATGTACACTATTAGGTTAATGCCTCCTGTATCATCCCATATATCAGTCACAGTGCCCACCTTCTCAGACATTAGTGAACGTCTCAAAATTTCTTTCTGTGGAGTTGAGGCACAGAGGAAGCTGTTGTATGCAGTGAAAAATGTGAGGGTGATTTACAAGTCGTCTTAGCCATTTCGTCCTGTGAATCAGGGAGTGACTTGGAATTGTGCAAAAGGTGCAGTGGCACCGGGGCTCAGAGCCCCAAGGGATCCATTGACTAGTGCTGTATTTCACCACCCAGCCAATAAGCAGGACCTCACAATCCTTGCTTGCACCAGAGCCCATAACCCCCTTGGCACGGCAGTGCTGTGAATTCTTTGCAACTCTTTCGCATGGGTGTTTCCTACACTCCTGGAACTGTTTAAAGGAGGTAAAGGGTTTAGAAAAGATAAATCAGACATAGAAAGAAAAAGCACACGTTACAACGCCATCAAATTGAATTGAATCCCCCTTCGATTTTCTCTACTCAAGCAACTATGCTGAAGTGGAACGTGAAGATGTGATTCATCTTCAGGTTCACTACAAGAAAGGGCGAAGGAAGAGAGTGAAGAGAGATGGATGCATACAAATAAAAATTCATGCACTGAAGTAAAACAAAGGTAGAAGGACAAATAGGAATGGGAGCGCGGCATTGCCGCTTTGAGGGCTTACCCTGATTTCTTTAGCAAGAAGCAGGGATAAAGAAAATAAAAGCAACATCAAACCACAAAAATTCCATATTAGAATTTGAAGTTAATCCACTTACATTAAAGATAATCAATGTTAAGTACATGAACATTTTAACAGATCCAATAGGTGCATAGTACATTTTATATCGATTAAGAATATATTTTTCAGTTCTTTTTTTCCCCACTTGCTCAGGCACTCATTGTAAAAATCATCTTTTATGCTGGATTTCAAATCTATTGCTTACACACTGGGCTAAAGATCAAACCAGACTAGAATCCCACCGGTCTTGTTATTCTAGTACCGGAAACATGATAACAAACTACCCCATGTACTCATTCTAAATGAGAGAGTCATCATGGAGAAATCACTGAGTACTGCAGGAGTTCAGTATTATTCTGACTATAACTATCAGTGAAAAGAGTGTTCCCATTTGGCAAATCTGTAGATTAGCAAATAAGGGGTACATTTTTCTCCAGAACATATGTTGATAACCATAAAAATGTGGATTTTGAAAAAAATCTTTTTTAAATATTTTGATTGACTAATGCTTGTATGTCACATGACCGCAGAAGAGTGAAGCAATTGCATGTCCTCAGGGAGGCAGGGGGGGGGGTGAACTGAGCATTTCCCAACAATCACAATAGGACATATGGTTCCACTACATAATATGAGAAACAGGACATGAAGGGGGTTGTAAGGGGTAGTGGAAAGACAGCGGAGTGCAGATTGACTACAACATTTTTTAAGGACTTCTAAACATAGAGGGGAAAGTATGTGCGTTTTTGTCAGAGTGTGCATGTTAAAAAATCAGAGATGAAATCCGACAGACTCTTCGCATTACCTGACTGAAAGCTCTTATATCCAACTATTTAGTACATAATACATTTTTAGGGGAGGTGTAACACCACAAACACCCTTCTGGAGCTTTGTCCTACAAAGTTGTGATCATAGTGAACTGTTTAGCAAGGGTGCATTTCACAGTGTTTCCAAGGCCCCCAGGAAGGGGTCGCTACTTACCTCATATTTTAGCATCAGTTGTGATTTCATGTGACTTCCTTGTCATGCAGTCTTCCTCAGAAGGAAGAACCAATGGAGAGAAGCATGTATAAAACCTGAAATTTTATAGAATCTTTTACATAGTTCTGATGATTTCTGTGAATTGACAAAAGCTGGAAATGTATGCAAGTCATTGGAGGAAACTGACAGTTCATAGATTTAATAGATTCTGTGGGCGTGTGACCTCCTAATATTAGGCTAAGGTGACACATATTGGGGCAGTGACATCTACTACCCTCAGAGGTCGAAATGGATCTTTTGACTCGGTCAAGAGTAGTGAGATCATCCAATCTAACAATGGGAACCAATACAATCAACAATAGCAATATGCAATAATGACTCAGTAATTTATACACACCATGGCCTACGTAGTCATGAATTACCACACCAATTTAGTAAAGTTTAAACATTTATTGCCCTTAAATTGACAATGCTAAGTGCTAAGTGATGCACAAAACCAACTGATAGTAATATAGAAACAACACAGGCGGTCCAAAACATCAGAAGGATCTCAAACTTGTTAGTACAATTACCATTAAACACTCCAAAAGGATTATGCAGAATAACAACAGAAATATTTGGAAAATAGCAACAGAATACATTTAGTTGTGCAACTGAATCAATCACGGTCAATTAATAAACACTTAAATTCATTGTTGGATCAGACATCCTAACTACCAAATTCTAATTTGAAAAGCAAGTGTGGGCTGGGCTTTGTCACATGCAAAAATTAAAGATAAGACAAAAGGTAATTAGGAAAACATCTAACTACGGCGCTAACAAATATATGCAGTTGGAATTCTAAAGGGAAGACATGCAAAGGAAAAATAAATGCACATTGGTTATACCTCTCCTAAATGAGACAACAGCCAGTAGTATCCTCATTAGCGGAGCACAGGAGCAGCAGGTCTTCAGAGATCAGCATCAGGAACATCGGAAGGGGCAACAGTTCAGTAATGTTGGGCCTAATATAACTGAACTGTTAAAATCATAAGTAGCTGAACATAGGAGCTGCAATGAACTGACACTGGCAAGAGCTGAACAGAATCTAAACTGACTGACCACTAGCTGAATGAAAAACTAACTGACGCAAAATGGAGCTGCAAGGAATACTGACTTACATCACTTAAAACTTGCTAAATTAAAGTCCCAAAAGTTACTAACTAAGCTTCTATTGGACAAGATTATGAGGAGGGTTAGTGCCCAGCCAATAAAATGTCATCTGGGCTTCAGTAGTATCTTTCTTCATTCTTCTTACGCTTCTCCCAGGTTGGCAGTTTCCGTGTAATAATTAAATTTTTTAAAACAGCAGAAAACATAACATTTAGCTAAGGGTCATTTTTAAAAGTTGCAATTTTTATCACAAGGAAGTACAGTAGAAGGAGGACAGAGAAAACAGTAGCTTTCCACTGTGAGCTTTCAATAAACAATGTTTGCAAAAGCATTTCAATACAATCAGCATAACATTTTAACACTGTGCTTCTGAAAAATATTAAAACCTGGGCCTTTTTACTAATGCTAAGACATGAAGAATAAAATACTTCTAATCATTTCAAACCATTAGTTTTGTAGTGCAACAATATTATTCATGTTTTGTGAATACATGTAGTTATAATTAATCAAAATACATTTTCACAGTCACATTTTATTTCACATTGAACTTGAGGTGACTGACACCATGTCAGTCACATTTCTAAAATGCATGTTTTATTTTCCTAACACACATTTCTCTATTTAGGCCTTTTAATACATATTAATCATTTCATTTTGGTTACACATTTTTATTAATAGTGTTTGCTCTCTAACAATTCTCGTAATTGCATGTGAATCAGCTTTGTAATGACTGCCTTCGTCCATCACAGTTATACTGTCAATGGCAGATAGAGTGCCTCACATTCTACTTTAATTACAATCTAGAAACCATCAAGGTTGAAAATTATTCCCTCTATGAAGACCTATTAAATGTACCCAACTCAAAGCACCCACAGGGTACAAAAACAAGGCACTTAAGACTTTCTTGAAGCTTAAAGGGAGGCAACAAATGTAAATAGTAAATGTCCGCTGGCTTTCCCAGCACAGCTGCAATTGATTTAAAATTAAGAACTTTGTCTAAATGATTAATTAATCCCAAAGGGAGTCACAATTTTCAAAGGAGCAAGGATGTAGGTCCAGTATGTGCAAATATGGGACCACTTACATTTCTGTTGAAAGAATTTAGATAATCCTCGTGAGTCAAAATAAATGTTCAGGGTGGAGCGTGGCCTTCACAAATGTCAATGCTTCATTCAAACAGGTTTTCTTTCAGTCAGCAACAAGCAGACCTTAGTTTATAATAAATAAGGGATTCACTATTCTTTTGCACAGCTCAAGATAATTTTGGGACTGATTTTGAGTTTTTCGGATGGAGCAGTGTCTGCCGGGATTGTGGAGGACATTACCTCTGAAATCTCAATGGTACCCCGATAGTCAAATTTGAATATGACCACTGCCCCAGGAGTCATCTCTGTTTGTAGAAGGAAACTGTGGTCTCACTTTAGGTGGCCATCCACAAAACCTTTCACTTTTCTCATTTTTCAGAAACAAACTTCTAAAGTGGGAGTTTGTTGCTGTAAAGCAAGAAAAACGATGATCCCCTCAGCCTGGGAACAAGCCGCTTGACCATGGATTTCATGAAGTTATAGACCATGGCAGTTTGAAACCATTTAAAGGTATTTTGGGAACAACCGAGTGGCTTAGCCACCAGGAAAGAGTAGTAGTATGATCACTTCATATTACATGCCATTGGAGGCCTGAATGCTGCTATGGTTGTGGCTTTTCTCCATGGGTTCAGATACTTAGAGAGCTCTAATGTGGCCATAAGTAGAATTTCTTACATAAAACACATAGATCCTCATTGGAGTGGACTGATACATTCTGATATATTCAGTGACTCCTTTTCTTACACATTACAGAGAGTTGGGTTTCGAAAATTTTATCACACCTGGTAAATATCAGGTGCAATAAAAACTCTATCCCACAGATTTATTTTGACAAGTGAAACCTGCTAATATTTATTGTGGAAAAATGCCTAGTGAATACCGGTGGGGTAAGCACCAAAATCTGCACGTTACTCCCTGTTTTAGGGGAAAAACTTCTGGAAGGAGTTATTTATCATTTCTGATAAATAATAAATGCCACAGAACGTTATCAGATTTAAATCACTCTATAATTGAGGCCACTCGTAAGGAGGTCCAAAAACAAATACATTTAAAATATTTTTGGGTGCATGCTCTGTCAATCAACAAAGGTCTTTGCTCTAAGGATGTCCATCCCATAGCTTGTGATCAGCATCTAAACTGATACTTAGGTGCATATTTATAAGCCCCTAGTGCCATTTTGAGCCACATTAGCGTACTTTTTTACGTTAATGTGGACCTTTGAGGTCAAAATCCTCACACCATAATTACAAAGTGGCACAATGCATGCATTGCGCCACTTTGTAACCCTTTGTGCTACATTATGGCTGCACCAGGCATAATGTATGCAAAAGGAGCTTTACCCTGTTAGGGGTGCAAAAAAATGGCGCAAGGAAATCTCACATATTTTCTTGCTCCATTTATTTCACCACTTTTAACGCCTGCTCAGAGGAGGTGTTAAAATGTGGCTTCCGTTATTTATAATGGGCCCCAATGTATTCTGCAGGAGTAGCCCCAATATTTTGGCCTCACACTCTACTTGCTTCTTAAACCACAAAGCAAAGGACATGTGGTGTTTTAGGACCTATCTAGTGACACAAGCAGTTCTGTAGAGTGCTAGTGACAATTTAATAGTTTGCTGAAACTTGAATTCGTTCACAATACCTTCAGTGAAATGCGTCCCACATTTGGTTAATCTCTTATTTAATCCAACAGTCCATCATATAGCTAGGGCCCAGTCTCATTAAATAGCTGACACCCCAAGATTTGCATGGTAAGTGCAATGCTCTTTTGGAAAGTGCTATAAGGTCTCTGAGGAGAAGTGAGCGTAAAGATGAAAGGTTCCAAGAGCAGCCCATACATCTTGGCACCACTCCGAACTGGATTTTCCCTTACGAGTGGGTCCACAATTTATTTGCATGTGGTTCGTGCCTGTTTACAATGACAAAGATGAGATAACAATAACGTACTAGAGGACAACAGAGTTATCCAGTGGTCTGTAGTACTGTTGCTGAGATGTAAATACATTCTCAAATAATATTCATACAAACACAAAGAGACCTAGACATTTGATGAACGCCGCTCATCACAGCAAGGTTCAATGATTTAAAAAAAAATAGTTAACACAGATTTCTTTGTTTGGGCACTGCTGCCATTTCTAGAGTTTAATTCATCGTCTGAAGAGCAGGATTGACAGGGACAGTGCTTCATTTGTTCTGATGTTTGCTGGTTCTCAGCTCCTACACTTATATCAACACTCAAGAACTAAATTGTGGCAGCAACATGGTAGTGCAGAAGCACTTATCTTACACATGTTGAGACCTATTAACAAACTGCATTTTGGAGTATGTAAAGTAGTCCTAAAGTAAGACTACTAATGTACTACAAAATGTTATTCACAAACCAATGGGCCGGGACCTCCATCTCTCCTATCTTTCCGTGAAGAGAACTCCACCAAGTTGGCTGAAGTTTCCACACACTTAAATTAATTCCAGTAGTAATTATGGGTGGGACAAAGGGGAGTGATGGGAGAGTTGGGGATATCTAGGTACATATTTATACTCTGTTTGCGACGGATTTGCATCATTTTTTTTAATGCAAATCCAGCATAAACTTAACTCCATATTTATATTTTGATGCTAGACCCGTCTAGCATCAAAAGTATGGAGTCAGCATCATTTGAAGGATGCGTGAAACCACCTTGCGTCAAGGAGATGCAAGGTAGGCGTTCCCATCCAAAAAATGACTCAAACACCATAGCGCCATATTTATCCAACAGGGCAAAAATGACTCATGGGTTTGAGGTGGACCCTAAAATTGACGCAAACATGATTTGCGTAAAAATTTAATGCCTGTGTCAGGGCAGGCATTAAAATGAGGCGAACACACCACTATTTAAGGAAAACGCACACAAGCAGCATCGCAGCCCAACAGGACAACATGGAGGTGCTACTTATGCAGCTTACAAGACGACGCCGAGCACAGGACCAACAGCAGCAGCCACCACCACCCCAACATGGCCCCCAAAGGCAACGCAGAAGGCAGGAGAGGGTCTTCAGGAACAGGACATCCTTACATGGCCTCAGGAAACAGGACATCATCCGGAGGTATAGACTCAACTGGGAAGCCATAAAGCAGCTGTTGTGCCAAACTGAGCCATAAATAAGAGCCAGCCTGCAGACACCACACAATATACCACCGGTGACCAAGCTGCTAGCTGTCCTGCATATGTTGGCAAGTGACTCCTTCCAAACAACGGGTGCCTTGGTTGCTGGGGTTTCACAGCCCTCATTTCCCGCCTTCCTGCCCAAGGTCTTAGATTAAATAATCTCCCTCACACTCCACCACATCAGCTTCCCCAACACCCAGCAGAAGAAGCAGGAGATAAAACAGGGGTTTTATCAAATCCAAGGCTTCCCGCATGTGCTTGGTGCAATTGACTGCACCCATGTCCGAATCGTACCACCTGCAGCAACAGAGCATCTATTCCGGCACAGAAAGCATATGCACTCCATCAATGTGCAGACCATAGTTGACCACCAGGGATTACTCACCAACATCTTGGCCAAGTATCCTGGAAGTGTACATGATTCCTTCATATTACACCACAGCACGATCAATCAGCAGTTCCAGGATGGACAATATGGCAATGGCTTTCTTGTCGGTAAGTCCATAAACCTAGCAATATACACACAGCACAGCAACCCTATAGGACACACGAAACATACACCACTACATTGACATGTGGGCAGGATGACACTGATGTGTGACACACGTAGTTATGTTGTACACTCTGACACAATGGGATACACAGCTATGGACAGATGACGGCTGCCACAAACATTAGCTAGCACTCTAGAGCTACAAGGGACCAATGTCAAAGCACACAGTGACAATGACATGGCCTGCACTGGAAGTACAACTTGGAAGCTGAACCATTAACAATTCCATTAGGCCACATAGTCAATCTGACACCCTCCCAAGCAGTATGTAGCGTGGACGGGGTGTGCAATGTGTGTTGCTACAGGTCTAACACCATGAGACACATAGCATGATGATGCTGACTCACATGTAGGTAACATGGAAATACTGAGGCAGTCCCAATATCATACGTCACTCCTGGGGTGCCTTTGCCAGGTAGCAATAAGGAAGTGGACTGTGCTATGAACACATAATGATGTGCCACTAATGCAAACTGCACACTGCTGCACACACTGAAAGATCCAGTTGTCCATCAAAATAACATATGTACAGGTAGATGGCCCTTCCTGCAAGGATACATCCACCTCCACAAGGCAGTTAGCTAGGTTACCTGGAGCATGTTTGATGGTGTAGGTGCACAGTTGCACATGAGCCACTGGCAGAGGGAACAACAAAGGTTTGCCTACTGTAGAACCAAGTCACACATGGGACAATTGTGCATTGTCAATACTGAACACCTCAGTGCTGCCAACTTATGGAGATGTGTTGTGCATTGTCACCAAGCCAAATCAAAGAGTCTCACTGTTGCATTTCATCTGCAATGACATATGTTTAATTAGACGAGAAGTCCAGGCCATGTAGTGCAACCATGTTACCACCACATCGGAATCTATTGTGTGTGTGGAAGTACCATGTCCCCTCCAGTGAAAGCACACTAAAACATGTTGGAAACTACACAACGCATGGTACATACATACTGATCAGCAGTTTGGAAACAAATTCATAGATCCCAGGTCAATGACCCAAACACAAGTTGTCAAGTCAAACAACGCACTGCAGAAAAAACCTCACAGAATCCCAGGATCTCACACAATACCACAAACACATATGAGTCACAGATGACACAAGATATCAACTGCCATGCTACATGACATTCCTGTTGCAAGCACTAACAAAATACTCACTCCTATTATCTTTTGCAGCAGATCAGGGTTTTGGGATCCAGCCATGGATCATGACCCCATTCCCCAACCCAAGCACAGCAGCAGAGTGCGCCTATAATGAGGCACATCGGAGGACACGCAGCATTGTAGAACAGACCTTTGGCATCCTGAAGTCCAGATTCAGGTGCCTGGACATCACAGGAGTCAGCCTCCTATATGCCCCACACATTGTTTGCAAAATCATACTTACATGTGCTATCCTGCACAACATTTGTGTGAGGAGGAACATCCCTCTAGGTGAGCCAGAGCAATTACTGCCTGAGAAGGAGGAGGATGGTGCCAGGGAAAATGAGGGGGAACAGCAAAACACAGCTGCAGGAATGCACCGTAGACAGCAAATTGCTCAATATATTTTCAACCAATAGTCACTCTACACACCTTGTTAGGATATGTAATTAAACACCTTACTTGATCACACAATCCTACTCTGGTTTCTTCTTTCTCCATCACATGTTCTTTAGGAATGTGAGTATTACCTCAGGGAGCATGTTACAAAGGCAAATCTGACTACTTCTGATGTAACATCACATGTGATGTGTATGATTGTACAGCAAACATCACACACATATAAAAAATACTCATCTTTTGAATTTCACATATGGAGGACAAAATCAATGGACCACAGCATATGACACACATCCACGTTGCCAACATGGTCTACTGTAGCACATGGCACACAACTATGACATCGCCAATCATAAGGTAAATAAGCGCCACATACATGAGGCAGTGGATGTGAAATATCAGTGGAAACAGGAATGTATGAACAGACCCCTGACATTAGTAAGTGTGACATTTGCTATCTCTGCAAGAAGCATGTGTGACAAGGGGGGTATCATTTCTGAAAATGGATAGCATGAGTGTCCCAGGTATGACAAGCAATGTTCACAACACATGCCCTGTGCAGTCCATCCCTGGAAATAAGTCCTGCCACTGCCATGTATTAAGTCTCTGCCCTCCCATCTCTAGGGAGTGCTGTAAATGGATTATCTGTACCCTGGGAATCATCAATAACACTCACCCAAAGTTCCTTTCTGACTCCTGTTTGCTTCCTTTTTCCGTATAGCGTGCTATAGAAGAACGACATTAGTTTGTATGGACTTCAGGTCCCATAATGCACTGCCTGGTAGTCCATAAGACCTGTAATCTTCTGTTCATTGCTTCCTATCGGAAAAGTCTGGATGTCCCTTTATACTGGATTCTCTCCTCTAGGACTTGTGAGAGATTGAAGCTACACACACCTGTGACCTCTCTTGTGCAGCCCAGCCATGTGACTCTGCCCTGGCCTTGCTGCTGCTGGAACTGCTTATAAGTTGCCATTACCTGAAGCTCCTCATCATCCATAGGAGTACGATTCCTTTGTGTTCCAGACCCCTTGCTGGAATGTGTTACAGTCCTGATTCAGCCTGAACCTGCTCTCTGTTTACCCAGTCCTATTCCTGCTTGTTCCAGTCAGATTCTGCTCCCTGTTTCTCATGTTTGTTTCTGCCAGAGCCTACTTTATGTTTCCCATACCTGTTCCAGCCTTTGCGTCAACCTGAGCCTGTTTCCTGTGCCTGGCTTTGCCTCCTAGTTGTTTCCCAAACTTTCTGTTTCCTCTTGGGTTATCATGTCTGGTAAGTGTCCTATCAGTCCTCACCTGTCTAGAAGTGGTTTCTTTTGTATTTGGTCTGGCACCTGGTTTCCAGGAGGCACATCTAGCGCCCATCCTTAGTCTAGTGTTTCATGTAGTCATTAGTGCCTAACAGTGACAGTATGCTATGGCTGAATTCCAGGAATTGCCACTGTGTCTCCAGCCGGACCAACAAGGGCTAGTCTAGTTTATGTAAGTACAATCCTTTTTTGTGCCCTAAGGGACCAGACACAGAATCACTTCTGCTGCCTCCTTTCTATGGGTCTTGCGTGGTTACTATCTGTAAGATGAATCTGCACAGAGACACTGACGTTTCCTGTTGCTGTGGAAAGTTCTGAGACCTACACTGTGTACAATCTTAGTGATAACACCCAGCGTGTATGTCCATTACTGACACGTTTCATATTTGTTCACACTAAGGTTGCTCTGCCTTCACATTTCTGTTTTCTCTGCCTTACCATAGCTGGCTGTTCCCCTTGTATGCCTTTAGCTGCTCTTCTGCTTTGGGACACTACTTCCTTGCGAGATACTCTGTGAACTAAAGGGATGTCCCTAACAGAGTCCTGACTAGACCCTCTCAAAACTGTATACCATGTAGCCCAATCCTGACACAGGCTACACATGCCCACACACTTGACCTGGACACTTCTGTGGAATGCACATCTGAAAATATGTTGACACATGCAGCCAGGGCACCAGATCCACCACAGCAACATAAGTAACAAAGGTAATTTTATGAGTCAAACTGACGTGTAGCAAATATTTTATGGGTGGAATTAAGGCACAGTGTCTCAAACACAGTATGTACCAAACATGTACGCATGGCCGACAAATGGGTAGTTTACACAAAAGTCACCATGAAGTCGTAACCAACAATTAATGACATATGAGGCATAACATATCTGACCTAGCACTCATCAGCCATCCTCAATCATCCCTGAGTTGTGTTCGTTGTGTGAAATGAAATGTCCCCAAAGTCAAACAACTACACACATCACGACTCAACACATATTACAAACACATATCATGACTGTTGCAGATCACTGATTGCCATCAGATGTAGATAACCATTTGAAACACATTCATACATACACATTACATCCAATTTATTGCATGCCGTTCCTTCAGAAACACACATGTTGTTACAGTTCATTCACACACAAAACACACAGTTGCATGCTCTACCACATGTGGCCAACCTCTATACCAGACACTGCAGGCCATACCATCCTATCTTCATGTTGATACACAGTGCATGCATGTTAAATATTTTAAAATCACGCAATCACAGTTTGAGTCCAAAAGATTTACTCAAATGCATCGCAAAATCTCGTAAATGCTAACTAACCATACATGGGCCCTTAGCGTTAATTCCACCTGCACACCACACGCATGTGGATATCCATTGAAATTGAAGTCTACAAGTAATGTGTGGTATTTTGCCGCACATGTAGGTTATGAGTCGAAAATATTCATGCAAACATAGTATGTGTCAAAAAAATACACACATGATGGGAAACGGGCTGCAAAGGGGACAGAAAGTGATGTAATAGGAAATCCAGTTTACGGCTATTGTACAGTGGATGTACTTTCACATTCACTTTATAGTCTGTGCTTTTCCTTGACTGTGTGACTGTGTCTCGGTGTTGCTGGTGTCTGGATTGTGTTTCTTGTATCTTGTGGTGTCTCTCTTGTGTTTTCTATTTGTTTATTGTACTTGTGTATGTGCTTTTGTGTAGTTTAGTGTCTTTCGGATTGTATTTGTACTGCCGGGTGTCTGTCTGGGGGTTAGATTAGTTGGGTGAGTTGGGATTCTTAGGTTTGGGCTGTCAGTTTCCTTTTTTTACATTTTCTTCCTTCTTTTTTATACGTTGTCTGTTTTGCTTTGTTGTGCAAGGACATGTCGGGAAGTGCGAGGCTGACCCGCATGGGGGAGGAAGAGCTTGGGGGCTTTGTGTGGCTGGTGTACCACTTCCTTCCATTGATGCTGGAGATGGGTGGGCTTGTGATACAGGGGTATCCCATAGAGGCAAGACGGCTGCAGTAGGGCAAGGTGCTCTACCACCTCAAAAGAATACGGCATGAGCACCAGCTGTAGCATCATTGGGCTGACCTGGTGGCAAGAGAGCAGGATCTGCTGGACCACCTGGGTGTGGTGATCAGTGGCCCTGTTGGTGAGTATCACATTGATAAATGTGTACAGTAGAATGCTCCTGAGTGACAGCAGCAGATGTCTCGACGTGTTCCATGCAATGTTTATGGCCATGTTGAATGCAAGCAGAACAAAATGTTAGTGTCCCAGTACTGAAATTTAGTTCACATGTCTATACATGTTAACAATGCAGTCCTGAGGTTTGTTGAGTCATGTACGACTATCACTTACGGCCACATGTACCAAGCTATTTTAAATTGTCACAACCGGCCTAGTTTTCAGATTTTGTGTGCTTATGTCAAGAAAAAATGTTTATTCCAATGTACATACCCAATTTTGGCATTCTGCAATCACATTTGCGAATCATAAAACAGGGTTTGCTAGTGGCATCTAGGAACGGGCGTTCCTTTCCTATTAGCGAGTCGCAGTCCGCTGATTGATTGTTTGGTGACCACGAATGAAGTTACTAAACAATTGCAGTTACCACTAGTTTAAAGTTGGTGCTAACCCATTTGCAAAATGGGAGGGGTCACCCTGGGATCCCTTCCCCTTTGTGAATGCATGCCCACAAATTGTTTCAGAGCAGGCAGTGCTCCCACGGACCACTGTCTGCTTTTAAAAAACATTAAAGTTATGATATTGGTTTTTGACATGCTTTCTGATTAACCCTTGATGAAATAAGGCTGCATTTTAAAAAACAATATACATCTCTATTTGAAAGCTGTCACAGACATTGTGGTCTGATGAGACCAGCAGGCTGGCATCACTGTGAGTGCTGCCATTCCCAAGGGGTTTGCAAAATGAGACCATTTGTGATTTGCAAACAGTGTCATTGACAGTGTTGTACCTCAGATTATCCTACTCTCAAATTGCAAGTTGCTAATTCTCGCAATGTGTGACTCATAAAAACTGATCTTCGTATATGTGGCCCTTAGTCACACATTTCAGGTGCAATGACAACACCTGTGCCCATGCATTCTGTCAATGATGATCAAGTAAGACACTGTCAGCATACCATATTTCACTGTATCAGGACAACAAAGTGGCCAATCCATGTTTAGCGCTACATTATCATCATTAGACACACATGATCCATGACGTCATGTTGGCAAAGGGGGCATACACATCTTAAGGGACACTGCCAATGGGGCATTTGCTACCTACATACAACTGTGCCACATCTGTCATGGACCACTGAACGCATGATAATTGCGGACTTAAAATTGAGCCACACATCTATCACACAGTAACTCAGTGTCCCTTGATGCACAAGCCACAGTACCTGAGTCACTAGTATCGCAGTGCACCAGGGAAGTGCCATTGAAATTGTCACCCAAATACAAATCATGACATGGAGGACCATCTGAAATGGATTATCCACAAATGTGTGGTGTCGGGTTGCATGTGTGCAGATGTGTGTCTATCACCTACTGGAGTGTCAGTGTCAATGTGAGTTTGCAGTGGTATGGCTGTTGGAGTGTCTACCTGCAGGATCACCAGCTCACTCATATAAAATGTTAAACACTGTGATATGTTGTCCACACGTTTGTACAGTGATCTGACACTGAGCATATATTTCCTTTCCATGTCTTACAGAGGACCTGCTCCCTATACCATCGGGGAAATGGCTCGATTTCAGGACCCAGACATATCCAGTAAGTGTGATATTGTCTGTCATGTGTAGTGATTGCAGCTGTTGTGTGAGTGCCTTGTGTGTTGACTCATTGTAAGATATGATGAGCTGGCATGTGATAAGATATATGACTTGACTGGATGTTGACATAGTTTTCCGTGTAAGGGTTAGATATTCACAGGAAGACAGTCATATCTTGGGAGTCTTGTGCTGTGCAATAGTAAGCAGCGTGTGAACAAAGTGATTACTAGCCACATGTAGGACCACTTGTGATTTGGAAGTGCTCCAGTGTAGTATATTGTCACTGGGTCATACCCTCATTCTCAAAACACAATGATGCATCAGTTTTCCGCACAAAATTGCACGTCCCTGTATTGTAATGTAAATGCAGGACAGTATGGGTAACTGTCCCCCAGCATCTAGCCCCATAAGTTGTACTCCATTTACGTGACACTTATGTGGTATGCACTAGGCATGCATGCAGGTCAAGGCCAGACGTGTGCTGGCATCAATGTGGGTGTTTTGTGAATTGGGTTGGCAGATCAGGTGTTGATGGTTGTCCACAACAGGACACATGAATGTAGATGTAAATGACCTATGGATACCTTATTCCTAGGTGGCAGCCCTCCTCACACGTGTTCCACTTACTAAATCTATCATTCGTGGTTGTCATTGACAGTTGTGATGATGTATTGCATGTCCATCCCCCCTGAAGCACAGGGGTAGAGGAACAACATATATGTAGGTAGATGTGATGGTCACAGTGTAGATGACAGTCATCTTATTCAAGCATGCATGTGTCCCAAGCAACACTGACCCCTTATGATTAGCACCTGCATATTATCCTGCCAATTACATCTACAAATCACTGTCTTGGGTGCCTTGAAGTTGACTCAGATGATAAACATTAGTCGGCCTGGCCCATGCGAAGTAGTTGCTGCCTTTGCTTTGTGGCACACTGCACTACATCAATGCACAGACCACTTTATTTGGTTCAACTCTTGCTGTGCTTTGCTGTGGTGTAAAAGGCATGATGGGTAAGCAGCGTTGTCATTACATTCATCAAGAACATTGTATCTTCTGGACTGTGACTTGGACTGCAAGTGCAAATTGAGGCAGAGTGTTTGATTATCATTTGTACATGTATCACACAATGATGACCCTGATGGTTGCCTGTCTAATTTTTACAGCTGCCAACATGGATGTAGTGGAGATCAGGGCTTTCCAGAAGTGGGCAGTGAAATACAGACACATTTTGGATGTTGAGTCTGGGTACCGAAAGATGAGTGAGCCACAGGAGAATGGTGGGCTTTCAGCCAAGGGGGACCGGCAAGGGCCACAACGGTTGTAGCCACCTCCACAACTGTACCCAGTACCACAGCGGCCACCTTCACATCTGCCCTACCCGCTGCACTGTCGACCTCTGCACCACTGACCACCACATCTGCTGCACCATCAACGTCAGGAACACCAACAACCACACGTGCTGCACTATCAATGTCTGCAACACAGACCACCACACATGCTGCTATGGACATGGCTGCAATTGCTGAGCTCCAGAGGGACATGAGGAAAGTCTTTTAAAAACTAGACACAATACAGAAGGATGTGGACAAAAATACCCGGAGGCTAAAGGCAATTCAGAAAACACTGAGGAGGGCAAACCTGTGAATGCTTGCCTCCTCTCACCCCTAATTCAGTTCCCTCCCTCCTCATCCTGTTTTGCAGTGGGTTCAAGGGGTTTAGTGATAGGTTAGATTAGGTTAGTTGTTTATATAAGATAAGTAGGTTTTGAGGGGGCCATATTATTCCATGTTAGGGTAGGTGAGGGTTAATGTTGGGGCTGTTGTGTATTTAAAAACAATTGTAAAAATAAAAATATTTATATATATATATATATGTATAATTGTTTAGTATTAGGTAGTAAATGTTTAGGTTAGTAAATGTTGTCCTACATGTGTTTCATTATATAAGGGGGTGGGCAAATGTTTCGAGTGTGTTATTAAATGTGGTAAGTAAGCTTAGATTGGGTAGTTAGGGCCAGTTGTGGGTAATGTATAGTTAGGATAGATTAGGTTAGTATAGGTGTGTTACATAGTTTTAAGTTCTGTTTTGTACCTAGTTATTAAAGATTTAGGTACTCCCTTACTGCATGTGCCATATGCTTGGGGCTCAGGGTCTTTGCATGAGTGTACAGTGCCATTTGTCTGTTGGCCTGTGAATTCCGTCCTGCATCCACATCCCTCTCTTGACATGTTAATTCCCACTTCCAACTGAGCTGTCACATTGGCAGCTACAACAAATCTAAATCTCAATGCATCTGCCATCCATTGTACCCACCACTCAACATGACTATGGTTCCCATGTATTAGATAGGTAGGTGTGCTTCTTAAACTGTAATTGTTTTGATCCTGTGTCGAGATGTTGGGCACTGTCGGGTGTCTGCCTGCAGCCTGAAGTTCATGTCAACACTGCTAAACTGAGTAATGCCAATTTCAGAAGAGGTCAAATATACAAATTTCACTCCAATGTGTTTTACTTTACTCCCAGCTGAAGTTATTGGCCAAACACTCTTACACAGCCATTCCTGCTGTATGTAGTGGATGTGGCCAGCACAGACTTTCATCTTATAGATATCTTGGCCCTGATTTATACTTTTTTTGTGCATCATTTCTGTCATTTTTTTACCAAAAGCAGCGCAAACGTACAAACTACAATGATATTTCGTATGTTTGTGCTGCTTTTGCATCGAACATTACGCTAATGCAGCGCAAAATAAGTATAAATGAGGGCACTTGTGTGTAGATACCTGCCCACATTATTCCTGCACTCTGCTATTGACACTCTGTGACCATTGACATGTTACATGCATCAAAAATCTCCAACAAAGTAGATGTGTCACATTACACAGAGACAAAGTGGGTGTGTAGGTGCTGTTTATTTAAAAGTGCTCTAGTGCAATATTTACATAGTCAAGGTCTGTGACCCCATTAGGGTAAAGCATTCTATTGTGACACAACACAAGTGCAAGGTTGAGGGACATGTCATTGGACATGCTGAGATGAAGTGTTGTTCAGTGCAGAGGAACATGAATTGCCAATGGAGTAGTGAGAGACAATTGCAGTCCATAGTGGAAAGATTAACAGTGTTGGTGAAGAGTGCATGTCACCAATTGTAGCAACACTGGCATGTTGTCAAGCACAGGACAAAGGAAAATCAGTGCCCATGTGGCATGGACTGGTGCTACCGGGTACTCCTACAGGTGAAGATGATCTGTTCCAAATCTTCATCCTCTGATGTGTGTGTCGTCTCCTCTGCCCTTGATGGTGGTGCTGGTGGGTTCGAAGGGGCAACACACACTTCAGTGGTCGGAAACGTGGACACAAAATTCCTGGCAGCTGCGATCTTTGTAACTACATATGGCATAACTGCAGCGAGAAGGAGCTGCTGATTATTGAGTATGGCAGCAGCATCCCTGTGGAAGGCAGCCATGTCTGCCCTGAGGGAGGCCAGTTCCTGGTGCATGGAGTCCAGCTTGTTGTCATGCATGCAGCAGCCAGATTGGGAGGACAGGTGTTGTGGCAACTCCCTCACAGCAGTGGTTAGGTCCCTCACACACTGTTGGACTCCTTGCAGTAGGGATTGGCTGACTTGTATGGCTGCTGACTGTTCTGAGGACGTCATCATGCACATCCCCTCAAGGCTGCCTGCCATAGTTTGCATCCCCACCCGCACCTCCTTGACCAGCTCCCGCTGTACTCCCACTACTGTCATCTAAAAGGTGGTCCCTGTATCATCAAAGTCAAGTCAAGTATCATCAGGTCGTACTATTGGCGTGGTGGGTGGGTCCTCTGGGATGGCTGCTACATATATGCTCCTCCTTGCGATTGGAGGTGTTGTCTGGAGGGTTCCCAGGACATCTTGGAGGGTTGCCTGGCTGATGGTTGTCAACTGGTCATCCAGGTCATTAGGGTAGTCCAAAACAGACAGATTCACAGGAGAGCCATCGTCCTCTGCAATTACATATTGTACAATTAGTGTGTCTGTGTTGTGGCAGTTGTAATATGACGTCACTGACTACATATTCATGGTACATTGTCATGTTGGTTTCCATGCATTGTTCCTGTCATTAATGATGGTAGTCTCTCAGCCCTATGGTCCACCTACATGTCACATGTGGTGTGGGCAGTTTAGGCAATTGTCTGCGTCACATCTCTAGGTGTGGATTCTGCCCAAATTGTGGCTTGCCACCTTCTTGTCCTCATTAACCCTCCCCCTGCTTCCATTAGCATGGTGAGGCTTTGCAATGATTGTTGATGTGCTGAAGCCACTGCACCACACATTACAATATGGCCCTTTCCCAGTATATCATTTGTTACATACACCTATGAGGTGCTGAGACCTAGCAACCACACCATGGATGGCATTTCCATGAGACAATACAGGTGTAGTTTGTACCACTGGTAGTTTCTCATGTTGATGTTTGCATATATGTGCTACATTGCATTGCACTGATTGGCCTGGCAGAGTTCCATTTCCCCTTGTGACTGTGTGAGTGTGTTTGCCTTCCTACACACATATGTCCTCCCCCTCAATGCAGTTGTCTTAGCACCATGACACCTGAGTTGTTGCATGGTGGCATTGCAGCTACTGTGACACAGGCACAGGGGTAAACACAGGAATGGGCAGCATGGGTATGAGATTGCTGTGTACATCATTGTGTATGTGAAAGTGCCTGATGGTGATTGAGTCTATGGACATGAGCAGTTGACAGGAGTTGCACTTGGATAGGGATTGATGGGCATTAATCACATAGTCATACTGAAACCTCATTTTGAGTGTGTTTGTGCCCTGGGCACCTAACTGCCATTCCTTAATTGACCAGTGCACACAGCAGAGGTAGTAGTGGCAACTGTTGTCAATGGTAAATGCCGCTTGAGCCAATGGCTTGAGACTGGGCATTGTCCTCTAGTTTACATTCTGACAATGCCAGCTATCCTGTAACACCAGACCAGTTTTACATTCTACCCTACTCTCCTGGTCTGCTTCAGCATTTCCAGCAGCCTTGGCATGGCGGTGTACCCACATGCAAAGGTTGTTGGTGTTGTGTTGTGCTGTGTCCCTGGATGACCCTGCACAGCCCATTCACCTGCATGGGCTGTGCAGGGAGTCCTGTGCCATGTCCCTTTGCCATTTCCACTGACTCTTTGCAGGGCTGACATGCATTGTGTAGTAGGTATGTGCCTCCCCCTACTTTCACTTGACATTTAGCCATTTTGGTCCCCCATGCAACATACCCTGCATATGTGTTATTTCCTGGTAGTCTGTGCTGTCCTGTCCTGTGATACCAGTGACGATTTCTTCCGGGATGACAGCTACAACCATCTCCTTCATCTCGTCCAAGTCCTCTTGCGGTGCTGGATTCCCACTGCCGGTCTGCAGTGCTGCCTTCCTGTTCCTTGCCATTTTTTGCTTTGTCCTGCACTTGCAGTCATGCCAGCATTTCTTGCACTCAGTGACAGTTCTCCTGACCTCTGTCACACTGTTAATCTTGTCCACAATCTGTTCCCAAATTGCCTCTCTCCTCCCAATTAGCAATTTAGAGCTGATTAAGAGTTGATGCTGGTGCTCCATCACCTCTCTCACCAGAATTTCATGCTCCTCTGCGCTGAAGCGACACGTTCTCTTCTTCTTGTCTCTCCCCTGGGTCTTGTCTGTGTCCTTCTGGCTGGTTCCTGCTTATCTGGGGTCTCCCGGGGGTCTCTCCCGGCTCGTGGGATCTATTTTGGGGCTCCTTAGCACTGCTTGTTCCGTTTGCGTCGCTTTTGACGCTAATACAGGGAAAAATGGCGCATATCTGTTTTGTGACATTTTTCCATGTCGTAAACCGGATTAGAGTAATTTTTCCTGCGTTAACGTCATTTTGCCTTATGACGAGGCGCAATGGTTAGCAAAAGGAAAAATGACTCTAACCTATTCTTAGCGCCACCCAGCGTCAAAGTATAAATTTGACGCACGGGTGGTGTTAAGAAATGGCGCTAGCCAGCGCTAATATTTTTGATGCAAAACTGCATTAGTGCAGTTTTGCATCAAAAAGTATAAATCTGGCCCCTACTACTTACTGGGCAGTGTATAGGGAAATGTAAGGAGAGGTTAATGGAGGGATATGCTAATACAAATGCATACCAACATAAGAGTAAGACCATTGCTATTCATAAATTACACTGTTAAAAGTACTGCAGCCTGGATATAAATACAAGCTCAAGTGTACTCCAGCCCATTCTTGGAGTAACTCAAGCACCACACAGCTTTAGTAAGGGTGGGATGTTTGTTTAATATATTGTTTACTTTTGTATACATTAAATTCATTCATTTAAATAAAGTTATTATTTAATACTCATATTATAGTTAATGTTCTGTAACATTCTATGCTATCACTTTTAGGATACATTAATTTGCATTCATATTATACATTACTATTGTTAATATTTTGTGTTAAAGATCAATAAACTTCAATAATATTTGTCATATGTCCCCATAGGCAGATCTTCACCATATTGGGTGACATTTACACCTTGGTGTGCAAAGTTATGAGTAGCACTTTTATTCTTGCTCATAAATCCTGCTATAACAGACTCCACACCCTGATTTGGGGAGTGAAGGCATGTAAGCCTACAGTTTGATGTAAATCTCCTCTTCCAAATGGTGAACAGCAAAATAATGGAGAGTTACGACTAGATGTAGAAGCATCGTCATATGAGTAAATATACACATGTATATTTACCTTTGTGAATTGACCCCATGGTATCACTACTGTCTGTGTTGCTGTGCTCAACCATTTATTCCCAGGGTTACTGAATGGGTTGACAGAGAAGGAATCTTATCTAAGTTTCTCCCTCTCATACTCAGGCCCTGTGGCTAACACCCTCACAGGCAGCCAATTTCCCCGCATGTGAGCAACAGCCCTCTGTACATTGCCTTCAGTTGTAGGCGGGGGTGGAGGTGGAGGGTTGACTGCATTGCCTGGCCTGCATGGAGACCCTGCACCATATCCTCTGTAGGGGCAAACCACCCATATACTTGAGTCCCAGTGTTCTGTACTGGAGACTATAACATTTTTATTGCGGTTGCAGCCAGCCAATCAGATTCTCTCAGGAGGGACCGAACTGGTTGATGGAAGTTAAAGCTTGCTCAGCCAATCAGAATGCTTTATTTTTCTATTGTTGGTACTGCAGAAGTCCCGTCCAGCTACACCTATTTTGTAACCCTTTGAAGTTCACCCAAACTGAATCTTAAAATGCCAACTCCTTGCGAACAGCTGCACAGATTTGCACCAAATAACAACAAGCATTTGTAATGCAATGGGTCTCGCATTTGCTTGAGTTAGGTCTATTGGCATTGTAAATTCATAACTGAACTTTTCTTGCTACATAAATTGGTCAACTCTGCCTCATAATTTGGTCTTTTCTTGGCACATAATTCCAGTGGCCCTGCATATAACTAAAGCGCTTACATTTACCTTCTTCCTCCATCTGCAGCCAAAAAAGAAAATGTTGCCACTTTGCATCCTAATTTAAATCTGCCCAGCTGATTCCAATAGAATACCACTTTTGCCACCCAGCATAATAGTTGCTGACTGGCTAACACAATTCCCCAAGCAAGACAGCCACAGAGGAGTAATGAGAGAAGTCAACTAGAATGTTTCACCCAAACATATCAAGAGTGTTCAAATAGTTATAGTGTAATAAGGATGTTAAGTTGGCCTGAAGAATGATCATAATTGCAATAAGGAGAGATTAATAAAACATATGTAATTATCATATAACCCAATAAAAAACTTGATCATAAATAAATGTTTGAAATTAGACTGTAATGCTCAGAACAGCCCCTAGAGAACACCACAATGAAAATAGCATTTGTAAGAAAGATGGTCATGTTATCATATAATTAACTCCTACATGGCATAACCACATGAAAAGAAAATGAGTGAAAGTATTGCACTGTAAACATATATTTAGTCCCTAGAGATTGTAGTGCATTATATATTTTCAGGGCTAACAGACCTACTGCAATGATATTACAAAGAAAACTCTTAAAACACAAACTACTATCTGCAGTAAAAAACAAAAGTCCAGCCATGAGAGAGATTAAAAAGACACTGAATAGAGGGAGGGGTTATTATTTTGGGGTCCCCACTAACATAGTGTAGGAACTAGAGATGATCAAGACAGAAAGAGCAGGTTGTGGTGAAAGTTTTGAATGTTGTACCATTGTCCTAGGACCACCACAGACTGAGTTGTGACAAAAATGTTTTGTAAAAGAATGCCCTGCAAAGCATTATGGGTAGATCAAGTATAGCAAACATTGTAGTATGTTGACTGTAATGCCCAGAACAGCCCGTAAAGAACACCACAATAAAGATATCATTCGTAAGAAACAAATGATACCATATAACCATATAATTGGCCTCTAGAGAACATAACCACATGAAAATAGAATGGCACAAACTAATGTAGTCTAACCATATAGTTAGGCCCTAAAGTGCATAGTTTCTTAAACAGGTCTACCAGGCTTACTGTAATACTTAGGCTCTCGAAACACAAACTACTCCAAACTGTAAAACAAAAGTTTCAACCATGAGAGAGCTTAAAAAAAAAACAAAAAACTGAATGGTGGGAGAGGTTATTATTTTGGGGTCCCCACTAACATAGTGTGGGGACCCAGAGATAAACAGAATGAGCGCTTCATGCTGAATGTTTTGATGGGGGTCCTGTTGTCCTATGACCACCACAGGCTGAGTTATGGGCAAAAATGTTTTGAAAAAGAAGCTTGCAAAGCACTCTGGGATGACCTTTCCCAAATGCAGTAAATATTGTCGTTTTGTCTCTCCCTCTGTGCCTGGAGAACCGCTATGAGGATTTCTATGTTTGTTAGTAAAGCTTTTAGCAATTATAAGTGTTTTTGGGAAAGCTATGGCGCGTGAAGGGAAGAGACAAAAGAAATGACTCTGATTAGCTAACAGTGTGAACAATGTGACCAGTGCTCCAATACCGCCAATGGAGTTTGCGCCGTTGGTGATGTGAGTGCTGTGAGAGCCATTGCTGCCATGGGGCACAGAGACAGTATATCAGCATTCGTGCAATTATACATGTAAAAGGGTCACTCTGCAAGGTGGTAAAAAAAAGCCCCAAGGCAGGACAAACATAAAGCATTTACCAATGATATCAAGTGATTTTTGAAAGGCAAGCCCACAAACGAGTGAAAGTGATGGGTGTGGTTAAAAGCCCACAATACTTACAACAGGTCAAAGCGCCTGCGCGCTCAACCTAAAAATTACACTTTTTACATAAAGTTCTATCTTTCTGCTAAATTTGGTGTAATTCCGATCATCAGTTTTTTCTGTATCACTTCCCAAAGTGTCCTAAGGAAATTGACACAGGAGAACAATATATTTGGGGTACGAATTTTATATATATATATATATATATATATATATTTTTAAGTAACAGACTACCCTGGTACCACCTAGAAACTACCACAGTACTTAAATAAAATTATGAAATTGAAACATACACTGAACTACACAATATTTCACAAATATGCTACACTGTAGTGTATTTTCATTTTATTTTCCTTCAAAAAATTAAAGAAGTACTGCAGTATTACCTACAAAATACTACACTAGGTAAAAAAAAAAAATGTAAAAACAAATTACACTGTACTACACTATATTTCACAAATGTAGTGTACTACAGTGTTTTTATTTTATATGATTAACTTTTTTATTTTTGCAGTAACTACTGTGGTACGTTGTAGGTATTAACTCAGTACTCTGTAAACCTTTTAAAAAATATATAGAAACATATAAATACATTTTCTTACCTATTACCACTTTAATAAAGTAGAAAGTGGTAGGAAACAACCATAAAACTTACAACTTACCCATATAAGAGTTCCTAACTCAGAACACAGCCAAAGTGTGGTGAAAACGACATGGTTGCCTTTTACTTTTGCAAGGCATCCATTAGCCAATTATATACTGCCTTGTGATTGGCATCTACTGCAGTAAACAGCAAAGATACCACTGTATATTGTGGCCCAATATATACCTAAGTGTTCTGTGACTTCTAACTTTTACACTACTTAACTAATTTAGATCTACTAACAAAAATTACTCTTCCCACGCTATAATCTATATTCCTGCAAATTTTCATCTACATCCATTCAGCCACTTTCATGCTACACCTGTTTAAACAACATTCTACCACACACCACTCCTCTCTACACCACTCAACTGTACGCTATTTGATCCTATGCCACTCCACAGTGCACCACTATTCTCTAAGCCACTCCACTCTATGCCATTCAACCCAATGCTATTTGGCTCTACAATATTCTACTCTATGCTATTTGACTCTACATCACTCTATGCCACTGCACTCTACGAAATTCCACTCTATGCCACCCCACTCTATGACACTTCACTCTACAACACTTAACTCTATGCCACTCCGTTATAAGTCACTCCACACTATTGCACTCTACGACACTCCACTCTACACCGCTCCACTGAATGCCACTCCACTCTATGCCATTCCACACTATTTCACTCCATGCCACTCCACTCTATGCCATGGCACTGTTTATTATTCCACTGTATGCCACTATATTCTATCTCACTCATCTGTACGGCATACCAATCTCTGCCACTGCACTCTATGCAATTTCACTGTACTCCTCTCCACTGAACGCCACTCTTGTCTACATCACTGCACTCTATGCCATTCGACTTTATACCACTCCACTTAATGTCATTCTGCTTTACACCACTCCACTTGATGTCATTCTACTGTATGCCACACCACTCTATAAGGTATTCCACTCTATGCCACTCACCTCTAAGCCACTCTATATTATTCCACTCGAAGCCACTCCACTCTATGCAACTCCACTCTATGCTATTCCACTCTATGCCATCCAATCTATGGCTCTCCACTCTATGCCAATCCACTTTATACCACTCCACTCTATGCCACTCCACTCTATGCTACTCCACTCTATGTCACTCCATTCTATACCACGCCATGCTACGCTATTTAACTCTATGTCGTTCCACTCTACGCCAGTCCACTGCATGCCATAACACCATACACTATTGCACTCTGTGCCACTCCACTGTACAACACTCCATTCTATTCTACTCCAGTCTATGCTACTCCACTTTCTGCCACTCCACTCTGTGCCACCTCATTCTATGCTATTACATTCTACGCCAGTACACTCTTCAACACTCCACTCTATGATGTGCTACTGCACTTTACTCTAAAACATGACAATCCACTCTAAGCCAGTCCACTCTACAAGACACTACTCCACTCTAATGGCTTCCACTGTGTGCCACTCTACTCCAGTCTACAACACTCCATGAAACGCCACTCCACTGCACGACATGCCACTCCACTCTACGACAGTCCACGCTACTCTCACCAATCCACTCTATGCCACTCTATTGTAAAACAAAGTACGACACAGCACTCTATGATATGCCACTGCACTCTACTCTGCAACATGCCATTCCCCTTTATGCCAGTCCACTCTACAAGACTCCAGTCCACTCTATAGACCTCCACTGTAAGCCACTCTGCTCTAATCTACAAAACTCTACAATATGTCACTCCACTTTACTGTACAGCACGCCCTCCACTCCACTCTGTGCCACTCCACTCTACCTCATGACACTATACTCTATGCCACTCCACTCTACGCCACTCCACTCTTTTTTTAACATTTCTATTTAGATGTTGCAGATAAAAGATGAAAGCAGAGCATTAAAAGAATTCTATACAATAACAGTACTTGAGTCGAAAAATGACACATATCACGGGAAAAAATGGAAAATCCTTAAATGATATCAAGCAACATATATGAGGGGCAGGCAACTCTTACAATAGTAATTTTTACTTCATGAACTACAGACAAAAGGCTTCTACGGCCTCAATATCCAGCCTACTGTTGGTAGATGGAGCATAGTTGTAACCAACGCAAACAAGACCTAAATTCTAAGTGTTAAGAAACAGCTAAAAACCTATCTTAGCACTCAGAACCTATTCCAGCCCACACAGCGTTAAGCCACCAATTGATAAAACGCCCCAAAGCCTCAGGCAGCTGACATCAAATTGGCAATTCCTACGCGATTCCCAGAAAAGGAGCCCAGATCGGCTTTCCTTTCCGGTTGGCTTTGTTTACCTCTCATGTCATATAGAGACAGTTCTAAATAAAAAATAGCCATGAGCCGAGCAAGCCAATGTTAAAAGGTAGCGTGCTCCTTGTCTAGCCAGAATGACGCAATACAGAGACTGGCCACTGCCATAGCAATTAATAAAAACCATTGAGCAGGGCCAAGGACAACATCCTTAAGTAATCCAAATAACGCAAATTGAGGGATTATCTCTACATGAGTACCCAAACATAGGTCAAAAAATGCAGATATCCCTCGCTACAGCGGCTTGAGACCCAGGCATGTGTCAAAAATATGAATAATAACAGCCTTAGGAGATTAAGAACTGGGGCATGTGATGCCAGGTGTCCCTCCCCACCTAAGGATTTTCTGTGGGGTATATTAAAGATCAAAAATGGTCTTATTCTGATGTGCTTGCAAATTAGCAGACACAAGTACTGTATAGTATGTGCCAGCTCTTATGATTCTAAAAAGGCACACGATAATGCCCCCAACTTAATTCTCTGTTTTTCAAATTGCTTCTAGATCATCCTTGGTGAGGGCGTTTAAATCAATTTAAAGTTGGCTAACAGAGCTAGAAACCAACCCAGCCAAATGTTCTAACAGTTCTATCTTCTGAAAGCCCGAGCACTCCACTTTCGACTTAAAGTGCCTCTAATTTGTAAAAACTTAAACAAATCCTCCCGAGGTATCTGAAACCTAGCCTGTATCTTTTCAAATGACATAATTCCATCCTGTGAGAAAAAAATCCCCCAATCTCATAATTCCACAAGAGGCCCGGTTCGTTACGGGGGAACCCCTAAATATGTCAGGCAGTAGAGGGTTTCTCTGCAAGAGATTATAGTGATGGTGACACCCCAACTCTAGCTTTTTATGAAGCTGGGCCTACACCCGATAAGCACCATAAATGGTCTTAAACTGACTTCCTTAAAGTTGCTGTGGTCTACCTGTCTCAAAAAGCTACCTCTGACTTCTTCCCCCTGCAAAACCTCATATAGAGATGGAATTCCGGCTGCACAGCGTCCACTCACTGATCCTGATCTCTGAAAAGTGGCTGCATATATTGAAGAGTAGCTGCCAAATAGCTGCCCAAACACCTCAGGCAGGGTCAAATACTTGGGAGCTCTCCTAGTCTTAGAATAAGCCAGATAAACTGTGTAATCACATTAGTCCCTAAATGGTAATGATTATGTGAGTCTTTCTTCACTTAAGCAAGTAACTTGACAACCACCCAAAATCCTTAGCTATTTGCTCTATTTGCGATAGCGCCTCTGTCGGGTTGGGTGTCACTATAGCCACATCGTCCGTGTAGCACCTTGGTGTCCTATCCATGAAAATGTATAGGGGCAATCGTGGAGTTAACATCAGTTTCCAAAAGAAAGGATTAATGTACAATGCAAATAAAAGGGGGGTGCCCTGTCTTGTAGCCCTTTGAATCTGAATCTCCCCGGATTGCACCCCCCTGCAAATAAATTCGAGCAATAGGTTTTTGGTGAGGTGCTCTCACAGCCATTATATAGCCCAGTCT
The DNA here is from genome assembly GCF_031143425.1 of Pleurodeles waltl. Classification (NCBI taxonomy): domain Eukaryota; kingdom Metazoa; phylum Chordata; class Amphibia; order Caudata; family Salamandridae; genus Pleurodeles; species Pleurodeles waltl. The sequence continues at coordinate 295,135,577 of NC_090439.1, read as the reverse complement.
AATGCCATACTGTCCAATAACCCTCCATAGAAAACTCGGTCAAAGGACTTCTTTGCAACTAACAGAATTAAGGCCACGGGATTCCCAGAAACCATTGAGGCATCAAAAAGAGCATTATCACGGTGGGTGTGATCTGTAGTGCCCCTCCCTGGGATGATCCCATGTTGCCGTGGGAAGACTAGCTTGCCAATTACTAAACTCAATAGTGAGGCTAAGATTTTAGATACATTTTGGTATTGCTATTAATGAGTGTTATAGGCCTGAAAGAGCCCGGATCTTCTAGGGCATGGGTATTCACAAACATTTTCCCAAGGGCCACAAAGTACAGTCTGCTGAGTGCCTAAGGGCTGCATTGATGCCAGCGGGATGAGAGTTGGACTTTGCAGGCTGTGGTTAGGGTGGTCGCTGGGGAAGTGAAGCACGTACATAGTGTGGTCAGGGAGTCATGGAGTTATTTTGAAAGTGTCAGTCCATACTGCCCTCTAAATGAATCCCCTAGTCTTTAGCAGAGTCATAGACTTGATAATGCCGTGCTAAGCAGCATCTGATTCACTATCCCTTTACCAACCTTCACTACTTGCGATCACTACCTTGGAAGAGCCAATTGTAAAAAAAAAAAGTAACTTCGTTTTGTAATTGGAATGAAAAGGAATAAAACCAAAACACCTGGCTTCCCCACTTGACCAAATTGTGTGATCCTAGGCAATTGTTTTATTTCAGGGTGGGAGGAAACATGAATGTTTACACCTTCATTTTAAAAAAAATTATGTCTTTAAAAAAATACTAGTCAGAGAACTGACATAATCTTATGTACTAAAGTGAAAATGTTTGTTACAACATGTCTTAGAAAAAAAATGAATTTGTACCGAAAGTATAATGGTGCAGGATACCATTGTATTTGTTCTTTTTATACTTCGGTTAAACGCTTGCCATCATTTAGAAAGAGTGTTCTCTTCTCTAAACAGCAGCCCAAGGCTCCTGTTCACCAGGGGCCCGCTTGTGAAGGTGAGGAGGGCCGCAAACAGCCCACAGGCTATACTTTGGGGATCACCGTTCGAGGGGTTTACCCTTTTTGGAAAAATTATGATGTAAACTGCCGCCCACTAATCCAGAGCGGGATGCTCTCTCTGAACTTGAGAGAATAAAGAAAGCAGATCCGTTTTTATGTAATGGAAAAAAGTTTTGTAGAATTCCAAATAAATCCTATCCCCGCATACAGTTTCTCCTGATGGCAAGTCTGCTATAGCTGTTTGCAATTCCTCCATTGAAATAGGGGTATCATGCAACCCACAATCCTCAGCACTAAGGGCCCGATTTACAGTCTTTTAGTGCCACATTTGCGTCATTTTTAGACCGAAAAGTGGTGCAAACTTACAAAATGTAGGCCCATATTTATACTTCTTTAGCGCCGCATTTGCGTCATTTTGTGATGCAAAAGCAGCGCAAACTTACAAAATACAATTCTATTTTATTTGCGCCACTTTTGCGTAAAAAAGCAGCACAAATGCGGCACAAAAAAAGTATAAATATAGGCCATAATTGCTTTTTATAAGTTTGCGCAGCTTTTGCATAAAAATCAGGCCCTAAGAGTCGCAAAATGGACTGAATCCAAATAGTGCCGTAAATCATCCTCTAAAGCAGTGGTCTCCAAACATTTTAATGGTGCGCCCCCAGTTGAAAAATAAAAATGTCTGGGCCCCCCCCTCATAATTTTTCACAGTTATTATATAAAGATGGCAATGTTTAAATATGTGAATGTGTGTAGAGCTATTTAAACATTGCAGTTAAGTACTGTTACCATTCAAAAAATGCAATACAATGCTTCTGCTTAAAACACAGCCCTGTTATCTGTATAATGCTTCTTTTGGCCAGAGCCTGGTGCCCCCCTAGGATCACTTGAGGCCCCCCTCGGGGTCCCGCCCCCCAGTTTGAAGACCTCTGATCTAACGCATCTACTTCTCTTCCCTCTTTATATAACCTTTCATAAAATACCTGAAAGACTTTGCGGACTCTGTGGGGTCTGAAACCAGTGGCACCCCGAACCGCCCTGATTTCAGTCTGGGTAGATTTTTGCTTGACACGGACTGCAAATTGATTTCCAACCCGTTCACTACATTCATAGCTCTCCTTTTTCCAAACCATGTATTTTGCTGTAGCTCGAGATTTTTATGATTGCTGCTGTAGCCCGGGCTATCTTGTTTTGTGCCTCCCCTATATCTTCCCCTGAAGAAGCTGCAGCAATCAGCCGAGACTCTGACTCCTCGAGGATCCTATAAAACTCCACCCACATCTGCTTTTTGATAGTTAAATCCAAAGCTGAGAATCTCCCCATGTATACCGGTCTTAAAGGCCTGACAGACCACTGCCTCTGAAGTGCTACCCCATTTCATCTCCACAAAATCTGGAGTCCACTGCTGTATGTGTTGTATATAGCTCTCATTGAGAAGGAGTGCCCTATCAAAAGTCTGGTTCGCCTCTATGGGTCGCAAGCCCATCCCATCTAACACCAATACCAGCAGACTATGGTCGGACATTACTCTGGGAGATTTTTTTATATACTAGCCCCTTGTAACAAAGTATGTGAAACCAGCATGTAGTACAGCTGACTATGGGATCTATGTGGAGCAGAATAGTAAGTGTACCTGTTAGAAATGGGGTCTCTGGTTGGCAGTCAGTTTGCACTCTGTCAAAGCAGGGACCCTCACTCTAGTCAGGATAATGGAGATACACACTTAAGATAACCACTGCTCACCCCTTTGGTAGCTTGGCACAAGCAGTCAGGCTCATCTCAAAGGAAATGTTTAAAGTATTTGTACCAACACACAAAGGAATACAGTGAAAACACTACAAAATGGACACCAAATCAATTTAGAAAAATAGGCAACATTTATTTAAATCAAAAAAGACCAAAACGACCAAAATCCAACATACACAAGTCAAGGTATGAATTTTCAAAAGAATGAGAGTCTTACTCCATAGAAAACAATGGAAACATAGATTTTACACTAAGTACCTGGTTTGCGTCAAAAAAGTCAGCGATGCATTGATTCCTTACTTGCAGATGAGGACGTGCATCGTTACTTCTCCATTCAGGTATGCAATGCATAGTTTTTCTCTCCCGCAAGAGAGTGATGTGTCAATTACCACACCGGCACATTGGATCGGCTCAGGCTTGTGTTGCTTTTTGATGCCCAGCTACGATGCGTGAGAAATCCGTCCGCACGGTGTTGGAAAACTGCTCTGTGTGGGGTTTGCATCGTTACCAGCAGCTGCAAGCGGGTGTTATGTCATTTCTTCAGCCGTGATACGTCGATCTCCCAGCTGCGATGCAGGTGGAGCATTGATTTCAGCCGCATTGCAAGTGGTGCGTCAACATTTTTCTGGCACGGTGTTCTGGGCGTGGATTTCAGTCCATGTTCTGCCAGCTTCACCTTTCAAGGGCCCAGGGACTCGATAGGGCACCACTTGGCAGGGCAAGAGTCTCAGCAGAGAGTCCAAGTGCTGGCAGAGCAAGTCTTTGATGGCCCTGAGACTTCAAAACAGGAGGCAAGTTCAATCCAAGCCCTTGGAGAATCTTCACAAGCAGGAATATACCACAAAGTGCACTCTTTGTCCTTGTTCAGGCAGAAGCAGCAACTGCAGGCCAACCCAGCAAAGTACAGTCACAGAAAAAGGGGCAGCACTACTCCTCTAGCTCTTCATCTCTTCTCCTTGGTAGAGGTTCTTCTTGTTTACAGAAGTAATCTAAAAATCTGAGGTTTTTGGGCCCACTACTTATACCACTTTCTGCCTTTGAAGTTGGTAAACTTCAAAGGAAAGTCTCTGTTGGGTACAAGATCGTGCCTTGCACAGGCCTGCCTCCAGAGTCACATCAGGGGGTTGGAAACTGCATGGTGTGAGGGCAGGTACAGCCCTTTCAAGTGTAAGTGACTATTCCTCCCTCCACTCTAGCCCAGATGGTCCATCAAGATATGCAGGCTACACCCCAGCTCTTTTTGTGTCACTGTCTAGTGGAGATTCACAAACAGCCCAACTGTCAGTGTGACTCAGATTAGGAATACACAAGCAGGTAGAGTCACAGAATGGTTTAAGCAAGAAATTGCCCAATTTCTAAAAGTGGCATTTTCAAACTGACAATTTAAAAACCAACTTTACCAAAAGATGTATTTTTAAATTGTGAGCTCAGAGACCCCAAACTCCCCATCTCCATCTGCTCCCAAAGGGAAACTGCTCTTAAAAGTTTTTTAAAGGTAGACCCCATAGTAACCTATGAGAGAGACAGGCCTTGCAGCAGAGAAAAATGAATTTGGCAGTATTTCACATCAGTACATGTCCTGCCTTTAACATTCACTGCACCCTGCCCATGGGGCTATAGGGTCTACATTAGGGGTGTCTTATGTGTATAAAAAGGAAAGGTTTGGGCCTCACAAGTGGGTACACTTGCCAGAACAAATTGGCAGTTTAAAACTGCACATAACGACACTCCAGTGGCAGGTCTGAGCCATGTTTAAAGGGATACTCATGTGGGTGGCACAAGCAGTGCTGCAGGCCCACTAGTAGCATTTGATCCACATGCCCTAGGCACCTTTAGTGCACTTTACTAGGGACTTACTAGTAAATCAAATATGGTAATCATGGATAAACCAATCACCAATACAATTTACATAGAGATCATATGTACTTTAGCACCGTTCAACAGTGGTAAAGTGCCCAGAGTACCAAAAGCCAACAAAAGCTGGACAGAAAAAATAGGAGGAATGAGGCAAAACATTTGGGGATGACCCTGCAAAAAGGGCCAGGTCCAACAGTACCCCAAGTATGGTGCTTTTAACTTACTGCAGGTGTAAATCAGACCATGATTGCTAGCTAAATGAATCAGGGATTGTAGAACTCTTGGCTTTCAGTCGGTATATAATCTTCCCCCATTATCTAGCCAGCCCCCATTTCCATTAAAATTTAAATCTCCACAACATACAATCAGGGTAGGCCAGAGAACCAACTCATTATTGAGCCAATCGAACACTGTAGGGTCACCCACAATTGACCCATAGTCCACTGCCGAAGTGAAGCAGCCATTCCCATAATGACATTCTGTAATCACCCATCCCCAAGTTTGTCTACTATTCTGCACTTAAAGATATAGGCATTGCCTCGGACCAAAACAGTAACCCCTTCCCTCCGCGCCCCCTGCGTGGTACTCCCAATTAAGTTAAAGCCGACAATTTCTAGGAGATGCTTCCAAGATGCCTCAATATGAGTCTCATGCAGACACAGGATGTTGGCCTGCAACACCTTCAGGTCATGTGCCACCCTTCTTCCTTTGGTACTATTGTTCAGACCACCAATATTGATAGATGCTATTCTTACCTTACCCATCCTTGTTAGCCCAAAAAACATGCTGCCTCCCTAAGCTCTTACGGGATACATGTTCTCATAATCCATGACGCTCAGCTCTTGTCCTTAAATACGCAGTACTTCTCCCAACATGCTGTCCCCATCACACCCCTTCTGTCTCCTCAAGCCACAGACCTCTGCTGTGACCCACCCACCTCTCACTCCCAACCCTACCTCCATCAACAGACCCCCCTCGATATCCCTCCCCTCTCCCCATACCAAGCCCCACCTCCCTCCACCACCTACTAGAAGCAATCAGGACCCCCCAGAGCCTGAGTGATAGCCATCAAAATGGGTCCTCCTATGCTCCCTTCCTCAACCTCAACCCAACCAACCCTCAATCCATACTCTCAACCCATATTCCCAAAGAGTGAAGGAAATGCCCACCTCAAAACCAAGAAAAAGGGGAAAAGTCACAAGCCCCAACACCCCTATGTATCTATTCATTCAACCTGAACATGAGGAAACCTGTGATCTGTCCTGCCGACCAATCTCCTTATCTTCTTATTTCGCTCAATTAGCCCTTAACCACCAATCACCTGACCCCCATCTCCCAAGAGATCAAAACATATCATTGCACATCTCAGACGCTGCTTAACCGAATCCATCACTCACAGAGCATGCCCTCCTTGAATGCCTCCCAGGCACCCCTAAGAGACTTTCCCAGCCTCACCAGATATCCCCTTCAAATACTCTGAGGCTTTAATCTCAGTAACAAAAGTACATTCTTGGCCATTCAAGGTGATTTTCTGACAGGCTGGGGTCAGCAGAAAGACTTCTTGTCAATCTTGAAAAGGATTGATGAGCTGTCTAAGACACCATCTTCTTTTTACTGTGATGTGGCAAAAATCAGGATGGGCAAAGAAAGTTTGACAATCATAAGTCTGTCTGGCATCAGGGCGAGCTCTTTCAAGAATTACTTGGCACAACATAAAAAAATCCCAAAGTAAACTTGCCAGCCACATAGCTTTTTAAGCCTTAATGGGAAGCTGTGCGCCCGTTGAACCTCCAAGTCCCAGTTCCATGTTGAGAATCCAGGAAAAAACCTCTTTAAGGCCCATTCACCTGCTACAATTGTTCCTTCTCCTGCCTCTGCATACTGAATCCTCCAACCACCCCCCACCCAGAAACTAAACGGACGACCTCAGCTGCATCCTCCGCAACACCCACTCCCTCATCAAACACATGGTAGAAAACTGGGATATGCTCAAGTCCATCTCTCCAGTTTTAGTCTTCTTCACGGAAACCTGGATGACCCCCACCTCAGCCCCAGATGTCGCCACAGCAATTCCCAATTTCTACAGAATCATACAGAAGGACCTCATCAACCGTCCAGGAGGAGGCATTGCCATCACCCACAGAAACATCCTCCACCTCACTGCTGGTTCTGATGACCAATCTCCTGGCATGGAGCATCTCCATTTCCAGATCCAGACCAACCCGAACACCACACTTCATGGCACCCTCGTCTACAGACACCCCAGACCCTGCCCCCTTCAGCGAATCCATAACCGACTTCATAGCACACAATGCCTTGGCATTAATGAGCTACATCCTCATTGGTGACCTCAACTTCCACCTGGAAAACCGTACCTACCACAACACATCTTCCCTACTGGAGAACCTCACCACCCTGAGACTCAAACAACTAGTCACTTCCCCAACCCACTCAGCAGGGCATACACTAAACCCAGTCTTCTCCACTAACAAAGACATTCACATCACCCACACATCTGAACTGCACTGGACTGACCACCACTGTGTTCACTTCTCTTTTACTAATCTCACTGAACACCACCACTCCCACCACCATCCACGAAGGAGCTGTAACATGATCTCATGAGACCAACTCACTACCACCCTCCACCAAACACCACTGAGGGCCACTACGCATGCCAACTCATCAATGTGCATCCTCCACCAATGGATCTCCGACTGTGCCAACATTCTGTCCCCCCTCAGGAATCCCTCTGACAAGTAACGTCCTAAGTAGAAATCCAGCTGGTTATCCCCCACCCTCCAACAGTCAGAGCTCACCTGCACAAGGCTCACAAAAAAGATGGAGGAGCAGTAGGACCCTAGCTGACCATGCATCCTTCAAAACCGCAGTCACCGCACACCACCACCTCATCAGAACCACAAAGAAAATGGCCATTCAGGAACGCATCAAAGCCAATACACATAACATCAAAGAACTATTCACAGTGACCAAAGATTTCGCTAAACCCAGCACGGACTCCACAGATACGCCCCCCTCCCAAGATCTCTACGACAACCTTGCCACTTTCTTCCACCACAAGATATTAGAAATCTGCGACAGCTTCACCACCGAGATCCGTCACCCACAACCACCACACCTAAGGAATCCAGTTACCATTTGACCCTGCACAACTGGACCACTCTCTCTACTGACGACACCCTGAAGATCATGAAAACCATCTACTCCGGAGTCCCCTTGGACCTATGACCCCACCAAATCTTCAACTGAGCCAGTGTCATCATCACCCCCGAACTATGCTGCACCATCATCTGCTCCATCTTAACTTACTGCTGATAAAACCTACAGCAGACCTGACAGACCTCAAGAACTTCAGACCCATCCCACTGCTCCCCTTCCCAGCCGTAGGCCTCATCCTCCAGGACCTCTCCTCCACCTTTGACACTGTCTCCCACCACACCCTCTGCACTAGACTCCACAATGCGGGGATTCGCAGCAAAGCCTTAGAGTGGATCTGCTCCTTCCTATCCAGCTGAACTCAAAGAGGCAGGATCCGACTGTTCTCCTCACAACAGACCGAGGTCATCTGCAGAGTTCCTCAGGGCTCCTGTCTGATCCCCACCCTCTTTAGCTTTTACATGGCCCCACTTGCTAACATCGTAAGAAACCATGGACTCAACATTGTCTCCTATCCCAATGATACCCAGCTGATCCTCTCCCTCACTGACAAGCCCACTACAGCAAAGAGCAACTTCCAAAACGGAACAGAGCAGTTGCTGCCAGGATGAAGGACAGCTGCTTGAAACTTAACTCTGACAAGACCGAAGTCCTCATCCTGGGCTCCACTCCATCTGCCTGGGATGACTCCTGGTGGCCCTCAGGGCTCGGAAGTCCCCCACAACAACCGGCCACACACGCTACCTCGGCATCATCCTCAACTCCTCGCTCTCAATGAACCACCGAGTCAACACAGTCTTATCCTTGTGTTTTCACCCACTCTCCCTGCTCCAAAGGATCTTCAAATGGATCCCAATTGAGTCCAGGAGAACAGTCACACAAGTGCTCGTCATCAGCAAATTGGTCTACTGCAACGCACTCTATGCCAACACCACCCAAACACTCCAAAACAAACTGCAGAGAATCCAAAATGCCTTAGCCAGACATATCCTGGACTTCCCCTGCCGCAGCTACATCTCCAGTCACCTGAGGGACCTTCACTGGCTCCTGATCAACAAAAGAATCACCTTCGAGCTCCTAATGCACGCATACAAGGTCTTTCACAACATCTGGTCTACGTACCTCAACCACCACCTGACCTTCTACATGCTCACCAGACACCTCTGATCTGCCAAACTGGCCTTTGCCACTAACCCAAGGATACGCAAGAACTTAGCTGGAGGAAGATACTTCTCTTACCTTGCTGCAAAAACCTGGAACGCTCTTCCGCTAAACCTCAGGCAATCACCCTCACTTCCTCAATTCAGGAAGGACCTCAAGACCTGCCTCTTCGACTGAACCCACACTTTCCCCCAGCGCCTTGAGATCCTCACCGGTGATTAGCCACGCTCTATAAGAACCTTTGATTGAAAGATTGAAATGCCAGGCTTTGTCTTTCAAGGGTGCTTGGGGCTTACTTTTCTTTCTCTGACTTCAAAGTCTAAGAATTTATTTAACAATTTTGCTAAGTACTGGGAAAGGAAAAGTTTTTTCCTAGCACACAACAAAAATGTCTATAAATGAACAGTGTAAATATTTCAGACCATATCAGAACTAGGAAAACAGAAATTAAGCACTTTTTTTGTAATTCAGAAGTGTGGTGAAAACAAATATTTTAATATGATCAAAACAAATCAGTACACTAGGTTATTCCATATCCACACATTATCCTTTGTGTGCTGGACAGTTTTATCATTAAAACTGTATGTGCAAATGTAATGGTAATTTCAATTGAAAATGTGTTGTCTGTAATGGCAGTCACTAACACATTGTGCATACTCCACTCTGAATCACTCAATTCTACTATAATGTACTCCACTCCATGACACTCTACTTCACTCTACAATGCTCCACTTTATGTCAAAACACTCCACTCCACCCCAAGCCACTCTGTGTCACTTCACTGTAGGTCATACAATTCCATTCTATGCCACTCTACGCCATGCCACTCCACTTTACTCTGACACTTTACTCCAACTACTCTACACCACACCATTTTCTGATACTTTACTACACTCTTTGCAGTGAGACTCAACTAAACATCACTCCACTCTACACCACCCACCTCTACCCCACTCTATGACACTTTACTCCACTCAACGGCACTCTACAACACTTAACTCCACTGTACACTCCTCCACTCTATGACACTCTAGTTTACTCTACTCTATGACACTCCACTCTACGACACTCCACTCCACTCTACTACCCTTAACTCTATGACACTCTATGCCCCTATATATCACTTCACACCACTCTACTATAGGCCATTTTACTCCACTCAATGAATCTACTCCACTCTATGCTACTCCATGCTACACATCTGTACCACTTCACTTTATGACTCTATTCCATGCCACTCCATGACACTCTACACCACTTACCTCTATGCCACTCCACGACACTGTATGTTACTCTACGACACGCAAATCAACAATACTTTATTCCACTCTTTGCCACTCCACTCTATGCACCTCCACTCTTTGCTCCTTCACTCTATGCCCCAACCATGTTAGACCCCTCCACTCTTTGCCCCGCCACTGTACGCCCCTACACTGCATGACACTCAAGAACTTCTTCAATTTTTTGCCATTAATAGGGTTACTGCTATGATCCAAGGTGGTGACTGGTAAAAGAAGCTTCACAAGGTGGAATCAAATTTGTTTATGGAATTGGATACAAGAAACCCTAGCAGCCTTAAGAGGGATGAGGAACTATCAGTGCAGATTGACCAGTGGATGTTATTCTGCTTATTGACTGCAAGTGTTCGACTTGGGAACTGATTCCCCTTCCAATGTCCACCTTCTGTTCCTTCCCCCATTTTTTGCCTTGCCTTTCCCCCACTCTCCCACTTTCCCTATGGCTTTACTTTTTGGTCTGATAGAGTTTTTACTTACGATTTGTCAGCATGATTTAGTGCTGCCTAGATTGATTTGTTGATTATTATTCTGGTGCTTTCCATTTTACTCTTGGATGTGGCTAACAAGAGTGATTTTTCATACACAGGTTTTTCATACACTCTTTCTGGGATATTTTTCTTTAGGGTTGGATTTTCTGTTTATATGTACCCCCTACCTCTGTTTTACTCAGCATCATGCCTTGTGCTATATATATGCTGCTTGAGTTAGCAGCTGCCAGGAAGATAACAGTTTTTTTATTATTATTTTCTTACATACCTTCACATATTACTTTCTTATGTCTTCTTATCTGTAAAACTTTAGTATTTTGGCTGTGATGAAGCTAATGAGATAGTTCGCTGATTCGCACTAGTGTGGAGTACATGTAGCCTTCTAGGTTGATATTTGACATCTTTCATGTTCTCACAGTGCTTATGGGTGTTTCATTAAATTAAATTCCCATATGCGCTTGATACTTCATTGAGGGACTGTCTGTGATAAACATAACACTGTTGATATTACATAGAGCAAGACTCCTTTCAGCTTTGAATTATGGGTTGTCATGTCAAGATTATGAGTATTGCAGGATCAGGCCTGGGGTACATGCAGCCTTGCGTGCCTGGTATTTTATAATTTCTAAAGTTCTACCCTTTTATAATGGTATTCGCGGGTGGTTACTAATACTATCTGCCCACCTGACTTGATATCTTACTGAGGGACTGGCTGTGGTGAAAGCAGCAGATTTTACAGAGTAATTCTTTTCTCTCTCTTATTCTGTAGGTTCTCATCTCAAAACTATTCACATAATGATTTATTCATCTGAGTGTGACATCTGATAATCCTTTGTTTTTGTATTGAGAAGGCCCATGGAATCAAGGGCAATGTAGTTCTGTTTTGTTTGTACATTTTCATGAATTGTCACTAATCAATACTTATAAGTCACATCCATTCCTCTAATTGATTGACCTGTTATACATACAGAGGAGCAATAGACTCATGACTAATGTAGTTTTTTCTTCCAGCACAGGAAAAAAGCTGTTAAGGGACATCACCCATTTATTAAGTATGGCAGCAGAGCAGGATGCAGGATGCATTCCAGCATCCACCTTGATCACCATGGAGTTCTTATGCCACAAACCAACATTAATACAAAGAAAGTGAAAAAGAGATCGCAAACCATGCATGCTTCATCAATAGACAAAAAGACATACTATGTTGTAATGCTTGATTTCATACAATGTGCACCTTCATATCAAAACTATTCACAAACAAACAATATAAGCTGTGGCAAAACCAGAGAGTCATCATCCAATACGAGTCCTATTGGCTTTGTCAATTCTTGTTTCTACCTAGGACCACACAGTTGCACGTTGGAAGAGGGACATGAGCACAAGTCAAATTTGAGGTCTGGTAAAGTTCCAGTGTGTAGCACAAGTCCATATTTAATGAATTTGGAACATGGTGCCAGCTGTCAATCCTAAAACGTCCAGCACAGGGCAAACTTATACCACAATCTGCTAAATCCTATCTGCCATTATGGATCACTGACACAATATCATGGTAAAAAATATTGTTGACAAAAATATTATGTCAAAAATATTGTTTAACAAATATTGTGCTCCTATACTTGTAATGGTAAGCCCAAAAATATTGGGAAAAAGTATTGTTTACACTAATATCATCCAATAACAGACAAAATCTATTTGTTAAATGTAAATAGAGTTTAAAGTATCAAATGTCAATTTTTTTAATATATAGATTCAATATGATGTAAATTAAACATATTCCACTAATATTTAATATTATGTATAAATACATACTTTTATAAACACAGAAACACAAATATTTATACTTATAGAAACACAGCAACAGAAACACATATTGATGTGTGTGTGTATGGAGGGTAACATAATTAATAAAAATATGTATTTTACATGATATTCATTTTTATATCTTACATTTATTACAATGAAAATGTATAATATAATATAATTAATAAAAATATGTATGTTACTTATATTTTTTTATACTTTTGTTTCATTTAAATAAATATTTATATGTATATATATATATGTAATATATATTCATAGTAATAATTGTAAAATAATATTAAAACTAATATAATGTAAAACATTGTTTTATTAATTATGTTATAGTGCATATATATATATATAAATATATATATATCATATATACAATAAAACCATAGCAAATATAAACAATTGAATAAGAAATTATTAACTAATGTAGACAGGAAATATAATAACAAATACTGAAAAGTCCAAAAAGAGATTCACAAAAAATACTATAAACAACAAAATACATTTTAAAACAAAGAACATATAACATAAAAAAGCAATGAATGCTATAAAATCTATATAACCAATGTTATAAAAACTACTGGAGTTCAAAAATATTAAATATACTATTCCCACTCTAGTTTATGCAATGGTAGGGAAAGTGTTGGACTTCGGAGGGGTTAGATTTACTTTTCCTGCCCCATTCACCACAATAACAGTGCAACAGTAGTAAAGCATTGGACTTCAGAGGCAGGAAATGTACTATTCCAGCTTCAGTCTAAGCAACAGTAGGGAAAGCGTTGGACTTTGGAATGGTGACATTTAGTATTCACATCCCACTCTACACAAAAGTAGGGAATACATTCAAAATTCAATTACATATTTTATGGAGGACATCAGGAAGAGGTGGAATGACCTCGAGGGAAGGTGCATTCCATGTCAGCCAGACACCAGCCCGCAGTCCACAAGACTGGCAGAGGTCCCACACCTCCACCCCCCTAGTACACATCATGGGAGGAGAAGGTCTTGGCCATTCTACATCCTGAGAGCTTGGCAGGAATACCCAGGGAAGCCGAGTCAGGTAAGTAACTATACCAATAAAGCCACCAAAATGTATTGTCATGCATGCTCATTGATAATCTTTTGCCACCTTAACAGTCAACCCACTCACCACCCCGAGTCCAACTGTCCAAACACCCTTGTGTGGCATCTCACATGTGAACTTAACTAACCTGGGGGCACAGTATCTGTGTATGGCGTAGGTAGTACAGGGACTGACAGTGCTACAACTCCCAGCAGGCACTGTTTTAACCATTAAGAAAACCAGAACATTGTACCATTTTGAAAATAGCCTTGCATGAAAACTGAACAATTGAGAATACTCTCCTGAATGCTCCACAATTGTACAATCTGTGGAAGGATAGCAATGCTATGGACATCTACTAGTACAAAAACACTAACGCACAGCTACTGTGTCCTATACCAAACTGTTCCTTCTACCTCCTATCACCTACATAATTGTACTCACCTAGGGAAATAACAATAATATAGTCATTTGGCATACGACGACTATTGACAGGAGTGCCAAGGGCAGCTGCCACTGACATACGCCACACACAGCTACAACTGTGTCCTCTGCTACTTTGTCCCTCCTACCTCCCATCACCTATGGAGTCTTGGACTCTTCTCACCTGGGGGAGCTCACATACATGTAGTGTGCTGTACGTGGTGTAACCCATCGCATATGGCCAGGTAGAATTGTTACTACAAATCTGACGGCCAGGTCAGTGTCTACATGCCACTGTGCAGCTGTCTGTTTACTCAACACTGATGTATTGTTTACTGGGAGGTACCATGACACATCTAATGCAACACTGCTGTCAAGATAAGAGTCATTGAACAGATATCCAAGTGCCAAGATACTCTGAGATCGTATAGCAAGGTGACTTAAAAGGAATTGTCTGTACCCCAAATGCCAGGTCTTCATAATTGAAATCATGTGTCACTGTCATATAATGAGAATCAAGCAAAGCCAATCTATACATGGCCCAAAACATATCTACCTGTCACATAACAACATGTAACTGTCTGTTTCACATCTCCAACAGGTCCAAGAGGTCTACCTTCCACTGGGACCATGGAAAGCACTCTTGAGACAGCCACTTCCCCCCGGATGAAACCCTAAGTGACGAAAGCACTCCTGGATATGTGGACGTTGAGGACAGCTCTGGCCCATCAGGGCAACCTGGTCAGATGACAACAGTCAGCCTCACCCTACCCAAATCGATTCCTTCCAGCCCTGTTGCATCCACATCTCAGGCAACCAGTCGCCCCCAAACCTGTGTCCCAAGGACAGTACAACCATTGGTGCCCCCCAGTCTAGGTACCGGAGTCACAACTCAAAATCCCTGACAATGATGGACCCGGCTTCAGTGGCAGTGGGAAAACTGTGCCAAGGGCTCAGGCACGTGGGAGTAAGTTGTGGGGGAGGGATGGTGTGGGCCAGTGGCATGAGGCTGCTAGGGATACTTCTGGCCAGGACACCATCTCTCAAGTCTTGGGGCCTACCAACAATCCCAAAGCCTGATGGGCCAGGTACTTGCCATGATGCCAGGATGAAGCAGCAGCAGAGGGACAACCACCAGGAAGTCATGCAACAGTGGGAGGCCCAAAAAATACCCAGCTGGCTGCCATAACAGGGACGCTGAGAGACATCAACACCTCCCAGAGCAGGGAATGTTCACTACACAAGACCCCTTCCATCGGCCAAGTTACACCACCCTCTCCAACATCGGTGGCAGCCAGGGGAATGGAGGCTCTGCCAGGGGAAGGGCATCCCTCAGACACCCATGCCTATGTAGCTGAAGATCTCCCCCACAAGCGTGGACGTCCACCCAAACAACCTGGAGGTGCAGATGGCAAGACCACAACCACTGCCAGGAAGTAATCCCCACCTAATAGATTGCCTTTTTTTATCTCATTTGCACCCTATTGACTTTTCTACAACCATTAATTAACCAAGATAGTAGGACACTGGAATTGGGACTTAAAATGTTGTTGCAGCTACTCTGATGATCACATCCACCATGCCCGTTTCCTTCACAGTTTAAACATTATTTCTTTGCTCACATTCATCCTAATCTCCTGTGCACATGTAAATAAACACAACTCATACACTGTCTGAGCGTGATGGTAATTTTTCATCTATGTGAGTAGTATTATCTGAAAAATATTTCATGCTCATTATTGACTCATTAGAAGGAAATGTGAGGAGAGACATGTCACAGGTAGTGTCATGCTGGGGATCAATACCAACACAATGATACAAGTGGACAATCACCAATCTCTGGTTATTACACTGTGCAGCACATAGGCTGACCAAATGTCATGAATGTCATAGTCAAGTAGGTCTAAACATGTATGGCTTCTGCCTAGGTGCCAGTAAATAATATCCCACAGACCACTGAAGTAAGGGACATGTCAGACTGTGTCCCTCCGAGTAGGCTCACAGATTGGTGGAAATTGTCATCAGCTAAACCCTTATCATATACCTATACCATGTCTACCAAATCAACACACCCCATAATACAGACAGAGGACCGTACTACAATCCCTAGTCAGAGATCCTTCGAATTACAATGGTCAGCCATCTGTAAGCATTCTACTCACCAATAGCAGTGTTGACACACAAGCACAGTGGCCGACAATGAGGAAACACAATGATAGCAAGATACATGTCACACAGGATCATTATCAATAAAATGTTGAATGAATGGATTGCACAGGATGACTTGTGTCAAAGACACATGATCACACACATGACACAATTGGACCTACAAACCATGTCAAATAAATCTATCATGTAGAGCAGATCTCTATCTCCCCACTGACCTGACAGCCTGAGCATGGGACTCACACACCCCAAAAGTATGTACCTTTATCAATCCATTTTTACTTCACATGTTAGACCATCTAAACCCACCTGCCATTGACACAACTCAGAAATGTCCACATGAGGATGGCATTGTGAAGAGACCTGGAAGGAGAAAGTGGTCACAAAGGAGTGTAGGCATGTAAAGGCTTACATTAATCGAAAGAAAATATTGTAGTTTCTCAGATTGTGCATTTTAACTGCCCCAAACAATGGAGATCCTCACAAGAGTCACGCCTCCAAGTCTGTACTTGCCTGAAAACCTGAGCTGTATAGTGCAAAGCGTCAAATGACCTCTTTGGTGGTCACACAGAGACCCTTCTCAAACAATCCTGACCCCCACACTACCCCACAGAGTCTATGAAATTACAGACCATTACATACTTACACTCAGGTGAAGTGCAGATTGATGAGATCTGCCTGCATGACTCCACCTTCATCTTCATCACTGTCATCCTCACTTGGCATTTCTGCATTCTCACCCAGTGGAACTGCTAGCTCCCCCTCATCTGAGATGTATGGGATCTGTCCCCTCAGGGCAAGGTTGTGGAGCATGCACCAGGCCACAATGACCTGACAAACTTTAGCGGGTGAGTAGAGGAGGGCTCCAGCAGCCTTATCAATGCTGTGGAATCTTACATTCAGGAGTCCAAAAGACCGCTCCACGACAATCCATGTCCTTCCATGGGCCTCGTTCAAGCAGACTTCCCCTGGCGTGGTTGGGTTCCTCACTCGTGTCAACAACCAGGGGCAGTTTGGTTAGGCAGAGTCCCTTGTAAGAAATTGTGACATGTGTACAAACATGAGTCTAGGGCATCATCGCATTTGGCAGCATACAGCATACATACACACATGACATGTAATGTGCCTACCAGCCAGGACATCTCTGGGTATTGTTGGGTTATCAGCTGTGAGATAGTGCTGTTCTGCATGATGAAGGCATCATGGACTGGACCTGAGTACCGTGCACATACTTGGGAAATGTAGAGGTCCACCAAACAGACTACTTGGATATTTATGGAGTGAAAGTTCTTCCTGTTCTAATAGACCTGCTCATTGCCATGTGGGGGAACCAAGGCTACATGGGTACCATCAATGGCTCCCACTACATGTGTGCCAAACTATAGAACTCTGCCTTCACATGGGCCAAATCCTCGCGTTGTGGAAATCAGCTGTGGCTGTCCAGCTGTTTCAACAATGCAGACAGTAGAGCCTTCAAGACCAGACTGAACTTAGGCTGGGACATCCCTGCAGTTAGTGCCACTATATTTTGGAAGTAGCCTGTGGCCAGGAATTGCAGCACTACCATGACTTGTACAATGGGTGATATGATGTCTTGATGACGAATGGCAGGCATCAGATCTGGCTCCAACTGACAACAGAGATCCATGATTGTCTGGCTATCCAGGCGCTAGATGTGAATGACATGTCCATCTTCCATGATCTGGAAGTCTGCTAGTGGACGGTACACGCTGGGTTGTCTGACCCATTTCATACCAGGGTAACTTTGTGAGATAAAAAAGATTTGTCCATCACTCATTGTGTCCCTTGTAACTGACACTACATATCTCACATAACAAATGTGACGCCATTTGATACAGTGAAAACATGAAACACAGCACATACCAATGGTAAATGTGGCACATTATTGACATGTCATCACCTTGCCTCAGTGAAGATATGTTTATATAAAAAGATGCATCAGCGACACTATGTGATAATGACATCAAACAAAGCCTGTGATTAAAATCCCAAAGTACATTTTTGCCCATGGCCCAGAGGGTTGGTGACTGTGCCACCAAAAAATTCTGAAACTTAGCATGACAAGATGACAACATGTTCCTTTGCATCAGGAGCCACTCCTGTACCATCTCTGCCAGCCACCACATGTTCCTTCAATCGGGGCAAATATACATCCTTGAACAATGCCAGGACAGAACATTATGCATTTGAAATGTTTTCCACATTGTGACACAACATAAATTAAACTTTTCTGACCATCGAAAGGCTTTAAAATGGCAACTGCCTGACCAACTCCACTGGACATTAGGAAACAACTGCGACCTCTGGCAGAAGTCATCATGGCGGTAGGTGGATGCTACAGCTGCAGACATTGCCATTGGAACACATTTCTGCCTGTGGCAGCCTTCACTCAATGATAGTGTCTGCTGGTGGTGACAGTCGTGTATGTGGCAGACGTGACTGCCATCTCCTGATGAATTTCTCACTTGACTCTTGGCACTGCTCTCAGCAAGACCTCCACAACCTGAGTTGCTGTGTACTGCCTCTGGGAGAAATCATGCCACCACCTACAGATGATAGGGTCCCTGCTTTCACACCAGAAGAGCTGGAGAAGCTTGTGGAGGTGGTCCTACCCCTGTAAGAACAACTCTATTGTGCACCAGAGGACCAGTTAAGAGTACCATGTTCATATTTATTTCTGTGGCTCAACTAAGCTTTGATTTGTTTAGCTGAGGCTTATGAGCAGTATGTCAGAATGTGTCCTTAAAGCCTTGTAGGTACTATCAGTGTGCTTAAATGATTGAGTTCCAGAGCATGTCCCTATGTGAAGTGACCGGTGTAGAGTCCTGAGACATTGTGGAGAGTGTGCAATGAGTGTTCCCTGCTTCACCTTGTGACTGTTGCACATGGGTAGCTGTGGTGTAATGCCAGCCACCACAAGCTAAATCCTATCATCAGATGTGCTTGATGTGTGGCCATATGTGGTAACATGACAGCAGGAGGTGTTGATGCATGTTGTTTGCCAGTTTCTCACTACACAATGCATCTGCACATACATCTGTGGCCACATCTGGCATTGTTGTAGTGTTATACTGGAACCAATTAATGACACTCTATGGTCCTAGGCTCTGCACAATGATAGCCCTTGCCAATTGTCTATGGAATACATGAAGTATTCTAATGCATCTAACCTTTTGAGACATGGTAGTTTGTGTTGATTTGTGTGCTCTGTCTGCAGACAAAGTTGACTTTCAATTGCCACTTTCTATTAATATTGCCATCTGGACTGCTATTGAATAGCTTCAGCACTGCAAGTATGAGCCTGTAGCCCAACCCTGTATCCATATACAGCCTCTGATGGTTAAAAATCATGCCTCACTCCTGAGGTTCCTTGACTTCAGCCTGTGCCCAGTGTTTACCATTGTTATGACATTGGGGGCATGGTAGAGAGCTGTCACAGATGTGCTCATGAAAACTCTGGCCATTTGTGTTACATGTCCTTGCCAGGTCCCATGATCTCACTGGGATGTTGGCTCTTTAATCCATCTCTGATGCTAACTGTGCATGCTCCTAGTTCATTGGGCATTGAACCTCTGCAAACAGTGTGTTGTGAACTGAGGTTCCATGACATTTGACCCAGTGTATTCGACATGATGTGAGAGGCATGTCAAATGCAAGGCTAGTTGTATCTTTCTTAGACATAGTTTTTATGTACTCACATGTTTTGAAAATATAGTGCAAATTGTTTGAAATGACACAAAGACCCCGCTTCCTGAAGATGCATGTAAGTGAATGTATGTGTGTAAATGTGCATACATGTAAAGGCTTGCATGTTTGTGTGCACAACATGTGACTCCCTTGTATGTTGCCCTTGCAGTGTGGGTCTTTATGGAGCCTGGCTGTGTCCTGTGGGGATCATATGCAGCTTGAGATCATCAGGGTATATGCATGTGTGTGCAATGTTTGCTATTTGGTGTAGCTGTTACCTGCCAGTTTGTCTGATATGTTATATTGTGTTCCTGGCCAATGTCATGTGGACTGCTCATGTCACACAAAACACACTGCTTTTATACCTGGTCAGTGCAGGGGCTTAGCTGGTGGTTGTGATGGGTACCCCAGTGGGAAGTATTAGTAGTAATGTACCCCTATCCAATGTCTACTATGTGCCATAGGTGGACAGGAAGGTAAAGACAGTTTTTCATTGGCATGTTGGACTGACCTGTATCTAACTCTGCCTGTCCTTGTGTGGCACTTCCGGACATGAGATGCATTCTTGTTTTCTGCATCCATGCAGGTCAAAGTTCATAAGAAGAAGGGAATTTGGCATGCCATCTCCAAGAAGGTGCGGACCCTAGGAGTCCACAGCCGCCGGAGTGCACCCTGTCAAAAGAAGAGGGAGGACCTGAGTGCTGGGCCCAGAAGATCACGGAGACCCAGCTGGGACTGTCCTCCCAACGAGGACGGGATGCCCGTAGGACCATGACCTATCTAATGGCCCACATTTTGGCGGTAGCCTACCCTGAGTTGGATGGACGTTTGAGGGGAGCACAGCAGCCACAAGGGGGTAAATACATACCAAAAACATGCTTGCCCCTTTAACAGGTGATTGAGTGAGGGACAGAATGTTGGCTCTGCCAATGTGTTAAGTGTAATGTGTCACAGACCTTCTGTGATCACATTGATATACCCGAGTCATGTATTGGCATCAGGTGTGCACATTCATTTTGTTTTGAGAAATGGCACTGAACTATGGGGACCCCCTCATCCCAAAGGCATAGAATGGAGCACATATTATAGTGTGTTTTGTGTTCCAGTGATCTGCTTTTACTACCTTGGTGGGTGTTAGTTCCCACTAACAGATCACTCCTCCCTAATGTCACAATGGAAAGGTGGATCAGTTCTTGCTCTCTGTCCTGTGCCATGTATCAGAAGGTATGTCTATGTGTGAATTGAAGTCAGGTAGGGGCAAGCCATGTCCAGTGTTAATTGGTTTCTGATGTGTCACAGCATTATGTGATGCAGTGGTGTCCATCAGACATATCACATGACATACACGGTTAGCAACACACCTGTTGCAAGGCACTTCCCCTTGGTAAGTGAGGAATATACAATGACATGTGTGATGCCCCATCAGAGTCGACAATATGCATGTTGGTTACCAGTGTACATATGCTACATTTTCACAGGGACACATATGTTGGTATCAGATGTAAGAATTTGATTGCCATGCTCATGTCCTGATAGCAGACACTTGACATAACTCTTGTCCATGGAATATTTATGTAGACATTTTTCATACATTTCTTGGACCAGAGTCCATTGTTACTCCTTGTTACATCACAATTGGTGTATGTGTGTGTGATATGTGTACTACCTCGTTCACCAACATTTGGCAGGTGTGACATATTGATAGGTCATATGATGGTACGTGTCTATAGTGATATGGTTGAATCTATGTCACTTGATGTAGGTATGGCTTCTTTGTACCAGGGTTGCCTGCCTTTACTTGGCAATATATGTTATTGCCTGGTACATGACATCTGGGCAATGTATTTGTGTGGTAAGATTTGGGCCTGTGTACTTTTTAAGCTCCTTACAATGGGAATTCATTACTTGTCTACTGGTTGACTATGTTGTTGTGATTATGGCTTCTGTAAAAAGGGGAATAGTCACCTTGTCATGGTATGGTCAGTGTGATTTGTCTACTTCATTCATGATATTGTAGGTTTCTGTTAGCTTGCTTTGCTGGTGTGTGACAGTTAAGAAATTGAGGGCTATGCTTATTATTGGGTTGTTACATGATGTTGGAACTTTACTGGAACTTCCTGCGGGGAAGTCAGTTGACATGATGATATGTGACGTCTGTCTATCTGATTTGTAATGGAAGTGTTATCATGTGTATGTGATGACCCTACGTCTTTATCTATTTATAGCATCAGCACCGGCAGGCAAAGGAGATGGGGCACAGCCAAGTGGGGAGGCCTCTGGCAATGGGACCTCCAGTCACTGCACCACAGATACTGATGGATCCAGTGGCCTGAAGGGCGAGTAGAGTGCTTCAGGGGAGACAGGATCTGTAACATCTTCATCTGAGTCCTCCTCCAGTGGCCACTCCCTAGTGGTGGTGGACGCATCGGGTGCCACTCCTGTACCATCTCTGCCAGCCACCCCCAGTTCTATCACCGCCCTCCTTGTAGCTCCCACCCTAGTTGGCCGTGCCCACTCATCCAAGAGGGTGCGCGTCTCCTTTGCCGCAGGCACCTCTGCCCCAGCCCCTGTTCCCCCTGCTGCCCTCAGTGAGAAGGCTATTGGCCTCCTGAGGTCTATCTCTGTGGGTCAGATGGCCATCGTGAATGCCATCCGGGGACTGGAAAATGATATCCAACAGAGCAATGCGTTCATGGAAGGCATATACGGTGCAATCTCTGGCCTCCTGAGATAATTTCATGCTCTGGCCTCCACACTGATGGCAGCCAGTCATCCCTTGTCTACTGCCCCCCACCTTCTTCTTCCCAGGCCAAATCCCCCCTTCTCCGACCCTGCCAAAGCACACAAACAGACAGGCATGCAGCCACCTCAACATCGAAGGGTTGCACAGACCAACATAAGCACCACAAGACACACTACGACAAGCACACAAACAACATACACCTGCAGACACAGTAACAGTCCCAACTTGTCCTGACACCCCCAGCATCACAGATACAACACCTGGGATACCTGCAGACATCACACCAATATTCACTGATCCACCAACCACACTTATCCTACCCACAGACAGTAGCCCAGCAGACCCTCAGACACCCACACCAGTCACCACACCCGCAGGCACCACAACCACTAACATGCCTACATGCAACACATCTACCATACCTGCAGTCACCACCCCAACAGACTGCCACCCACCCACCACGGCATGCCCAGCACCTCTACCCCCCTCAGCCCTAGACACATAAAAGCCCTCACTCACCCATCCATCAGACACCTACCACACACAAGCACACCTCCCACAAACATGCATCCAAGACATCCACACCTAAACGTTGACAACCACTCTCTCACCCTCCACACTCAAACACCCTTCTGATGACCAGTATTGTGTGTCTACAAAAATGTTCCTTTCTATCCTTGCCCTTTTCCCTACTCTCCCCCATGTCACCCCCAAAAGATCTGTTCCCCCCTCCCAAGACCATCCCTTCCACCTCCAAGACCTCCCCTACCCCATACCAGCACTCATTCCCCTCCCCCACGAAGAAGAGATCCACCCCTCCCAAAAAGTGTGCTTTGCTTTAGAGTGCATCTGACTATTTAGGTTGTGTCCCTCAGAGCTGGCTGGTGTCTTTTATGATGTTTGGAGTAGTGTATGCTTTGTAGCCTTGCGCTTCACCCATATGTCTGACTGCACATTATTATATTTGTTGTTAGTATTGCTTGTCCATGAAATCTGTTCATATGGGCATGTTTTTTTGGGCCTTGTTCAACATGAGGTGTGCCCCAGTGCGGCCTCCTTCTATGTATGTTTTTTCTGCTCCCATCGCTGATGTGCCTGTCTTTTTTGGGAGGTGTCGCTTTGTGTGTTTTGACTGTTTGTGTCTGGGTGTATTGTGCACAGCATGATAGGTTAGGCGTACTGTGTGTGTGCGTGCGTGTTTGTGTGTAAGAAGATTGCTGGGTTGTATGATGGTGTTGTTGTGTGTGTTCCATTACACATGGATGTACATGTGTGCTGTCTGTGTGGCCACTCCCTGGCCAGGGTTGGGTGTGAGTATGTGACATGTTTTTGAAGTTGTGCAGTTGTGCAGTTGTTGTTACGAGTTTGTATGTTGTTTGGGAATTAGTGCACCTGGGCCTGTGCTGTGTTGCTGTGCGTAAATGTGTGGTATTGATGTGTATTGGGTGTTTGCTGGCTGAAGTGTGCCTGATGTGTATGTGTAGGGGTCCTTGATGCAGTATGTGAGTGTGTGTGTCACTATGCTGTTACATGTGTGTGCAGCCCTTTGCGCCCCCTCCTTATGGTATGTTATGTAACTGTACAAATTTATATATTTTCACATATGTAACAGGTGGGTGCGTGTACTTACGGTTGTCGTCATCCTCATCGGCAATGATTCTGCTGTCTATCAGAGAGCAGGAGCATCGGGACGAAGTCTAGTTCAGGCTCCGGACCTGTATGGCTGGTTCTACCTGGTGGTTAGATCACAGTGGTCACATTGGCAGTGTGCAGCCTCCTAATAGGTCAGGTGGAAACATGGTCTCTTCTTGACTGGTTGTGCCGCCAGACGACTGCCGCGGTCTGTGATGCCTGGCTGTGCCGGCAGGCCACTGTCAGTCTTCTGTGTGCACCACCGCCAAACTCATAGTTTGGTGGTCCGCTATGCCAGCCTGTTGGCAGTCACACTGCCACAGCCAACATGGCGGTCAAAGGACCAGCAAACTCATAATGAGGACCTTAGTGTGGCTAGTTGTGCCCAGCAGTGATTGGTTGGTGACAAAAGTGGCCTACTACAGCTGGTGCGAAAGAATGCTGCATGCCATTATGTCAAAGCCTCTCCCTAACCTGTCAAAGATAGGAGAAAATCCCTTTCCAGAGAAATTAGTGTGAATGACAGAAGTAAATCCCTTCTGGGGTGGGAAGGAAAAAGGGACAACCCCAAAATTCACAGATGTACTATAAAACATGCTTCTACATTGGGCAAAATAATTTTCCTGTGGGGGGGGAAAAGCTAAAACATTGCACTCTTGCACAAAGGCACTGGCATATCACCATGCATAATAGCTTTACATGTTTTCAATTACCCATGCAGCATGGTTTTCTGCCAATAGGCATCACATACCGGGTATAATGATTGCAAGAGTTGGTCAATGATATGTGCTGTTTGGTGATTTGTAAAATATTGATCAGAATTCTTCCAGGGCGGCTTGTTAGGTTTTTTGACAGTATGATGTATACATGGCTTAAATTTAAAAATGCGCCACTCTAGGAGAGAGTGCAAAACTGGTTAGAAGATTTAATAGAGGGTGTTAGGTGAGCTTTCATCACAAACAGGCCATAAAGACTTATCTGAAGCAAGCCACATATTTTTCTTAAAGTATCTTGGTCTAAAGATGTAGCAGCATGGGCCTAACTCAAGATTGATGTCCTTATTTAGAGTTAGGAGGATGAGCTACTCTATTGCAAACGTGGACGATGTCCCATTCACCGTATTAGAAGTGGATCATAGCCCATGGCCGGGGACAAAATGTGCTCAGGGTGCAAAGATCACAAATTTAAAAGGAAATTCAGACAAAAGAATACAAGATGTAAGATATAATCCCAGGTTCATAAAAAAGTCAGCATTTACTAACAGCACAAACAGCTGAGGAAAACCCTATTGGAGGAAAACAGGGGAAGAACATATTTACCCATTTTCACTGTAACCAAATGAGACCAAATGTTAACATAGAAGTCAATTTGAATCAATATACAGGTGTGTGTGTAACCATAGGAACACTAAAACTTCTTTTAAGAGTTTGTACAGGATTGGGCTGGTGGAAAGTGCGCCTAGTATTAGGGGTCTTCTGTGAAAGCACATGTGCTGTCTGTTGTGAGACATATTGCTAGCTTACATTGGCTTAGAGTGCCCACCTCTCTTACCATTAGTTGGCATAATTTTCACTTTCATTTGCTTGCTCCTTATTAGTTGGCCTCTGTAGGCTTTCCTTCTTCTCGTGTTTGTCCCTCTCCTGCCACATGGGTGCATTATTTGTGTCATTCAACTGCTCATTTTTCAAACACTACTTTTTTTTAAGCACTCGGATTTCCAGCTGTCTCCTTCATGTACTTCTCCCTCCTCTGTATTCCTCGTTCTCACCCTCTTTCAGTTGTTGTTCTTACTTCCCTTCTACCCCGTGTCTGCTTGCATCCCAACTCCCGCATAAACATCCTCCATTGTCCGATTGCTTTCCCATCGGCTCCACCTGCCCTCTGTTGTCTTTGTTTACCCATCCAGTCCTGCCCTCCCTCTATAGTATGCCTTTCGATCCCCAACAGCCCACTCTTTGTTATCCATAAGCTTCCTCGTCCCCTCTGCACACCCTCTATTGTCAGCTAGCTTCCCCAGCCTTGAAAACCAGGATGAGAAAAAGGGTGATGTAAAAAAACCCTGCCTTACAAGGAATTACTCCACATGATAAACTGGAGGGTGAATGCTAATTGAAGAAAGGCATTGGATATGTGATCTGCTGATTCTATAGGAGACCATACTACTGTACTGAAGAAGGTTGTGCTAGAATTCAGAGGGCCACCGAAACGCGTCAACGCACTTTCTGTACGGAATCTGCTGACACATGCCGCATTTAAGCCAGAATATAGAGAGAACAGTCATTGGGCATGTAGAGACTGGCGGCAGATTAGTGAAACTTGAATAGACAAATGTTAAGAAGTCTTATAGTGGTCTCCGTGTTTTTATGAGATGTTTTTTATGTAATGTTTTTCTATCTAATGGATTTGTAATCTACGGCTCATATTTATACTTTTTTTATGCTGCATTTGTGTCATTTGTTTACGCAAAAGCGGCGCAAACAAAACAAAATATAATTGTACTTTGTAAGTGTGCTCTGCTTTTGCGTCAAAAAATTTCACAAATGCAGTGCAAAAAAAGTATAACTATAGGCCTATGTGTCTATGGGAATATTTGATATTATTGATGTGAGATTCATTGTATGTAATGAAAAATTGTTTGGGGGCATGTATTTTGTTTTAGTGATTTAGTTGGTAGAAAAAGAAAGAAATATTTTTTACACATGTCCTGCCCACATAGTGTGATTAAAAGAGATGAATGTTTGATTGATACATTGTGGTATGTTTGAGAGTGCATGGAAGGAGTAACACAATTCTATTTCAGGACTGGATGCTGCGATTATGCTTCTGTTTCCATGCTTTATTTTCTCAGCAGCCAATCAAAATAGAAATTGAAAAAACTACATTTCCCATAACTTCAATTTAGTCATATGACCAACCATAGAGAGTCCTCCATATAAAACCAGGTGACATCATAAGACTTCTGCTTTCTTTGCTGCTCCAGAGCCAGTTAAGTGCACATTTATCCTTCTATGGTAAATCTGAAATGTTTTATAGCCTGACGTGTCACTCGCTGAACGCTAAATGCTGTTGAATCTGTTTATCCAACTTTTTCTTTTGAAAGGTAGGAGCACTTTGGCCTCCTGGGACGCAAGTCTTTTTCACGGTCTCATTCATTTGTGGAGAGGGAGCGGAGACACAGCTGCCATCCTGGGTTGGTCGTGTCGCCTCATTATAGTCTTTCAAGATGCTTCTGGCACACGTGCCCATGTTTACCGCGAGTTTGACTGTGGTTTTTGGAGGCATGGGGCAGCTTTTGACGGTGTGCTTCACAGTTGTGTATCAGATTTTCCCCAGAAGTGCCAGTTTTCTCCTCCTTGTGCCTTTTTCATTACTCCCTGCGCCCTGTGGCATCAGAGTGTGCCCAGGGTTGTAAAACTGTGCATACGATTTGCCTAGAGTGCTCCAGGCGCCTCCCTCCACTCTCTACTTAGCATATCTGCACCTGTTGGGCTCTGCACTCCCCCTGATTATAACTGAGCAGTTATTTTGTAAGAGATGGTTCCTATATCGTTTATATCATGGCCCAGTATGATCCCTATGATGAGGACAGAGGGGAGTACCAGGAGTTTCTCCTTTCTTTGGAAGAAAGTCTGGTAGAGGCTTTAGATTCCTATGTTCAATTGTCTGTTAACAAAGCTATGGCAAGAGGTCTGGGCCCCCTGACCTCCCATCTAAAGGGCTTTACTCATCAGCAAGGCTGGTTGCCTCCACTGACTGCCTCTGTTGATCCTACTTCTACACCAGCCTCACAAACAGAGGGAAAAGTCAAAAGCCAAGGCGAAACTGTGGCATTCCGAGGCTTTTGAAAAATTGTCGACAACAATTCTGGATGAACATGGATATAGCCACGCCCAACTACAGGCATCCTCTTGGGATGAACCCTCTAAGATATTGGATCTTTCGGGGTTGGATTCTGCCAAGGGTTATTCTCACAGTGATCAGCACAACGCTCCTGGGCCTAGCAGGAAAAGACGTCATGTCCAGGGATCGGACATGGGACCTAGCCCTCCGAAAGTACTTACCTTTTATCCTACTGAAATTGTTCATCCCCGTTTCACCAATTGGCCCCCTCTTCCTGAGGTGGCCAACAATGTACAAGTACACCTTAGACAAGGGTTTGACAAGGAGGTCAGGGCGAGGCTAAAATCTCAATGTCCCATGCCGAACCTGGATGGCAAGGTGGCAGATACACCTGAGGTTAACTCGACCATGGTATATTTTATGAGAAAATGGGCCAAAGACCCCAAGAAAGGACTGGACATAGCATGGCAGTCCTGTCAAGATAAATTGCTAGACATCTCATGTCCCCTCACAAAAATACTGGAATTGGGGTTTCTTGCCAAGGAGTCTGGAGTCCCGGACGTTTTGATTGGTTGGGCACAACACGCAGTATGTCAGTTGCGTAATACCAATGACGCTGTGTTCACCGAAAGACAGCGTTCCATACTCATGCGCATTGACCCAAAGTTGACAGATCTGACTTCATCTGAATCTGGTCCAGTAGCCCAGGGCTTATTATTTTGCAGTCCCCTAAAGTTTGTGGCGACATACAATACATTAGACAAAGCACACCTGTCTTTAAAGAAAGTTTTCTGCAACACCCTTTTTGGAAGGGCTGGATGATACAGAGCCCGTCTGTCAGACTGGGGATTTTAGCAGCGCTCCCAGCCTGAAGCCTTCAACAGGTCTCGCAGTTCCTGGCAGGATCAAGCCTCAGACAAAACTTTCTACCCCACCAGACCTCATGGAGGTTGTCATTGCTTCCACAGAGGCAGAGGTTACAAGAAAGGCAACCAAGACACAGGGTATTCAGGTGAGGATTATACCTTCTTCTGAAGTGGTTTTGGGGGAAGTGATTACATTTTTCATACGCAACTGGGCGAAAATTACTCTTGCCGCCTGGGTACTCAAGTCAGTTCAGGGGTATAAACTGGAATTTTACAGTTCTCCAGTCCAAGCCTTTGAGAGATATATTTTTCCCTACGAGATCAAGAGCTCATAGCACAGGAAATTCTTTCCCTGCTTCGCAAAGACGCCATTTGTCCTTCATCACTCCATCCCAGGGGTTTCATCAGCAATGTCTTTTTAGTCAGCAAAAGAGACGGGGTCCCGCTTAGTGCTCAACTTGAAAAGTTTCAATTCATGGATAGTATACAAACATTTCAAGATGGAGGGTATCCATCTTCTTCAGGATCTGCTTCAGGAGGGTGATTGGATGGTGAGAATGGATTTGAAAGATACATACCTCTCAGTTCCCATCTTCGCTCCTCACAGGTGCCTTCTTCAATTATTTTGGCAGGGCCAATGCTACGAATTCTTCTGTTCAGCCTCTCATTGGCCCCTTGGTGTTTCACCAAACTGATGAGACCAGTGGCAGAAGCCCTCCACACCAGGAGTGTCAGTTTAATCGTTTACCTTGATGATTTAATCCTGATGGCCCAAGAACCCCAGACAGTAGTTCTCCATCTTTCTTGGGCAATTCTCTTATTACAGGATCTGGAATTTGTCATCAACCAGCTAGAGTAATTCTTGATTCCTTCTTAAAAGATGGAATTTTGGGGACTTCCGATCGATTCAGTGTTGTCCCAGTTAATTTTTCCCTCTCAGAAGATTCAGAATATCAAGAGAGAGTTGAGACCTGCTTTGCGAAACCAGCAATATCGTTGAAATCCATAGCTCGGATTGTGGGTCTCCTGGCCTTGTCTATTCAGGCGACATTCCCAGGATCCCCTCATTACAGGGCCCTTCAACACCTCGAAATCCAACACATACAAAAGGGGTTGTCATACTCAGAACAGGTTCAGCTATCGGCGGAGGCCAGGCTGGAAATCAATTGGTGACTGAACCACATGGAGCCATGAAATGGCAGGGCAATTTTTGGCAGGGCTCCGGATGTCATTCTGGAATCGGATGCCAGCAGGTGGGGTTGGGGCACCAGATGTTGGTCTCTCTCCACTGGAGGTTGTTGGACAGAGAACGCACTTCAACGTCACATCAATTGTCTGTAGTTGTTAGTGGGCTCCTTTGTGATCAGGAGTATTTCCCCTATCAAGCCAGACTGTTGCATTCTTTTGAGGATGGACAACGTCTCACTAGTTCGCTATGTCAACAGGCTGGGGGCACGAAGTCTCCCATGCTAGCAGAGATTTCCAAGGATTTTTTGCACTATTGTCTCCAATACCGGATTCCGGTCACTGCAGGGTACATTCCGGGCTCAGAGAATTCAGTGCGAAATGGTATTCCCAGCATCTCCAAGATTTCAGCAATTGTAGGTTACATCTGAAAATGTTCATACAGTTCAGTTGCATTTGGGGTCCTTTTTCAGTGGACCTGTTTGTTTCCCAGACCAATCGTGAGATTCCAGCCTTCTTCAGTTGTATCCGGAGGCTCTGGCGACTGATGCGTTCTTGCAAGACTGGTCTCTCCACAAGGGTTACACATTTCTGCCTTTCAGTATGATACCAAGAGTTCTTTCCCTAGTGAGTCATCAGAAGGCTGACCTCGTCTTAATAGCATCGTTATGGAGGGCTCAGCCATGGTTCCCCTTGGTTCTGGAAATGTCATGCAACATTCCTCTTCTGATTCATCTTCTGAATCTGTTGCAGGATTCAGCAGGCCTTCCACATCCACTGATCTAATCGAATCAGCTCAAACTTGTGACCTGGAGGGTTTCAGGGATAGATGGAAATTGCCAGGCATTTTGGCTCAAGGTTCCACCTTTATTGACCAGGCCTGGTCCAGAAATAGCTGCAAATTATATGCTTTGGCATGGAAGAGATGGGCTTACTGGTGTAACGAGAGGAGTTTGGATCCCTATCAAGCAGATGTATGTTCTGTAATTAATTTCTTGTCATCTTTAGCTCAATCTGGAATGGCTTATAGATCAGTGAACAATTACAGATCTAGTATTTAAGCGGGCCACGTTTCCGTCAATGGTAAGCCTGTTGGGGAGGACCCCCTGGTGTGCAAGTTAGTGAGGTTATTTGTTTTTCCAATTCTCCACAGGCTAAATATGCTTTCTTATAGGACGTGAACGTAGTGCTTAAGCTTTTGAAATCAGGCCCGATAACAAATACTTGTTGCATAAGCAGTAATCGGCTAAATTAACTACGCTGTTCTGTCTTATTTCTTGCAAAAGAGTTTCAGACGTTTGAGCTTTGGACCTCAGAGGTCGTCAATTTTCCCCAGAAGGTGTGAGCTTTACAGTTTACAGAAGGACCAAGACTTACATTTGGTTAATCTCTTATCCGGCCTATGTGTGGTACGTGAGGCCACTACTAGTGAACTCCATGCAGACCCTGAGAGGCAATTACGTATAGCATTACAAAAACCTTTTCTACCAGTTGCATCTGCCATGTTGGCTAGATGTCTGCATTGGCTCCTTTTGGAAGCAGGAGTTGACACTTTGTTTTCGGAGCTCATTCTGTTAGGGGCGCTATGGCATCCAAATCATTTAGCCTAGGGTCTCGACTAGAGGATATCATGAAAGCAGTGGTTTGGTCATCTGAATCCACCTTTAAAGCATTTTATTATATTCTGTTGTGAATGTAGCATCGATAGTGGTGGCTGAACAAGCATAATCGGAGCCTCTGGTCCTGACATATAGTAAAACATTTTCTAGGTATCGCAACAAGAATTTTCATTTCTATTAAGGACATGGAGGAGCGGATTATCCCACCCTGCAGATATGTGAAGACCTACATAAAGTATAAGTATGGTATTTTATATGAATATTTCTAAATGCAAAGAGATTGTTATGCCCTACCTGTTAGTTTTTGTCTAGAGATAAGGGATTGGTTGTTATGGCTTTGTATCCCCAGGAACCGAGCAGAAACAAGCTTAAAGAGGTGGCCTTCGCCGGAGTATGTTTTCACAGGATGTCATACATCTTCAGCGACAAATGGAGATGGATTGCCTCTTCTGGGATCCCGAGGTTCTGGTCAGGACCAGACAGTTATCATTCAGATTGCAAAGAAGGAGAAGTTTTTGAGGAAGTCTTATGATGTCACCTGGTTTTATATAGAGGATTCTCTATGGTTGGTCATATGACTATATTGAAGTTATGGGAAATGTAGTATTTTAAATTTCTCTTTTGATTGGGTGCTGAGAAAATAAAGCATGGAAAGAGAAGCATAATTCTTGCCTCCCTGGCCTTAAAATAATTGAACATTCTTGACGCAATAGCTAGAACATGTTTTATTGTAGCAGCTCTCAAAGGGAGCTGGATATATTCTAAATCAGTTTGCTGACCCCAGGTCCTTCTGCTTGCCCTCCTTTGTGCGCTGCAGCCCTCAGCCCCTCCTGCCAGCCCTCTCTTGTCATTTTGCTTCCACAGTGTCTCCCTCTCGCCTCCATTGTCTTCTTCCATTCCAAGCCTCTTCTGCCCATCTTTTGTTGTAAGCTTGCTCTCCCAGCCCCTCTGGCCCACCTGTCATTTTCCATTTGCTTCCCCTGCCCCTTCTGCCCACTCTCCATTGTACATTTGCTTCTCAAGACCTCCTGCTTACCTATCTTTGTCCATTTGCTTCCCAATTTCCTTTGCCTACCCTCCGTTGTCAGTTTGTGTCCCCAGCCCCTCCCTCTGACCCACCCTCCATTGTTCATTTGCCTGCCCAGGACCTCCCGTCCACCCTCTGATGTCCATGTGCTTCCCGATTGCGTGGCATCTGACTCTTTTCCATCTCTCTCTATCCATGTTGCGTCATCCCCTAATCCATTCGCCTGTTTGTTTGTTTGTTTTAAGTAAAAAAGAGTCAATTTGTACTGGCCATGGCATGCCATGGAGCTATTTTAAAAAGAAAAATAGCCATGCAGCATAGCAGCCACGCTGTACCTCATGGCTAAAAATTGTTGTGAAAGCCAATACCTTTTATTAGTGACTGCTACTGGCTTTGCCAATGCCTGTTTAGAAGAATGTTCAGTGTTAAATCCCTTTCAGCTACCACTCTGTCTCCCTTCGGTTGGTTCTCCTGTTACAGGTGCTAGAGATCTTCAATTACTATAGGTGGCAATTGCTATTGCTGAATCAGAATATCCTTCAAAGGTCTCAATTATAGGATGGAAAACGTACACCAGGCAGACATCATAAAATTGTGTGCCAAACTTAACAATAATTCTAAATTGGACAAAGATGATCATTTCAATAGCGGAAAATAAGATTTATTTCTCATTACAGTAAGTGAAATTTTATCAGGTGGGTTTTCACTTTCTTTGCTTATAAAATATCTTAAACTCATGTTTGCAAATCATAAATACCGCCAAATTTAGTTAAGCATAGGAAGTGTGATATAATTTTTTTCATAGCACGATACTTTGTAATTTAATGAAGTGTATAACTATGAAGTTTGTTCTGATATTTCAGAAGAGTTAAAATGTGAGGCTCCCCTTTCCTTTGACAAGACATACATTTTCATAAACTTGTCAAAAATGTCATTTCGAGGTTTAATATTTGTTTACCTTTCCAAATGGTGATGGGGTCATAAGACATAGCCATCTCCCAGATGTTGCAGTGATCTGACAGAGCAGAAGAATTTGCCATAGAAACCCGAACTTTAAAGGACCTATTATAGGGCTTGAAGAGGACAAGGCCAGTATAAATAGAAGATTCAAAAGAAGAGCAGAACATGTCAGAAGAGGAGGTTATGAGCCATTTGAGGAGTTTGGCATTTATCAATATTAGTGATCAATTGCTGTCGTCTCCTTTTTAATGAGTGCCTACCATTTACAGAAGCTGATAACATATTTTCGAAACCTGCTGCAATGTTTGTGAAAAATCACTACAGAGCAATGATTAATTTATAACCAAATAAGGGCCATTGTCAATGGGATTTCACAAACGTTTAGTGCAGATTGGTTCGCCATTAGCTCCTGCTACTGAGGTCAAGTGCCTAGATTACTTACTAACGATCACGCTCAAACGAGTGTGCAATGTTGGACCATTCCGGGCCACTTCAAACTGCTGATATGGCCTGGGAGTCCTAATTTCATATTATTTTTTTTTTTAAAGGATATCACATTGTTAGATGCTCTTTTAATGTGTTCTTCAAAAAAAATTGAGAGCGTCCCCATGTGGTTTACTTTGACAGATATGAACCTGTGTTTAGAAGTGTCGATGCCGAGCACCGGAAGACACCAGCACAAATAAAAAATGCCACAGTCTGACAAGATCACTGCTAAAGGAGTGTTTACTTGGACAAGATGGGGTAGCAAAGGTGCCAAGGGTCATAAGGCAAGCGCAGCAAAAGTCATTGGCCTAAAAAAGTAGAAGTAAAAACGTAAAATCTCGATGCAGTGGGCCCGTCATACCATGGGATCCGGTGCAACGCCACCTGCTGCACCATTAATGGCTACCCCTTGCTTAGAAAGGCACGATACAACAATGTAAATTTGATCAGGCGAAAACACTGCTACTGCCTCTTGACAGTGCTTTTCTGCAGAGCCTTCGATTATTCTAAAAACATCCAACATTGTTCATCTGTCGAGCATGTACATGTCGAGCATCTGATTTCCTGTCACGTCTAACAGCTTCACAATTGTTATGGAAATTGTGATATTCTGTCACAGCAATCTCATCTTTCTCTTGTTCTTCTATCCAGCCCGTTTCATGTCGATTAGATGGTTAACCAGAAAGCACACGTGTATTTGCCACATTCACAGGTGGTATGCACTGTCCACTGTCATACCTAACCTTTTACTTTTTAGGCAGATGATATGTGCCATGGCTCTTTTGCCCTTTCATGCCTTTTATGGCATTTTATCTCTCTCTCCCTCCCTCTTTCTCTTACTTTCCCTCTCCCTCACTCGTCCACTCTTTCTTCCTCGCACTCCTTCTCTCCCTTCACCACTTACTCCTTCCATCTCTTTCTCTCTCTCCCCTCCCTCCCTCCAACTTTCTCTATCTCTTTATCCTTTCTACCTACATCCCTCACATCCACTTCTCGCTTTTTCTCGTTCATAGCTTCCAGTCCATGGGGGACAGAATAACTGACCCTCAAAGGGATCCACAGATCTCAGAGGCTGCAGAACCATTAGGTGTGGCACTTACCATTGGTTGGAGAGCTGCTGTTCTTCAGGTTGTTATGCCTCATTTCCCTTAACCCATGAATTTCCACGTGTATGGCTCTTGCCTACTGCCTTCACTTGCCTTTGTGTGGCTGTCAACTGCTTTCCCCCATTTCTGCCTCCCAGCCTCCATCCCATCTACAGCAATGCAGCACTGCAGGGTCTTCCCCAGCTACTCAAAATACACATCCTTGATCAAACAAGCCCCCATCTGTGCACCACAAGATTTGGACTATTGTGCTAAAGTGCACTCTAGGGTGGGAACGTGTGTTTGGGCCCTGCTGGTCGAGTGTGCATAGATATTATTTCTTTGCTTGCTTTAACTACTAGTTTCATGGTAAGGTTACCACTGAAGTATTGGATTTGTTTGCGCGCCTGGTCCTTAGTAAGTAAACTTACAAAGGGACGTGTACAGGTTGATGAACCTTTTGATTTGCATGGAGTATCCTAGCTAGGCTAATGGCTGGTACACTAATGATTAATACACAACTCAATAAACATTAGTCATCATCAGCAATAAATCAAGAGCATAACAACCCATGACCCTCCAGTCATGAAATAACCACAACTTGTTATACGTTTTTGTAAGTTTATTCCCTATTAGTTACAATACTAAGGCCCTTATTATGAACATTGGCGGCTGAGACCGCCATGCCCGTGGCAGCGGTAATGACTGACACTGGCGTGGCGGTGTCAGATGCCAAGTAATGAAGGCTGTGGGGACCGCCACACCTGCCAGGCTACCACCGACAGGCAGCCTGACGATGGCCGAAATCATTATCCGACAGGACAGCGCTGTGATAATGATCCCTTTTCCTTTAGCCTTTCCCTGGTGGGTTCCCCCGCCAGGGAAAGGCTGGCGGAAGGGGTGCTCTGGGGCCCCCATGGGGGCCCCTGCACTGCCCATGTGCTTCACATGGGCAGTGCAAGGGCCGTCGTGCAGTGCCTAGTCGTGCAGGTCCCTGCCCGATTTACAGGCAGTGATCTGCGTGATGGGTACCGCTGCACCCGCCGCACACCAACATTGGCGGCGGCTCCATTTGGAGCCGCTATCAATGTTAAGGCCATTTTCCCTGCTGGGCCGGTGGCCGGAATCACTGTTTCCGCCCGCCGGCCCAGCGGAGAAAACATTATACAACCGGCGAGGGGGTCGTCGCGCTGGCGGTCTTCTGTGGACCGCCAGCACTGATCTCAGCGTTTTTTACTGCCAAGATCATAATGAGGGCCTAAGTCATGAAAAAGGAGTTCAAACTTGATTTGAGTCAACAAATCCGTATTAATTAATTAAAAGGCTCCAAAACCATAACCTAATCAAGGCTTGCATCAGAGTACATTCTAAAGCAGTAGCATAAGTCAACAATTGAATCAAGAATGAATAAGTCGACATACGTAGCAGAGTTCAGCAAATCAGTTTGTCAATCATTTGTCTCTTATGTTTGTCAATGTCATAAGGTAGGAACCTCACCTAACCCAGATTAGCATCAGCATGTGGGACTTCATGCGAAAACAGTTTAAAACATGAATTTGGAAAAACATCTAGCTAAGAGAAAACTATTTAGACAGTGCAGTTGGTACCTAGAAAGAAAAGGCACAATAGTTAATTCAGTCATATTGTCATACCTACCTATCCTTGGTATGGATCAGCAACGAAGTCAGTCTTCGTCATCAGGTCAGCAATAGATCAGCATCACATCAGGCTCTCAAGAGCATGAACCCAATGACAGAATCTTGTCTCTTCTCCCTCAATATCGCATCAATTTCGGAATAAGGTCTGAGATCTATTCCCTCTGTCACGTTGTTATATCAAAGTCACCCAGACTATCCCCCTCGTCCTAATTGGTCAATTAATCACACGATTTTACTTTGTCCAATAATTTTCATAATTCAAATCTTTTAATTCTAATATTACACAGTGCGCAGATTGTTGATAGGTTCACTGTACGATGTCCTCATCATCCGGCTCGTCAGGAAATGAAAATGTTGCATCTTCTTCTCCAGTCAGTGTCTCTGTTGTTCGAGTCCTGGGAAAGTACACTCTGAGCTCTTTACACACTACTTGCTACAGTCTAGCTCTATCATCTCCTGTCCGTAGGTACATGAAAAGGTTTCTGCTAAGCAATTTTTATTAAACAATAAGCAGTTCATGGTTAGTTTGATTTGTCAGCATCTTTTCATGTGAACGTTAATATTCGGCTTCTGTACGAGGCCTGGCAAAACTAGGCCACCACTTTGGCTAAGTTAAGCTCTACAATATAATGCAAAACATGAGCTATATCTCTCAATATGACATATTACTTCATTATTCTAATACATTTTCAATATTTCACATATGTTAGTTGTTCTTTTAATATAATTTGTGAATCTTGGTGACCGCTCTCCGAGGTCACAATTTCAAACGTGCACATTATTTTTCAACGTTAGTCATTTTCTAATTTTCATTATTCAAAAATACATAAACATTCATTAATAATTTCAAATTAAGATATTTGCGTTAACAAATTATTTCATGGATACAAACATTTATCTTTTATGATACTGTGTACTGCCATGATCGTGCTATTCATTTCATTACAGGCCGGCTATGATTGTCCAACACCACAGAGGGTTTGTGCCCCAAGGTAAGGCTCAATGACACCTCTCTTGCTCTCTGTCTCTGTGCCTCTCTCTGCTTCTCACTCTCTCTCTCTCTTTCTCTCGCTCTTGCTCTCTCTCTCTTTCTTGGCTGAAATCGCTTACCAAGTTGTCAAGGGGTCTAGTCAAAAAGGCATAAATTTCAGATTCAATTTTTACCTGGACTGAAACTACACACACAGCAATTTCACAAATGGTTTGAAAGCTTCCTTGAAAAGGCCTGTTTGCAGGTTTAAAAAAAAAAAAAAAAAACAGTTTTGTTTGAGTCCTCAGTTTTCAACACAGAGTGCTCCAGAGCTGTGCTCCCACAACACCAATTTTTTACCTTCCCAGGTCGATAGGTTGAATGCAGGGGTGTAGCTTGGTCAGTAACATTAGGTGGAAGTGAGCTTCAAATGTTCCAAGCATCACGCTGGCATACAATGTTAAAAGGCATTATACCACAAGTAGGGTGCCTGGGAGGGGCCTAAGGGGCAGTGGGAAAGGAGAGGAATGTGGATTGCTATGAGTACTAAATAAGAAAACACAATATTTATTAAAATTACAGACATTTTTTAGGACTTTCAAAACAGAGAGGGAGAAAGTGTGTGCGTTTTTGTCTGTATGTATGGAAAATTTCCTGGTGGAATCTGACAGACGCCTCACCATGCTCCACTGAAAGCACCTGTGCCCAACTATCCAGCAGAAAATACATTTATTAGGGAGGTGTAAAACTACAAGCATCCCAACTGAATCTACCTCCCTGCTAAATGATGAGTTTAGTTCAAGAAGAGCAATAGAAGATATTTGTGTCCCACTCAATATTTCAATGAGGTGCAGATGATTTTGAAATTTCTGTGCCAAAGGATATCATTACATATGGGTCAGTGTGGTATGAAATGATTATTATTACCTTTCGCCTGAGTAAGAGTGCATGCTCTTCCAGTGCAATCCATTGTAAACTGAAAAAAGCTTAATAAAAAATGGGCTTTAGAGCCCTCCATTACTTACCAACACTTACCATTGGCAGTATTCAACATCATTTTCATTTCCTTCCTTCTCATAGGTCAAAGCCTCCTGGTTCCTCCAAGCGATTCCAGTATTTGTCCCTGTGTGGAGCATGGACCTAGTACAGCTTTCAGTCTGCAGCCAGTGTGCTTCCACTGGCCGCATGCTCTTGCAGGTACTTTCTTTTTACTCTTGGGCATGCACTCTCTAAAAGTCCATGTGTGTGCAGTCCATCTCCTGTCCCTCCCTCACATTGTTTGTCCCCACCCCCTCCTCCCGCTGTCCCTTGTGTTGCTGCTCCCTCTCCGCTCCCATGCACCTCCTTCATGCTGCTTATCTCCCGCCCTCCTGCCTCGCCTCTGTCTGTTGGTGCTTCCTTCCTACACCCAAGCACATCCTTTGCGTTGCTTCCCCTGCACTCCTTATGTTGTCCGTTATTGCAGCTATGTCCCCTTCCCTCCCACCTCACTCGTGTTGCTCTCCCCTCACTGTCCATTGTTGCTGCTGCTACCTTCATCCTTCGTGCCTCCCTCAATATTGCTTGACCCTCTCCTCCCACTGTCCGTAGATGCTGCTCCATCCTTCCTTTCCGTACCTTCCAGGTGTAACTTGCCCCCTCACATTCTTTTCTGTATTTTATGCCGTGTTGCACAGTAGCACTTTCTGCTATTCAACATATGCCAAAAACATTGACAAAGCCAGTGGAACTTGCATAGGTGAAACCCATTGGATTTGCCTATGCTTGGTTTCAGTTGAAACAAAGTGGCACTTGATGTTGCTAACTTTAGAGTTTCATTATCTCTGAAATAAATCAAC
Organism: Pleurodeles waltl; assembly: GCF_031143425.1. NCBI lineage: Eukaryota > Metazoa > Chordata > Amphibia > Caudata > Salamandridae > Pleurodeles > Pleurodeles waltl. The sequence continues at coordinate 295,095,763 of NC_090439.1, read as the reverse complement.
ATTAATAGTACCAATGCTCTGATTATTCCATTTTAGTGAGGCAGACAGAGCAATAGGCGGATCCGACTCAGCAACATTAGATATTTTTATGTTTTTTTATTAATGCAGTGCAGCGATGACCAAATGAAAGATCTGAATCGGACCACATGACGAGGATTGTGTGGTAACCTCTCTATGTTATTGGAGTTATAAGTAGCTCACTTGTCTCTGTGTGGATGTGTGTGTGGTGGCCCCTTGACTTTGGAATTCGACATTGTAGTTCTTATGAAACGCATTCCATTGGTTTCCATGGAGCTAGAAGGAGAGCAGTTGGCAAGAAGTGGCAAGTTGAGTGGCTGAGGTTTTTTACCGCTACTTAAAATAAAGAGTATTGGACTCAACTGCCTGTGCCTTCCTACTTCATTTCATTGGCAGCGACTTAGAGTGGACAACCCAGAATCCTGTCTCCACACCTCAACTCACACAATATAGTAAAGATTGCTCTGTTTTGGTCACAAATGTGGACAGATTCATTTGAAATTCTTCTCCAGGTTTGTCACATCTACAATGGTGAGTGACTTCCAGTTAGCTGCTTGTAATAGCCATTGTTTTGCATGAACATCAAATGGCATTTTTAATGTTAAAAATATTGTGAGCCTTCATGAACACCCTAGCACAGTGTGCCTTTTCCTTGAGCTCTGCCTTCCTGAGCATCTCCTGCTCTCTGTGCTTTCATTGTGGATCTTCTGAGCATGCTGTCTTCGTTAAGGTCATCACATCCAAATACTAGCCCTACTTTGTGTTGAAACAAATGTGCTTACGTTTTTGGGCTCCATTTTGACAGATTGGGCAAGTTGGCATTTATTCTAACAAGTGTGTGTTGCTAAGTACTAGTTAACAGGCACCTTTCTCTTCTTTCCACTACAACAGTGTGCCAGTTACTCAGTGACAGGCACACCTCCTCCTTCCTCAACAACAGTGTGCTAGTTGATAACACGCCTTACAATTTAGCGCTCGGTGATGGTCATATCTATTATCATCTATGATAAGCACAACATCTGCTATTTATGCTCGGTGATGGGCACACCATTAATGTGGAATTCATGCTCAGTGATGGGCACACCATTATTTTGACACAGCACGCATTGCAAAGTACTCGGTGACAGGCACACATCTTTTTGCAACAACAGTGTGCCAGCTACTTGGTAACAAGCACACCTCTTCTTTCCTCAACAACAAGGTGCCAATTGATAACACGCCTTCATGTCAATCAAAATTAAATTTTTACTGTGTTTTCACTGAATAGTTTTGCACAGTTTTGAAGCTTGTAATTGAATGGAATAATGACCTTTAGCCCCTCCCCCATTTCGATTCCCATTTGGATACCACACTTTTAGTAAGTTAAACAAAAGTCCACAGCAATATGTTTGTTTTAGATCTGTCTTAATGATTGCCGTTATACTATTAGCAAAGTTGACGGCTTAGTAGATGTTGAACCACATGGTTAATCGATTTGTTTCTATATGTACACAGAATGCTTGTAATTTATAAGTTTTCTTCATCCTGGAATGAATGTTTCTTGTGGTTTATATATCCTAAAACACCTTTTTTATGTATTCAATTTCCATTGTGCTAAAGGCGCCCTGAAAGTAGGTTAATGGAGCCTACCTTAAAACGGATATCACTTTATTAGGCCATTTTTTTTTTTTATCAAAACTCTACCAATTACCTTTCAGAAGCTGTTCATCCAAAAATATCTGTTAACCAAATGCAAGCATGGTATTGACCAGTCTGCCTGGAAAAATAAAATGTGAACACGCCTTACAACTTAACGCTAAGTGACAGGCATACTTATCATCATCTATTATCAATACAACATGTGGTGTTTATGCTTGCTGATTGGCACACCATTATTTTGACATTGATTGAAGGTGGTTGTGTGCATTTACTCATAAGCATTGTACATTATACTGAGAGGAGTTCAGTGATGGGCACATCGTCATACTATACAGCTTTTAAAAGAACTGTTTGGTGACGGGAACACCAATAAACCATATACTTAAATTTTCAGTACATAGATATAGCTAAGGAAATTTTATACTGAAAATTAGTATAAAAAAATGTGTACACGTCCACCATGCAGAATTTAACTTTTCTCCCTTTTTTTAATGAGTCCTGGTGAACCACTAATACCGTGGAGAAATGGAAATCTGTGTTTGCGCATTATGCGAGAGTATGCAACACTTTGAATCCAGAGCGAAAAATGTCTTTATGAATGTACTGTTTAGGTTCTGAGGGTCAGGAGGTTTTCAAAAATGTACCTAATCTCACATGTGATGAATCACATGGTTTAAATGACTATGAAATTTGCCTGAAAAAATAGATTTACACTATTTGCCCAAAGTATCTAGAGTTTTGGAGAGGTACCAGTTTGGCAAACAGTTACAAAGGCCTGGTGAGTTGGTAGAAGAATACATAACCATGTTGCAGAAATTAGCCTCAACATGCAATTTTGGGGAGAACAAAGAGGAACAATTGAGAGATCAATTTATGCTGTGATATAATATACAGAAGGCAAAATAATTATTTTGGAAAAAGGACAATCCCTCACTTACTCAATCAATCAATCAGATATTTGTTAAGTGCGCTACTCACCTGGTAGGGTCTCAAGGCACTGGGAGGGGTGCTATTGCTCTAAAAGCCAGGTCTTGAGACACTTCCTGAAGGTCAGAAGGTCTATGGTCAGACGTAGGTTGACTGGGAGGGAGTTCCAGGTCTTGGCGGCGAGGTAGGAGAAGGATCTGCCGCTGGCTGTGGTACGGTGAACGAGGGGAACGGTGGCGAGGGCGAGGTTGGTGGAGCAGAGCTGGCGAGTCGGGACACGGAAGTTGAGACGCTTGTTGAGGTAGGCAGGTACGGCGTCATGGAGAGCCTTGTGACTGTGGATCAAGAGTTTGAAGATGATCCTTTTGTTGATGGGGAGCCAGTGGAGGTCTCTGAGGTGGGCTGAGATGTGTTCGTGGCGAGGGAGGTTAAGGATGAGTCGTGCTGAGGCGTTCTGAATGCACTGAAGTTTTCTCTGGAGCTTGGCTTCTTCAAGCGCAGAGTGCGCTGCCATAGTCCAGTTTACTGCTATTGAGGGCGTGGGTGACCGTTCTGGTTTTGATGGGGATCCAACTGAAGGTCTTGCAAGGCATGTGGAGGGTGTTAAAGCATTAGGATGAGATGGCGTTGACTTGCTGGGTCATAGAGAGCAATGAGTCCATTATGAAGCCGAGGTTACATGCGTGGGTGGTGGGCGTTGGGGCGGCTCCTAGAGTGTCAGGCCACCAAGAGTCGTCCCATGCTGATTTGTTGGAGCCGAAGATGATGATCTCTGTCTCATATGAGTTCAGTTTGAGGCGGCTTGCCTCCATCCAGTTGGCGATGGCGTGAAGTCCGGTGTGGAGGTTGGTCTTGGCGGTGGCGGGGTCCTTTGTGAGTGAGAGGATCAGTTGTGTGTCATCCGCGTGTCGTCAACTTACTGAAGTTGCTACTATTGCAAAAACTAGTGAACTTAGTAGGGCATGAGTTGAAGAAATTAAAAAGGGAGTTATAAATTACAAGCAAACTACTGTACAACCAGTTACACAACAAAACACATAGGATCAAAGTAGAAGTTCGAAAACAGAAAAAGATCCTGGGAAAGATGGGAAAATATAAAGAAAAATCAGGGACAATGCTTTAGGTGTGTAAAGCTAGGACATTTTGCAAATTAGAAAGATTTTGTAGGTTGGAAAGCCACCTGCAAAAGTTGTGATAGAAAGAGTCATATTAGTAAATGCTGTAGGAGTTCTAACTTAAAGAAAAAGAAAGTTTAGGAAGTCATGTGTAATCAAGATTTGTGGTGTGAAAAGATTGTTCTACAGGTCAAAAATGGCATGAGTGGACCAATGGAGATTGTACAAATTGAAGAGTAGCCAGTCTCCATGCTATTGGATACTGGAGCAAAAATAACACTGATTCCCAGATATATGTTTGAAAATAAGCTGGTGGGAAAGGTTAAATTGTTCAAGTCTGACATATGTCTGAAGGGCTATGGTGAGGGGAGCCCATTACGTTCTTAGGTTATTTCAATGGATCTATACAGTTTAAGGATAAGGTAACAGTTGGAAAAATATACCTATGCGTAAGGGGTGATTCTCTCATTAGTTGGTTTCACCAGAGGGATTTGATGGATTATCCTGACCACAATGAGAATCTTCAGTAAGACTCAAACAAGTACAACGAGTTGCAGCTGTGAACAAAAGTAGATCCACAATAATAGACTGCAATATGAACAAGAATTTCCTGAGGTTTTCCAAGAAAAACTGGGCTGTTAAAAGAATTACATACACAAAATCAAGATTAAAAAATGGCTACATTAGTGGTGAGCAACGTGAGGGGTGTACCTTTGATTGTCCAGGATAAGATTAAAACTGAGTTGGAGAAATTGAAAAAGAATGGCACAATTGAGGAGGTAGAGGCTACTGAGTGGCCTGCTCCTGTAGTCATGGCAAAGAAAGTCAACAGTGATGTCTGACTTTGCATGGACTTATGGGAGCTGAATAAGTGTGTAATAGTTGACCACTATCCCTTACCGAATATAAATGAGATGCTATCCATGTTAAAGGGGGCAAGTTGTTTCTAGTTTATTGATTTAAACTCTGCTTACCATCAGGTGAGGTTGCATGAGGACTCACAAGAATTGATAGATTTTGTCACCTCTTAGGCTACATATACATTTATCCAAATGCCCCTTGACTTGATTTAGGCTGCTGCAGTATTTAAACGAGCAATGGAGAGCGTTCTAAAAGGGATGCTGGGCATCAAGATCTATCAAGATGATATACTTGTGTATAGAGTCAATAAAGGTGAGCACAATTAACTTGAGCGACAGGTACTCCAGAGGCTGAAAGAAAATGGTTTTACATTAAAGGCAGAGAAGTGTTGGTTCAATTTAAAGGAAATGAATCTAAGACATAAATTAACTTCAGAGGGCATTGAACCTGGAAAACGTTTTTATGGATACCATTAACAATCTTAGTAGGGCAGCATTTGAAGAAGAGGTGATTTGATTCCTGTGTATGACAGAGTTTTATAATTAATTTATTAGCAATTTTACTGGGAAGACAAAAAAATATGAGACTGTTGAAAGGTGGAGTGAGGATTGTGAAAAAGAATTCAAATAAATAAAACAGAATCTAAGGAAAGCATTCTGCCTACAAAGTTCTGAGCCTGGTCAAGAAACTGTTATAATGTCAGACACCAGTGTGAAAGGGCATGGAGCAGTTTGATTGCAGAAACACAATGGATTGGAGAAGACAATTATTTTTATTTTAAGAGGACTGAAGGGGGAGTTGAATTACTCCGCCATTGAGAAAGAGACATTGGCAGTGTTTTGGGCAGTACAGAAGTTAAGGGAGTTTGCCTGGGGCAGCAAATTTCAGGGTAAAACTGATCATAAGCCTCTTGAGAGATATTTGAGAGAAGGGGATTAGATGCTGTGTTTGGAAGAGTTAAACATTGGGTTGTTTTCTTGCAGGAGTTTCATTTTGATATGCTGTACATACCTAGAGTGAAAAATAATATAGTTGATTACTGTTCACGTTTGGTGGACAAAGTTGGTGCTGCTGAACAACAGAATATTGAATGCGAGGATGAGGACTTTGAGATGTGTTTGATCAATGAAGGAATTGTTAAAGAGGAAGAATGGGTGGATGCATTAAGAAAAGATGATGTGATGCAGTAAGTGACTGATAAAATCAAGAACAAGTGGAGTGGACAAGAGAAGATTCATGATCGTTGCAAGGATTTTGGAGAGTCAAAGATGAACTGTCTTTATAGAGAGAATTAGTTTTGAGAGGGACTAGACTAGTTCCTCCAAAATCTTTAAAAGAAGGACTGATATCGTTAGCACATGAGAGTCATCCAGGAATATCAAAAACAAAGGAGAGACTATTGGTGGCCCGGCATGAACATTTAAGTCAAGAGATGTGTAAGAGAATGTATGGAGTGTACCAATGCTGATAAAACACTTAAGTGCAGAGATCAGCTTATGAAGGTGAGAGAAATACTGAAAGAACCTTGGCAAGCGGTTGCTGTAGACATCTTGGGCCCGAGAAGACACACTAATATGGACAAGTATGTAATTGTTCAAATAGATATGTATTGAAGGTGGGCTGAAGTGGGAATAAATAACTTAGTGGAAACACAAGATTTGATACATTTTCTTGAACAAGTGTTTGAAAGAGAGAGGTTTCCAACCTCCATTCTAACAGACAACAGGGTCCAAACTGTCTCTCACTACACGGAGAAGTACCTGGGGACAGAGGAATTAAGCACAAGAAATCAGCTCTGTATCATCCCGAAACAAACTGCATACTGGGGAGGCTGAACAGGGGTTTAAAGAAACTGTACAAAGAGCCATAGCAAACAGTAGGGGTTGTGAGAGAGACTTTTTATGCAAGATAAAGAACTATAGATTGAGGCCTCACACCACCACAGGTATTTCACTTTTTGAACCGTTTAAAAGGGTGAAAGTCAATAAATTGGTTTGCCCTTCTTGGGTAAATAACAATTCTGGGTAAAAGTTGAATCTGGAATGTAATAAAAAAAATAAAAAAATGGTAGAACAAATAAGAATTTCAGAAAGGAAGACCAGATTTGATTGTTGCAAAGCATTGAAGAAAATGGTGATTCAGGTTGGTGATATGGTCAAGATTAGGAATCCCCAACTGGGTAATTTAAAGACCCAGCCAAAATGTTCTCTCCCTCCAAAAGTAATTATGGTGGTTGGGAATGCTGTAAGGACTGAAGATCTCTAGATATGGAATTTAGGTACAGCAGTGAAAGTCACTTGTAAGTTAGATGCATCTAAGGAATGAAAAGAAGCTGGAAACAAAGATGTTGAGTAGTAAAAGAAAAGAGAAAATGAAAATAGACAAGAGTTAAGGAGAAGCTCAAGGGTGTTAAAGAAACCTAAATTCCTGGAGGGTTTTATTTAAAAATAGAAGTTACATTTACAAATTTTATGTTTTTCAAAAGTTAGGTCTCATCATATAAATGTATTTTTATTCATTTGTTCTCTATTGCATAACATGTAAAATTCTCATGTTGATCTACTGTGTTAAGAAGAGGGAGTTGTGCGGTGACCTCTCTATGTTATTGGAGTTATAAGCAGCTCACTTGCCCCTTTGTGTATGTGTGTGTTGTGGCCCCTTGGCTTTGGAATGTGACATCGTAGTTCTTTTGGAACACATTCCATTGGTTTTAATGGAGCTAGAAAGGGAATTTGAGAAGGAGAGTGGTTGACAAGCAGAGGCAAGTATGGTGGCTAAGGTGTTTTACCGCTACTTAAAATAAAGAGTACAAGATTCAACTCCCTACACCTTCCTACTTCATTACAGATTGTTACTGCTATGGTCAGTGCTTACTTTGTCAAACAAAGAGTGCTGGTGCACGAAGCTCTGCTCATAAGACAGTGGCTGGTGTAGTTAAACGTTGGTGTGCTGAATACCAATTCTGGTAATATTTAATCCACTACCAGACACTCTCTGCTCTTTTTTCTCTGTCTTGTCTTGGGATAGGTTTGAGTGGTGTTGAAGGATTGGGGTAGTTTAGAGTGGGGTAGATTGGGATAGAGTGGAGTGGGGTAGATTGGAGTGGAGTGGGTAGATTGCAGTGGAACAGGGTACATTAGGATGAGTGGAGTGGGGTAAATTGGAATGGAGTGGGGTGGGGTAGAGTGAATAAGGTATATTGGGTGGATTGGAGTAGGGTAGATTGGAATGGAGTGGGGTAGACTGGGAGAGATTCATGTGGAGTGGGGTGAACTAGAGTGGGATAGTTTGGTGTAGGGTAGTTTGGAGTGGGGTGGGTCTGAGGGAGAATGGAGTGGGATAGATTGGAGTGGGGTAGAGCTGGGTGGAGTAGATTTCGATGGGGTGGAGGGGGTAGGTTGTGATAGAGTGGGGTAGAATAGAGTGGAGTGAATTGGAGTGGAGTAGATTAGGGTGGATTGGAGTGGATTAGAGTGGAGTGGGGTAGAATCGAGCAAAGTAGGGTAGATTCAAGGGGAGTAGAGTGGGCTACAGTTGAGTGGGGTAGATTAGAGTGGAGTGGGATGGGATGGGTTGACTGAGTCAGAGTGGAATGCAGTACATTGAAGTGGACTGGAGAAGATTGTAGTTGAGTGGAGTAGATTGAAGTGCAGTGGAGTAGATTGGGGGTGAAGTGGGATAGATTGGGGTAGATTGTAGTGGAGTGGAGTGGGGGGATAGGTGTAGATTGGAGAGCATGGGGCACGCTGGAGTGGAAGAGGTAGACTGGAGTGGAGTGAGGTATAGTGGGGTAGATTGGAGTGGGATGGAGTGGTGTAGATTGGGGTGGAGTGGGGTAGATAGGGGTGGAGTGGGTTAGATTGGTATAGTGTTGGGTAGATTAAAGTGGACATAGTAGATTGGGGTAGAGAGGAGTGTGGTTGTTTGGGGTAGAGTGGGGTGGCATGTGGTAGATTGGGTTAGATTGGAGTGGAATAGACTGGAGGGGGTAGATTTGTGTGAGGTGGGGTAGATATGAGTTGGGTAGATTAAGTGAGATAGAATGGAGCTGAGTATACTGAGGGAGAATGGAGGGAAACAGATTTGGGTAGAGCGAAGTTGAGTGTGGAAGATTGCAGTATACTGGAGTGGAGTATACTGGAGAGGTGTGGACTGGTGGGGTGTGGTAGAATTAATTGATGTTGTTTGGGTGAGTTGAGGTATATTTTAGCGGGTGGATTTGGTGGTTTGGGTTAGATTGGGATAGACTGGAGTATAATAGATTGGAGTGGAGTGGGGTAGATTGGAATGGGTAGAATGGAGTAGAGTAGGATTGGTGTATTGGTCTGGAATGAGGTACTCTGGAGTGGAGTGAGGTACAGTGAGGTACATTAGGGTAGACTGGAGTGGGTAGATTGTGGAAAACTGGAGTGGATTGGATGGGGTAGAGTGGAGTGAAGTAGGATAGAGTGAATTGGAGAATGTGGTGGAGTAGGGTAGATTGGAGTGGAATGTGATAGATTGGAATGGAATGTGATAGATTGGAGTGGAATAGGTTAGACTGGGGTGAAGTGGGGGCAGATTTAAGGTATAATTGAGTTGGGTGGATTGGGAAAGATTGGAGTAGAGTAGACTGAGTGGAGTGGGGTAGACTGGAGTTGAATGGAGTGGGGTAGACCGGAGTGGATTGGATTGAATTGGATTGGAGTGGACTAGGGTAGATTAGGGTAGATTAGAGTAGGGTGGGGTGGATTGGAGTGGAGTGGATTGGGGTAAAATTGTAGTGAAGTGGAGCGGATTGGTGTAGATTGGAGTAGATTGGGGTGGATTGGGGAGACTGAAGTGAAGTGTGGTAGACTTGCGTGGAGCAGGGTGTGTGGAGTGAAGGGTAGTAGAGTGGATAGACATAGAGCACAGTGGTGTAGAGTAGTGTGTTGTGGAGTGGATTGGCATACAGTGGAGCGGAGTGGCATGTCACAGAGTGTCTTAGAGTGGAGGAGTGTAAAGTGTGGCATGTCATAGAGTGGAGAGAAGTGTTATAGAATGGAGTGGTGTGGCATAGCGTGGAAGGGCATTGAGTGGAGTACAGTGCTGTGTAGTAGAGTGTTGTTAAGTGGAGCGGTGTAGTGTGGAGTATATATGTTTTGGTAGTGCACTGTCTCTCCAGACAACACATTTTCAATTGAAATGATCATTACATTTGCACAGACTTTTTATGTGTGCCGGCGTTCTAATGATGACAACTTAAAATTGAGCCCATAGACCAGAGCAGGGGGTTACTATGCCAACGGTACACTACACAGAGAGGAAGCAATTAACTTGTATTTCCATGCCAACAGAAATTTAATAAAAGGATGCATGCATTCACTTTGGGAGAAGAGGAGAGACTGTAGTTGGTGCTCCTGGCACAGTGGAGCACACTCATGCCTCCTCTTAAGCTATTGAAACATTTAGTATATCAGCTGAGGTAAGAAAACCACCAGAACACTTGTTTCTATCCTTTATAGCGATACTTTCATATGTTAAAATTGCACGTTTATAGATAATCATACTTGGTTTAATGTTTACAGTTTTTATGTATATCTCATTATATCCTTTTAACATGATTAGATAATTCCCTCTTTCCCTACCCATTCCCGTCCCCATTAATCTTTTTCTAATTCCATTACTCTCCAGCATAGGTGCACTGCTTTTCTTTACATATATTTAATTATATTTTAATTTTTTCTTATTATATTCAATGTTTACCATTTCTTGCCCTATCAATTTTTGCATTTTATCCTATGTACTAAAATGTTTTCTTTTGTTGTTTTACAATAAACAACAACTTAAAAAAAGAAACATTTAGTAATTGTGAATTGCATTAAAGAAAAGCAATAACGTCCTGCATTTCACACCATTGTGTTGCCATGCACAGAAATGTGAATGTTTTTTTAGCTGAATAAAGGTGGAATCCTGAAAACAACAAGTCGTTTATTTGCTCTCTCCTCTTAGAATGGTGAGAGAGGGTTCGTGTTGTTTGAAATATAGGACTGGTATTCGTATGTAGAAGAATGCTACACTCTTCATTTCAATAAAATGTAAATTTGATATCCCATATTGTAAGCAGAGTATACTGGACATTTGAAGTGGATAATGCAACAGTCTTCAATCAACATATGACAATCTAACAGAGCCCACGATTTTTCTGTTGTCACGCAGAGAGTAAACGTTTGTCATTCGACAGGTGTTCAGTTGCAAGACTTTTATTTTCACTTTACGGAAAAGACAGGTAATCTGCTCTGGTGGCCTACATGACAGTGAGGTATAGAAAGCACAGGTTGCCATTTTGTGCTACGGACAAACAGGACTCTTCCTGTGCTTGCACCCGTGGTCACCTCAGGGACCCCAGTGGCTGCGCCGGTCATTCAGAGGAACCGAACTGACACCATTCGGGGACTCTTGCATTTGCTGTTCCTTTGGGGAGTTGATATAGGGCAGAATGGTACTGGCACTGTCCAAGTGTTACATGTCAGTTCCTTCATTCACAAGCACAAAGTGCCTCACACGGAGCAACGGATATGGATTCCATAGCCTCTGCCTCCAGCTGTCAAATGTATCAGTCCATCGACGCACGACAGTAATACAATGTCACATTTTATACAGAAATTGAGCTACACAGACAGACACAAATATAAACTTACAACAAAGGAGCCCACACCCCCTACAGAACAATCTTCATTGAGTAAAACACAAAGATCACAACACCGTACCAAAACTAATTAGAACACGATAGACTTCTCTTGCAAAGTCAAAGGCATAAAGAGCAGTGCTTAATTTTTGTTTCTGGTGCTCAGTTATCCACACGTATTTCTCAAAGCTGTCGCTTATTCCCAACAGTCTACCACATGGTGGCACAGTCAGTCTATTCCTCGGGAGAGCACATTCATAGGTTCTTTGCATTTCAATATTAATGTAAATTAAAATGAAAAATACCTCGTTCAGTCTGTTCTAACACCGATTATTCGAATGCTTTGGTTATAAGGTAAATGTAGCAATGTCATTTGCAGTGCTGGCAGGTCCACTGCAGCAGTGGAGTGCCTTGAAAACGCTTGGGCCCAGGCACTTTTTTTTATTTTTTGTGTGCAAATTAAGCACTGATAAAGAGGTAAGTACATACCTGATGTAGAACTACACAGCACTCCGCTCACAACTGACTTTTACAATCGTAAAAAATTATAGAAAAATAGCAACCAGCAAACCACAGAGACAAACACATGCACACGCACAAAGACGCACACATACTATAAACATGACGGATAAACTACTCTTCCTTTATGTAGACTAAAATCCAAGCTGCGAACATCCGTATTTGCAGTAAAACCCAAACCACACCTGAAGGTACATTCTCTCCCCTCGCAGATGTGGGTTTCTCTCAACCAGAGCAATTGCCACATTGACACAAGGAAGGTGTATTCCACCTCCACGGTACGTATTGGATTATCGTAACAGCGCGGGGACAACATCCACTCATGACGACAGACACACCGACCCACTGGAAGTGTTTATGCATTTAGCATGCAGAGCACTAAAAACGTCAGTTAACACACAGACACAACAGGAGGTTCGGCTTAGAACCATCTCAACACAAAGATACACACACCAAATACACAAATGACTATTTCTTGCCACTAAAATGACTTTTTCGCACAACACAAATACAGTAAATCAGATTAGGATCAAATGGATCTCGAAAATATCTTCACACAACAGTAAGAACAAAGCAGGTTGAGGCCTCGGAATAAAACAGTGCAAATCAATTAGAGACACAGGCCATGGAGAGATAGAATCAGCAGAAAGATGCATCAAATAAATATATATAGTCTGGATAGCAGTACATCTCCTATAGATTTCCAAGGCAAGGATACACAGCAGTACATGTTCTATACCATCATGGGCAAGGATAGAAAACAATACTTTCCTTCCACCACTCCCAGGGTACATTGTAGTATAACTATGTAAACCCTCCTAGAATGGATACTTAGCAGTACATCTTTACCACCCCGTCCATTCAAAGATAAATCATCGACACCTCCTGCACCTCTCCTGTTCATTGATAAATAACATTGTTCCTCATCCACCACTCTCCCGGAAGCAAGCTGAATGTGACTTCTGCTGACTTCCGGTAAGTCCCTTCTTCCAGTCATACTTCATTTACCCGCTCACCAATAACACTGCTCTATTGCTAGCGCCACTTTTAGCTCTGCGCCATCATGCAAGCACACACCGTAGGGGCAAAATGTGGTGCTCATATAGCTACGTAGGCAACTGAGAGACACTAGCTCACTTGGCACTTACAGTACGCAAATGCCACAGCACGTTGTCACCCCGGCCTCACTTCCTTTATGTACACAAGGAATCATTGACTCTCATCCGTAAAGGTTTCAGGTGGCTTTTCACACCCACTCTTTTCTTGCAGAATCTTGAGGCTGGCACGAGTAATCAGAGTACTGAAATGTACGTCCTCCAGGCATACGCGGGCTGCCGGATTGACAATGGGCACTGGTGGGGTGGGCAGGTGCTCACAACTTTTAAAAGTCAGCCTTCCTTGTAGACACATGAGTTGTCCATCCTTGCGATTATAAAATGTAATGGTCTCAAGTGCCCATGAAGAGGAAGAGGTGTTCTTCTCAAGTTCAGACATACAAACATTCCACCAGGAGCAATACACGGTGTAAGCTCAGCCTCCAGATCCACCTCCGACATGCCACCCACAGAGAGCACTCAGACATCGTCACATTCAACTCAGAGGTGGAGCGATATAAGACGATATAATAAAAAAATGCACAGGATACCATGCTGACCTATTGTCCCCTGAATTTTATAAATCAATTGTAGTCACTGAGAGCCCCGCGCACATGGGCAGATATACTCTGCCTTCCATGTACTGAGCACCCCCACACCAGTATTAGAAAACCAATACCAGAAGCAGAGTGTTGAGAATCTTCTTAGGTGAAATAAAGGAACTCCAGCAGCGGGGTCTCAACTGGTAAATTCAATTTATTCCAATACATAAAAAACCCCGGCCGCAGCACACAGACCGGTTACTTCCTCGCCTCCGGTCTGCTCTCCAACCGTCTCCTCGCACTCCCCAACATTCCTTCCTCACATTCCTTTGTTCTCCGGCTCGCGCTAGCTAGCGCGAGCCCGACAAAATGAAACTTCATAAATATACAACATAAACAATACAACACATCTTTCCCCTTACACTAAAAATATATATATATATATTTTTTTTTTTATATATATATCAAGTATAAACAGCATCATTACTTATTCCAACAATACCCCACAATGTCTAATGACTACAAAAATCCTATCTTAACTATTTAATTTTACAATGAATTTGGACTTAGTTGCATACATATTCTCTTAACTTTCGCGGTCTTGTGATTTCCCTGCCACACCTACTAAACCTACTCTCTAAGCTTGTCATACCTTCTTCCTGAACATTTTTTTTTCTTTTTTCTGTTACCTTATCACTTTGCATAGGAACTCCGTTGCCTCCACCCACCTGCGTCTCATTGGCATGTCGAACTGGAACTCCAAATTCACATTGTGAGGACATGTCATTACTAACCTCATCATCCACAAACCATTTAGTTCCAATCATACTCTTCTTCCCCTCTCCTTTATATGGGGAAACCCTGCTTAAATGCCACACTTTTCCATCTTGAAGTAGCACTGCATTACACAAAATTTTCAAAACTTTCAAAGGAGGATAGTATTTACCCGCTCCATATTTTTTGAAACCTGGAACTTTCACCCTAACGAAATCACCTATTTGTATATTCACCATTTTGCACTTGTGTTTTATATCATAGTTTCCTTTTGAACGCGTCTGCACCATTTTAATGTTGTTCCTAACACCTTCGACAGTCCAACCACTCTTCCTACCATCCTTCATCCAACCAATGTTATCCTTCCATAACGGAATTCTTCCCCTCATAATCTCGAAAGGACAGTGCCCCATAGAATTACAAGGTGTGGTCCTGTATGACCAAACAGTTCTCCAAACTTCTTTTTCCCAACTTAGTTTTGCATTTACTGCCAGCTGTATGCTGTTCTTCAACACTCTGTTAAAGCGCTCAACAGCACCGTTACCAGCCGGGTGATAATTGGACGTAGTAATGTGTTTAATGCCACACCTCGATAAAAAATTCTTAAACTTATCAGAAATGAATTGCGGTCCATTGTCCGTAACTACAGCTTTGGGGAAACCTTCTCTTAGGAAAACCATATCCAAAAAATTCACAATGGAACCAGAATCAACCTTGGTCATGATACTGATTTCCGGCCATTTAGAAAAATGATCATACATCACCACTATATATTTACACTCTCCATCTGCATGTATAGGACCAGCAATATCTAAACCAATTTTTTCCCAAGGCATATCAGGACACCTGATAGGAACTAGCGGTGGTCTAAATGTTGATAAAGTCTTCTCTGAATCATTGCATAAAAAACATTCTCTTACCATTCTTTCCACAGCCACATCTATTCCTGGCCACCAATACAATTGTTTAATTTTACTTTTTGTTTTGGATATACCTAGATGGCCGTCATGACACAAATCTAAAACCTTATTTCTAAGTACTTCAGGAGGTATTAATTTCCCATTACGCATTAACTTGTTCCCCTCAACAGACAATTCATCCTTCACCTCCCAAAATCGTCTGAAATTCTCATCCAAATTTTTTTTATGAGGCCATCCTTCACACAACATGGTTTGAACATTGTTTAAAACTAGATCTTCCTCCACAGCTTTATCCCATTCATCATCAGTAATACCCTGAACATCTTGTACAATATCGGCTACCCAACAATCTTCCAAACCCTCCACACTATCATCCGTATTAACAAGGGGCATCCTACTTAGGAAATCAGCAATTTTATTCTTGACCCCCGGCACATAACATACCTCATACTTATAATCTAGTAATCTTATGGATAACCGAGCTATTCGTGGTGAAGCCTTGAACAAACCTTTAGTCGTTAAGACCTTGGTGAGTGGTTTATGGTCACTCCGCAAAATGACATTAGTACCCCAAACAAATGCCCTGAAATGTTCCAAGCCCCACACACATGCAAGAGCTTCCCTCTCTATGACCGAATATTTTGCTTCAGCATCAGTTATCGAACGGGAAGCAAATGCAATTACTCATTCCTCATTATTCTCATTCATTTGTGAGAGTACAGCTCCCAACCCCTTACTACTAGCGTCCGTAGTAACAATGCTTTGCAAGTTTGGGTCAAATCCTTGTAGAGCAGGTGCCTGAATAATGTCTCTTTCAATTATTTCAAAAGCCCTTTCACACTCCACAGACCACTTGAATACACACCTATTCTTAAGCAATTGCCTAATGGGAAAAGTTTTTTGTGAAAAATTATGGACAAACTTGGCATAATACTCTGCCAAGCCTAAAAACGCCCTAACTTCATCCTTGTTTGTAGGTGCAGGTGATTTTTTAATGGCCTGTATTAAACTAGCTTTAGGTTGGATGCCATTACCACTAACTTCATGTCCCAAATATGTGACACTTCGCCTAGCAATTTTGCATTTGCTATATTCTGAAGTAAGTCCATTATCTTCCAACACCTGGAGAACTTTTCTAACTTTGGCATTGTGATTATCTCTCGTATCTCCCATAATTAATATGTCATCTTGAAAAAAAATACATCACGCACCTTACAAAATAATTTATACATCAGCCTTTGAAACATAGCAGTCGCAGATGCCAACCCAAATGGCACCCTAATAAATTGTTAACACCCAAATGGTGTAATAAACGCGGTTAATCTACGGCTTTCAGGATGCAAAGAAATCTGGTGATACGCTGAAGTCAAGTCGATTGTGGTAAACCATTCTTTACCTTTAGTAAGTGCTAACACTTCGCTGATCTTAGGTAATGGAAATTGATCTACCAAAATATTTTTATTGAGGTCCCTAACATCCACACACAATCTTAACTTGCCATTGGAACGTCTCGCTACAACCAATGGCGAAATCCAATCGAATGATTCCACCTGCTCAATAATACCTGCTTGCAATAATTTGTCTAATTCTCCAGACACTTCGTCTCTAATACTTATGGGAATATTCCTGGCCTTGTGTATTACCGGTACAGCGTTATCCTTAAGTATGATTTTGTGTTGGAATTTTTTTAACATGCCTATAGTCCCCGAAAATACTTGTGGAAACAAATCCCTAATAGTTGCATCACTCATCTCACCACCCTGTATAACAGACACTGGTTCCAAGCTGTTTGGATCTAGGACTATTCCAAGCGCTCCCTGATCCCACCAGCCTAAAACCGAAGGTCCAGTCTTAGAAACATACAATTTGCATTCTGCCTTACGGTCTTTGAAAGAAAATAACAATTTCTTGTACCCTATCAACTGGATTGGCTCTCCAGTAAAACTTTTAGGAGAGATATCAGGACTGTCTAGAACCCCACCAATAACATGTTCAATTTTATTTAACCAAACCAGTTCATTTACAATAGTATAAGGCGAACCAGAGTCAGCAGTGAAAGTGATAGTGACATCCCCAATAGAAATGTCGCATTTCGTTTTTTTCCGCGGAAAATCTAGTGTCGAAGATTCATGATCCTTTACATTGAGTACCCACATATTCCTGTCGTCACTGTCAGAGGAAGAAGCTGAGTCTGTTGCACTCTCTAAAAGTTTTATCGCCGAATCTTTTTTCCTCCTGCAAACTTTAACAAAATGACCACTGATGCCACAACCAGAACATTTATGGTTCCTGGCAGGACAGTTTTTATCATTGGCATAATGACCCATCAAACCACATCTAAAACATGTAACATTCTTTTTACTAAAATCCTTCTTGGTTTGCTTTTTATTTTTACTGGTGTAGTCTTTCTTTGAAAACTTGTCAGACCCATACTTCACCTCCCTAACCTTGTTTACGAGAATGTCAGATCCAGGAAACGTGTCATCATTTTTTTTACTCCCCTGTAGAACTGCTTTTGCACATCTTCCAGTCAGTTCTGCTTTTTTAACAACATCGATGACTTCCTGTAAAGACGACTCTCCTTTAGTCCATAAACAATCCTGTATATGCCGATTTGCTGCATGCATAAAAATCTGATCCCTTAAAAGTTCATCGTGCAAGACACCAAACCTACATGTTAAAGCCAAATTCTTTAAGGCTGAAACATATTCCTCAATGGTTTCTTCCTTCTCCTGTTTCCTACGGTAAAATTTGTAACGATCAATACCTACGCAAACAGTAGGAGCATAGTATCTATCTAAATCTTCTAAAGCATGACAAAAAACATCACCATGCTCTCTATGTTTCTTTTCAATTCTATTGTAGGTTTTCAGACCAAGCGGTCCCAGACAATGTAATAGAATTTTCTTCTTTTTATCAGCAGAAAAATCATTTTCTTCATCACACGTAGAAATGTAATTTAAAAAATATTCCCGCCATTCTTGCCACTTTGTGGAAGTATCACTAGATCCAGGTATGAAAGGTTGAGGTGGTGGTAAATTCAAATTACTTGAAGCCATAAGTAATTATGTTATGTCACTTAAACAAGTATAAATCCCCCCAAAAAACGAAGTTTGACAGAATAGCTGTCAGAGATTCTACACTGACATTGTAGCACAGTCTTACTATATATACAAAATGCGCTGTACCAAACCAAAATCCACAGTGTTACGCAGCGTGCAGAGAACCTCTTTAGATGACCTGACTAGCGTCTCTGTCTCCTTGGAGACGCTCGCGTCATGGTGCTCCGCTTCCGTGACGTTGACGAGGAAACGCAACGAGGATGCGCGTCCGTATATTAAAGGACGCTCGCGCTGCCTTGCTCGCGCCGCTCCGCTCGCCAAGGAACCACAAAAACAAAATGAAACACGGAGAAAAAAAAAATAATCCGATTAATAGTTACTGCAACATTCTCCTCGCTAGGTCCTAAAGCAGCAGTCAAGTTCAGCAAGGCGGAGAAGAAACATCAATACGCGTGGAAGCCGGGGCTGCGCAACTCGTCGCCAAATTTGTTGAGAATCTTCTTAGGTGAAATAAAGGAACTCCAGCAGCGTGGTCTCAACTGGTAAATTCAATTTATTCCAATACATAAAAAACCCCGGCCGCAGCACACAGACCGGTTACTTCCTCGCCTCCGGTCTGCTCTCCAACCGTCTCCTCGCACTCCCCAACATTCCTTCCTCACATTCCTTTGTTCTCCGGCTCGCGCTAGCTAGCGCGAGCCCGACAACATGAAACTTCATAAATATACAACATAAACAATACAACACAGAGGGCAGTGTTCGGTTGACTTGTCAAGATATAACTACTTTAGCTATTCAATCCGTCTATAAACAGAAGATCACATCTGCCTCCTGGCAAGTCGTGCAAATAATTTGAATGTCTTGATGCAACACAAAACTACCGCCAATAGTTTATTCACAGCCAAAAAAAATAAAAAGTGTAATCCTACAAGTTCAACCACATGAGATCTGAATTTAACACTCAAAAATATGAAACACCCTTTGTAATAGAAAGCTTTCTGAAGCCCCGCGCCAAATACAAAGCATTCTAAACCAGTACTGGGGAGCAGTACTCTAAAGGAAACATACTACCCTTCATACTCCAACAACATGTCATGGTATTATTCAATCAGTTTCTAATTATGCACTCCATGGACGTAATGCCATGTATTCTGGATTCTTGCTCACTTTCACTTTTTAAGTAGAAATTTTAACAATTGTAGTCTTTTTCTTCAATACACATTTCACCGACACTTCCCTTTTGCAACTGACTTGTTATGCACATTTCCTCTTAGCACTCAATTGCTAAGACATAGAGGCCCTCATTACGACCCTGGCGGGCGGCGGAGGCCGCCCGCCAGAATTCCGCCCTCCATAATACCGCTCCGCGGTCAGAAGACCGCGAGGGTATTATGAGTTTTTCCCTGGGCTGGCGGGCGGTCTCCAAAAGACCGCCCGCCAGCCCAGGGAAAAACTCCCTTCCCACGAGGATGCCGGCTCGTAATCGAGCCGGCGGAGTGGGAAGGTGCGACGGGTGCTACTGCACCCGTCGCGTATTTCACTGTCTGCAAGGCAGACAGTGAAATACATTTTGGGGCCCTCTTACGGGGGCCCCTGCAGTGCCCATGCCATTGGCATGGGCACTGCAGGGGCCCCCAGGGCCCCCGCGACTCCCCCTCCCGCCATCCGGTTCCCGGCGGGAGAACCGCCAGGAACTGGATGGCGGGAGGGGGAGTCGGAATCCCCAAGCCGGCGCAGCAAGCTGCGCCGGCTTGGAGGATTCCTTGGGGCAGCGGGAAACCGGCGGGAGACCGCCGGTTTCCCTTCTCTGGCCGCGGCTAAGCCGCCGCGGTCAGAATGCCCCGCGGGGCACCGCCGGCCTGTCGGCGGTGCTCCCGCGTGCCGCGGCCCTGGCGGTTACAAACCGCCAGGGTCGTAATGAGGGCCAGAATGTCTACAAAAGTCCCCAGAGCCTAGCAATATTCTGCTTCTATTTGTGACACTAAAAAGCAAGCCTACAACAGTGTGAGAGCACGGTGAGACTCGCAAGAGAAACCACCAAAAAGCATAGAAGGTTTAGCAACAGAATTGGGGAATTTATTGAATAAATATGTCAGGTGCAGTTGTGTCATTTGCTAAAAAACTAAATAAAAGTGCTTCTAGTTAGCGCAGAGCAGCAGTGGGAATAGGGAAAAAATAAGGACCGATGGACAATTGTAGGGTTTGGGATTGTTCAACCCACATGAAAAAGAACAAAAGACCTAAACAATGAAGAAAGGGGGACAGGAAAGAAGTCGAGGTGGGGATCAAAAGGGGAAGGAGAAGCAATCAGCTTTTTCTTTAAAAAGAGTGGATGTTTAGAGGGGTCACCCGAGGAGATCTTTAAAAACACAATGGGAATGAGGGGGTGGCTTCAACGCCACCTAAGATGCCTTCCTGATCGAGTTGCTCAGCCACATAACAAAGACTTTGTTGCTTGTCGCTGGATATGCAACCACTATCCCTCTAAAATTGGGAATCTTGGTTCCCTTTCCACCATCAGGAGAACGACCATGGCCCTTCTGGTATTCAGATGAAGCCTCTGTTTGCTTTTTCCTCGCCGGTGCTTCACACAGCCACCATTTTGAGCTACCACTGCTCCTCACCAACACACTTGTAGCACATCTCTGTTCTTGAGCTTGTTCTACCACAGGAGTGCTCTAGGCTTGACCACTACTTTCTCTATTTAGACAAACCTGGTGTATTTTGCTCAAGCTTTTGCAGTTTGGATGCTTTCCTGATCATTTTTACATATTTAACATTTTCAACGTGAAGCATTTATTTTTTAGGGTTCTTTCAAGGAACTCCTTCACAGTGGTCATTCTTCTTACTATAATGCTATTTTCAGGTGCTCTTTTTTATCTTCCATGCAACTTTGCCTCACTTCACTCCTTTACTGGGACTGTTTTTAATTTTCAATAGTACCAGCCTGACTTTCATACTTTTCCTATTTCCTTTCAATAATAGGATTACTGGTGTGTCGCTCCCTCATTAATAATGTTAGACGTTGGGTGCTTTCCAAATTTTTATGTTAAAATTTGTTGCTCTTACAAATAATACTCTAACTTTTTCGCCACAACTGCGTGACAATAATTTATGTGATGTTTTTCCAGCTGGTATATGAGCAGACCAAAGAAATCTCATTTTGATAACATTACCAAAGCGCTGTCTATTTCTAACTTAGTCATAGATTCCCCTTTTAGGGGTCCTTTGATGGATTTTTTTACTTCTTCCATTCACATGCTAAATTCAGCTGCTTGTTGCTCTACCTCTGCGTCTGTCACCTCAGTAAAGTCTCATTCACCCTTTTCCACAAATAAGAGACTTTAACATGACCCCCCCTTCATCGGAAAAGTCACCATCTCCTATATAATTGAAGATTTTATTTGAGGAAATTTGAGCCTTTCGTCCTGATGTTGAGGAGACCAACAAATGCATCCAGAATCTTGATGATAAGTGGTCAATTATGGAGATGTGTATTTCTTTGTTGGAGCAATAACTTAGTGACTTACATGATGAAACCAAGAAAGTTGTAATTGTAGAAAAAGAGATCCTTCAGTTAAAGAAGCACTTAGAACATTTGGGAAACAGAGGCAATAATCGATGTATCTATGTTCCTCCTTAAGATAAGGAGGGAGGTAATCCTGCCTCCTTTTTTGTATTCTTCCTACCACAAAAAATTTATCTGGCTCCTTCCACAAATTTAAAGATTGAACAAGCATATAGACTGGGTCCTTGTCTCTCTACTTCTGTGCCGCCTACTAAACCTTGAGGAGTCATTATCTTCTTTTTGGAGTTACCTGACCTTTTGAAAGTATTTCATGCAGCTAAATCAAAGAGGCAAATCATATGGTCAGGTAGGAAGATCTTCATTCGCAGGATGTCTCTGATGCCACGTATAACCGAAGAAACGTACCAAACTTGTGCATTTTTTTAAAGTAGATACCTAGGGGAATACAAGATGGGGTGACTTGTGGGGCTCTGACCAGGTTCTGTTACCCAGAATCCTTTGCAAACGTCAAAATTTGCCCAAAAAAACACTTTTTCCTCAAATTTCGGTGACAGAAAGTTCCGGAATCTGAGAGGAGCCACAATTGTGCTCCCACCCAGCATTCCCCCAAGTCTCCCGATAAAAATGGTACCTCACTTGTGTGGGTTTGCCTAGTGCCCGCGACCGGAAATGCCCCAAAACACAACGTGGACACATCACATTTTCCCAAGGAAAACAGAGCTGTTTTTTGCAAAGTGCCTAGCTGTGTATTTTGGCCTCTAGCTCAGTCGGCACCTAGGGAAACCTACCAAACCTACGCATTTTTGAAAAGTAGACACCTAGTGGAATCCAAGATGGGGTGACTTGTGGGGCTCTCACCAGGTTCTGTTACCCAGAATCCTTTGTGAACCTCAAAATTTAGCCAAAAAAACACTTTTTCCTCACATTTCGGTGACAGAAAGTTCTGGAATCTGAGAGGAGCCACAAATTTCCTTCCACCCAGCTTTTGTGGGTAGGCCTAGTGCCTGCAAAAGACATGCCCCAACAGTAACAGAAAGTTCTGGAACCTGAGAGGAGCCACGAATTTCCTTCCATCCTTCCATCCAAGTTTCCTGAAAAAAATGATACCTCACTTGTGTGGGTGCCCAGCTGCCTGCAACAGAATAAAGCCAAAAACCTGTAGAGATTGAGGGGATAGCACAGGGAGTTGATAAGCACATATTTTCATTTTATACATCTTTAGGCTGTCTCTACTTTGGGGACCCACACAAGTGAGGTATCATTTTACTTAAGAGACTGAGGGGAATGCTGGGGAGTGGGAAATTTGTGCCGGAGCGGTGATCCTACAAAGAAAAGTGAAGAAAATATGCTTTCTTAAGCAAATTCTGAGGTTTGCTGAGGAGTCTGGGTCAGAAAATGTTGGGGGATCCATGCAAGCCACACCTCCCTGGACTCCTTAGGGTGTCTAGGTTTAAAAAATGTCTGTGTTTGCTAGGTTTCCCGAGATGAAGACCACACCCGGGGCCAAAAACATAGGTGCCCCTTCCCCCAAACACAGGTAGATTTGTAATATATAATTTTGACGTGTACACATACTTCTGTGATGTTCCAAACACTAAAATTGTGACAAGAAACACACTTAGGTTATGTTAAAAAGACCCGTCACCCACCAACCAAGTTGGTGGCATGCTTCATCATCGGGGTTCCACCTGAGACAACTAGCATGTCAGAGGTGTGCTGCGACGCCTGGTTACAGCAGAGCAGGTATTGTCATTTTTACCACACATATTGGTTGGATTTGGCACGAGGGTGAATGATGGTTCAGTAGATAAAATTTTATTAACAAGACATTTCACAAAAATGAAACGCACTGTTAATAAATGAAAGGAAAAAACACTGAACCAATGACAGCTCGTGAGCTGTAAAGGCACGTCAAGGCACCAACCGCTTTACAGTCCATTCAGACACCTGTCATACATGACATGCACAAGACCATTCATGCCACCAGCCACAGGCCCAGCACATTATAACACTTGCATCGACAGACAGCGACACTCAAGGGTCCATTACTTACATACGCCCACATGCCTGATACAGCAATCACACTAGCTGAAGGGAGTGTGTGGACTGATGTTTGGCTGGCACCGCCAGCCAAGCGCCACTCCACACTCACCGTCAGTCAAGCGCCACCCCACGCACACCGCCAGCCAAGCACCGCCCCACACACACCGCCAGCCAAGTGCTACCCCATGCACACCGCCAGCCAAGCTCCACCCCACACACACTGCCAGCCAAGCCCGCCATCCCACGCACACCGCCAGCCAAGCGCCACACTGCCAGACAAGCACCACCCACGCACACCACCAGCCAAGCACCACCCCACAAACACCACCAGCCAAGCGCCACCCGACGCACACCGCCAGCCAAGCGCCACTCCACACACACCGCCATCACTTTTTTTTTGTTTCTAAACAACAAAGAAACCACTAACTAATTATAAAATAAGTACAAAACTACAAACACAAAAGCTCTAATTGAAAACATGACAGAAATGTGAAACTGAACATCTGAAAATATAAAACAGACAGTTTACACTCACTGTATTTCCCTCCAAAACATTTGGGTGTGGTAACTCCTGAAACAGCCAGCCACACACAGCCAAGGCTTTGAACGGCAATCGGGGCAGTACATCAGGCTCTCCTTCTGGATACCTCTTCGGGCACATACTCTACATTTCTTAGTGGGCAAGTCTTTTTTGGTAGTGGGAAGAATGTGATCTGGAAAGTGGCGATCTTTCAACCTAGCCACATCCTCCACCACTGCTACTCTAGGAACTCTTGCCTGTTCCACCACAATAAGGCTTTCTATCACTGACTACTGAAATTGAACAAATTTCATCCTTGACTCAGGTGAACAATCCTTGAACACAATAAAAGCATTAAAAGTTGCCAAATGAAATAAATGTATGGCCAACTTTTTATACCACACGTAAGACTTACGAAGAGCAGTGTAAGGTTCCAACCTCTGATCTACACTATCAACACCACCCATGTGCTTATTGTAGTCCAAAATGCACGCAGGTTTACGCACTTCGGCAACCTGACCCCAAACAGTCACAGGGGAAGTACTCTCATCATGGACGGTAGATAGCATGTACACATCCCTCCTGTCTGAAAATTTCAGAGCTAGCAGCTCATTGTTCCGCAAGGCACTGCACTGTTCCCTCTCAAGTTTTTTACAGACAAGCTCCCTTGGATAGCCTTTCCGGTTGGAATGGGTTGTGCCACAAGCAACATTGTCCACTCTTAACAACTCCTTGAACAACTGCACTCCAGTGTATAAATTATCTATGTACAAATGGTGACCTTTGTTAAACAGTCGTCTACCAAGTTTTCACACAAGTTTCTTGCTAACTCCAAAAGGGGGCGGACAACCAGGGGGGTCAATACTGGAATCCCTACCAGTGTAGACTCGGAAATGATACACGTATCCTGTACTACTTTCTGACAGCATATACAATTTAATTCCATACATGCCCTCTTGCTAGGAATGTACTGCTTAAAAACCAAACACCCCTTGAACAGGACCAAAGACTCGTCCACACTTATCTCTTTGCCTTGAACATATACCTCTGAAAACCAATCTACAAAATGATCAAGGACAGGCCTAATCTTAAAAAGACGGTCACAATCAGGGTGATCTTGTGGGAAGGCTAAAGCATTGTCTACAAAATGCAGCATCCAAAGAAGAAGCAAATAGCGATTACAAATCATAGTTGCAGGAAATATAGATGTTGCCATCAAGGGACTAGTAGACCAATAAGAAGCCAGTCACGGCTTCCTTATCAACCCCATCAAAAAAGTCAAACCTAAAAACATTTTCATCTCTTCCAGGTTTGTGGGAATCCACTGGGTAGTTCTAGACTGAGGCTTAAGTCTGGCAGCGTTGTCCCTCAATTTTGCTCCGCATACAAATTAGTCTGCTCAACAATCTCTTCCAAAAATACATCGTCCATAAACAAGTGAAAGAAATCGACAGGCAAAAGGTTTGTGGCTGCTCCATGTTTGGGGCAATCCAGGTGTCAGTTCTTCTAATGGGAAACCCTTCAGCCCCAGGCTGTTGCACACTTGGCATATCAATGTCCTCCTCTACAACAGGCCCTTTGTCTGCACTGAGAGTGGCTTCCTTATCAGAAGAATCCTCTTGGACAGAAAACTCACTGCCAGAATCTCTCACTTCATCCTCTGCCTCAGATGCAGAGTCAGTCTCATAATCATGGTCAGAAGACGACTCAAAAAGCATACCAACAAACTGGTGAGCAGTCACTCTGCGGCTAGCCATGATCCTTTCTAACAACAAATGGATTGCCAAGAACAACCAGCACTCTCTAAAATAAGTAATAAACGAAGTGTAGCTTTATCACAAAGAGTTATGTACTAAAAAACTATACCACTCACTAGCCTGAAAAAGCTAGACTCACCAGCAACTACTCTGCACAGACACAGCAATCACCAATGATATCCCACTAAAAAGAAAAAAAAAAAAAGAAAAAAGAAGAAAAAAAAAAATTAGATATAAGACAACACAAATATCATTGTGCACAAATCTAAGGACAATTTCACACACAATCCTGCATTTAGTACACCACCTACAAACATGTCCTTTGGAGTAAATTGCTTTTACTTACCTAAAACATGCAACTATGCAAACCACAGGACAACTACTGCCAAAACCGCAAGGATCCACAGCAAAAGAAGCAAAAGCTTTGAACTAGTACAAAAAGAAGAAATAAACTGTTATAATCACAAATACAAATACTCCGCCAGTTGACAAACACCCCATCACCAAGAACTTACAAATTTTCCCTGGTGCCTAAGTGGTTTCTTTGATTATTGTTGGGTAGGTAGATTATTATGGATACCTTTGACAAGGTTAAAAACAATTATGGGAGGTGTTAGAAATGGAGGCTTTAGTTGGCAGTGGTTTGCAACCCTGTCCAAGTAGGGACTATCACTCTAGTAAGGGTGTCACACAGCTAAGGTAACCCCTGGTCACTCCCTTGGTAGCTTGGCTCAAGCTTATCTCAGAGGCAATATGTAAAGTATTTGTGCACACACACAAACACACACACTAACACTGTGAAAACAATAGAAAAGGACTCCCACCAATTCAGAAAAATAGCCACCATTTATCTGAGTAAAACAAGACCAAAATGACAAAAATTCAACATATACAAGTAAAAATATCACTTTCTAAAGGTTTCAACGAGCCTCCATCCATAGGAATCAATGACTGTATCTTTTTAGCACACAGTACCTGGAATGTGTCAAAAACAAAGGCAATGCGTTGGTTCCATACTAGCAGGAGAGGTGATGCCTTGATTCTTTCCTCACAGGAAAGGCAATGCATTGATTTCCAGACATGTAGCCTCAGTTCCTTACTGCAGTGAGGGGTCAATGAGAAACTGACAGTCCAGGAACGATGTGTGGGAATGTTACATCCTTTTTTCAGCCCCTGCACGTCAGTGCATGGATTTTCTTCTTCTTCAGGTCACCAACTTAATCTTCCATGGGCCCCGGGACTGGAGTTCGCACTACTTGGAAAGTCTGGACTCTCAGCAGCCCACGCATTGGCAGATGAAGTCTTTGATGTCCCTGAGGATTCTTCACAGGAAGCAAACTCAGTTCAAGCCCTTGTAGAACCTTGGAGAGCTGGATGCAGAAAGCAGAGTCTAGCCCTTTCACTCCAAGGCCAGAAGCAGCAAGCAGCTGGCCAGCACAGCAAAGCAATAGGCAGAGTGGTAGTCTTTCCTATAGCATCCAGGTCTTCTTCTTGGTAGAATGTTTGCAGTCCAAAAGAATTCTAACTTTGTGGGGGTCAGAAGTCGAGTACTTATACCCACTTCTGCCTTTGAAGTAGACAAACTTCAAAGAAAAGTCTTTGTAGTGCACAAGACCCTACCTTTCCTGCCCTGACCCCAGGCACAATGCAGGGGGTTGGAGACTGCTTTGTGTAAGGACAGGCACAGTCCTATTAAGGTGCAAGTGTCAGCTGCTCCTACCACTCTAGCTCAGGAAGACCCTTCAGGATATCCAGGACATACCTCAGCTCCATTTGTGTGACTGTCTAGAGTGAATTCACAAACAGGCCAACTGTCATTGTGACCCAGACATGTATTCCATGGACAGGCCGAGGCACAGAATAGTTAAGCAAGAAAATGCCTACTTTCTAAAAGTGGCATTTTCAAACTTACAATTTAAAAAACAACTTCACCAAAATATGCATTTTTAAATTGTGAGTTCAGAGACCCTAAACTTCATATCTCTCTATCAGCTTCCAATGGGAGATTTACCTTGAAAGATATTTCAAGGCAATCCCCATTTCAACTTATGTGAGAGATAGGCCTTGCAATAGTAAAAATCAAATTAAGCAGTATTTCACTAGCATGACATTTAAAACACACCAGTACACGTCCTATCTTTTAAATACTCTGCACCCTGCCCATGGGGCCACTTTGGGCCAACCTTATTGGGTGACTTACATGTAGTAAAAAGAAAGGTTTGGGCCTGGCAAGTGGGTGCACTTCCCAGGTCGAACTGGCAGTTTAAAATTGCACACACACACACACATCCTGAGTGGCAGGTCTGAGACCTATTTACAGGGCTACTCATGTGGGTGGCACAATCAGTGCTGCAGGCCCAATTGTAGCATTTGATTTACAGGCCCTTGGCACACAGTGCACTTTACTAGGGACTTACTTGTAAATCAAATATATCAATCATGGGTAAACCAATTACCTATACAGTTTGGACAGAGAGCACTTACAATTTAGCACTGGTCAGCAGTGGTAAAGTGCCCTGAGTCCTAAGCCAGCAAAAATGACATTCAGCACGGGACCAAAACCGAAGGTCAGAAGCCAAAAAGAGAGGGGAAGCCACGCAAAGAGCTGACATGTGTAACAGGAGTATATTATGGCTCAAATGTTAAAGGTCAACATGTTTCAACCATGTTTGCTGGCCGATAGGGTCACTGGGCTTTCTTGAAGACTGAATTCCCTTTAGATCCCTATATTTTAAGTCTTGTTTTACCCCTCTATAATACAATATTATATGAAATTGTGATAACCTCACACACTAAAAAACTGCTCTTAACCACTAGAAACTTCAGAGGACGAATAACATAGGAAAGCCCTTTCATCATTTTTTTTATGCTAAGGCGGCATCAAGGAGGCCTTTTCCCTGTGCCAGATTTACTTTGCGCCACTTTGTAACCCCTAGTGCCACATTATGCCTGAGCCAGGCATTATGTATGCAAGGGGTGCGTTCCACCAGTAGAAGGCCCAGAAAAATGGTGCAGTGAAATTTACATGATTTCAGTTTGCCATTTTTCCCATCGTTTTTAACGCCTGTCCAAGGCAGGCGTTAAAGTGACGCTTCCATTGTTTCCAAAGGGCCTCCCCATGCATTGCTGGACTAGTGCCATAATTTGTGGCGGTAGTCAAGCAATGCGCCACAATAGCATCAAAAATGTTGATGCTATTGTGCTAACGTGTGCTGTATTGTAAATACTGCACTACCACGATGACGTTAGGGAGTTGCAGGGGGGGCACAAGAAAAGTGGGGCATCATAGCTGATGCATCACTTTCTTGTAAATATGCTCCTATGTCCTCGTACCCCTAATTGCAGACTACTGATCAATTATTCAGACTTTCTTACTGCCAACACTTAGTACAACTGGTATACATCTCTTAAATTATTACATAAACAACTCTCATGATTCACTGATATACTCTAATGTAAATTCACTGTCCTCAATTACGATTCTCAAAGGACTTTAAAGGAATTACTCATTTTTCTTCAAAGAATGAAAAGCTAATAGGAAATATATCTTACAATTAAACAAGTGCTGTCAGAATGTGGAAGTGTATTTATTGGTAGTTGGACAATCGAAAAAAATGTTTTTTTTTCTCTGAAGAAGCAAGGCTGATCGACTTTTTTGGTGCATTTTTTTAAGATACATTATTAAAGGTGTTACGAGAAAACATTGGAAAGTATTATAACTTTACTCTATTAAATATTTCTCTAAAATCCAATAACAATTTAAAACACCTTCAATCAGCTGCTGCGTGATTTGACAGCTGCGCAGCGTGATAGTGCGACTAAGGCTCTTCTGACTTGGTCGTCGACTGGACCGCTGGCAAACGTCATGGCTTGTATAATTACCGTAGCACAGGGCACAGATTAAGCTCCGTAGCTTTTCTAAATTTATAAAGACCACAAACAATGGGTCTACTTTCAATCCCTCTCAATCCCATCGTTTTAAATTCCAAACAGACCTCCGCTATGAAAAAATAGCAATAAAAAATGGTTGAGAACCCACTCGATAAACGACAAAGATGGCCATACGCGTTATGATAATGGTTTAACCTCTGGAAATAGATTAATTAAACGTATTATTAGGTAAAACTTGAAAAACAGAGCGGCCATTATTTCGCACCGAATCAGAAAAATTAAAACAAAAATCATTATACGCGTGTTTTAACTGCATATTCAAATAATTACAGTTGAACTCAAAATGATAATATCTGTCAACGATCCAAAACGGCATCCCTTAAGATTGTCGGGGGTTTAACGCGATATATAAATAAATAAATGGAGCTACAAAGCAGTACAAATGGTAACATAACCAAATCGAATGTTTCCAAAGAGTAGCGACTCCCTCTGGTGGCAAATAAAGTTATACGCACAGTGTCCCAAAAGCATTTTCAAAGTGAACACAGCACACTCAACTTTAGAATTTAGAATTATTAGTACCTACATGTGTAAAGTCGGCAGTAACAGCGCGTCCGGGAATTGGTCGAGCATGTCCATGCAGATAATGGGAACACCCACACACTCATACCTTTCTGGGTATTCATAAACAGTTTCAGTGCGTTTCCCACCTATGCAGCTCTAAAGGCACATCTGAATGGGACTGGTGGAAATGGTGCAGAAAGCGTGGTAATGTGTATAAATACCATGCATATATTTATGAAAATTCCACCATTTGCACAGGGGCGGCTCCTCCGCTATGGCAGAGGAGCATTGCCCCGCAGCCAGCAACAGCAACTGCAAAATGTTTACAGTGAAAAATTAATAAACTTGACGCGTGGCGACGGTGAACGGAAGACCGCCATTGGTGGTGAACAGAAACCCACCCTATGAAAAAACCTCCAAAAATTCTGCTACCTCCAGCCACCCCCAGGGCCCTTGATGGCGGAAAGGCTGCCCATCCCACCCGCCACTGCCAAGCAGACAAATCCTCTGCCCTCCAAATAATGATGTACAAATCACCGCAACAGTTAGTGGATGTCGAATGACCATTGGCGGTACAGACCGCCACGGCCAGCAATGGGACCCAACAGCAAGAAATGCACACATTGGCAACTTGAACCCACACACCTGACACACATCCACAACACTATAAAACACTCATAGACACATTCCACAATTGTTTACATCATCAATAGGATAACCCAGTCTGACAACACAACACGCAGACACTGAATGCAATATCGCACAACTCACACACCCAACCATAGAACAGCACCCCCACCAATATCCACACAACCCACCACCAACACACACCATGGCACCCCCCAGGCACCCACGCTTGACAGAAAGGGAGCTAAGAACAATGGTGGATGAGATACTGAAGGTCGAGCCACAACTATTCGGGGCACAGGTCCAGCACACACCCATCACCAGGAAGATGGAGTTATGGCAGACCATTGTCAACAAGGTCAACACAGTGGGACACCATCCATGCACGAGGGACAACATCCGCAAGAGATGGAACGACCTGCGCGGGAAGGTGAGGTCCATGGCATCCCGGCACAACATTGAGGTCCAGAAGACTGAGGGAGGACCTCCCCCAACACCACACAACTACACAGACTGGGAGGAAAAGGTACTGGCCATCCTGTACCCTGAGGGCCTCACTGGACTCACTGGAGGAATGAACTCGGGTAAGTCAACTACAATTACCCCATATCCATCACACCTGTAATGCATGCACCACCCCACCCCTCCCACAGCCACCAGGACCACTACCCCACCCAGGCCACAATCACTACTTCCAGTCACCCTGCATGCCCACAATTCCACAAACAGGCCCACATACCTCCCCCTGTGCACAGCCACCAACCCCTGCAAGTAATCACAAAGGCACTACACCACCCACAATGCACTTCCACATCCCTAGCAAAATGCAATGGCAACCTCACAAAGGCATCCTGCATGGCCCAAAAGTGGAAAACCTGCACGAAACAGCCCAGCCCTGTGCAACCCATCTGATTATGCAATGGTAACAGACATGTCCATTCCCCCCAAACAGGCACCACCACCTATGTCACCCTGATGGAGAGGACAAGGGGTGGCAGTGTCCCACATGGAGACAGAGGCACCACCCAGGACACTGGAGAGGGAACCCTGGATAGTGAGGAATACCCTGGCCTCTCACACAGTCCTGGACTGTCACCATCCAGCAGCCCCACCTAGGACACCACTGACACCCCTACCACCCACCCATCAACATCAGGCCAGGGCAACCGGCCTCACACCTGTGTATCCAGGCCACAGACTGGTGGAACACAAGGATGGAGGCCACAATCACCACCTACTAACAGGCAGGATGATGATGGCCCCAGTACAAGTCGTACCGTCAGACCTGTGCAGGGGACACAGGCACAGGGGGCTAAGCACAGTGGGAGGGCATCAGTGGCCCAGGGGGAGGGCCAAAGGATGGATGCTGCAGCCCAGGACGAGATCTCTGAGGTCCTTGGAGCATACCACCATACCCAGGACAGGATGGGCCAGATTGTGGCCATCCTGGAGCAGAGTCAAAGGCTGCAGAGAGCTCAACACCAAGAGACCATGGAGCAGTGGAAACTGCACAATACCACCATGGCCACCATAGCAGGTGCACTGCTGCACCTTGTCCCAACCCAGCCTGAAACATCTGTTCACCAATATAAATGTCACCTGGCATTCTGTTGAATCAAATCGAAGTGTGCATGCAATTGTCATTGAAATCATGTGTTCATATCTTTGTTGCAGGAATGGCACCCCACGCATAACATGGGGTGGTGCCAACAGAAATGTCTAACAAGTTGTCAATAACGTCACATGTCAAATGCAAAACTGGTCACAGTGCCAATGTCTTTAGACCCAAAAACCCCCATAGTGGAAAAGGCATACCGACAGTATGCAGCACAGACAACCACAGCATCAAAGAGTACCACTTAGTTACTGGAAGTATAGTTGGATCAGTTGGTTCCTGGAGTGTACATCTTCCCCCTCATCATCATCACTATCTCTCTCATCCCCTCTCTGAGGAAGCTGGTCTGAATATCCTTTCAAGAGGGGAATAGATTTCCTCACAGCCTTGTTGTGCAGCATGCTGCAGGCCACCATTATTCTACATACTTTCTCAGGCTCATAGGTCAGGGTTTCCCCAGCGATATGGAGGCAACAGAATCTAGCCTTCAGGAGACCTATTGTGCACACTACCACCCTCCTAGTACGTCCATGGGCCTCATTGTAATTCCTCTCTGCATCTGTCCTAGGATTCCTCACTGGTGTCAGGAGCCAACGCATGGTGGGTAGCCAGAATCACCTACAAAAGGGGCTAAAACAGGACTGTCACTGACAACTCTCAGTTGCAGACAGCCTGTCTGTCTGCTATGTGCCTAAAAGTGACATACACACTTACCTATGATCCATTCTCTGTCTCCTTGTAGTTGTTCCATCAAGTGTGGCACACTGCTGTTCCTCAGCAAAAAGGAATCATGGACTGATCCAGGGGACATAGCATTCACATGTGAGATGTACTGGTCTGCAGTACACACCAATTGAATGTTCATGGAGTGAACGTTCTTCCTGTTTCTGTACACCTGTTCCCTTAATCTTGGGGGGATGAGAGCTATGTGGGTTCCATTGATGGCACCTTTCACATGGGGAATGTTGACAAAGGCATAGAAGTCAGACTTGATGGCAGGGAGGTCAGTACTTTGGGGAAACCTCACTTAGGACTGCAGGTGTGGTACAAATGAGTCAGGAATCTGGACAGTATAATGCTAAACATTGGCTGTGGAAAACCTGCACCCATGCCCACACTCACCTGAAATGAGCGCATGGCCAGGAAATGGAGTGCAGAGAGCACTTGCACTTCAGTAGGGATGGCATGCTGATACCGATTAGCTGGTCTCAGTGCTGGGTCCAGCAATGCACAAAGTTCATGAATAATAGCACGGTTGAGTCTGTAATTGATAATGATGTGAAGCTCCACCATGATCTCCAAATCAAGAAGTGGTCTGTACACCGATGGGAGCCTCCCTCACGACATGGGTCCATACCTAGGAGGAGTTGAGAACACATGTGAGGAACACACATACATCTGCCCAACATGTTAAAGATTCAGCACTGCTGGCATACAAGTCAATGACACATGTGCATAGTAGGATGTTAAACTGGAATGACATGTCCTCATTGATACATCAGGACTGTTGTGGTGAGTAAATGTATATTTGTTCATGACTTTGGGGGTTGGGGACAATAGGGCCTGCATGGGGAACTGCGTAGTAATGGCCAAAATATCTGCCCCCCTGTAATCCAGAAATGTTGTAGTGGAAGTGACCTCATACCGCTAGTGGTTGTCATAATAGCGTAAGACTGTGTTCACCGCCGTGCGACCATTCACTGGTTAACACGGTTGTCAATGGGGAATATAAGCGTATCATGATCGCGGACGGTGGTGACGGTGCACACCACCGCAGAGCATATGCCATCTCGTCACCCCAACTTCACCTGACTCCCGGATTAAGTGCATGCAGGTACTCCACTGATTGTGCTGCTGTGTCGTGACTCTGGTCCTGGAAATTGCACGATTGGCAGGGGAAAGGGCCCCGGCTTTCACCAGCGAGGAACTGGACAAGCTCGGGGACGGGGTCCTACCCCTGTATGCCAAGATCTATGGTCGACCAGAGGTACAGGTGAGTAGGGGGACTAGGGGGCATGGATGTGTGTAATGGTGGTAGATGGCTGTAATCATGTGTACACGTTTGACACTGTACAATCATGGGATTCATGACATGATGCGTGTGTGAAGTCCTGTTATGCTGTCATGAGTGTCCGTCCCATAGATAGGGGACTTATAGTCAGCTGTATCTAATGGGCATAGTCTGACCTCTGTGTTACTTTTTCTGTGTGTCCCATATAGGTCAGCGCCCATCAGAAGAGGGGACTCTGGCATGCCATCACCAGGGAGGTGCGGACCCTGGGGGTCTACAACCAGTGGAGCACCCATTGCAGGAAGCGGTGGGAGGACCTGCGGCGCTGGGCAAGGAAGACCTGCGTGGCCCAGCTGGGGAAGTCCTCCCAACGAGGAAGAGATACCCGTCGGGCCCTGAACCCCCCTAATGCACCGCATTCTGGCGGTGGCGTATCCGGACCTGGATGGGCGCTTGAAGGTTGTGCAGCAGACACAAGGGGGTGAGTACAGAAACCATTGTATGCCTCTTTGATGGATGTGTGAGTGCGCTGTAGTATGTATGCTGTCTATTGGCAGGGACTCTCAATGATGTCATTTTACATAATAGCCCCAATGGGAAGTTAGGTTGTAAGCGACAGGTCTGCAGTACTTCAGGCCCTTCTGAGATGTAGGAAATGGCTGTAGAGCAGGGTTGTGGCCACTAGTTAGGGACATAGCCATGTGTCTAGGGGTAGGTGCTGCATGGTGGAATATTTGCAGGGTGGGAGTATGTGTGAACCAGTTATGTACCTCCATTCAGCTATTTACAAGTGTCTCTCCTGTTTTGTCTCCCCATCCCTGTTCTCTTGTGCTGTCTGTGTACATCAGCATCTTCTGGCGGGGGAGCTGTGGCACCGGCAAGTGGGGATGCAGCGGCCCACAGTTCCACAGAGGCAGAGTCGAGCGACGCCAAGGGGACCAGTGGGTTGGAGGGCAAGGGGAGTACCACAGGGGAGGCAACTACGCCTGGAGGTAGTGACTCTGATACCTCCTATGATGGGAGCTCCCTGGTGGTGGCGGACCCTGGTGGGCCCACCTATTCTGTGTCATCTTCCCCCACACCTCATACCATCACTGCCCTCCCATTTGCTCCCCACCAAGTCACCCATGCCCGCTCACCCAGAAGGGTGGGCATCTCCCTCGCACCAGACTCCTCATCCCCTGCCCCAGTGAGTCCTGCTGCCCTCACGGAAGAGGCTATTGACCTCACGAGGACCATCCCTGTAGGGTAGACAACAATCGTCAATGCCATCCAGGGGCTATTATCAGAGGTGCAGCAGACCAATGCATACCTGGATGGCATTCACTGTGCCGTGTCTGGCCTACAGAGATCTCTTCAGGCTCTGGCCTCCTCTTTGATGGCAGCCAGTGTCCCTGGTCATTCCGTCACCCCTCCAACCACCTCTACCTCTTCCAGCACTCCACTCCCTTCACCCCTCCAAAGCACACATTCTGCCAGCCATGCACACTCCTCATTACACAAGAAGCACACTGAAAAACACAAGCACCACACTTCCCACCACAGGCATATACACAACCACCATACAAGGGCACACACACACCAACATCCACTTCCCCCAATGTGTCCACCTCTTCCACCTCCCTGCCTGTCACCTCTACATGCACACTCACAGGCACTGCACCCTCATTCACTGTTGCTGACCCCATTGTGGCAGTCACCACAAAGTCAGACATCCATTCATGCACCCCAGACACCACACCTGTTCTCACCACAACGACTTTGGTTGACACATGTAGCACACTCACCAAACTTGCAGACACACAGACAACATACATTTACACTGGCAGCCTGTTTTGTCCCACTGTGTCCACCTCCTCCTCCCAAGACACTCAAATATTCCAAGACACCCACCCAACACACATCCACCACACCTCAGCATACTATACAGTCATCTGCACCCACGTCACGCACACCTACACCTGTCACGACCACTCCCTCTACCTCCACTCCCACACCTTCCTCCATGTCCACCCCAATTGCCCCTAAAAAAATATCCTATCCCATGTTGACCTATTCGAACCCACTGGCCCACCCTGTTTCGTCCCTAAATGTGCCCACCTCCTTGCCCTGTCCACTCCTCCCACATCACAGCCCGCCCCTGTCTGTACTCCCCCTTCCCATGCTACCTCCCCTGTGAGCAAGAGACCCTGTGCTGGCCCAGGTACATCTGCCACACCCCAGTCCAAGGCCTCTCCATCAGCTTCAAAGGCCAAAGCCAAGCCCCCTCCACCTCCTAAACGTAAAGCCAAGCCCCCTCTCCCAGTCGTAAGTCACCACCCCCACCACCACCTGCCCCTGTTCCCTGAGGTGCCTGGATGCCCCATTGTTGCGCCTTTAAGGTGGAGTACCATTTGCACTTGTGAGAGTCAAGTTGGGGGCATTTGGGCCCATCAGACTTTGCAATATGGACTGGCCATTGGCCTTCTGTTGCTCCTGGAGCTTTATAAAAAGTTTAGGTTGTTAGTGATGGTTTTGTCACACTCTGGATCCGTGGTTCAACATTTCTTTGTGGGGAGGTGTTGTGCACATGTGTTTAGTTTGGGCAGGTTGTCTTGGTCTTGTGTCGGGTAAGTACCTCTTGCTCTTGGGTGTATGGCTTGTGATTTTGTGTGGGGTTGTGGATGCGTTACAGGGTGGGTGGAGTGGGTGGGTATGCAACTGTGCCCTTTGATCCCTTTTTTAGTAGGTTGCGGTACTTACCATCGTCGTCTTCGTCGGCGGTCTCGGTCATGGAGGTATATGGCAAGGAGCAGGACTGGCATGATTTGCAACTCTCTCCCCATGTCTGCTTCAGCAAGTTGTGTGAGCCTCCGGTGAGTGTTTCCTTATCTATGGTTTGTTTCCGCCTGGCTATGCGTGGCGGTGATTCCCGCCCCAGAACTGATGGCGGTCTAGTGCTTCATTATTTGATGGGTGGGTTGGGCCTTTCCTTCGGCCTGTGTGCGACCTCTGCCGTCATTGTCGGCACTCCTCTGCTGGCAGTGAGTGGTTTTCAGGCTGCCTGTTTTTCAGGTGGTTCATTATTTGGCGCCCCTGACCGCCTGACTGTTGGCAGTAGTTACCGCCACCGCCGGCAGAGTGGTGTTTACCACAATGTTCACAATGAGGGCCTATGTTTATAGGTTTAGGGACAGAGGGGGCTGGGCAAACGTACAGGTGCACTAGGCTCTCTCCAACCTGGCAATGAAGTGCCAGGTTGGAGAGAGCAGGAGAGGCTCCCACTCTGCCTCGGAGCTCCTTGATTGGGCTCTCCATCCAGTCCTAACGCTGCTTTCACGCTGCCAGCAGCATGAAAGCAGCTTTAGGATTGGATGCAGGGCAGGCTGGGAGACTGTGCCAGCAATGCAAAACCGGAGCAGATTAGAGTGGCGCCGCAAAAAAGGTAATAAAAAAACCCAATTTTTTTTGTCGATCCCCACCTCCACTACTCACCGCCCTGCCCCTTTTCCCTCCCACAAGCCACAACTGCTTTTGCATGAAACGTACTCTGTGAGACAGAACATTTTGTGAACCTGCTGTCCGTTTTTAACTTCTGACAACATGTATATGCATATTGCATACACAAAGGAACTTAAGGCATCCTGGGGCTTATTAACAAGCCCCTTGTGCTGCTTGTGTGTCACTTTTTCCCCTATAAAAAGTGATGCATTGGCGGCGCAAGGGGCTTGCAAATAAACTCTCTCTGGGAATCAAACGTTTTCGAAGTAAACCACAACATAAGCAATATAAGGGCCTCATTTACGAAGAAATTACGCAGTGTGGTGCTGCAAACCAGCTTGCTGCACCATGCTGCATCATTTTGAAAGTGCAGGGATGTGTTGTATTCTCAGAAAGACAACACAACCTGTACTTTTACTCATTGCTGGTGCACAAACTGCTGGCTAGCTCCACCTCAGGCACCCCTGCACAATGGTGCAAGGGTCACTGCTTTGCAGAGATGATTGTTTATGTGCAGGAAGGGACACGTTCCTGCAAATAAACAATCATTAATGGCGTTTTCCTCTTTCAACGCAGCACACATAGTAAGAGGAAAAATGGGGAGAAATAATGTTATTTCTGCCTGTTGCGCCACTTTAGTGCCACCCATGAGGTGGTGTGAAAATCTGATGCATTCCCAGCCTTGTAAATCTGGGAATGCATCAGATTCCATCAGGTTTGATGGGTGTTGTGTGGGAAGAAGCAATGTTCATTAGCAAAGTTGACAATTATTACTTGTAGTGGGGATAAGGAAGATGAGTACCAAGGGAAATCTGCAGAAACTGTGCCAGCAACGTTGACCTAGAAGCATACATCACTCAATCTGGCTTCAATGTTTTTGAATGATCACACATTGTCAAATAATCACTGTACAAAACAACACTGTAGCCATGTAACATCACATTGCCAAATACTACAACTGTATGCTTGGCCAGCACAAACAAGTCTGACAGAAGCCAGTGGTAATTGACACGATCTGTACCCTGGGTCTGCAGATCTGACCCATTTCCAGTATCTACCAATAACCTAACAATGAATCAGAGGAACAAATCACACATATATAGACATGCCAATCGTTAGTAAACAATGAGACAAGTCCAACACAAGCAACCTGTAAGACCCGAGTACATAATAGGGCAAGGCAGACATCACTAACCTGTAAGTTCCTAGTATAGAATAGGCCAAGGGAGGACCTGGTTTCGCAGTTTGGGCTGGACTGTTCCCATGGGGAGCAGGGTCAAGACTGATTTGCATATGGCTGGGTCTAAACTGGAATGGCCTGGGTGGAAAAAAATGATGGATTTAGGCCCAGATCTCTGCACTGGGGGTGAATACTTGACATTGTTTAGCATTCCGTCCATCACTTGTTCTTTTTGCGTTTGTCGCCCCAAGTGGGAAGGGTATGCCCAGACGTGGGTCCCTTGGTAGCCATGCCACTGGAGTCAAGCTAGCCTGGCTGATGAAGGGTGATACCCTGAAACTGGTCCTAGGATGCTTGTTTCCAGTGCAGGGAGGACCTGGCTTGGCAGTTCGGGCTGGACTATTCTCATGGGGAGCGGGGTCAAGACTGATTTGCATATGGCTGGGTCCAAACTGGAATGGCGTGGGTGGCAAAAAAAACGTTGGATTGAGGTCCAGATCTCTGTACTGGGGGTGAATGTTTGACATTGTTCAGCATTCCATCCATCACTTGTTCTTTTTACCATGAATCCTGGCCGAAAGTGTGCTTTCCTGAAACGTGTGGAACGATACAGGCACATCCGTGCTGTAGAAAAAAAGGTACTGCAGGATGGCCAGAAGATACACCAGTGCGAAAGCATTGGGGTCCTGGCAGTCATTTTCAAATAGAGGTGGGCAAGGGGTGTGCGGAGGTTTGGTTTGTAGACTGACTTGACCTCTGGCAGTAACAAGCACCCATTCACCTGGAAAGTCAAAGCAAAAGGATAGGGGTGGCTCTACAGCTTCCACACCCTCAACATCTACACACCTTACTCCAGCACCATCACATCCCCAGACAGGATCTGCAATCACGGCTCGCACATTTGAGCAGGATATGTGCAAGGACATGGTAGACCTCAAGTTACATTTGGTTAAATTGGAGGCAAAAACTGATAAGATGTACAAAATGCTCCAGTGCATCAAAAAGAAAGTTAAGAGGCACTGACTTTGGACCCTTGCTTGTTCTCATTACCTTTCCTTCCCCTAGTTTTAAAGGTTCATTGTTATATTGGGTTTTAGATAGGTTGTCATAGGTAAGTTACCATAGTGTTGGTTAGTTTTAGGACATAGTTTGTATAGTTAAGGCGGTGGGAATTTGGTTTTTTTCTGTTTTTTGTTTTTTTTAGGGGGTGGGTTATGTACTTGGGTATCTGTTTAGAAAAAAAAAATACAAAAAAAAAATCCAAAAAATATATTTGTTTACGTGATATGTTTAGTTAGTCGATGTTTAGGTGTAGTTACTGTTGTCCTTGTCGACTGATGTCTCTTAAGGGGGGTGAGGAGGGTCGATGTTTACTGTGTGGTGTTAAATATATAGGTTAAGTTAAGATAAGTTAGCCGTAGGGATAAGTTATGGTTAGATAGTATAGGTTAGGTTAGTGTAGGTTAGCATGTAGGTTAGCTAATTATTTGAGACGGATTTTTGGGATCACTAAATCTTGTTTTTTGCTACAAT
The DNA here is from genome assembly GCF_031143425.1 of Pleurodeles waltl. Classification (NCBI taxonomy): domain Eukaryota; kingdom Metazoa; phylum Chordata; class Amphibia; order Caudata; family Salamandridae; genus Pleurodeles; species Pleurodeles waltl. The sequence goes on along the minus strand of NC_090439.1, from coordinate 295,054,894 downwards.
ATGGTATCCATAATAATTAACCATCTGGGTGATATCGAGTCTGCACCGCTCAGGTTAGACAACTGCCTTTGGGTGTGCATCTAGTAGTGATTTACATGTGTGACTAAGTGTATCCCCAATGGCCAAGTACCGGTCAGGTTTGTGGCGTTATAACAGCAGCTACTCTAAACATTATTCTGCACTGAATCTAAGAGATTCCACTGCACCATTTGTTGTGCCATTTTCAATGCCTGCACACAGCAGGCGTTAGAAGGATGAACACCACTATTTATAATGGGCCTCTCTGTACTTTGCAGGATTAGCACCAACATTTTTGGCGCTAATACTGCAAAGTACAACAATAGCATCACAAATTATGACGCTATTGTCTCTAACCTGTACCATGGTATGTTAAATACGGCACACACATTGTAGCGTTAGGGAGGCGCAATGGGCTGCACGAAAAGTGTGCCTCCTGACATGAAACGCCACTTTTCCTAAATCTGGGCCTCAGTGTATTGTCTACAAACAGTACAAACAGTTAAAACAATTAATGCATCTGCTTTTTGGAAGATATTGTCTGGGCCCTGAGAGTCCTGGACTGTGGGTGAGCTGGCCTGGTGGTGTGTGTTGGGTGTTTCGTGGGGCACGTGGAGACCCTGCAACACTGTGGGGGTCATTCCGACCCCGGCGGTCAAGGACCGCCGGGGCCGGGGATGTGGGAGCACCGGCAACAGGCTGGCGGTGCCCCGCAGGGCATTCTGACCGCGGCAGTTTGGCCGCGGTCAGAAGAGGAAAACCGGCGGTCTCCCGCCGGTTTTCCGCTGCCCGACGGAATCCTCCATGGCGGCGCAGCTTGCTGCGCCACCATGGGGATTCCGACACCCCATACCGCCATCCTGTTCCTGGCGGGTCGCCCGCCAGGAACAGGATGGCGGTATGGGGTGTCGTGGGGCCCCTGGGGGCCCCTGCAGTGCCCATGCCAATGGCATGGGCACTGCAGGGGCCCCCGTAAGAGGGCCCCACAAGGAATTTCAGTGTCTGCTTTGCAGACACTGAAATTCGCGACGGGTGCAACTGCACCCGTCGCACCTTCCCACTCCACCGGCTCCATTCGGAGCCGGCTTCCTCGTGGGAAGGGGTTTCCCGCTGGGCTGGCGGGCGGCCTTCTGGCGGCCGCCCGCCAGCCCAACGGGAAAGCCAGAATGGCCTCCGCGGTCTTTCGACCGCGGAGCGGCCATATGGCGATTCCCGCCAGGCGGGTGGCACCCGCCGCCCGCCGGGCTCAGAATGAGCCCATGTGTGTTCTCCCTTTGACTGGAGATGGAGTCCGGATGGCACCCAGGACTTCCTGGAGAATGTCGGCATTGATGGTCTGCAGCTGGTCATCCAAATCATCAGAAAAATCCAGGACAGGCAGCTGAGCAGGAGGTAAGGCATCTTCCTCGGCAATGAGATAGTGAAATGTCAATCTTTGACTGTAGTAGCTGTTGACATAAGTAATCAGGTTCTAGATTCTGGTGCCTTAGTGATATGGTACAGAGCCACACACAAAGGCCCTCCTTCATGGGCCCCTAGTGACACACCATGCCACTTGAGTGTAATTTTTAGTTATGCTCCATTGGCACAATCTTCCAGTCTTCAATTCCCAGACTGCTACGCCCACCTTGCATGCCGTCTCATGGTAGTTATATGCCGCCCCCACTCCTGACACTGCATGTAGTTGGCATTCCATGTGTTTTGCTAGGGGTATTCCCATCCATCATGTCTAACCCACCCAGCTTCTGATGCCGCCAAATTTGTCACTTCTGGGTTTGCATCTGTTTTGTCCAACAACTCAAGGGTGGTGTAGGAGTGACAAGAGGGTGTCTGAGATCTTAGTTGTTCAAAGTGTGTTGCATTGTGCATCATGCATAGGGCACAATGAACACGACAACGGTGCATCGATCCTGATGCAACACTTTTCTTATGCCACCCTTGCCCGACCTAATGACACCAAGGTAGCACCATAGTTACAATACGGTGCTCCATGGCGTACATTTCCAAAGTAGTCTCAAGAGTTATGGCACTATTGTGGTTCTTTACTGCATTAGCACCATAGATTATGACTAGTGCATCAAAGCACAGAGAGATGCTTTTATTACCATGGGTGCGTCACTGGGGCATCTGGCTTTGGCAGGCCTTAAAATTGACATCAAGAGATGGCACAGTGAAATACTGTGGAATCATCTGCCCCATTTTTGATGACCCCCCCTTACGAAGGAACATCCCTCTTGTATACATCATCTCTGACACAGGCATATTGTGGTGCAAGGATTTAGAAAGTGGTGCTATACATGCTTTGTGCCACTTTGTTCATATGGCAAAAGGGAAATGGACATCATCAGGTCAGATTGGCATCAATCTAAATGATGATGGTGTTGCGCTAAGGCCTTGCAAATATGACCCATAAATGGGAAGCCTCAGACGGGAAGGAGGATATACGAGCTGTCGCCGAGAACGAGCGCTACCTCAGTCCCCTGGGGTCACAGCTGAGAGTTCCACACCCGGAAGTCTCTATAACTTCCGGATTCCGGGCCAGAAGAGGGAGGAGGACGGAGAAAGGAGAGAAGAGAGCACAGTAAGAGAGTCCAGGAAAGGAGCAAGAGGACGGAAGGAAAAGGGAGCACCGGAAACAGAGAAGAAGGCGACTGAGGTCCGGGACAAGCAAGAACAGGGAGCCCGTGCGCGCGGAGGCGTTGTGGGGGACAAGAAGGAGCCCGGGAGACACACTACCCCAGCCACGTTCCAGGAGGAGCATGGCTAACCAAGGTACATTTCTTCTTATGGGGAGACCGGGAAGATAAAAGGGGTAGAGAGAATGGGGTGGGGAGGAATTCGGAATTTCCGGGGTGCATGCCAAAACCCCACAGGAACTTAAAGAAAGGTTACACCATGGGGGAGCACCTAGAAGTCTGATTTTCACAGTGGAGCCTTCCCTGGGTCACACTCACTAACACTACCCCTTCCCCCTCCTCAAGCAACAGAAAATACTCACCTGATACCTTGAATAAGAATACTCATCAACCCAGAATCCCAATGTACTTTGTCTAAAGAACAATGTAGAAATAAATACTGAATAACCCAGCATACTGACAGCACATTCATTTGTGGGAAAACAGGAATGGACTGCCACCGGGGCCAGTCACAGGCCCCTAGTGAGATGGTAAGACCTCTTTTAGCTGAAGTTATGCAGGAAGGTGTTCCTTAGTGCACACCCCTGACCATACCCACTTCACAGGCTCCCTTACAGCATGATGACATGGCAGCTACTTATACAGCAGCACAGATGATGATCACAGACATGCCCCATATATAGTGTTTTATCACATTTGTGCCCATTCCCAATGGTGCTGGGAGGCATATCCAACTTCTTGCTGACCCACCCTGCACAACAGGCCTTGTACATGTTGCACAATGAGAGTTACACATGAGCAGATGGTAGGGTTGCCACAGTGAAGGGAGTGATGTGAGGTTTGAGAAATGGTCTGTGCATATAGGGAGGAGGTGAGTACCCATTACATGTGTTTAGCCATTATGGTGCCCCATGCACCCCTGTTGCATGCATACAGTGTGCCTCCTCCTTCTTCCATTTGTTAGTTACCAGATTGCACCCCACTTCAAAGTACCCTGCATTTGTGGTATGTCTTGAAACTCTGCACTGTCCTGTCCTGGGACTCTGGTGACCAACTGCTCCGGGATGACCGCTGCCACTATCTCCTTCAGCTCATCCAGCTCTTCCTGTTGTGCTGAGCTTCCACCTCCAGTCTGCAGTGCTGCCTTTTGGTTTCTGGACAGTTTCTCTTTAGTTCTGCGCTTGCAATCGTTCTAGTGCTTTTTACAATCGGTCACAGTCTTCTTCACCTCTGCCACACTGTTGGCTTTATCAACTATTGACAGCCATGTGGCCTCCTTTCTATCTACTGGCAACTTAGTGGTGACAAAGACCTGGTGTTGGTGCTCTGCCACCTCTCTGACCAAGATGTTATCTTCCTGTGCACTGAAACTACACTTCCTCTTCCTTTTCCCCTTCTCCTAGGAGTCTGTCTGGACATCCTGGCTTTTTCTGGGCTGATTAGGGTCTCTCTGGGGTCTCTCCCATCCTGTTTCTTTTTTGATACTTTTAACACAAAACTTGCACTAGCATGATTAGCATCAAGTAATGTGCTGCAAATCATGCTTGCACCACTTTTGCAGCATAAGAGTCATTTTTTTACAAAATTTCGCAAAAGTTGTCTTCATTTTGTTTATGCTAGCCTTTTCTGAGGGCCATGGTTTGCCATTTTATAAATACGGCGCATGTATGGCCATAAGGAAAGTCATTATGCGGTGTCCAAATGTTTGAAGAACAACTGCACTAGCACAGTTGTGCATCATTTTTCATAAATTTGGCCCAAAGTCTTTCAGGCTCTGCCTGGGAGCCAGATTGGGCCAGAGGCCATACTTCCGGTTTCCGGACAAGTTCTTGGTCCTGCTTTCGGTAGGGTCACTTCCATGGACCTCCCACTAGGGAGACGGGTTGCTCGCTATTGGTGTAGGGTGAGAAAACATCTACTGCACTGCTTCCATTATTTCCTTCAGGTACCTCAAGACTACTTGTTCCTCAGGAGGAGGGTGTTGCAGGGTTCTCTCCATGTCCTCTGTGTTTTTCCTCTGATTCTCCTTCGACAGAGCCCTCATCACTTGCCTCTTTCTTGAACCACAAGATGTTTCTCACAGCCATTCAACTCCCTCACCCCACTGTGATCATAGTCCTGTCAATCTTCATGACCTCCCTCATTTCCAGCTCATAGAGAGTCCTGAACTTCCAGCTAGGGTGCCGATCCTTCATGATAACTTTAGTTTCAACCTAAAAGTTGGAAATCGTCACGCATTGTCACATTGTCATTTGTAATCCGCCGTCTTCGCTGAGTGGCCTCCACATCGAGAGCAGCCACCTGCCAATTCACCCCAGTGGGGATGCAGTCTCTTCGGGGCTTTCTGAAAAACAAAGCAGTGGGGCCACAGCTGTTCGTACTATGTGGGATTTGTTGATGCGCCCTCAAGACCTTGTACAGACACCACTCAGCGTCCTCTCCTTGGTCCATCCCAATTCTGAGGGCCCTATTCAGAGTTCGCATGGACCTCTCAATGTCGCCATTGGCTTGAAGCCATTGGGGAGTGACTTTGATATGGAGGCCCATTATCCGACCTAATATCCTCGGTCAAACCCAGCATTGCAAACTTTTTTTTCCAGGACTGTCTTATCATAAGCAAACGCAGTGGACAACACCAGCTCTACCATTGGAAACTTTGTGTGGGAATCAATCAACAGAACGGTAAGGCATCCATCGGGGAAACTCTCAAAGTCCATACTAATCTTATATCATGGTTTCAGACTAGGTTCTTGTGTCAGCACTGGGGCTGGCAGTGGATCTCCACTGGAAAATGTAAATGGATGGCAACTCCTCACTTTTTCATCCACCATCACATCCATTCCAGGAAACCATATTTTGCTGTGTAACCGGGCCTTTGTCTTTGCCGTTGCCTGATCCCACAATCTCCTTGGCATTACTATATGTTGTCCTTTGAGCAGCAAACCCTCTTTGCTCTCATTCAATTTGCTCCTCAGCCATCATATTTGTTGTCTTTCCATCCATTGCTGCCACTGCCATCTTGGTAGAGCGTCCTTTGCTTTGATTATACTTTCATCACTCTGGGTGGCCTGACAAATCTCTTCTAGGGTCAACACATTTGGGCCTGCTTCTGGCACAATCATTTGTATGAAGCCTTCTGTCCCTTCCTCATCTCCTACTGTGTTGCTGACACCTTCTGGGGATAGATTCTTTGGCAGATAGTCAGCAGGGTTATTAGCTCCAGGACGGTAGACAGCTTAAAATGTGTAGGGTTGCAAATGTACGGCACACATTTCAATCCTTAGAGGGGCGAGGCGAGTGGTGCCAGCAAAGAGACAGATAAGAAGTCTATGATCAGTGACCACCCTGAACTTGTGCCCAGATAGATACAGATGAAAATCCTGATTGGCCCACCTAGCTAGCGCCGCCCTTTCAATCTGGGCATAGCGAGTCTCTGTTACCAAAAGTGCAAAGCTGGCATAGGTCACGATCCACTCTCTTGCAGAAGCATGGCCCCCTACCCCACTGGGCTGGCATCCACCACCAGTTCCGTCTCCCTTTGCAGGTGAAAATAGGCCATGGTGGCTTTGTCCATAAGGGCTTCTTTGACAGCTTGAAATGCCTTCTCCATGACCGGGGTCCATGTCCAAGGGGCACCTGTTCTGGTGAGAGTCCTAAGTGACTCAGACATCGTTGCAAGATTTGAAATTAATCTCCCACAGTATGTCACCATACCAAAGAAGTTGTGCACTTAAGTAGGGTTTTGGGGAACAGGAGTGTTCTTGATTGCTTCAGACTTCCACGCATCAACTTTGAGTCCCCTTTTAAAAAATATGTACCCAAGAATTCCACAGAATTTCTTCTTATATAGTGTCAGGTTGCAGTCTGCCAGTCACTGCAAGGTTGTTCTCAGTCTTGCATGATGTGCCTCTGGACTCTCAAAGAAAATCAAGATGTCATCACTCAAGTTGATTACTTCAACCAGTCCAGAAAGGGTTTCTCTGATGGCATTCTAAAACACCTCCACTGTGGATGAGACACGGAAGATCAGCCTTCTGTAGCATGGGACACCTACACGTGTGGAGAAAATAGTGATATTGTGACTCTATGGGGCAAGTTCTAAGTGGTGATATCCTGAATAAAATTTTGAAAACCATTTAGCTCCATTGAGTTCAGTTACAATGTCATCCATAGTCTGTATTATATGTCTCTGTCATCTGATAGCTTAATTTGGGAGCCTCATATCCACACTTAATCGTATTGTCCCTGTCTGTTTCAGTTTAGGCACGATGACCAGCGGCAGCACCCAGTGCGTGGGGTCGATCATTTTCTCAATGACTCCTTGTTCTTCCCGTACTTGCAGGTGAAAGGGGACTCGTCTATGTTGCAGAGCTGTTGGCCTGATGGAGGTGTCATTATGCATCTGGACTTGCTTGTCTTTCCGCTTCCCAAGTCCTTTGAACAACTGAGGAAAAATTCAGAAAGCAGGCCATCTGCATGAGACTTATGTACCTGCTTTACTAAAAAGGCCAACTCGAGTTCTTCAGCTATGTGGCAGCCAAGCAGTGTGTACTTCCCCCCTCCTGTGACGTGAAACTTCATTCACATTGAGTGGCCTTTGCACCTCATGTCCACCTCAATGGTCTCTCTGAGTGACAGCAGTAGTGTCCCACCATAGGTGTAAATCCTTGCACAGCTGGGCAATAGCGGTAGTTGTGGTGCCAGCTTCTCAACCTGCTCAGAGTCCATGATATTTACATACTCCTGTGTCGATGAGGGCTGTAACAGGGGTGCCCCTTATTTCTACTGTGAAAATTGGAGGGGTGGCCTTCTCTTGTGTCCCAGCTGCCCAGCAAATGAGATGGCAAAGATTTCATCGTCTTTCATGTCATAATAGGTGGAGGTCTTGCTGCTATCACATCTTCTGTAGTGTCATTGTGTGATAGTTGGTGCAAGGCTGCAGCCACCCTCTTCAAATGTTCAACTTTGGACTTTTTTCACCTGCTGCGGCACACCTTTGCAAAATGGTTGGCTTTTCCACATTTCGAGCACGTCTTCCTTTGGCTGACACACCCCATGGGTCTTGTGGTCCAGTCCGCAATTGCCGCAACTATCACTCGTCGGTCGTGGATTCCTGGGTAGCTGAGTCAGCCCGCTGTTACTTTGTAATGCATCCACAAGTTCCTCCTTCATGCTGATTGCTTTCTGGAATCCGGTCATGGATGCAGATCTGCTCCGAGCCATCTCCATCTTCTCTGTGTGGCTGTTTGAATAGGCCATCTCGGCATTGTTGACAGGCATCCCTGTATGATTTTCACTCCTATTTCTTTGTGTTGGTTCATGCCTTCACACATGCTGGCTAGCTTCTCCAGTCTGGCGTAAAAGAGATGAACTAACTCCGTGTCTGTTTGTTTGGCCTGAAGCAGCTTAAAATGCTTGTTGTCTCGGATGATCTGTGGAAGAGAGTGTCTGTTTAATGCGGCCACCACCGCATCATAATCAGCATCGTCTCCTGTGTTTGGTAAGGTTTCGCCGAGCTCGTACAGTTTTTCACCACCAAAATGCATTAGCAAGGATCTTTTCTCTGCCCCAGCCATCTTCCATGCGGTTCAGAAATAGTGCTGCAGTCTTCCTAACAATGAGTTCATCATGCGCCCATATTTATGAAAAATGACTCACAACTGCGCTAACGCAGTTAAGTGTCATTTTTTTTAGTGCCATTCCCTAACACCATCCGTGCACCATATTTACAAAATGACGCACAATGGCGCTAAGGAATGGCTAGCTCCTCAAAGAAAGACACTAGCCGGTGAGGGATAGCATTAGGGAAAATGGTGCTACTAGGTCAGAAATTATGTTAGGCTGCCTAGTGGCAAAATATCTGCGGCTAGTCCTCCTAGTATCATTTTCTGATGCACAAGCAGCCAAAATATTAACCACTGTCTGAGTTTAGAGTCATTACCCCTACCCAGTGGTGGCCAGCAATTTTAGGAGGAAGGGAGGTGGGCGGGAAGCACACTCACACTCATTTATTCACACATGCACGCACGCACATCCATTCACAACACTCATTGACCTTCAAACATATTTGAACGCACCAAACATTCATTTAAAACCCCCCCCCCCCCACACACACACATACACACACACAGACACATACACTTACCTTCAACTTGGAGGACCCAAGAGGGGGAAGGCAGCCGTCCCAACTTCGTCAAAGTGTGGGATGGGGTCAGTGAGACTTCTGACCCCATCCCACTCTGTGACGAGGTGCCACTGATTGACACTCGCCCTGGGCGCTTTAGGGATTAAATCTGAAGCGCTCAAGTCGGAGTCAATGGGTGACGCTTCCCCTCGTCACCAAGGGGGAGGGTCTTGAGGCACCTTTGCTGAGCCGAGGAGGTCACGCATAGCAGCTGTGACCTCTGCAGCCCAGCAAAGTTCAGCTCAGGCAGCCAGGAGTCTGGCAAATCGCGCATGTCTCGCTCCTGGCTGCCTGAGCTGAACATAAAGAGTGTGTGTCAGGCTGACCTTTGCTCAGCCTGACAGGTACTCTTCATGAGGGGCAAAAGGTGGGGGGGTGGCCCTCCGCCCTAATGGATGGGCTGCACCTGCCCGTACTCCAATGCCCAACCCAGGCAAGCAGTGTCACCTGGGCAAGCCCTACATTCCCAGTGCCAGGAAGGGAGCCCCATGTAAGGGGCCCCCAATGGCACCCCACACACATACACAAACACTTACCTGCTACTTACCTGGGATGGGCTACCTCCTAATGTAGAGTCCCTGTGGTGTGTGTGGTGATGTTGCTGGGGGTTGGGGTGGACATCTGTGTGCCCATTCCATGGTGTTTACCCATGGAAATGGGCCTACCTGCACTTTATTGCCTGTTCTGACCAGATATTAAATAATGACATTAAACAGGCTTATTGCCATTATTTAGGCCCGCCTCCCATTTGCGCGTTGTTTCTGCATAGGGAGTTAAATATGGCGCTGGGGGGCTAGTGTCACTTTTAGGAAGGGAACCCCTATCTTTCATCTCATTGAAGCAAGGTGGGCTGGCAATCCTACAAATGACGCTAACTCCAATATTTTGACGCTATACGGGTCTAGAGTCAAAATATAAATATGGAGTTAAGTTAGTGCCGCTTTAGCTTCCATAAATATGGGTCTAAATATCCTAGCATGTTGAACAAGATCGAGACCACTGCAGGCAGTGCTCTGGGAACCAATAAATTGGAGGGGCAAGGTATGGTGGACGAAGGGGGTAGAGTTATGAGGGATGGAGCTTAAAAGCAGAGTCTAACAGTCAACATATTCATTCATTTAAAATAAAAAATCTGCTGCAAAGAAATTGGCAACAGGGACAAATCTGAAAGCATTGTTTTCTAGCTTACTTAATTAATCACAACCAGGCTGCTTTTTAAAATATCTTACAAGGTTTGAGACACCTGCTGCAGAGATCTTTGTGTGCCCAGCAATTTTGAGGGGATTATAATAGCTCTAAGATAATTCTGATGAACAACGGAGTTCTGGGAGAGTTCTGTGTTTTGTCCCTTCACAGTATGATTCATAAAGTAGCTTAGAGAGTTAATGTGTCTGTTGCAAAGCACATTGTGTAACATGCAGATTACGGATTTGTTTTTGTGTAGATAGGTGAGTGGGCTACTGCTTTTGACACTGAGACCATTTTGTTACTTACAGTTCTTAAGTTACAAACCTTCCAATATGGCACAGTGATGTATTTACCGCTATTAAGGAGTTGCATGCAAACTTACGTTGTGGGTTTATATCCTTATTGTTTCTTCCTTAATCTGTTGTTGTTCTGAGATTGCAAAGAAGGACTTCTCTGGGAATTAGTAAAGTCTTGTTACTACAGTAAACCCCAATCACTGTGTTATATTTATATCCTGACTTTGTGTTTCTCCCGACCTTTCATTGTTAACATATAGGGCCTCAGTAGGACTTTGGCAGTCTTTTCGGAAGACTGCCGAGGTGGCGGCTGCCAAAAGACCGACTACCGTATTAAGAGTCACTCACTGAAGACCGCAACTAAACAGCCACAAATTCAACACAGCCAGGACACAGGTGGGCGGGAAAGAGATGGTTCCACCACCAGCACTGCCAGCCTGACAACTTACCACCCACCAGATTACGACCCACAAATTAGTATACCGGTACTACCATGGCGGAAAACCATTGGTGGTCTGAACCGCTGCGCACTAAAACTCACCTCAGACAGAATACAACACCACATTGGATAGTTCGAAAACCCCATACCTGACACACGTGCACATAGCAGACACACCTACCCACTGCACTATATAACACACAACCCACAATCCTTTGCTACCAGAACGACAATCGCATACACAGAGAACAAGCAAAATTTGACACGCACCATCCTTACAACTTAGACACATAATATACATCTCACTCAGCACACACCATACAACTGCACGAACAATACTATACATACATAACGAATATGCACAAACACCACAACTGACCATCTCATACAACTAAACACTCCCACCACACCAAGCACCCTATACTGCACCCTTGCTCACACAACACCCACCCACAACACAACCACCACCATGTCCCAATAAATGCACCCACGGTTCACAGACGATGAGTTGAGGGTCACAGTCGATGAAATTGTCAAGGTGGAGCCGCAACTGTTTGGAGCACAGGCCCAGCAAACATCCATTGCCAGGAAAATGGAGTTATGGCAGAGAATTGTTGACAGCGTCAACTCAGAAGGTAACCATCTATGCATAAGGGAGGACATCTGGAAGAGGTGGAACGACCTACAGCGAAGGTGCATTCAATGACATCACGCAACCAGATTGCTGTGCAGAAGGCTGGCGGTGGGTCCCCACCTCCTCTCCCAGAGTTCACATCATTGGAGGAGAAGGTCTTAGACATCCTGCACCCATAGGGCCAGACTGGAATACCAGGAGGACTGGACTCTGGTAAGTAACTACCACACCCTGTCACACTTTAGTCCCATCCAGCATGATTCCACACCACCCAAACACTCCACAGTTCACTCAGTCTCCAACTACACATCCCATCTAATCACCTAATGGCCTTCTCATGCATGCCACACCACCACCCAGCCCCAGTGCCCACACAGTCCCTGGCAAGTGCACAGTTAGCAGAGCCAATAGCAATCAATACAACTCCCACAATGCACTAGCCCATCTACATCAAAACCTGCTATATCCACTCCACAGCACATATCTTGCTTGTATGACTATTGCACTAAGTACACCAGCTGGATGATTCAACTGAGGACCACTACGTGGCAATGACAACAATGCAATGGCACTACACAATGTCAACAAGGCCAAACACAGCCACAGCACTATCACCAAACCTAATGACCACTTATCCAGATCTACAACCTGAAATGGACTGTGAATGGGCTAGAAAGTAAGAAGTCCAAAGCCATGCTCCAAATGCACAGGCAGGACAAGTTACCATGCATGTACACATACCCTCCTACCACTTGGGCACCATCCTGCAATGTACAGCCATCCCCTTTCACATCTAGCAGGCCTGATTCACCACATGCAAACAGGGCACACCAGTCATGAGAACCATCACACAGGATCTGAAGCCTGCCACCCACCAAAAGTTACCTAACCTGATTGACACCAATCCTCAATGGAGCATGGTACACATGTCACAATCCACTATCCACAAACAATGTTCCAGTGCTGCATTTGTCATTGCCATTGCTGGGAGTCATGTGAAGCCACTGCATGCATTAGACAAAGAGACAACCAATCGCATGTCCACCATGTAACTCTCATCCACATGTACCCCTGCCACTGCCACCATGGAGTGGATGCCAGAGATAGCAAGCCGTCTTCAGAATGAAGGTACAGTGAGGACAACGCTTCTGGATGTCTGGACATTGATGACTTTCCTGGCCCATCTTGGACACCTGGTCAGTGCACCACTCCCTGCCTCACCCGCCTACATCCAACTGGACCACCCTGTGGAATCAACAGCACGCCAACCCTTCGTTCCCAAAATCTATGTCCCAAGGACAGTTCAATCAATAGTGTGCCCCACACTACAGGGACCTGAGTCTACGGCTCCCACCCAAGACAATGAAGGTCCTGGTGACACTGGGAGTGGGCACACCGTGCCAGGGGCACAGGCACATGTGAAAGGGTGCATGGGAGGGAATCTGTTGGCTAGAGGACAGGGCACCCAAGGGAGTCAACTAATCAGCAAACCATCTCCCATGTCCCTGGAACATATCAACAATCCCAAGACAGGATGGGCCAGATCATTACCATGTTGGGGAAAACCAAAGGCTGCAGAGGAGGTCATGCTGTGGTGGCAAGCCCACAATGCCACCATGGCCTCCATTGAAGTGGTGCTGAAGGACCTCAACACCACCCTGTATGCTTCCACCATCCACCAGCAGGCCACTTCCACTAGCCACATCACGTCTGAGCCTTCTACATCTGCCACAGCTAGTGAGAGGGAGGCCCTGTAAGGGGAACCACAGACCTCTGGCACTCCTCCCTCTATAGCTGATGAACACCCAAAAATGTGGACGTCCATCCAGAAATCCGGCTGGAGCACATGCCAAGACCAAACCCACTGACAGGAAGTAAAACTCTCCTGATTTCTCTCCCTTGTGTGACACTGAGACACCCTGCTGATTGTTCAATTACATTACCCCATTTTCCCATAGCCCTTGGACGTTGGACTTGTGATACCTACAGCTGTGCCACCTACTCTGATGATTACAACTACCATGAAACCACTCATCACCTGTTTGTCACTGTATGCACCATAGATTGTTCACATTTCCCATGTATGCCCAATAAACACTATTGATCACAAAAATAGCATTTGTGCATTTGAACATGTACAAATGTTTTGTCTGCAAAATGAGATGTAGATATGCCCCCAAAACCAAGAGGCAGTGTAAGGAACAGCAGAGGGAGGCATCCACTACAAGAGACACAGTACAACAGATATGTCCCAGGGCAGATGTCAGGTAGTCCAGGCACACACTACAGTAAATTCACTAATCCAACCTGAAAAAGAGACCATGACACAAAGTTAAATCAGGATAAAAGGCATGATGCCACACAGAGCACATATGCAGTACATAGTTGTCCAGCCCTGTGTAGATTGCTGACAAAGCAGGGCAAAACAGAGACATTCCTACATCCCCAGTCACAGCAATTACATGACAATTCACTGTAACTGCCATCTGTCATGTGCTAAACACTATTCTGTATACAGTTACCAACAGATAATGAGCATGAATGCCTCAAGCCATAGGTAGCAGAGGCATAAATTGACACAGTCAGTGATTGGTAAAACATGAGGACAGAAGAATACAGACCACATAGCCCAACACACGTCTGTCCATAGGAGATGTAAATCTAGCACCTGCAGTTAGTACACATGTAAGAAAATATACATGTAGACTCTGCACCTTACATTCAAGCACTCAACTCCCCCAACAGACACCATAGGGATAGGAACACATTACAGCACCACTGATGATACTAATCAGAAGGGCCATTGTCACCAATCAATGTGGATACATATTACTTGCAAACACACAGTCAGCATACCTGTATGTCACTGGAAGTACTGATTGATGAGCTCACCATCCTCATCTGCCTCCTGATCACTTTCCATGTCTGCATTACTAGCCACTGGTACAGCTCCCTCAACATCTGCAGCTAGAAATGGTATCTGATGTCTCAGGGCAAGATTTTGGGGCATGCAGCAGGCAACTATGATTAGCATACCTTTTGGGAAGTGTAGAGGAGGGAACCTACAGAGATGTTAAGGTACCTGAACCTGGCTTTCAGAGGGCCAAATGTCCTTTTGATTACACGCCTCGTCCTGCCTTGGGCCTTATTGAAACGGAGTTCCCGATGCGTGTCAGGGTACCTGACTGGTGTCCACAGTCAGGGAAAGCTAGGATAGCCAGTCACTGTGTGCATAAAGGTAGGACCTGTTACAATACAGATACAGCCACAGGGAAGATCGTGATGACAGATGCCATAACAGAGACACATATCCAAATGTATACATACCAGTGAGCCAAGCCCTCTCTGTGTGTAGTCGTGCCCTCATGTGTGGGACATTGCAGTTCCTCAGAATGTAAGAGTCTTGCACAGATCCTGGAAACTTGGCTGTCACCTGTGCGATGTACTGTTCTGCCAGACACACCACCAGAACATTGATCAAGTGGTAGTTCTTCCTGTTCCTGTACACCTGTTCATTGGCACTGGGAGGGACCAAGGCCATCTATGGCTCCTATCACATGAGGGATGTGTCCCACATCATAGAAGTCTGCTTTCACATAGGCAAACTCTCCACGTTGGGGGGAACCTGATGTAACTGTCCAGGTGTTTTAATAAAGCACACAGCACATTCTTCAATACATGACTAAACATGAGCTTTGACATCCCTGCAGTCAAGCCCACTGTATTCTGAAAGGACCCAGTGGCAAGAAAGTGTAGCACTGACAGGACTTGTACTGTGGGAGGGATGGCATAGGCATTGCATATGGCAGACAATAGATCAGGCTCCAACTGGGTACATAGATCCATGTAGGTCTGATGATTTAGACAATAGGTCTGGATGATATGCTTCTCCCCCATGGTTGCAAGGTCAACTAGTGGTCGGTACACTGGTGCATGTCTCATTCTGCTCATGGCAGGGTATCTAGGATAGAGAGTAAAAAATGTACTAAGTGATACGTACACCACACATGTAAGCAGAACATGGTGTCATCAGACACACCTAACACTGTAGGTATGCATCGCACTGCTTAAACATACTTTTATGGGAAATTTTAAGCATCACAGTGACATGCATGTCACATGTATTGGCTAAACCATGATGGCACAACATAGTCCTCCTCCGCACTGTGCACATAATTGTGTATGACGCACTCATTTAGGGGCTGCAAGGCATGATAAGTGCTCAAAATGGCAGCCACCTGGCCTGCTTCACAGGACCGTTGGACGTGACCTAAGTCTTCTGGTGTATATTGTCATGGTGGTAGGTGGTCACAACCGCTGTGTAACTTCTCAATGGATAACATTGTTCCCTACAGGAAATTGGGGCCAATGTCTATCACCGGCGGCGGTGATGGTCCTGTACGCGGCGGTCGTGATCTTAATTTTCTGCTGCCTTGCTCACTTGACTACTGACACTCCTGCAAGCAAGACTTCGCTGACTTGCTGTGTCTTGTCCCTGGTAGCCATCATGCCACGTCCTGCAGGTGATAGGGTCCCAGCCTTCACTCCAGGAGAGCTGGTGAAGCTCGGTGACAGGGCTCCTACCCCTGTATGGACAGCTGTATGGGGCACTAGAGGAAGAGGTGAGACCAATGCCATAGTCATGTGTGATAGGGGTGTGTGTGATGGTGTAAGGGATAAGTGTACTTGGGAGGGAGTACATGCATGCAGGGGGCATGGAGCTGAGGCATGTGAGCCGAGAAAAAGGGCATGTGTGGGCACTTTGTGAATCAGATGTGCATTGTCCACTGCTGTTAATATGGGACATGTGTACCTCACTTTCTCCTTCTGTCTGAGTCATCCATGCAGATGAAAGCACATCAGAAGAAAGGGATTTGGTGTGTCATGGCCAACCAAGTGCAGACACTGGGGGTTCACAGTCAGCAGAGCACCCACTGCAGAAGGCAGTGGGAGGAGCTGAGACGCTGGGCTCGGAAGACCGCAGAGGCCCAGCTGGGGATGTCCTCCCAATGAGAGACGGGTGCCCGTTGGACCCTGACCTAGCCACAAGGGGGTGAGTACTGACAGGGCTTATTAGGCATAATGTGCCTCACTGCAGCCGAAGAGACATCCTGTGTATTGTCTATTGGAAATGGGTATCATGCACCCTGACTGAGTATAGATAGTGGATGTGTTGGCATGTTTTACTGTCAGAGGATGTACACCTCCCATTACTAGACCTCTCCATGTTTGGAATGTGGAGATTGTCAAATGACATAGCCATATGTGTGTGCCCATCCTGCCTATGCAATGGATGTGAGTATTAGTATCAACTTAAGAATTAAGTATGACCAGCTCCATCAATCTGCATTTGTGGCTCTGAGGTGTAGTCCACTCCCATCTGCGTAGCATACCTTATGTGCTACTGTCTGGATCATTGATCTGATAGCTATATTGTCATATATAGGTGATCTGGTGACTGTAGAGTATGTGAAGTCAGGCTAACTGGGATACTGATACATGTACTATTGATGCGGTCTGGCTGCAGACATTGTGCATTCCTAGGTACATTGTGGGGATGTAACCGTTAAACCAATGGAATGGTACTAGAGATGGTAATGGCCTTGACAGGTCATGTATATGTCACCTGGTATGCATATGGGTTGTATGACAGTGGTCTAGCGATTGATATGCTACATTGCAGAGTTACTGCCTACATCATGTCTTAATGGGCTGGAGCTGGGACTTTTCTGCTTCCCTTGGTCAAGCTGAAGTGGTAGATTAAGAGAGGTTGGCTATTGCATGTCACATGGCATGTAGATGTGAATCTATGGTTGCATTAAGTCTCCCCTGGCTTGCTCATGTAGTAGTGGGATGTGTAAGTGGTGTACAGGCAGTGGTGTACAGGCAGTGGTGTTGGTCCATGTGTGCCTAATGCATCATGACATTTACAGTCAGAGATGTGGGTTTTCTGGCCTCTGTGACAGGTATTGTCATTTCCAGAATAGTGTTTGAGGGTGGAGTTGTCATGTTGCCCAGTCTGACAGGTGTGCCTGCTTGTGTGATTGCATTGTAAGTGGACCATGATGTAATATGTGCATTCCTGAAGTACATCTGGTGTGACACTGCACTCAGTGATTGAGTATGGATGCGTCATATGTGATATATGGCACTTTGTTAAATGCACTTAACAGTATGATCGTTTGTGAAATATATATGTGTAGTGTCTGCTGATCTAGGTCTATGATTGGGTCAGACTATTCAAATGGATATACCACAGTCTCTTATTTTACACATCAGATGTCAACTGTTTGAGTGTCTGACTTCTAATGGTCAGATCTGTGTTGATTTCCATATTGGCATCACTGTACAGAGTGTTTGGTCTGGTATGTTATGTGACAGGCAGGTGCTGTGTGGTCTGTGAGTGGAGTTGTTTTCAATGTTATTGATATCTTACAGAGGGCATGGTCTGCTCATGTGTTGTAACTGTAGTGGCCAGATGTGTTTTGTACAGTCAGCTGCACATCCAATGGGTGATAGGGGCATGGAGAAGTATGATGTGTATTCAGGCATAAAATTGATCCTGCATCCAGGGCATGCTGTGCCATCAGAAATGTCTTTGGTACTCATCATGTGGATGACTCCTGTTGTACTGCCCAACTTAGATGTTGATATAGGTGTGAGGGTTGCAATAAAGGGGTGGGTAGTAGTGACATGTTGTGACACAATGTAGGTAATGTATATTGGCACCTGCTATGGCCTAGCCAGGATAAGTGTTGTCACAAATGTGCTTGTTAAACAGTGTGTATGAGAGCTATCTGTTAACCCATTTTTGCCCGATCTCTCTCTGTATCTCCCTGCCCCTCTCTATATTTGTGTGCATGAGCATCATCAAGCAAAGGAGAAGGTGCACAGGTGACTTGTGAAGCAGTAGCCCATGGGACCCAGGAGGCTTGAACCAGCAAGAGCAAGGGGCCCAGTGAGACAGAGGATGAGGGAAGTGCCACGGGGAGACCAGATTTACCACCTCTTCTTTGGAATCTTCCTCCAGGGGACCCTCCCTGGCTGTGGCAGACCCATCTGGGTCCACCCCAGGCACCATCTTTGTCTACCAACCCCCTATCTTTAGCTCCCCACCCAGTTGTCTGTGCACGCTCACCCAGGAGGGCGGGTGTCTCCTTTACTGCAGGCAGCTCAGCCCCTGCCCCAGTCAGCCCTGCTGCCCTTAGTGAGGAGGCTATTGACCTCCTGAGTTCCATCTCTGTGGGTCAGTCCACCATTGTGAATGCCATCCACAGACTGGCAGCTCAAGTCCAACAGAGCAATGCATTCCTGGAGGGCATTCACAGTGCCCTGGCTGGGCTCCAGAGATCCTTTCAGTCTCTTGGCTCCTCACTCTCAGCAGCCAGTCTCCTTTTGTCTACCGTTCTCCCTCCACCTACCTCTTCCCAATCCCAAACCCCTCTCCCCAAACCCATCCAAAGCACACATACACAGACATGCATCCACCTCAACAGAGAAGGGGACCACTGAGAAGCACAAGCACCACAAGACCCACCACCAGCATGCACGCAAACACCTACCTGCAGACACAACAACATCCACCACCTACACAGACTCTCACAGCACCTCCTCCTTCTTGGAAACCACACCTGACACACCAGCTGCCACCACACCATCCTTACCGGATCCATCCACAACACCTGTCTTACCCACAGTCACAATATCAGACCCGCAGACATCCACCCCAGTCACCAAGTCCGCACCGACCACAATCACCAACACCCCCACATGCAGCACATCTACCATACCGGCAGACACCATCCCAACAGACACTCACCCATCCAGCACGGCATCTCCCTGCACATCCAACCCCTCCTCCCAAGCACCTAAATGCCTGGACTCACCCACCCCATAGACACCCAGCACCCACAAGCATTCCATGTGCGCACTTGCACCCAAGACATCCAAACCGACACATCTTACAACCACTCCCTCCATTCCCAAACCCTTTTGCCATGACCACCCCACGTATCAAAAAAGAGTTCCTTGCAGAGTTTTCCTTGTTCCCTACTCCTCTCCCACCCTGTGATACCCCTAAGCATTCTTTCTCCCTCCCCAAGTCCAGCCCTTCCACCTCCAAGACCTCTCCTGCCGCCCTGCTAGTGCCCATGCCCCTCCCCCTACCAAAAAGTCTACCCTTCCCAGGCCCAAGAAACCCCCTCCCAAACCCAAGCCCAACCCCCCCCAATCCCTGAGGTGACTGCCTGCCAATGTGTGTATAATCTGATTGTGTCTGTTACATGCATGTATGTATCAAGACTGAGTATTGATTGTGTAGAGATGTGTAATGATGGTGTTGTGTGCCCTTGTGTGGTGGTATGTGTGTCTGTGTGTGTGGTGATGGCTATGTCATATGCGTTGTGTGTGGTGTTAGCATGTTGTGACATATGCTTCGTTGTAGGGCAGTTTGTTTGTGTTTATTGGTTGTCTGGTGTTTTTATGTGTTGTTGTTTGTATGTGTTGTCATGTGGAGGTGTGCTATGACATTGCTTGGTGAAGCGTCTGTGTAGTTGCAGTTGTGTTGTCATTGTGTGTATTGGTGCTGTTGTGGAAGGTTGTGTTAGTCAGTGCCGGTGCTGTGTCTGCCAGTTGGTATGAATATGGCACCTGTGTGTTGGCAGTGTTGTGTGTAGTATGGGTATGCGTGTGTATGTGGGTGGGTGTGTATGAGTGTGAGATAACATGTGTGTGTTGCCGTCGCTGCAGTCCCAGATGTGTATGTTGTGTGTGCGTGGGTGGTGTGGGTTTTCTCTACAGTGTGAGGTAGGTGTGTGTACTCACGATTGTCTTTGTCGCCATCACTAGTTCCGGAGTTGTTATGCAAGCAGGAGCAGTGGGAGGACTTCTAGTTCAGGTTCCATGGCAGCTCCAGTCAGGTATGTGTTCCAGTAGGTGAGTGTCTCCTTTTATAGAGTTAGTTCCCGCCAGGGTTTTCATGGTGGTGCGACCTCAGTGGAAAACTTGCGGTGTGCAGCCTTGTACTATGTCCAGCGGGAACATGGTCCCCACCAGCCTAAAGGTGCCTACCGCACGGCTGTCCGCACCGGTGGTTGTTTGACTGTGCTCTGCTGGGATGACTGCCATGGTCATAATTTGTCAGTCTTCACCGCCGGCCCGTTGGCGGTACGACTGCCGCTGCCAACATGGTGGTCCTGAGACTGCCAAACTCGTAATGACCCCCCTAATGCCTGCTAGTATGAATGATGTGTGAATCCTATACCTTATAATTATCATTGTCTTAAGTAATATTTAAGTAACATTTCCTTTACAGTGTTTCACACATTTGTATGATTTATTGTGCATCTCTCTGTGACCAAATGTGCTCTGACACCACATACAGAGATTAGTAGGGCTATAAAATAACTATTTAAAAATAAATTTGTATGTGCTTTTTAAACCATTATCAGTGCAATTACTCCTAGACATGATAAATCTTCCATTCTTGCAGTCATAGTTTCTTAAAGTACTTGTGAAGTGAAAAGCTATGTGCCACTGCATTGGCGCCTAGGTGTTAGGCTCCTGATGGCTCTGAGCCTGAATGATACTTGAGCAAAAGCCTTTTCAATCAGGCCTTTATCTGGGCTCAGCTGGTAATAAACATACGAAAGTCCCCTTGCTGCCTGTAGATTGCTGAACCAAATAGAATGCAGACAACATGTGGGTGCTGCTGAATTGTGTCATGTATTGGAAAATGACACCAGGACAAATTTAACATATTCCTGCGGCTTGGCTGGACCCCAGATCAGGGCCAGAAAAAGCTTACAGGACAGTGATCTGGGGCAATCCCCCTACTTTCCAGCATTGACTACAGGTTCAACATCAGCAGAAGAGTTTGTCCCAGCATAATTACCAGTAGAAGGAAGTCTCTCTTCGGGCACCCAAACTACAGTCACACATAGCATAACATGCTCTCACTCTGCCTCCACACTCCAACTCGTGGGCGTTTTGGATAACCTGGGAAGATGTAAGTATGAACAAGAGCCATTGCATCCCTGGGCATCCTCCAGCAACATAATTGAGCTACTCATTCGCACCACTGTTAAGTGCTTGCTGAACTTATTGCTTCCTGTTGAATGTTTGATTCTGAAAAAATCACCAATGGTGTACTTACATAGATTTATTTCTATCATTTCTGCACACTACATCACTTACTTCATACAGTGGATGATCTAATTCTCTTTCCTCCTTCCAAAACCAGCTTGGATGCCTCATAAAAGTTAAAACATAGTCCTAATTGTCACAGTATGTGGTTAGTTACCTATGCACACAGGCAAGTTCTTAAAGCATTAGTTACTGTCAAAACACCCCTGAAAACAAATCGTATGGTCTCCTTGATCACCCAAATGGCACACCAAACTTGACCATCTGACAATTTGTTTCGGAAAATTTCCCTCCTGAATACTTCTTTGAAAAATTCCTAGATGCCCACTGAATTGGGGTGCTCCAGCTATTTCATCTCAATCCATTCGTCATAATAGTCATTGTGACTACAGTATTACACATGGAGACAGATCATTCATCCACAGATCCAATGGAGCCAACACCTACTGTTGTCACAGTCCTTCAGGAAATTCTAACGGCACAAGGAGATAAGCCCTTGCCTGTGAATTTTTTCTGGCTCACTAAATGCCTGGCAGTCTCGCACGTACACATCCATAGGCCGATCCATGGCAGGCCACCAGTAGTCCAATCTAAATATTTCTTTGTGTACCATTCACCCCAAGATGTTCCTTGTGAGCTAAGACAATAAGGTGGGGTCTCAGCATTTTAATACAAACAAAACATGTTGCCTGGCAACAACATTATTCCCAATGAAGAGTTGACTTCTAATTTTACAACACGTAGCAGATTACTCTTGCACTTAATCTTTAGTCAACCCTTCTCTGCACAAGCCATTGCCTTGACATACTCATATTTCTATCAGGTTATATTCAGCCATTACCTGTGGTTCACAACACACGCGGGACTAGTTCATCCACCAAGTATGTAACCACAACGTCCTTATCTTCCTCATCCCATTCTTTGTCACAAACCATAGGATCACAGGGCATGCAAGACTAGAAATCAGCTAGCCTTCCCTGGAAAGTATTCAACAGTAAAGACATGCTTGTATAAATTGCATGCTAACTTTGCAATGCATGGTGACAGCTTTTCAAGCACCCTTTCTCAAAAATGTTCACTAGTGGGCAGTGCAGATCAGGAAATGTTTGACCTATGGGAAATTCTTGAACTTAGACATAACTCACCCATACTAAAAATTCACGCTTAACCATAGACTATCTTGTTTTAGGGTCTCTCAACTTGAATGAGGAGAAGGGAATCGAACATTTCTGACTCTTTTCCACTTGACTCAGAATTGCCTAGCCCCAGTTCACTTTGACTAGTGTTAACTGATACCACTGATTCTAGTTCTTCAACAAAGGAATTTGAAGCTTGATGAAGTTTATTCTTTAGCCTTTGCATGCTCTTCTTGCAGTCTTTGCCTGTATGAAATAAGCATCTTTAATAATCAGTTTTCTCATTTGGTCTACTAGCTCCACATAGTTGTTAATGAACCTAGTGCAAAACTTACACAAGTCAAGAAAAGGATGAAAGTTCTTCCCTGTTGCTTTATCTGAGAGTTTTGTTATGAGTTGACACCAAGAATAGTTTTGGTATTACACCTTGGATGCTGACATTGGGCTCCAAGTACTTCATGGTTGTTTCATGAGCCTGCATTTCTTCTTCTTAACTGTAGGTCCACTACTTTGACTACTCTGCAACACTTCACATAGGCTGGCCACATGCTCCTACACGTTGGTAGAGTAAATCAGGATATCATCTTGGGATGCACAGATGCCTGCCATTCCTTCAAATCGTTTATTCATTAGCTTTTGAAACCTGGCAGAGGCTGCGTTAAGTCAACAATTCATCTGACAGAATTGGAACCCACCACACAGTGTAATGCATGAAGTGAGTTTCTTGGAGCAGTGGTGTAGGCTTATCTAGTAATAATTGGAAGTGAAGTTAAAGTTGGTGAAGATTTCGGCATACCTAGGGTAGTCACCATCTTGTGGATTAGGGGTAATGGTTGATTATCTACCACTACATGGCAATTTAATTGATGGAGATCTATGCACAGTCGTATTTCTTCACTCTTTTTCTTAACAATGACCATTAGAGACAACCATTGGGATGATGTGATGGGTTCAATGACAGTTTTTGCCTGCCACTGCAGTATGTCCATATGTGTTATTTAATTGATGTACTCCACCTTTCAGTGTTATTCAGTGTTGAAATCCCTTAAGATGACCAAGATCTATCCTGAAGACTTTTGTATATTGCCCTAAGACTCTCTCAAATGTGTTCTCGGTTATGCTGAACATGTGACACCTTGCACAGTTTTATTAACTTGATGAGTCTGCTGCTCTAACCAGTCCAGGTTGTAGCACAGTGGTTGACTATGTAAACATTGGCAGTGCCTTTGACACTCCCTTCAGTTCAGTCATGTACCTGCACAATGAGACAGTAGTATAGCTAAGTTTCTATTAGAATATTGTACGTTGCCATAAAAATGATGGTTGATTCTTGAACAAGTATCCACTAGGACTTCCACATTGTCCTGCTTCAATTCAGGACCGGATTGGAAACCTTAAGCAGCCCCGGCAAGTTTTGTCAGACCAGCCCCCATAGTGTACACAGTGAGCGAGCCTGACCACAACAATGGGGCTTGGAGGCGGGTTCCTTTATTGAGGCTCCTCAATGACTCCCTCACCACCACGCTCTAACAGTGTCTCTCATATCTCAATAGCCCCTCTCTCACATGTATTGCATTTGTTTTATGGCTCCTCTCTTACCAAGCTAGGGTGTTGGAGCACTTTACATCACACGTACACATACACACACACACACATAGAGAGACAATAAATCATGTGTAAATCAGTGTAAAATGTTATATATGACAAAGGGGACTACGAGGTGTAAGATTTACATGTCATCCATACTGCTAGGCATTTTTTAAGAGTGCTTGGTCTGGGGAAGCATGAACTCAGGATTCAGAACAAAACACAAGGGTTAGAGTTGACTTTACCAATAACCACTTATTTCTACCCCCAAAGAATACATTTTAGCATAAATAGGATAATCAAAGACTGGGAGAAAAACATAACTTTCTCACCTGCACCATACAGTTGCATGCAGCTCTTCAATGGCAGTTCATAGCTCACTGCGGTAGATTATGATTGTAAGCTATGAACTGCACAGTAACAAAAGGATCTCTATGACCAAAGCAGCATCGCACTGAACTATGCACATAAAATAATGTTCTGTAATCTGCATAGTACATGTTCCTTGCAGCAGACATATTAACCCTCTATTCTATCTTAGATGAGTCAAGACTGCCACTAGACACACCTCCGATCTCTCTCAAGCTAAATTCTGCTAAGTGCCAGTGTGAAAGCTTTAGCAGCAAACTAAGTTGAATACCGGCAGCATCACTCCCCTCACAAAAGTGGCAGCAAGGACATCATCAAAAAAAATATCAAAAATTATTTCCACTTGACATTTTATGCTGCCTGGAGAGCAGAACATTCTGCTCTTTCCTCCACAGGCTTGCAAAAGTGCATAAAGACAAGCAGTAAGGATTGTGAAGTGTAGGTGCTCTAAATACCAGAACACATTACTAACCAGAGCTATCTTGGCACTTCTATTGTTGCCTGAAAAGTGGTTGATATATAAGAAGCTCTGCAGTGCTCTTAAACATTCTGCACTGTTACAAAACCTGTCCCCAGTAATGAAAGCTAGCACCCAATCTTTCAGACTCCTGGCGAAATACCTGGCATTAATTCAAGTGCACTGCTCATTGGGGCTGGTTGTTGTGACTGTCATTTCATAAGATTGCCACCATCAAGACAAGAACCTCCATGGGCTCCTCCATATTAACATCATCTTTATATCCCTCTTTCTCTCTAAAAACATTTGAAAAATTGCCTTTTTTCCCACACATAGGGGGTCATTCCGACCCCGGCGGGCGGCGGGCGCTGCCCGCCGGGGACGGAAACCTCCAAAAGACCGCACCACGGTCAAATGACCGCGGGGGTCATTACAACTTTCCCGCTGGGCCGGCGTGCGATCTCTAAAAGATCGCCCGCCGGCCCAGCGGGAAAGCCCCTGCAAAGAGGAAGCCGGCTCCGAATGGAGCCGGCGGATTTGCAGGGGTGCGACGGGTGCAGTGGCACCCGTCGCGATTTTCAGTGTCTGCAAAGCAGACACTGAAAATCTTGGGGGGGCCCTGTTAGGGGGCCCCTGCACTGCCCATGCCACTGGCATGGGCAGTGCAGGGGCCCCCAGGGGCCCCACGACACCCGTTCCCGCCAGCCTCTTCCTGGCGGTGTAAACCGCCAGGAACAGGCTGGCGGGAAGGGGGTCGGAATCCCCATGGCGGCGCTGCTTGGAGGATTCCCTGGGCCAGGGGAAAACCGGCGGAAAACCGCTGGTTCCCCTTTTCTGACCGCGGCTTTACCGCTGCGGTCAGAATGGCACGGGAAGCACCGCCAGCCTGTTGCCGGTGCTTCCTCTGCCCTCCCGGTCGGAATGAGGGCCATAGTCTTTATCAAGGCAGGGAATTTCACAATGCCAGGTGAGTGTCAGATTGGCTCTGATAAAGTGCACTCTTGCAGCCTCTTTATCCTTGGTTTTCTTCAACAAAATTTTACTTTTGGACTTTGTCGATTCACTCCTGGTCTACACCAGGTTGACTGTGGTTGGTGAGTCGGGCTTTCTCAGCAGCAGTATTCCTTTAGCTGAATATTCTGGCGACCTTATCCAATTTGGAGTCCATGTGGCAGAGTAACCTATTCTGTGACTTCTCTTCATGATTTGACTGCACATTATTTAGTCACTGTCTTTAAATGCACACGTTGACGTTAGCATACATTAAGTTGCCGCATGTGCTTCCACAGATTCTCATGATGCCCTGTATTTATAATACAAATTGGGCCTTTCCATGATGATATCCAGTGTGGTATCAAAGATTTGCTCCATGTATTCCTTTTGCCACGATGTTTACATTACAATTTGTCTCACCTTCTGTTTTTTTCTACAGGTGCCATTTCATCAAAAAGACATCCATTGGTCTGCAGCTTCTAAACAAGAGTACAGTAGTGCGTGCTGTGTTTCAGCTCTCCATAATTTTCCATCAATGGGGACCAGGTGCATTTCAAAGCTTTTAATCTCATGTCCTGTTCACTCGCTTGGTGCCCCTAGGTTCAATGGACACATTTGGCGAAGGCACTGTGTTCATAACTCCAGCCATTTTACCCTGCATGCAGGAATGGCAATTTAATTGTGAAAAATTTGTAAGCTCAAAAGATGAGAGGGTGTTGTTGAAAGTATGGAGCACAGAGAAAAAACTGTTAAGTCAGTAAAAAAACACTTGTAATTATTTGTCATTCCTTAAGTATATTGGCTTGCTGAATAAAAATGGGAGTGCAGAGGACAAATGTAACAAGACAGACAGAAGATACTTAGGGGGTCATTCCGACCCTGGCGGTAAAACCCGCCAGGGCCGTGAACGACGGAAAGCACCGCCAACAGGCTGGTGGTGCTTTCCTGCCCATTCTGACCGCGGCGGTAAAGCCGCAGTCAGAAAAGGGGATCCAGCGGTTTCCCGCCGGATTTCCCCTGGCTGGGCTGAACCTCCATGGCGGCGCTGCAAGCAGCGCCGCCATGGGGATTCCGACCCCCTTCCCGCCAGCCTGTTTCTGGCGGTTTTTACCGCCAGCAATAGGATGGCGGGAACGGATGTTGTGGGGCCCCCTAACAGGGCCCCAGCATGATTTTCACTGTCTGCATAGCAGACAGTGAAAATTGCGACGGGTGCAACTGCACCCGTCGCACCCCTGCAACACCGCCGGCTACATTCGGAGCCGGCTTCTGTGTTGCAGGGCCTTTCCCGCTGGGCCAGCGGGCGCTCCCTTGGCGGGCGCCCGCCGGCCCAGCGGGAAAGTCAGAATGGCCTCCGCAGTCTTTTGACCGCGGAGCGGCCAAGTGGCGGTTTCCGCCAGGCGGGCGGCACCCGCCGCCCGCCGGGGTCGGAATGACCCCCTTAGTGATTCTAAGGATGTCCCAGGCATGTGAAGAAGACCATTGTTAGTGTCTTTCTGAAAGGCAGCTTCCATTGCAGGCTCCACCTAAAAGACATGGCCAAGGTAAATGAGCTACATTGAGGTGACAGTCATGTCACTCTTGGAAGATGCTGATGGAGGGTCATTGAGGAGCATGGTGTCTGGTGTTTTAAAGGTAATGATGAGGGGACACCATTATAGGGGAAAATGCAGAAGAAAAAATCAGGATTCTCAACAGCAGAGGGCACCTTGGTAGAAGTTCGATCAAGGCTTTTTCATTCCATCCTTGTTGCCAAATATGATATGTAAAGATGACAAATCTTTGGAGAGAACACAATGTATATTTATAAACCACCGCTCAGGTAACCACGTTGCAGAATAATCATTAATCTCCCCAACCATCTTCTGTCTGATTACCTTCCCAACATTTCTTTACTAATGTTTCAAGCACCACGCCTGAGTTAAAATGCACATGGGCACATGAGTATAGGAAAAGTAGGGTTAAGAAGAGACCACAAGGACTGAACAACAAGGAACAGCATATACACAAAACATCAGCATATTACAATATATAGGTTTGTCATTATCTCCCAGAATCCCATCCTCTCAGTCAGTACTCAGAGGGTGAGCCTCATCTAGAGACAGGAATGTCCAGAAAGATACTGAAAATGCACATCTAACCTACCTTCCTAGAAGCCAAAAAAGACAGGCATAACAGAACCTTCCTCCGTTTTTTCCTGACTTGGACCATAGTGAGAACTTTGGGAGCTTCTTTCTATATCTAGTATGCAGTGATGGAAAGCCTTAGGAGAAGTGACTTCTATTCTCGTGCTCTTTCTCCCTCTTGCAAATAAGACAGGCTGCACTAGTGGGAGGAAGGTTCCCTTCTTTGATAGGTGGTGGCTGGGCCATAGTGGCTTTCCAGCAGCGCAAGCCCCTTCTTACTGGATGGAACTTTCTCCCACACATGACTCTGATGCTATAAACTGGTTCTAAGGCAGGGGATGAGAACCTTACTCCTAATGATCATAAGGGCTAGTACATTGGAAAATAACTGCTCCAGATTTTCCACATGAAAATATGGAAGAATGTGGATGTTCCTTTGCCTGATGCTTCTGGCACCTCTTATGAGCCTATTCTTTGGCAGTTCTAGCATACACCTGAGTTGGGGCTGCCTCTTCACCAGAATGTGCACGATTTGAATTGTAATGATCCCAGCTGCATTAACCTGTCAGGTTTCATGGTGTGGCAGTGTCCTCTTGAAGGCAAAGAGAAGTTTCTTTTAGTTTGGTCCCTGTTTACACCTTGGTTGCCAGTCTTGTGGTTCATAAGTCCATGGCTGAAGATGACTGTTTGTTTAAAATGATACAATCTTCTCTTGCCAGCTTTTATTTGGAGAGTAGCCTTGCTTTGTGTTCTGGTGCTTGGGGAAACCTACACTTCACATTCCTTACTTCTTGTCTTTATGCATATTTTAAGCCTGTGAAGGAAGGAACTGAATGTTCTGCTCTCCAAGAAACACAAAATGTCAAGTGGAAATCATTTTTGATGCTTCTTTTGATGATGTCCTTGCTGCCACTTTGTGAAGGGAGTGACTTTGCAGGTGTTTAACTTAATTTGTTGCTAAGGCTAGTACACTGGCACTTTGCAGAATTTTGCTGAACTTCTGTTAATATATGAGGGTATCGACTCATAGCAGAACTTGAACATGTGACGTTTTTGCTTAAGGAACATAAGCATTCCACTCCAGACATGAGCACAAGCTTCCCTCTTACTGGTCATTTTCGAAGTCTTCCTTTTATCAGCCCTCCAAAGGGTCTCCTCTCTCGGCTGCTTTGTGACATCGGGTGAGGAGTTCTGTGGGACTGTTTTCCCTCGAAAGGCACTGAACATTTGGCTATGCCAGTGGTGACTATAACTGACTGGCTAGAAACCGGGTTCAGCATGTTGCTGAGGCTTGGCTGTCCCTTTACAATGCCAGGGTGTCCCAGGATGTTGATAGACAGATATTATATGGAGTTTCTATCTCCAGACTTAGTGGTCTTCCCCATGTCTCAGCCCAATGTCCTTCTAAGAGCCTGCTGAGGTCTCAAATGATTCAGGCAATGCTGGAGAAGAAAGAGGTAGCAACAATTGCTTTGAGAGAGCACTTGTCCTATTTTGAGCCAGAATTTATACTTTAATTAATTGTTTTTCCTTTCAACACACCTCGCTCTATTTCTATACATCTGTCGCCCTATTTCATTCCTTTTTGAATGTTTTCAAGATGGATGACACCTTTACTCCACACTAAGGGCCAGATGTAGCAAAGGGTTTTACCCATTCTGTGTCTATGGGAAAAAGTGTTCGTACATATGGCCCTAAATTCTGTATCAATCCTTTTTCTATTTTTCTCTGAGGAGTTTTCCACTCAAGATAATTGCCATATGATCTGTCCTTTTTCTATGACTCCTTCCTCTTGGTTTTGAGGATGCTGGATCTATAGAGAACAGTTAACACCCAGTCGGTCTCTCTTCTTCGTTTCATTTATTTTATCGTTATTACTTTTTATTCATGTACACAGGCTTCTGATATTCTTCACTCACCTTGCCCT
This sequence comes from Pleurodeles waltl, assembly GCF_031143425.1. Taxonomy (NCBI): domain Eukaryota; kingdom Metazoa; phylum Chordata; class Amphibia; order Caudata; family Salamandridae; genus Pleurodeles; species Pleurodeles waltl. The sequence continues at coordinate 295,024,761 of NC_090439.1, read as the reverse complement.
GCCTAATCTGTTTTTCTCTCCTTTCATTTTAACCCTTTTACAAATTATTTCAAGATGACCATCACCATTACTCCAGATTGAATTACCTATATGTCCCTTTCTGTTTTTATACTGATTCAGATGGCAGTCATAGACATGGCCAATTTTTAAGGCACCTTCCTTGTGGTATTGAGGATGATGGAATACACCGCTCTTCTGGTCCTTCTGCTTCAATTCATTTTGTCTGTGGGCTCCTTTGTAGCCTGATTCTCATTTCCAGGATGACTAGGCAGCAGCATATTTGTACCCAAGGTGAAGACTAAATAATCATAAGCATATGGGGTTTCCCCTGATTGCTGGCCAAGTTTGCAGTTGAATGTCCTTGTTGCCTTTCCAAAATAAATAATTGTTGTCTTTGCTAATATAACAGGCAAGCTGTTTATCTGATTAAATTCATTCAATGAAGAGAGTTGACTTCGCGGCATATGTTAAGCAGCTAATCGGAAGATTTCCAAGTATTGGGGAAGAAAATTGGGTTTATGGATGTAAAAACCTATGTTTAAAATATAAAGAGAGAAAAGAAGTAGGGCGAGGACACAACCTTGCTTGAGTGTATTTTCTATTGTGACCTTGGGAGAAACGTTCTGATTTGTCTGGTAATTTGGCCTGCAGTCAGTTTTGGAATGTAGCGACAGTACCAGGTGTAACAAGGCACTATCAATGACAATGACAATGAGTTTGGACCATAGGAGATTTCGGTTTACCTTGTCCAACACAGTTGAATCCATGAAGCGGATGTATAGTGATCTTTTATGGTGGAACGCCTTAACTATGAGAAGTGTTAGTGTCTGTATGTTGTCTATTGTTGTACATCCAGGATGGAAACAAATTAAGAACTCTTAAAATTACGCCATATAAACTAAGCCACAAACTGTTTTTAGTTCTCTGCATGTTTTTTTTCTCAAAAAATCATTCTCCCTCAAGTGGCTTCAGTTCCCGGCACTGGATTAGAGGAGTGCACTGCCACATATTTTCCCCTATTCCTCAATAGTGACAGATAAGCTTTGCCATTTAGTCCCTCTTCATCTTTTCTGCTGCTTCTTTTTTATATATTAGTTAGGTTAGAACTTTGTTCTCATTTGATTTATGTGTCAGTTCTGTTCGTATTGTTATTTTAACCTCTAGCTATGTGATTACAACTGCATTTATATCAAACACACAAATTGTGATATGATGAATGCTTTCAATGAGGCTAACCTCTGGCAATCGCTTGGGGTAGCATTCCAACCCATTGTTGTTTTGTCCAACATGTCAATTCATTTTGAATGCAGCCATATGCAAATCAGTTATGACTCTGCTCCAATAAGAACAGTCCAGCCTGATCTGGCAGTCCAGGTCCTACCTGAACCGAAACACTAACAACCCAATACCTTTTTCTTCCTGATGGGGGCTCATCAGTTCAGTGTAGCTTGGTTCAGGTGGCACAGTGAGCAGGGACCCCACTTAGAGCATTACATCAAACACACAGAAGATTATGGGAGGAATCCTTCATTTCCTTGAGTAGCTATAAAGTGCTTTTAATGACTGAGTATCATACTCTTTAATACATTTTGACCATGACTGAGAGCTGGGGTTAATATGGATATCATTCTCTACTCCAGTCGGATAAAATAAATTGTGTCACTGCTGAGTGACATCATTTTGTTTTGCGCCTCTGGCACCACATGTTCTTTGTGAACTTGTTGTGAGTTTGCAATGGTGGCTTATATTTTTCTCATTACATTGAAATCCCCAAGTTGTGAGATTGCCTAGAGTTTAACATTTCCCCAATTTAATGGCCCTTTGATGGGCTAACAAACTGTCAGAGTATGTGTTTGAACAGAGTAAAGACGTTTCAGATGTCCTCTGCCCAGATAATTTCCAGAACAAGACTAGAGTCATAACGCAGACTACTGCAGCCCTTGTGGCGCAGAGGGTAGAGCCCAAACCCTCTGGGGGCCTCCTATTCATCTGAAGGTCAATGAGTGCTTTAAGCTAGGGGAGATTGAGGTACCCTTCATCAACTTCTTGCAAGTTCTACTGGACTGGTTCCATGCCTGAAAAGAGCCATAACAGTTTTGGCGAATTGTCAGGTACTTCTATAATAACTACAACATACTTGGATCAGCACCAGGTTCATGGAGGAGGCAGTTTGGCAAGAGGCGACGCTGTGGAAGGTTCAGATTACTATTTTATGCCAAACCCCGATTCTCACCTCATTTGCCTTATTGACCAATATATTCTTTCCTTGTGGTTCACTGATTTTTTGATATGCCTTTATTATATGTTTGTTAACTTCTTTTGTTCATTAAACTGCCAGGTATATGCTTTATTATATTTTTTTCCACTCTTTGCCCATGGCACCTGGTGACCTTTAAATGTGGTGCAGCATAATCCTTGCGCCAAATTCCAGTGAATGAACCTGACTTCTTCTTAGAAGTTCTGAGGGTTTGCTCACAAGTGTCTTCACTTAGTCTTCTCTCACTTATTTTCATTCAATGTCATTCACTTACTCTCATACTGTAGGAGGCTGGCCTGGCTTGTAGTGGGTACCAAGAGGTACTTACACTCTGTACCAGGTCCAGTTATCCCTTATTAGTGTAGAAGAGGTGTTTCTAGCAGCTTAGGTTGGTAGAAGGTAGCTATAGCAGAGCATCTTAGGCTGAACTAGGAGACATGCAAAGCTCCTACTATACCACTGGTGTCACATGCACAATATCATAAGAAAACACAATACAGAGATATACTAAAAATAAAGGTACTTCATTTTTATGACAATATACCAAAAGTATCTCAGTGAGTACCCTCAGTATGAGGATAGCAAATATACACAAGATATATGTACACAATACCAAAAATATGCAGTAATAGCAAAAGGAAGTAATGCAAACAATGTAAAGTTACATTAGATTGCAATAGGAGCACATAGGTATAGGGGCAACACAAACCATATACTCTAGAAGTGGAATGCGAACCACGAATGGACCCCAAACCTATGTGAGCTTGTAGAGGGTCGCTGGGACTGTAAGAAAACAGTGAGGGTTAGAAAAATAGCTCACCCCAAGACCCTGAAAAGTAGGTGTAAAGTGCACCTATATTCCCCAGAGAGCACTGAAGTCGTGATAGGGGAATTCTGCAAGGAAGACCAACACCAGCAATGCAACAAAGGTGGATTTCCGGACGAGAGTACCTGTGGAACAAGGGGACCAAGTCCAAGAGTCGCGACAAAGTCGAGATTGGGCAGATGCCCAGGAAATGCCAGCTGAGGGTGCAAAGAAGCTGTCTCGGATGGTAGAAGCTATGGATTCTGCAAGAACGACGAGGACTAGGAACTTCCCCTTTAGAGGATGGATGTCCCACGTCGTGAAGAAGCTTGCAGAGGTGTTCCCACGCAGAAAGACCGCAAACAAGCCTTGCTAGCTGCAAGTGTCATGGTTAGGGTTTTTGGATGCTGCTGTGGCCCAGGAGGGACCAGGATGTCGCCAACTGCGTGAGGAGACAGAGGGGGCACCCAGCAAGACAAGGAGCCCTCACAGAAGCAGGCAGCACCCGCAGAAGTGCCAGAACAGGCACTACGAAGAAGGGTGAACTGGAGCTCACCCGAAGTCACAAAAGGAGATCCCACGACGCCGGAGCACTTCTCAGGAGGTTGTGCACTGCAGGTTAGAGGCTCAGGGACCCAGGCTTGGCTGTGCACAAAGGAAATCCTGGAAGAGTGCACTGGAGCTGGAGTAGCTGCAAATCACGCGGTACCCAGCAATGCAGTCTAGCGTGGGGAGGCAAGGACTTACCTCCACCAAACTTGGACTGAAGAGTCACTGGACTGTGGGAGTCACTTGGACAGAGTTGCTGAGTTCCAGGGACCACGCTCGTCATGCTGAGAGGGGACCCAGAGGACCGGGCATGCAGTTCTTTTGGTGCCTGCCGTTGCAGGGGGAGGATTATGTCGTCCCACGGGAGATTTCTTCGGAGCTTCTAGTGCAGAGAGGAGGCAGACTACCCCCACAGCATGCAGCACCAGGAAAACAGTCGAGAAGGTGGCAGGATCAGCAATACAAGGTTGCAGTAGTCGTCTTTGCTACTTTGTTGCGGTTTTGCAGGTGTCCTGAGCAGTCAGCGGTTGATTCCTTGGCAGAAGGTGAAGAGAGAGAGGCAGAGGAACTCTGATGAGCTCTTGCATTCGTTATCTAAAGAATTCCCCAAAGCAGAAACCCTAAATAGCCAGAAAAGGAGGTTTGGCTACCTAGGAAGGAGGATAGGCTAGCAACACAGGTAAGAGCCTATCAGGAGGAGTCTCGGATGTCACCTGCTGGCACTGGCCACTCAGAGGAGTCCAGTGTGCCAGCAGCACCTCTGTTTTCAAGATGGCAGAGGTCTGGAGCACACTGGAGGAGCTCTGGGCACCTCCCCTGGGAGGTGCAGGTCAGGGGAGTGGTCAGTCCCCTTTCCTTTGTCCAGTTTCGCACCAGAGCAGGGCTGGGGGATCCCTGAACCGGTGTAGACTGGCTTATGCAGAGATGGGCACCATCTGTGCCCATCAAAGCATTTCCAGAGGCTGGGGGAGGCTACTCCTCCCCAGCCCTGACACCTTTTTCCAAAGGGAGAGGGTGTAACACCCTCTCTCTGAGGAAGTCCTTTGTTCTGCCTTCCTGGGCCAAGCCTGGCTGGACCCCAGGAGGGCAGAAACCTGTCTGAGGGGTTGGCAGCAGCAGCAGCTGCAGTGAAACCCCGGGAAAGGCAGTTTGGCAGTACCTGGGTCTGTGCTAGAGGCTCGGGGGATCATGGAATTGTCTCCCCAATGCCAGAATGGCATTGGGGTGACTATTCCATGATATTAGACATGTTACATGGCCATGTTCGGAGTTACCATTGTGACGCTATACATAGGTAGTGACCTATGTATAGTGCACGCATGAAATGGTGTCCCCGCACTCACAAAGTCTGGGGAATTTGCCCTGAACGATGTGGGGGCACCTTGGCTAGTGCCAGGTTGCCCACACACTAAGTAACTTACCACCCAACCTTTACCAGGTAAAGGTTAGACATATAGGTGACTTATAAGTTACTTAAGTGCAGTGGTAAATGGCTGTGAAATAACGTGGATGTTATTTCACTCAGGCTGCAGTGGCAGGCCTGTGTAAGAATTGTCAGAGCTCCCTATGGATGGCAAAAGAAATGCTGCAGCCCATAGGGATCTCCTGGAACCCCAATACCCTGGGTACCTCTGTACCATATACTAGGGAATTATAAGGGGGTTCCAGTATGCCAATGTGAATTGGTGAAATTGATCACTAGCCTGTTAGTGACAATTTAGAAAGTAAAGAGAGAGCATAACCACTGAGGTTCTGGTTAGCAGAGCCTCAGTGAGACAGTTAGTCATCACACAGGGAACACATACAGGGCACACTTATGAGCACTGGGGCCCTGGCTGGCAGGGTCCCAGTGACACATACAACAAAAACAACATATATACAGTGAAATATGGGGGTAACATGCCAGGCAAGATGGTACTTTCCTACACAACCCCCCCCCCAAACGAAGGAAAATAAGACTAGCCATGACCTGATGAGTCTTCATTGTCTAAGTGGAAATATCTGGAGAGTTCATCTGCATTGGAGTGGGTACTCCCAGGTGTATGTTCCACTGTATAGTCCATTCCCTGTAGAGATATGGACCACCTCAAGAATTTAGGGTTTTCACCTTTCATTTGTTTTAGCCAAAGTAGAGGTTTGTGGTCTGTCTGAACAATTAAGTGAGTGCCAAACAGGTATGGCCTCAACTTCTTCAGTGCGCAGACCACAGCAAAGGCCTCCCTCTCTATGGCAGACCAACGCTTTTCTCTAGGGGTCAACCTCCTGCTGATAAAAGCAACAGGTTGATCCTGGCCCTCAGAATTGAGTTGTGATAAGACTGCCCCTACCCCTAATTCAGATGCATCAGTTTGGACATTAACATGGGCTTTTTAGGACAGGTGCAGAGCACATGGCCTGTTTCAGCTCCTCAAAAGCTTTGGGTCTGAGTGGTAGGGGTCTGAGTGGTAGGGGGAACCCAATCTATAATAGTTTGGATTTTCCCCTGAAGTGGTGCAATCTGTTCTCCACCTACCAGGTGTCCCAGATAAACCACTTTCCCCTGCCTTATCTGGCATTTTGAAGTCTTGATAGTGAGGCCTGCCTTCTGCAGGGCCTCCAAAACTTTCCACAGGTGGACCAGGTGATCATCCCAGTTGGAGCTAAAGACAGCTATATCATCTAGATATGCTGCACTAAAAGCCAACCCTTGCAGGACTGTATTCACCAACCTCTGAAAAGTGGCAGGTGCATTTTTCAAACCAAAAGGCATTACTGTGAATTGGTAGTGCCCTCCAATGGTTGAAAATGCAGTTTTTTGCTTTAGCATCCTCTGATAACTTGGTCTGTCAATACCCTGCAGTCAAATCAAAGGTGCTTAGATACTTGGCAGATGCCAGTGTATCTATGAGCTCATGTGCCCTTGGTATAGGGTGAGCATCAGTTTTAGTTACCTGGTTGAGACCTCTGTAATCTACACAAAACCTAATTTCCTTTTTTCCATCTTTAGAGTGAGGCTTTGGTACAAGTACCACAGGAGAGGCCCATTGACTTTCAGAGTGCTCAACCACTCCCAGTTCAAGCATTTTCTGAACCTCTTGTTTTATGCAGTCTCTGACATGGTCAGGCTGTCTATAGATCTTACTTTTGACAGGCATGCTGTCTCCAGTATCTATAGTGTGCTCTCACCAAGAAGTGGTGCCTGGCACAGTAGAGAAGAGTTCAGAAAACTGACCCAAGAGATTTATGCAGTGGTCTTTCTGCTCAGCAGTAAGACAATCTGCTAAAACTACACCTTCCACTAGAGCATCTTGTTCTGTGGAAGAGAATAGATCAGGGAGAGGGTCACTCTCTTCTTCCTGTCCTTCATCTGTTGCCATGAGCAGGGTGAGATCAGCCCTGTCATAGTAGGGTTTCAGGCGATTGACATGGAGCACCCTAAGTGGACTCCTGGCAGTGCCTAAGTCGACCAAGTAGGTGACTTCTCCCTTCTTTTCAACAATAATGTGGGGTCCACTCCATTTGTCTTGGAGTGCTCTTGGGGCCACAGGCTCCAAGACCCACACTTTCTGCCCTGGTTGTTACTGAATCAGAACAGCCTTCTGGTCATGCCATTGCTTTTGGAGCTCTTGGCTGGCCTGAAGGTTTTTGCTGGCCTTTTTCATATACTCAGCCATTCTGGATCTTAGGCCAAGTACATAGTCCACTATGTCTTGCTTAGGAGCTTTTAAAGGTTGTTCCCAACCCTCCTTTACAAGTGTTAGAGGACCTCTTACAGGGTGTCCAAATAGGAGTTCAAAGGGGCTGAAGCCCACTCCTTTTTGGGGTACCTCCCTGTAAGCAAAAAGGAGGCAAGGTAACAGGACATCCCATCTCCTCCTGAGTTTTTCAGGGAGTCCCATTATCATTCCTTTGAGAGTTTTGTTAAACCTCTCAACCAGTCCATTTGTTTGTGGATGTTAAGGTGTGGTGAATTTGTATGTTACACCACATTCCTTCCACATGGCCTTCAAGTATGCAGACATAAAGTTGCTACCCCTGTCTGATACCACCTCTTTTGGGAAACCCACCCTGGAAAAGATTCCCAGGAGGGCCTTTGCCACTGCAGGAGCTGTAGTGGTCCTTAGAGGAATTGCTTCAGGATATCTTGTGGCATGGTCCACTACCACTAAGATAAACCTATTGCCTGAAGCAGTAGGAGGGTCAAGGGGACCAACTATGTCAACCCCTACCCTTTCAAAGGGAACCCCAATCACAGGTAGTGGAATAAGGGGTGCCTTTGGGGTGCCACCAGTCTTGCCACTGGCTTGACAGGTGACACAGGGCTTACAAAAATCTTTTGTGTCCTCTGACATTCTAGGCCAATGAAACAGGGGGACAAGCCTATCCCATGTTTTCATCTGCCCCAAATGTCCAGCCAAGGGAATGTTGTGGGCTAGAGTCAGGAGGAACTCTCTGTATTGCAGGGAATAACCAATCTCCTGGCAGCTCCAGGTTTTGGGTCCCTTGCCTCTGTATACAAGAGGTTCTCCTCCCAGTAGACTCTGTGAGAGTCACTGACATCCCCATTTTGCTGTTTGACAGCTTGCTGTCTTAGACCCTCTAGTGTGGGACAGGTCTGCTGTGCCACACTCAGCTCCTCCCTGGCAGGCCCCCCTCCACCCAAAAGCTCAGCAGTGTCTGCTTCCAGCTCCTTTGGTGAAGGTTCTGCACAGGGGGGAAATTCTTCTTCCTCAGAAGTTGAATCATCTGTAGAGGGAGGGATAGTAGGTAGTGATTTACCTTTACTAACCCTAGCTTTAGGGAGCACTTGGTCCATTGTTCCAGTATCCAAGTCACCCTGTCCTTTTTGCTTTTTGGCCTGAGCCCTGGTTAAAGCAAAGATATGCCCAGAAATGGCCAGCATGTCTGCATGAGCCTCCAACTCCACTTCTGCCCAAGATGATGTCTCTAAATCGTTCCCTAGTAGACAGTCTACAGGTAAATGTGAGGCAACCACAACTTCCTTTGGACCAGTAACCCCCCCCCCCAGTTGAGATTCACAACAGCCATGGGGTGGCTAAGAGTGTTGTTATGAGCATCAGTCACTTGGTACTGGTGACCAAGTAGGTGTTGTTCAGGGTGGACCAGTTTCTCTATTACCATGGTAACACTGGCACCTGTGTCCCTGTAGGCCTGAACCTCAACACCATTTATTAGGGGAAGTTGCTTGTACTTATCCATATTAATGGGACAAGCAACCAAGGTGGCCAAATCAATGGCACCTTCAAAGACTAACACAGCCTCTGTGGTCTCCCTAACAAGACCTACCCCAACTAAATTACCAAAAGTGAGCCCAGCTACTCCCTTGGTTTGGCTATTAGTAGGTTTGCTCCCACCACCACTGCTATTACTAGGGGCACTAGGTGTAGCAGTAGGGGTTGTGGTAGTGGGAGGCTTGGTGCTTTTCTTTGGACAACTGACATCAGCTGTCCAATGGCCTTTTACTTTACATAAATAGCACCATGGTTTCTTTACTTGATTAGAAGAGGATTTGGACCCACCACCCCCACCAGAGTGTTTTTGTGGGCCTGATGAAGACTCATTTTTAGATTTGTCCCCACCCTTGTCTGAAGACTTACCATCCTTCTTCTTGCCATCCTTGTCACCCCCTGTATGAACTTTTCTGTTCACTCTTGTTCTGACCCATTTGTCTGCCTTCTTTCCTAATTCTTGAGGAGAGGTCAGATCTGAGTCCACTAGATATTGGTGTAACAAATCAGACACACAGTTATTAAGAATATGCTCTCTCAGGATCATATTATACAGGCTTTCATAGACAGTAACTTTACTGCCATGTAACCACCCCTCCAAGGCCTTCACTGAATGGTCAACAAAGTCTACCCAGTCTTGTGAAGACTCCTTTTTGGTTTCTCTGAACTTAATCCTCTATTGTTCAGTGGTTAAGCCATAACCATCCAGGAGTGCATTCTTTAAAACTGTAAAATTATTGGCATCACTTTCTTTCACAGTAAGGAGCCTATCCCTACCCTTTCCACTGAAAGATAGCCATAGGATAGCAGCCCACTGCCTTTGAAGGACCCCCTGTACAACACAGGCCCTCTCAAGTGCAGCAAACCACTTGTTAATGTCATCCCCCTCCTTGTAAGGGGGAACTATGTTATGCAGATTCCTAGAATCATGCTCTTTCACAGGATTACTATCTGTAATACTGCTGCTGCAACCATGGGGTCCTAACCCCAGCCTCTGTCTTTCTTTTTCTAAGTCTAAAGATTCCCTGTCTAGAGCCAGCTGTTGCTGTTTAAGCTTCAGCCTGGACTCTTCCACTCTCAATCTATTGAGCTCCCTTTCTAACATTCTGTCATCAGGGTCGGTGGGTTGGGCATGATTTGACACAGAAGAATAGTGTGAATGAACAGAGGGAGAAATGTCCCTAACAGTTGGCACTCTAACAACTTGACCTGCAGGGATGATTTCCCTACTGTGATGAGAACTCACATTAGTACCAGTTGTGCTAGGTGGTCTGCTAAGGGGCAAGTTGGAAAGAATACCATCTAACATTCTTACTGGGGCTACCCCAGAATCAGAGTGTGAACCATCTCCTAACTTCTCAACAGATGTGCCAGCTAAGGCCTTATCATTTTCAATGAGCATGTTAATCAACAATTCTCTAGAGGGATTCTTCCCTACCCCTAAACCTCTACCAATGCAGAGACTCCTCACACTTTTCCAGCTAAGGTTGTCATAAGCTGTGCTGGCCAGATCAAGAGTAGGACCTTTACCAGACATGACAGAAAAAGGTTTAAGGGACAGAAAAAGAAATAAAAAGTTTCAGAACTTTTTAAGGAACAGAAAAAAAAAAAACTTTTTCAACTTTTTAGAAACTTTTTGAAAGTTTAGAGGTACTTTTCTGCACTTAGCAAATAGAGTAAGAGAACAAAAGCAAAGCTTTTTGGTTAGGTGTACATACACTGAACTTGTTTTGTATATTATTAGTACAATATGACAAAGTGGTAAGTAGTTACAAGTACTTATCCCACCGCTGCACAACCAATGTAGGAGGCTGGCCTGGCTTGTAGTGGGTACCAAGGGGTACTTACACTCTGTACCAGGTCCAGTTATCCCTTATTAGTGTAGAAGAGGTGTTTCTAGCAGCTTAGGCTGATAGAAGGTAGCTATAGCAGAGCAGCTTAGGCTGAACTAGGAGACATGCAAAGCTCCTACTATACCACTGGTGTCACATGCACAATACCATAAGAAAACACAATACACAGATATACTAAAAATAAAGGTACTTTATTTTTATGACAATATGCTAAAAGTATCTCAGTGAGTACCCTCCGTATGAGGATAGCAAATATACACAAGATATATGTAAACAATACCAAAAATATGCAGTAATAGCAAAAGGAAGTCATGCAAACAATGTAAAGTTACAGTAGATTGCAATAGGAGCACATAGGTATAGGGGCAACACATAACATATACTCTAGAAGTTGAATGCAAATGACGAATGGACCCCAAACCTATGTGAGCTTGTAGAGGGTCACTGGGACTGTAAGAAAACAGTGAGGGTTAGAAAAATAGCCCACCCCAAGACCCTGAAAAGTAGGTGTAAAGTGCACCTATATTCCCCAGAGAGCACAGAAGTCGTGATAGGGGAATTCTGCAAGGAAGACCAACACCAGCAATGCAACAAAGGTGGATTTCCGGACGAGAGTACCTGTGGAACAAGGGGACCAAGTCCAAGAGTTGCGACAAAGTCGAGATTGGGCAGATGCCCAGGAAATGCCAGCTGAGGGTGCAGAGAAGCTGCCACCGGATGGTAGAAGCTATGGATTCTGCAAGAACGAAGAGGACTAGGAACTTCCCCTTTGGAGGATGGATGTCCCACGTCGTGAAGAAGCTTGCAGAGGTATTCCCACACAGAAAGACTACAAACAAGCCTTTCTAGCTGCAAGGGTCGCGGTTAGGGTTTTTGGATGCTGCTGTGGCCCAGGAGGGACCAGGATTTCGCCAATTGCGCGAGGAGACAGAGGGGGCACCCAGCAAGACAAGGAGCCCTCACAAAAGCAGGCAGCACCCGCAGAAGTGCCGGAACAGGCACTACAAAGAAGGGTGAACCGGAGCTCACCCGAAGTCACAAAAGGAGATCCCACAACGCGGGAGGACAACTCAGGAGGTTGTGCACTGCAGGTTAGAGTGTCTGGGACCCAGGCTTGGCTGTGCACAAAGGAAATCCTGGAAGAGTGCACAGGAGCCGGAGTAGCTGCAAATCACACTGTACCCAGCAATGCAGTCTAGCGTGGGGAGGCAAGGACTTACCTCCACCAAACTTGGACTGAAGAGTCACTGGACTGTGGGAGTCACTTGGACAGAGTTGCTGAGTTCCAGGGACCACGCTCGTCATGCTGAGAGGGGACCCAGAGGACCGGTGATGCAGTTCTTTTGGTGCCTGCGGTTGCAGGGGGAGGACTCCGTCGTCCCACGAGAGATTTCTTCAGAGCTTCTAGTGCAGAGAGGAGGCAGACTACCCCCACAGCATGCACCACCAGGAAAACAGTTGAGAAGGCGGGAGGATCAGCGACACAAGGTTGCAGTAGTCGTCTTTGCTACTTTGTTGCGGTTTTGCAGGCGTCCTGAGCAGTCAGCGGTCGATTCCTTGTCAGAAGGTGAAGAGAGAGATGCAGAGGAACTCTGATGAGCTCTTGCATTCGTTATCTAAAGAATTCCCCAAAGCAGAAACCCTAGATAGCCAGAAAAGGAGTTTTGGCTACCTAGGAAGGAGGGTAGGCTAGCAACACAGGTAAGATCCTATCAGGAGGAGTCTCTGATGTCACCTGCTGGCACTGGCCACTCAGAGCAGTCCAGTGTGCCAGCAGCACCTCTGTTTTCAAGATGGCAGAGGTCTGGAGCACACTGGAGGAGCTCTGGGCACCTCCCCTGGGAGGTGCAGGTCAGGGGAGTGGTCACTCCCCTTTCCTTTGTCCAGTTTCGCGCCAGAACAGGGCTGGGGGATCCCTGAACCGGTGTAGACTGGCTTATGCAGAGATGGGCACCATCTGTGCCCATCAAAGCATTTCCAGAGGCTGGGGGAGGCTACCCCTCCCCAGCCCTGACACCTTTTTCCAAAGGGAGAGGGTGTAACACCCTCTCTCTGAGGAAATCCTTTGTTCTGCCTTCCTAGGCCAAGCCTGGCTGGACCCCAGGAGGGCAGAAACCTGTCTGATGGGTTGGCAGCAGCAGCAGCTGCAGTGAAACCCCGGGAAAGGCAGTTTGGCAGTACACAGGTCTGTGCTAGAGACTCGGAGGATCATGCAATTGTCTCCCCAATGCCAGAATGGCATTGGGGTGACAATTCCATGATCTTAGACATGTTACATGGCCATGTTCGGAGTTACCATTGTGACGCTATACATAGGTAGTGACCTATGTATAGTGCACGTGTGAAATGGTGTCCCCGCACTCACAAAGTCTGGGGAATTTGCCCTGAACGATGTGGGGGCACCTTGGCTAGTGCCAGGGTGCCCACACACTAAGTAACTTACCACCCAACCTTTACCAGGTAAAGGTTAAACATATAGGTGACTTATAAGTTACTTAAGTGCAGTGGTAAATGGCTGTGAAATAACGTGGACGTTATTTCACTCAGGCTGCAGTGGCAGGCCTGTGTAAGAATTGTCAGAGCTCCCTATGGGTGGCAAAAGAAATGCTGCAGCCCATAGGGATCTCCTGGAACCCCAATACCCTGGGTACCTCTGTACCATATACTAGGGAATTATAAGGGCATTCCAGTATGCCAATGTGAATTGGTGAAATTGGTCACTAGCCTGTTAGTGACAATTTAGAAAGTAACGAGAGAGCATAACCACTGAGGTTCTGGTTAGCAGAGCCTCAGTGAGACAGTTAGTCATCACACAGGGAACACAAACAGGGCACACTTATGAGCACTGGGGCCCTGGCTGGCAGGGTCCCAGTGACACATACAACTAAAACAACATATATACAGTGAAATATGGGGGTAACATGCCAGGCAAGATGGTACTTTCCTACACATACTCTGACTCATTCGGTCTCATCCAGTCTCACTGACACACACAGCCTCACTTCTCCTCATTCTGATATAGTCAACCTCACTCATTCTCGTATAATCTCACTCAGTTCCATCCATTCTCACTCTTTCTGATTCACTCAATCTCACTCTGACTCAGTCTCAGTCCCATTTATTCTCTCTCATTCTCAGTCAGTCTCACTCATTCTCACTAAGTCTCTCACTGTCCGACTCCATCTTACTGACTCACTCAGTCCCTCTTATTCTGATACATCCAATCTAATTCTGAGTGACTAATACTCACTCGGTTTCAGCTAGTCTCACTCATTCTGATTCAACCTCACTCTGACTCACTCAGTCTCATTCATTCACACTCATTCTCAGTCAGTCTTAGTCAGTCTCACTCATTCTTATCATTCTACCTCTGCCTCATTCTGTCTCACTGATTCAATCAGTCCTAATCAGTCCAATTCAGTCAATATCACTTAGACTCACTCATACGCACTCAGTATCACTCATTCCTAATTATTCTTACTTATTCTGACTCACTCACTCTCATTGTGTTCTACTCAGTCTCACTCAGACAATTACAGCCCGATTTAGGTTTAGGGATGGGGTACTCTGTCACAAACGCGATGGATATCCTATCCACCATATTACAATTCTGTAACATCCTATGGAAATTGTAATATTCGGGAAGGGATATCCGTCACATTTGTGACGGAGTAACCCATCCACCAAACTCTACATCAGGCCCTTAGTCTCACTCTGGCTCAATCAATCTAACTCACTCAATCTCACTTTGGCTCACCTAGTCTCAATCTTTCATAATCAGTCTCACTCATTCTCTGACCTCTAAGATTCACTCAGACGGTGACTCACTCAATCTCAGTCTCACTCACTTAGTCTTACACACTGTAACATTCTGTTACACTCACTAGCATTCTCAGTCATTGTCATTCATCCTCACTTGTACTCACTCTTCTATCACTCATTCTCACTCACTCTGGCTCACTACTTCACTGATTCGCCCTCAGTTTTACTCACACATAAAGACACAAACATGCTCATACATACACACGCTCTCCCACCGACACTCACTATCACCCATATTCACACAACATTTAAACTGTTTTTTTCCTTACCTTGCTGGCTGTGCAGATCCTGTTTGAACTCATGATACTTTTTTTCTGGTTCCATTGCTGCAGCATAAAACTGAAATCTTGTTTGTGTGTAGTTGCAGGTTCGAGGTTTCAGTTTCTGCTCTATCACCCCACTCTTCCACTACTCTGTGACAAGTGGGGAAAGGGTGGGGCGACTGGCTGATTGGTATGTAACCACAGTCACGGCGGAGCTTAACTATGTAGTGCTCATGGCTACCTTTAGCTGTGATGCTTAATTGCATCACAAATGCAGGAGGCCCTGAGGCGAGAGCTGGGATTTCACCCGCCCTGAATAATCTCTATGATGTCTGGTGCAGGTGCCTTGCAGCACCAATGCTAGCCACCAGACATTCACTGGCTTTATGAGGCTGCTGCTGAACACCTTTTTATACTACACCAAAAGTGGACAATAGATTATTATTCACTCTTGCTATAGTAAAAATGAGCCAGAAAACAAGTCCAATGTCTGTCTGATGCCGGAGTGGGCAGCCCTTCCACCCTATTTTTCCCTGGTGTCTTGTGGGCTTTATACCCATCGAAGGGGAGATTAGGGGCACGTTTCTAATTGGGGCAAATGTCCTATCTGCCCGTGGGGGGGGGGAGGAGAGGGGCGGGTGCAGAAATACTCTATTGCCTGTTCTGGGGTTGGGCATGGCCCAATGCCAGGATGGGCCACCCCCAGTTTTTTGGCACCATTTCAAAATCCCTAATGTCATAGTGGGCTTACTGCCAGGGTGACCCACCCAACCCTCCATTTCTGATCCCTGGAGTCTAGTGGGCTTTCCAACGTGGAGGGTGCAGACAGGGGGCAAACTCCTAATTTACCTCGCCTGGGTGGGAGAAAGACTGTCTTGCCCTTGGTGGGGAAGGCACTGGTCCTTGCCTAAGGAGCCTTTCCCCCTCAGAAAGAAAGAAATCCCCAGTGTCTAGTTGCCTTTCTACTCTCCCAAAGCCCAATCTCCCCCCCCTCCCCAGGGAGATTAGAAAAACTGTATACTCCTTATAGGGGTTGAGCATGGCCCGTGCCCCTGGGTAGCACCTTCACCCATTTTAATTCTGATCCCTGGTATCTAGTGGGCTTTCCATCCCCTATTCTACCCCCAAAGATGGGCAGAAAGACTAGCTTGGCCTTTTTTTGGGGGGTGGGGGGGACGATGACTGGCCCTTCCAGAAGCAGCCTCTCTGTCCCCAGAAAAAATAAATCCTTGATGCGTAGTGGGCTTTCTAACCCCCCTTCTCCGGTTGACCGGCTGGGGCAAACCACCAATCTGGCTTCCCAGGTGGGGAAGAGAGACACAATTCCCCTTTTGGAGAGGGCTGCCTCACTATTTTTGTTTGGAAACTCTGGAATCTAGTGGACTTTTCACCTCGTTGAATAGGCAGACTCGAGGCTAACCCCACAATGTGCCCCTCGGTGGGGTCAAAACGACTATATTGCATTTGGGTGAGAAAGCACTGGCCCTTGCCTAAGGGGCCCTCCAGCCTCAAAAAAATAAATCCCCTTCTCCGTTAAAGTGTATCTTGCTTGGAGATCTCCCTCTAAACATAATCCTCAAGCAAGAATCCACTAGCAAGATAAACTACCTTTTTCAGTGATACCACTCCCACCAAAGTTAGTGCTGGGGGGGGGGGGGAGAGGCGAGGCATGCCACCGAGCACAGATGCACACGAAAATAATATAAGTAAATCTGGTAATTTCACTTTCACACTAATGATGTCAATGCTCCATGCAGGTGGATCATCATTACAAAAAAAAACAGCCTTAGACTGCCCCCAGCAGGCTGACCAGAAATTGATAAAAGAGATTCCCACTGTTATAGCACCAGAGGGATTCTCTGCCTTTAGCATTTTGATGTGACCTCGACGTCAACAGCACATGACTTGGAGCAGTCTTGATGGGGCGTTCACGTTAGAGGCATCCATGGGTTAACAGGGCCCTTTGCAATGGTTGTTCCTCTCTTGGAACTGCGCCTATGAGTGCCCACATCCCCAGCAAACAAAAAGGCCTGGATATTTCCAGTGAGGAGCACCGAAGAGGACCTTCTTCTGGATCTCCCCAGCCAGGATGAAATTGGCGGCAGGACCTTCCATTTATCTACTGCCAGATTCCTGATGCAACACAACCCTGATCTTTCCAGCACACTCAAGCATTCCCCAGGTGAGGACATGGTTTCAGAGCACTCAGAAATAGGCTCAGTATCGGGCCTATATTCATGTTGTTTGGAGAATTGAATGTTTTTCTGGTATACTGGTGAGCTGCGGGCCAGTTCTACTGCTAGTGCGGGGAGGACGTCCAGCTGGGGGCCAGTCTGGTCATGTTTCCAGCGTGCAACGCTTCAGCCCTTTACAAAAAAATGCAAAACAAATAGCTGTAACATGTGCCCCGCCAGCCCACGTTTGCTTTAAAACCATTGGATTTGCCTTTGGTTGGTTCCTGTGTCCTGCGGAGTCACCACCAGCAGTGCTGATCTTCATGGGGAAGGGCAGTGAGGTGTAAGGCATCTGCTGCTACTTGTCTTACAGAACCTAGTACATATTTCTGAGAAGTACTCTTCAAAATGCAAACCAGTGTGTTTCTTCTTAATACAATTGTTGCACACACTGCAGTTTAGTACATTCAATTGTAACATTACATTGAGTGGCAATTGTCAGAAGTGATAGATTCTAATTATGGATTTACAAGCATTGATGCTCCTGCCCCACTTCCATGAGGACAGTGCTATTTAGTGACCCAAATGTCTTTTGCCCCTATACATGCCCGAGGTTGTTACTATAGATGAAGTAACATTACAATAATTTTCTTTTGTGCAGCACACACCCTGAACTTATGTATTTCAAGTTGTTCTCATGTGATGATGAAGGAAAAGGAGGCACTGTGAAAATAAATAAATGCTTAGCATCACACAATGTGTCAGGTGGAGTTTGAGATTAAGGGATTGTTTTCTAGTTTGATGTTGGGCAATTTAGCCACTAAATGGCCATTTCTTTCTCTCTCACTTTTTAGATCAAAGCTTAATAGTTTGTGTGTAATTCTTAGTGGCGATCAATCAGTGCACTGCATTAAATAATCTGGGTGTGCATGTTTTACAAGGATTTGTCATGGTAGTGTTTGGGGAGGCTGGTGTTCTAATGCAGAAGATAATATGGAAAAAAGAGCACTCACCCTTGGTGAGTACAATTAGACCATTTGTTCTACATAGCTAAACGTCTTTACTCATTGTCATTGATTCTTCAATTAATTCATCCACCCATAAAACTATTTATTCATTCATTTTGAAATGAAGTCATGTTTTCAATCTCCATCTATACAGTCAACAATTGGACAGGGTCTTTCATGAAAAAATGCGCACCGTTTGTAATTTAAAAAAAATAAGTTCTTGAGAGAAGCGTTGTTGCAGTGGACAGGCTTGATTGCTGTGCTCACTCCCTACAAGAAGTATTAGGCCTGTCCTAACAAAGTTTGCTATGGCTGCTCATGGTTCCCTGTCCAGCCCTGGCGGTCACTTGGTAGATGTGAGTCTGGGGCCCATATTTATACTTTTTGACGCTAAACTGCGCTAACGCAGTTTAGCGTCAAAAAATTTAACGCCGTCTAACGCCATTCTGAAGCGCCATGCGGGCGCCGTATTTATGGAATGGCGTTAGCCGGCGCTAGCAGACCGGCGCTGCCTGGTGTGCGTGGAAAAAAACCACGTAGACCAGCCAGCGCCGGCGTAGGGGGAAAATGGCGTTAGGGCGTCTTAAAATGGGGCAAGTCAGGTTGAGGCAAAAAAATCGCCTCAACCCGATTTGCGCCATTATTTTCGACGCCCAGACGCCATTTAAATGACTCCTGTCTTAGTAAAGACAGGAGTCATGCCCCCTTGCCCAATGGCCATGCCCAGGGGACTTATGTCCCCTGGGCATGGTCATTGGGCATAGTGGCATGTAGGGGGGCACAAATAAGGCCCCCCTATGCCACCCAAAAAAAATTACAAAATATAAAAAATTATACTTACCTGAACTTACCTGAATGTCCCTGGGGTGGGTCCCTCCATCCTTCGGTGTCCTACTGGGGTGGGCAGGGGTTGCAGGGGGGGTCCCTGGGGGCAGGGGAGGGCACCTGTGGGCTCATTTTGAGCCCACAGGCCCCTTAACGCCTACCCTGACCCAGGCGTTAAATAGTGGCGCAAATGCGGGGTTTTTTGACCCGCCACCTCCCGGGCGTGATTTTTGCCCGGGAGTATAAATACGACGCATTTGCGTCGCCGTCATTTTTTTAGACGGGAACGCCTTCCTTGCATCTCATTAACGCAAGGAAGGCGTTCACGCAAAAAAATGACGCTATTTGCCCATACTTTGGCGCTAGACGCGTCTAACGCCAAAGTATAAATATGGCGTTAGTTTTGCGCCGAATTTGCGTCGAAAAAAACGACGCTAATTCGGCGCAAACGGAGTATAAATACGGGCCCGGGTGTTTTAAGGTGGCCAGCGTTTCATATTTTGCAGGCTTGACCTGCAATGGGGGCTTCTGTCCCGTTGCCCACAAAGAGACACTGTGAGAAACCCTTTGTCCCACATTTCGGTCCCTCAACAATTTTAACCCTCTACAAGGACAACCAGCTCTCACTCTTTCAGCCCTTTATAATCTGTGAAAGAAGCACCAATGAATGGCGGGGAGGGAGGGTCTGCAGTACGGGATGGGTCCTTCACAATGCATTTTCAGGAGCATGTTCAGTTACAGAGATGTAAATCCAGTTATATGCCAAGAACCTGCCCTGAATAGGTAAACAACTATCATGCTGGGCACGTCCTGGGAGTGTGCCCTTAGTATTTATTATTTCCATTAAGCCTGTTTGAAAGTACTGACATATTGCCAGGTAAGTGGATAGAGATTTGTTCAGGATCTGTTTGTTATTTAGTGTACTCAAGAATGCAGCACACTACTACCTCCTGCAGTGGGTATACATTTATCCCTACATTGCATTTTGGTGAATACACCATGAAACTGGGGACTTCTCATTTCTCGAGTAATATCAAGGCCATTTTCAACCCCATGCTTAGCAGCTTTTACATGAATTCTAAACATTCCCAATTTTCTCATAAAGATAAGAGTGGAATAATTTCAAAAGGTGTTTACCCAAGAGCACACAATTTGGCCAGAGGGGGACCCCGGCATTAAAAACAGTGGGGTATATTTACTAAGAGTTTGCACTTTGTGTGCTTCAAAAAAGTGACACAAATCGACTCAAAATCTTTTTTTTACCTATTTACTTTCGAGCACAAAACTTTATTTACGTTAGAAAGTACCCTAAAAGTAATGCAAAGCAGCATGAAGCACTGTTTTGTGTTGCTTAGCGCCAAGCGGGTGCTACATGGGTGGAACATGGGTGTTCTCATGCAGCCACCCATGCCTTTTGATGCAAAACCCTATCAATAAACAATAGCAGACAGGGTTTTTTCACCAAAGTTAATGCCATGTGAAAGCAGTTTTTAAAAGGGGAAATGTTTTTATTCCTCTTTTTTCCGACTTTGCATGCGTGCTGCACTGTGCAGCTCACTTACAATGCAGGAAAAGTTTTAAAGTGTGTCTATGCATAGTATTTTGTACTAGAAGGGTACCCTTCCAGTACAAAACCTATGCTAGACTCACACACACAGCCTTGCACTATGGTGCAAAGGTGTGTGTGTGGCATATGGCAGGAGATTTCTGCACCAGCGCTAGGGAGAGGGGAGGAGAGTGCCATATTTCTGTAAATATGGCACTCTCCTGTTCTCTCATTCTCATGCAGCGCATGTTTTTTGGCTGCAGTACTGTGTTTGAATCTAGTAAACCTGGGACAGTGCCTTCTGGTTCTATATTTCAAAGAGGTCCAACGGTGATTCTGAAGGCAAGGTCATGGGGCTGCTATTCCCAGAAAAATATCACCGTCTTGTGGGCCCTGCCCATGTTTAGAATACAGTGTTTACTTCCAGCATATTTAGGTAAAACATATTTAGGTAATTGTGATTAGACATTAGATTAGATATTAGTTGAGTGAATTACAGTAGCGGGTTGATGGCTGCGGAAGGGGCGGGGTGGGGAGGCGCAGGAGGGGGGAGGCGGGAGGAAATAAACATTAAATTTAATAAATAAATAAAAAGCACTTACCTCCTCCGCCATGCCTCTGTCCCTCGACGCTCCTCTGTCTCTGCAGGCACAGGCTCCCAGCCTGCCCTGCGCCAATCCTGATGCTGCTCAGAGCAGCATCAGGATTGGCTGGGAGCACCTAGCAAGGGCGCTCCCAGGCAGACTGGGAGCCTGTGCAGGTTCTCAGTTGCTGGGCTGGAGAGAGCCTACAGAGCATGTGTGTTTGGTCAGCCCGAGACAGCCTGCCAAACAGACATGCGCTGTGAAGGGGGAGTGCTGAGCCCTTCCCCTCAGTACATGTCACCCCCGTGGCCCCACCCCTTTTAAAGAAAACAATAATAAACACTGTTTATTATTGTTTTCTTTAAAAGGCTTTGCACCTGCCACTGTTGGCGGGGCAACGCTTCTCCGCCCAAATGGAGGAGCCGTCACTGGTGAATTACAGAGTTTAAGGGAATTACAAATTTTACTTTAAATGAACCTGTACTATTGAAAAAAGCAAATATCGTAGAAAGGTAAATAGATGAGACTTCAACTAATTTAACAAACTGTTAGTTTGAACTGGATTATGGTATATCAATGGCCAGGTTTCTTCTTTAAAAAGTTCACAGTAGACATATATATGCATAATGTGAAATTTAAAAACTTTTTATGCAGCATTTGTGTAGAGGTAATCGGGCACATGCGTAAAATGTTAACAGAATCATAAATGTATCCTTTTGTACATGCAAAGACAACAAAAATACTCTACAGGTAGCAAAAATGTCTCTGTCATCATGCACACCAAGAAAATCTGGATACCATTAAATGTTTGCCCCTAGCACGGCCCCATTCCACGTACCTTGCTCTGCCACAAACCTGCACTTTATTTTGGTGAGTGCCTTCACTTTTTCCCCATTTAAGTCAGAGTTAGATAGCATAGTATATGCACCACTATCAGCCATGTAGAATGTCCTAATAGTTATCTTGGTCCGTTTCGATCCTGAAGGAGCAGCTGGTTTGGGCTGTTTTTCATATCACATTTTACATACAACAAGAACTACTACATAAAGTACAAAGTATTACCAAATTATACATTAAACTATAAATATGAAACAGTTATTAATATTTATTTGTGATTGCCACCTCTGAAATAATACATTTAATGAAATAGGGAAATTAATAAAAATGGTAAACACTTGATGCAGAGGAGGCACTACTGGTGAATTGCTTTCCTTCTAGGTTATTGACTCTTCAGGTCTGTAAAGTGATTGCTCTTTGGGTGCCAGTGCTGCCATCTCTGTGTCTGATCATAGGCCTTTTCCCAATAATAAATCAAGCTGTGGAAGCACCTGCTAATGGGGAAATGATCATTTCCATGAAAGTGCCCCCTGCCTCTCCAGGGTGGCTGACTCCCTTAGAGGTGGAAGGCATATGATGTAGCCCTCTCTTCCAATCCTCCATACCTGGTGAGGATACATTTTGGTCCAGCTCAGGTTCTGAGTCTGACTGTCAGTGGGCTGACTGCATATCATTTGTAGCATTTGTAGCACCTCTGAAAGGTAAAAAGCTCTTCCACTTGATGGGATGTACTCAACCATCACCCAGCTCCCACCGGTAAAGGCCATACTCCAAAGGAAAGATCTTCATCTAGGAAGCTGCTGTGACCTTTGGTTGCATAACTGAAAAAAAATCCATATCAAAGAGTATGACCAAGCCCTTTGGCTCCTGATGAAGCTCACAGGAAGAATTTTGAAGGAGACCCTCTTAGGGTTCCAGTGCCCTCAACAACGAGGGGTTTGTACTATTTCAAATCTGATGAGGACTTATCTGATATTTCAGAAGAGAAACATGACTCTTCAGCTACAGGAACATCCAGACTTTCAAGGATGACCTCTCCCACCAGTCTAAGGCATTACTGCTTCCCTTCTGAGCAATCCAAAGGATCCACCATTGTTTGAAACAAGTGGCTGCCAACACTCCCATATTTTCACCTGGCTGCCTCTTCTGCATATTCATGATAACTTGGAATAAATGGAATCCCACATCACCAGGGTTTCTTATAATATAAATCAAGACAGGTGGCCAGCGGATTACCGTCTATGCAGACAGGTGTATCTTTGGAGCTTAAGTCCAACTTCCATCAGGTTAGGGACTGATTTAAGGAAATTGGCGCCCCAACCAGTGCAGCGCCAATTTACTTGCACCCCTTAGCACCCGCCTAATGCCACCATGTGTGCGCCATATCTAAGATACAGCACACCGTGGCAGTAGTTAGGGAACTAACATAAAAAAAATTGACGCTAGTTCGGAGCTTTGCAGGATTAGTGTAAAAAATGTTGACGCTAATCCTGCAGACCCCACTGAGGCCCATTGTAAACAATAGTGTACCTCCTTTTAATGCTTGCGCTGAGCAGGCTTTAAAAGTGCCAAAACAAAATGACACAAAGAAATCTCTTAGAATTCTTTGCACCATTTTTTCGCCCCCCTAACAAGGGAACACCCCCATTCTATACATTATGCCTGGCGCAGGCATAATGTAGCGCAAAGGGTTACAAAGTAGGACAATGCATGCATTGCACCACTTTGTAAATTTGATGTGAAAATTTTGGCCTTGTTGGGCCATATTAGCGTTAACAAAATGACGCTAATGTGGCACAAGGAGGCGCTAGGGACTCTTAAATCTGCCCCTTAGTATTTTGGCTTTCAAGTTTGACACATTCATTGTCGCTCTTATAGCTAATTTGCAGAATGTGGTCTTGTTTTGCCATTAGGCACAGTCTTAACACATGTCTCCATCATCACCGTCCTGTTTTTATACCATCTCTAGAGATTAATGATTGTTACCTGATGATTGATGTGAGAGGGGCTGAAATATGTTGCAGGTGCAATGATGCCTGTCTTAGATTCCACCTCCACCACCTTTTAATTGGTAAATACCATGAGGCTGAACATCATAGATGTTGTCCCACAGGAGGCTTGGTCGATTCTATTGCAAACATTTTCTATAACATTAATGTTAAAGTACATGGAGCTAAAACTAATGATCATTAATGGTGGAATTTGTGTAAATGTTTGCGGTGCAACCTTTTTCCATGATTAGATGATCGTGCTCCATAAGGTACACAACTGATTCCTGTTTTCAAATCCATGCATTGTTTTATCACTTACAACCTTATTCGACTTGACTAGATTACATATATGAGCAAGTTGCATGAAGTATATATGTGTCATTCTCTTAACTTACGTTCATTCTCAACCTTCAAACCAGTAATCTGTCAAATTAACAATTTGTGCTGTTGAAATGCCAACATGTGCTGCACACATGCAATGGCAAAGGAATAACTGATACAAACTAGAAAGAGAGCAAGACAGAGGGGGAGAGACAGGCAGAGAGAAATCATGGGGGATATTTTCTTGCTCAGAGGAGAAACCACTGTAGTTAAAGATTTTGCTGATACTCAAATTGATAGTTTTGTCTATAAATAGAGTCAAATCTCATAGGATATTTGGAGAAGTTAACCTTTTTCTAATACAAAGTCAAGGACATATTAGCTACAATATTACACACTTTCCATGACAGGGTTTAGCAACTGGTACTAGAGACGAAACTACACATACCCTCAATGGGAACTCATATTGTCAGCTGATAATTAAACATGATGTTACCCTGTGGAAGACATCTGCACACATAGTACTGAGATAAAATCATACAAAATCTGCAGTGACAGCAATTTCCCCTGTTTATAAAATTATTAAAAAATACCCCATTTCTAGTCTTAATAATTTACATCTTTCGTCTTGGTCTAATTGATTTTTTTAATAACCATTTTCCCTCTTCTTGTTAATAGCCACAGAGTAAACTTCACTTATTCGCAGCAGCTATGCCTACCGCTAGTTAACCCCTGCTGTGCACCACTTAGCAGTAACCAGTCTTGAGTGTGGCAAAGCTTCTACTTATATTTCAATCCTCTTCTCGAAGTTATTCATTCATAATTGTGCGCATTTGTTTATATTAATACATTTTAGTATAGCCCTAAATCTTAGCAAACATACCTTTGACTGGCACACTAAACCCGCCGGTGGTACAAATGCAAAACCTTCATGTGGCTACCTCCTGGCATTCACAATGCTTGTTTCCACCAGAAAGACTCCTAAAATGAGAGTAGTGAAATGAATGCATCCCCTGTCTAAGAGTCCAAAATTTGTGACCCTTAAAATGCTGGGGAATAATCCTCTGCATAGATTCCCTGTTGTCACTATATCAGTAATTGACCAAAGCATACCATCTCTTTGCAGATCCTCCCTTTCTCATATGGCAGTTGCTGTTCCGGGTTGTGTGAATTTGTTGTAAATATGTGTCCTAGGGCCAGATGTACAAAGCATTTTTCAAGTCGCAAATGGGCCGATTAGCAGAATCGGCCTGTTTGCGACTTGAAAAATTATTTTTTGGTTGTAGAAAGTCCAAACTGCGATTCGGTAACCGAATCGCAATTTGGGTTTTGCGATTCGGTTTTAGGAAGGGGCATGTCAAGGCTGAGAAGATACGAAGGTCCCGTGGAGGTGAGGGCCCCCACATCATTCGTTGGAGGGTACGAGGGGCTCAGACACCTTCGCCACAAAAGGCGAGAGCAACAGTATGAAGCGGAACATCAGCGAAAGCGGCATAGCGTGGGGCCTTTGGGCCACAATCCAGGCCGAAGTTTAAATCCTGCCATAGTGACGACCGGAGGTCTTGGGGATTGAAGAGAAGCGATCGGAGAATATACAGCACAAGTAGGAAACGCGGCGCCCCACCCTGGAGCAGAGATCACCTGGAAAGCTCCCCCCGAAAACTTTGCGGCTGCCGCAACCCAAAATGGCAGCCGCGACAGAACAGAGAGCTCGCTGTGGCCACGGCCCTCGGTTGTGAGGACACGAGGGTCTCATGGAGGTGGGGACCCTCCCGCCATCCATCGAGGAACACAGGGGGCTCAGACACCTTCACCACCAACGGCGAGAACAACATTACGAAGCGGAACATCAACGAATGCGGGTAAGGTAGCGCCCCCAGGCCACAATCCAGGCCCGAAGCTTAAATCCTGCCATAATAACGACCGGAGGTCTTAAAAATTGTAGAGAAGCGATCGGAGAATATACAGCACAAGTAGGAACCGCGGCGCTCCACTTTGGGGCAGAGATCGCCCCCAAAAAAACTCCCCCCGACAAGTTCGCGGCTGCCGCGACATAAAATGGCGGCCGCGACAGAGCAGGAAACCAGCTACAGCCACGGCCCTCGATCCATTGATGAGCGCAAAGGACTCAGACACTTTTGCCACTAACGACGAGAGCAACAGTACGGAACATCAGCGAATACAGTGTAGGGCAGCGCCCTCGGGCCACAATCCAGGCCCAAAGCTTAGATACTGCCATAATAGCAACCTAAGATCTCAAAAAGTGAAGAGAAGCGTCTGAGACCTGTTACAATGGTAAAACCAAAAAAACAAGACAAATCACCAGCGGGGACTCCTCGCACACTGAGAATCCACCCCCAACGCCCGCCAGAGAATCGCAAACGGGGTACGAACAACAGGAAACAACTCTGGACACTGTGCTGCTGGCCATTAAAGATTCCCGGGAAGCGCTTGAGCGTAAAATCGATAACCTCACCACAGATCTTTCCCTTTTGCGAGACGACCACCGTAAATTAAAGGAAACGGTGGGTTTGCACGAGACCACGTTGACAGGAGTGTTAGCGGCGCACAAAGGCTCATCCTCAGAAATTAAAGACCTGACCAGCCGGCTGAAAACATTGGAGGCAAGGGCGGAGGATGCAGAAAACCGAGCCCGACGGAACAACATCAGATTGGTGGGGGTTCTGGAGGGGGCGGAGGCCTCCGCAGCTAATATAGAAGTATTCCTAGAACAGTGGCTCAGAGACACGATAGCATCAGAGGGCTTCTCACCATTCTTTGCGGTGGAACGTGCCCACAGGATCCCTGGCGGACCACCCCCACCAGGAGTCAGGCCACGGCCAATAATCGCTAGATTACTCCACCACAAAGATAGAGACTACGTACTGTCACAATCCCGCCAGTTAGGAGAGATTCAATTGGATGGCCAAAAGGTTATGATATTCCCAGACTTTACGAGAGAAACACAGGCGCAAAGGGCATCCTACATCGCAGTAGAACGAGCCATGCGTGAGCATGGTATAAAATATGCCATGCTCTTTCCGGCAAAACTCAGAGTGGAATACGATAACCATTTTTCTCACACCTCAGCTGGCGATGGAATGGCTTGAATCGCTGAACATCCACTGCAGAGCAACCCGCGACCGGACATTCCGAAACCCCGGGAAGAAACGTAGCAGATCCCAGAAAAAGACCACAGAAGCGGCTCCATCGAAACGTCAATCACAACAGGAGATGCGTGATGCGGTGGAAACAGCAGCAGCATTAAGCGGGGGAGACTTCCGCACACGCCGGACCCCAGATGCTACATCAGACGTTGACTCAAACTGCGAACAGTTCAATATCCTCCCAGGACACTCTCGTCGGCTTGCCTTTGATCACCCCAGGAATGGCGGACGAGATTATCTGACCTCGCTAAAAGAACAAGTTGGCAAGTGAGCGGACAATTGTGGGGGAACCTCAATCTGTTTAGGGACATTGATAGGACCCAACCGTAAATATAGAGCTACAGGAACCTAGATGTAATTTCTTAACCGGCACATTACACATAATCGGG
Organism: Pleurodeles waltl; assembly: GCF_031143425.1. Classification (NCBI taxonomy): domain Eukaryota; kingdom Metazoa; phylum Chordata; class Amphibia; order Caudata; family Salamandridae; genus Pleurodeles; species Pleurodeles waltl. The sequence continues at coordinate 294,997,143 of NC_090439.1, read as the reverse complement.
CCTGGGGGAGAGTCCGGGACGCTGCCTCTTGGTCTCTGGCACGCCTCCCTCCAATAGGTTGATAATTAGGATTACAATAGTTGTAATGGTTTGGACGGGGAGAGTTGTAGGTACCGGTCCTGGGAGAGGGAGTTACAAAGGGGGTTTGATTTTGGTTGTGTTGTCTTCAGGGTTTATCAGGCACATCTATTTCGCAGCCCAAACGGTTCACACCTTATATTACAAAACTCAATAGGTTTCTCCAGTAGTAGTAATAGAGCGGTGTTAGCGGACCGCCTCCACACCCCTCCCTAAACTATGACCACAGAATACAAGATAATCACATGGAATGTCAGGGGCCTAAATAACATGTCCAAGAGGTACAAGGTTCACAGCTTTCTTAAACGAAGGGGAGTGCACATAGCTATCTTACAAGAAACTCACTTGTTGGAGCAGGAGATCAAGGCCTTGAAAAAGCGCTGGAGGGGACAAATATTCGCCACTAACCACTCAACATTTGCGAGGGGAGTGTTGATATGGATCAGACCAGGCGTTCCATTACAGGTTCTTCATACCTTGATCGACACTGAGGGGAAATACGTAGTGATATCTGGTAGATTGGATGGGAGAGAGGTAACTCTTGCGGGACTATACGCCCCAAATCACGAACAGGGAAAATTCCTAGACAGATTATCACTGATCATGAGCACACTTCTCACTAGCACTACATTAATAGGAGGAGACTTTAATTGTGTAGTGGATACCGCAATGGATAGATCGCACCCACCATTGTCACAATCCGTAACTCATAAAACAGCACTGCACTTCCAGAAGTGGCAAAAACACTGGCAATTAATGGGTTGTTGGCGCAAACTTAATCCCCCCAATAGAGAATACTCTTTCTATTCAGCAGTTCACGACCTGCAGGTACGACTGGACACCGTTTTGGCATCTCCAGAGGTGCAATCTGTGGTGGCGAAGGCCGAGTATCTTGGCCGCACCATCTCAGATCATAATCCCTTATTGATCTCTTTGGCCTGGTGCGGCGAAAGACCTTTGATTCCCACTTGGCGCCTGAGAGCAGAGTCACTTGAAGACGAAGCTTTTAGAACCCAACTGGGCACGCAGATTACGGAATTCTTCGAGAACAATGCTGGAACTGCCTCGTCCAGATCTGTCGAATGGGAATCCTTTAAAACAGTGATCAGGGGATATTGTATTAGCACTACTGTGGGAGTACGGAAGGTGCTAGAGACAGAACTAACCGATCTCGAGAACTCCCTTAGGGAACTCGAATGTAAGCACCTATCACAACCCGACCTCTCAACACAACTAGAAGAGACAAGGGCTAGAATAATAGAAACTAACACTAGATTGTCATGTTTCGATTACAAACAATTCTTGCAGAAGCAACATACAGAGGGCGACAGAGCAGGTGCCCTACTGGCATGGCTGGCCAAACCGCCCCAACTTCAAACCATAGTGGTGGAGTTAGAGACCACCCCGGGTATAAAAGTATATGGACAGAAGGAGATCAATGCCACCTTTCTTAAATATTACTCAGAGCTGTATGCGCCTCCCTCCGAAGTACTCAGCGACGCTCAATTACAAGATCTGGGGAACCTCAACCTCCCGGCATTGAAAGGGGAAGATAGAATAGCCCTGGCGACTCCCATATCACTTACAGAAATAAAGACTGCAATCCAGAGTATGGCAAGGGGCAAGGTACCGGGAGCAGATGGTCTCCCTCTGGAGTTCTACCTTACATATCAGGACTCATTAACCTCCCAGCTCAGCATCTTATATGCAGAGGCATGGAATAACAACAGCTTGCCTCCTTCCACTACAGAGGCAATAATGATTCCCCTTCTGAAACCTACCAAACCCCCCACAGAAGTTCGATCATACCGCCCACTATCAATGTTGAACTTAGATTATAAAATACTAAGCAGGGTACTAGCTAATAGACTTCTACCATATATGTCCTCATTAATCCATCAGGACCAATCGGGATTCATCCCAAAGAGAAGCACAGCCCAAAATATCCGTCGATTGATCTCATTCCTTCATGCCCTACCCTCTGACGCAAATAGAGCAGTAATCATCTCGATAGAAGTCGAGAAGGCTTTTGATAGCCTACGATGGGACTACCTAGAACGAGTGATGCTGCAGCTAGGACTAGGAGAAGGGTTTGTCAAATGGACGAGGCTTCTCTACACAAACCCCACAGCGAGAGTACGCACTGGCCGTACAATATCCCCTTCCTTTGCCATAGGTAGGGGTACAAGACAGGGATGCCCGCTTTCACCTTTGCTTTTTGCATTGGCAGTTGAACCTCTCGCCCAATCAGCTAGGTCACAGAGGTTCTACGAAGGCATTACAATCAATGCTTGGACGCATCATATTGCTCTCTATGCGGATGACATGTTACTCTTCCTCCGGAACGCAGAGACCGATCTACCAGGAGCAATGACAATGTTAGACAACTTTGGAGCTGCATGTGGACTCTGGATAAAGTGGGGGAAGTCGTCCATTTTTCCAGCTGCTAGGGGTATCGAAGAACCAATGGACAATCGGGGTCTTCCGTGGTCCCCGTCCACATTCAAATATTAAGGGGTCAATATCTATCACTCCGCTGAGGATTTACTAGAAGGGAACATTCAGAGCACGATTAGGAGTATCAAAAACAGCATGATATTCTGGCAGACACTCCCGCTAGCGGTTACTGGGAGAGTTGCACTGATTAAGATGATAGTATTACCTAGAATGTTATATTATTTTGCAACCATCCCACTCATTATACCGAGGGTTGTATTTAAAACAATTTTGTCCTTGATTACAGGATTTATATGGGGAACCAACAGACAAAGGATAGCATTGCGCACCCTCCAGAGAACAACTGCAGAGGGTGGTTTGGCTGTTCCTGACTTTGAATTATACTATTGGGCGAGCCAACTCCAATGGCTGGCGCGATTCATCAGAGCACCCCCATTGGGGGAAGCACTGAGAACCCCTCTCCACTGCCCCCGTGATAGAATTCTGGGCATTCTACTAAACCCCAAGAAACAGAATAAAACACTTCCGATAGAATGGGAAGCATCACGTCACTGCTGGGAACAATACCTAAAACGAACACACACCAGAACACCGTACTCACCAGAGGCTCCCCTGATCTGTATAGGAACCGTCACAGGAAATCATGTAATAAGGGGTATCACCCAATTCATGGCACTTCAGATCGACACCATAGGGGCTCTATATAATAACGGGAAACTCTGCACTTATGCAGAACTGCAGGAAAGGTTCCAGATACCACCAGGGCTGTTCCTAACCTTTAACGCAATTGCTAGGACTCTTCGTAGACAATGGGGTACAGGACTAGAAGAGCCCCCCCAGACATAACACCTGTGACCAAATATGCACTATAGGAGACCAAGGGAAGTTGATATCAGGGATATATACATCTCTTCTAACCAGCATCTGTCTTCCCTTAAATAAACTTAAGACCAAATGGCAGGGGGAACTGGATGTTACAATAGATGACACACAGTGGACCAGAATAACCACACACATATATACAGTTTCCAGAAATGCCAGGTTTAAATTAATAAACATATATGTTTATCACAGAGCTTACTTAACCCCCTATATGATATCAAAGATTTATGGTGTAGAAAATGCCAGCTGCCCCCGATGTGCAGAACTAGCAGCAGGGTTGCTGCACATGCTCTGGAGTTGCCCACTAATCGGGGACTACTGGATGGGGATATTTGAAGCACTCTCCACTTGCACGGGCAGAACATTATCCCGGTCAGCCATGGTGGCGGTTTTGGGAGATTTCCCTCGCCCCAGCAAGCATAAAATCACAAACAGATTCATAGACCTGGCTTTGATACTTGCAAGGAGAGAAATAACTTCACACTGGAAAAGATCCGAAGGGACCACAGATAAATCGTTGGAGAAATGCATTAATCAAGTGGGCGGAAACTGAATGGACAGTATTACTAAGGGAAACACTCAGGGGCCTAGGAACTAGAGACAATGCTCAGCACTGGAACATGATACTGGACAATTTTAGAACACCTGACACTTCTAACTCTGATGCAGAGGCAGATTTACCAGAATCAGATCATGTATAGTTGATCAAGACATTCCTGTTGAAGATCGTACAAGAGACCAAATAAGTGATTCATTTGTGAACCGAACAAATACCTCTGTATAATTGATGGGAAGTGCAAAAGGGGAGAGGGAGGGGGAGAGGGAGTTACAAAAAGATGGGAAGTTATTTTGTTTTTGTATGCGTTTCATGCAATTATAAAGCAATAAAAGAGATCTTAAAAAAAAAAAAACAATCACACCAGCTGATGGGAGTGTGTGGACTGGTGTTTGGTGTTTTGCAGTAGCCAACAGCAAGTCAATATGTGCACTATGTACACCCTCAGCCAAGCCCCACTCTACACACAATAGCATCATTTTTTTTTTTTAACAAAGAAACCCCTAACTAATTAGAAATAATTACAAAACTACAAACACAAAAGCTCTAACTAAGTACATGACAAATGCTAACCATGAAAATGAACACATGAAAATACAAAACAGACATGAGTTTACACTCATGGTTGTTCCCAGTAATTCTTCTGGGTGTGGTAATTCTTAAAACAACCACCCACACACAGCCCAGGCTTTGAAGGACAATCTGGGCAGTACATTCGAGTCTCCCTCCGGATACCTCTTCGAAAACGCACTCTACATTTCTTAGCTGGAAAGTCTTTTTTGGGTGTGGGAGGAATGTGCTCAGCAAAGTTGCGATCTTTCAATTTAGCCACATCCTCCACCACTGCTTCTCTAGGAACTCTGGCCTGTTCCACCACAATAAGGCTCTCTATCACTGACTCCTGAAATTTCACAAATGTCATCTTTGACTCTGGAGACCTATCCTTAAACACAATAAAAGCATTAAAAGTTGCTAAGTAGAAGAGGTGAATTGCTAACTTCTTATACCAAACGTAAGATGTCCGAATAGCAGTATAAGGTTCCAACCTTTGATCAACTCTATCTACACCTCCCTGTGCTTATTATAATCTAAAATGCACACAGGTTTGTGCACTTCAGCAACCTGGCCCCAAACAGTCACGGGGGAAGTACTCTCATCATGGATGGTACTTAGCATGTAGACATCCCTCCTGTCTGAAAACTTCAAAGCTAGCAACTCATCATTCCGCAAGGCACTGCACTGTCCCCTCTGAAGTTTTTTACAGACAAGCTCCCTTGGATAGCCTTTCCGGTTGCAACGAATTGTGCCACAAGCAACAGTGTCCACTCTAAACAATTCTTTGAACAACTGCACTCCAGTGTAAAAGTTGTCTAGATACAAATGGTGACCTTTGTTGAACAGTCGTCTACCAAGTTCCCACACAATCGTTTCAGTAACTCCAAAAGTGGGAGGACAACCAGGGGGGTCAATACTGGAATCCCTACCAGTGTAGACACGGAAATTATACACATATCCTGTACTACTTTCAGACAGCATATACAATTTAATTCCACATTGTGCCCTCTTGCTAGGAATGTACTGCCTAAAAACCAAACGACCCTTGAAGAGGACCAAAGACTCGTCCACAGCTATTTCTTTGCCTGGAACATAGACCTCTGAAAACCGATCTACAAAATGATCAAGGACAGGCCTAATCTTAAAAAGACGGACAGAATCAGGGTGATCTTGTGGCAAGGCTAATGCATTGTCAATAAAATGCAGCATCCTAAGAAGAAGCAAATACCGATTACGACTCATTGTTGCAGGAAATATAGCTGTTGCCATCAAGGGACTAGTAGACCGATGAGAAGCCAGTGACGGCTTCCTTATCAACCCCATCAAAAGAGTCAAACCTAAAAACCTTTTCACCTCCTCCAAATTTGTGGGAATCCACCTGGCAGCTCTAGAGTGCGGCCTAAGTCTAGCAGCGTTGTCCCTCAAATACTGCTTTGCATACAAATTAGTCTGCTCAACAATCTCTTCCAAAAAGAACATCATCCACAAATAACTCAAAGAAATTGACAGGCAAAAAGTTCTCAGTATTGACTCTACACCCCGGGAGACCAGTAAAGGCAGGCAACTCTGGCTGCTCCATGTTTGGGGCAACCCGGAGTTCAGGTCTTCTAACAGGAAACCTTTCAACTCAAGGTTGCTGCACTAATGGCACATCAGTGTCCTCCTCTGAAACAGGCCCTTCATCTGCACTGAGTGTGGCTTCCGCATCAGAAGATTCCTCTCTGACAGAAACTTCACTGCCAGAATCCCTCACTTCCTCCTCTGCCTCAGATGCAGAGTCCGTCTCATAATCATGATCAGACAATGACTCAAAAAGCATACCAACCACCTGCTGAGGGTCATCCTGCAGCTAGCCATGATCTTTCCTACGAAAATTAACTGGACAAATGCACCACCAACAACCAGCACTGTGTAAGATAAGTAATAAAGTGTAGTTTTATTATATAAACTCAAAAACTATACCGCTCACTTGACAGAAAAAGCTTGAATCACCAGCAACTACTCAGCAATCACCAATGATATCTGTAGGAGGCTGGACTGGCTTGTAGTGAGTACCAAGGGGTACTTGCACCTTGCACCAGGCCCAGTTATCCCTTATTAGTGTATAGGGTGTCTAGCAGCTTAGGCTGATAGATAATGGTAGCTTAGCAGAGCAGCTTAGGCTGAACTAGGAGACGTGTGAAGCTACTACAGTACCACTTAGTGTCATATGCACAATATCATAAGAAAACACAATACACAGTTATACTAAAAATAAAGGTACTTTATTTTTATGACAATATGCCAAAGTATCTTAGAGTGTACCCTCAGTGAGAGGATAGGAAATATACACAAGATATATATACACAATAGCAAAAATATGCAGTATAGTCTTAGAAAACAGTGCAAACAATGTATAGTTACAATAGGATGCAATGGGGAAACATAGGGATAGGGGCAACACAAACCATATACTCCAAAAGTGGAATGCGAACCACGAATGGACCCCAAGCCTATGTGACCTTGTAGAGGGTCGCTGGGACTATTAGAAAATAGTGAGAGTTAGAAAAATAACCCTCCCCAAGACCCTGAAAAGTGAGTGCAAAGTGCACTAAAGTTCCCCTAAGGACAAAGAAGTCGTGTTAGAGGAATAATGCAGGAAAGACACAAACCAACAATGCAACAACTGTGGATTTCCAATCTAGGGTACCTGTGGAACAAGGGGACCAAGTCCAAAAGTCACAAGCAAGTCGGAGATGGGCAAATGCCCAGGAAATGCCAGCTGCGGGTGCAAAGAAGCTTCTACTGGACAGAAGAAGCTGAGGTTTCTGCAGGAACGAAAAGGGCTAGAGACTTCTCCTTTGGTGGAAGGATCCCACTCGCCGTGGAGAGTCGTGCAGAAGTATTTTCCCGCCGAAAGAACGCCAACAAGCCTTGCTAGTTGCAAATCGTGCGGTTAGCGTTTTTGGACGCTGCTGAGGCCCAGGAGGGAGCAGAAGGTCGCAAATTGGACCAGCAGAGAGAGGGGACGTCGAGCAAGACAAGGAGCCCTCTCTGAAGCCTATAGCACCCGGAAAAGTGCCAGAAACAGGCACTACAAGGATGCGTGAAATGGTGCTCGCCGAAGTTGCACAAAGGAGTCCCACGTCGCCGGAGACCAACTTAGAAAGTCGTGCAATGCAGGTTAGAGTGCCGTGGACCCAGGCTTGGCTGTGCACAAAGGATTTCCGCCGGAAGTGCACAGGGGCCGGAGTAGCTGCAAAAGTCGCGGTTCCCAGTAATGCAGCCCAGCGAGGTGAGGCAAGGACTTACCTCCACCAAACTTGGACTGAAGAGTCACTGGACTGTGGGGGTCACTTGGACAGAGTCGCTGGATTCGAGGGACCTCGCTCGTCGTGCTGAGAGGAGACCCAAGGGACCGGTAATGCAGCTTTTTGGTGCCTGCGGTTGCAGGGGGAAGATTCCGTCAACCCACGGGAGATTTCTTCGGAGCTTCTGGTGCAGAGAGGAGGCAGACTACCCCCACAGCATGCACAAGCAGGAAAACAGTCGAGAAGGCGGCAGGATCAGCGTTACAGAGTTGCAGTAGTCGTCTTTGCTACTATGTTGCAGGTTTGCAGGCTTCCAGCGCGGTCAGCAGTCGATTCCTTGGCAGAAGGTGAAGACAGAGATGCAGAGGAACTCGGATGAGCTCTTGCATTCGTTATCTAAAGTTTCCCCAGAGACAGAGACCCTAAATAGCCAGAAAAGAGGGTTTGGCTACTTAGGAGAGAGGATAGGCTAGCAACACCTGAAGGAGCCTATCACAAGGAGTCTCTGACGTCACCTGGTGGCACTGGCCACTCAGAGCAGTCCAGTGTGCCAGCAGCACCTCTGTTTCCAAGATGGCAGAGGTCTGGAGCACACTGGAGGAGCTCTGGACACCTCCCAGGGGAGGTGCAGGTCAGGGGAGTGGTCACTCCCCTTTCCTTTGTCCAGTTTCACGCCAGAGCAGGGCTAAGGGGTCCCCTGAACCGGTGTAGACTGGCTTATGCAGAATTGGGCACATCTGTGCCCAACAAAGCATTTCCAGAGGCTTGGGGAGGCTACTCCTCCCCTGCCTTCACACCATTTTCCAAAGGGAGAGGGTGTCACACCCTCTCTCAGAGGAAGTTCTTTGTTCTGCCATCCTGGGCCAGGCCTGGCTGGACCCCAGGAGGGCAGATGCCTGTCTGAGGGGTTGGCAGCAGCAGCAGCTGCAGTGAAACCCCAGGAAGGGCAGTTTGGCAGTACCAGGGTCTGTGCTACAGACCACTGGGATCATGGGATTGTGCCAACTATGCCAGGATGGCATAGAGGGGGCAATTCCATGATCATAGACATGTTACATGGCCATATTCGGAGTTACCATTGTGAAGCTACATATAGGTAGTGACCTATATGTAGTGCACGCGTGTAATGGTGTCCCCGCACTCACAAAGTTCAGGGAATTGGCTCTGAACAATGTGGGGGCACCTTGGCTAGTGCCAGGGTGCCCACACACTAAGTAACTTTGCACCTAACCTTTACCAGGTAAAGGTTAGACATATAGGTGACTTATAAGTTACTTAAGTGCAGTGTAAAATGGCTGTGAAATAACGTGGCCGTTATTTCACTCAGGCTGCAGTGGCAGGCCTGTGTAAGAATTGTCAGAGCTCCCTATGGGTGGCAAAAGAAATGCTGCAGCCCATAGGGATCTCCTGGAACCCCAATACCCTGGGTACCTCAGTACCATATACTAGGGAATTATAAGGGTGTTCCAGTAAGCCAATGTAAATTGGTAAAATTGGTCACTAGCCTGTTAGTGACAATTTGAAAGAAATGAAAGAGCATTACCACTGAGGTTCTGGTTAGCAGAGCCTCAGTGAGACAGTTAGGCATCACACAGGGAACACATACCTATAGGTCACAAACTTATGAGCACTGGGGTCCTGACTAGCAGGGTCCCAGTGACACATAACAAACATACTGAAAACATATGGTTTTCACTATGAGCACTGGGCCCTGGCTGGCAGGATCCCAGTGAGACAGTGAAAACACCCTGACATACACTCACAAACAGGCCCAAAGTGGGGGTAACAAGGCTAGAAAGAGGCTACTTTCTCACACAACCCCCCCCAAACGAAGGACAATAAGGCTAACCTTGGCCAGTTGAGACTTTATTGTCTAAGTGGTGATAAGTAGAGAGTAGCTCTGCAATAGACTGGTTACTCCCTTTATCATCCACTATATGGTTACTTCCCTGTGGGGATGTAAACCACCCTGTTTGAAGTTTTTTAGCTAAGCAACAATGTGAAGATGTATTTTCAGAGTTTCTATCAGTAAGTTTCAGGTTAGAGCAGTGGGAATTGTCCACTGAACCTATTTGTAGTGATGGAAATGCCAGACAGGGATGCTGTCTCAGATAAGCCATAGCTGGGCAAAAACTTTGTCCATATGGCTGGAAGAGAGAACAGGGATGCTGTTTCTCTTGAGTTGGAGCAGGGCAGGGATGCTGTCCTATGAGCTCCACACTAGGGCAGGGATGCTGTCCTAAGTGTTGTGAGGCAGTGCATGGTTTCTGCACTAAAGTTTCTCTGGGAGGGTTGGAGGGATGCTCCATGTTAACTAAAATGGTGCTCTTTTTCTCACCAATGTTAGTTATCCCACAGAGAGGTACTTCTACCTCAGGGAGTCCAGCTTTGCCAGCTGATGATTCCCTTGGAACAGGTGCCACCCCAGGAGAGGTTTCTCCCACCACAGGAATGGTATCCTGAATGGTAGGGTGGTTAGGGGATACTGTGATACCCTTTTTACCTGTTGATGGAGAGGGATTCTGAGTTTTCAGGCCTTCTCTCCTTTGCTTTTTCATTTCAGTAGAAATGAGAGGGAACAATTCCTATGGGATGCCCAGCATGGCTGCATGGGCATAAAACTCTACATCAGCCCAACCTGAGGTCTCTAGGTCATTACCTAAGAGACAGTCTACAGGTAAGCTAGGTGATACCACCACCTGCTTAGGGCCAGTAACTCCACCCCAACTAAACTGAATTATAGCTAAGGGAAGAAACTTAGTGGAGTTATGGACATCAATAATCTTATACTGTTGTCCAATGATGTGTTGATCAGGGTGCACTAGGTTTTCAGTCACCAAAGTGATACTGGCACCTGTGTCCCTGTAGGCCAAGGCCTCAACACCATTTATTGAAACTGTCTGCCTGTACTTATCCATTGTAAGGGGACAAGCAGCCAGTGTGGCAAGGCCAATGCCACTAGGTGTGACAGAAACTGTCTTGGGACTGACTACCCCAGTTTCTACTATGGACCCAAAAGTGAACCCAACTACACCCTTTGCTTGACTGTTGCCAGCAGTCCCACCACTAGTACCACTACTGCTAGGGGCACTAGAGCTTGATGTATTAGTGGTGGTAGGCTCAGGGGGTTTACCTGGACAGGACTTATCCCCTGGCCTATGGCCTCTGTTTTTACACACAAAGCACCAAGGCTTTTTAATGTGTGCAGGTTGAGAAGAAGAGGAAGAATTAGTTTTATCCCCACCCTCTGAAGAGTGTTTAAGATTTGAAGTGGGATCTTTGGTTTTACCCTTATCCCCATGCTTATCTTGAGATTTTTCACCATCTTTCTTCTTATTGCCATCTTTGTCACCCCCTGTATGAACTTTTCTGTTCACCCTTGTTCTGACCCATTTGTCTGCCTTCTTTCCCAATTCTTGGGGAGAGGTCAGATCAGAGTCCACCAAGTACTGGTGCAACAAATCAGACACACAATTATTAAGAATATGCTCTCTCAGGATCAAGTTATACAGGTTGTCATAATCAGTAACTTTACTGCCATGTAACCACCCCTCCAAGGCCTTCACTGAATGGTCAATGAAATCAACCCAGTCTTGTGAAGACTCCTTTTTGGTTTCTCTGAACTTTATCCTGTACTGTTCAGTGGTTAAGCCATAACCATCCAGGAGTGCATTCTTAAGAACTTGGAAATTATTAGCATCATTTTCTTTCACAGTAAGGAGCCTATCCCTACCTTTTCCACTAAATGATAGCCATAGGATAGCAGCCCACTGCCTTTGAGGGACATCCTGTACAACACAGGCCCTCTCAAGTGCAGCAAACCACTTGTTAATGTCATCCCCCTCCTTATAAGGGGGAACTATCTTGTGCAGATTCCTGGAATCATGCTCTTTTGCAGGATGACTATGGGGAATACTGCTGCTGCCACCATGGGTTTCTAAACCCAGTTTCTGTCTCTCCTTCTCTACTTCTAAAGTCTGTCTATCCAAATCCAGCTGTTGCTTCTTGAGCTTCAGTCTGGTTTGTTCCACTCTCAATCTATTGAGCTCCCTTTCTAACAATCTGTCATCAGGGTGGGTGGGAGGGACATGCTTTGAAACAGAAGTATGGTGAGAATGGACAGAAGGAGACCTGTCCCTTACAGAAGCCACCCTAACAGCTTGGCTAACAGAAACATCACTACCAGTATGGTGAGAATAAATGCTTTTGCTATGATGTGAGACAACACTATTTATATGGTGTGGCTCATCATCATTACCAACTATGCTAGACTGTCTAGTAATGGGCAGGCTAGGAAGATTCTTTCCTGAATCTTTTCCTGGGGGAGTCCCTGGATCTGATTGAGAACCATTAGCTACTTTTTCCACAGATTGGGCACTTATGGCCTTATCCTGTACTCTAAGCATGTTAATTAACAGTTCTAAGGAAGGATTCTTCCCTACACTCAAACCTCTCTCTATGCAGAGATTCCTTGCTCCTTTCCAGCTAAGGTGATCATATGCAAGTTTGGACAGATCAACATTTTGGCCTGTGCCAGACATTTTAAGAGAGAGTTAAAGTGATAGTAAAAGATAAAGAGTTTGTCAGAGCTTTTAGAAAGACAGAGAAAAAAAAACTTTTTAAACTTTTTAGAACTTTTTAGAAAGTTAGCAGTACTTTTCAGCACTTAGAAAAGAGTGAAAAGAGGAAATGCATAACTTTTTGGCTATGTGTATATACACTGACCTTGTTTTGTATATTTTTCTCTTATGAAAAGTACAATGACAAGAGTGGTAAGTAGTCTCAAAGCACTTATCCCACCGCTGCACAACCAATGTAGGAGGCTGGACTGGCTTGTAGTGAGTACCAAGGGGTACTTGCACCTTGCACCAGGCCCAGTTATCCCTTATTAGTGTATAGGGTGACTAGCAGCTTAGGCTGATAGATAATGGTAGCTTAGCAGAGCAGCTTAGGCTGAACTAGGAGACGTGTGAAGCTACTACAGTACCACTTAGTGTCATATGCACAATATCATAAGAAAACACAATACACAGTTATACTAAAAATAAAGGTACTTTATTTTTATGACAATATACCAAAGTATCTTAGAGTGTACCCTCAGTGAGAGGATAGGAAATATACACAAGATATATATACACAATAGCAAAAATATGCAGTATAGTCTTAGAAAACAGTGCAAACAATGAATAGTTACAATAGGATGCAATGGGGAAACATAGGGATAGGGGCAACACAAACCATATACTCCAAAAGTGGAATGCGAACCACGAATGGAACCCAAACCTATGTGACCTTGTAGAGGGTCGCTGGGACTATTAGAAAATAGTGAGAGTTAGAAAAATAACCCTCCCCAAGACCCTGAAAAGTGAGTGCAAAGTGCACTAAAGTTCCCCTAAGGACAAAGAAGTCGTGTTAGAGGAATAATGCAGGAAAGACACAAACCAACAATGCAACAACTGTGGATTTCCAATCTAGGGTACCTGTGGAACAAGGGGACCAAGTCCAAAAGTCACAAGCAAGTCGGAGATGGGCAAATGCCCAGGAAATGCCAGCTGCGGGTGCAAAGAAGCTTCTACTGGACAGAAGAAGCTGAGGTTTCTGCAGGAACGAAAAGGGCTAGAGACTTCCCCTTTGGTGGACGGATCCCTCTCGCCGTAGAAAGTTGTGCAGAAGTGTTTTCCCGCCAAAAGAACGCCAACAAGCCTTGCTAGCTGCAAATCGTGTGGTTAGCGTTTTTGGACGCTGCTGAGGCCCAGGAGGGACCAGGAGGTCGCAAATTGGACCAGTAGAGAGGGGACGTCGAGCAAGACAAGGAGCCCTCTCTGAAGCCAGTAGCACCCATAGAAGTGCCAGAAACAGGCACTACGAGGATGCGTGAAATGGTGCTCGCCGAAGTTGCACAAAGGAGTCCCACGTCGCCGGAGACCAACTTAGAAAGTCGTGCAATGCAGGTTAGAGTGCCGTGGACCCAGGCTTGGCTGTGCACAAAGGATTTCCACTGGAAGTGCACAGGGGCCGGAGTAGCTGCAAAAGTCGCGGTTCCCAGCAATGCAGCCCAGCGAGGTGAGGCAAGGACTTACCTCCACCAAACTTGGACTGAAGAGTCACTGGACTGTGGGGGTCACTTGGACAGAGTCGCTGGATTCAAGGGACCTCGCTCGTCGTGCTGAGAGGAGACCCAAGGGACCGGTAATGCAGCTTTTTGGTGCCTGCGGTTGCAGGGGGAAGACTCCGTCAACCCACGGGAGATTTCTTCGGAGCTTCTGGTGCAGAGAGGAGGCAGACTACCCCCACAGCATGCACAAGCAGGAAAACAGTCGAGAAGGCGGCAGGATCAGCGTTACAGAGTTGCAGTAGTCGTCTTTGCTACTATGTTGCAGGTTTGCAGGCTTCCAGCGCGGTCAGCAGCCGATTCCTTGGCAGAAGGTGAAGAGAGAGATGCAGAGGAACTCGGATGAGCTCTTGCATTCGTTATCTAAAGTTTCCCCAGAGACAGAGACCCTAAATAGCCAGAAAAGAGGGTTTGGCTACTTAGGAGAGAGGATAGGCTAGCAACACCTGAAGGAGCCTATCACAAGGAGTCTCTGACGTCACCTGGTGGCACTGGCCACTCAGAGCAGTCCAGTGTGCCAGCAGCACCTCTGTTTCCAAGATGGCAGAGGTCTGGAGCACACTGGAGGAGCTCTGGACATCTCCCAGGGGAGGTGCAGGTCAGGGGAGTGGTCACTCCCCTTTCCTTTGTCCAGTTTCGCGCCAGAGCAGGGCTAAGGGGTCCCCTGAACCGGTGTAGACTGGCTTATGCATAATTGGGCACATCTGTGCCCAACAAAGCATTTCCAGAGGCTGGGGGAGGCTACTCCTCCCCTGCCTTCACACCATTTTCCAAAGGGAGAGGGTGTCACACCCTCTCTCAGAGGAAGTTCTTTGTTCTGCCATCCTGGGCCAGGCCTGGCTGGACCCCAGGAGGGCAGATGCCTGTCTGAGGGGTTGGCAGCAGCAGCAGCTGCAGTGAAACCCCAGGAAGGGCAGTTTGGCAGTACCAGGGTCTGTGCTACAGACCACTGGGATCATGGGATTGTGCCAACTATGCCAGGATGGCATAGAGGGGGCAATTCCATGATCATAGACATGTTACATGGCCATATTCAGAGTTACCATTGTGAAGCTACATATAGGTAGTGACCTATATGTAGTGCACGCGTGTAATGGTGTCCCCGCACTCACAAAGTTCAGGGAATTGGCTCTGAACAATGTGGGGGCACCTTGGCTAGTGCCAGGGTGCCCACACACTAAGTAACTTTGCACCTAACCTTTACCAGGTAAAGGTTAGACATATAGGTGACTTATAAGTTACTTAAGTGCAGTGTAAAATGGCTGTGAAATAACGTGGACGTTATTTCACTCAGGCTGCAGTGGCAGGCCTGTGTAAGAATTGTCAGAGCTCCCTATGGGTGGCAAAAGAAATGCTGCAGCCCATAGGGATCTCCTGGAACCCCAATACCCTGGCTACCTCAGTACCATATACTAGGGAATTATAAGGGTGTTCCAGTAAGCCAATGTAAATTGGTAAAATTGGTCACTAGCCTGTTAGTGACAATTTGAAAGAAATGAGAGAGCATAACCACTGAGGTTCTGGTTAGCAGAGCCTCAGTGAGACAGTTTGGCATCACACAGGGAACACAAACTTATAGGTCACAAACTTATGAGCACTGGGGTCCTGACTAGCAGGGTCCCAGTGACACATAACAAACATACTGAAAACATAGGGTTTTCACTATGAGCACTGGGCCCTGGCTGGCAGGATCCCAGTGAGACAGTGAAAACACCCTGACATACACTCACAAACAGGCCCAAAGTGGGGGTAACAAGGCTAGAAAGAGGCTACTTTCTCACAATATCCCACTAAAAAGAAAGAAAGAAAAGCAAATTAGAAATAAGACAACACAAATATCATTGTGCACAAATCTAAGGACAATTTCACGCAAACCTGCATTTAGTACACCACCTACAAACATGTCATTCATGCATGGCAACAATACTCCCCTGGAGTAAATTGTTTTTACTTACCTAAAACATGCAACTATGCAAACCGCAGGTCAATCAACGCCAAAATCGCAAGGAGCCACAGCAAAGAAAGCAAAAGCTTTGAACTAGAACAAAAAGGAGGAAAAAATTGATCACAAATGCAAATACTTCGTCATTTGACAAACATCCCACCATCAAGCATTTAGAAATTGGTGCCTAAGTGGATTCTGCCATGGGGGCAGATGGACCTACTACAAAATAGGCCTATTTGCCACAAGGAGGGCAGAAAATACCTTTAGTAGTGTGTCCCCAGGGGGAGCGACCCTTGCCCAAGGGCCCATCCTCACACACTATCCCTGGTGTCTAAGTGGCTTCTGTTAAGCCTAAAAATAATAGGCGAATCTGCCCCCAAGGGGGGCAGAAATGGCCACAATAAACATGCCCCCAAAAGGGAGCGACCCTTGCCCAAGGGGCCGCTCCCCAACGCTAAAAATGTAAAACATAAACAAAAAAAAGAAATCCCTGGCGTCTAGTGGCTTCTGCCCCCCCTGGGGGCTGATCGGCCTAAAAATATTAGGCCGATCTGCCCCCAAGGGGGGCAGAAATGGCCATTGAAACATGCCCCCAAATGGGAGCGACCCTTGCCCAAGCGGCCGCTCCCGACACACACACATCAATAATACAAGAAATGAAAATAAAAAATCCCTGGCGTCTAGTGGCTTCTGCCCCCCTTGGGGGCAGATTGGCCTAAGAATATTAGGCTGATCTGCCCCCAAGGGGGGCAGAAATGGCCATTGAAACATGCCCCCAAATGGGAGCGACCCTTGCCCAAGGGGCTGTTCCCCAACGTGTAAACAATTCACAATGTAAAATAAAACAAAATCCCTGGCATCTAGTGGGCATTCCTGCTGCCCGATCGCGCGCTGACGTCATTACGGAGGGGTGGGGGTGGAAGGGGAAGGTCTTCCCCTTCCATCCCCGCCTTGGAGGGGTGGGGTGAACCCCACGGAGGGCGCTCCCTCTGGGCTCCGTGCCAAGGACGTAATGGTTACGTCCTCGGCACAGGAGAACTGTGCTGCGGGCGTAACCATTACATCCACGGCACAGAAGGGGTTAAGAAAAACGGGCTGCATTTAAAAAAAACAACAACAAAAACTGCTTTATTTAAAAGCAGTCACAGACATGGTGGTCTGCTGTCTTCAGCAGGCCACTATCCCTATGAGGGCAGTCATTCCCAATGGGGTCGAAAACTGCGACCTACATCATGAATATTCATGAGACAGATCATTTGCGACCCCATTGGGAATCGCAAACAGCGTAAAGCACACTGTTGTACATCCGGTTTTGTGACTCGCAAATTGCGTGTCACTAAGACTCGCACTTTGCGAGTCGCAAAACCGGATCTTTGTACATGTGGCCCTTAATCTCTAAAAAGGGCTAAAAAACTAGAGTACCCAGCTAAAGGCTAATAATGCTATTGGATACTAAGGCCTAATTATTTGCTAAAAATCTACTAAAGAACTGATAGACTGAGCTTCTTCACTCCAGGTTATCCACATTAATGAATCTGGGTTTCAACCGTGTACCAGCACAAATGATAACATCTTAGCTTTATTCCTAATTATGGAAAAAGCTTAATTTTCATCGACTCTTACATAGGTCTGCTCTGTTGATTTAAAAAAAAACTAGGTGGGATATTACATATTTTTTACTCCGCATAATATAGTTGCTGTACACAAATACCTAGGTAAAGGTAAAGATAGAAACTGGCAACACACCTTCTGTTAGAGTGTACACAAAGGTCATTCTCAAGCATGGGTGTGTGAAAACGCCCCTTCTACTTAATGTTTATATTGCAGATTCAAATAATAGCCTTAATAGCATGGTACCTACTCTCCAAAAATTAGCAACAACTTGTCAGGTCACTACAATGTGTTGATGACATACTACTTGTGAACAAAACACTGAAAGGGCTGCAAAGACTAATGCTTTCTTTAGAGACATTAAGCCTGATTATAAGTAAACATGCCATTTATTGCTCCTGGTAAATAACAATACCCCAGAGTTTGTTGTTTAGTAAGTACAATAAATAGGTCCTGCTACCAGTTATTGGGGAATAACATGCGGAATGTGGTGTTTAATAAGGGTGGGCTGGCGAAGTTTTACTCCCCAGAATTCTTTGGAGTTACATAAAAACTCCACAAGGTCCACCTGTGAGCCTCTTTCTAACCTTGTTACCCCCACTTTTGGCCTGTTTGTGAGTATATGTCAGGGTGGTTTCACTGTCTCACTGGGATCCTGGCATACTGGTACACCCATATAATTCCCTAGTATATGGTACTAAGGTATCCAGGGTATTGGGGTTCCAGGAGATCCCTATGGGCTGCAGCATTTCTTTTGCCACCCATAGGGAGCTCTGAAAATTCTTACACAGGCCTGCCAATGCAGCCTGAGTGAAATAACGTCCACGTTATTTCACAGCCATTTACCACTGCACTTAAGTAACTTATAAGTCACCTATATGTCTAACCTTCACCTGGTGAAGGTTGGGTGCAAAGTTACTTAGGGGCATATTTATACTCTGTTTGCGCCGGAATTGCGTCGTTTTTTTTAACGTAATTCCGATGCAAAACTAACTCCATATTTATACTTTGGCGTTAGACGCGTCTAGCGCCAAAGTCCATGGAGTTTGCGTCATTTTTTAGCGTGGACACCTACTTTGCGTTAATAATTGACTCCGAGGCATGTGCGCCGTATTTACACTCCCGGGCAAAATTCACGCCCGGGAGTGGGCGGGTCAAAAAAAATGACGTCCATCCGCGTTTGCGCTGTTTTTTAGCGCCTGGACAAGGCAGGCGTTAAGGGACCTGTGGGCTCGGAAGGAGCCCAGAGGTGCCCTCCCATGCCCCCAGGGACACCCCCTGCCACCCTTGCCCAACCCAGGAGGACACCCAAGGATGGAGGGACCCATCCCAGGGGCATTAAGGTAAGTTCAGGTAAGTATATATTTTTTTTTTTGTGGCATAGGGGGGCCTGATTTGTGCCCCCCTACATGCCACTATGCCCAATGACCATGCCCAGGGGACAGAAGTCCCCTGGGCATGGCCATTGGGCAAGGGGGCATGACTCCTGTCTTTGCTAAGACAGGAGTCATTTCAATGGGGGTTGGGAGTCGAAAAAAATGGCGCAAATCGGGTTGAGGCAAAAAATTTGCCTCAGCCTGACTTGCCCCATTTTTTGGCACCCAAGCTCCATATTCCCCTACGCCGGCGCTGCCTGGTGTACGTCATTTTTTTTCACGCACACCAGTCAGCGCCGGCGGCTAACGCCGGCTAACATCATTGAATAAATACGGCGCCCGCATGGCCCTTCAGAATGGCGTTAGCCGGCGCTAATTTTTTTGATGCAAAACTGCGTTAGCGCAGTTTTGCGTCAAAAAGTATAAATATGGCCCTTAGTGTGTGGGCACCCTGGCACTAGCAAAGGTGCCCCCACATCGTTCAGGGCAAATTCCCCGGACTTTGTGAGTGCGGGGACAACATTACACGCGTGCACTGTACATAGGTCAATACCTATGTACAGCGTCACAATGGTAACTCCGAACATGGTCATGTAACATGTCTAAGATCATGGAATTGTCACCCCAGTGTCATTCTGGCCTTGGGGGGACAATTCCATGATCCCCTGGGTCTCTAGCACAGAACCTGGGTACTGCCAAACTGCCTTTCCGGGGTCTCCACTGCAGCTGCTGCTGCTGCCAACCCCTCAGACAGGTTTCTGCCCTCCTGGGGTCCAGGCAGCCCTGGCCTGGGAAGGCTGAACAAAGGACTTCCTCTGAGAGAGGGTGTAACACCCTCTCCCTTTGGAAATAAGTGTGAAGGCTGGGTAGGAGTAGCCTCCCCCAGCCTCTGGAAATGCTTTGATGGGCACAGGTGGTGCCCATCTCTGCATAAGCCAGTCTACACCGGTTCAGGGATCCCCCAGCCCTGCTCTGGCGTGAAACTGGACAAAGGAAAGGGGAGTGACCACTCCCCTGACCTGCACCTCCCAGGGGAGGTGCCCAGAGCTCCTCCAGTGTGTCCCAGACCTCTGCCATCTTGGAAACAGAGGTGTCTGTGGCACACTGGACTGCTCTGAGTGGCCAGTGCCAGCAGGTGACGTCAGAGGCTCCTTCTGATAGGCTCTTACCTCTCTTGGTAGCCAATCCTCCTTCCTAGGTAGCCAAACCTCCTTTTCTGGCTATTTAGGGTCTCTGCTTTGGGGATCTCACCAGATAACGAATGCAAGAGCTCACCAGAGTTCCCCTGCATCTCCCTCTTCACCTTCTGCCAAAGGATCGACTGCTGAATGCTCAGGACGCCTGCAAAACCGCAACAAAGTAGCAAGACGACTACTAGCAACCTTGTATCGCTTCATCCTGCCGGCTTTCTCGACTGTTTCCAGGTGGTGCATGCTCTGGGGGTAGCCTGCCTCCTCTCTGCACCAGGAGCTCTGAAGAAATCTCCCGTGAGTCAACGGAATCTTCCCCTTGCAACCGCAGGCAACAAAAGACTGCATCACCGGTCCTCTGGGTCCCCTCTCAGCACAACAAGCGTGGTTCCTGGAACTCAGCAACTCTGTCCAAGTGACTCCCACAGTCCAGTGACTCTTCAGTCCAAGTTTGGTGGAGATAAGTCCTTGCTTCCCCACGCTAGACTGCATTGCTGGGTACCGTGTGATTTGCAGCTGCTCCGGCTCCTGTGCACTCTTCCAGGATTTCCTTTGTGCACAGCCAAGCCTGGGTCCCCAACACTCTAACCTGCAGTGCACAACCTTCTGAGTTGTCCTCCGGCGTCGTGGGACTCCCTTTTGTGACTTCGGGTGGACTCCGGTTCACTTTTCTTCTAAGTGCCTGTTCAGGTACTTCTGTAGGTGCTGCCTGCTTCTGTGAGGGCTCCCTATATTGCTGGGCGCCCCCTCTGTCTTCTCATCCAAGTGGCAACATCCTGGTCCCTCCTGGGCCACAGCAGCACCCAAAAACCCCAAACGCAACCCTTGCAGCTAGCAAGGCTTGTTTGCAGTCTTTCTGCATGGGAATACCTCTGCAAGCTTCTTCACGACGTGGGACATCCATCCTCCAAAGGGGAAGTTCCTAGTCCTCTTCATTCTTGCAGAACTACAAGCTTCTTCCAACCGTGGCAGCTTCCTTGCACCCTCAGCTGGCATTTCCTGGGCTCCTGCCCACTCTCGACACTGTTGCGACTATTGGACTTGGTCCCCTTGTCTTACAGGTACTCAGGTCCGGAAATCCACTGTTGTTGCATTGCTGGTGTTTGTTCTTCCTGCAGAATACCCCTATCACGACTTTTGTGCTCGCTGGGGGTAGTAGGTGCACTTTACACCTACCTTTCAGGATCTTGGGGAGGGCTATTTTTCTAACCCTCACTGTTTTCTTACAGTCCCAGCGACCCTCTACAAGCTCACATAGGTTTGGGGTCCATTCGTGGTTCGCATTCCACTTTTGGAGTATATGGTTTGTGTTGCCCCTACACCTATGTGCTCTTATTGCAATATACTGTAACTTTACATTGCTTGCAGTACTTCTTTTTGCTATTACCTGCATAATTTTGGTTTGTGTGCATATATCTTGTGTATATAACTTATCCTCATACTGAGGGTACTCACTGTTATACTTTTGGCATATTGTCATAAAAATAAAGTACCTTTATTTTTAGTAATTCTGTG
Source organism: Pleurodeles waltl (assembly GCF_031143425.1). Taxonomy (NCBI): domain Eukaryota; kingdom Metazoa; phylum Chordata; class Amphibia; order Caudata; family Salamandridae; genus Pleurodeles; species Pleurodeles waltl. The sequence continues at coordinate 294,975,576 of NC_090439.1, read as the reverse complement.
TATTGTGTTTTCTTATGATATTGTGCATATTACACCAGTGGTATAGTAGGAGCTTTACATGTCTCCTAGTTTAGCCTAAGCTGCTTTGCCATAGCTACATTCTATCAGCCTAAGCTGCTAGAAACACCTCTTCTACACTAATAAGGGAAAACTGGACCTGGCACAAGGTGTAAGTACCTCTGGTACCCACTACAAGCCAGGCCAGCCTCCTACACCACCCACCTCTAGAAGGAAGGAAACTCGTCGGCGGCTGGGTCCAACCAACACCTGGTGCAGAAACAACCATCTAGCTTGGTGCGTTTTCCTGAGATACTATAAGATCCATAGAGAATTAGACATGAGGGTATTGATTTGACCTAGAGTCTAAAGGTACACAGTAAAACTTTATTTTACAACTATGCATATTACCTTCCAAAATGCATAAATGCATAAATACATAGCGTTCGTTCCAACCTTGTGAATTTACCTTATTTCAAAGGATGGATGAACTATTCTGTTTAAAAAGCAGTTCGGCATTGCCATGTTGAGAATAAAACAAGCATAAATGGGCATTGGAGCTGTTGAAATAGCTGTTAAACTTTCCAAAGGTAAAGAAGGCTATCACTTTGTGAACAAAGTGAACACATACTCATTTCCAAAACCAATAGGCTTGGTTTCCATATACTGTACTCGCGGGGCTCACTTTTCATCTTCGTTTCTAGGAGACAGACAGTCCCACAACTCTATTAGGAGTGGCTGGCATTTCCACTAATTCTAGGGGTGACTGGTGAGGGTGGACTGAGTGACGCACGCTGCTCTCTGGTGGGTTTCCGAAGTGCCTCGCATTCCGCCACCTCAGCTTGCCCAAAGGAAGCACTAAACTTGCATTCTCACTTTCTGTGGATCTCACTTCCTCTGGTGGGTCTTGCGGTTTACGTTTCCAAGACTGCTCACCTCTTGCATAGACTCTTGCACAATGGCCGACACAATTGGGTATTTTACTCCAATACTCTGCGCTTTCTCTCACTCCTCTGGGTCTCCTTCCTCCTCTGGGTCATGATTCCAGTCACTTCTTCCCATCACAGGATACTAGCAGCCGCAGAACAGCACATGCACACACGGACGTTAATTTACACAGGCTAGTGCTTGAAATGGAACAATTAAAGTGCAGGTCCAGAGTGCCTGCTTGTTTCTGAGAAGTGCCGCTACTCTCCAATTAAAAATATTATGGGGCATATTTATACTTTTTCACGCACAACTGCACCAACGCAGTTGTGCGCCAAAAATTTCACCACCGGCTAACGCTATTCCAACGCGCAATGCGGGTGCCTTATTTATGGAATGACGTTAGCCGACGCTGCGGACTGGTCTGAGTAAAAAAAAATGACTCACACCAGGCAGCGCTGACGTATGGGAAAAAAGGGGGTTGTGCGTCAAAAAATGGTGCAAGTCAGGTCTGAGGCAAATATCAGGCCTCAAACCGGAATTGCGCCATTTTATTTTTACGCACAATCCCCATTGACATGACTCCTGTCTTATCAAAGACAGGAGTCATGCCCCCTTGCCCAATGGCCATGCCCAGGGGACTTATGTCCCCAGGGCATGGTCATTGGGCATAGTGGCATGTAGGGGGGCCCAAATCAGACCCCCCTATGCCACTTAAAAAAAAGTAAAAAAATACTTACCTGAACTTACCTTTAGTTTCCTGGGATCCATGGGTGTCCTCCAGGGGTGGGCGAGGGTGGCAGGGGGTGTCCTTGGGGGCAGGGGAGGGCACCTCTGGACTCCTTCCGAACCCACAGATCCCTTAACGCCTGCCCTGACCCAGGCGTTAAAAAACGGCGCACATCAGGCTGTGCACTGTTTTTTAAGGCCCACCCCCTCCTGTGCGTCAAAATGACGCTGGGGTGTAAATAAGGCACACAGGCCTTAAAGTAATTTTTTGGAAGGGAACGCCTACCTTGCATATCATTAACGCAAGGCAGTTTCCCGCTTTCAAAAAATGACGCACATGGTGGAAATTTGACGTCCGCCAGGTCAGGCGTCAAAGTTTGAATATGGGGCAGTGTTTGCGCTGAATGTGCGTCCAATTTTTGGACGCACATTCGGCGCAAACAGAGTATAAATATGCCCCTATGTTTTTCTTGAGATGTGCCGGTACTCTCCCTCTCAAAATAAAAAAGTGCCAGTACTCAGTATCGGACAGTACAGGTCCATTTAAAGCACTGATCACAGTGTAATCTCCGCCTGTGTCCGGAACACTAGACAAAGAGGGTTCTCTGATTGGACTGATTTTCAGTACTTTGGTATTCTAATAGGTTGCCCAAGGAGGCAGGCAACATCGAGAATAACAATTGAGAGAGGAACGAGCGCCAGAACAACATTCCTTCTATTCCTGGTAATTGAAAGCAGAGAGATTAGTGCTGAATATTTTGTTGGCGCAGCAGCAGAATATATTGGTAATCCCGCATTACAAGAGTAATGTATAATTACTAAATTCCTCCAATTCTGCCTGCGGAAGTAAAAATTCCCCATCCCTAGTGTTGAAATCACTAAAATCTGCATAATATGGTAAATATTACAGTAAATACCATACATATTTCCCTGTTAAATTGTGGCAGGTTTGACCTGCTGAAATTTAACAAAGCTTGAGGTATTTAATGAATTCGATAATTATTGGATGCATTAAATACATTTTAAAGGTGTATATCTGATCTGTGCATACACACCGGGGTCGGAATATAACAAGCAACTCATAATCAGGTCCATTTTGTTCAAATAATAACATGGAGGTAAATCTGGATAGTATGAAGGTCTTAATCATTGGAAGCGGGGAATTATTAGGCAGGACTCATGTTTCATAAATAGTAAAAAACGTAATAGAAAGTCATGCTATAAGTAGTTAGAAATGCTGTTTGTGGAGAAGGGCAGCTTTAGACTCGTCAGCACTCGTCATTAAAATCCAAGGCCAACTCGCTTAACTTCTTCTTTCTGCATTTCAGCAAAGATAATGAACAGCTCCTCACATAACACAGATGCTTAGAGTAGTTAAACGTAAATTATTGCATCATTAGACAGATTTGGCCCAATGTAACACTTATATAGTATTTTTTTCATTACTGCACTCTACAGTACAAGTACAACTAAAAATGGAATTTTGTCTCAAACAAGCAAGTAATGTTGATGCGAAATGTAAGTGTAAAAAAGTGCCACAAATTCAAAAATACCCCTGATCTGTCCCTGAAGCATTTCACGTGGAAACATAAAGAGCATTGGATGCAACAATGACAATTACATTTGTCATAAATAAAGCTTTTAGAACCCATTCTTTGGTTGTGGATAAACTTGCTTTCAATAAAAGATCTCAGGCCTGGATAGTAATAAATTCATGCAACCAAAATCATAGGCAGCAAAGTCCAGGAGCAACTTTCCCAACAAGTTTTAAAACTAAATTGATGAAATTCCAATTTGCCTTAATGTCATCATTTTTTATTTGCCTCGCTTGTTCGGTAATGCAAACCTTGAAAATTTGAAGATTGTGCACTACAAATACTTATATATACTTAAATAAATACTTGAGCGAAAAAGATAGTTGTGCGACCCAGTAAACCAACTAAAGATAGTACATTGCGTCAGGCATTTATTACCGGTTTGACTGGAGAACATTCGCAGTTGACAGGGCTGGCAAATATATGGAAGTTGTTGAAAAACATTTAAACAAATAGGACAGCCACATAAAAGGAATAATTGTGGTGAAGGAAGGTTTGCAGCATATTGGTACGCTTTTTTCAGACACTGCACCTTTTGGTTAATTGAGTTTTTATTTTCTTTGAGGCAACTCAATGCACGCCCTGATTAATTAATTTTTGTTTTATTTTTATTTTTTAACAGGGCCGGGGTGGTACTGAGATTAGTATTATTAGTATTTTCAGGCCACCGGAATTAGGCTGCTGCTATTTTCAGATAATTATGAGTTGCCAAATTTGACACACAATCCATCACCTCCAGCACAATCTGAAGATTTTAACAAAAACATTATTTCTAGCTCAAACACATCAAACGTTTCTAAAAACGTGGCAATGTGGATTTGCGTCCATTGGAAAAGTTAATTGATCACCTTTTTTCTGTTTTTGGTTGTTAAACTGGTACTAGCTATGTAAAATATTTGCCGAGACAGTATTACCATGTGTAAAAAATGACAAAATAATGAAGTAATAGTTTAAATAAATGTGCTGCATTATACTACATAATTTACCGTTTCTTGCTGCATAATTTAGTCAACCCTGTTGCATAATTTGGTGCTCCCCTGTCGCATAATTTCATTGGCCCAGGGCATTATGTTTTTACATTTCTATACCATATGGTTTTCAATGAATGGTTATCATTATAGTTTTTATTTTTTTCTAATGATCTTAAATGACAGTACAAATACATGTATTAAAATATGACAATATAACCTTTGTCCTTCAATTTTCCTGGGAAGTGATGTCCCATTGCCTTTGACCTTTGTGGCATCACGTTTATTAACATCACTGAAGTTAGGAGACACATATTAAGCACATAATACATAATTAATGGTATCACCTAACTGTTACTAACAGAGACATATCTAATTTAGATACTATCTGCATTTTAACTAGAGTGCTGTCATTATCTGCCTGAGGATCATATTCATATTTCTTTTTATAGGTTGTGCATTCTAAGAGAAGGATATACTGCCACAATGACACATCACAACGCTGGGTGCTGAAAATGCTTACACCACAAACCGTCATGGTTTAATGGTTTACCTAGTAAACAACTCGCCGAGAAAAGTATTGATAAAACAGATGGGCACACAAACAGACTGAAAAGCAATTGATTCTACGTCCCTCTGTATTCATTCAAATGGACCCCAACCTATGACCTATGAACTTTGCTATTATCTTAAAATATTCTCAATCAATATTAATGCCTAGTGGAATATGGTAAAAGCCAGTGTGTGACTCTAAGGCCTAGATTTAAGAAAAGTAGCACTTCATTACTTGAATCGCCACGTTTCTTGCGCCCCACTAATGCCACCATGTATGCATTGTATTAATGATACGGCGCACCATGACGCACGTTAGGATCAATGGCCTCATAATTTCTGATGCTATTGTGGTACATTGCAGAATTAGCACCAAACATGTTGGCGCTAATCCTGCATAGTACATAGAGGCCGATTATAAACAATGGTGTGCCTCAATTTAACACCTGCACTGAGCAGGCGTTAAAAATGACGACAAAAATGGCGCAGTGGAATCTCTGAGAATCCACCCCACCATTATTCTGGGCTTCCTAATGGAATAACGCCCTCTTGCATACATTATGTCTGGCTCAGGCATAATGTGGCGCACGGGTTTACAAAGTGGCGCAATGCATGCATTGCATCACTTTGTAAATTCACAAAACGTTTTTGCTAATCTAACACTACATTAGCGTAAAAAATGATGCTATTGTGGTGTGCTCTTCTTAAATTTGGGCCATAAAATCTTATCTCTCCACTTTCACATTGAAAACACAAGTTTTACAGCCAGCGTTTAGAAACAAAACGTAACCTTTCATTGCTATGTCAGAGTGACGTATTCAGGTTGCAGGAAAGCAAAACGTGCTTATTGATTCACTACTGAATGTATTTATTTTACAAAAGTAAAAGTCTTTTTTATGTTTACCTGCTCTTCTTGGTGTCGCTTTTTGCAACATTGGGTTCAAGGGTAGCAAGGATGTGTCAGGGGAAGCCAGGGGAAGCCAGGGATAGCAACTGCTACTCCTGGGAGCCCCAAATCTTCTTCCTAAAATTAACTTGTACAGTACTGTCATACAGGAATGGGTCTGGTGTATATATAAAATATTTTACATTTTGTCTCAGCATTTAAATGATGATTTATGGTGGAGCACTTATGGGTGTTTGTATACCTCTGTGGTCCTATGGCACGTTGCCTCTTTTCCCAATGATTGACCAGTTTACTATTGGGAAATAATTAGTCTTCTTGAAAGGGTGACTTTCCTTCATGTATAGGGAAAATGCAACATAATTGCAAGTACAATATTTAGGGAAATAGTATCAATTATGATAATAATAATTCTATTATGATTTGTCAAGAAAATATGGCTTTAACATTTTCCTAAAGAAATGTGTAATTCTTAGAAATTTGTTATAAATGCTGGAGGACGTTCCATTACACGCTAGGATGAAAAGGGAATTATTTATTACTGAGAAAGCATTTTGTTGCAATGAAAGACAAGGGCTTCCTTTCTAAGCATCCTTCACTTGAACACATCCATTATTCATGCAAAAAAGGCATTTATAAAATTACGAAGGGGGTCAAATGCATGGGTGTCTTAGCCATATGTGTGCTAAAGTGCATAGTCCGTTGTGTTTTTGAAACTTGCCAAGGTTTGCCATGTGTAAAGCTTGATCATATAAAAAAAAAAAATTGTAATGGAATGGGTCTCGCGTTTTCTCGAGTTAGAGCTTTTAGTGTTGTAAATTCCTAAGTGGACTTTTCTTGTAAAATAAATTGAAAATGAAAAGTAAAGCAGTTGACATAAGCCAGCTGATTCAAAGAGAATAGGCCTCCTGTGGCTGCAAACCAGCGCAGCTGTGCAGAAAAGCCATTTCACATAATTTGCACAAGGTTCTCCACCTCTAGTTTTATGTCAAGTGGGGGGAGCCCTCAGTCTACCTCCAATGCCTGTTCCAGTGCCTCCCTTGATTACATTTTCACTCTAGAGGCACTGGCCACCGCCCATGCTGCAGTACTAATCCGGTTGCCTTCTGCAGAAGAGAGGTAGCTCTCAGGGTGGGTAACTCCGCTCATTGAGTCCCCATCCTCTTAATTACTGGATGTTCCCTTTTAAACATATTTTAAGCTGAATCTCATAAATGCAACGAAATCGAAACAACATAATATTCATATTGATAGGGGTAGTAAGCGCTATATAAACAAAATTACAATACAAAACAACAGTAGTACTGCTGGCTTTTATATCATCTTGACGTCCATGTAGCAGCTACTGCATGACATCAGCATTGTTTCAAGCTTCCTTTTCGCCAAGGTCTTCAGTAATGGTCTTACTTAAACACAGGATGGTGTTGTACTTATGGAGTAAATACCAACTGACTCGAATAAGGGGTGAGACACAATAAATGCTAGAGCAGACCGTTTTATCATTAAAACTGAGTAAACCTTCCATATGTGGGGCGCCAGATAACTGACAATAACAACATTCCGCTTTTTGGGGGAATTTAAGAAATAACTACACTAAAGTCAGCTGAAACATACAATCATCCCTGTCAGGGGTCAGGATCACTATTCCCAAGGAGGAAATCACCCACTTCCCGCATTGCCACACCGTTTAACACTGGCAAACAAGTACTAAACTTTGCCATATTTGCACCATTGCCACTTGAATCTTCGAATACTTTACTAGCAAATAAATGGGCAGCAGGCTCCCTTCATAATCTGAGCCCAGCCAGTCTGAATAAAGAATTAGCACTGATACTCGTTCAAATCATTGTCTATTTATTACCTGTTGCCTCTTGTTAGGAATAGAACATTAAGGGGTACATTCATTAAAATATACTGCCTTGCAGCAGCCATGGCTGCCGCGCTGCATTACAGAAGGGGAGAAAGTAGTGCCAAGCCATATTTACTAACCATGCTGCTTCTTTATTCCCCCTGCGCTGGCGCTTGGTAAGGCTGCCTAGTACTACAGACATGCACACCTTTGCACCATGGACGCTGTCATTCCGATACAAATCCTAAGCCGAGGCAAACTTTAGAAAATTTGAGACATTGGATGTGTGCTATAGAGTGCAGTACACAAGGAATGCATGAAGGCTAGTAGAAATAAAAATACTTCTCCAACTTTGTGCCTACCTCAAGGAGGCATTATTTTTTGACACAAAGTCAAGCCTTACAATTTTCATAGACAGATCTTTGTGTCACAAACCATGGGGGGATGCACTTCACTTTAACTTGCAATCCCATTCACATGAAGGAAAACTGTGTCCCTTCTGTACATCTGCCCTTATTACAGTGATGGGGCTATTGCTTAGCCGCTGACTTCCTCGTCACCACATTGCAACCATGGCCTACACGAATCATCCAACGGAGAGGGTGGTTCCCTCCCCACCTTCTGAAGGGGCCTCTTGTCACACGCTTGTTCATGTGGAAAAGGTTGCTTTATTAGAAGCATGTACAGCACTTAATATATAACTTTTGACTTAGCTGCATGCTGCATTATCGTAACACCTTATCTAACAGAAATCTTCTGACCCCGACCACTGCCTTGATCTGATCTCTCCTTCCTTCACCAGAAAAGCCCTGCCTTGAGGTGTTTTTTAATTTCCCCACTTGTCCCTACTATTCACCCTCCTCTTTCTTCCACCATTCTTCTAACTCTGCCATCAACTTCATCAGACAACTCATGTTACCAACACCGACACATAGACCCCATCTGGCCTATTCAACATAGGTATCTGGTATGCTACATCAGCATGATGTACCACTCTCATGTCCCTTACTCTGCAAAAACCAGCAATCTTTCTATTCACCTGCTTCCTGACCATATCAATAGCCGATGGCTTCCTTGTTCTCCTCCAAACACTCCTTGGCAACACTTTTGTCCACATTAGATCTGTTGCTCCCCACTGTTCTTGCTCCTCCAGCAGCAAATATTTTTTGCATACGTTAAAAAAAGTTCCAGCCCTGACATCTGCACCAGATAACTCTGCTCCAAATGCACCACAATCAAGTCTGGCCTGTGCCTGCTTCGTCTCAAATCTGTTAATATTGGCAGTAACTGCCCCCATCTCATCCCACCAATTCCTTTCAACACACCTGCTATCTTGTCATCTTCCAATCCCTACTGCTCACCATAAGATTGCCCCGTTGTGTGCCTCCCTGACCACTTCACAGTGAAGTGGCCACAAATCTATTGTTCTCTCTTCTCCCTTCAGCCGGTGCTAATGCTAGGGAAAAAACATACATCTTTAACCTACTATTCGCTCACTGGCCTTTCTAGTACGATGTATCCCCACATCTTGCTTGATCTTTATCCCCCCAACTCCTTCAGTCTCTCCACCTGCTAACCAAGCTAGAATGCTTCCACCACCACACCCATCCTGAAGCAGTGAATCCTAAATTCCCTCTCAGGTCATCTGTTCAATCTTAGACACTTTCTCAATAACTTCAAAACCTGCCTGTGAAATACTCTGTCCCGCCTTCTCATGCTGGTAGAAATGCTCAAGCCCTCTTCCCTTCAGAACCAAATAGTCTGTGCATGATCTCTCTGGGAAAATGTCTTTGTTGATAGATCTTTTGAGCTGTACGTATAGCTCTGTTCTTCTCTGATCCATGTTGGTGTTAGCCACCTTAATCTTGATACCTTCTTTGCACACTCTCACATCCTGCACATCCAACTCCTCATAAACCCTTCTATCAACACTTCAGACACCCTGAAAGCTCCAAAGAACATCATCATAAAGATTTCTCAATATAACCTGCCCTCCCAAGCGGGCACACACACATATCTCCCCTAGTGCAGGATTTCTTTCAGTAATCCCACTGTAATAGCTCTTCTACCATTGTTTGTCATTCCCTTATTTCTAGCCCAACATTCCAGTATTTGTAGCACAAATTCTTCTCTTTTAGCTCATATCCCCAAAAACATTTGGCTCAAAAACATACACTTGCCAATTTTCTTGTTATTGTCACAGGAGACAGTGTGTTTTTTCACCATTCTCATTACAAATTGCACCACTTCCTCCTATTGTAGTTCCATTCCCCTCTTGTGACTCCTTTTTGCTACACTCTATATGCACTGCATCCATGCCTGCCTGTCTGCCACTTTCATGGGTGCAGCCAGTGAATCTTCTGCCAGGCATCTCACTCTCGTCTCCCTAGTTCTACCTGTGATGCCAAACCACGGATTCTCAACTGCTGACATTGAGACAGAGCACCACAATCATATTCTCTAAACTTGGTATGTGCCATGCTTGAAAGAGCACATTCAGCCTCAGGCATCACAACCACAACTCTCTCAGCAGCCATAACACACATTGGTTAGACGCTGTGATGCAATAGATCACACTCACCACTGCCTGATTATCAATCAGGAATGTCACCCTCCTGTTGGCCAACTCACACCCCATGGCTCTAATGCCAGCAGTAGCTGAAAGAATTCCAGAGGCCATATTACACATTCAGCACATTTTCCTTGTTTGCAAAATGTACAACTTTTAAAAGGTGTGCCCGGCGCAAACAAGGAAAATGCATTGTATTAGCATAAATGTGCTGTCCCCAGGGCAGCCACATATCTCCCTGCCCTTGGTTAAGTGCATTTGTGTGAAAAATGGAGTAGCTACTTAAAAGCTGCTACGTGTTCCACTGAGCAGGCGGCAACCCGCCTGCACTTTTAAGGGGAATTAGAGATCTGCTTGCAGGCGGGTGCAGTGAGTGACGGCACCCACCTACAAGGGGATATCTGGGTAGTCCACAGGACCTCTTTTTCTCCCTCTAGAGGGGGCTATCGGGGGTGGACTGACTGTTAATACACCTCCTGACAGCTTCTTTGCCTCTTTGCCCGCGTCTATAATGTGGTGCGGGCGGAGAGGCAAAGGGATTCTCTCATGTCTAATGGATCAGGGACCCATGCAATTGGGGGAACACCCTCTGGTGATAGCACTGTCACTATATATATCAGTGTTAGAGAAGGAGCCGCACAAGTGTCTGCAGACCCTTTCTGTAATGCCAAAGTGCCCTGGGTGCGCACAAAGCAGCAGCAAATGCCTGTTGCACCCCTGACGCACTTTATGTAATACGGCCCTATGAATGCATAGCTATAGTTTTGCATCTTCCTATCTGCTGGCCATCTCTATGTAAACCATTTTGCATTCTGACACACTCCAAATCCTTTAGCCCTTGCAGCATCAGACAAAATCCTGATGTCCCACTCATATGGGTCAAGAGACAGCCACATCATCACACCATCTTGTTCACCCATGAACAGCACCAGGTGTGCACATCTTTCCTCACTCCTTCATGATCCGAGCTCTGTGGTGGGACTTGGATGCTCCCTTCATGAACAAGGCCATGCATTTACAGAATATCCTGCCCGGTGCCACTACCCTGCAGGCAAATTTCAGGTGTCCCAAAACCTGCTGTACCTTCCTCAACTCACATTTGTTCTTCACAAATACCTCCTGCAGCAAAGCATGCAATGTGGACAGGTTGTCTTTAGGTAATATGGACATCATTCTACAAAGTGAAGTTCGTTCCCCAGGAATGTCAGAGTCAAGGCAGGTCCCTCAGTCTTTTCCTCTGCTAGGGGTACCCCGACTCACTGGTCACATGCTGCATCACTGCCACTAGCCTTACAAACTCTTCATTTCTCCCTGCACGCCCCACAAACATAAAGTCATTGAAATAATGGATAACTTGCTCTGAACCTGCTACAGATCCCGTTACCATTCCAGAAAAGTGCTGAAGCACTCACATCCTGCATAGGCAACTGAAAACCTCATGGGCATAGCCATCATGATGAAACAGTGCCCCCAAACTGGATTCCCTGCAACAAGATGTCTGAGGGATGTGCTGGTAAAAGTCAGAAATGTATTTCACATCTCCACCCCTTTTCCACAGCTCTGCACCATTGCCACCACCTCATCCAGGGCATGCAATTAACCTAGCACTCCTGCTTGTTAATTAACTAATTTACTGACCTCCTTCTAGCCTGGGCAAGTTGTATGTCAGTCTGAACTTTCCTGCTGCCTTCTTAGGCACTATCCCAAGTGGAAAAATCATCAGATTGGGTAATGTTAATTTCCAGTATGGGTCCACTATCCTGTGTGCTTCAGTCTCCTTCTCCAGTCTGGCCTGAGCCATACCTTCCATATTTTTTGTTGACATCAAAATGCCCACCCAGGACTGTGTCTGCAGTCAATGTTATGGTATGCAAAAGTCTTCAGAGAAACCCCTTTTAGCACTGCTGATGCCACTCTGGATATTTTTCCATCTAAGGGGCTATCACCTCCTCCATTTTGTTGGCATATTGGCCTTTTCCCCCAACCACATTCTCCCCCCGAACTCACCCCCCGGTCTCTTCCCCCTTCTTGCTGCCCTTGGCAGCCTAAGCACTCATGCCAAAATGTGCAGTGAGACCTGTAGCAGTTCTTTGCGGGTCTTCTCATGCTTTCAAGGAGGTTGGCAGTGTTATTGCCACCATGGCAGTCGAGGTGGAAATTGAGGTCTCCAAGGAAGATGTAGTGCTTTGAGCCAATGTCGAGCAGAGCGACGAAATTGAGGCTGGTGTCGCAGAAGCCGGGGCAAGGTCCTGGGTGTCTGTAGACGAGGGCGCCTCTGATGGTGGTTTTTGCCATCAGTGTGGAGTTGGAAGTTCAGGTGTCCCATGATTGTGGTGGAGTGTCTGCATGATGGTGCATTGGATGGTTTCTTTATGGATGATGGCAATTCCACTTGCCCATTGTTTGTGCTCTTAGGATGTCACACAAAGTCAAATCATAGTATTTTAGTTGATTGGCTTTGCATCAAGAGCTAAGGAGGTTTGCCCTGGCCCATCCTCATTGCATCCCCTTTAGAGAATATTGCACAGCACAAATCATTTTTGGCACTGTAGCCACATCAACGTTTAGCACAAAGTAGCTTTTACTCGAGTAAATTGATTGTCACTACTGTTTGCACCACTTTGTTTGACACACCAGAGCTTAGCATCATGTAACCATCAGTGCTAAACTATAGTATATTCAGGCCTTCATTTTGTATTTACTTCAACGTTTGTAAAATGTCCTGTGGTTAGTTCTATTGGTTTCTTCTTCTTGTTGAAACCAGAAGAACAACACTCATGCGGTGCAGCTCGCAGTCTAATTTCTGGAGTTCTTCGAAATATCCCTAGTTTTCATTTCAGCACTAACATAATCATGCCAAGGTATACCAGTGATATTGTAATGTAAAGTACAACCTGGATGCGTGTTTTTTGAACTACTGTTTAACAGATATGAAGCTGGTCACCAAATGGGAGTGTTGTGTTGCATTACAAAAGGTAAACTTACAAATGTATATATGAACAGTCATTGTTAAATTATGCACATTATAAACTAAAGCAAAGTTGGAGAGTTCATGGAAGCTTCCAACGAGTACCAATTTACAGAAAATGCAATTCATTTTCTAAGAGTATACATTATGGCATTTCACGGCAGGCTTGCTGTTTCACAAAACAAAATAATAAAACTGGCTTCTGTTTATCCTGGTAGCAAAGTACACCGTTTGATCCTTGTGCAAGTCCACAAACTAATACGGACAAGCCTGAGGAAGCAATAGTGAATGTTTAAATCAACTGCTTCTACAAGATAAACATGGCCCTCGCACAAAAAAGGTCTCTTCTGAAACTTAAGGAAAAAGATTCGCTTTTTCCTTTCTATTTCAAAAAGTGGAAAAAGCAACACTTAATTCACACTTAGACGAAAGTTACTTTTTTTAAAGGACTATGGCCCTCATTCTGAGGCTGGCGGGCGGCGGTAACCGCCCACCTGGCGGGAACCGCCAAATGGCCGCTCCGCGGTCGAAAGACCGCGGAGGCCATTCTGGTTTCCCCGCTGGGCTGGCGGGCGACCGCCAGAAGGCCGCCCGCCAGCCCAGCGGGAAACCCCTTCCCACGAGGAAGCCGGCTCCGAATGGAGCCGGCGGAGTGGGAAGGTGCGACGGGTGCAGTTGCACCCGTCGCGAATTTCAGTGTCTGCACAGCAGACACTGAAATTCTTTGTGGGGCCCTCATACAGGGGCCCCTGCAGTGCCCATGCCATTGGCATGGGCACTGCAGGGGCCCCCAGGGGCCCCACGACACCCCATATCGCCATCCTGTTCCTGGCGGGCGAACCGCCAGGAACAGGATGGCGGTATGAGGTGTCGGAATCCCCATGGCGGCGCAGCAAGCTGCGCCGCCATGGAGGATTCCGTCGGGCAGCGGAAAACCGGCGGGAGACCGCCGGTTTTCCTCTTCTGACCGCGGCCAAACCGCCACGGTCAGAATGCCCTGCGGGGCACCGCCAGCCTGTTGGCAGTGCTCCCGCCGACCCCGGCCCCGGCAGTCCTTGACCGCCGGGGTCGGAATGAGCCCCTATATGTTGCTCCTTGAAAACACGCCAATAAAAAGAATCCATTAGGGTCCTTGGCTAGGTGCAGATACCCTGATTAAACGTTTCATCTGACCCTTATCAAAAAGCCCCTTTTTAAATGTGTGAGAATTTGAAAATAAGTATGTTTTATAATATCCCAACGGGAATATATATGGCTGTCATAATAACGTAATCTATAAATATAGGCCGGTCCACTTGAATTATATGGCAGTGGAGCACCAAATTATTTTGCAGCATTGACTAAATTACGTGTCAAGATAAGAAAAGTTATGCGGCATAACGTGCCTCTATTTTGAAACTATTCAGTATTTTGTAATTTTTATACATGATAATACGTCCGGGAAAAGCTTTCACCTCCTTAGAACCCGTTTAACAACCAGATACAGAAAAAAACACCCGAACTATGTTAACTGTTACATGGTGCCTCACACTGCAAAAGAGCCAACGTCGCCACTTTTTTAAAAATAACTTTTGATCCATTTGAGCTAGAAACAAAAAAATTGTGAATTAAAATCTGCAGGTCGTGGATTATGTGGCAAATGAGGCAAATCCATAATTACACGAAAAAAGCTGCTGATACGGACTCGCACAATTCCAGTGGCCCTGCACATAAGAGACGTTTACACGCTGATTAACTTACTAGTATTTCCATGATCCTCTACAGTACTTGATTGCCCTTTTCGTGAGAACTTACCTCATCTCGGAGTGAGAGAAAGGATGGAAACGGTAACAGTTTTAACATTTTAGATGCAGAAGGAAAAGGAAAATATAAAGCTGTGACAAGTGTAGAATAATTGTGCTTCAAAAAGCTAATGAGAAATGTTGAGGCTGCACTGAGACCAATCGTTTAAACAGCCTGAAGATGGCGCACACTATCCATTTGAGAAGCAACGTGTCATCATTTAGGAATTGAAAACACTACAAATCGCTTTGTGCCTGTCATTACGTTCGTTTGCATGTGTTTCCGCTTTTTGACAGGAATTGGCATGGAATGTTTGTGCAATGTAATTGTCAGTGCCGAAACAACGGAAAGCAGCGCCAAGTGTTATAATACCAAAATGATGTTGTACAGGCGGATAGAGATGCATAGAAGGCATTTTCGTGGCTGCAGATCAAACGGGGCCCAGTAATGGACTCCTAGGAGTCGGGCGTTTTACTCTTATGTTGTGCATTACAGCAGGACTTTTCCATCTATGCACCAGGGACCTGAAACAACATTTCTGTATACATCAGGACTGACCCAACCCTGCTCACACCTATTTAAATTAAAGAAGACTGCATTCCATGCACTAACACTTCAAAACCCAGCTTCCTCTCCTATCACTCAATGACTTTATGCTTGTCTTTGTTCTTGTATGGCTCTCTTGCCCTTTAGCTACATTTGTGCTATAGAAATACCATAGTTATACATACAAGTATTGCAGTGATTTTACCAACTTGATTAATGATATTTATAAGGAATAAACCGTTCAGATTTTGCAATCCTTACTAGCTTGATAATTGTGCCTATCAATCTCCCTTCATCAACATGCTACTAACTCTCTTTTTCAATATATGTTGAATATATGCAGTCAACCCTTCTGACCTCTGCTTCCCCTCTCACTCCTCAGTCTGACACACACAGGTCCATATTTATACTTTTTGACGCAAAACTGTGCCAGCGCAGTTTTGCGTCAAAAATATTACCGCCGGCTAACGCCATTTTGGTGCGCCGTGCAGGCGTCAAATTTATACTTTGACGCCCAGCGGCACAAACCACAGGTGTAAGTCTTTTTTTTTTACGCACACCACAGCGTCAAGTCATAAAGCAAAACGACGTTAACGCGGCGGAAATGACTGTGGGTCGATTTACAACACCGCAAACCGGATATGCGGCGTTTTTTTACGCAATAGCGTCAAAATTCCCAGCAAACACAGACATTTCTGCAGAGGAGAGCCAAAATGGATCCCAGATGCCTGTACAGACCCCAGGAAGATGACAACAGACCAGGAACCAGCCAGGAGGACCAACACAAGACCCAGGACAGTATGAAGAAGAAAAGAAAGTGTCGCTTCAGTGCAGAGGAACAGGAAATTCTGGTCAAAGAGGTGACGGAACACCAGCACCAACTGTTTGTCACCTCAAAGTTGCCAATCAGTAGGAGAGAGGCAATGTGGCAACAAATTGTTGACAAGATTAACAGTGTGGCAGAAGTACGCAGAACAGTCATTGAGTGCAAGAAACGCTGGCATGACTACAAGTGCAGGACCAACGAAAAGATGGCCAGGAACCGAAAAGCAGCACTGCAGACTGGAGGCTGGGAGTCCACACACCAGGAGGCCCTGGACTACATGGAGGGGATGGTCGCAGCCGTCATCCCTGAGGAGATCATCAGAGGGATTCAAGGACAGGACAGCGCAGACTACCAGGAGACAACACACATGCAGGGTAAGTCGCATGGGGAATTAAAATACACAAATGTTAACTGCAAGCAGGGGTGGGGGGATACCGACCACAAAATGCATGAAAGCCATGATATAAATGGAGTGGCATGGGTAAAGGGGTATGGCATGGGGGCATGGCCTGTACAGAGAGAAGCTTGGGCACAACATAACACAACACCAACAACAGTCCCATCGGGGTATGCTGCCATGCCAACGATGTAGCAAAGGGAAAGCCACGCCATGAGGGAAGGGCACAACGTCGAACTGACATCCCATCACACGTCAGCCACTATACCCCCTACATTAACTAGGGCCCAATTAACAACCTCTACCGATACCAACAACTGGAACGTAACAGTGACAACAGTTGCCACCACCACCTCCGCTCTGTGTGCAGCTCAAGTAGCCAATGGCAGTAACGTCCCCATGGATCATACACACCTAAATTAGTGGGTTGAGGATGACAACTGTAACAATCCCCTGAAACAAGACAAATGTTCCAGTCCTGTCAAATGTGAATGGCCATAGTTGCCGCAAACATCAGCCAATGTCATGAACATTAGGAGCTACACAGCACTAAGGTCACACACATGCTGCATATGCCAGGGTCCATCCTGTGCCTGGGTCACAATGCAACATCCCAAATGTCATACTGCTCAGACAACAGCATTGAGGGGAGGACACATGTAACTGGTCACTGACATACACCTGCACAGTCAGAGGAGGAAATAGGACACTGCTACAACTATCAGGGCAATCCAATCTCCACACATTCCCCAACATCAGCTGTACACATTACCAATTCTAACATCCATATTGTGCCATAACAATGCAATGCATAGGATACGCTACATTTCAACTACATATAAGTGGATGTGAAAGATCAGAGACTGGGGCAGGTCTAGATTGTTAAGTGTGCTGCTAGTGCCATCAGAGCACCCACAGCCAGTGAAAGGCCACACCATGAGAATGGATGTAGACGGAGGGTTGAGTAGGACCAGAAGGTGGCAAATCACCATTTGGCCTAAAACAACACTAGAGGAGATGATGCGAACAACTCTAATAACTTACCACAATACATGTGACATGCAGGTGGGGCCTAGGCCTGGGAGAATGCCCATCTGAAAGACTGGAGCAATGAACAGGAAACAATATCACAATGTGAAATCATCACAAGGCAGGCATGTCACATCACCAATGCCACAACACAGACACACTAATTGTACCCTATTTCATTGTAGAGGACGATGGATCTCCTGCGGATATGCCTGTCCAGGACTACCCCAATGACATGGATGATGAGCTGACAAACATCAGCCACCAGACCCTCCAAGAGGTCCTTGGAACCCTCCAGACCCCACCTTCTGTCACAAGGAGGAGCTCAGAACAAGCAGCAATCACAGAGGACCCACCCACCACCCCAATTGTACGACCTGCCAGCTCCAATACAGCTGAGGACTCAGATGACACAGGCACCAGCTTTGAGAGAACTGTAGTTGGAGTACAGCGGGAGCTGGCCAAGGAGGTGCGGGTGGGGATGCAAACTATGGCAGCCAGCCTAGAGGGAGTGCGTTCGTGCATGATGTCAACTGAAGAACAGGCAGCAGTTAGGCAAGGGCGAACAACCATCTTGCAGGAACTTGAAAAAAGGCTGATGGAAGTCAGCACAGCTGTAATACAGTTGACCCAACACCTACAACAGCAATCCTGTCAATGTGTGCATGAATGCAACATTGAACCCCACAGGGCTGACCTGGCTACCTACCATCGTGATGTGGCTGCTATTCTCAAGAACCAGCAGATCCTCCTTGCAGCAGTACTGCCCTTAAGATATCCACAGATAGCAGCGACCGGGATGTCTGACTCCACGTCTTCTAACACTGAGGTGTGTGTTGCCCCTTCACAACCACCACCACCAAGGACAGAGGAGGCAACACACACATCAGAAGAAGAAGACATGGAACAGATCACCTTCACACGTAAAAGTACCCAGAAGCACTAGTCTCTGCCACATGGCCAACTATTACCTAGGTCCAGCGCTTTGTAACATGCCAGTCTTACAACAACTGTACCCAATGACTGTTCTGCAAACCACTGTATATCTTGTCAGCCTGCCCAGTGCTTGTCTCTCACTTACTCATTGGCAAATCTTGTCCCTCTGCACTGTCTGACACATCACCCCAGCATATCAAATGCATTTTCCTTTAGCACTTGTTTAGGATCACAATGGAAGATGTAACTATAATGGACTCACAATCATGGACAATGTACATTTAGCACTACAGCACTTTTCAATAAATAGCACTTACACAACCACTTTGTCTCTGTGTATTGTGACACATCAACCGTGCAGTAGATCACTGACATTTGCCTCCTGTCAAATTTCATAGCTTGTCAATACAACTGTCCTGAAATTATGTAGTCTGCTAACTATGCACAGTGGCCTGGATTGCACCATACTCTGCCCTTACTGAGGGTAATATCTGATGAAAAGAGAAACCATACACCATAATGCTGTGTTGGACTGAATATTGCTTCCTCAAGGGATATCTAAGCCATTAAATAGTGGCAGCAAGATGTTGCACCATGCAATACTAACACATATAACATTGCCCACAAATCTAAGAAATCAGTCAACCGACTGCATGAATGAAGGTGTCTGACTTTACATCCAAATAAGTAATCATGCTGAACAGTGTCATAAATGATCTATGTGAGTCATGAACATGATACTAGAAGAGTGCTTACTACCACTCAGCTAATAGGGTTTCCTTGAACATCACACTGCAGTCAGACATAACACAGTGTCCCAATCATAAATCTGGAAGCAATGTATGTGACATTGAAAACATACTTAATGAAAAAAACACGTTGGGATCCATAGTAACTGTGATTGGTGGTTGCAATGAATGGTCGAATCTTTGCAAGGTAGCTCTGGGGTAGCTGCTAATCTTACAGCTCAGTTGGGATTTGTTCGTAGCATAGGACACAAATGTAATACAACAGAATTCATGTACGCTTATGCCAAGGCCCTGATCTACAAGCATTTCACACATACTGTAAAGGGTTCACTACATATTTATTAAACAGTAATAACAGAAGAGAAAACTCAGCGAAAAGTCTTACCTACCCTAATCTACCGTAACTACTCATTACCCACAACTATCCCTAACTAACCTAAGCTAAACTTACTCACATTTAACGAAACTTTCTAAACATCAACCCCCCACCCCCCTTATGAGACGGGACACATGGAGGACAACAGATACTAACATAAACACATACTATCCTATACTAAACAAATATATATTTTTTTGTATATTTTATTTTTTTATTATTTAATTTTTTATTTAATTTTTTCAAAACACACAAGAACCCCAACATAGCCCCCACCCATCCACCCACACACTCAAAAAGAAAATATTGAAATAATCAGGACTCCCCACCCACTAACACTAACTAAACTAACAGCCTATACTAACCGAACACTAAACCCCCTAAACTCACAAAGTATAAGAAGAAGGAAAGAGGAGGGAGGGGAGGGAATCATGCCCATCCAAAAAGTCTAGAGGTTGGCGCTCCTGAGGGTCCGCTTAATGGACCGCACACGCCTGTTGATATGGCGAACATCCCGCCGCAGGTGACTCATTTTCCTGAGGACATGGTCCATTTTGCGCTGCATGTCTACAAAAGCAGCAGGGTCAATTGTTGCAGCTGGGGTGGTCTGTGTGCCAGCTGAGGATGTGTGTGGCCGTGTATGGCCAATGCCTGTGGGCTGCCCTGAAGGTGGTCCAGTGCTAGGGCCAGGAGCACTTCCTGATGTTGTTGCCACAACGGTCACAGCTGTTGGTGGTGCCACTTGGGTGGTAGTGGTGGTGGTGCTGGTGGTGGCTGTGGTGGGCAAAGAAGGGCCACCCTGTGGGAAAGCCCTCCAGGCTCCAGAGGCCCGTTCGGTCCTGTATCTTCAGGCCATCCCTCTGTACCCCGACTCTACCTGCAGGATATGCTGGTACCGCATTGCCCGCCTCTGGAAACCACGCACCTGGATGGGTGTCATATTAGCAGCTGTGAAGACAAATGGAAAAAATTACATTAGCAACTGCATTGTGTGAAATGGCACAAAAAGTAAATTAGACAGTACATCTACTGTACTTGTAACAGCTCCTATCATCATACAGATCATTGAATGTCCCTGAGGAAGTACATGGCAGGCCAGCCTACAAAGATTGTATCACACATAGCACATCCAAAGATGGGTAACAACTGGCATGATTTTGGCATCAGAGTTCTGCCAGTTGTCAGCTAACAATCATGCTGCACATCCTCCGCCAATGCCACGGCTACAAATGTCAGTATACGGGATGGAAATCTAGGGCCACATGATCTGCAAGTTGTAAATGGACTTGCTAGTATAGTACTCATGTGCGAAACCTGAGTGTGTATACTAGGTTCAGACCAAAGATTCACTGATTTGCATGTCTGTGTATCATACTTGCATCATCAGTCCTAGGTACACTATTCACAAACCCATGCCTGTGTTTGAGGGTGGGGGGGTGGAGAAACAACTAACAATTTCAAACAACATGGACACCCAGGAAGCTTATGAGAGCTGGACATGTGTTTGGCTCAACACACACACCACAGGTAAGGTGTATCTACAAATAGTAGACAGCAAACGCTTGACCAATCCCAGCGCAACACATGTCTTGCAATGCAGACCTTTGTCCACATCATATACTTCCAGTAAGCCATGACTTTCAACTAACACAGAGTTGCAAGAACACCCCAGGCCATGATTTGCATGCACACCTAGCCCATTGCACTCAAGTGCCACATACTCGTAGCACTACATGTGGAGCCACATGCTGCTAGGAAGTTCAACCTACAGTTTCATAAGTACATTACTGAATAGGGAAGCAGAAGTCTGTGGGTAAGCAGTTTGCAGCCCCATTCTGGGAGAATGTGAGTCTGACAGGCTGAGTAAATCAGAGATTAGGTCCAGTGCGACTCTTGCTGATACAAGTGTTATCCACATGACTCATCCCAATTCACACTGCGAGGCCTACAAGTATGACCTAGAATCCCTAAATAAGACAATAGGATAAGCATTGGCCAAATCCAAAATGCTGAGAAAATGACATCCCACTCATGGAACAAGACAAATGATGGGCCAGCGCATCACACCTTGCTATTTGTTCAACACACAGGAGTCCATCACACATCACCAGCAAACACAACACATAACAGACATATCAACACTTACTGGAGTTGTCGGGGTCCTCGAATTAAGTCACCTCGCCCACAATGTAGGGTGCGGGTCCACCTGTAAGGTATGGAAGGAAGAAATGTCCTCAAATTCTGTGCACTGACCAACAATTCCAAAAACAAAAACGATGTGTAAGATGACATAAGTAAGTAAATCCACTCAGACATGATGATACTGCATCCGATATAGCACTGCCAACGTTTACATACCATGGGTTTCCTGTGAAATTTACACACATATCTGCACACATGCAGTGGCCCTAACTATCATGTTTTGGCAAACATGCTCCTTCATTATTGAGCAGACATAATAATGGTGTATTCGTCTCATCATGTGCATCCAAGAGAGACATCCAAAGCCAGTTTCCTTGAGGAGTGAAGTACCACTCAAACAGCCATTGTGGCCATGACAAATGTCTGACACATAGGTACAATGTACAGAGGGGCAGGTACATTTGTAAGCCCTCATGTTGTTACAGTTTCTTCATTTGATGTGGCCCAGCTATGATGAGTTGCATCAACCATAGATACATGAACCTATGTGCATACCTTTGGCCTGCCATCCCTAAACGAAAGGTGGAACACCAAACACCAAATACCAGTGTAAGATGTTAGCTGAGGGCATCTTGCACTTTTTCCCTATGTCTCCAAATCCAGATCTGACATGTATCCAAATGATGAAGGACCACAATAATCCTTAACATTCATAGAACTTCCGTGAACGCTTTCCTTACACACTCACCAGAGACACATGAGACATATGTCTGGGCCACATTGCTATCAACAATTGACGTGAAGCCTGCACTCATTTTCTGCATCATGTAGTGTTTCTAAAGTCAGTCTAGCTGTTGCGTCAACAAAGGTCGATAATGTTTTGGAAAATCTATACCTCACTGGCAAATGTGTCCTATATATATACATAATTGGCTCCTAAATTGTGTTGCTGTCTGACACAAAGGCAGCACCAACTTACATTAAGCAAAATTATTCAGTAAGTTTGCAGAGCACTTGCTTCCTGATAGCTAGCAATTGTGGTCCTTAACATAGTCCATCAATGACCCTGTATGTTTCATAAGCATTCCACACACTCAACAACATAGCCAGCAGATATTGTACAAATCATCTGATGTCACTACAGAGCTTTTAATCGTGCACATTTACATGATTTGTACTCACCAACACGGCCAGCAATCACGATTCCCAGGTGGTCCGGCAGATCTTGCTCCCTGGAGATGAGGTCAGCCCAGCGGTGCATCAGCTGGTGGTCATTCCTCTGGCTCCGATACACACGTTGCAAGTGATGCAGGACCTTTCCCCACCGGATTCTTCGTGCCTCGTGTGATACCCCTGTATCACCCGCCCCCCGCCTCAATCGTAACGGGGAGGAAATGGCACACCAGCCATATGAACCCCCCAAGCTCCTCCTCACCCATCTTGCCAAGACGTGGCCTAACCAACATCTTAGCACAGAAAAAGTGGGAATAGGGGGTACAGAAGAACAAAGGAGAATGGGGGAAAGTAGAATAAGAAAAAAGTAAACTTCACAACTAAAAGAGCCCAACTATCCCCAAACTATCACTACCCACAACAGACTCCCACAAACAACAAAGACAATACAATACTGGACAATAGTACACAATAAACACTCAGACAGTATACAACAACAATTTTAATTCACAAACTAACAAGTAATCGACCACACAGGAGACAAAAGCACAATTTCACTGGACAAAACTCAGAACACAGCCACACAGTCTAGAAGAATCACAGACTGCAAAGTGAAAGTGAAAGTACCCCCACTGTACATAATCTGTAAATAGGATATCCTATTCTATCACTTCCTGCATAAAATGGCCGCCGTTTTTATTGTTATGCGTCAATATTTTTTGATGCATACAGTATGTGTGTAATTTTTTGCAACGCACAGGAGTAAAAATTAGGCCGCATCCATATATTTGGAAATAGTCTAACACTTAACCAATTTTAAGGGCATAATGCGTCGTTTTTCAGCCATAAGCGTAATCTTTTTACAAGTATGCGTCAAACTTTCAGGGCATTAACTGGTTTTGGGTCATTTTGCCATTTTAATGTAATGTTACATTTGTGACTCAACTGAGATAGGCTGATTGCACCCACTTTGGTGTTGACGGTGTATGGTCACATGTGAGACATCATACTGCTGCGGACCATGATCTGCTACTTCCTTAACAGGATTTTCACTCTTGGCTGACTCACTAGATGGCCATATGTGTGGCCTACATATATGTATTGCACAAATTGGGCATGGTTGGCATCAGGAGAGGATAGCAAGGTGACGCACATAAGTACAATACCTCAATGCCTATGGCTCAATGTGTGTGCATTGGCTACTAATGTAGTTGTTGACATCACAAGTGTGTGTGCATCACAAGATGCATTATTGAAAATATGCTTGTATGTATGTGAAGTCAATGTGTCCAAACCTTAGATGCAAGTCCGTGGAAATGAGAGAGGACATGTGCTAGTCATACATGTAGCAACATCTGTTGTGTGCACTTCCAAGATTTTGGGTAACGTAGACACCACAAATGACAAAGCATGCACCGGATAGATGGCAGACGCTTGTTCATGTCAATGATCCAAAAGTTGCCCATCCCATGTCCTAGAAATTTGGTAACTGCTTCCTAGGCACTTGTTGGTGAACCCACAGTGAGTCTGGCACATGTACAGACTAAGTGGGTACCATGTTATTGGCACAGATAGCCAAAGGTGACCCACAACTGTTATATCACGCCACAGTTGTGGTCATATGACTGAGCCACAACTCTCCAATGTCAGTGGTGGACCAGGAGCCGAGGCAGCATGGGCCACATATTTCCAGTGATCAATTGCACAGAGGTTTCTGGTTCATGTGTGTGGTCCAGTGTTGATCCTGTACATTTTTAGGGGTCTATGTTGTCACAGTTACGTCCAGGTCTCATCATGAGTCAGTGGCGGCTATTCCTGTATCTACTGAGTATCCTTCAGAGATCAATGGAAGTAAAGTAGATGAGGACATGAGAACCTACATGGGGATGGTCCCACCCTGTCACTGCAGACGTGTTATGAGACTGTCAACAGGGCAACCTTGGTGTGCTGAGTGAGATCATTTCTCAGGAGTCATGTTCCGGTAGGTGTCATTACAACATTTGTACACAGGTTGGCCTGTAAAGTTCCCACTGCATCTGGGAACATCATAGCATCTGTGTTGATTAATCTTGCAGCTATTCACCACGCACAGCCCATCAATATGTTGTGAGAAATGTGATTCAGCGTGTGAACTGCCAGGGTCCTAACTTGTGTGGACTTTTCATTCACATTATCAGAGGTAGCTGGTTCTGCTGGAGGCACCATACCCAATCCCTGCATACGGCCATGGTACACTGTTACACTTTGTCGTTCATGCATACATGAGACCCAGACAAGGGATAGGCCATGATTTTGGTTTCAAAGACAATTTTAGTAATATGGTACAATAAAAAAGCAGATGATGCTATACAATGTATTTGGGTATGCATTGAGGAAGCACCTGACAAAATACCCCCTAAGGAATGTGAGGTTTGGTAACGCAGGTGTGGTACATATGTAGCCACAAGGAACCTTTAGGGTAACGCACAGACAGGTGCCAGACAGGCTGACAGGATGCAGGGTCAATCAGGATTCAGTAATTTCACAAGGTACATACTCAGTGGTCTGACTTACACTGGTCGGAGGAAGAACAAGACAGTTGACATGGTAAACTGTGTTTGTCCTGTGTTTTTTAAGGTGACACATAAACCCAAGGGCTGTGTTACACGGCTTAATTACTAGCAATGCATAACGGTGTATTTGACAAAATGGCAACTTCTATGCTGTTCCAGGCATCTGCAGGGGCAGTGCATGTTCAACTGGGTGATGTGCATGGAGGTGCTCACAGGTGTGTGCTGCATCAGTTTCTCACAAGTCCTGTAGGTGAGATTCGAGTTCCAATGGCCAACAGTACCTTTCACACGGGAAGCAATCTACAGGTGATAACAGGGCTTAGAAATTACAAGCCAGTGTATTAATTGACCTGACGTCCATACAGTCAGATGTACTATGACAATGGCATACCATAGGAAAGGGTGTAGCACACTGGATTACTATTGTTAGTCTGTGTGTGTAGAGGAGGGAATATCAGGGTACACATATTACCATTCCAGGGACCTCTTCAGACAGGTGGGTTGAGACCAGGAGCATGGGTGTGTCAGGAGTTAGGAAATGGGCTGACATGTACATGGAATGTCATGTGCGCAATGCTTGTCATAGGTGTGGCACTTGTGCTGTCTATGTTCTACTTCTATGGAACTCTAGTCACAGATAGTCCTTGCAAAGATAGGTGCTGTACGACTTACTGCTGTCAAGGGTCTGGACATACATTCATGTTACCAATGCAATACTACATCCCCTGCCTCATGTATGAGGCATTTTTTTCACTTATAGACTGATGGTGTCTTAGTTGTATGCCATATGCTGCGATGAACTACGTTGCCAACATGTATGTGTAAAATAGGTGTGGTCCTCTGCTATTGTCCTTCAAAGGTGAAATGTACAGGATATATGTCATTTACACTGTGTGTGTATGTGACTGTTGTATAATACGCAATTGCTTTGGAAATTTCTGTGTCCTGATCGGTATATCAGCAATGCTCCATGAGGTTACACTGTTATTCTGATAGTTAGCGATAAAGTTGAGCAAAAATGATTAGCCAGACCATGATATGGTGATTATTATTGGTGTTTATTTACATTAGTTAATACAGTGGTGATGGTGAGTTGTTTTAAAAGAAATTGTTCACAATATGTTGGGGCCTACGCAATCCAGCATCTGCGTTTTGTTGTTCCCCCTCATGTTGCAGGCCAGCATCCTCCTCTTCCTCCTCTTCAGGCATTTGTGGCTCTGGTTCTAAGAGGGGAATGTTCCTTCGTATGCAAATGTTGTGCAGGATGGCACATGTTAAAATGATCTTACAGACCATTTCTGGTGAATATAGGAGGCTGCCACCAGTGATGTCGAGGCACCTGAATCTCGACTTGAGGATGCCGAAGGTCTTCTCTACTATGGTGCGTGTCCTCCGATGTGCCTCATTGTAGGCACTCTCTGCTGCAGTGCTTGGGTTGCCAAATGGTGTCATAAGCCATGGCTGGATCCAGTACCCCTGATCAGCTGAAAAAAGAAAATGAATGGGATCATGTTGATGTAGCTTACCCCATTATTAACACCTTGCATGGCAGTAGTTGTCTTGTGTTGTCTGTGACTCTTTTGTGTTATTGTGTTCCTTCCTAGGCTTGTAGGATGTACCATCTGCATTGTGTTGTTTCCTTGGCTGAACTAGTGTTTGCCTGCTGACCAGTTGTCAGCAGTATGTGTGGGTGTTTGCAGTACAGTGTGAACTCCCTAGCATTGTGACTTGTGATACAGGTGTCCCTGTGTCTTCACTGGAAGTGAGATGATAGTTCCATACACAGATTCAAATTGACAGTGGTGGTAACACGTTGGCATTTATGTACCCTGGACATCCCATACCTTTAGACTTATGCAATGGATTAATTTAAACATCAGTGAGACGCTTACATTTTGCAAGGTGACAATTAGCCAAACCTCTCCATACGTTGTGATGATTGACGTCTTAACATTTGACTGTACACTAATTTCAGATGTGTGACATGTTCACTGCAGACCTATCAAACATGGCTAGCGATGTCACCACCTCAGTGTGTTCCTGTCCACATGTTGCTGTTGTGGTGTATATGTTGTGTGTCCTAGAGGGTTGCTGTACAGTGTGTATATAAGTAGGTTTTTGTACTTACCAACAAGTAGTCCATTGCCATATCGTCCATCCTGGAAGTGTTGATTGATGGTAGAGTGACGGAAGATGAATGAGTCATGGACACTCCCAGGATACTTTGCCACGATGTTGGTGAACAATCCTTGGTGATCCACAATGGCCTGCACATTCATGGAGTGTGTGTGCTTCCTGTTACGGGAGAGGTGTTCAGTTGCTGCAGGTGGCACAAGGCGTACATGTGTGCAGTCGATGGCACCAAGGACGTGTGGGAATCCATTAATAAGGTAAAACCCCTGTTTTGTCTCCTGCTGCTTCTGCAGTGTGTTTGGGAAGCAGATGTGACGGGGTGTGAGTCCAATGATGGCATCCAGTACTTTGGGCAAGAAGGCAGAGAATGATGGCTGTGATGTTCGGGCAACCAGGGCGCCAATGCTTTGAAAGGAGCCACTTGCCAACATGTGAAGTACAGCTAGCAGCTTGGTTTCTGTTGGGATGGTGCGGGGTGTCAGCAAGGTGGGTGCCAACTGTGGCTCTATATTGCGCAGCAGCTGCTGAATGGCCTGCCAGTTCAACCTGTACCTCTGGATGATGTCATGTTCCCTGAGGCCATGAAGGGTTGTTCTGGTGCGGAATATCCTCTCCTGCCTTCTGCGCTGCCTTTGGGGTCCCTGCTGGTGTTGTGGTAGCTGCTGTTGTTGTTGCTGGGCTCTGCGTCTGCGTGCACGCTGGATGAAAAGCACCTCCATGTCTCCCTTTTGCTGCTCTGCTGTTGCTTCTGTGTGTTCTGATTAAATACAGGTGTGTTTGCCCCATTTTAACGCCTGCCATGACCCAGGCGTTAATTTTTGACGCAAATCGGGCTGTGCGTCATTTTCCAACTCCGCCTCCCGGCCGTGCAGCATTTTTGCCCGGAAGCATAAATATGACGCACAGGCGTTTAAATCATTTTTGGGACAGGAACGCCTACCTTGCATATCATTAACGAGAGGCTGTTTCCCGCATCCAGAAAATGACGCACCCAGCGGGATTTTGACGTCCGTGGGCTCAGGCATCAAAGTTTAAATATGGGGCAAACTTTGTGCCGAATGTGCGTCAAAATTTTGGACGCACATTCGGCGCAGACGGAGTATAAATATGCCCCACAGTGTTATCTGGGGCAACACTACATCCATTTCTCCTGAGTATAGGACATTCAGTTGGACACAAATGTATTTTCTCCTGGTGCAGAGGAACCATAAATACCCCTGAGTGTTGTGTGTAGGAAAGTACCCTCTTTTTGGCATGGTTCCCCCCACTTTTTGCCTGCTGTCAGTGTGTTTTTGACTGTGTTTACTGAGATTCTGCCATTTAGGACCCCAGTGACTGCGTTCTCTCCCTCTAAATTTGGTTGTTCCTGACTAGTACACCCCACAATTGGCATACTGGTGCCCCCATGTAACTCCCTAGTATAGGGTACCTAGGTACCCAGTGCATGGGGCACCAGGGGTTTCCCATGGGCTGCAGCATGTGTGGTGCCACCCATGGAAGCCCATGCAAAATGTGTCTGCAAGCCTGCATTGCAGCCTGTGTGAAAAGGTGCATGCACCTGGTCACTGTAAACCACTGCTATGACAGGCCCTCCTAGCGCAGATGGAGGGGTGCAAGTGCCTGTGTGTGAGGGCACCCCTGCATGGGCAGGGGTGCCCCCAAAAACTCCAGCTCCATTTTCCTGTACTTCGTGAGTGCGAGGAAGCCATTTTACCAGTGTACTGGATATAGGTCACTACCTATATCCAGCTGCATAATTGTTAACTCGGAACCTAGGCCTCCTTGGTATCAAACATATCGGACTCATACCCCAATACTGTTGCTAGTATTGGTTGTATGATTTCATGCACTCTGGGGACTCCTTAGAGGATCCCTGCTGTGCTCCTACCAATTTGCAGGTTTTTTCCCAGGCAGCCCGCGTTGCTGCCACCCTACAGACACATATCTGCCCTCCAGCTGCTTGAACAGCTCAAGCCAGGAAGGCAGAACAAAGGAGTTCCTTTGGGAGAGGGAGGCACCACCCTGTCCCTTTGGAAAAAGGTTTTACTTGGCTTGGGAGGGGTAGCTTCCGCAAGCCACTAGTATGCTTTGAAGGGCACCTTGCATAAACCAGTTTGCACCTGTCTAGGGGCCTCTGGTCCCTACTCTGGTGCGAAACAGGACCATGGAAGGGAGTTACCACTCCTCTGTCCATCACCACCCCAGGGGTGGTGCCCAAAGCTCCTGCAGGTGGCCACTTGATTCTGCGATCATGAATCCAAGGTGGGCAGAGGCCCCCGGGAGCATCTGAGTCGACATGCCTGGCAGGTGACGTCACAGTCCCCTCCTAATAGGTGGTTACCCTGCTACATAACCAACATCTCCTTTTAGGGTTATATTTGGTCTCCCTGTTGGGTGGGTCCTCAGATTCAACATGCAAGATTCCAGCAGGACTCCTCTGCAATGTTTACTTTGATTTCTGGCCACTGGAACCTCAATTGGACTTCACAGGAACCTACAATCTGCAGCTCCAGCAACGACTTCACCCTGCAAATTATTTTCTCCGGCTCCTTCCATCAACTTCAACATTCCCTGGCTGTTCATCCCCTGAGGGTGGCAAGTCTTCAGTCTGCACCAAGAAGCAAGAAGGAATCTCCCATGGAATGAAGGAGTCGCTACCCTGCATCTGCAGGCACCAACTGCAACGAAGACCGGCCGCGTGGATCCTCTCTCATGCAGCTCTGCAGGGATCCTGCAACACAGGTGGTGATCTTGAGTAGTTCCCTTGGTCCCCTCTACCAGCTATCCAACTTGGGAGGTGGTGAGTGTTTGCATCTCCTTGCAGGACAGTACCCCTGTGCACCATAACTCTTACAGCTACCAATGCTTGTTGGCTCTTCTTCCAAAGGATCTTCAGGCTCCTTGTAGCCCCTGCCTCCAGCACTCTTCCCTGAAAACCACAGTTTCCTACCTGCTGCTCCAACGACGTGGGACTCTTTCCAGGTGTGCTGAGTGGGCCGCACTGTGACTCTTGTGCATGCTGCCTGTGAGTTGCCTGTGGGGGCTGCAACCACGACTTCTGGCTCTCCTCACTGCTGAGAGTTGCCTGGGACTCCCTTCCTTGGGTTGAGTGCCCTCGGCCCTTCCTGGTTTCCATCAGCTCTGAAACTCTTCTTCTGCAACTCTTGCCTTTGCCAAGGCTTGTTGGTGGTTTTTCCACAACAATGATGGACTGCAACTCTTCTTCTGAGGTGGGACATCAACTGCATCACTTCTGGAACTCTTCTTCTGCTCCTGTGCTGCAAAGCCGACTCCTTGTCTTCACTGTCGACCTAGTCCTGCATCTCCAGAAGGGTGGGTAGTGGCTCCAGCCCCAACTGGACACCCCAACTGGAACTGTACTTGGTCCCCTTCCTTTGTAGGTCCTCTTCTGTCAAGTTCCATCTTCTGTTTCTTCTGGTCTTGCTTGGGTCTTGCAAAGTCCTTTTACAAATTTTATCTGAGGGTTTGGAAAAAAACAAGTACTTACCTCTTCTCTCCTGGTCACTGGGGGGCACTCTGGTACTCACCTTTTCGGGTTCCTAGTTTCTCCAGCTACCGTCTACAGATTCCACTTACCTGGGTGGGGATCCACCTCTCGCATTCCATTTCTTTAGTATATGGTTCGGTCTCCCCCTAGGGTCTTTATTGTTTACTGTTATTTCACTGTTTTCTATTGCCTTATATGCCCATTCCTGATTACTTAGGTGTATATAATAGTGTGTTTACACACCTGCTAATAAAGTATTGCCTATACAGTATTTTGGTATTTGTGTTGGTATAATAAAGTACCTATATTTTTATAACACTGTATGGTTCTTTCATGTGTGTAAGTGCTGTGTGACTATAGTGGTATTGCATAAGCTTTGCATGTCTTCCAGATAAGTTTTGGCTGCTCATCCACAGCTATGTCTAGAGAGCATGGCTTCCTAGACACGGACAGCACCTCACTAATAGGGGATACCTGGACCTGGTATAAGGTGATAACACCATAGGTGCTCTCCACACACCAGGTTAGTTTTCTACATTATGGCACACCTATAAATGTTGCTATACCATACTCTTTCCAAGGCTTATACATATTCATCAAACATATTTGAAAAATTGTGCTTTAAAGTATATAGCTTGACTCTTAGTTTTGAATGAAAGGTCTTTTATTGTCCTTTTGACTACCCCTCTACTTACGCATGGTAAAACTTAGGACCCCATTTACAAGAATCTGACATGTTGGCTCAGATTTCTTGTGCTGCCCTACGACCTCCTAACAACACCAAAGATGTTCTGTATTTACAATACAGAGCACCATGGTGCACATTTTCACAGATGCGTCAGAAATTCTGACACATCTGTAGTGCTAAACTCATGCATTGCTAGTCTAACGTCTAAAAATGATGCTACTTCAGCAATGCCAGGAGGTCCCCATTGAGAAAAGCCCTGCATCAGTTTACGCCTGCTCTGCGTGCCTTTTCCCATGGGAAAACCTACTTTGCAGACATTATACCTGAAGTGTGCATAATGTAATGCAAGGCTTTACAAATTGACGCATTGGGCCCAAACTGTCAGTTTGTAAATGTGGAGCAGTGTGGAGCACTACTTGAGCCACCGTTGCATAAAAATAAATTATGCAACGGTGGCACAAAGGCCTTGTAAATGAGGCCCTAAGGGCCAGATGTATGAAAAGTTTTTGCACTCGCAAACGGTGCGAATCGCAAAAATCGGCTGTTTGCAAGTGCAAAAACGTGGTCTGCGATGCATAAAAGGCATTCGCAGACCAAAAATAAGAAATCGCAAAAATTTCGATTTTTTGCGGTGCGACAGGGTTTTGCGAGTCGCATTTTGCGATTTGGTATTTCCAGTAGGAAATTGCGAGGTGCAAAAAGCGAATTGCGAAATCCAAATTGCAAATAGATGCATCAAAAATTCGTAATTACCGATTTTTCGCAGAATGGCATTTTGCACATGCAAAATACCACTAAGTAAAACGAGGTGGTAAAGGTGCAACCTATATAAAGAGGCCCAGAATGCCTCAGACTCTCTACCACAATGGCTGCACTCTACGTCATGGTGAGGAGGATGAGGATCCTGGCAGGTTTGAGGAGAGGGAGGAGGAGACAGGAGCGCATTTTCAGAGTGCGCATTACACTTTTTGACCTGACAGAGGAGGAAGTATATGAGAGAGATAGGTTGAACTCAGCCATGATACTTGACCTAATAGCTGAGCTACAACCCCTACTGCAGCGCAGAACACTAAGGACACCCATGTTCAGGTATTATGCTCCTTACACCTACTTGCCTCAATGAGCTATCAAGGGGTCATAGCGGCGGCTGGGGGGGTGTCACAGAGCACCCTCTCCAGATTCTTCAGTGCATTTATCAACGCCATGCTAAGCAAACTCCAACAGTACATCCGATTCTCCCACACCCCACAGGAAATACAGCAGACAAAAATTGATTTTTATCAGATAGCACAGTTCCCCCACATCTTAGGTGCCATAGATGGCACACATGTGGCAATATGTCCACCTTCTGTCACAGAGTATGTGTACCGAAACCGTAAACACCAACATTCCATGAATATACAGGTGATATGCAATGCCTCCCATATCATAACTGATCTTGTGGCCAGGTACCCAGGGAGCACACATGATTCATACATCTTTCGCCACAGCGGCATTCACACAAGACTGGTAGCTGGGGAGTTTGGTGAAGGATATCTACTAGGTAATGTCACTCTTTACAATGGCGCATAGATAACAAACCCTTGTCAGATGGCTGAGGTACTCATCAAACCTTCTGTCCCTTTCAGGAGACAGTGCCTATGCAGTGCGCACCTTCATGATGACGCCCTACCTCAATCCCACCACACTGACAGAACGTAGATGCAATGCAGCACACAGGGCAACCCGCAACGTGGAGGAGCACACATTTGTCCTCCTGAAGAGTCCCTTCCGTTGCCTCCACAAGAGTGGAGGGGCACTACAGTACAGTCCAGAAACCACATGTAGAATAGTAGCTACTTGTGCAATCTTGCACAATATAGCTACAACCAGGGGTATACCTATAGAAATCAGTGACACTGAATCAGATGAGGATGACGATCCCATACCACCTCTACAGCCAGCAGACAGGACCAGTGCAGCAGAGGGACGGCAAAGGCGTGCTGACATCACACACAACCATTTCAGACGTGAGTATGTATAACAAAACTACACTGACAACTGTACCTGTAGTGATAGAAATTTATTACCTTACGTCAGGTAATTAATTGTGATGAAAGAAGTAAAAAGGTGAATAAGAAAAATGAAAATAAACAAAAGAACTGAGTCCCACACTATTACTTCATAGTGGGGACACCAGTGTCAATGTGGCAAGAGTCACTTCCTCCTCCCTCGCACACCACTGGGGTGCCCAGTTGACTCACTGGCACCCTGAATGTCACCCTCAGTGGCAATGCTGTGCCTGGCACTGTGCCGTCTGGTGTCTGAAGCAGGTACTTGCACACTACTGAGGCTCGAACTGTCCTCCGTGTCCCCCAAGGCAACCTCACTGGGAGTGGCCGACCTCTGTCCCATGACTAGTTCAATCACATTGGTGATTTGGACAAGGCCCTGGACCACATCCCTGCTGGTGTGTGCAGCCTCAACCTTTGCCGCCACAGCACGACGGGCGATGAGGGCGGTGGAGTTGGCCATCCTATTTGAGGACCTGCAGTAGTTCACAAACATGGTTCGGAAACGGTGATCATGTCTGCGTCGACTAACTCTTTCGTGGCGCAGCTCCTCTCCTCACACAGGTCACGCACTGCACTGGTCAGCTCCCTAGTGTCCTGAGAGGCCTGCACCTGTCCCTCCCTCAGCTGGGTGATATTTTCGTTCAGGGTGTCAATTCGCCGATGCAGGCCAACCATATGTCTGTTGTGGACTCTAAGGTTCCTGTCCAGACTCAGAATTCTCCTGTTTTGCAGGGCCTGTTGCTGCAACATAGCAGCCTCAAGTCCACCAAACAAGGATGTACCCTCAGCTGCCTCCTGCAGTTGCTGCTGGGACACTGTGGCACTTCTGCGATGTGCTGAATGACCCCTGTCCTCTGGTATCTGGCTGCGTCTTTGGGGTGCAGATGGTGTGCTTGGCCCCTCCTGCTGCACATCGGAGTCACCACTGAGGTCTGGAAGTGGCAATGGCCTGGGCCTGCGGCGCACAGTGGAGACATTGACGGACCCACTGGTGTTGGTGTCAGAGGGCAGCTGTGTGTCCGTCTCCCCTACACACGCAATTTCTGTGGCTGCTGTGCCAGGCCCACCTGCAACAACAATATGCAGCATGTCAGTTCTGTATGTTACATTATCTGTCCTTAAATGGCAATAAAGCTATAGGTACTGCTCTACATGGTGTAGTGTGTGTTGTGTTACCTTGGGTGTCACTATGCTTGCTTACATTGTCATGCCACTGTCTGTACTAGTTTGTGGACCGCGTCTCCCATAATGCATTGTTATGCTGCTACTAAAATGTGGAGTGGACTACTTCACACACTACTTCACATTACATGCTAATTCCTAACGGGCTTTTATGCATGCACATATTGGGTTCACACAACAACATTGCACTTACCTTGGCTGGTACTTGGTTGAGCGGAGGTGTCTATATCTGTGACCCCTGTCACTGCTTCCGGTAGGAGTGTCGATTCCACTAGGTCCTCCAGTGGTGTGGCAGGTGGCTCGGTTGGTGGTCCTCCTCCTGTGCTCTGCAAGTCTCCTTGCCACCCTCTCCTTTGCCCGGGACCGCAGGTCATACCAGCGTTTCTTGATCTCCTCAATGGAGCGCTGTGCCACTCCAATATCGCAGATTTTACTTTGGATCTCAAACCATAGTCTTCTCTTCTCACTCTCTGGCACCTGGAGGGATGATTTGCCAAACAGGCGGTCATGGCTCCTCACCACCTCTTCTGTTAATACCTCCAGCTCCTGCTCACTGAACTTCAGTTTGCGCTTCCTCTCCTGCTTCTCCTGTGCTGGACCTTGGGGCTCCATTGTGGCTCAGGTGATGCTGCTCCTTCAGAGTGCTGCTCAATGTGGCTGGGCTGCTCTCACTCAGGATGCTAGTTTGGGTGTGGCACCTGTAACTGCCTGGGATGACTCATTTCCTGCTGGTGATGTCATCAGGCTCCTCCAGGTGTGCATTCTCAAACTTTCTCACATTTTGCGATTTTGAGGTAAATGGGCCTCGCAAAGCACAAATAGCGATTTTTAAGAAATCGCTAATTCCGAATTGCAATTTTGTTACATGGCCAATTGCGATTTGGAAATAGCGATTTCTTAAAAATCGCATTTTGCGAATCGCAGACCCCAGTTTTCATACATCTGGCCCTAAGTCTTTTCACATTGGGCTATTCTCGAACCCTATGATTTCCTTGATACAACACCAGATAAATTAATTCAGTGTCATTCCTCTTTCTTGTGAAAAACGTTAAGGTGGGGGTTTTCCTCCTAGAAACAGGCATCTTTAAGAGCGTGTCATGAGTTACAGTCCTAGCAAGTCTTGATTATATTTTAGCTCCCTCCACCACACCTAGTTGCTTTATTCAGGATGGTAAATGCCCCTGTGTGAGGAACTTCTTGTTTTCTCCCTTATCCCAACCTGCTAGGAGCTTCTTGGTTGCCATCAGGAATGTTTACAAATAAATATATATATATATATATATATATATATATATATATGTATTTTTATTAGCAAAACAGGAAACAGGCTCCTTTTTGTATGATTTTGCAATTGTAGATACATTGTTCAACATAGGATAGCGACTATTGTTCACTGCTGTATGAGACAACACTAGGAGATGCTTTGATTCACAGGCACAATCATTCAGTACTCCAAACCCTTTCGTTTTTATCTGTACGAGATTTGCATTTTCAGCTACTGCTCGAGGCAGTCTGAAGTACGTAAGGACCAGAATGATGGCAACTCGACCATATAGGGAGAGATACCAGACTAGCGCTGTATTTACAGTCCAGCATCCATGCTAACATAATAGCAGGAAGTAGAATCATAAATTCGGCCCACCATTTCCAGGTCAAGAGCTAACTTTAAAGATATTTTTGATCCTGTTCAGGAAGATGATTGCCTCAGTACACAATGAATTTTGGTTGGTCCCAGTTTAAGACAGGTTTAGCTGTCTCTTGGTGAAACCTTTTGTTCCGAATACATTACATTTACTTAGAAAGGACTTTGAGTCAGTACCTTGCTCATGATTGGATGCCTTTGTTGTTTGTCTCACTTTCCTGCTCCTTGTTCAATGACTTTCCTTCCGATTCTTGTGTTTGTCATGCCAGAAGCATTTCAGCCTCACATTTTTCGGACTGGATTATGTAACTTTTCACTGCAGATGTCAGACTTTGCTTCATATTGCATGGGAGAGACCATTATCTTTCCCTTTCTCTCCATGCCCCTCTGTTCCTCTTCTGTACCCCATTTTCGCATCTTCTTGTCCAAATCTGCTCTCTTTGTTTCTTTTGTTAACTTTTTGTGGTCCTCTACTGCTGTTAGCTTGTGGGCATCATAAAAAATATGTGTGACTGTTCCAAGATAATCTTGTGGCAGGCACCTCCAAACGCGCCTATTTTGTGTTAACAAATCGTATTCAAATATGATCAACACAGATGTGCGCTTTCTTTGAGCACGATTTATTATGAAACAAAATCCATGAAAAGGTGGCAAAAGTGGATGATTGCGCATCTCTGATAGCCGTCTTTTGATTAATTTTGTGATAGTTAACAAAATGCTGTTTCAAGATGGTTTCCATGGATATGAATGCATCTGTGGTGGCCATCATGGATCAGCATTATTTTAAAATAAATAAAAATGCATTCAATGGTGGCCACCATTGATGCACATGCATTCATGACGGCCACCTTTTCTGGCAATTTTGCAATTTTTAACAAAGCTTTGTTGCAAGATGGCAACCACAGATTCATGCACATTGGTGGTGGCTATCTGGATAGCAACTAGCATTGGTAACGCCACTAGTTTCACATCCAAGATCTGTTTGCTTTGCCAATGCTTGCTTAGGACCCCCAACAGAACGCTTTAGCGGTTTGGTATACCTTATGTTACCAATTTTTCAAAGAAGACGAGAAGACAAACAGGGAGAGAGGTTGAGAGCGGGCATTGGATTAGCTCTTTTCAAATGCTTACTTTCATGCATTTCCAGTGCTTGCCTTTACCTGAATAAGCTGTCCATTAGGGCCATGGTATTTCGAGGATAGCTACATTGTCACATTTTATTTTGATGATGGGCATCAAAGTGTAATTTTATTAGACTGCTGATGCAATATGTAGCTTGTAATTTAGAATATGCAGGTGCTCTTTGATGTATTTAATTTGCTGACAAAACCACAGTTTAATTGCTTGTTCATGTTTTTTGTTTTGGATCTGTTTGATGTTTGTCTTGATAAAAGGCTAAGGCATCAATAGTTCTATTCATTTATTACCCTTGCTTGTTCCTTTATTTCGTTTTGCTGTCATGATCATATATTAATTGGGCTTTTGTTTACAATGTAAAAGCATATTCGTAGCTTAGGCGTTCTTAAAGATTCAACCAGAGTCAGGGGTGTAGTTTCAGGGAGGGTGTCTAAAGGTGTTACACTCCCCTAATAAATGTATTTTCAGCATTTTGGGCCAGATGTAGGAAGGAAGCAATTTGCGAGTTGCAAATTGCTATGCAGTACGGTGTCTCAGACACCGACTGCAACTCGCTATGGGGTCGCAATGACCCACCTCATGAATATTCATGAGGTGGGTCGCAAATTGCAGCCCCATAGCGAGTATAGGCACTCGCTAACATGGAGGCCTGCTGTAGTCAGCAGGCCTCCATGTTAGCGACCTGCTTTTCAATAAAGCAGTTTTTTTTTTTTTTTTAATGTAGCCCGTTTTCCCTAAGGGAAAACGAGCTGCATTTAAAAAAATCCGAAACCTTTTGTTTCGTTTTTTTCAGGGCAGGGAGTGGTCCCTTGGACCACTCCCTGCCCTGAAAAAATATTATGGGGTCTATTCACAAAGGGGAAGGGGTCCCATGGGGACCCCTTCCCGTTTGCGAATGGGTTACCATCCACTTCAAGTGGATGGTAACTGCGACTCCATTTGCGACCGCATAAGCGGTCACAAATGGAATTGCATACCATTGCGAATCCCAAATAGGAAGGGAACACCCCTTCCTATTTGCGATTCGGAAATGCATTTTGCGAGTCGGTAACGACTCGCAAAATGCATTTCTGCATAGGAAACACGCATTTGCGAGTCGCAAACGGCAAAATTTGCTTGACTCGCAAAGTGCTTCCTACATCTGGCCCATAGTTCGGTACAGAAGCTTCCACTCAGGTATGGTGAGGTTTCTGTCGGATTCCACAAGAAGGTTTTACAGAAACACACACAAACATGCACATGCACTCTATCCTCTTTGTTTTTAAAGGCTTAGAAAATGTTGGCTATTTTACAAAATATTGTGGCCCGTATTTATGAGAAATTATGCACAACTATTAATGCTGCATAATGATGTTTCTCAGCGCTATGGCTGTGCTATGTTTATTAAATGCCGCACCATGGCGCTGAGAAAAGGCCAGTATCATAAAAAAATTTGCTACCCAGTGATGGACGGCGATACAAAAGATGGCGCCAGCCTGGGTGTGCATGTATGATGTCCCCAGTGGCACACTACAGTCAAGGATGTCTACTTACGGAGGATGAGCTCCCTCCACTTGCAATGCCTCTGTGGTGTGGGTGGTGGTGATGCTGGGAGTTGTGTTGGGCCTCTAGCTGCCCAAAATAGTGAAGCCATGGTGGACTCCAATGTATTTGCAATGTTTTTCCATATATAACTTTGCTTAATGTCACTTTACGTTACATTTTTGACACAAGCCAGTGTTAGCGCCATTTTACTTAGGCACACATATTTCATTGCCTGGCTTGTAAATATGGTACTAGTGGGCTAGGCTCATGTTTTAGGAGGGAATGCCTACCTTGCATATCATTGTCGATAATCAAGGCAAGGTAAAGTGGTGCTCCTAAAAAATGACGCAAGCCAAGGAAAAGTGCTGCTAGGCAGGTCTAGTATCACTTTATAAATATGGTGCTGGGCTAGCGCCACTTTTTCATTAAAAAAAATAGCGCAACAGCGGCGCTTGCTTTTCATAAATATGTCCCTGTGTTTTCTTCACTTAGTACCCCTGCTAATCCGCATTTGTGTCCCTTTTCACTGACCCTTTAGCACCTCTCCTTTAACTTGATTGTCGTATAATGTATTTTTACATTGTAAGCCACCTTGATTGTTGAAAAATCTGAAGCTCACCCCCCATCTTACTGACCAGGCTGTGCCCCCGACTAAAGTATTTGTCCTTTGACAAAAATATATATAGAGCAATATTTTGCTGAATATACCTCGTAAAATCACCTCTTTTTCAGGACTTTTTGCACATGCAGTCTGCACACCTAAGGGAAGCTGGGGACAACACAAGGAAAGTCACCCAGCTATTACAACTCCCTTCCACTGGCAAAACCTCCTGGCAAGACCTATTGACTTTCGCGATGCTAACCATCTGGCTGGTGTGCACATGTACAGTAGGGGGGTACTGTTAAAAATGCTATTTATTACCAACTTAGTCAGTAGCTGCAACCTCTCATTTGTCTAACACTTCTCTACTATGTGCTGACTGTCTGTTTACTCTGTCCACAGTTACATGGACACTAGTAACATGGCAGGTATGGGAGAGGAGAAAATTTGAAGAGCTACTAACTGCTAGTATATTATTGGTTAACGTGTAAAGAAAACCAGAGTGGCTCAGATGTGGGCATAATCATCCTCTTTCCTTAATGATATAATAGTCTGATAACGATGACTATGGACACAGTAAACAGACTAGAACGAACAAAAAGGAGTAAAGAGAAGGCTCACAAAAACTCATGTCAGATGTATTGGTCAATAAACTTTTTTATTTTACATTTCTGCTGCCCTTTGAGTGTCTGCCCTGCCATACAGAGCTTACAAAATAATAAAGGCAAGCAAACTGTTCTGATTTAAGTCCATGAATATTGTATTCCCCCAGGTGTTACACAGGGTCCTCCGAGAACCCCGTGGTGGGGCTAGTGACGAAACAAAACTTGAGAGGGGCCCCTGCAAAAGTACATTGATGACCCCCCCTTCCTGACCTACTACCTACCACTTAAGCTGAGGAAGCCCCCTGGCGCTCTGAGGAGCCCTCGCACCTCAAAGTCCACCCCACACTGTGGGGGCTGCGGGGCCTTATGTTACGCCAGTGGGTGGGGCCCACTCTCTGGAGTGGTGCCTCAGTCACCCATGCATGTCATTCAGATCTAGCAAAATAAACAAACACTGCTGATTCCAAAACACAGCCCGCTCTATGAGAGGAGCAAAAAGAAACAAAGTTAACATTTTTTGATTGATTGTTGCGCTATACAGAGGGGTGAATAGATGCCCGTGTGTCTCTTTGTAATGGTGCATGAGAGGTGTGAAAGAACAGAGGACCTCATTTGAGAGGCCCTAGCAGCACACTGCGCCACCATAGTGTAATTATTTTTGATGCTCCGGTGGCGCAGTGTGCAAGCCCATATTTACAAGGCCACTCAAAACCACATGGCGTTGCTTTTCATGGCCTTGTAAATATGGACTCCTTCCACGCATAACACTGCATCAGATACAGACAATAATATGCATTCCCTCCTAAAAAATGATGCTAGCCTGCTAGCGCCGTAGTTGTAAGCATTTCGAAAAATGACACATACCTATGAAAAGCTGCGCTAACTCTGACTAGCATAAAATGATAATGCCTGGTTAGATCAGGTGTTAAAATGACTCCCAGGCACAAGTACAAAAAAACACTCACAAAACACCCTGGCAACTTGGAGGACAATGTGGACCTACTCCTGTTACAACCTGGGGCACCAAGGAGACCAGTGCAACCCCCAACAT
Organism: Pleurodeles waltl; assembly: GCF_031143425.1. Taxonomy (NCBI): domain Eukaryota; kingdom Metazoa; phylum Chordata; class Amphibia; order Caudata; family Salamandridae; genus Pleurodeles; species Pleurodeles waltl. The sequence goes on along the minus strand of NC_090439.1, from coordinate 294,933,885 downwards.
CACCACCACAACATCCAGAACCACCACAATCACCACAACATAGACCACAGAGGAAGCGTAGGAGAAGGAGCGGGCTACCGCCAGCGGGCATTCCTGATTGCCCTCAGGGAGGAGGAGGTCATCACCTTCTACCAGCTGCGCAAGGAGTCAATCGTATAGCTGCTCCACCTCATTGCGCCACATCTGCAGCCAACAGTTCAGCAGTCCACCAACATTTCACTGCTGACCAAGCTCCTGGCTGTGCCTCTCCTCCTTGCACCTAGATCCTTCCAGACCAGAACAGCACGAATGGGTGGAGTATCACAGCCCTCCCTGTCTGCATTCCTACCCTCTGTTCTGGATGCAATCATCTGCCTCAAAACCCAACACATCCTCTTCCCCAACAGCCAGTAGTTGCAGCAGGAAATTCAACAGGGCTTCTACGCAATTGCTGGGTTTCCCTATGTCCTCGGAGCCATGGACTGCACACATGTGCAATTTGTACCACCTGCAGCAACAGAACACGTGTACCGCAACAGGAAGTACACACACTCAATGAATGGTCAGGTCATTGTGGATGATCGCAGCTTAATCCTCAATGTACTGGCCAAATACCCAAGCAGTGTCCATGATGCGTACATCTTCCACAGCTCCATCATCAATGAGAAGTTTTAGGCTGGACAATATGAGAATGGCCTGCTTGTAGGTAAGCAAACAGTAAGTATCTAACAGACACAAGAACAAGTAGTTATGGGGGACACAATACACAGATCACTCTCTGCCGGCACAGATAGGGACTGCACAATGAGGCCTGTCACAAAAACAAGCACTTTTCTACTATACACATATCGAAAGCAAATCACCCTGACATACTGGTGAACACATTTCAACACAGTTTTGCATATGTTGCATGATGTAAAGGCACACAGCCAAGCAAGGCAAATAGGAAACCTGCTCTACATCTATATGTGCAAGGAAAGTATACCTTCTACACTGGGGGGTCACATGGAACACACATGGGACATCAGCAGTGTCATACCTCATACATCAGGGTTTGGGGGCCTCAGTTACCAGGCTCTTGCGGTACTTTGTGCCACCAGAGCAACATTTTTATGATGCTCTGCTGGCACAGTGTGCCAGGCCATATTTACAATTCCATGCAAAGCCACCTTGTGTGGCTTATCATGGCCTTATAAATATGGACAACTTACATGCACAACACTGTGGGAAAGGGTTGTTCCATGGGTGTTGTTCCGGGTATGCATGGCAGCACAGCAATGCACTTGCTGTGCTACCCTATGCCATGAGCTTCATAAATGAGGCCCTAGGTGCTAGATGAAACCAACGCCCATGGAGAGGTGACAGGCAGCTATACAAATGTCTAATGCAATATTAAATAATTCACATCTCGCATTTATGAAGTGTAATGCTACACACAGACATCAGTCGCCATGCTACTGAGGCAGCAGCCTTGATTGAGGGTGCACTTGCACACACAAATTTCATCCTGTAAGCTTAGAAGTACACCTGATGCAAATGTGAATGTGTATTTGCGAGGCAACATCTGTGTAAGTCCAGACCTTTGGACCCCAAATTGGCATGAGGACCCACATAATGTGTACCAATTCCCCTTCTAAGAGACGTACTACAGTGCATGAAGCTATGCAGCTGTCCTACAGATGACCACACACAAATCTGCAGGCTACGTCACGTGTGCACACATTGGGTACAAATCTGTCTCAAATATACACAAAGTTACAACACAGTGACATGCAAACATGGATTGGGAAATGGCAGTTGTCACAACATGTCACGCAGTTGGGATGTGTGGAGGCATACTGTGTGGATGGCATCATGTCAACTGTCATGGACAATGTAGGACAAGCAAAGGCATGGGCAAATGTAAAGTAGGGCAATACCAACAACTGGGGAGGAGCTTGGACCTATGCATGTGTCTGTCAGCTATCTCACCACCAACTTAGGCTGGACATACAAAAATAATTCACAGCCACATTCTGTCCCACCACACATGTAGTGGCAACACAAAAGATTGAGTGGACCAGATTGACGTGAATCTGACACCACCCAACTCTGCTGCACAAATATGCCTTTCAGGAAGTTGATTAGTACGATGTAGCTGCAAATGCACTGCATTGGACCTTACATACAGTCAGTGAGCAGGCCCCTGGAAATGGCAATATACTGCCATTAAGTATCTCATGTGTTCATAACTGGGAGAAGGGCATGACAATACAAATACACATGGCACACATGCAGGATCAATGCAAATCCAGTAAAGCATTGTAATGAAATTTTCTTCTTTAACATTTCAGCTGACCAAGGTTATGGCATCCAGCCACGGGTAGTGACACCTTTTGGCAATCCAGAAACTTATGCGGAGAGGGCCTATAACCATGCACATTTTCAGACCAGGGCCATTGTGGAGAGGACCTTTGGCTTGCTAAAAGCCTGCTTTAGCTGCCTGGATGTATCAGGTGGACAACTGTTGTATTACCCACCCATGGTCTGCAAGATGATCCTGGTATGTGCCATTTTGCACAATACTTGTGTCAAAACAAATGTTCCCTGAGATGAGAAGCAGGAGCCTCCCCAGGAAAAGGAGGAGGATGACATGCCAGATTATCCGGACATTCAGAACACTGCTTTCAACTGACAACATGTAGAGTAAGGTATGACTGCCAAACATGTGAATAAATGTTCATATAGAACATATACCTCAGAGTGTTTGGCGCAGTTCCATTTCCTAAAAAATCTACATCCAGGAATCCATGAGTAGGCCCCAAGAGTTGTCACTTTAGTGTGAACACTGTTATCATCCTCCAAGTACCAGACACGATGCACTGAGCTCTGAAAAGTGTGGTGTGTAATGTTTGCCTTTCCTGCCAAACAAAAATGTTTAAATGAAAACAGTAATTTATGCCACTGAACTGTTGTTCCAAATGGAAAACCGATAGATAGGCATCACTACGTGATGCATCAGGGCAACACTGTGGGGGTCATTCTGACCCTGGCGGTCATTGACCGCCAGGGCCAACGACCACGGAAGCACCGCCAACAGGCTGGCGGTGCTTCCTGGCCAATTCTGTCAGAAAAGGGAAACCGGCAGTTTCCCGCCGGTTTTCCCGCCGGTTTTCCCGCCGGTTTTCCCCTGGCCAAAGGAATCCTCCATGGCGGCGCTGCAAGCAGCGCTGCCATGGGGATTCCGACCCCCTTCCCGCCAGCCTGTTCCTGACGGTTTACACCGCCAGGAAGAGGCTGGCGGGAACGGGTGTCGTGGGGCCCCTAGGGGCCCCTGCTGAAAATCGCGACGGGTGCCACTGCACCCGTCGCACCCCAGCAACTCCGCCGGCTCCATTCGGAGCCGGCTTCATCGTTGCTGGGTCTTTCCCACTGGGCCCGCGGGCGGCCTTTTGGCAGTCGCCCGCCGGCCCAGCAGGAAAGTCAGAATGACCGCCGCGGTCATTTGACCGCGGTGCGGTCTTCTGGTGGTCTCCGCCCGGCGGGCGGCGCCCACCGCCCGCCAGGGTCGGAATGACCCCCTGTGTGCCAAGGTGTGTAAATAGTAGTCAAGAAGTACAACAGTTGCTCAGTGTGATATATGTCTCAAATCAATGGGTGAAAGATTTATAACACGGCTGACAACCCACAACATCAACATCTTTTGCACTCACATGTATGACAAATAGTAAGTGTATCACAGAGGGCAGTACATCTGTATGTTTAGCACAGTGTCTCAAAAATCAGTGTTCATCCTGCATGTATGCGAATCAATGTCATAGTATGTTCCATACTGTTGGCAATAGGTCTGAATACATCAGGACATAGAATGACTTGTATATGTATGTTGGAACATTAACTGGAAAAAGCATTACCCAAAACCACCCCTTCTCACTGTGCAGCTGACAAAGTAGAGTGTCTGTAGCTGTGGCTGACTACTCATCACAAACACACCCACATGGAAACCCAGCCGAGTCCAAATCAAGGCCTAAACAGTGTACGCTACTGCAGTATCACTCCTGGAGTCAGGATAGGATTTCCAACCATTTACCCAACAATATCTATTAAACCAATACTACTGTGCTACATATTGGCAAAGACATGTGCAGGCCACAAACTCCCATGGCCCAATGAGGAGCAGGAACAGTTAGACGATGAGTATGTGGAAGATGGAGAGCAAGCCCAACATGTAACATCAAAAGCAGTAACCTTGATGAGTCACCAAAACAGTCATGTGTATGGGACATGCATGAGTGACTCACACAATGTCAGAAGAGCATGATAACAAGTAAGAGTGTACCTATGTAAGATTACACATAGGATCACAACCAATGTGTAGCCAAATTACCTGCTCAGTCACAGTCTGTGAATGTCATCCAGTTTCCTCATATGACAATTTTTCAGTCACTGAAAATGGTGAGGACTGACTTTGGCTGTATCCTGGGTCTGCTAACCAGGCCTAGGGCCACTACTCTGAACAATAGGCATAATCTAAATTGGCACAAGCGCAATTGCCAACAACAGACTCTTGTAAGTCCCTAGTAGTTAATAGGGCAAGGTTGAATCACACTACCTATAAGTCCCTAGCAGATAATAGGGCAAGGTGGAATCGCACTACCTATATGTCCCTAGTAGATGGTTGTGCAGCGTTGAATCACATTAGAGAATAGGGCAGGGAAGTTTTGACTGTTTGATGTATGTCAAATGTGGTGCCAGGTGCAGAAACCATGTCCTGTGGCAAACTACTTGTGTATCCCCTGATGGGAGGCCCCTGGAAGGTTGGAACATGAGCAAATTGTACCACTCACATATCCATACATATTTGTGTGCTAAGGGTCAGATTTTATGAGCCCCTTGCGCCTCTGGATCATCACTCTTTTGCGATACTGCAGTGGCGGTTTGCCTTTTTCCAAATTTACAAGGTGGCGTCAAGCCACAAAAAGTGGCTTAACACTGCCCTGTAATGTGTTGTCTTCTGTCTCTGTAGTGTTCCTGACATCTGTTTTGTCCTGTCTATTTGTGTATTGTATTTTTTCCTGATTGTACTGTTGGGTGTTTGTCTTTGGGGTAGTTTTGTCTATTGGGGTAGTTGGGGATAGTTTGGGGTTCTTTTTTGTTTGTTAAGGGTACCATGGGTTTTGTTTAGGACATGTTGGGGAAGGGAAGTGCCCGTCACCTCAGTGTCAATGAGTTGGGAGGATTCATCTGGCTCGTCACACACTACCTCTCTCATATGGTGGCCATGGGGGGAAGAGTCATCCAGGGATACCAGAAGGAGGCATGCAAGCTGTTGTGGGGGAAGTTTCTGTTCCACATGACCTGTGTCTTTGAGGTCGATGTGCACAGCCCACCAATTCAAACATTGCTGGGCAGACATCATCACCAGGGAACGGGATCTTCAGGACCACCTGGGAATCAAGGTCAGTGGAACTGTAGGTAAGTGCACAATTTAAGCGGCTGACTCCTGCTTTGCAGTTGCGTGTAGATGTCTGTTGGCCAAAGGGCCTCCTTTACCAAGTTATGACAAAGGGCAGGGCTGTGAGTAGTGTGACTGCGTGAAGCAGCATCCATGACAAGGGCAGCAATGCACCATTAGGAATACAAATGGCATATTCCCGCCCTTGTCCCCTGTGTTTAGCCACTACATTTGGATGTGCACCAATACCGATACACCTGTAACATGGTGCATGGGTACATGATTACCAGGGACAAGTGTCCATGTCCACTAATGGCCTGACTACTGTTGTATGTTACATAGTAATGTGCATGTGATGACCAAAGTGATGCAGGAATAAAGGGAGTCATGAATGAGTGTGTCCAGTGAGTCATGTCTGTGCAGAGAGCCATTACAATTAGCTATGCTTGAAAAATGTGGCAGTAGAAAGTTATCTGCAAAATATGAACAATGTAGCTGAGATGTGTATGTATTGTTCCAGCACATATGTGTACATGTCAGCCTGGGCTACCTATGTATGTCACTGATACATGTCTAATGGCCTGTTTGAGTATTCACTAACCTAAGTCTTCTATGTCCATTAGCAAATCATGTATAATGTGCAATAGTTGTTCATAGTGTTCATTGTTTAACCTTCCCAGTGCTATGTCTCATGTTATTTCTTGAAGGTGGACCCCAGCCTTATACCATTGGAGAGGCAGCAAGCTTAGCATACTGCAATGCTACCAGTGTCAATCCGTATGTGTGATTTGTAGTGCAATTATTGTGTGTGATGTTGGAATTTGAGTGCAATGCCATGTACCCAGTGCATGTATGCTACTACAGACATTGTATGCTATACATGGATATGGACTATATGGTTGATGTTGTGTGTTGGATGTGCAGCCCAAGAAAACAACGCACTGGTGGCAACATGTGCTGCAAGGGCTTTGTAAACTGTGGACATGGTGTATGAGTTCAAACACAGTGATGACAGTAGGGACATGTGCCAGAAGTACAATGTCCTACACGTGTATGCAGGGTGGCAAGGTGTTGTTCCTTAAACATGTTACTGCTTTGTGTGCCACATGTAGCACACAGTAACTCAGTTCATAGTGGGATTAATGACAATGGGAATAGGTCCCAAAGATTATCAGGACAGTGGTCAACATACCGCACTTGAAAATGCCTTACATTTGCCCGCCCATGTGGTGCAATGCCCCATACTGTATGTCGTATGTCGCAACATTGCCAAACCATGTCATTCTCATAGATCTTGACATGTGTGTTTGACCTGAGGGATGTCCATACAACATTGCCATACGACATGCCATCACTCAAAACATCATCAGATAGTCATGGTCCGGATAGTGTCCATGATGTAATACAAACAGCTTCACACAATGTACAGCATCAGCCAGTGCTGTTCCAAGATCCCTGTGCAGATAAGGTGTAGGGCACGCATGCACCCACATATGAGATAGCAGTGCTGAGGGCTGTTGTGCAACACGTTCACCAGATTTTTGGACACATATACTGGCAATGGGGAGCCTAGTGGGACTCAACTAACTCTGGGACTATGCATGAACTCCTCGTACAGCTCACCAGGTAGTGACCTGAGTGGCTATGCTCCTCTGTGTGACATGGGTGAGTGCTCCACCCTCCATTTTCACATATAATACCTGTCACATCCATTGTCCATGTAGCAGTGTGTCCAGACATCTGTCCTTGCCATATCAGGAATAAACTGTTGGGAGACTACATTTAACTTGCAGTCCTTGCTCAGATGAGTTTGGTACAGGCCAAGGGATCGAAGGGCAATGGTGCATGCAGGAGGGACATTGATGATCAATCCAACTTGAAGAGTGTGGCCTACAATGGACATATAACTGATATGTATGATGAGCATAGTCAATGGTGACATGGTCCTTTGAAGATGTTCCAAGATGGTTCAGTGGTATTGTAAGACATTAGCTAGCCCTGATACCTTAGACATGAGCAACATGGAGATGATGGTTGGTGTGCAGATGTATATTGGCCTTGCCCTTCAAGATGTAATTGCGATTTGTGGTGGCCAATGTGTGATGACTGCAGATGGTGTTTCCATTACATTGTTGTTCATTTGCTTAATATACATTTGGCTGACATGTCCTATTCATGTTTCAGCTGCCAACATGGCCCCATCCCAGAAGTGTGAGTTTGAGAAGCGGGCAGAGCGCTACTGCCACATCAGTCTAATGCAGAAGGGCTTCTGGAGGATGGGGAAGCTCTACAAGAGGGAGCGAGCATCGGGCTCCTGGAAGCTATTTCCTCAAGGGGGACCACACAAGGGACCATCCACCTCCAGCACCCACACAGCAGGCAGGTCTCAGGCTGCAGACAGGGCAAGGTCTACAGGGGCTGAAACAGCACCTTCAGCTGCAACTACGAGTATCCTTACTACTTCCCAGGCTGTTCTTCCCTTTGTTGAGCAAACCTATGTGCAGGAATTCCGTGCGAGCTTGAAGACCAAAATTACCGGATTTACAGACTGAAACGTAATGCTGAGCAAATAACGCAAATGCTGAGGGTGATCAAGGCTGCAGTTATGAGGCACTAAAGAGGACAATGGCCCGGATGGAGACTACTTTCCTTCTCCTTGCATATAGTTTTCAACATAGTTGGGGTATTTAGATAGTTAGGGTCAGATTAGTTAGTGTAGTGTAGATTATTGTTAGTACATAGTTGTTCTTCTTGGGGAGGGCTTTTTGGGTTTCTCTTTTTGTTTGGTGTTTTTAGGGCGTGGGTGCTGTTTTGAGTATGTGTGTTCTCAAAAAACATCTATATTAAAAAACATATATATATATATATATATATATATATATATATGTTTAGTTAGTTGATATTTAGCTGTAGTTCCTGTTGTCCTTGTCTACAGATGTGTTTTCAAGTGGGTGGTAGGGTTGATATTTGTCATGTGGCGTTAAATGTATAGATTAAGTTAAGATAAGATAAGTTAGTTTTAGGTGTAAATTAGGATAAGATAGTGTAGCTTCGGTTGGTATAGGTAGGTTAGTTAGTTTAGGGAATTTTAGGCCGACAGTAATAGTTTCATTAAATCTTCTTACCTAGTGTATGGTCTCTATCATGATTCACTGTCTAGGTGGTAGCATGTCTGCAAAGATCATGATAGTCAGAAGCCTTTGGCTTTGACTCTGGAAGCAGAACTTTGAGACATGTGACTATGTGTTTCCCCTATGGGCAAGTACCTGTCAGGTTGGCAATGGTGTCACATCAGCTATCTCCAGACATCGTTCAGCAATGTACGTGACAATCTGGATGTGCATGGATACACATTGCAAAACATGTATTCATACACAGTTGCTCTGTATTGATAAGTCATGGGACATGCGTTGTTGCAATTGCATTCACCCTAAATCAAGGATTTGCTCCTGGCACATTTATGGCTACCCTTCACAGTCTTGGGCTTGCATCATTTGTTTGTCACATGAATGTTGACCTGTTGCTACCATCCTTGCTTAGCCCAGCGACTTGTGTTGTGATTTTAACAGCTGTCACAATACATGCATGCTACCTGTAGCATCACATGCTCAGAAGCCTCAGGAACTGCTTGCTAGTCAACATAGACATCAGTCACCTCACTTATGTTTCAGTCAGTGTGTGTGGCTTTGTGTCTGTCACAAATCAACACATATCCCTTCGCTAAGCAGTCACTGTGTTAGCTTCACGCGCAGGAACATGCTCATGCTGTTTATGTTTCTGACACACATACGACACCAAGGTTGTTCAAAGTGAATTTATTTACAACTGTGATTTTGCGTGTGGTAATTCTGTATATTACATTATATGACAACTACAACAGATTTACTTAGCCACTGGATGTCCAGACAGTGTCCATGGGGGTGAACATGTCCTGGGACAAGTGTAGGAGAAGAGTGATTCAGTGAGGAGGACGAGCACATTGCCATTATGGAAGTTTCGGCAGAATGACAGACTACATCTGTGAAAGGTTAACAGTAGGAGAGTCCAATTGAGGACAGTGCCAGATGTTATGACACTGGCATGACCTTAAGCACAGTGCAAAGGAGAAAGGGCCATGTGCCACACAGATAAGCTACTTGGCAGTTTTCTTTGTGAAAGATGTTCCTTACATATCTTCATCCTCTGATGTATGTGGTGCCTCCTGTGACAGTGGTGATGCAGGTGCTGCAGTAGAGGGAGGCACACCCACATCAGGGGCTGAAGATGTGGATGTTGTGTCCCGGCAGCTCCATCTGTGGGAAAACATGAGGCAGTACAGCAGCAAAGAGGGCCTGCATGGTCTGCAACACTGCACTGTGGTAGGCACCTTGGGAATGAGGGAGTCCTACTTCCGCTCCATGGACTCCAAGACCTGTTGCATTGACTTCAGCCTGTTGGCACTTTGGCAGGGCATTTGCTCATACCTCAGCCTCATGACACCAGCGATGTCAGCCAGGTACTACTGAAACCCATGATTCAGAGAGTAGGTGCCTTGTAAGGATGCAGAGTTGTCCTTAAGCGGACTGAGGCACCTCTGGACTGCCCCCACCGTATCTGCCAGCTCCTGCTGGACTACTACCACAGTTTGTTGGATTGTGACTATTGGGTCCTGAGAGTCCAGGGCTGGGGTTGAGCTGGTTGGTGTCTGTTTTCTATTTGGTGGATCATCTTGAGACCCCGCAACGCTGCTTGGCTTTCCTTCAACGGGAGATGGAGTCTGAATGGCACCCAGGATTTCCTGGAGGTTCTCATTATTGATGGTTTGCAGCTGGTCATCCACATCATTGGAGAAGTTCAGGATAGACAGCTGGCCACGCGGTATGTTGTCATGGAGTCTCAGTGACTTTGATGCTCCTGTGGCACTTGTGTTATTTGGGATGGTGCTGTAAATGTGTACCCCTTTCACACCTTACACTACAGCACCCATGGATTCCCTAAGGAATGTTACACATTCACAAATTTAGATATCTGACCATGCATCAGATTCCTAAATCACAACAATGGTGTAATTGAAGTGGTGCAGCAGTGAGATCTGGCACTGTAGCCTCCATTTTTCCTATTTCAATGTGTGCATTCTGCAGCACACATGGAAAGTGGAAGAGGATAAACATGATTGTTCAAGTTCAGGAAAGTGTCCCTTTCAGCACATGAGCAATCATCCCCCCAACAGAGGCACCCCTACACCATGGTGCAAGTGTGCCTGTGTTGACACTAGGAAGCAGCGAGTACACTATCATGAGGAAAGTACAGGTATGTGTTGCATTTTGGTACATGCAACACATGCCTACACTTTCTACATGACAAAGTGCAGCACAGCAAGCTGGCTGTGTGGGCTGCACTGCGTCATTTCCTCATACACTTGGCACTAAGAACCTCAATTATGTGGCAAGTGGTGCAGGGCGGTGCAGCAAGTATCTTGCTGTACTTCCCTGTGCCTCCAGGAAAGAGCAGAGGTGCACCATATGTGCAAGATAGGGTGCATTTCTATCCTTTCTGCCTGCAGTGGTACACAAAGTGCTTGCTAGTGCCAATGCAGACACCCTTGGACCATGGTGCGAGGATGCCTGCATTGTAGGGATCATATTTTAGGTGCATGAAGGGAGACCTTCCTGCACAGGAACTACCCCAAGGGGTGTTATTGTGGTTCTATGTGTGCTGCAGTCTACAGCACATATAGGAATGGTACCACAGGAGGAGTATTGAAGATATTTCTCCCCGTAGTGTCATTCTGGGGTGTGACACATTCCCTGCTTTGTAAATCAATGTATGTGTCAGGTTTCTTTGGGTTGCATGGGTGCACCCCAAGCAACACCCATGGAATGTCCCTTTCACAGTGTTATGCATGAAAGGTGTCCATATTTCCAAGGCAATGACAAGCCATCCAAGGTGGCTTTGTATGGCCTTGTAAGTATGGACCGGCACACTGTGCCATCAAAGTGTCAATGTGAACAACACTCCTGTGGCCAGTAATGCCCTGTACATGAGACCCAAAGTGGGTTACACCTCAAATGATGCTGCACTTCACACAATGCAGTAAGTGAGGTGCTGGTTCTGGCCTGGATGTGCTACTTGTGGTAGGTCAGTGCACATTACAGGGCTTCTTTCCAAGTCCCTTGCTATGCTGGTGCCCCCCTTACTAAATGTGAAGAAGTGAGGCACCAGAAGCGCAAGGGACTTGTAGGTGAGCCCCTACATCTGTTTGCTGTTTGGCCATAAGCATGTCAGCATCCTACACTCTAGCTTGCAGACGCTACTTTTTGGTGCAGGGACATGTCTGCCTCCCCCTTTTGACATTACAGAGCTTCTTTCCAAGCCCCTTGCACCGCCAGTACCTCCTCTTTTAAATGTGAAGAAGTGAGGCACCAGCAGCACAAGGGACTTGTAGGTGAGCCCCGGCATCTGTTTTCTGGTTAACCATAAGCGTGCCAGCATACTACACTCTAGCCTGCAGACAGTACATCTTAGTGTAGGGACGTGGCTGCCTTCCCCGTTTGACATAATGTATTTCTCACATTGCCCCCCTCCCTGTATGGCTTATCCTGTGGTTGATGTGGTTCATCATATGCTGCACTGTTGTGTCCTTGGACTCCTGTGACCGATTCCTCAGGGATAACAGCTGCCACCATCTCTTCCAGGTCATCAAGCTCCTTCTGGGGTGCCATAATTCCTCCTCTGGTCTGCAATGCTGCCTTGTGGCTGCTGCCAGTTTCTCCTTCGTTCTGCGCTTGCAATAGTGCCAGCGCTTCTTAAAGTCAATGACTGTCATCTTGACCTCTTCCACACTGTTGACTTTGTCAACTATGAACTGCCATATTGCCTTTTTCTTCCCTAATGGCAATTTGAAGGTGACAAATAGCTGGTGTTGATGCTGAATCACCTCCCTGATCAAAATGCAGTTCTCCTCCTTACTGAACCTGCACTTCCACTTCCTCTTTCCCTTCTCCTGGGTGTCTACCTGGACATTCTGGCTGGTACCAGGGTTGTAGGGCTTGTCCTGGGGGTTATTTGGTCCTGTGTTCTCCATTTCTGTGTCTCCTGTGGTGTTTTCTGTGTCTCCTGTTTTTTTTAATAGAACTGCCTCCCTCTCAAGCTTTTTTAAAGCTTTTGGTGCTAAAGTGGTGCTTGGCTGATTAGAGTCAAAATACGTGCCGCTGATCAGGCTGATGTCAAACATGCAGCACTGGTGTAATTTTGCTTTACGATGCGGCCCAAATGCTAGAGTTTTTTTTTTTTATGCTAGCCAAATCCTAACGCCATGGTGCGCCATTTTGTAAACACGGTGCACACATGGCATTAGGATCTGATGTTAGTCAGCATTAAAAAATTGTACACGTAGTTGTACATCATTTCTTGTAAATGAGGCCCCAAGAGTCAAGCGAGAGGGAGAAGAGCAAGTGAGAGAGACACAGGTTGCAGGTTATGATGCGCCTTTTTGGTGAGTGCAGAGAAGGACCATCGACAGCAAGAGGGGAGAGGCAAGCTATGAAGAGCGAGGTCAATAGGAAACACAAGAGAGAAAGAAAGGAGAGAACGAGAGACAGAAAGTGAGAGAAATAGACAGATCTTGCAGCAGCCTGGTGGGAAAAAAGTGCAAAAAGAGAAAGGGGAAAGACAACCAGCTGGAAAGAAATGACCTATGAAAATGATAGGACGGCACATAGAGATAGTCAGACAGATTTTGAAAAGAAACAACAAAGTCTGCGTGTGAGGAGAGCAAGAGTGAGAGAGAAAGACATACAGAAGAGGCGAGAGTTAGCGACAAGCAAGAGAGGGCTGTTAACCAGTGAAAGAGAGTACGGTGATATTACAGAGAAGCATATGAGATAGAAAGAGAGAGAGAAGGTATAGAGAGGGACAGCTTGGAGAAAGAGGAAGATAGGTCTTGAAATGTCAGACAAGAAAAAGACAGCAAAGACACTAGTAGGCAAGTAAAACGGAAACTGGAGAGAAGAAAGACAACCAGAGGTAGGAGACTGACAGGTGTGAAGAAACAAAGTCCCAAGAGAGAGGAATAGAGACAGGTCAGGGATGAAATAGGAGACAGGGCAAGGTGGCAAGATAGGATAGGCCACTCTGACTCATCCCAAATCCCTTCTACTCTAATCCCCTAAATAACTCTGCCTAAGCTCTTCCCTCCGCTTCCATATCTAACTCACCAAACCTCACTCTACTACTGTGACCTCCCACACAACCCTACTAAATTCTCCCGCATTTATCTCGCCCTGCTACTATGCTCTCCCTAACCCTTCCACATACTCTTCCCTCCTCCACCCCCTTTACTCATCCCAAGCCTTTGGGTTGAGTAAATGAAGGATATACTCCCAATTAACACTTCTGGATTTCTTTCCTCCTCCACCCCTCCATTACTCCAGTCAATCTAACTACCAAACTCTCATATCCATGGCTCAAATTAACTCATAATAATACTAAAACTGTACTCATTATTTCCCGATACTAATCCATCACTAATTCTTGTTGGGTTCCAGAGTAGCGTGCTACTCATCGAAAAGCGCTTCAACACCTCATCAGGGGTAGTAAGCGCTATATAAATATGATTACAATACAATACAATATGTGAGGGAGGTACCGGGGATAGACATGAGACAAAACGCTGACAAGGCAGAAGAGAGATGAAAGAGGACACAGAGGGACAGGAAGAAAGGCAGATGGACGGTAGAAAGTAAGCAGGGTCAACTTAAGACGTAAGACATTCGGGCACAACCAAACCTTTTTCTACCTTGTCACTCAGATGGACTGAAGCTGTAGTGCTGCTTCCACAACACAACTCCAGGCCCTCGGACCAGCAATATAAATAAAATACCAACTATTGTTTGTCCATGCTCAGATCTTCAAACGTGCACAGTTGTGTTGCTCAGATCACTGAGGCACAACATTCTTTTAGAGATGTGGGGCCTGAAAGCATAGCCCAGAGGTCTACAGCAAATTGATGTTTGTCAGCATTCAGCAACTAGTGGCAGTCTCTCTGTCTCACTAGAGTGTGATTAGCAGGGCAGAGCGTGATGGAAGGCAGTGTACCGCTTTCACACTTAGATCCTGAGTACAAGTGCCCTGGATGGTTATTGGGTATTTACAGCACCGATAAAGTTTAACACTTCAGGGTTTGGAATTTCTCAGGTGCAATAAATAGCATCTATTCCGAGACATAAGTATTTGGAAATAACATGCATTTTGGTGAGAACTGCACCAAAATCAACATGTCCCCATAATTCCAGCACTTTCTTATTCTGTTAAACTCCAGCAGATTTTCCCAGTCCAAATTTAACAGCGTGGATGTAATCACACCTGACGATTGCCTGCCATGATATGTTTGTTCAACTCATAATTCTGATCCCTCTGCAAGTAAAGGTTTACACTGGTGTTGGAATTTCGCGGCCTAGACATAATCAGGGCTTAAGTGTGGTCTGCCATGTGGTGGGAATTGGGAAATAGGGCTCAGAGCAAGGAAAATGTGAGCCAAACAGGTGTCCTCCCTAGTGTAACGGTGCTCCTCACAAAATTGTGGTAATTATTGGAATATTGTGATAACCTGTGCCATAATGGTGCCCAGACCAGTTATAGACCTGGCCCTAGCATATCAGTGGTAATTCTTGGTATATTATGAGCATCTATGGCATGATGGGGCCTACCCTAGACATGAGCTGGCCCTGTCATAACAGTGGTAGTGCTTGAAATATTTTGAGCACTCATGGCATGATGTTGCTCACACTTGGTGTTATATTGGCCCTGGAATAAAGACTGTGAATGTTGTGGGCATCCATGGGACAATGATACCCACAATTTGGATAATATTGGGTCTGCCATTATGGTGGTAAATGTTGGCATATTATGGGGATCCATATCCTGTGGAATTCCATCTATTGCATTGTGCTGGCCTTGGCACAATGGTGATAATTCATGACAGAGTTTGAGCATGCATTGTATAATGATGCTCATAGAAAGGAAAACTGATGATTTATGGTATTTTGTGGGCATCTATGTTATGCGATGATGATATATGAGTATGCAAGGCAGATTCTACCCATGTGTAGCAATAGTAATTGTGAATATTTGGTGAAAATTACAAATAGTATTTACTAACAATTAAAATCTGGTATTCCAGGTCAAAATATTGTTTTTTTCTTTTAGAAAAACAATCACCTTTTGTTACAAGAACTGGGGGCCTGATCAAAAGTTCAGCAGAGGGAATTCTGTCAGAGCGATGGAGTAAAGAACTCTGGCGCCCTAAGGGAATACCTGCTCCTCAAATGTAGATATGTCCACGAACCAGCAGACATTTCTTGCATTGGCAGGAAACCACATCACATTAGTCCCTGTGAATGCACTGAAAGTTTGACAGATGGTTCTGTCAGTATAAAGTCGCCGTATGGCAAACATTTAAAAAGTTTTTATTTTCAAAAACAAAATCCCAAAGCAGGATTTTCATTTTGATATTAAAAAACAGCAATTACCCCCTTGCCACAGGAATTTTTTACCATGGCTCGGGTGTCATTTACAAGTTTTCACTGCCCCTTAATGCCAGGTTTTACCTGGCAGTGACAGACATAGAACACTGACCATTTGATCGCTCTCTCTAAATTGGGAGGGTTGTCAAATGGCCAAACATCAATGGAACTTACTGCTTTGGGCCATATGTGACAGAATACCCTCTCCGTCAAACTCTAAATCAGGCTGTGAGTGTGTTTCCAAAATGAAAACTTATATGTGATAGTACAATGTTTATATTTAAAAAAATGGAAAAGGTGATGTTTATGGACATTTTTTCAAAGTCAAGGGTGTTGTGTGAGACCCTACCCTTTCATTGCAACTTGTCAATTCTGTGAACTTGTAAGCCTCTAAAACCTGAGCATTAGCACACATGTACAATCTCTAGCTCTGCTGTCTGCTGCCTGGAATTGTGAGAATTGTGTTTTTGTAACTTTTTTGTTTTCTGCCCTAAAAAGAAGAGTTTGTGTTGCAAGGGCAGCTCCTTCTCAATAGCGAAGGAGCATCTCCCCACTGGCTGAGTCAGCAGCTGATAAATAAAACAATATTTTACTGTTGTTTTATTTTTCAGCTACTGGCTCAGCCAGCATGTGCAGGGAGGGGTGGGGCTGGACCATGGGAGGGGGGAGATGTAAGGGGGAGTGGAGTGCACCTAAGTGTGCATGTTAGTATGGCCGGACGTCTTAGGCTGGCTGCGACACAGTTTAGTGAATTGCAGATAGCGAGCCGCAAAATCATAGCACAATTTGCGATACTGTGTTTGCGACATGCAAAACCATGTCACAATGGGATGCATCAAAAAGTTGCAAATTGCGTAAATTTGCAGAATGGCCTTTTGCACATGCAATTTACCACAAATTTAAATCAGGTGGTAACCAGGTGCAACCTATATAAAGAGGCCCAAAATGCCTCAGCCGCTCTTCCACAATGGCTGCACTCTACGTGATGGCAAGGAGGATGAGGATCTTGGCAGGTTTGAAGAGAGGGAGGAGGAGACAGGAGTGCATTTTCAGAGTGCGCATAACCCTTTTTGACCAGACAGAGGATGAAATCTATGAGAAGTACAGGTTAGGCTCAGCCATGATACTTGACCTGAAAGCTGATCTACAACCCATACTGCAGCACACCACACACAGGACCAATAGCATACCCACCCATGTCCAGGTATTATGTTCTCTGCACCTATTAGCCTCACGGAGCTATCAAGGGGTCATAGCAGCAGCAGAAGGGGTCTCACAGAGTGGTCTCTCATGATTCTTCAAAGCATTTCTAAATGCCATGCTGAGCAAAATACAAGAGCACATAAGATTCCCCAACACCCCACAGGAATTACAACAAAATAAAATAAAATTTTATCAGATTGCACAATCCCCTCATGTCATAGGTGCCATTGATGGGACACATGTCATAGGTGCCATTGATGGGACACATGTATCTGTCCACCATCGACCACCGAATATGTTTATCGGAACCGTAAAAACCATCATTCCATGAACATACAGGTTATTAGCAATGCCTCTAACATCATCACTGATCTTGCGGCCAGATACCCGGGTAGCACACATGACTCCTACATCTTTCGCCACAGCGGGATTCATACAAGACTGCTAGCTGGGGAGTTTGGCGAAGGATACCTACTGGGGAAAGTAATAGATGACTATGTCGCATTGACGTAATAGTGGCGTCAGATTCCAACAGTACTCATTTTACCCTCTGTTCATTCCAGGAGACATTGCCTACACAGTGCGCACCTACATACTGACGCCCAACCTAAACTCTGCAACGCCTGCAGAGAGGAGGTGTAATGCTGCACACAGGGCAACCCGCAGTGTGGTGGAGCCGACTTTTGGTTTCCTGAAGAGCCGCTTCAGGTGCATCCATAAGAGTGGAGGGGCATTACAGTACAGCCCAGAGACAACATGTAAAATAGTGGCCGCATGTGCAATGTTGCACAACATAGCAACAAGAAGGGGCATACGGGTTGAACCAATGGAGCCGGACTCAGATGAAGATGGTGATCCCTTACCACCCCATCACCCAGTAGGCAGAACCAGTGCAGCAGTGCAGCAGAGGGCAGGCAAAGACGTGCTGACATCACGTGCAACCATTTCTAAAGTAAGTAATGACAACAGCACTGCAATTTTACGTCTTTCTGTAGTTAGCAACTTTATTACCTTAACTTCAGGTAACGTATGTGTCAATAGGACATAGCCATGAACCATAGGCTACCATGTACAAATAACAGTGTCACACTATTAGCATCATAGTATAACTGTACATTTTACGGTAGTCCTCTGTAGGCCTTAACATTACTTCCTACATCCATGCACTCCACTTGAGTGCTCAGTGGCCTCACTGGCACCTCTTGTAGCGGGTTCACTGGCAGTACTGTGTCTGGTACTGCGACACCTAGGATCCATCACAGGGGCTGTAAGACTGCTGAGGCTAGAGAACTCCTCACTATCTCCACCACCCAGTTTGCTGTTTGTAGCACTTCGTGCTGTCTGCATTGCATCCAGGACATTGGTTATTTGCACCAAGCCCTGTGCAATGTCCTGACTGCAGTGTGCCATCTCCACCTGTATGCCCACAGCACGTCGTGACATCATGGCAGTTGAACTAGCAAGCCAATTGACTGATCTGCAGAACCCATCAAACCTTCTCATGAATTGGTGATGGCGCCTACGGTGGCTGTCAAGCTCCTGCTGAATCTCAGTGCAGAGGTCCCTAATGGCATTTGTCAAGTCCTTTGTGTTTTCAGCTGCTGTTTGCTGTCCCTCATGCAGTGACTCCAAATGCTTGTTCATTGTGCCCATTTTCCGATTGAATGACACCAACTGCCTGTGCATTGACCTCATGTGTTTGCATTGCAGGCTCTGCACTTTCAGCATGGAAGCTTCAAGTCCGCCAAAGATTGATGGGCCCTCTCTTTCCTCTGTGCACTGTCTGCCTGCATTGTGACACCTCCTGAGGGGAGTTGACTGACACTGGGGCAGGGACTGCTGTGTTCCTGTGGATCTATCCTCTGGGGTGGTGTGGGGAGTTCATCCGGCATCTCATCTGAGTCCAGGTCGTACTCTGGGAGAGGTAACACCCTTGCCCTGCGTCTGGTTGGTGCAATACTGAGAGACTCACTTGTGTTGGAGTCAGACTGTGGCTGTGTTTCAACATCCCCCACATTTCCACTTTCTGCTGCAGCAGGGCCCGGGACATTTGCAACAACAATGTGCAGCATGTCATTAATGTATATATCACAATAAGTAGCATAATAGTAAATGTTCTACTCTGACATCGTATCACTGTGACGTGTGTGTGTTTTGAATGTGGTTTATTGACCTTCGGATTGTGGCCTATCACTCCCATAAGGCCTTGTTGTGTTGTATGTAAGATGTGGCATGGACTACTTATCATGCTGCATCAAGTTAATAGCTATTTCTAGGGGGAATTTGTACATGCACATATGGGGATACGCATCATTACTGCCCTTACCTTTGCTGGTGCTGGGTGTCCCTGAGGTGTCAATGTCAGTGACACCACTGATGGCTTCCAGAAGCAGTGTGGACTCCACCATGTCTTCCATTGGTATGGATGGTGTCTGGATGAGTGGTCCTCCTCTGGTGCTCCTAGCCTCCATTAACCTGGTGGCTACCCTTTCTTTGGCACGGGAATGCAGGTCATACCATCTCTTGCGAATTTCCTCCACAGAGCGCTGCGCAGCACCCACTGCACGGATTTTTGTCTGGATTTCCAACCAGAATTTCAGTTTTTCACTTTCAGGGGCCGGTAGTGAGTTCTTCCCAAAGAGTTTGTCATGGTTCCTGAAAACCTTCTCAGTGAGCTCCTCCAATTCCTGCTCACTGAATTTGAGCTTGCGCTTCCTGTCTCCCTTGTCCTTCACCTTCCCATCAGTGGCCATGTTGCAATTTGGCTGAATTACAAGGCTGGCTCCCTGGTGTTGGGCTGTGTCTCCCTGTCTGCTCCTGTAGGTGTGGCTCGTGGAAACAGCATGGGCTGACTCACTTCATGGTTGTGATGTCATCAGGCTGTTCCGGTTTTCCGGTTTTGCAATTTACGATTTTCAGATACCAAATCGCAAATGATTTGTGATTTGGTATTTGCTAATCGCAAATTGCGTTTGCGAATTTTAGGAAATCACAAATACCGACTCCCAATTTTGATACATCCCATTTTGCATTTCTAAAATAGCGATTTCTTAAAATTTGCTATTTAAGAAATGCAAACCCGGAGCTTGATACATCTGACCCCAGATTCTCAGTGATTTCAGTCAAATTTAATGGCAGCACTGACTTTCTCAGAGTCAACATCTTTTCTGGGACGTATTATTGCATCTTTGTTGACCTTGATGCTCATTATTGTGGGGTCAAAGGTAGCAAAGAGTGCTGTATCACCACTGAGAGTAGAAAATACGGTGCTATTGCAGGGGCATGTGAATGATGTCAAGAGCTAATGTGTGTGTGTTTGTTTTTTTATGCTTATGGCGCAAATAATCCTCTAACTGTTGCTGTTTACGAGGCGCAACTAAAGTAAGGCCCAGACCTAAGAAGGCCTAGTACCACATTAGTGTCATTTTTTTACGCTAATGTGTCGTTATGCTTCCATAATCGCTGTGCCCTATTTACAAAGTGGCGCAATGCATCTATTGTGCCACTTTGTAACCCCATGCACCACGTTATGCCAGTGTCAGGCATAATGTATGCAAGCTGGGCGTTCTTCCATTAGGGGGGCTGAAAAAATGTCTCAAAGAAGTCTAAAAGATTTCTTCACGTCATTTTTTGCAGCATTTTTAATGCCTGCTAAGAGCAGGCGTTAAAAGGAGTCACACGATTATTTATAATGGGCCTCAAAGTGCTTTGCAGGATTAGCATCAACATTTTGGTCGCTAATCCTGCAAAGCGTCAAAGTAGCATCAAAAGGTTTGACAATAGTTCCCTAACAACTGCCATGATGCGCCATATCTTTAAGATGGTGCACACATGGTAGTGTTAGAGGGGCGCTAAGGGACACAAGAAAAGTGGCACTGAATTGGATGCGGCACCACTTTTCCTAAATCTGCCCCTAGTTTCATAGTCAATAAATAAAGTGATCAGAACAACTAATGGTACTGGGTACGTTTAGAACATGGATTAGGAACTCAACATGAAAGCCAAAGCATGTCTTACCACAGGAATGAACGGCCAATATATGACACAAAGAAACCCCTACTAAGCTGAGGACAGGAGCTGATTTCAAGGGGAGATGGACGGAGGTATCCTGACCTAGCCACACTGACAAGCAAGCAGCCCTGAAGGACTGTGCAGGGATTTCTTGTAGATACGTACATTATTGCACCTCCCACCCAAACTTACCTGGACATGGTTGGACTCACTTGCTATACTCGGCTGCACAGGCTCCCAGCCAACCATGATGCTGCTGAAAGCAGGGTCATGTTGGTCTGAGTGGCCTGCTTCGCCGCTCAGACTGGGAATGGGAGCCTGGGCATATTCTTTACCTGGCTGTGCTATACAGTCGGGTAGAGAACATGCAAAGTGTGCATGTCTTTTTGGCCTGCCCAACACGGCACATGGCCCTCTTCTGGCCCCCTCCCTCCAGCCCAGCCCCGCTCCACACTACAAGGAAAAATAAAATGATAATAACGTAGTGTACATTATTATCATTTTATATTTTCCTTTTTGGGAAATCCAGCGGGGCGACGCTCTGCCACCTTAGCGGAGGAGCCACCCCTGTATAATTTATGGCTGGTATGAAAACATTCTGCAGGGATTATTTCAGCTTATAGTCTATAGCTATCTTGGAGCACTGACCTGTGCCTCATGCATGCATGGTACAGCCATTGAAGGATGCAAGCAGATTTCCCATACACTTTGACTCTAAGGTACTGCCCTTGCAAGTGAATACGGCAGCATTAATCAGATATTTATCCTTTCACTGGGCAGGCATACATAGAGTACTGAAAGAAAGTTATGTTGTTGTTTGAGAAGAGAGGTGACAAAAGAGATCCAGGGTAAGTCAGCAACTGTACCTGAAGGCCGATTGTGAGTTCTGGGGCTGTGACTTCAGGTTCACTCAAGGCATATCCCTATAGTACATTAGTCTAAATCCAAAGTCTGTGGGCCTGTGTACTCTCTGGGATAGTCCACCTCTGTGTGTCCATATGAATGTAGCAAATAGGGGTCAAGATAGAATGGGGTATAGTACGATCCCACCAACAGACCTTGCATGAGGGCCCTTAAAGCCAATGTTTAGACTAGTAAGGACCCCTCTGACACTCCTACATTCTCAGTGTTCCAGGAGCATCATTTGGCCAGCTTGCTCATGCATCAGTGACTTTGAGTAGGGGCTAGCTCTCATTCTTGATGAAACATTAGAGACCTCTATAGTAGCAGAACAACCCTAGACACATGTTGAAACTATGGTTAATGCAAACTTTCACACACAGTTAACTTTGGAGCTGGCATGCAAGAAACTCAGGACCTTAACTAGCTTGGATAGAAGCAGGCCATCCAGCAAAATGCAACTGATTTTCCATCCGTATTTAGAGTGCCATTGACATCAGTGAGTTTGAAATAGGGTGGAAGGGACATTCACCTCCTTTTCATGGGTGGGACATCTGCTACATTTTAGAGGATGTTCTAATTTGCCTACCTCTAAATGAGTCCCAAAAATTTTACTTTGAACCGGGAATAGATGAGTGCACAAGAGAATTGTGGAAAACACCAACTGTTGAAACATCTAGGAGTTACATCTAAGGAACGGTGCTGGAGAAAGTCATGACCCTTGTTCACAATAATCAGCTTTCTTCTCTATATGATCAAAGATATGTGCAGTTTAGACTGGACAGTACCTCCAAGACTTTGAGATATTATTGACTGGGAAAAAAGAAGAAAATTGCTCAGTATTAGAGATTATGAAAAAGCTGCTTGGGATGGTAAATGGTGACACAGGTAACCGCAAAGATCAAATGATTTGGCCATTGTCACTAATGCCTGCAGTGTAGACAAAGAGGCATCAGTCTCATTGTTAGCAGTGAAGTCCACACTTTTCCAGATGATTGGTCGACCACACATTATCTCTTCTTCAGACAACAGTCAACATCTGAGACATGGGTTTCCCTTTCAGGGCCTTCAAATAGAAAAAGAAAATGAAGACAACCTGAACCCCAATCATAAGTAAGAAGTCATCAGCACTCTCTTTGGCATGGAGATGTGTGGTATTTACCTGCCTCCAAGAGTGGTAAAGTTGAGAACCAAACTGCGCAGTCTGTTGGACAATTCAGAGAAACCAGTACAGCAGCTACCTTCTCTAGAGTATGTGGCATCATGCGTTTTTTCTGGTAGCATGCTTCACATTCCAACTCAAGCCTCCTCTTGATCAAGTCATGCACAGATGGCAACCAAACTCCCTGGTATATGACAAATCACTACCAGCTCTGCCATTGACAATCAAGCATCAAAAGTAGTGGTTTTAATGTGGGTTTTATTTACAAGGGCTAGAAATGGTTCCCTAGATACATTTTGTTTTAACAATGGATATTAACCATGGATGACACCCTCCAGTGTTTAGGTGTAACTTTGGTGAAGCATCTGCTAAGGAGTTATGTTCAGGGTAGAGCTCAGAAATGCCAAACAAATAGAGAAAAATTATGATTTTTTTCAGGACAACACAGAAGCTTTAGCGTTATTTAAGCTAAGCTCCACTCCATTATCAGGAAAGTCAATAATTTACCAAAAATGCACATAAATTTAATGGGGCAGCAGATTCAAAATATCTGTAGAAAAGATCACCACTACCCTGGTCTAAGAATAAAAGATTTGTAACTCAACCTGAGTCTCCTATCTTCTATGAAGGAATAATATACAAGTGAAACTCCATGAGTAAGATATTTCTCTTGCGCTTTGGTCTATCACTTCAACCAGAGTTGTTTAGATAGATTGCCATGAGACAGAAGGTTCTTTTGGTTGTGTCTCTTTCCAAAATGCATGCCCCCAAGCTATCAGAGTTTTTCTCCAGATATATCCTTCCCCCTCTAGTGGTTTGCAGAAGATCAGTAGTGAGTAGGTTTCTGTGATCCTCATGGCACTATTTTGGACTTATTGCTTATGGTTTCCTCCACTCTATTTCAAACCAGTAGGGTGATCTCTGCTACCCAGTCACCTCATGTGGCCATTGGTGCATTTGCTTTCTATGAGACTCTTGTGGCTGATGCCTCGAGGTGAAATGGGTCATTGTCTAACAAAAGAGAATTTCATATGGCCTAGTTATTGCTTTAAAGCAATCCTATAAACATACCACACTGAGCTGATATTTCGTGAAGCATCACACTTCTCTCTCATTTGATCCACTCAAGATCTTAGACTAATTGTAAGTTGGGTTTGTGTTGGGTACCTCCTCAGGCAACTTGAGGCAACTGTGGCAACTTGCAGTGATATGAAACTTTAGGGATCCGTGGTGGGGATTCAAGAGTAAGAACGCTATATATGACCCATCTTTTGAATGGATGTTGGGAAGCTACAAAGGCTCCCTTGGAGTCATTGTAAGGCATTCCCTTAACGTTTTCATTGATCAAGAAGTCATATATGGAATATCACCCCAGCCTAGATTTTGTGAATTATTGAAGCCCTTTTGTGTACAGCACTATTTGAGATACCATCTAAAGGTTATTGATATGCCTCCCCTCAGGATTTGCAGGATTAAATTTTGTGTCAATTCCACCTCACTCAGAACGTTATTCTCTCATCTTTAGTTTCTGATGCTCTGCATGGGAATCTTGCCTCCGCTGTCTTGATGTAGACATATAATCACAGTGAAGATCTTCCTTTCAAGAACAAAATCTTTTCAAGCTTCTGAAGCATGGTTAATTTCATCTGGTCTTGACACATGGAACTGAAACACTTAGGGGGTCATTCTGACCCTGACGGGCGGCGGAGGCCGCCCGCCAGAGTTCCCCCCTCCGAAATACCGCTCCGCGGTCGAAAGACCGCGGAGGGTATTCTAAGTTTTTCCCTGGGCTGGCGGGCAGTCGCCAAAAGACCGCCCGCCAGCCCAGGGAAAAACTCCCTTCCCACGAGGATGCCGGCTCGTAATCGAGCCGGCGGAGTGGGAAGGTGCGACGGGTGCTGTTGCACCCGTCGCGTATTTCACTGTCTGCCAAGCAGACAGTGAAATACTCGTAGGGGCCCTCTTACGGGGGCCCCTGCAGTGCCCATGCCAGTGGCATGGGCACTGCAGGGGCCCCCAGGGGCCCCGCGACCCCCCCTACCGCCATCCGGTTCCCGGCGGGTGGACCGCCGGGAATTGGATGGCGGTAGGGGGGGTCGGAATCCCCTCGGCGGCGCAGCTAGCTGCGCCGCCTTGGAGGATTCAAAAGGGCGGCGGTACACTGGCGGGAGACCGCCAGTGTTGCCGGTCTGACCGCGGCTTTACCGCCGTGGTCAGAATGCCCTGCGGGGCACCGCCGGCCTGTCGGCGGTGCTCCCGCCGACCCTGGCCCCGGCGGTCTAAGACCGCCGGGGTCAGAATGACCCCCTTAATGTATGCTCTTAGTAGATGGGTACATCTCACCATCACATAAATCAATAAAAGGGAGTCAGGGGGATTATAAGAGATGTCTGTCATAGATCCAGCCAAATATAGATCACAAAAAAACGATAGGACATTCCACAAGCAAACAGAGTGAAAATTTGTGTTTCAAGTCAAAGGGAATCCTATTTAAGGACATGAGAAAGCTCACCCTCTTATGTGGAAAGATTCACTATTGGGTTCCGGTCCTTATTGGATAGACCTTTAAGTCAATTATCCCCAACAGCCTCTGATATATGGGGGCTGCTAGTGGAGCACTCTTCGAAGGCCATTATCAAGATTTCTGAAGGGACATGCTACTGTAAGAGGGCCTATAAAATTACCTGAAGGTGAACAGCAGACCTTCAGTGTTCTCCACTCAAAGAGTAAGAACTACAGTTGGACTTTGTGGGTCTCTATTGTCCTATTAGTTCTATCATGTGGTGGAGATGTTTCTGCCTTTGATTATCTAAAAGGTCATTGGCATTCATAAAAATAGTACGAGCCTACATGGACTGTAACTTCCTAGACTAATCTGAAATAGCTCTGCGAACGGAGCTTGTCGTGGAAGATAGTCAAAATGCAGTTTTACAAAAGAAGGTTATACTAAACCATTCCTCTGCATTCTCTAAAAACTGGAAAATTAGCATACAACATCTAGTCATATATGTTATCTTAAAGAAAAAAGTTGAAAATATGAAAATATGAAAATATGATGTTTCAGTAAATCATTTATAATAAAAATCAACATTCTTGGAAGGCATATAACCCTTCAGTTTTAGAACAGTGGGACATGAAGGAAATTTTGTTGAAGGCACCATTAATTACATTTCTCATCTGAGAACGATGGGCCAATAAAATCCAGTAGACAAAGCAAAGAATAAGGTTCTCTAATTATCAAGAAAAGTTACCAGGCTTCCTAACCTATGTTTTGGCTTCTGTATTTTGAAATTAAAGATGAAGTAGTGGGGTTAAATAATACATTTCCCATGACTGGTGGGGATCCAGAAGGATGGGCACCAATATCAAAGTTTGAAAATGTCAGTATTCCAATGCGTCCACTACTAAGGGTGGACACATACATGGAAAAAGATGCACTCCTCATCATTATGTGAGCCCATGGATTGGTTTGTTCTCTTGAACTTTTGAACCATTCAGTCTTAGAAAATGATAATCGGTATTCCAATCTGAATGTTTGAAAGGGCCAGTTACAAAATATCAGGTCTTAAAAATGAACCAAATTATTTTTTTTAATTAATGTATTTACTTTTGTAAACTCACATGTGCTGTGTGTGTGTGGCATTTGGTTACTCTGTGTGTATCATCCCAAAGGTGGAGCTTTTAAGACACATAGCTCAGAAATGGAATTTTATAACTGCTCATGGGAGACATTGTTAAATATGCACGGCTCACATTTCAAGAAAGGAAATGGAAAAAAAAAAGACAAAAATGTAAACTAAAGGATGTGTAAATCCTACAATAAGGTGTTGAATAGGGTTGGCATGTGAATATGTATTCTGAGTTATTAGAACCAAGATAGCCCTTTAAGTATTTGGGATCTATGCCATACAGTCTTGCGTGATGGCAAGACTGTTATGGTTCCAAAGACATTTACTGATTAAACTGAAACCAGGATATTCTGTCATTGAGTTCCACACCATGAGTTTGCAACTTAAAAAACCATCTTTGCTCTTTTTCTAGCAACACCATGTTAACATCAGTCAAAGGGGGAAAAGTTCTAAGACCACCCACTGTAAATTATTTTCATTGTGGCCCAATTCTAGGAAAGTGGTTAGTCATTGGGGTGGATGATTTAAGGCAGCAAATGTTGTTGAAAGTTCCATCTCACCATCACCATGGCCTGAGGTCTTCTGACATTGTTCTCACACAGGTTGTACAGGTGAGGTCTGATAAAAGGATGGCAGGGTTATCGATGTTTCTCTGATTAAGATATTCTCTGCAACCACATGGACCTCTAGCAATACTTTCATGGCAATGACAAGCTTTAACATTAACTACCTCTGATTTCCTCGCGGTCTCTCTGAGAACACCGTGATCCGAAGGTTCTCGGGATCGCGAGGAGACGTGAGGTTCGGAATCGGTTGGGGAAAGCTTAATGGAGTGTGTGGCCTGTTTTGGTTGATGGCACCTGGAATAAATCTTAACATACGCTCGCTAATTGATCGTGCATCATTATAACACTGGTGACGAGAGCCTGGAGGAGACAGGCGTTACCATCAACCTCTCATGAACCCACGAATCTTACTGTTTAGTCACACCAGTTGACTGCTGGGCGTCGTTTTCAACAGGTCAAACGTTCCTGATCTTCGTGACTGAGGCTGTCCTAATTGGGACAGTGAAACTGCTGATATTTCTGGAGGCGCTGCGATACTCGACACAGCGTTCAGATGGGCTGCGTTCATGTGTGTGATGCGACTTTTGGATTTGCCGGTTGTTTTCTCTTGCGCATACGCACAAAACAATTGAACATTTTCAAAGGAGTTTGACTTGTTCGTGTACACTGATACATATTTGGTGTTATTTGGCGGCCATTTTAGGTGTATTATTTTTCTTCAAACTACTTGATTAGTTTATTGTATTCTTCAGCTGTAAAGCTATTAAGCTCCTTGCACCAATTCATGAACTAGTTGGAACTGTCGATTTTACAAGTATTATTATCGTCACAATGGCAAATACTACAATGTCACAGCCTCCTGCATTTTTATCGGACAAAGGTGACCCATTTTTGCCGTGGAAACGCTGGAAAAATCTATTTGATTCCTATTTAATAGCGATTGGAGGTGAAAAGTTTTCCCCTTTAAGGAAACAAAGTGTACTTCTGCACAATTTAGGAGTGGAAGGCAGGAATATATATGACAGTCTGGAAATATTGCAGATTGGTGGAGCTGAAGGTGAACCAAGAGATGTGTACGAGATGTCAACCAAAATGTTAGCACTACATTTTGAATCCAAGCTAAATATAGTCCTTGAAAGACATAAGTTCTTTGCCAGAACTCAAGGGAAAACAGAAAGTGTAGGAAATTTTGTTGCTTCCCTGCGAACTTTAGCGCGTACATGTGACTTTGGTGACCTTACTGACTCTCTTATCAGAGATCAGCTAGTGCGTTGTACCAACAATAGACGTGTGCAAGAAAAGTTGTTAACAAAAAACCCTGATCTGAGAGAGGCAATTGCAATAGTGGAAGGAATGGAAAGCACCAGCAACTGGATTAAAGAAATGCATGATCCTGGAACACACTCTGTCTCTGAATCGGATACTATAAAAGTGACTAGTGATCGTGATGAAGTGTTAAAAGTCAATTTCGACAACAAAAAAGGAAAAGAAAATAAAGAAATGCGATGTTACCATTGTGGCAACTAAGGACATACTGCTAACAGTTCAAATTGTTATGCTAAGAATTCTGTTTGTAGAAAGTGTGGAAAAAGGGGCCACTATGCAAGGGTTTGCAAAGCTGAAAAACAGTTGAATGTAGATTCTATTACTGACGATATGGGCAAAATGGTGTTCTGCGTGAAGTCTGGTGATGGTTGTGTTGTAAACAGTGTAGGAACTGTGGATGAGGGACCTATAGTTATGCCTGAATGTGCTATTAGAATAGATGACAAAGTTGTTAAGGTGCTGGCAGACTCAGGATCTCCATACACCATGGTAGGTGACAAGAATTGGCACACAATATTTGGCAATAAATATGGTCCTTTAGAAGAACCGGATATTAGTTCAGTGAGTTATGGTGGCACCAAGATTGACATAATAGGTTATAAGGTTATGACAATTCAATTTCAAGATAAAATAACTGTAGGAAAGGTTTATGTAGCCAAAAGAGGGGACAATTTGTTGGGTTGGCGACATCAGCGGGATATGGGTATTAAGTTAGATCCGAACGCTGCATGTCAAGTCTTGGTGGTGAATGAGCAAGATACCAATCTTGATATTTTTGAGGAATTTTCTACTGTGTTCAATGATAAGCTGGGGTGCCTTAATGGTTTTGAACACAAGATAATTCTCAAGAGTAATGCAACTCCTACGGTGCAGAAAGTGAGAAAAGTCCCAAGATTAATGTTAGAACCTCTCAAGAAAGAACTTACAAGATTGTTGGATTTGGGCGTAATTGAAGAAATTGAATCTTCTGAGTGGTTAGCCCCAGTAGTTTTGGCACCGAAGGAAGGTGGGAAACAGATTTGCATGTGTGTGGACCTCAGGGAGCTCAACAAACACATTTGGGTGGATCGTCAACCTTTGCCGAATATTTCAGAAGAATTATCAGGGTTGAATGGCTCAAAGATTTTCAGTGTTCTTGACCTATCGTCGGCTTACCACCAAATTGTCCTTCATCCTGATTCTAGACATTTGACGTCTTTTGTGACGCCGTTGGGAGCGTACGGATTCTTGAGGATGCCGTTTGGGCTAGCCTCGGCTGCCGCTTGTTTTCAACGGATTATGAAAAAGGTTTTAGGAAGTGTAACTCGCATTCTATTTTTCCAGGATGATATCTTGGTACATGGAAGAACGCTAGGTGAACATGACAAGATTTTAAGAAGAGTATTAGGGAAACTGTCTTCATCTGGTTTAACTGTAAAGATGCAAAAATGTAAGTTAAGGATCACTTCTGTTTCTTATTTCGGTCATACCATTTCAGGTGAAGGCATAAAGCCCAAACTGGAGCTAGTTAATTCCATTATCCTGGCTCCTGAACCAAAAGATAAAGATAGTGTACGATCATTCCTGGGCCTGGCAGAGTATTACTCCAAATTTATTATGAATTTTTCCAGTATAGTTCAACCTTTGAGGTCTCTTCTTAAAAAAGGTACTGAATTCAATTGGTCTGAAGAGTGTAAGGTGTCTTTTGAATTGGTGAAAAACAGCATTGGCAAGATGCCAACTTTAGGGCATTATAACAGTTTTGCTAAAACTATATTGTATACTAATGCAAGCATTAATGGATTGGGGGCAGCATTAACTCAGAAGGTGGAGGGAGAAGAAAAGGCTATTGCTTTTGCATCCCGTTCCCTTAAGGATGCAGAACAGAATTATTCAGTCATTGAGAGGGAAGCTCTTGCTTGTTCTTGGGCAATCAAGCATTTTAAGTTTTATTTATGGGGTTTGCCTTTTGTAGTGAGAACTGACCATAAGCCCGTTATCCACATTTTTTCCTCAAAGAAGAATGAAGACTTGTCACCCAGAATAAAAAGGTGGGTTGAAGGCCTATTAGACTACAATTTTCAAGTGGAATATATACCTGGTACAAGGAACTGTGTAGCGGATTTCTTGTCTCGAGCCCCCATTGACAGTGGAGATGAAAGGTTGGATGATGTCGGAGTAATAAATTGGGTGAGAGAAATAGCTATAGCTGAAGAGGTATGGAAGAGTGCGACAGAAGAAGATCTTTCTAGGAAGATACTTGTTGAATTTATTGTAAAGGGGTGGCCAGAATTTAAAGATGTTCCTGATGACTTGAAGGGGTTTTGGAATGTACGAGATGAACTTTGTTGTAATGATGAGGAGTTGTTTAGAGGGAGTAAAACTATTCCTCCTATGGGTGTAAGGGATAAGATTGTCAATTTAGCCCATGAAGGCCACATGAGTAGAAATTTGACTAAATGTAGGCTTAGAGAAGTGTATTGGTGGCCAGGTTTAGACCGAGATGTTGAGGCTGTAGTTAAAGACTGTGTATCCTGTGCACACAGTGATAAATGCAAGTCTGTAGTCAAAACTCCACTTTCCCCTGTTAATGTACCAGAAAGACCTTGGATGAAGTTGGGGCTTGATTTCATGGGCCCATTTCACTTATTACCTGCAAATGAACGTTATGTGATGCTTCTGGTAGATTATACCTCGAAGTGGGTTGTAACAAAGTGTGTAGGCACTCTAGACACTAATACTGTGATTGAATTTCTTAAAGAGGAGTTCTCGCGTGAAGGAGTGCCCAGTCAATTAGTGACGGATAATGGAGTGCAATTGACTTCTCAGGAAATGCAAGATTTCCTGAAGTCGTTGGCTATATTACATCTGAGAACAGCTCTGTACCTACCTCGAGCTAATGGTCTTGCTGAAAGGATGAACAGAATGGGGAAATATTGTGTTCAAGAGGCTGTTCGGACTAGAATGCCACTTCATGATTTGCTTAGAGAAATGTGGTGGGCACATCGCAACACCCCCAATATGGTCACTTCAATTTCTCCTTTTGTGTATTTAAGAGGAAGAGTGGGTTGTACTAAAATGAATCCTGCATGGATGGATGGAATGTTGCGACAATCAGATCAGCTAGGGGAGAAGTTGAATAAGGGTCCTGAATTGAGAAGGTCTTATCAGCAAAAGTATAAAAATAGATTTGATTTCAAACATAATGCATCTGAAGTAAAATGGTATATAGGTGATAGGGTATTAGTGAAGAAACCTGGTTTTGGGAAGAAAGGGATGTCAGGATTCATGGGTCCATTCTGCATCAAGGAAGTTAGACGGAATGTTGTGATTTTAGACAATGGTGATGCTTGGAGCATGTCCAGGATTGTGAAGTGGAGTAAACCATCTGGATCTCACAGTCAGGACTTGCGGAAATCTCATGTGCACAGTGGATCCAAGGACTTTCTAACTTCTGGTGAATCCAACAGACTTATGCATCAAGACAACATGCCTGAAATCTCTACTGAGTTAAAAAGGAACTTCAGAGTTCATCGCAAGCCACGTTGGCTAAAGGATTTTGGGCCAGATGTAGCAAGTCGGCAATTTGCGACTTGCAAACTGCGAGTCCCTGCGACTCGCAATTTGCAAGTCGCAAATTGCTATGCAGTACGGTGTCTCAGACACCGACTGCGACTCGCAATGGGGTCGCAATGACCCACCTCATGAATATTCATGAGGTGGGTCGCAAATTGCGGCCCCATTGCGAGTATAGGCACTCGCAAACATGGAGGCCTGCTGTCGTCAGCAGACCTCCATGTTTGCGACCTGCTTTTCAATAAAGCAGTTTTTTTTTTTGAAGTGTAGCCCGTTTTCCTAACAGGAAAACGAGCTGCACTTCAAAAAAACCGAAACCTTTAGTTTCGGTTTTTTTTCAGGGCAGGGAGTGGTCCCTTGGACCACTCCCTGCCCTGAAAAAATAATTTGGGGTCCAGTCACAAACTGGAAGGGGTCCCATGGGGACCCCTTCCAATTTGCGAGTGGGTTACCATCCACTTGAAGTGGATGGTAACTGCGACTCCATTTGCGACCGCGTACGCGGTCGCAAATGGAATTGCATCCCACTGCGAGTCGCAAATAGGAAGGGAACACCCCTTCCTATTTGCGAGTCGGAAATGCATTTTGCGAGTCGGAGCCGACTCGCAAAATGCATTTCTGAATGGCAAAGTGGCTTTTGCGCCTCGCAAACGGCGATTTTCGCCGTTTGCGAGGCGCAAACACTTTGCTACATCTGGCCCTTTGTGTCTTGAGACATATATGTTTTTTATATACTGTGTTTTTATATTTCTGTGTACTTCCTTTCGTTGTTATTTTTATAATTGTTCTGTATTCCTATTTAGTAGATGTTAAGTAACGGTGTTCTATTCAGTAGTTGTGTAGGTAAGGGGGATGTGTTATATTTACTGACTTACAGTAGTGTCAGTGTCCTCGCGGTCTCTCTGAGAACACCGTGATCCGAAGGTTCTCGGGATCGCGAGGAGACGTGAGGTTCGGAATCGGTTGGGGAAAGCTTAATGGAGTGTGTGGCGTGTTTTGGTTGATGGCACCTGGAATAAATCTTAACATACGCTCGCTAATTGATCGTGCATCATTATAACATATGTATTCTGAGTTATTAGAACCAAGATAGCCCTTTAAGTATTTGGGATCTATGCCATACAGTCTTGCGTGATGGCAAGACTGTTATGGTTCCAAAGACATTTACTGATTAAACTGAAACCAGGATATTCTGTCATTGAGTTCCACACCATGAGTTTGCAACTTAAAAAAACATCTTTGCTCTTTTTCTAGCAACACCATGTTAACATCAGTCAAAGGGGGAAAAGTTCTAAGACCACCCACTGTAAATTATTTTCATTGTGGCCCAAATCTAGGAAAGTGGTTAGTCATTGGGGTGGATGATTTAAGGCAGCAAATGTTGTTGAAAGTTCCATCTCACCATCACCATGGCCTGAGGTCTTCTGACATTGTTCTCACACAGGTTGTACAGGTGAGGTCTGATAAAAGGATGGCAGGGTTATCGATGTTTCTCTGATTAAGATATTCTCGGCAACCACATGGACCTCTAGCAATACTTTCATGGCAATGACAAGCTTTAACATTAACTACCTCTGATACATTTTGTTTGGCACTATTGGCTTCAGTAACAATATTTGGGTGGGTAGCTTGCTATGCATTTGCTACAGATCAAAATTCATGCATGAAGTAGATCTATGGCTCATTGTGGCCCATATTTATACTTTTTGACGCAAAACTGCGCTAACGCAGTTTTGCGTCAAAAAAATTTGCGCCGGCTAACGCCATTCTGAAGCGCCATGCGGGCGCCGTATTTATTGAATGACGTTAGCCGGCATTAGCCTCCGGCGCCGTCTGGTGTGCGTTAAAAAAAACGACGTACACCAGGCTGCGCCGGCGTAGGGGGATATGGGGCTTGGGCGTCAAGAAATGGGGCAAGTCAGGTTGAGGCAATTTTTTCGCCTCAACCCGATTTGCGCCATTTTTTTTCACTCCCAACCCCCATAGAAATGACTCCTGTCTTAGCAAAGACAGGAGTCATGCCCCCATGCCCCCTGGCATAGTGGCATGTAGGGGGGCACAAATCAGGCCCCCCTATGCCACAAAAAAAATAAAAAGAAAAGACTTACCTGAACTTACCTTAATGTCCCTGGGATGGGTCCCTCCAGCCTTGGGTGTCCTCCTGGGGTGGGCATGGGTGACAGGGGGTGTTCCTGGGGGCATGGGGGGGCACCTCTGGGCTCCTTCAGAGCCCACAGGTCCCTTAACGCCTGCCTTTTGCAGGTGCTAAAAAACGGCGCAAAAGCGGCCGTACGTCATTTTTTTTGACCCGCCCACTCCCGGGCGTGAATTTTGCCCGGGAGTATAAATCCGACGCACATGCCTCGGAGTCGATTTTTTAGACAGGAACACCTACCTTGCATATAATTAACGCAAAGTAGGTGTCCACGCTAAAAAATGACGCTAACTCCATGGACTTTGGCGCTAGACGCGTCTAACGCCAAAGTATAAATATGGAGTTAGTTTTGCGTCGAAATTGCGTCAAAAAAAACGACGCAATTCCGGCGTAAACGGAGTATAAATATGCCCCTGTGTGTTTTGTAAGTCCTCTTGCTACATCATCAATATTGTATTGTAATTGCATTTATATATTGCTTGCTACCCCTGATGGGGCATTGAAATGCTTTGTCTGGCAGCACAGTGCTCAAGCACCCAAGATTAGTGGTTAGTCCAGTGTTAGTTATTGTACGGCTATTAGTATTAGTACTGTGCGCTCAAGCAAACCATGTGATGCCTTCACTCCAGTACCCATGTGGTAGGTTATATAATTAGGAGTTAGGTAGGATAATTGTTGGGGTGGGAATGTGAGTTCTTGCACATGGTTAGTGGGGTTGGTAAATGAGCTTGACTAGATCATGGTTTGTTAGGTTGCAGAACAAGAAAGTTGTGACCTTTGATATAAATTGTGAGTAATTTCATAAATACAAGATTAGGGTCATCATGCATGTGACTTTGAGAATGTTATGCTCTGACGGAGTAGACATAGAGAGGATGGAGGGGAAGGAGAGGGACAGCTCAAAGAAAAAAGGAGAGGTGTCAATTAGAAGTGTTAAGTAGATATGTGGATTTAGAAATATAGAGGATGCTTTTTGAGATAGCATGCAACTTGAGGATGCAGGACTGTAGAAAGAAACAGCATAATTTGCATGCGAAAATAGTGCTATGTTAGGTGTTTTAGATCAGGCAAACAGTCTTTCCACTGCTGAGCTGCCACTAGTCAACTGCACCAGCAAGGACAGCTGACCAGTTCAGGGACTGAAAGCATAAAGTAATGGCTGGACGCATACATAGGGAAATAGGGAAAGCATTAGTCTATTCTTGAAAGTAGCAGCAACTTCAAGATTATAGGAATGTTAACAAGATGTGGGTAAATACTGCAACATTAAGACATATATTCTGCAGATTCTGGAGAAGGTGCTTGCAGATGTTCATTCTCAAGTTTGGTTCATACTACTAACTATAAAGGCAAAGAGGGGTTCGTGAAGTCCCTGGTTGTGGCAGGGCACAAGATGGTCTGAGAGGACAGCTTCTGCAGATGGCTGAAATGTATTGCCTGCATTCCTGTGGCTGAAGGGTGGACATCCAGACACTAAGGTGAGGGAGACGGTGACTAGGCTCTTTTTAGAAATTAAATAAAGAATTTATTAGAAAAGGGTTGTTCAACCTCCTGGAGCACTGCCCTTTGTTAGATGGTAGGGGAGGGATTAGGACTTCAAAGTCTGTTTGTGCAAAGTGAAGGGGACCCCTTAGGTGATGCTCAAGCTTTTACTTTTCTTGCTCAAAGCCAAATGCACAGGCTTAACACCTCTTTGTGCATGCCTTAGGCAGGAGACCACCCTACTGTGAGGGGCATCACTACACAAAGGCCATGTATGGGCAGCAACCAGGAAAGGATAGTTACATTCTGGTACACATGGGAGGGAGGATCACCATGTTAGTTATAAATTAGAGATTCAATCTGCAGAACAAAGAGGAAAAACAGTACAGACTACAGTAGAAACATTCACCTACATTGCATCAGTCCAAACATGACAACACAGCATCTTGCCTGCCACCCCTTCCGACCAATTAATTTTTCACAAAGCACTTCAGTACTCACTTTTGCTGATATATAGGCACTGTAAATCACAATGGTGAGGGGATCCCACTGCATGCTCTTCTACCAGGCACCTTTCATTTGACATAGCAACTCAGACGTATGTCTGCCATATGAGCATTGTAAATACCTGCTGCCTTTTATGTAAATACTGATGCATGAAGGGCTTCCCCAACATGAGTGCTCTTCACTATTAAAGAGATTCTCTGCAATACCTCCTGAGGTGGCACCCTCTAGCCTCCACAGATTGCCCCCAGATTCAGTGAGTGGGGATGCAAAGATCTCTTGGACTCACCAAGACCCTCCTCCGCTTCTCTGCATGCTCCTCGATGAGACCCACTCTTACAGATCATCAACAGGGTTGGCCTCAGAACTCAAAGCAGCCCTGGCAAATTTTGTCTGATTAGCCCTCATGGAGTGCATAGGGAGCGAGCCTGACCACTACAATGAGGCTGGGGGTTTCTCCCCCCCCCCAAGAAAATGTGAGAAAAAAATGCAAAACAGTGCATTCTACGTCATATTGTTGTTTTGTATTCAATTAAATGTGTTTTTAAAGCAAAGGTACAGATGACCTTACAATGCACCACAATACTGCAATATTTATTATGCCTCTTCAGTGATTCCCTCACCATCACCCTCTAACAGTGCCTCTCATATCTCCATTGCCCCTCTCTCACATGTATTTCATTTGTTTTAAAGTTCCTCTCTTACCAATTTAGGGTGTTGGAGCACCTTACGTCACACACACATACAGAGACAACGAATCATACATGTGTAAATCGGTGTATAGAAAATGTTACATAAGACAATGGGGACTACAAGATATAGGAGTCACATGTCATCCATAAGGGCAGGCATTTTTTTTTATATGTGCTTTGCCTGGGGAAGCTTAAACTAATGATTCAGAATCATTTCATTTCTACCCAAACAAATCCTTTTTAGTAAAATTAGGATAATCTAAGACAGGGAAAAAATATAAATTTCTAGGCTGTAACATGCAGTTGGCATGCAAGTCTTTGATGGCAGTTCATAGATCACTGTCATAGATTATGACAATTTATGAACTGCACAGCAACAAAATAATCTCTGTCACAAAAGCAGTATTCCACTGCGTATTGCACATAAACTACTGTCCTGTGATCTGCTTAGTGCACACTCTTTGCAGCAGGCATTTTAACCCCCTGTGCTACCTTAGATGGGTCAAAACTGCCACTAGACAAAAGTCAATCTTTCTCCAGCATTTACATTAATCACCGAAGTAATCTTGGCACTTCTATTGTTGCCTTAAAACTGGTGGATATACAAAGAACTCTGCAGTGCTTTTAAAACTGCTGCACTGCTACAAAACCACTCCCCCCAGTAACAAAAGCGGCATCCCACGCTTCCAGCCTCCCAGGGAAACGCCTGATGCCGCACTGCCGATAAGCCCCCTCTCTCTGTTGTGTCAGAGACTCCGGGTTGTGGTTAACAAAGCCCCCGGTCACTCAATAATGGCCGGGCACGGGTAGAGGGTTATGACGGCCTATGATTAAACACTGGGAGGCAGGGTGAGGCTGTAATAGTGGTCTGCGCATGCAGGCATTGGGTCTCCTGGCCACGCCCGTCAGATTGACCTCTTTATTACAAGTGACCCATGTGATCACACGACTCACTATAAGGATCCCGATGAAGGGGGCAACAACATACATCCCCTGCTCTTTAGTTACGGATCCACACGTTCAGTGCTCCAGTGACGTAACTGGAGCGACACTACACTCTCCTCATTCCCGATCCGGACTTGTTCCGAACAGCATGCAATCTGCGACCTATAGTTTTTTTTTCACATTATCTTTAAAAAACGGGTTCAAACAAGTTTTGGGGATAAGTGTCGAAGTGACGTTAGACAGTTATGTCTGGTTCTACATGGTTCTATGTAAGGCCCTCCATCACCCTTGCAGTGAGATTTGCGCTCTGTCAATCTCTTAATAAATTCAATAAATACAATCAAGAAAACAAAAATACAGCAATTTGAATAAACCATAAAACGCTGACCTAAACATACATTTGCGAAGCTGAAAAGTAACTGTAAAGTGTATTTTAATCACTACCATTTGGTGATTCACATGACACTATCTAAACTATCCCGTTAGTCTGACTCTTTTCATTTTATAACTTTTTTGGGGAATGCTATCCTCACTTCACAGTTTTAGCTTTGTAGGATGTTACATCACAGGTAAGTACATAATCATTTTTTACATCACAGGTATGTTGACAGGTGACAGAAGACTTTGAGCTTATTTTAAAATTAATAAGCTTGAATTAAATAATGTATAATTATTAGTGTAGGCCTTCTCATCAGTACACATATTTAATCAAAATAATATCTTAATAAAATATAATGTAATGCAAGTAAATATTAATGTGTTGGATAATTAAATAAAAATCTCCACAATAGTTGGGTTATCTTTGTTGCATCACTTCTATGTCTATTAGTAAAACACCTGGGGTCTCTTCTCCATGTCCTTTTGCGTCCTTTACTATATCCAAATTCAGTGTCACCATATACGTTAACGATCTGTTTCTTCTTGCCTCGGGATAATTTTGTTATGTATGCCAATTTGTTTTTGTCATACACTTAATACCTCACAGTATTTGTGGCTAAGGCAATTTCAGCACTTTTTGTTTTGGCTGTTGTAGCTTTTGTTGACTAGGTAGTACGGTGAATCTACTCAGTGATACTCAGTTTCTTAATACCCGAATTCTTAAAGCTGAGCCAGTATTTTTAAACATGCCACCTGCAGGTTTCACATTGATCTGAGCAGTGAGAATCTTGTCAATGAAATATTTTTAAGTGCACTCTGCGCTCGCTAATGAGTTCTCCTCAAGGGTACTTACATTGAATAATTGAATAATTGTCTCCACACATTGTTTGGGAATAGAATTAACAAAAACAAATCATCTCGCTCAGGGTTAGTATTGGGCCCGCTGGCCTTACACTTAACTGAGTTCAATCGGAATGACTTCAATGAATGTAAAGAATGCAAAGAATTTCTCAACTACAAATTGTTCCTAAAGAGGGAGTTCAGCAGGGATGGGTCACTGTGTGTTTTACAGGAATTGCAGTTCTCCCATGGGATATATGAGACACGATAATCTTTCCCTTGCGTTACTGATAAGAAATGTCATGGCTTGAACTATATCTTCACTGGAGAGTTGACCTTTGGAATGGAAACTGTCCAGAAGGATCAGGAAGGGAAATATCTGTGCTGTATGATAATAACTCAATTTTATAGAACACGTTCACCGTTTCAGTGCGCAGTAATAAATCATACTACTATTAGCCGAAATGTGGTACTCAATTTACCAAGCTGCAGAAGGGGGAAAGGCTGAGTCATTAATTAGATTTGATATATAATAAGTGGATACAAACAGTGACATGATCTTGTATCACATTAATGTAGGTAACTAATGCTAATGGATATTGATATAGTAGCCTGCTCCATCCCTCAATACGTATGATCATTGATGTATCAGGCCCTGAATACTTGCACTTGTGGCTTCTGTGATGGATGACGTCACACTTCCGGTTGCTACAGTTTTATTAGAGCCTGGATATTCAAAGTATGGCCCACGGGCCTCATGCGGCCCCTCGGACCTTTACATGCGGCCCCTTTGGCAACAGGAGCACTGGGCAGCTGTTTTACTCCACCACACTAACAATACAAATATTAAATAGACACACAAGCATTTAGTTCAAACTTAATTGGTGTTAAAGAAAGGAAGTAACTAGGGACTCCTGCACTTAACTTTAGAAACGCCTTCATTCTTAAAGACATCTTGCAGCATAAGTGTAAAACTAAGACAGTCTCTTTAAAATTAAAAAAAGTGTATTTAGTTAACATGCAGAACCTTTTCGCCTTAGTACAATTTATTTTATCAGTGCATTGAGATGTATTCATTAAAAAGTGATCGTTTTTAAGCATACATTTGGAAACAAACTTTTTTGGCCCCTGAGAAAATGTTTGCAAGTACCCATGTATTAGAGCATCACTAACAGTTCTAAGAAGTTCTATGAAGTGAGCG
Source organism: Pleurodeles waltl (assembly GCF_031143425.1). Lineage (NCBI taxonomy): Eukaryota > Metazoa > Chordata > Amphibia > Caudata > Salamandridae > Pleurodeles > Pleurodeles waltl. The sequence goes on along the minus strand of NC_090439.1, from coordinate 294,893,421 downwards.
GACACTCTAGGACACTGCGTGGCTTAGTATGTGTTTCTATTTAGATCTGATATTAGCCAAGACCTTCTAATTTTACTAAAATGATATATGATATAGGTAATGGGGCTTTCAGCCAGTCCTACCTCCTCCATTGGTCTGTAGTTTGTCATTCATATTTTTTTCCACCCACTATAGCATACAGTATGGCCAATGATTCATCTCACGTCAGCCATTGGCGAACTTCACAGTGAGTGGTGGCATTCTGCCCATTAACAAGGAGTACATCTGCACACAAAATACTTCCCATCTTGGCTATGTACTATGTTATAAGGGATGTTACATACTTGAGATTTCTTGCTGCCGTGTTCAGTGGGGCTGGGAATATGATGGATTGATGTGTGGGATAGTTGGATGAGAAGGCCTCTGGGTAGTAACCGAATAAATTCCTAAGTGTCACATGGAAACTGATCTTCATTTATTGGAAGGAAGTAACTTTAACACTGGCGAAACAACAGACTTCCTGGAGTAAAAGAAACTAGTTCTCTAAAGAAGATGGACCAATAAACGCGTTTCTTAGTAAATGAGAAAAACATACAATTCCTAGCTCCACTGAACACTCCAGCAGGAAATGACAAGTACTTAACGTTCCTTATAGCATCATACCAGGGTAATGTGTGCTTTCAGACCCCAAAAATGTTTCATTTTAACCAATGTTTTATTATACTGTGGAAAGTTCTGGCAACTCCCCAACACTTAAGTTTTACAAAAACGGTGAAAACAGCCAGCGCCAGGCCTGTTTACTCTGGCAGTGCATATTGAGTTTGTCCTTAATAAAAACAACCTTACAGGATTTGACAGTCTCATGTACCGAGTACCTACGCTCCCTTAGTTTGAAACAGGGAGTGACGGCACATTTCTGCCAGTTTGTAATACCTTTAAAAGGAGAGTACCTCCATTTTCCATGGGAAACAGGTACTCTGAAATAGTCAGTATTTATAATTCTATATTTCAAGCACCGATAGCGAGAATTTGGTTGTGCAACTAACATTTAAACCTTTGTAAAAACATGGAGAGCTTTCAGGTTTTTATTTGAAGTAATTTTTTAAATGCTGTGTTACAGAGGTCACTGGTTCTTCCTTTTTTTCTTTCCATTTTGTCAATTTCTCCTTATCTTTTTACTCAACTAGGCCCAGATGTACGGCCCAGAGTTTTGCGACTCGCAATTTGCAACTCATTTGCAAGTCACAAATTGCGAGCTGCGAAACCATATGTACAACAGTGTACTTTACACTGTTTGCAATTAATATTCATGAGGTCGGTCGCAATTTGTGACCCCATTAGGAATGGCTTCACTCACAGGGATGGCGGCGGCTGGACACAGCAGATCAATGTCTGTGACTGCTTTTAAATAAAGCAGTTTTTTTTTAAATGCAGCCCATTTTCCTTAAAGGAAAACTGGATGCATTTCAACAACAAAAATGAAAAGTATTGTTTTAATTTTATCAGAGCAGGCAGTGGTCCATGGGGCCACTGCCTGCTCTGAAAAAGTATTTTCGCTACCATTCCCAAAGGGAAAGGGGTTAGCACCAATTTGAAATTGGTGCTAACTGCGATTGCTTTATGATCGCATTCACGGTCACAAAACAATCCTACATCGCACTGCGAATCGCAATTAGGAAGGGAACGCCCCTTCCTAATTGCGACTCGCAAACCGTTTTTGCGATTCGGTAAACAGATTACTGAATCACAAAAAAGTGTGTGTACATTGCAAAATGTTTTCTTTCTTGTTGGAAACGCCCGATTCTGCGAATCAGGCTGTTTGCGATAAGAAAAAAGCTTTGTACATGTGGCCCCTCGTCCTTTACTTTTTTCTAGTTCAATATATGGTTTTTAGGTCTTGCAGTGCTGCCTTGCTTATGTACCAGATCGCCCGCCACCTCATTCAAAAAGTTCAGCTTGGGTGTGCAAATCAATAAATTTGCAAGCTCAACTTATCAGTCCTGGTTCACAGAATCAAGATATGCATGATTTTGCTTTTGCAATTCAGATATGCAAATAAGGAATTTGGAATATAGAATATGAGTCTACATAAAAAGGTAGATGGACTCTCTCAAACCTGTCCATCTGTACATCATGAGTTGAAGCAAGTCTTTAAGAAGGCTTCCTTCCTATAAAATTATTTTACTCTACCTCTGTGTATCTATTCAAAGGGGTACAAAACTAATGATTCTGTGGTTAGTGGCACCGATATATTGGACAAATATCCTTTCTTTGGCATCTTCATGTTTTTATGTTTTTTTGAGAGGTTTATATAGAATGTACTTGACCTGCTGGTAAAAGAGCGCTGTAGAGTTAAATAACACTATTCCACCTGTGGTGGTGGTTACATATATTTCAAAGTTACAAACCATGTTATGTACAAGTTCCATCATCCACAAATCATCTAATATACTGTGTTTATAAGTTAGATAATACTGTGGGTATCCAGAAATGCTGAATTTAAGTTCTTGTAGGTTAATGGCAGTAGCTCTGGTATCAGGCAGGATCAATGTTCATTTGGCTTGTACAAGGATGGAGCTGGTAGAGCATTTGTTATGTTTGGTTCAGTGTTTGAGACTTCAGGCCGAATTTAAAAGGCCCTCGCACCTCTTAGCTCCACACTAGCTTAATTTTTTTATGCTAATGAGGCCATTCTCCTTCACCAAATTTACAAAGTGGTGCAATGATAGTATTGTGCCACTTTGTAATCCCTTGCACCACATTATACTTGCGCCAGGTATAATGTATGCAAGGGGAGCGTTCCCACGCAGGAAGGCTGCAGAAAATGGCACAGTAAAAGCTACAAGATTTTGCTGCGTAATTTTCTCCATCATTTTTAATGCCTGTTTGGGGCAGGCGCTAAAGTGACAGGTCCATAGTAGCTTATGGGCCTCCATGATGCTTTACTGCACTAGCACCATAATTTATAGTACTAATCCAGCAAAGCACCTCCATAGCTTAATACATTATGACACTATTGTGGAAACGAATGCCATGGTGCACCATATTGTAAATACGGTACAACCATGGTGTTGTTAGATGGGGCAGGGGCGGCGCAAGGAAAGTGGTGCATCAGTACCGATGCAGCACTTTCCTGTAGATCTGGCCCTACGTTTGATAGTTTATGCGATGTCATGTGGTAGAGCTGGAGTCTGCACTCTGGGATACGGACTCAATTCTCATTTGTGCTTTGGTGTCTTTTATGCAGTAATGTTTTCACATCCTTGAAGTTGGTTATAGGCGTGCTTGTGAGAATCTCTGATGGTAAGAAGCTCCAGATCCTGGGTGCGTTGCCAGAACACTTACGTGTGTAAGCCCTTTCCTTCTTGAATAAGGGCAGAGCTAGTGGTAGTGAGTCCAGACTAGGTAGACTGTGTGTTTTTCCTGCTCTTGATAGTTTTTTGATAGGCATTTAAGTTTACCCATATGGAGAGTATTGTGTGTGATGCAGGCTGTTTTGAAAATGCATCTTTCTTCTATCGAAAGTGTATGCTATCACTTTATCAAAATGCATTTGTATACACAGACAGCAAAGCGCTTGCTGAATGTGAGAAATTAGCGAATTGCTTGCGTACATGAAAAATTATTAGATTTACATCACATCACAATCCAAATCCGCTTATGAGCATAACAAGTTCTCATCATTGCTTTAATATTTGCATAGGTTCTGGTGTTGAATGTGTGATCAAATATAATCAGAAGAGCTATGCTTTCAGTTTCCTAGCTTACCTACCTAGGTCTCAACAGAAAATTCATACATAATGTTCTTCTGTTAAATTGGTGCAACACATTTGCTTGTGCTTTTTCATCCATAGCACTGATCCCAGCCGACTTATGAAAAATCATTGGGCAAACCAATATGTCCAGGTGTGAGATTGCCATAGTTGTTAATGTCCCTTTCACCATATAAGAATGCTAGGATTGGCTGTGACATCTTACTTGGTAACAATGCAATTTGTTTTCAAATATGAAATATATCATGTCTGTCTAGCTCAGATCAGTGCAGTTAATATCATTTTCATGTGTGAGTGTTTAATTTATGGGTCTGGCAGTAGCCAAGGTCTTTTTAATTTACTAAAAATATACATATAATATGCTTTCTTATAGGGGCTCTCAAGAGTCATCTTCCTCCATTAGTTTGTTGTTGTGTTATTGGCATTTTTCTTCCTCCCAGTACAGCATACATAATGGGGGGCAACTGGTCAGCCCGCCTCAGCCACTGGCTAATCTGACTGTGAGTGACAGCATTCTGCTCTTTCATAAGGAGCACATCTGCACACAAAGTAGCTCTCTCCACTGCGAGGAACTACAATGACAATCTGTGCTTTTTTCAGGCCCAAAATTCTTTTTTGCTTTTAGCCAAAGTTAAACTATTTTTCATATTGATGAGTGCCCTACAGCTCATCAAACAATAACATCTTACAAAACCCATGATAAAGCATAACAAGTATTGAGAAAACAAAAAGGATAGCAACAAACCCCAGACCTATTGGCTTTGACAATGCTTTTTCACAAGGTATTTAGGATTAGCGATATGGATGAAAAGAGTAAACAAATGTGCTGTGCCAGTCTTTCTGTGGATTTCTAGATATGTAAGTGTGGCACTTTGATTGTCCTTATTAGGAAGAGATTTATTTGGCACACTTTGAACTTTAAATGTATGCTACTGGCAACAGAGCAGGGTCACACAGGTGGGTGTGGGTGTGATAATTATGAGGATCATCCGCTGTCCATTTCACCTCAGAGAATATCATTCTTGCCTTATCTGTCCTCATGGGCACTAGCTAGTTTTTGATTTTCTTTAGGTTGATTTAAGTATTGATAGAGCGTTCCGTACTAGTAATTTACCTGTATTCGGACGCTCTTTAGGCCGATTAATCTTTTGGCTAAGTGGGACTCTCCGTACTCTTAATCAATCAATTTCATTAAAATCAATAATCAATATCGAACATAAGCAATACCTTGATCAACATAACACTTAACAATTAATCCAGAATACATTTCGGCGAACCCTGACCTTTCAGTCAGGAATAACCACACCAGTTTATTCAAAGTTAGTGAATTTATTTCCCTATATTAACAAAGCTAGCACGATATAGATGTGTCTCAACACCAAATGATAAACATAAATGAACATTAATAGCTGTCCATAGCGGCGAAACAAGTGCAATCTATGTAGCATTTGAATCACAAGGCATTCGATAATAGCAATGCAAATCACCAATACTATAATCTGTAATGAACTAATTGCATACATTTAGTCAGCATAACAAGGTCTCAAATTGCATCGTGCAACAAAAGGAATCCTCATCTAACCTCAAATTAGCATCGGCATGGGGGACTTCATGCAAAACAATTTAGCAACATTAATTTAGTAAAACTCCTAGCTAGGGCTCTTATCAAAAATCAGCAGTTGGTTACCTAAAAGAAACACAATGCAATTGTACAATTTCCTTTCATATTTACCAATTACGCTCAGCATACAAGGAAGTCTTCGTCTCACAGGTACCGTTTCTCGATCAGCATGGGTACCGTTTCGATCGGCATGGGACGGGGCAAAGGGGCAGGGGTGGACGGGGCAATTGCCTCACAGCGGCAAGGTGAAACTATTACTTCATGCAAGGGATCAAATCAAAGTTAAAGTCTCTAGGGCCAGAATCATTTAAAGTCCCTTTCTCTCGATTAGAGAAAGCATCTAAGTCTCTTTCAAAATGGCATCTCAGCGAAGTGGGCCATAATAGCTACGAAGTCTGCTAAATGGCGGGTATCGAGCTGGTAATGGCTACTTTCTTCTCGTGCACCTGATTTTTATAGACAACAGTTCAAATCCAGTAGGGTTCTCCATTGGAGGGTTCATAGGTTAGCTTCAAATTGTCCAATCAAAAAACGACAGTTCTCAAGCTTTTACTTAAGCATACATTATCCTTGGAGATGGGTACGCAAGTTGCAACATTTTATACCAATTAGCTCACTTTCAGAGCCTCCATTGTCCGCACCTGCAGATCGACCTTGGAGTAAAGAGAAAATATGCCAGGCTGGCACGAAACCTTAAGATAAGCATGTGAACGATCTCAGTGGAAAAGTACAGCTTCAAGCAAAAATACACGTTTAATAGCACATTGGAAAAATACGAGCATCTAAACCGTGAGACCAGACAACTAGGCCAAAGCCTTCACTAAAGTTATGCTAAGCTAAAACATTTCAAGGGAGCAAATCGTAGCACACGTTTATGATTATGTCGGATTAGTGCAATTCTAATACATCACGTTATATAAAGCACGCTTATAAATGTTGGCAAACTACTCTAAGGGCACATTTTGTCCCCGTACAATCTTTATTAGTTCGGTTAAAGTCACACATGATTATTGCAGCACTACGTTTAAGCGTAAATAAATCAAAACCTTCATTTTCTGCTTCATCAATCCCTCCTCTGATGACTACTTGTCATCACACCAAATTATGCCCACAAATTTTATTCCATTAAAATTCTGTCAGTTCTCTTTTCCTTTTAATTCCCCTAGTTTTCTCTTTGTATTCTTCTGCCATTCTTTTCATTATTTTCTCCTCCTTCCTTCTTTTAATTCTTTCCATAATCATTATTATTCCCCTTTTTATTCCCCAAATTCCAAATACACAAATTATAACTATCATAATTCCCTCTATTATTTTTAGCAGTATCCCATTCCAAATTCCACCAATCCAATTTCCCACTGAAGCAAGTCCTTTTCCAACCTTCTCCCACACTCCTTGTTCTTTCAATTCCTTCAAGTCCGCACTCTCTTTTGTTAGATTAGCAAGCATAGTTTTGATTTTCACACTATTGTCGGGAATATACGTACAACAGTGGCGCGCACCAAGCATTTTGCAAACGGCGCCATCCTTTGCTAAAAGAATGTCTAAAGCAAGCCTATTTTGAAGAGTCATAGCTCTTTCCGCTGCAAGTTCAGCATCTATCAGGATTATAGCACTTGAAAACTTTGTCAACATGTTATATACTATAGTAGACAACTTTCTTATTTTGATGGAATTCAACACAACTCCCAATGAAGGAATCATGGCTCCAAATATATCTCCTACCACAGCAGCTGCGGTCTCTCTTTTCTGGATACGATGGGATCCAGATGTCTTTTGAATCATCGATAGGTCATCCAGTTGATAAACTTTTGGGAACACTATACCCAAATAACATCTCCCCCACCATCCTTTCGGAAGACGATAATAGGCATTATACCCACAAATGTAATATACACCTGGAATGACAGGGTCAAGTCCGTTCATCATGAATGTCCATTTGGCCTTAAAGATAAACGTATGTTTACATTCACTCGCTCCTACAAAAATGTTATCATAATAAGATTCACCTCGATATATACAAAATTTCCCTACATGCCAAGCATCTAAAGCTATTCTCCCTTGTGTCTTTATTGCGGCAAAATCATAATTATCTACTGAAGTCCTCTTATGTAGCTCTTTTTCTAATTTCGCATTCATTTGTGCCCTTCTATCATCTGTGCGATCTAAAAAGCTTATTTCTACTGCAGAGAGCGAGCAGGTAAGGTTTTCCCTATTAGCGTGAGCCGTTTCAAAAGGTTGCATTGGCTCGAAAAATTCCCTCATTATTTTAGCATCCCAATCTTTAGCAATCTGGCTTAGCTGCGCTATTATAGGAACATATGCAAAGGTAACATCATAATTTGAGTAAAAATACTGTATGTTAGTTTGACCATAAAATCTAGACATTACTATACTACATGTAATCCCGTATGTAAGAGGCATGTGGTGATAAGTCACCCCTTCCTTTACTGATGTCGGTATCTGTGTACACACATAACAATCTTTCGCATCCATTGTCTCAACATATTCTGTTAGCAAGCGATAGAAAACGTTATATGAAAGCTCTTTCTTATCATGCAAGTGTCTCTCATCTAATTCTAATCTTTTCAATGCGGTTAGTTCAGTGACAGTAACAGGAGCAAAAGTAGAAGCGTCAATTCTCTCATTCTCACCCTTACCATGCATTCCGAGTACAATTGCCATTATTATTAGTACACATGCAATTATCAAGCCTATACACACATATTTACAATATTTCTTTCTACTGTTTTGCGTCATGATCTGTATAGAATCAGAGAGCTAGAAGCACCTATAAAGAAACTATTTAGCAATTTAGTTACAAAGCTGAGCGAGCGCAATGTTTCACACAGTTTTCTTCAAGAGGCCAGTCACTTATCGGTTAGCAGCATTTGTCTCAATTCGGCAATAACTCAGTCTTTTATCAGTTCAGCAAAAGTCTCATCCGGTTTAGCAATGTCTCAGCTGGTTGTTTGTATCACGTTGGATTGTAGCAAGCAATATCATTTATTACCCTTTCAATCGACAGAGTCCATAAAACTTTTCTTTTCTATTGGTATCTCTTCTTCTTCGTTCTCGAGGCTAAGAGATACAAATTCGTCAGTCCAATCGTCATGAACTACATATGCCCATTCAGGACCGGAATATCTCCTGTTTGGTATCCTTTTCCTTTTCAATTTTGCTTCTCTTTTCGATTCTGCTTCGCTGGTACTTTCCACTTTTGTCAAGACCTTTTCTTCACTCGGGGATGGTACCGCGACAGTTACTTCTTTTCTTTTCTCTTTCACTTTTGGCCTTTCTCCATCATTCAAACCTTCTTCAGTCCTTTGTTTTATTGGTGATATGCTTAGTCTCCTCTTTGCACCATGTCCATTTGATGGACCTGCGATCTTTTCTGTGGAAGCTTGAACCCTTTCGTTCTGTTCGGCCTTGTCCCCTCCTTCTGGGGAATCAATCACGTTCTCCTTTTCTTTTTCTGTATCGTCTGCTTCTGGGAAAGCCCTCCTCTGATCAGGCTCTCCTGCTTTTTCACCCTTTTCGAGCCCTTCGTCACCGTTACTTTCGTCAGGCTCTGTATCACTTTCAGCTGCTTCAGGTTCTTTGCCACCTTCAGCTGCTTCAGGCTCTTTGTTACCCTCAGCTGCTTCAGGCTCTTTGTCACCTTCAGCTGCTTCGTCGCTGTCTGAACTTTCTCCTTGGTCTTTCCCAAGTGAGTTGGTCTCTTCGTCCTCAGAGAATGTCTCTCTCTCTTCCGTTCCTGCCTGTTCACTTTCAGTTCGGTTTTGCTCTGTCTCAGCACTCAGCACTGCTTTATCAGGCACTGGCAGTTTCAGCGCTTCAACTTCCTCATCTGTGGGACACAACACTTTCTTTGTGTGACTGGCATGAATCCAGTTGGGAACCCCCGCACACTTCACAGCGGTAGTTGTCGTCAGGATCACTTGGAAAGGGCCTTTCCAATGGGGTTCAAGACACGACTTCCTCACGTGCTTCTTTACCACGACCCAGTCACCTGCTTTCAGTGCGTGTCCTGGACCTTGGATCGGTGGCAAGGTGGTCGCTTCCACCTGGTGAGAGAAAGAGCGAACCACGTCAGCCAGACCCTTGCAGTAGTCTAACACCATATCATCTGTAATATTCAAAAGCGCGTTTGCGGGAACTGCAGGAAGCCTCATAGCCCTGCCCATGAGAATTTCGTGCGGAGACAATCCAGTCTTTCTATCAGGGGTGTTTCTCATTGACATTAGCACCAAGGGCAATGCGTCAGGCCATTTCAGATTTGTCGATGCACATATTTTCGCCATTCTTGATTTCAGTGTACCATTCATCTGCTCCACCAGTCCTGATGCTTCAGGGCGATAGCTACAATGCAGCTTTTGCTCAATGTTCAGCGCTTCACAGAGTAACTTTATCACCTCGTTATTGAAGTGACTTCCCCTATCTGATTCTAAAGAGATCGGGAATCCGAAACGTGGTATTAACTCCCTCAACAATAGCTTTGCAACTGTAAGGCTGTCATTTCTACGTGTGGGGTATGCCTCAATCCAGTGACTAAAAATGCACACAATCACCAACACATACTTCAAACCTCCTTGCACAGGCATCTCAATGAAGTCCATTTGCATTCGACTAAATGGGCCACTGGCCCTGCCAATGTGGCTGACGTTCACAACTGTTCCCTTTCCTGGGTTCATCTGCTGGCAAGTGACACATCGATGGCAAACTGCTTCTGCAGCTTGACGAAATCTGGGGTTAAACCAATCAGTTTTGAACAATCTTATCATGGCATCTCTCCCTAGGTGAGCCTGCCCATGATAGAACCGCGCAAGCTGTGATAAGAGACTATTTGGCAAAACAAATTTCCCCTCATTTGAAACCCATAACTCGTCTGGTCTCTTTATACATTGTGATTTAATCCAGGAGTCTTTTTCATCCTCTCTGACGCTATTCTGTAATGCTTTTAATTCATCTATTGTATCTACGACCTTCAAGGCAAATGCTTCAGCTGGTTCGAGTTCTGGTTCACTTATCGAATTCCATTCATCCCTGAGTAATATACAGTTCAAGGCACAAAATCTTGCAACTTGATCCGCATATGCACTTCCCAGAGAAACATAGTCCTGTCCTTTTGTATGAGCACTGCACTTTACCACTGCAACTTCGGCTGGCATTTGAATGGCGTGTAACAATTCCCTTATTCTCTCCCCGTTTTTCACTGGGGATCCTGAAGAAGTCAGGAAACCTCTCTGTGACCATAGTTGTCCAAAATCATGCACAATCCCAAACCCGTACTGACTATCAGTGTAAATGGTGACTTTCATCAATGCAGACAGTTGACATGCTCTTGTAAGGGCTACAAGTTCTGCTACTTGTGCAGAATAGACTCCTTGAAGCCACCCCGCTTCCAAGACACCCGTTACAGTACATACAGCATATCCTGCTTTCAAAATTCCCATCCCATCTCTTAGACACGAACCATCAACGAAAACAATCTGGTCATTTTCATCAAGCTTAGTATCCTTAATGTCAGGTCGAGGTTTTGTGCAAAATTCAGTCACCTGAAGGCAGTCATGCTCGACGTCTTCAGCGTTCTCAATTTCAGCATTTTCTCCAGGGAGCAAGGTTGCTGGATTCAACGTGGTGCACCTTTTCAGCTGCACATTCGGTGAGCCCAGAATTATCGTTTCATACCTTGTGAGTCTTGCTCCGGTCATGTGTGGCGTTCGGGAGCGGGTCAAAAGTATCTCAACTGAGTGAGGGACCATGACTGTTACTGGGTGTCCCATCACTATTCCTTCACTCTGAGTGAGGCTGATACCAACTGCTGCTACGGCGCGCAAACACCCTGGGAGTGCTGCTGGGACCGGATCCAAAGTAGCTGAAAAATACGCTACTGGTCTGTTTACGCCACCATGGGCTTGAGTCAAGACAGACAAAGAACATGCATCACGCTCATGACAAAACAATGTGAAAGGCTTTGTGTAGTCAGGCATACCTAAAGCTGGAGCCCTACACATGCATTCTTTCAATTCAACAAAAGCATCCATCTCATCTCCTTTCAGCTCAATTTGATCCAAGGCATCCTTCTGGGTCAGCTTCAGTAAAGGCTTTGCTAGAGTCGAGAAGTTGGGAATCCACTGGCGACAGTAGCCCACCATTCCCAAAAACTTCCTCACCTCCCTCCTTGTCTTTGGTGGACTCATTTGAAGTACACTTGTTATTCTTTCCTTCATTATTCTCCGTGACCCTTTCTCTATCTGGTGACCCAAGTATTTCACTTTCTTCTGACAGAACTGCAATTTGGAAGGAGACACCTTATGTCCATTCCTTCCCAAATGGTTCAACAGAGCAATGGTATCGGCTGTGCAGCCACTTTCTGTCTCTGATGCAATCAGTAAGTCATCAATGTACTGTACTAGAGTTGACTCGAATGGCAATTCTAATGCCTCCAAATCTTTCTTTAGAATCTGATTGAAGATTGACGGTGACTCAGAAAACCCTTGAGGAATTCGACACCAACTGTACACTCTGTCTAAGAATTTGAAACAAAAGAGGAATTGGCTGTCCTCATGAAGAGGCACAGAAAAAAATGCTTGTGACAAGTCGATGACTGAGAACCATTCGGCATCGCAAGGGACTTGAAACATTATCACAGCTGGATTTGGTACGACAGGGCAACACTTGACTATGATGTCATTTATTTTCCTCAAGTCCTGCACAAGTCGGACCTTTCCACTTGGCTTTATTAGTCTCATTATTGGTGAATTACATGGACTGCTCAACACTTCTTTCAGTACTCCCTGCTTTACAAATTCGTCAATAAGTTGAGCAACTTTCATGAGGGTGTCTTGTGCCATGTGGTATTGTGGGGTCTGGGGAAATATTGCATTGGGCTTTACAGTCACTTTCACTGGTTCCACTCCTTTCATCAATCCCACCTCTTTCCCTGTCATGTCCCACACTTCCTTTCCGACTGTTTCCCGTAATTCGGCTGGAATATCTTCTTCAGTTATCATTGGGAAAAGGCAAATCAGAGGATACTCTTCATCGACAGTTTCCATCTCATCCCCCTCTACACTGTCCTCTTCTTCCCCATCACTGCTCGTCTGAATTTTTATTCCTTCGTTCGAACACATGATCGAACAATCCAATTTGCACAATAGGTCTCTCCCTAACAGTGCTATCGGGCTTGAGTCACATACCACAAACTGATGCACCCCTTGATAGTTACCGATGCTGACTGGTACCGGATCTGTTATTGGGTTCGTCAGGTGCCTGTTTGCTACTCCCACCACTTGAACTGTCCTCCCTGAGAGTGGCAAATTTGGTACTTCACTGCTCTTAACAGTCGAACATGTGGCTCCTGTGTCAACCAAGAATGAAACACGATGACCCATTACTCTTCCCTCTACGTACGGACCCTTTTGATCAACTTCCAAGGATGCTGCAAGCACACAATCTCCTTCTTCTTCTGAGCTTTCACTCTCCCATACATTGTTTATTCCACTCTCACTGTGTAATGGGAACTGTTGTACGGTGCCATTTGTACTCATTACCTGACCCGAGACCTGTGGAGGAACCATCACTTGCTGCTGACTCATTGGTGCCAAAGGTATTTGCATTTGCTGATTAGGTACCATGGGTAACTGCTGTTGCATTGGCTGCATTTGCGTCATCTGCATACGGGGCATCTGCATCTGCTGCGGCTGCATGGGCTGTAACCCCTGCAGCTGATTTATGGTCTGAAAATTTGGGTTTGGACCTCTCATTTTCGGTCCCCTCATTGTCTGAAATGCATTGACATCATTGTTTTGCTGACCAACACCTGCACCTGCACCTTCCTGCACCACCATCGGGCACTCGCGTTTCCAATGACCGACAATTCCGCACACGTGACACGCCATCACCTTCTTCATTGCCTGCACCCCATTCACAACAGTGTTCAAATCCGGACCATTATTCGCAAAACCTCCTCTGCCTCTGCCTCTGGCCTGTGGCTGAAACGCCATGTTTCCCTGCAACTACGGCTGCGGTTGCGGTACCTGCTGTTGGAACCCTTGCATCCCTTGCAAACCTTGCAGACCTGTCTGAGCTGCTTTAAGTTGCATCATCATCACCTTCTCTTTCAACCTTTTCTGTTTCACTTCAATTTCGTCGCTACAGTATTTCGCATAATTCAACACCTCATCAATCGGTTTCGACTGCCAGCAAATCAAATGCGACTTTATCATCTGACTTATTTCTGGTCTCAACCCTTCCACAAATCTAAACACAAAATGAAGCATGTCCTTCGCCTCTATTGTTTCCGTGCCGCTGTAGTTCTTGAACGCCTTCAACAACCTCTCATAGTAACTATGAATCGACTCTTTAGCCTCTTGGGCAGTTCGATCAATCTTCTGCCAATCCACATTTTTCGCGGCCACTTTCGTCTTCAAATGCTCAATCACCCTATAGTACAGGCTCATCACCATAGGCGATGGTGCACCCGTCTCCCTGTCTCTCTCTGGTTCACTCGTCGGTCAACCTACAGCTCTTTTGCAATCCTCCCACAAATCTGCCGGAACCACAGTCTCAAAGAGAGTGTTCAGATCTTCCCAGAGACATTTTGCAAGCTTTACAAACCTATCAGTCTGTTGATACCATTCAATCGGTTTCTCTCTCAGTTTGGGAAAATCATCCGTAAAAGACTGAATGTCACTTCTGTGCCATGGTACATGTATTAATTTTCCCCCCGCTGTCTCCCTCATTGGTAACATTGTTACTGCCTCGCTACTCTGTGGTCTTTTCGCATTGTGCTCTGTAGCACTGTCCCTCCTCTTTTCCTTTCTCTTTACCCATCTGCTTTCCCACTTGTCTAAACATCTCCACACTTGTGCACTCTGCAACAATTCTCTAAGGTGCGCCTTCATGCCTGCTGACCTCATGTGTTCAAAATCTGTGGTCCTAAAATCCAATCTATAGCTCCTGCTCAAGTGTTTTGTCTTGTCTATGTCAACCCCATTTTTGTCAGCTATTTCTTGCAAGCTTTTATGTACCTTGTTCACTTCTTTCGTAATCCTGGGACATAGATACCTCAGCTCTTCTTCCGAGTAGGACTCTAACCTATTCACACCCATAGTCCCTTCCACCAATTCTTGTGCTTCCATGTTCAACCTCATCCTATTCACATAATCTTCTCCCTTCCCACTGTCCGAGCTTTGTGTGGAATTCAAACTGTTGAACCACTGTGTCAGCTGTTGCGCATTCAACCCCATCAGTGTAGCGTTCACATCGACTGCCATTGATGGTTGCGGCAACTTTTCAGTGTTCGATGACAGAGGTATTATCAGTGGGGGACTCGACCTCACCAGTGTCGACTGAGCACATACGGGACTAAACTCCATCAAGGACCCAGATCCATTTGGCTGAGCCGCTATGGGAGTTATCCCTGGAGTGTTTTCTATGCACCTTCTTTCGGTCCCATTCTGCAGCATTGATCCTTGACCGCTCATACCCAAATTAGACTGACTGTACAGAGGTACCGGCGGACCTACAGTAATGGGTAGCGATATCGCATCTGGGTTCTGTCCATTTCCCACGTTCTGAGGCACGTTCATTCCCACACTATGGGTCATCATTGCCGGCATGCCCATCTGACTCCCCGTCATCTGAGCATGTGCGTTTCCCCCCTGCATCTGCTTTTGAGGCATCAAAAACTGGGTTGATTCAGCTTGTGCCAATGTTGGGTTGTGACCATTCTGTATTCCCATTACAGCCGGGTCTAGAACCATTCCCGTACTGTTGTCACTGCTGTAATATCTTGGGACCTGCGGCTGATAATTTTCTGCTGGTTTCAACATAGGCACATCTGGATATATTCTCCTAACCTGCGGTATCTGCGGGGTGAACAGTAGACTCGGGTCCTTAGACCCCGATGATGCTCCTGAACTCTGAGTTTCACTGTTCTGTACCGGTGCCGGAGGGGCAGAACTGGTACTTGGACCTTGTCCACTCTCTGCATAAGGTGGTGGACGGTCGTTCAGTAATTGCATTATTAGCTCCTCATCCTCCAACTCCTCTTCTCTTCTCAATTTTTCCTCGTCCTCTCTATCCTTGGAACACCTCCTGTTGGTCTTACAGGTAGCTTTCTTACCTGTCTCCTCTTCTTCCTTAGTAATTGCGGGAAACAATTTTATCCCCTGCAATATATCTGACCTCCACACCTTCTGTGCATTATCCCACCTAGCGTCCGCTAGTGTCTTTTCTACCTTCCTTATCCTTGTTTCGAACTTATTTTTCTGTTGCTGTCTGGCCATTAATTCCCAAATCGCTAGAGCCTCAAACTGGGCTGGCCTTGGAGGCACCTTCATGTCGTACATCGTGAACCTCAAATTCTCCAGAATCCTTATATTGAATGTCCCGTGGATCGGGAATGCTACGCTCCCATGTTTCTCTGTCAACTTGTGCCATTGCTTTAGCCAAAGGCACGGAGCTACCCCCTTTTCCTCCATTACAATGTAAGCCGGTGTGCCTTCGGGCGGCGTTACCTCTCCTACACTCGCTTTAATGTAAGATTCCCCCTTCATCGCACTCCTGAATGCTTTAAAGAATTTCATTTTCTCGTCTTTTATTTCACAAAGTTTGTAATCAATAGGTGACTTTTATTCCCGGAATACTCTTCGCTTGCCTTTCCCCTTCCAATCGAGCCCCACGGACTGCGTCCAATCCGTGCGCGACCCTTCCCTGCTACCAACCTATCCCAGCGCGGCTCCTAGTGACGTCACACTCACACACACTGCGGCTGACAAAGCCTCGCGGCTAGTCCTCCTTCACTCAGCTCCTCTCGTAACAACTTCTGGCATGTATCGCGAGCTACCAAAAATATAAAACAGATCTGTCGGTTTACTACAGGAAGGGTAACACAATCGCTTCAGGACCTTAGGGATTTTTCACTAGCCTCGGCAGTTATTCCATCTTTCTCGGTCCCCACGTTCGCAAGCAAATCTGACCCGCAGACCTACTCTCAACTTGTCAATGATCTATTCTAGTGCACTTAGAATCTTGTCAAAGCCCGAAGTCGAAGTTTCTTTCACTCCCTTACACACGTACCGACTCGTTGACCACGCCCGATCAACCTACTAAACCGCCCAGACCACAACATAAATCAACATACTCCGGAGTCTCTTGACCTCGCAGGGCCCGTCTCAACAACAACAACCACGTGGACCTTTTTATGCACAAAGCGCCACACGCACATGAAGTTCGACGACTTCCCTACTCTCACACTCGGAGTCGCACCTCCGCTATTTCTATGAAGTTCGACGACTTCTCTATTTCTACACTCGGAGTCGCACCCCCGCTATCCTCTAAGAAGAAAAATCCTCGCAACCTTTTCACACACCCTGCGGCAATAAGCTTTGCAAGCGCAAAACCCTAACTTCACTCATACCATCACTAGTACCGCCAACGCTGATCTCACACCTCCGTTCTCTCCATTCGCAAGCTCCGAGATCCCGGGAAAGTCGCGGTGGACCTAGCCCATCATCATTCTGTCAATCAGTTTTATCCAAGAAAAATCTAATTCAACTTCTCGAGTGTGGTCTCAAAAATCGAAACCGTTAATTCAACACCATGTACTTTAAGAGTACAGGGTCCCAAAAGACGAAACCGTCCTCTGCTACCATCTACTGATAGAGCGTTCCGTACTAGTAATTTACCTGTATTCGGACGCTCTTTAGGCTGATGAATCTTTTGGCTAAGTGGGACTCTCCGTACTCTTAATCAATCAATTTCATTAAAATCAATAATCAATATCGAACATAAGCAATACCTTGATCAACATAACACTTAACAATTAATCCAGAATACATTTCGGCGAACCCTGACCTTTCAGTCAGGAATAACCACACCAGTTTATTCAAAGTTAGTGAATTTATTTCCCTATATTAACAAAGCTAGCACGATATAGATGTGTCTCAACACCAAATGATAAACATAAATGAACATTAATAGCTGTCCATAGCGGCGAAACAAGTGCAATCTATGTAGCATTTGAATCACAAGGCATTCGATAATAGCAATGCAAATCACCAATACTATAATCTGTAATGAACTAATTGCATACATTTAGTCAGCATAACAAGGTCTCAAATTGCATCGTGCAACAAAAGGAATCCTCATCTAACCTCAAATTAGCATCGGCATGGGGGACTTCATGCAAAACAATTTAGCAACATTAATTTAGTAAAACTCCTAGCTAGGGCTCTTATCAAAAATCAGCAGTTGGTTACCTAAAAGAAACACAATGCAATTGTACAATTTCCTTTCATATTTACCAATTACGCTCAGCATTCAAGGAAGTCTTCGTCTCACAGGTACCGTTTCTCGATCAGCATGGGTACCGTTTCGATCGGCATGGGACGGGGCAAAGGGGCAGGGGTGGACGGGGCAATTGCCTCACAGCGGCAAGGTGAAACTATTACTTCATGCAAGGGATCAAATCAAAGTTAAAGTCTCTAGGGCCAGAATCATTTAAAGTCCCTTTCTCTCGATTAGCTCGATTAGAGAAAGCATCTAAGTCTCTTTCAAAATGGCGTCGCAGCGAAGTGGGCCATAATAGCTACGAAGTCTGCTAAATGGCGGGTATCGAGCTGGTAATGGCTACTTTCTTCTCGTGCACCTGATTTTTATAGACAACAGTTCAAATCCAGTAGGGTCTTCCATTGGAGGGTTCATAGGTTAGCTTCAAATTGTCCAATCAAAAAACGACAGTTCTCAAGCTTTTACTTAAGCATACATTATCCTTGGAGATGGGTACGCAAGTTGCAACATTTTATACCAATTAGCTCACTTTCAGAGCCTCCATTGTCCGCACCTGCAGATCGACCTTGGAGTAAAGAGAAAATATGCCAGGCTGGCACGAAACCTTAAGATAAGCATGTGAACGATCTCAGTGGAAAAGTACAGCTTCAAGCAAAAATACACGTTTAATAGCACATTGGAAAAATACGAGCATCTAAACCGTGAGACCAGACAACTAGGCCAAAGCCTTCACTAAAGTTATGCTAAGCTAAAACATTTCAAGGGAGCAAATCGTAGCACACGTTTATGATTATGTCGGATTAGTGCAATTCTAATACATCACGTTATATAAAGCACGCTTATAAATGTTGGCAAACTACTCTAAGGGCACATTTTGTCCCCGTACAATCTTTATTAGTTCGGTTAAAGTCACACATGATTATTGCAGCACTACGTTTAAGCGTAAATAAATCAAAACCTTCATTTTCTGCTTCATCAGTATTAACCAGCAGTTCTCATCCCAATGTGTTTATGTATGGCTCCTTCTCCGGTGAGTCCTCTCTCTTTCCCAGTGTCTTCCTTTCCTACATGTGCATTCACAGCCTACTAGGGATGCACCGTTTGTAATGGTAATTTGTGGTGACAGTTCTTTGAATGATCTTCACAACTTTCAGATTTTCATGATTTCAACATGTGAGCTGTCACAAACACTACTAGATCTGCCTAGACATCAGCAATTGAAGTAAGCTTTGCGCACAAATGGCTTAAAGCGACTATAGCATATACACAATACTACGTGATAATGGATAATACTTCCCAAAAATGCCATCATGGAGTGAAATTGCACAAACAACATAGTGGGTCTGATTACTGTTCAATTATAGCTGATGGGAGAGGTGTACAATACATTACTTGCTGATGAGGTACAATACAGTACTATAGTGGTGGGTGGTGTTCATGTCTACATGGTACTGGCTGACGAGGCCGCTACAGTTCTACATGTGGTGAGTGTTTATTAATGACACAAAAGACGAAACCTACACAAACAGTGCATTTCTTGGGTGGCTGGAATACTATTAGGGTCCAATATCTTTAATCACTGCAGCAAAATCAATGAAAATAGTTTTATGTCAATTCAACAAAATGTCAGGGATAGAAGAAGTGACATCACACATCTTTTGTTCCATCTGATTCCACTGACTGTGGACCTGGATGACTTTGCAGGACGTGACAGCAAATGAAGTTTAAAAATAAATTAAGGGAGGGTTTCTTTTGGAAACGCCTACAGTCCTTCATGTTTCTCTATATGTATGGAGCAGAGATTCATTAAAAAATGCATGCATTGCCTTACACACCACCATGGGTGTCATGCTTCATCACTGGCCAGCCACAATTTCCAAGAGAATGCACTCGTGGCGAGTGGGCTGCCTGCAGGTACCAGGGAGTACTTTGTTGCAATAGTAGAACGTGGGATCGGATATGTAAAAGAAGAAGTAGGGCAAATAGTCCCTAGTGGACAACCACCAACATTTTGATTTTGTCTGTTATTCTGTTAGTATAATTGCAATGGTATTGACACAAAAGGTCAGGATTATCAAATCCATTTAGAGGCATGTCGTTATTATTGCAACCTCCTGCACAAAATTGTGTATGCATGTAGAAATGCCCTTACTGTTAAGTCAAAGTGGGAAAAAAACAAACATAGAATAATGATTTGACTAAACAATCACAAGAGTAGCATACACATCAATTATTTGAGGCCTACTATTACCAACTCACTTAAATGATCATGAGTTAAGTGTCAGCCATTTGAAATACCTGGTATTTGAAACAGTGAAAATCAAACAACACATGGACATATAGAAGCCCAGTGGATAAAGAAACTTATATAGCCAACAGTCACAGAGCAATGAACGGAATTGTGTTTTTTAAACAGACATCAGTAATACAGACAAGACTTGCAAACTATGTTCCCTCTTGGGTGCACGCTTGTGCGCCTGCGCACATGCTGCCTTCCTGCTTCGCAGAAAGTCTGAGAGTACGCATTTAAAAGTTAATCGGGAACACAAAGCAATTATCGTCTGAAATGGGCCATGAGTTCCACTAAACTACGGCCCTCAGACACTGCATTAAGCCCTATGTGGACAGTTCTCTGCTGGTTTGAGGCTGTCTCACACCCCTTATCAGGCCTCACCAAAATAAAACAAGTGTTTCAAAAGCATGTCTTTGTGATGCAGGTACTGACCCCTGCTTGGCAACATTTAACTTTCTTATAAGTGAGCCCAAATCACCCTATTTTGGAACAGTAAGGCAGTGCAGATTCGGTTACACAAAATTGCTCAAAAAGACACATTTTGTCTTCCACAAAATAACATTCACGAGCCACGTACTCATTTGTTGTTTCTCTCGGCGCTCTCTGCCATTGGGCCTTTGATGTTTCTGATATCTGTCATTGTCGATCTGTGCTGTTGTTCACTTTTCATTTTAGTACACTGTCTTCATATGTTTCATGCATCTGTCACTAGAAACATTATACCACTTCAATGATGTTTACTTCACATGTCCAATACAGTTTAAGTACATAGTAAACTCAGGCACTATTTCTAAGTGGAGGCATTTTATATTTCATATATTGAAAAATGTTGACCAGTTTTTCTTGAAAGTGTACATTTTATGCCATTTCATTAACCGTTTTAACAACACAAACGCCCAGCAGAAATGCGGATTTAGTCAGAAAACAATAAGTGCATTATTTTAAAAAGATAAGAAAACCCAAAAATCTAATAGTTCTGGCTTTAGAGCCTTTGGAATGGTCCATTTTTGTTTAAAAATATTACACACAAATGCAATTTCATGAGCTACAAAAATAAACAGGAGGGACACCACTCAAACGTGGCTGCCACATGATTGCAATACAGTTAAGAAAATAACCATTGCATATCATTTTAATTGAACATTACTAGTATTTCCTAGCAGGCAGATGTATATAAGATAGTTGCACAGACCCTTTTAATTCTTCACTCTTACACTTTAGCGCTGGGAGGCCTCCAGGTAGCCACGCGCTTTATAAATCCATTAAACTAAACTTTTAGTGGCTATTTACATAATGGGAAGTATGATTTTTATTTGCACAAAGAAATGGATGATTGCGTTTGAATTGCAGCAACCTGAGTACATATTTTAAATACACCAAGGTTTTTTTAAAAAAAGATAATGGATGGAAAGTAGAAAGTATTGGCAAAGGAAAAGATATTGGTGCAGTCCTGCCATTGAAAAACCATTCATTTGAAGTAGATGGGCATATGTGAACAGGAAACAATGATGCCAGTCACATTGCCAGAGAGCCAGGGCTGTAATGGGCTGACCCATTGCCCTTTACTGAATGCTGCAGAGGGTGAAAGTAACATGAATGAGAGTCAAGCAGACCAACTGATAAAGAGGTGTGAATAAAAGTCAAAGGGACAGATTTACAAGGCCCTTGCACCACCAGAACGTCACTTTTTGTGACGCTCCGGTGGCAGTGTGCAGCATTTACAAGGTGGCGCTAAGCCACTTTTTGTGGCTTAACACCACCTTGTAAATTTAGGCCCCTCCAATGCAGTTTTCTGCGTCAGAGGTGCATGCAATGGGTGCTGCAGTGGGCGTTCCACCGCATCACCCATTGCTTTTGACATTGCCCCAGATTTACAACAAGTCACAAATCTGTTGCAGCGCCAAAAACTAATACCACACCAGGGGTGGCGCTAGCATGGCACAGCGAGGAGGAATACTTTTATTTTACTGTATTCTGCAGCACACATAGAAAGAGCAATAGGCCATGAAGTACTGTTTATGTGCAGGAAGGTACCCCTTCCTGAACATAAACAATCATTCAAAAATGATGATTTTCGACTGCAGCACACATAAAAGTGTTGAATCCCCATTGGAGACTGTTTATGTGCAGGAAGGAATACCTTCCTGCGCATAAACAATCATTCCCTTCAACGCAGATACCCTTGCACTATGGTGCAAGGATGCCTGCATTGGTGCTAGCACCTATATTTAGAGCCGGCATGGGGGAAACACAGGAGTGTGCTGTATTTTAGTAAATACGGGGCATCCCTGCATTTCTAAAGTGATGCAGCACAGCACTGAAAATTTTGGAACAGTACCGCGCTGTGCCACTTTGTAGTAAATCTGGCCCAAAGTATGTTATACTACATAAAGTTACTTATACAGCACCATCACATTGGAAGTTTCTTGGTACTATAATAATCCAACAGTAGTGACAGTGGCAGAGCTAATTTAGGAATAAATACGTTTTCAAGCATAAGTGAAGATTTTGAATTAATAGATAAGGGTGGAGAAGTATTCTCCCTACTCTCTGCGGTTACATGTAATTAAATGTGGGGAGTGTTATAAAACAGCTCTATGACCTATGAACTTAAAAACAATTTTTTAATGGACCTGAAGCCTATGTTCTTGTTTTAAGAAAGGTGAAATGTTTTTGCATTTTGGAATCTTACAATTAAAATGGATAGCCACATTGTTTCAATGATTTGTCATGGACTGGTAAGAGTTGCATGGAAATAATAGCGCTTGAACATGTTTCAAGCAGTTCTGTGACATCCATGAGTGTACCAGAAGCAGACTCAGCTCTGGGAAAGAAGCATTAGAATGGTCCTTCCCAACCCCAAAGATCAATTGTCTGTCTTCTGTGTGCATATAAAATTTCACATCCACTTTCTTCAACAATTGGGCCATAGCGTGCATGTCGATATTAAACAAAAGAGAAGAAAGTATCCAGCCACGAGGGACATCTCAGTTGAGAACTTCTGGTTTGTACATGTTCAGCATAATTGCCAAAATTTGATTACTATGTCTTTTTATGTAAGATTTTTTTGTACATGAGGCTTGCGAGGGAACTAATACTGGCCCGGGGCCAAACCTAAAATGTACTTCATGCATACATCAACATGCATGAACCTCATATTAGCACCTATGTGCCTTATTCATTTTTACTGACGCTGAATTTCAACCACTACTTAGTCTCGTCCGCAGCCCAATATCATAACTATTTGGGGTGTCTTTGGACATTATATTTCTTGGAGTTGTTATGAGGTTCTCTAGGTACCTGATTTGCCAATGTGCAGGAAGTCTCTTTTCTGATTTTGAAATGGAAAAGAAAACATAAATACAATGACCTGGTGCAAACACCATGAAGTTCCTACTCTAACTTGATCAGTAGGGTCCGTTTTACCCAGTAGAGAGATCAGGTACCCAGTAATAAGACAAGACTTCTCTTCCAGAACTTACCATTTCATATACCGTGCTGTTTCGTTTGAGTGTAGCTTTACAATGATAACTTGCCTTTGTTATGGTGCTAGATACCACATTTATCCTATTTATTGGTGCTGTAAATAAAAGATTACGGGCCTGATATAGAGTTTGATGGACAGGTCACTCCATCACAAATGTGATGGACATCTCATCCGCCATATTACAAGTACCGTAGGTTATAATGCATTTGTAATACGACGGATGGGATCTCTGTTACATTTGTGATGGAGTAATAAGAGCTACACTGAGCTCTTAGCCGGTCCTAGCTAGGCTTGAGTACGTACTGCTGATCAACATTTATGTCAGTGGCAACCATTTAACTCACTGAGACATCCTGCCAGTTATTGAACACTAGAGTGCTTCTGTAGGAGTCTTTATCATAATTGTAATAAAATGGTGCTACTTTTGTTATTTGACAGTGTACAGTGTTCCTTTACCTTGTGTCTGGCCTCGTAGTGCTTCAACTTACATCAGGCATAATAGCATACTGCATATGATCACTCCACAATGGCTCATCACAACTCTCTATTGCACACACTTTTGAGAAATATGTACACACATACAAGCTATTACCACACACAGAGAAAAATAATTAGAGAGAACATTGGTTGCAATAACATCAATTTTCAACAACCTCACATAGGCACCATTGAGACTGACATTCAGAAAGAAAGATACACAGGGCCAGGATGTATGCATTAAATGGTACCACTCAGGACTCTTGAAAAACAAACTGCTAAAACTCAGCAGAAGATCAAATCAATTCCAAGCAGAATCACAATCAAGAAACTCTGAAAAGTGAGATTTTTGTATAGCTCTGTTGAGATCCTTTACATATACAAAACTGAAAGCCGCAGACTAACGGTTGCAGAGTTGGGACTATCATGAGAAAGAATTTCTGGAACACGTGGCATTAGGACTTATTTTACATATGTTGTATAAAAGTTAATTGTAATGTACTTTTAGTTTTCTTAAATAGGTTAGCAAATGTAGAATAGATAAAACTGCATATCCGTCAAGGAGCTGGTTTTCGCGCTTTCTCCAAAATGGCCTTCTCATTATACATTGAGGGTGCATGTAATGACAAAACAGCTCTCTCAACACCAAAAACAACGCAGTGCACTGAGAATTCAAGGTATAGAACACCAGCCCTTTATTTAGTTGGTAGGCATTGCATGATACTCTCCAGCATTGCATAGTATACAGAACCTTCACAATTAACCATTCAAAGATGGTGGGGTAATTAAGAGACCGCTACCAATGGACAAGAGGCTCTAGCTGTGGCAATATTTGGACAGACCAGGCGCATGATACGCAATGCTAACATATACCCATAGCTGAAACATTGTAAGCCATGGATATTTGCTCGGTAGGCGGCACACTGGGGGGCTGCTTTAAGAGCAGTATGGGCTGCCATGACCCAACCACACCTCTATGGTCCTTTTCTAGATGCAGCTTCCTGTAGGGGGGGCTGTTTTGAACATTTTTGTCATGGCTTTTATTTCCAAAACGGCCATGTACGGCGCCACGTGTGCATCATATGGGTAGGTGTAAATAAAAATACATTATGAATGAAATTTTCTGGCACTTTTCGAAAAGAATAGTGCAGCGTACAAAAGTGACTGGATCAATGAGTTGGCTACTGTACAGTAAGTACCTTTAGGCTCCCTTTAAAAATACTGCACTGGATATGACAAGCTCAGCTGTCCAGTGCTTGTAAGAAACTAAGACATATTGCACTCGTGGCTCTGCTTGACATTTGTTTTATTCTTGCTGCACAATTAAGCTAAAAGTATACTAACAGGAAATTCCATTCTGCAGATAAGCAGCTGTTCCTTCGCAAAACCCCTAGCCACAGGACAGAGGGGCAGGCGGGGCGCGGTGGGCCGACACTGTCTTAAGCTAGTTGCATAAATAGCCAGAATTCCACACTTGCCCAAAAGGAAATGCTTCTGAGAAATAGCTCGACCATTTGCGTGATACAGTCAGAGGTTTGTGAAATAAAAACCATATAACATTTGTTTGCGAAATTGGAATTTTGGCGAAGCTTCTCAGAATTCCATAGAAAAATAATAATTTTGCCTCAAGCGCTTACAGAATTTCTTCAGTGCCCCTTCGCTGTTGGAGCTAATACTGAGGAGCCCTGAGCTGGGCTTGTGAACATACCAGTATGTTAATTCATACATCCGTACCAGTGGTATAGCACAACCCGGGGGGGGGGAAGGGGGTTGTGGGGGGGGGGTTCAAATAAAGACAGGTAAATTCAAAATCTGCTGTAGGATACTGACGTCAAAATTATATTTTGGAAGAAGGTTCGGTGAACTGAGTGTGCGCTAGTGACACAGTGATTTAGCAAAAATGTACGGAAAATGGCCTCATTCCATAGGTCCTGAGGTCGATAAATTCCAAGAAAAAGTTTGTCTTCCATTTTTGCATGGTGGATAAAAAATGAGAATCAGTATGCGGGTTAGGTGTAATAATATCTTATTTTTACATCATTTAAGCCCTCCTTACAAGTTATGCTGAACAGGGAAAGGTATTTTAAGTACTTTTACCCTGGTCTGAGGTATTTACTGGGTGTGGTGAGTGCCTCCTACTACACGTTTCGATCTTGAGAATAAGGGATGACATGCAGAATCGTTCTACATCATACTGTAGCAGGCCTTCCCCCTAATACATTGGAGAGGTTTGACTTGCCATAATCTATGGTCTCAATTAGGAGTTTCTCATGATTGCACTATTATTTATCACAGCTGATATATAATGATACTCTGGGGCCCCTTATTTGAGAAATATAATAAAAAAAGCAGCAATGATGTGCTTTGCCCTGAAGATGGGGCATGTCGTGCGGTGTTTGGCACTTGCCCCACGAAAATCCACAAGTCTTGTTCTTTATTGTGCCTTTTTCGCCCAGTAACTTTCACCAGGCTAGACCCAAGTGAAAAATCCAGCTGTTAAAAAAATCCACATGCTCATAATTCTAACACTTGTGTAAATAGTATTTTCCTCAGAGTTGGAAATGTTAGTGTCAATTCCCAATTGAGGCCAATCCGATGAAAACAGTGAAAGTGTGATAGTTGTCACACAATTTGTAATTTTAATCCAAGTTTGAGGATTAACCCTAAACTTGGAAAAAGGCAGAAGTACCATATTTCGCACGTTAAAAAATAAATAAACGTTATTACATTCATATAGAAGGGGTGCTTGAGGTGCGGGCCTTTCTACTGCAAGGGCTATAGGGCCCTCTGTTCCACTCCAGCTTTCAACAAAAATGAAAACCCATATAAATAATTCTGATTTTAATGAAGCCTGTGGTTGTCCGAGCATATGTTCAAATGCTTGAGTGAACATTCTGAATGAAATTAGAATTTTTCTGTTAAACAAATAAACGGATTGTCAAAACAGCTGGCAGATATGTAGAGCACATTCTTGACAACTTACAGCCGTGAAATGGATACCCTTGTAGAATGGGGAACGCCATACATATTTAGCTGTGGGCCTTAACTGGTTTATGTGCATGGATCACATGGTATAATTTTAGGTTCTCTTTTGTGTGAAGTAGTGTGGAGACATTTAAGAGATGCGAATTCCTTTCATCAATTCTAATTTAACAATGTTTCAAAGAAGAACCGAAATCCAAGATGTAAAAATAGCACAATTCTTCAACCAATGCTTCTGAGGTTGGCCTGATTGTAACAAAAAAGGAAGGACAACAGTGCACACATTTGCATGCACTTTGACATATACTTAGTAAAGTGCTAGGGCCGCCCAGCAGGTTTACGATTCATATTTTTAGAACATTCAGAACATTTCAGAAGCCAGAACAATGTTTCAGGCTGGGGGTCAGTGTACTGGGAGTACTTGATCAGATACACAGACACATGTGGGCCAATGAGGAAAGCAAAAAAAAAAAACGGCATTGAAAATTCTCCAAATTCCCTAGTACGTGCCTTAAATAACAGCTGCAGTAAAGTAAAATTATAAAGGAATGATTTGAAAAGCGTCCTGTTGTGAGGGGCGTGCTGTTGTGTGATTTATGTTCCTTTCAGCGCCATGTTGCCTGTATAAATGACTATCTGATTAGCCCTCAGAGACTGTACACGGCTCCGTGCCCCTCCTTAGCATTCTACATCCAGCTGCCTTGAGACAATACAAATAAATATAGCTTTTATATAGTCGTTGCTACCACAGTTTCTCAAAACGTAGCACTGTTTATTCGGCACCTAGTTAAGATTTGACCCGTCCGATTTGTAATTTTTATGTAACTTGGAGCTGTTAATAAGAATTCCTTAATTTATTTTTTTAGCACGAAGGATACACAGAAAACATGAGATTTACACAAAAAATGGTTGGCTTTTCAGTTTTTCAAAATTTTCCTTCAAACGGTCTCTTTCTTATACATCAATATGCCGTCATAATTTAACTTTATTCATTAATTCATCTACATTAATAAGTCTGGAGGCTGGGCCTTTTGTTTGCGTAGTGGCAGGGTAAAGCCCTTTTCCTTTGCTTAGCACACAGCTTCTCTTGGCTCTTTAAGATGGAGCGAGGAGGGACAGGAGAGTGAGGTCATCAGGAGTGTTAATGAAATCCTAGTGGCAATGGAGAGTGCCAGCCTGACTGCTCTATATAGGCAGGGATGTAGCTTCCATTGGTGCAGCAGGTGCAGTGGTACTGGGCCCACTGCAGTTAGGTTATTGCTGTTTTTCACAGTTGAAACTGTGGCCAGGGGCACATGTCCTTTCTTGAACAAGGGTCCAGGACACAGTGGCTATGCCAATGCCTGTAGGGGTCCTTAGAGTCAGTATTAACGACAGTTGAGAAGGGGTACCTGTGTACGCAAGTCCAGAACCTCAGCCTGGCTGCAAGTGGGTTACAGTGTGTCTGAGCATGCTCAAGGGCTTGCCTCCATTTCCAGCCTAGCTCATGTTCAATTCATGGAAGTTTAACCACACAGGGTTCATTTACCAAAAATACCTGTCTTGAAAACCTTTATGGCTAAGGTCAGTCTTCTTTTTTTTTGGTATACAATATTACATTTTCCTTCTTTGGAAAGCCATTTAAACAGCAGTTACTTTTAAGAACGACACCTAGAGGCCGCCTTTTGAAATTCTTATACTGATATGTGGGAAAACTTAACTCAGGGGTACCTCTCCACCACTCAAAACAGAAGGTACAAGAACATTGAAGAGACGATGGGTACCATATACTTTAAAAAAAAAAGGGCTTTACATATTTGGACATACAGAACAGGCCTATGTGAGGCCCTAGTCTGCCAGAAAGCATTCACTATAGCTTTATGGTTGATTTAGATTCCAGAGGGATTTTACATTAAGTTCTGAATTGCCGTGTTGTTAGTTTTCAGGTTTCTGTACTATCTCCAGGAAAGAGCCTCTTCACAAACATTGTGGTGAGGGTTTTCCAGGCATTGGACCTATTATTTCATGGGAGCCCACATCCAACTTGTTGATGTCCATACAATTCTTACTTTTTCCAGAAATAAGTTACCATAATCAAAAATCCCTTAAAAACAACTTAAATTTTCATAGAAAAACCGCAGATCCCATCATGACGTTGGGATCGTGGCCGCCTGGGGTGGCCTGTAAAGGCAACACATCTTCTATGCCCCAACAGAGCACCTGATGAGCATCCCTCTCCTGTTCATTCTCACTGGTGCTCACTAGCCTCTGTTGGTGGAACTCTAATAAGGGTTGGCGGGAGTCCAGAAAACCGGGTCTGGCAAGTCTCTGTTATCGTTCTAACTCCCTTTAAATGCTGATTCATGTCTTGGGAGGGATTTCTTTCTCTGCTTCGTTCAAACCTCTTGACAACTTTGTTTAGGCATTTGGTCTCCCACTCTGTTTTGCTGCTTGCTCATACCTGGTGGGAGTCCGTGGCTCATTTTGCTCTTTTACTTTTTGCTTCCTGTACTTCAGACCCACTGAAACCTGCCACGAGTGACCCAGCGTAACAGTATGCTCATGCCTCTGTAGTGCCCCAACCCTCTGTCCTCAAACACATACCATCCCCAGGACAAGCTAGGTCATCAGCAAAGGGTGACTCAATATAAGAAACTGATACATTGGACAGACTTCACAACCTCACCATTGATATCCATCTGGAAGGAACTGCAAAGAGCTCAAGAAGGGATAAGAAAGGCCATGACTGAAGTGTGCCTCCTGAATATCGAAGAGAGAATATAGTGGTATAGAAATATCAAGGAAAAAATATGGAAACTGACATACAGAGGAAAAGTAAGTACAGATTTTCTATATCTTATTCCACATATATGTACCTGTGTGTGTGTGTATATGTATATATATATATATATATATATATATTGCAGTTACCACAAAACACTAAATCGCACTCCAGGAAATGGTTTGTCTCCAATTGCTTTACTCTCCACACAGAAAGTTCCCATGCCAACGCGTTTCGACTTAAAGAGTCTTGATCACGGCTTGTGGTAACTGCGATTAAGTACAGAGCATGGTCAGGCTCTGAAAATCAGCACTGGTGGAATGCGCGCTGTAATTGAACTGGCCCTGGATGAGAATTATATATGTATATTACCTACTGGTGGTTGCTAGTAGGTAGTTATAGTTAGGACCCAGGCCCTGATTTATACTTTTTGGTGCAAAACTGCACTAACGCAGTTTTGCACCAAAACGTTTAGCACCAGTTTGAACCATTTCTGTGCACCAGCCATACATCATATTTCTGGAATAGTGCGAGCCGGTTCAAAGGGTGAGCTAGTGTAAAAAAAATGACGTCAGTCGGGTGGGGCTGGCGCTATGGAAGGAGGGGGTTTTGCACCAAAAAATGACATTAGGCATGTCAGAGTAAAAAAAAAAAAAGACTCCAACCTGCCTAGTGTCATTTTATGATGCAAAACCATCCATACCACATGACTCCTGTCTTATAAAAGACAGGAGTCATGCCCACCACCCCAATGGCCAGCACAGGGGACCAGGGTCCCCTGGGCATGGCCATTGCACCCACTGCCCTGTATGGGGGGCCATTTCAGGGCCCACTATGGCACTTAAAAAAAAAAAATGCCATACTTACCTGTACTTACCTGGGACAGGGTCCCCCATCCTCTGCAGTCCCTCTGGTGTGTGTGGGGGGGTGTCCCTGGGGCGGGCACCTGCAGGCTTATTCCATAGTAGTAGGAAGGGATACCTTTAATCACCATATTAAAAGTGACAGTTATCCCGCCCCGGATATGACGTAATATCCGGTGGCTGGGACTTCCGGTGTCCCAGAAAGCCCTCCCCGGAAGTGACGTGCATGGGGGTGTCACGTGGTTTGTGAACACGTGGTGTCACGTGTTAGCCCTGTGTCTGGGTCCTAGCCCCTGGGTTTTGGCCTATGAGCTGTGTAAAAAAGTATGACTTAGTGTTGTGCAAGTGGTTTCAGAGCCTGAGAGGGACAGGTCTGGACATGTAAGACATTCATGCCCAAGTGCCAGTTAGGGGCCCTCATGGTGTCACGTGTTAGCCCCCCTTTTTTTGAAATGTTGCATATAAGGAGCTGGTTAGAACCGGCAGTCAAACCGTGAACCAGGGTTGAAACAGTTTGGCAAGGTGCCATGAAGAGATACAATCCGATCGCAAGAAAAGCAGCCTCCTCAGGGGCCCTGAACACTATTGGTAGATATTACCGGACCCTCGCCCCTCTTACGATGGATGAGAATGCACAACAGGATGTCCCTGCCACCCAAGATACCGATGTTACCGGTTTTGAAGAGGAACTTTGCTACCGGCTTGAAAAGCTCAACCTCAAGGCTGTGTCGACCCAGATATCCCCTATTAAGGGGTCCGACAGCGACAGCAATGCCTCGAAAGATGAATTAAGTGTTGCATCTAACTTCATAGACATTGAAGATGTTGAAGAATGTGTAGCACCACCGAATTCGCCCATCTATGAAGACATGGGCGACCAGGAGGCCACCGAGTCAGAGGCCGTTATTGTACAGCCGTCAGGTGTAAGCTCCGGCACTGTTTCTGCCCAATGGACCTCTGCGACTCCCAGGATTTCAGAGGAGCCTCTGAGTGTGATGCGAATATGGAGGTTGGTAATGACAGTTTTGTTATTTTTTTTTTATGTCTGTATACTCTAATGTCATACATTTAACTAATAATGTGTCTTGTGCTTTCTGTTTGAACCCTAGAACGTAGCTGAAGAAAGTGAGCCTCTAGAAGGGTCAACTCCAAAGGTTAACGCCGTAAATTTTTACTGCTTATGCTGTTCCAGACAGTCTGGAAGTGTTACAAGCCAGAACAAAGAGCCTCGTAAGAAATGTGTCTGCACCTACACTAGCCGCGATTTTGAAAAGGAAGCTCCGGGCGTACCCTGGGCCACCATATGGCCAGTTAAAGGTTTTGCAGCGGCCGCTGTGAACGCCTGTGTTAAACGGGATTATTATGATCTTTGTTACGGGCATAAAATTAATGCGCCTCAACAGGATGCTCATGAATGTTTATACGATGCATACACACCAAGAATAATTCGCCACATTTGTAGTCGGATAGACCCTCACCGGTTATATAGGTTGTTAAGGGTTGTGTATGGGCTGTCGGCTGTGAAGAAAGGTGTCCACAGTGATATGATTAAGGTCTTGGCTGCGGCTGTCAATGAGATCCGATACGCTGCTGAGCCCTGCTCAAAACTCGACCGCATGCATGGTATGTGTCCCCACTTTGACATAAGTATGTTAGAACGGGTTATAAAAAGACGAATGTGTGACATTTATCATAAAAACAGAAGAATGAAGTCTCTAGCCCCACGAAAGCTGTTTTAGAAAAAATAAAATAAATTAATTAATTTTAAAAAAAAAGTAGACCATGAATGTGTTACTTAACGCTCCATACTTACTCACTTTTAGGCGGGGAATCCGGGTATCGAGATGCAAGATGCCTATGAGTTACAACCGGGCTACATCTGTATCGGGAGATTGATTTTTGTGCTGGTTAAAGAAAGAATAGCTGAAATACATCCTATGACTCTGCGGTATCTGAACATTTCGGAACCTTCAGCCTTGTTGCAATGTAGCAGTCATTTGTGTATCGCCAAGTGGTGTATCAATGGGCGGCTAAACGCATCTGTTGAATGCCGGACCTCGGACAAAGACCACATTCGAGAGTTAAGACTTTCACCTGAGACGGGGATACACGAGGCGTTGGTGAACATGACTGAAGATTATGTCACAAATAAAGGTTCGGAATGGTCCTGGTTAGAACTGTATGAACTGTTGAATTTTGTCAGTATCCTGAGTGTTCAGAGTTATAGGCGTGGGGAGCGGGAAGTCCTGTCTAGAGCTATTGAGAGTATAGCCATAAAAATATCAAAGTTTGTGACGCTTAGCGTTTGTGAAAGGCCATACTCTGAGTAACATGTGTAGTGGGGGTTGTACTATGTATACGTTTGTA
The DNA here is from genome assembly GCF_031143425.1 of Pleurodeles waltl. Lineage (NCBI taxonomy): Eukaryota > Metazoa > Chordata > Amphibia > Caudata > Salamandridae > Pleurodeles > Pleurodeles waltl. The sequence goes on along the minus strand of NC_090439.1, from coordinate 294,860,521 downwards.
AAAAGACCACAGCGGTCCATCGTTATGACATCTATAAACTCTGTAGCACAAAATGTCAAATACCCGTTGGTTGTGTAGCCCAGCACCATTTTTTATGTTTTTCATGTTTAATAAAATGACCTTACACAAAACAAGCGTCTTTCATTTCGTGGTGTTGGTGGGAGACAACATGACGGATGCGGATTTAAGGAAGCTTTATTACGATAAACATGGGGTTGGAAGTTTCGGAGGTTCCGAAGCTCTATTTAGAAGGGCTCGAGCTGAAAATGAATCTGTAAAACGTGCCAGTGTGAAGACTTGGTTAGCTGGGGAAGAGGCTTATTCGCTGCACAAACCTGCCAGGAGGCGCTTTAAGAGGCGGGCCACCGTTGTTAACGCACAGCTCGATTATCAGTGGCAGGCCGACATAATCAGTCTTCAAGATCTAGCAAAACATAACGATGGCGCCATGTATATATTAACCGTCATAGATGTCTTGTCCAAATACGCCTATGCAGAGGCATTAAACGATAAAAGTGGTACCAGCGTTACAGCTGCTTTTAAAGACATCTTCGCTAGCGGGCGTGTGCCCCAGAAACTACAAACAGACGCCGGAAAGGAATTTTTAAACAAACATTTCCAAAAATTATTAGACCTGCACGCTGTTCAACATTTTGTAACGCACACAGAGGTAAAGGCTGCTGTTGTAGAGCGTTTTAACCGGACTTTAAAGTCGAAGATGTGGCGATATTTCACCGCCAACAACACCTACAGATACGTGGATGTTCTAAAGGCTTTTATAGATGTTTATAACGCCACCTACCACAGGACAATCAAAATGGCCCCTGTTAAGGTAACAAGGGATAATACGTTAACGGTGTGGAGAACGGTGTACGGCGGGCGTCTCACGCCGAAGGTCAAGAAACCGAATTTAAAAGAAGGGGATCATGTCAGGGTTTCAAAGTTGAAGGGGGTCTTCACCAAAGGCTACCAGCAAACATTCAGCGATGAGATATTCATAGTGGAAAGTGTGCAGCTTAAAGAAGGGGTATATATTTACAGGTTAAAAGACTACGCTGGGGAAGAGGTATCGGGTGTCTTTTACACCGAAGAGTTGCAAAAGGTGTCCTACGATCCGAACAGGGTGTACAGGGTTGAAAAGGTTCTGAAAAGGAAAGGGAGCGGTGTCCGGAGACAGGCGTTGGTCAAATGGCGTGGGTGGCCCGATAAATTTAACAGTTGGGTCCTGGCCAGCTCATTGCACGTTGTGTGAGGTCAAGCTGTAAGCGTCATGATGGAGAACTCCCCTTTTTATATCACGCTGCCATCCAATGCTTCGAAGGACATGTTCCCAGACAATCAGATTTCGAGTTATACGGTGAAACTTGCAAAACCAGTGGATTTGAAAGGTCCGTGGGAGGTGGCACTAACGGAAATACAGTACCCTAGAACTTGGAATACCTTTACAAAGGCCGATGTTAAATTTCATATAAAGCGCCCTCAGGATACCCTGACCTATCACCTGTCTTTCCCACATGGCTATTACCCCACCGTAGCGGCGGTAGTCGAGGCCATCAACAAAACTATAGGCAGCATCGAGACGTATGCGAATATATATCTGGTGTTGGATTACGTTAGAAGAAAAGTGTTTCGTAAAGCCCCTGAGCTCAGTACTGTGTTTAAATGTAGTGGTAAATTACAGCGGGTTTTAGGGACAGTACAACATCAACAGAGGCAGGTGGATCCAGACCCTACATGTCCCGATATTAACGGAGGCTTTTATACACTCTACGTTTATAGCGATATTGTAGAGCCACAGAGGGTCGGGGACAGTTATTCACCTCTGTTGAGGTGGGTCCCTGTGCAGGGCGAAAATAACACAATGGTTAATATACAACATCACAAACTCGACTATGTTGCAATTTCTAAAAACCATTTTGACACTATAACCATCATGGTGTACAACGATCAGTCGGAGACGGTTGCCTTTAAATACGGGAAAGTTATTGTCAAGCTTCATTTAAGGCCACGGCGCGAAGGTGACTATTAGACAGCTGCAATGGTCATCATGAAAACCTACGGGGATCCCTCTATGTACCGGGACTATTATAGAGTTCAGGCGGGGTATGGAGGCCCCCAGCCCTACTTTCAAGGGGCTCCGGTTATGTATGGGGCGGGATTGGGTGGTTTCTTCCGGAGCATGTTTAGGAGAGCCATGCCCTTTTTGAGAAGAGGGTTCGAAATTGCAAAACCTCATGTTAAAGCGGCTGCTACAAACATCGCCCAGGATGTCGTGGGTCGTGTAACGTCTGCGGTAGCTGAACGCATGAATAGACAGCCCCAAGAAGGAGCGGGGTTGCTGTATAAAGCGCATGGTGGTGTTAAAAGGAAGCGCAGGGCTTCGAGGCGTCGGGGTCCACCAAGGCCCTATAAGAAGCGCCGGACTACTTCAAAAGGCCCTCACAAAAGAAGAGCCGTAAGACGGAAGAGATCGACCAGGAAGAAGAGAACTCGTTCTAGTGCGAATATTTTTTAAAACATCGATCATGGCCTTCGTACACTGTGCATCGGGTGAATGCGCCAAATCTGAGTTAGATCTGTTTTCTCTCAAACCCACACAGACTAGCATTGAAAACAGTTTTTTCATGGAAGTGTCGCCGATGGCCGCTCTGACACCCCTTGCACCGATAGAGTTTTATGTGTCGGGGTCCACGGATATGTACCTTGATCTCAACAACACCCTCCTGCACCTCGTCTGTAAAATAACCAAAGCGAACGGTGACAACATCGAGGATGATGCTAGAGTGGCCCCGATAGCCTATCCCATCGCAACAATGTTTAATCAAGTGGACATTAACCTAGGCGATCGCCTTGTCACACAGAGTGATAACATGTATGCCTACAGGGCATACATAGAGAGTATTCTAAATTATAGTCGCGATGCGCTGGACACACATCTTTCAGCGGGGCTCTTCTACCGAGATACCGAAGCGCATTTGGAGAACACGGCTTTGGACGGTGACAATGAGGGATTTAAAAAAAGAGCCAGCTTCGTCGCCGGCAGTAGGCATTTTGACCTCCTGGGACGCGTACATTCAGACCTTTTCTTCCAAGACAAACTGTTAGTCAACGGTATCGATCTTAAGATCAAACTCAACCGTAACAAAGACGCTTTCTGTCTCATCAGCGGTGATGCACACCAGTATAAACTGGTTATATTGTCAGCGAGCCTGTTTGTAAAGAGAGTGAAAGTGTCCCCAAGTGTCAGACTGGCCCATGCTGAAGCTTTACAATTATCGAACGCCAAGTATGCCATTGAAAGAGTTGCTCTGAAGATATTCAGCATCCCCGCCGGAACCCGATTAACGCAGCAGCAGAATCTATTTCTGGGGCAGTTACCGAAACTCATCATCATAGGGTTTGTGGACAATACCGCTTTTAGTGGCGCCTACAACTCAAACCCTTTCAACTTCAAACACTATGATATCAACTATGCTGCTCTGGTTCACGAGGGCGCCGTGATCCCCGCAAAACCTTTCACCCCGAATTTTGGAGCATCAAATTTTGTCCGGGAATATCTAGGACTGGTCTCGATAACGGGGAAACAGCTGAGGGACTCTGGAGTAGTTGTTTCAAGAGAAGGGTATGCTGCCGGCTACACTCTGCGTTCGACCTGACGCCGGACATGGAAGATGGCGACCATTACAACCTGATCAAAAACGGAAATCTAAAAGCGGAAATACGTTTTACACAGGCGCTGGCGGCCAATGTGAACATGGTTGTGTTCTCGGTATTCGACAGCGTTATCCAGGTCAACCACGCCCGTCAGCTTATGTTTGACTACCATTGAAAGAGTGTAAAATAAAAATTTTAATTTTTTTTTAAAATATATAAAATGGACACTACGGAGATACGGGACTTCTTAAGTAGACATAAACATGCTAAGAAATACTTTCTAGGGGTATACCCTAGCGATGGACTACCTGAAAAGATAGGTCCAGAAAGGCCCCGCACCCTCGTCTTTAACACCGATCCCCATTACAGGGGTGGTGCACATTGGGCGGCTCTGTTTCTGGATGTGGACAAGGTTATAGTGTTTGATAGTTTAGCCAAATTCCCTGAGCATAGTATTTATACAAAGCCGATATTCAAATATGTAAAAAAAGCATCACCCACTGTTGTGTATAATAAACTTCGGGTACAGGATCCTATGGCCATCACATGTGGGGAACATTGTATATACTTTATTAGTAAAATGTCTGAAGGTATAACTTTTAGAAATATTTTAAATCTGTACTCAGACGATCTAGTAAACAACGATGATGTTGTTATGAAATATGTGAATGAAAACTCTAGGACAATGTCGCACGTTGTTAAAGCAGAATATGGTCTTTGTCAAAAGTGTAAGGTACTGTAAAGCTGTTATTTGTACTTATGTGTGCCTAAAATAAAAAAAAACATCTTAAACATACTTTCATCCGTGGCATTTTTTTTTTTAAGACACACTGCGCACATTTTCAAAGCATTTATAAACAAAAAGATGGCAGACTCCTGATGAAAATTTAAAAGTGTTTATTACAAGCATGTTTCAACACTAACATTTACAAGGTTAAACATATAATTTTTCGAACCGTAAAAACTTTTAACAAAAACTGTACAAGTGTGCAAAATTAGAGCGGTAGCCAGGTGTTCATTTTGAATAGGCTCTTTTTAGGCTCCATAGGAAGAGCAGCACGGTTCCGAACGGGTGTTAGTTGTGGAAAGAAAGGTGGTGTCGATATAGCGGGGCTCCTTGTAAAAACAGCTGGGGCCGGATCTTTTAATCTTTCAAGCTTACGGCGATTCTCTGCATTACCGATAATCGTGGAGGGAATGTTGAGTTCCGCAGCTGCACTTAGGAACTGCTCCCAGCCTCTAGGAGCGTCTTGTGTCGATAGGGTTTTACCATGTGTGAGACCCCGGACCAGATCATACATATGGGAACCAGCAATCGGCTGCCCTTTGTAAACGAATTCGCCCCGGTCGTTCCAGGTGGTCAAATCTTTAGTAGTAGTCATTTTACTGAGCAACATTTGAGCAGCCCCTCTATATTTCTGACTGATATTTTTTAAAAGGTCTAAGACAAAGGCATCCGTTGTGGTTGTGTGGCCTGTGTCGTGAGACACCATAGAGGGTCCTGGCTGCTGTTCAGCATCTGGGGTATACAGCGTCAGTTTGTTTTTTTCAGAGGTTAGCTGCTTGTAGTATTGTAGAAAGTTTTGAAGGGCTCCTGAGTAAAGCCCTGCTTTGTCGTGGGGTTTTAAATCAGTTCGGTTCAAAATGGCTTTGATTTCAGCATCGAGACGCTGCGTTTCGTTTTTGCGTATGTCCCAGACATCCGTGGTAGAAGGGCCCAGATGTTCCAGTTGTTGCCGGGGTACGAGGTACATTTTGTGGGCGTGCTCCATCAGGACCTCGACAGTAGCCCTGTGATTAGGGGTATAGCTATACCTAGCAGCGACCCTATAAAACCGCCAGACTGTTTGACCAGTTTTCTTTTGGAAAGGAGCGATGCCCTCTTATTGCTGAGCTTCTTAATAATGTGGCGCTTCTTCTTCAGAACGCGGAACTGGCTCGTTGATATCGGGACATTACCTTTTAGGGTGTTTAGGGCTATTTCTGAAATGGCGGCCACTAGATCATCCGAGGCAGCGCAAAGGATTGCTTTTCTTTTAGAGGGGCTGGCTGTGATCAACATTTTTAGAAGGCCTAAATTACGCTGCAACCTCGTAGACATTGTGGCGTCCTTATATTACAAGGTTTAGAGTGTAAATGTTATAAGCATCTTTTTACTTGTTCTTTTTATAGGTTTTGGGCATTGTTTTAGGCGTGTAGGCGACTGGGAAGTCAGGTGGTAGTATGCCGGCTCGTAGTCTGTAGTCTTCAAGAGTGTTGGGTTTCAAATCCACCAATAAGTAACCATGGGGTTTTGCTGTAGCATCGTTAAAGGCCTCCATGAAAAACGGGGTGTTTCCGGGGTACATTTGTTTAGCTATAATGGAGATCTGAAGTTTGTCTCTGGGGTTTTTAAATAAGACCAGGTATGAGGCGTTGAGAGTTATGGATCGGCTGCTCTTGCCCTTGTAAAACAGGTTCTGCACTATATAACATATGCTCAGATTACGGTGGTGTGAATATTGCGTAAAAGCCCGCTCAATCTCGGGGTGGTCCCCGCCTTCACGCATGAGGTCATCCACCACGACCATGTTTACAAGTTGTTTTGGTAGCAAATCATCGTCGTTGAGATTATCGGGGATACCCTCTATAAACCGAATGTGGGGGAACTTTAGGGTGAGCTCCGTGTAAAGATCCTGCCAGCATGAATAAAGCCACACAATGTTGTTTGGGGTCTGAGATAAAACACCGGGAGCATTTTCTAGCAGTTTCTTTATAAAAAAACATTTACCGCTGTTGGAGGGACCTGCTAAAACGCAGGAGAATGGGTGTTGTAGTCTAGTGTTCATGTCTGGGTGGAGTTCGCGCCTCTAATGTCATTTAGTAACCGTAAGGCAGTGTTTTGTAGTCAGATGTGAGGACCCGTTTGTCAAACACTACTCTTAAGGTTTTATACATCGGTTGGGTTGTAATTTCCCATTTTTTCTTGGACCTGACAATGCCCGGCTGGTTTACAACAATGGCTTTGCTATTTTTGTGATCGCTCAAGGCGGAGTATTCGTGCACCAGACCCTTCAGACTGTCAAAGTTTATTTTAATCGTATTGTTGACGTTTAAAGTGATACCTTTGACTTTCATGCAAACCTTGTTGTTTGAGGTCTTATAACTGTACGTCTTAGGGCCTGATGAGGTAAATTCCTGTATATACTCCCCCTTTTCGAGCTCGCTGGTCAAATCCCCTAGATAATCACCCAGCGGAGGATCTTCATCACCCTTTTTACTCACAAAGATAACTGAGTCAGTGTCATGGTACAAACACCGTTCCTGAAGCTTGTCCAGCAACCTGTAAAGCTCTAGCCTGGCGTGAGCGGTTGTGAAGCAGGCTATAAAGATGTTTATATTGTTACACGTTGTGGGGTACTCTTTGGCGTATTTCCAGCATAGAACGGCCGTCTCGTCGTCAATAAATTCACAACTGGATATGTCATAAACAGGTGTGAATATGTACTTAAAAAGCTCATCTGGATCTGTGACGATGGAAGTGTTTGACAAATTGGTACGTTGTGCGAACTTTCCCCACAAGGAATTGAGACAGAGCTTAGCTAGCTGACGGCGGGCGGGGTTAACCTTAATGAACGCCGGTCTCAGTTTAATACCCTCGCGAGCTTTGTAATCAGCGATATACTTTTTCTTTGAGGGCTCATCGACACACCAGTCTGGATACCCCGAGGCCTCCTGCTTGTCTCTGAGAAACAAGTTGATGTACTCAGAAAAGAGCTGGGTTGTTGTGTTTGGAAAGTGCCAGACTTCCAGGATTTTACCTAGGCGATACCCTTTCTCTAGGGCCGTCTGCACCTCGATGGTGCACCATGTCCCCTCCAGCACCCTCTGCTCATCACTATGCCGACACTCGCTAAGCTGTTTACTTTCAACGCAGGTACGGCATAGGGGGAACATTAGCTTACCCTCGACTCTATAAGGGAGCACCGGAAAGTAAAGTTTCCGCGGTGGGTGAATCTGACACTTAATGATTCCAAAGTACTCTTTGAGAGGTTTAAAGTTCTGGTATATGATTGTAGGATGGCCCATAGGGTACAACTTCACCTTGTTCACAAACGGATACAGACTTGTGAAGTCGTAGTAATGTATTTTCTCACCAGGGCCAGCTACACGGCACAATTGAATGGCGTTTGTACGCCCGCCGAATAAGGCGTCACGGGGTTCCAGCGGTGAAGGTAACTGCTGGCTCTTAATAAAAGTGCTCAGCTCACCATCTTTTGATAGCTCAGTTACCCAATCATGTTCCCATAGAGTTCTCAAAACAAACCCACAACTCTCAATATACTGCGCCTTCGCCATAGTCCTGCGGTGCAGATGTTCAAACGAGGTTCCCTGCAGTCTATTAAACTCATGGGGCTTGTAACACTGAGGGCAGCCATGGTAAAAACACCCGTTGAACTCAAAGGCCGTTGGTACGCCGTTAATTAATGCATACCCGTCTAGATAGTAGCGACCCAGCCGGTATTCGCCACCCTGCAGAGCGTGCTGAATGAAGATGCTCTCACGCGCAGAGACGTACATGAGCCACTGAATAGAGGGGGTGGAGTAACGTTTCTGCTTGCCGTTATAGAGGTCGGGTGGTACTAAGGCGATAGTTTCAGGCAATAAAAACATGTGTTTATAAATAGACATGCACATTGAAGCCAGAGTAATGTTTTGAAATGGGTCCAGGTATACAGTTATTTTTTTTTTACTCTTGAGTGATTCGGTTTCAACAAACAGGACCCGCTTTGTCATCGCCACCACAACATCTCTGAAAAGGTTGCATGCTTTTCGCAATATCATAACATCCGCCTGACAGTATGCTTTCAATTCAGTTTGAAAATGAAACCATTTTTCACGGTTTTCATCGTACCACTGTAGAAAACTCTCTTTTTCAGAGGGCATCATGTACTCGCAACCATAACTGTCGGGCGGAGGCATAGGGCCGCTGTAATTCTGATTAGCCCAGGTGTTAAAAAAGTGAGGGGAATAACCTTTACAGCCTTCAAACCCAAAGGCTTTTGGCAGTTTGCTCAACTTCATGGGCAGAAAATTCAAGGTGTCTATGAACCTAATGTCAAAAGGTACAACCTTAAGCAGCATTAGTTTGGAACCTTGGGTTATGAGACTAATGGGCAACTTTTCATGTATCAGGTCACGGATAATGAAGAATGAGTCATATGCTTTGGAGTTGTGAGCCAGAAATGTAAAATCCTGGTATCGAGGTTGCATGAACGTGATGAGGAAATCATTCACGCAGGACCGTCCTTCAAACTCCCAGCTCTCATCACCTGTTAGATGGTGGGCGTAAATATAGTTTGGCTGGTGCACACCCGTCTCTTGCGTACACTCTATATCAAAGACGATATAGTCTTCTGTTTTTTTTGGGTAGTGACTTCTGAGCATGTAACACTCATGTGTTGTTCCGGCTATAAAAGCAACGGTACACCTAGGGCATTCCATGCCTTTACATTCATGGTCGACAGGTTTATAGCGACCGCACGCCCCACAGTCGGCTTTAAGAACACATTGGGCTAGGCCGATGTGCGTGATTAAGCAGTCTTGCGACCGACAAAACAGCTTACACTTTGTGCAGTTCACTTTCTGAGCACTGTCATTGACACAACCGTCCCTCTGACACATTTTACAGTGAAATTCACACTGGTGTTTGGTCCGATTGTTGTATATATGATCGCAATGCTCGCACACATACTTGGCCCCTAGAAAACCCTTCAGGTTCAAGACACCGTAAAAGTGGTTTTCATGATGCAACACATACACGGTCTTGTTTTTCACACTTTCATTGGTAGTGAAGTACTTCCAAGAACCGGCATGGTATAGAACTTTAACCGTCACGGCAAAGTGGTTCTCAAAAAGGCCCAGATCCCCAAAACCGACCATTTTGTCAGTCGGTATCTGAAGTACCTCATGTGCCGCTACAGCCATCGACATAATGACGGCGTCTGGGGTAGAGCGGTCCATCAATAAACCCGCAATGCTTGCGGCCAGACACATGTTGGTAGCTCCGGTATTAAAATCGAGCAACCACCGAGATTTCTTGCCAATGATTTTACTGTACATAACGCTCTTTAAGGCTCTGGAAGCACCACCCTCGCGACCCCTAACAACGAGGGCGATGATTCTAAAGGACCCGTACGCCAATAATTCAGCCTTGCTCTGTAAAAGTTTAGATAGGTTTTCTAAAAACGTTACAGCGTCAAACACATCCCGAGATGACCGTCTGGTAAACAGGGGACTATTGAGACCCTGTCCCTGAAAACGCATCTGAAAGAAATCATTAGGACCCACATCGTGTAACAATCGTTCGATTAGCGCTTGCACAGCCTGATGTATAGCTATAATGCCATGATCTGAGGAGTGTAGGCGATCTAGGTTAACAAACCTAAACTCCTCATAGTGCTCTGTAGCGTTAAACCGCTCTACAACGCGACTATACCTTCTCACACTTTCCATAAATACTGGTTCTGAAGCCTCAGTTTGAGAATTACTGGTTGTTGGAGAGCTCACAGGGGTATGGTTAGATGTAGATGTGTTTTTAGACCTTCTGGTAACGCAGAGTCTGGGTTTCTTTAACTTTTTTGTTACAGCCTTGTGTTTTCTAGAGCTACCAAGCCACTTTGGCTTCTTATGGGCCCATCTGGTTTTTGGTAACTGTCCCCCGCCGATCTGAACAATATTTGTGTTGTTTACAAATGGTGACACTGACCCTACACCTACTTCGGATGGGGCTCCTCCAGACTGCTTAAGGCTGAGACGGCTCGGACCGCCACCCCCAGAGGACCTGTAAAGACCAACAGCACCTCCTAACTCTATATTTTGAGGTCTTATGGGTGCTGGTTTTGGGGGTTGACATGACCTCTGACTATTGAGCGCTCGTAAAACTCTTAGAGCTCTACTAAGTAGGTGCTGTGGCTTCTTTTCATATTTAGACCTATGGCCCATTGTACTGGTAAAGGTACCTCTAACATTCCCCGTGTATGTACGCGCGCCTAGTCATGATGGTATGTTACCCATGGCTATAACTGTTGAAGCGCAAGTTTGGGCCATTGTGTTTCTACACCGAGCCATCAGCTGTCTTAAAGCCTTTATGCTAGCTCTGGATGTCGCTATATTACCGTCGTTCTTACACAGTTTTTAAGTTTTTAGACGGAGCTGGCATTTTAATTGTCTGAACGACTGATGGATTTCTTTAATGTAGCTGTCTAGAACTCTAGCACGGTTTGAAAGGTTGGTTTCAAGGCTCGAACTTATGACATTAGAGGTATGATTGCCAACTCCCTGAGCCACCCCGGTTATAGGACAATGGCTGGCGTTATCACCACCACTCACTGTTGCTGGACCAGGGCGGGACGTAAAAACAGGGTTCCAGTGTGAACACCCAGGAGTTTGAGAGTCCTGATCATCGCTCGAGGGTGTTCCAAAACTCTGATTTTGCGTTCCGCTACACCCTATACTGCTGTCGGGGTATATTGATGAGGATGGTGAAGACCATTGCGCACGGGCACTTGGCGCAGGACTGGTGGGGTCGTATGCCCCCGGGGGTGTATCGGGGGACATCAGACATGGGGATGCCGTGGCTTCAGAACTTTGGGTAGTACCAGCTAGAGCCTTAAGAAGCTCTATACAGTGGGAGTAGGGATCCTCTGCAGGGTGATCATTTTCCATGGAGGGGTCACATAACACAGAGGGGCTAGTTGTACACCCTGTAGGGGTTGGGGTGTGGCCAGACACCCCGGTATTAGAACTCTGGGCCCTAGGGGGAGCCGGTTGTACCTTAACAACATTTTTAAAAGACAGGTCTAAAGGTCCAGATTGCAGCTCTGGGGTCTGGAACTTCTTCCTACGACTCTTTAAGGACAACCGATTTATTTTAGGACTGTTGCACTGTTTTGGGGACCCTCCAGAGACCTCACACTGTACAAACAGTTGAGCGTTTGGTGTTGTACGATTGATACTGTCCGTTTGTCCATGCCCCATCCCCGGGATATCTGTTGCAGAAGTGTTCGCTGTACTAGGCATTCCCTTTATGACGGTTGGTGTGGGGCCGTTAAGAGTTGTACCTGGACCATGATCGGTGGCTGTAGAGAGGTTGCAGGGTGGGTCTTGATGTTCGGGTTGGTTCACGTGTACCGATGACGCGGTGGGGTTTTGAGCAGTCCCAGTGCAGACCTTTAAAGACGACAGCCGCTGCTTAGGCTGAGGGCCGACGTCTCCGGAGCTCTGGGGTGATGATTCTAGGATGTAAAGATAGCAAAATACATATTAGGGTTAGTTATAGCCGGTATACCTGTGGGTGTGAAAGACGTTTAGACACACTAAGGACAGTATACATCAGCCTCTACATTTTCTAAAAAATCACCTTTGGTTTTTCGGCTTGAGGGGCCCTTCTTAATGGGCGGGCCGTCCTTAGAACCAGGGGACTTCCTTTTGCGGGGCTGGCTTTTAAGCTTTGCATCCAAATTCCGGATCGCTTCATCCACAGGGACCCCTCGGGATAAAAAACATAAAAAATAATGTTACACATACAAGATAATACATAGACTATACGAACTCACTATGATGACCAAATATAGGTCTGATTGTAGGGCTTGTTAGGTTTTCAGAGAGGGTTACAAAAAGAACCCTAATATTTACCTGCAGTAACGTTAGCCTGTGACAAGGTGTTTGACCCATCTTGAACATGAAGGATTTGTTGGAGAGAGGCAAGCGCACACCTGAGTTCAGCATCATAACCTATGCAAGCACATGGGTTCCCATTAGCAGTAAAATAAAAATAACATTCCTGACAACGTCGTTCAGAACGACCAAGGGCCTGTAACTCACCTTGCTGCACGGTCTCCATTTGCACAGGGGGTTCCCCAGACTCTTGACAGTCCTGTGTACAAGAGAGACAGATTTACCTTTAAGCACCCCACAATTCATCTTCTAGGGCAGAACCCTTCATAAAAGCACACCGAGTGTTGACATTTTTTTTTTTTTTTTTTTTTTTTTTAAATTTGAGAAAAAAAAAAATTAATAATTTTTTTTTTTTATATATATATACATATATATATCAAGATTCAAATTGTTGAATCCCTATGTTCTGTAAGTATAAATACATATTGACAACTGTAAAACTTTTCTCAAAAACTATACACGGTTTAATAAACAAATTCCACATGGTGGCGCTCTTGCATAATACGAGCTCAAAGATTGTCTCTATAAGACATAGCCAGGAAACTGGATCCTAGGAGCCATGCCTGGTTTTCACCTTAGCTGAACAAGGCTGTGAACCATGTGTGGGGGGCGGAGCTCAGTCTAAACTCCTAGCTGAGCCAATTCCAACACCACACAGTCTTTATTTAAAAAAAAAAAAGAAAATGGCCGGATGTGGATGCAACATGTGTGAGGTCCTGGGTTTTTTCAAGGCAACAAAATCAGATCCAATGCCATCCTGAACTAAGGTGAGTGGGCTGGGGTACTTGAGGGGTCTGAAAAGCTTTTAGCAGGGATAGTTATTTTTTAATCATTATTATTTTAATTTATTTAAATATTTTTTTTATTTATATGCTTTAAAAAAACGACCTTGTAGGCCCCTAAACCCCTGGTCACACTTGCTATATATATATATATTTTTTTTAAAAGGCTGCCACATGGCGGCCTGGGGGTCTCTGAGCCCTGTGCTCAGGGCCCTCATATTTGTATTTGTATTTTTTTTTTTTTTTTTTAAATGCTGCCCTATGGGGCCTTGGGGGCCCCAATCCAAAGGCCCCCAAAACGCTATTTATTTATTTATTTTTTATATTTGTATGGGCCCTAGGGCCCTAGCGCGCGAGGTCAGGGCCCCACAGACCCGGGCCTCGCGCCATTACTATATATTTTTTTTTTAAAACAAGCAAATGCCGCACTCTGGCGGCAAGCGATCGGATCCCCGAGACCTTGGGAACCCCACGAGGTCTTGGGGATCCGATCGGATGGTTTAATTAGAGAGAATGCCGCGCTGAAACACGCACGGCATTCTCTCTAATTAAACTTTCAACGCGGCTCTCAGAAGCCGCAGGGGTGTTCCCCAGCGGCTTCTGAGAGCCGCGTTGTTAATAATCCCAATTAAAAAAAAAAAAAAAAAAAAAATGCCGGTAGAGGTCTCCGAGGCTGTAAACGCTCGGAGACCTCGTTATCAAGTTAGGAGATCTCTTCACGGAGGCAGCGCGACCTCCGAGAAGAGATCTCCTAACTTGATAACGCTGTCTCCGGGCGTTTACAGCCTCTGGAGACACGCGTTATTAACTTAACCCGAGCTGCTTTCAGAGACAGCCCGGTCTCTGGGAGCAGTTTTGTTAAGTTAATAACGCGGGTCCCCAGAGCCCAGGACGGCTTTGGGGACCCGCGTTATTAACTTAACAAAGCGGTTTTCAGAGACCTGCAGGTCTCCGGGAGCAGTTTTGTTAAGTTAATAACGCGGGTCCCCAGAGCCCAGGACGGCTTTGGGGACCCGCGTTATTAACTTAACAAAGCGGCTTTCAGAGACCTGCAGGTCTCCGGGACCAGTTTTGTTAAGTTAATAACGCGGGTCCCCAGAGCCCAGGACGGCTTTGGGGACCCGCGTTATTAACTTAACAAAGCGGCTTTCAGAGACCTGCAGGTCTCCGGGACCAGTTTTGCTAAGTTAATAACACCGGTCCCCAGAGCCCAGGACGGCTTTGGGGACCTGCGTTATTAGCCTAGCACAGCTGCTTTCAGAGACCAGCAGGTCTCTGAAAGCAGTTGTGCTAGGTTAATAACACCGGTCCCCAGAGCACAGACCGGCTCTGGGGACCACGAGTTATTAACCTAGCAAAGCTGCTTTCAGAGACCTGCAGAGACCTGCAGGTCTCTGGGAGCAGTTTTGCTGAGTTAATTACTCGGGCCCCAGAGCGCAGTATGGCTCTGGGAACCTAGTGATTAACTTAACAAAGCAGCTTTCAGAGACCTAGTGGCCTCTGAGACCAGTTTTGCTAAGTTAATCACAAGGGCCCCAGAGCTCAGGCCTGCTCTGGGGGGCCCTTGCTATGAACATTTTGGCGCTGCTCTCAAGAGGCCTCGCGGTCTCTTGAGAGCCACGCCGCAAAAGTTCATAACCTGGGCACCCCAGAGCTATGGTTGACCCCTTGGAGCGTAGTTATTAATTTTAGAGCTCTGCACCCCGGAACTCATTGCGCTGAGCTCTAAAATTAACAACTAGGCCACCCCCAAAAGCTCACCACTTAAACACACTATTGCGGCCATATAATACTGGCCCATACCATAAAATACACATAAAAAAATACATAAAGAGCCCCATAACATTTCCTGTACAAATTAAATACAGCCCCACCACTAATACCATTAGCTACACAACCCCTGAACCATGACGTACACAATAAGCCCACCATACTGCCATCAAAATAAGTGCAACCCCACAAAAATACAGGCCCCTACATAGTCCCAGAACCAATATGTACATATTAAGCAGTCCAAATACACCCCACATCGTAAGTGCACTCGCCCTGAAATACATGCCTATACATTGCACATTAACCCACAAGTACCAATTAAACAACCCCGCCCCACAAAACAAGTGCGGACTTTAAAAAATACCGACAGATACACAGCCCCAGAATCAGCAAGTACACATTAAAAGAACACCATCCCACAAAATGAGTGCAGATTTTCAAAAATACATGCCCATACACAGGTCCAGAACCAGCAGGTACAAGTTAAGCAGTACCAATACAATCCCCAAAATAATTGCGCCCCCATAAAAATACAGACAAATACATAGCACAAGACCCTACTAGTACCATTTAAACAAAATCACCCCACAAAGTAATTACAGTATCTCAAAAATACACTAATAGCAGCTTTTACATTTTTTTATTTTTTATTTATTTTTTAAAAGCAGGCATTTTACATCTCTATGTATAGTTAAACAGATTGGTGCTAATGTCATTGTTAAACTTTAGTAAAACACATACACACACCACACTGTTACAGACCTTAAGTAGAAGATGTTCAGCATCACCAGTCTGAGCTCTGCCCTTCATGTTTCCAGCCATTATGTCCTGATACAGCCCTGCTTGCCACAAATGTCAGTATGTAGTTCAGAAAAAAGAGGTCAGTGAAGGTGGGGGGCTCTTATACCATGCTCACTGGGGTAATTATGCCTGGGCTCTATGATTGGTGGGACCTGGAAATAGACATCTGTTATAGGTTAGCAATAGTTGGCCTTTGTTGTGTTTCAACTTTTAATTACTGGGTCTGTTTTCTAATTTAACCCCACCTCTGTCACCCCTGGAAAGAATGTAAGCCCATCTCTGTTTTAGATTAGCCATGCCACAACAACCTCTGTTGTGTTTCAAACTTTTAATTACAGGGTCAGTTTCTAATTTAACCCCACATCTGTCACCCCTGGAAAGAATGTAGGCCCATCTCTGTTTTAGATCAGCCATGCCCCTCAACCTCTGTTGTGTTTCAAACTTTTAATTACCGTGTCAGTTTCTAATTTAACCCCACCTCTGTCACCCCTGGAAAGAATGCAGGCACATCTCTGTTTTAGATTAGCCATGTCACAACAACCTCTGTGGTGTTTCAAACTTTTAATTACTGGGTCAGTTCTGGGACCCCCTGAAAGAATGCAGGCACATCTCTGTTTTAGATTAGCCATGTCACAACAAACTCTGGGGTGTTTCAAACTTTTAATTACATGGTCAGTTTTCTAATTTAAACCATCTGTGACCCCCTGAAAGAATGCAGGCACATCTCTGTTTTAGATTAGCCATGCCACAACAACCTCTGGGGTGTTTCAAACTTTTAATTACAGGGTCAGTTTCTAATTTAAACCATCTGGGAACCCATGAAAGAATGCAGGCCCACCTCTGTTTTAGATTTACCTCTCTACATTGATAGGCTGGCTCTAACATAAGCAGCATTTGACCATTCCCACTTTATTTATTTTTTGGATTAGCCAACAGTGTGGAGGTTTGACCAGACCGCCCACTTTGCAGCCCTGTGCAGAGGCCCCCTAACTGGCACTTGGGCATGAATGTCTGACATGTCCAGACCTGTCCCTCTCAGGCTCTGAAACCACTTGCACAACACTAAGTCATACTTTTTTACACAGCTCATAGGCCAAAACCCAGGGGCTAGGACCCAGACACAGGGCTAACACGTGACACCACGTGTTCACAAACCACGTGACACCCCCATGCACGTCACTTCCGGGGAGGGCTTTCTGGGACACCGGAAGTCCCAGCCACCGGATATTACGTCATATCCGGGGGCGGGATAACTGTCACTTTTAATATGGTGATTAAAGGTATCCCTTCCTACTACTTTCCATGGTGATCCACCATGGAAATAGGCCCACAGGTCCCCTAACGCTTGCCCTGACCCAGGCGTTAAAAAATGGGGCAAAGAAAGCTTTGCCCCATTTTTTTACCCCTCCCGTGCACCATTTTTACACAGGAGTATAAATAGGGCATTAAGGCCATAGAGTCATTTTTTGCACGGGAACGCCTACCTTGCATCTCATTAAGGCAAGGTAGGTTTCCACTTCCAAAAAAATGACTTTAACTCCATAAATTTGGCGCTAGACGGGTCTTGCGCCAAAGTATAAATATGGAGTTCGTTTTTCACCGAATTAGAGTTAAAAACAATTTTACGCTAATTCGGTGCAAAGAAAGTATAAATATGCCCCCTAGTTTCCATAGGAAGAGCGTTTTTTGTTTGGCCGATAACTTTGGCTTCACTTGACGAATCCTGCAGACATTTTCAAATCGTATACTTCAGTGGGTTCAGCTGCTGTGTTGAAAGTTTTGAAGTGTCTGTCAAGCGGGGGCTGAAAAAAAGCGCGGTCTCAAAATATGTTTCCCTAATGCATTTTTCCATTGATTTAGAACACAACTACAGGCCAAACGGCTTAATGGACCTACACTGAATTTGGCAAAGAGTTAGCTCTTGGTCCAGAAATCATGCTTTTTGTGGTTTGGTATAAATCCATTCAGTAGTTTTGAGGTATTAGGGATTAAAAAATATAGACATCTAGGAACGCGGATCCTCTGCCGATCCAACTGTCCCCATGATCATATCTGATTGGCTATCAACACTTAAACAAGGAAGGGTTGGCAGCTATTTAGGGACTTGGCTAGAGCGGAGTCCCACCAAGACAGTTAAAAAAAGAAATGGGGCCAGGGTAGGGTCACCCTGAGCCCTTAGCATTGGTTAAGGAGTCCCCACAGACCTCACCAGGGCTAAAAAGCATATTTCTTTTTTAAATCCTGGAAAAATCAGTTGATCCGGATCCACAGTTTGTTCTGAGATTTAAAAAAAAGAGTGGTGTCCCACCCTTTTCTTTTATTTGGCCCCTGGGTGGGCCAGGTCCCAGGGGCATTGGGGATTTGAAAAAGGAGGGTGGTGCATGGGCCCCCCTTCCTAGGGCTTATATTAGCCCCTGTGACCTCCACATCCCTGGGGAGATTATGCAGAAATGTGCAGTGAGGTGCATGCCTTCCTCTGCAACCCAGGGACCACCAACTCTCTGGGGCAAAATCTTTAGTCAAAAAGGGGGAGGCCCGTATGGCTACCCCCACAGCCCTTGGGACCTCCCTGGGGTTAAATATAGAATTTGTGTGAGGGGCCACATGGCCCCCTGCAGCCCTGGGTCTGCCACCTCCCCAGGACAATTTGCTCTAATGAAGGGTGGGGATGCGTGCCCCCCCCCACTGCCGCAGGCTCCAGCACCTATCTGAGGCTAAATCAAATGGTGGCGGGGAGCCACGGGGCTCCTCTTGTGGGGCCATATATGGCCCCGGTACCCCCCACCCATACAAGTCAGAGAAAACACTCTGCTTCCAGTATGTGAGAGCTGTCAAAGTACTCTCACCCGCTAGATGAAATTATTGCTCTTGCACACAGGGAGCTCCATGTTTAGCCGCTCCCTGTGTGCCAGAGCAATGTGGGATCCTGCAGGTCCCTATCGTTTACACTGGGTGCACAGGGCACCCAGGTGACATGGCAGGCATCCACAGGATGGGATCCCAGAGGCTGAAATCAGCTGAGGGAGGGGGCTGCAAGGGCCTCCTCCTCTAGAGTACATGGTTCTACCTTTAAATTGCTATGAGCATGCAAATGTGCAAATCACCTATAAGCTGCTCCCGCTTGGCCCCCCACTGTCCACCTTAGAGGTATGCAAAGGTCTTCCATATTGTGCCAGGATGATGTAAAGCTTCCCAAAGGGCCCCCTAGTGCGTTTCCTGTCAGTTTTGATAGCACATTCTTGATGCTGAGGAATATGAGGACATCTCCACAAAACAAAGAAGCACTTACTTCCTACAGATAAGAGGAAGGACCCTGGTTTGCTGGAGATTTACGCCTTTGTAGTCTTGTTGGCCTCTATAGGAAAATTCATGTAATCACAGAATTCTAGAGAAACAGGAAATAGGAACAATCATGTTGCCAAAATGCACACAAGGTCACTGGTGACTTTTTCTTTTGCTTCATTACACAGCTGTAGTGTAGAAATCATATTGCACATTTACCCAAGGAGGCAGAAAGAATTCCACTTGGGTAGATATTTCATGCAAAACTGTGGACTTTTGTTGGATAAAAGGGCAGATGAGGTTCCTTTGTGGTAGAGTCACTCACACAGCTACTGACACACCCACACAGACACTCACACACCCACTCATAGATGCACTCATCAACTAACTCAGACACTCATGCACCCACTCACAGACCCACTCAGAGACTTATGCACCCACTCACAGACCAACTCAGACACTCACGCACCCAATCACAGACCCACTTAGACGCTCACTCACTCATTCACAGACACAAAGACTCACACACCCACTGACAGACCCACTCAGAGACTAATGCACCCACTCACAGACCCACTCAGAGACTCATGCACCCACTCATAGACCAACTCAGACACTCAGGCATCCCCTCAAAGACTCACTCAGAGACTCACGCACCCACTCACAGACCCATTCTGACACTCACACACCCACTCACAGACCCACTCAGAGATTAACGCACTCATAGACCCACTTAGACACTCATGCACCCATTCACAGACCCACTCAGACTCTCACACATACACTTACAAACTGACACATACTCTCACACATCCACTCACAGACACTTTCATACTCTCTGTCACACCTAGAGACACCCTCTCACACCTACTCTCAGACCCACAGAGACACTCTCTGACCCACTCTCATACCCACATAGGCCCTCTCACACCCAGAGAAAACCTCTCACACCTATTCTCACACCCAGAGAGACAGGCCCTGTGGCCAACTCTTGCCACGCATGGTTGGGTGGTTAGGGGGGGTTCGCCGTAAGGACTGGCTGCGGGCCAGGCCTTGCAACCAACCCCTGCCAAGCTCAGCCAAATGCTAGGTGCAGTGTGGGGTTGGCTGGTTATAGGGGGTTGGCCCCAGGGCCTTGCCAGAGACCAGACCCTGCGGCCAACCCCCGCAGTGCATGGCCAAAGGCCATGTGCGGCACTGGTGTGGCCAAACCCTGCTGCGCAAAACAAAGGCCGATTAATGTATAGTAATGAAAATTACTTTACATTAAAAAAAACATAGAAATTAATTGAAAAAAAAAAAGGTTGTAGGGACATTATAGTTAGGAAATATAGGCCCTCATTCTGACCCTGGCGGTCAAAGACCGCCAGGGCGGAGGACCGCGGGAGCACCGCCGACAGGCCGGCGGTGCTCCAATGGGGATTCCGACCGCGGCGGTAAAGCCGCGGTCGGACCGGCAACACTGGCGGTCTCCCGCCAGTGTACCGCCGCCCCATTGAATCCTCCAAGGCGGCGCAGCTTGCTGCGCCGCCGAGGGGATTCCGACCCCCCCTACCGCCATCCAGATCCCGGCGGTCCGACCGCCGGGATCCGGATGGCGGTAGGGGGGGTCGCGTGGCCCCTGGGGGCCCCTGCAGTGCCCATGCCACTGGCATGGGCATTGCAGGGGCCCCCGTAAGAGGGCCCCTAAATGTATTTCACTGTCTGCTGCGCAGACAGTGAAATACGCGACGGGTGCAACTGCACCCGTCGCACAGCTTCCACTCCGCCGGCTCGATTCCGAGCCGGCTTCATCGTGGAAGCCTCTTTCCCGCTGGGCTGGCGGGCGGCCTGAAGGCGACCGCCCGCCAGCCCAGCGGGAAAGTCAGAATTACCGCCGCGGTCTTTCGACCGCGGAACGGTAACCTGACGGCGGGACTTTGGCGGGCGGCCTCCGCCGCCCGCCAAGGTCAGAATGAGGGCCATAATCTTAAAACAACATAGAAATGTACTTAAAAAACAAAGATTACAGGGACCTTATAGTGAGGTTCTGAATTTACTCGCACAAAACCAGAGAAATTCAGCAGTTATAGCTGGAGTTATTTCAAGTAACAATAACTTACGGACTAAGTCAACTATAACTTGCGTCCTCACCGTGCACTGCTAATTACCCCATGTTAGAAATGGGGTGTCTAGTTGGCAGTCGGTTTGCACCCTGTCCAAGTAGGGACCCTCACTCTAGCCAGGATAAGGGAGATACCCGCTCAGATAACCCCTGCTCATCTCCTTGGTAGCTTGGCACAAGCAATCAGGCTTATCTCAGAAGCAATGTGTAAAACATTTGCACATAACACACAGTAATAAGTGAAAAGACTACAAAAGGACACCACACCAGTTTTAGAAAAATAGCCAATATTTATCTATATAAAACAAGACCAAATACGATAAAAATCCAACACACAATGAGAAAAAATATGAATTGTGCAAGATTTACTCCAAACTACAGTTCTTTGAAGTCGATAGCTCCACCTGGGGCTATCACGGTGTCGTGATCAACAGAACCAACAGTTCAGGCCGGCCTTGGCGTTGCGGGCCAGCTAAGGTGTCGGGAAGACCCGCAAACAGTACCTTGGATTTGCAGGGCTTCGTGATCCTCGAGGTGAGCTCCAGAGAGTGGCATCGCTGACGTCGCGGTGTCGATTCCGGAGTCGGTGCAGAAGTCGTCGGGCCCTTGAGGTCACATGCGTTGTGGATCGAACTCCAGGCTGATGAAGTCAGGTGCACCGGCGTGGATGGTGTCGGGGCTGCGGTGCGAAGCGGGATGATGCGACGTGCGGTGCCCACAGGTCACGGTGTAGGCAGCGGCTCGGTGACGGCATCCAGCAGCGTCGGTGAGACCAGGGCTGTGGTGTGAAGTGGGGGGGTGCGAAGTGCGGTGTCCACAGGTCACGGTGCAGGCAGCTTCGTCGTCACTGCTGAAGCGTTGTCGTCGGTAGGCCCAAGCCAGCGGTGCGGGACGGGACGGTGCTTCGTGACCCTCACGAGTGGTGTTCACAGGCCATGGTGCAGGCAGGATACCTGGTGACGACAGAGGAATCGATGGTGCTGGTGTTGGTGGACCGGGGCTGTGGTGGAGGACCGGATGGTGCTTCGTGTACCTCACGAGTGGTGTCCACAGGCCACGGTGCAGGCAGCAGCGCCGGTGTCAGCAGGAGCGTCGTCGTCGGGAATGCCTAGGCTGCGGTGTGAGCAGGCGATGTTGGAGTGTGGGCCCCACAGGTCACGGGGCGAGCAGCAGCTCGTGAAGTCGTCCGATGACAGCGTCGGTGAGACCAGGGTCACGGTGCGAAGCGAGGCAATGCGACTCTGTGTGGCGTCGGCAGGTCACGGTGCAGGCCAGTGGTGTCGTTGGGGGCGTCTCGGTGGTTTCTCCTCTTGAACAGCATAAAACACACAGTTCCCAGTACTGCAGGTCGAGGAAACTGAAGTCTTTGGTGTCCCTGAGACTTCCAACAGGAGGCAACCTCTACTCCAAGCCATTGGAGAATTTTCTCAAGCAGGACACACAGCAAAGTTCACCCTTTTCACTCTTCTCAGGCAGAAGCAGCAACTGCAGGCCAGTCCAGCAAAGCAGCACAGCAAAGGGACAGTACTCCTCCTTCAACTCTGCTCCTTGCAGAGGTTCTTCTTGATTCCAGAAAGATTCTAAAAGTCTGGGTTTTGAGACTTCTTCTTCTACCCAGTTCTGCCTTTGAAGTTAGCAAACTTCAAAGCAAAGTCTCCAGTGTTTACAAGATCCTTCCTTGTCCAGGCCTGGCCCCAGACGCACACCAGGGGGTCAGAGACTGCATTGTGTGGGGGCTGGCACAGTCCTTTCAGGTGTGAACGACCACTCCTCCCTCCTCTCTAGCTCAGATGGTTCATCAGGAAATGCAGGCATTACCCCGCCCCCTTTTGTGTCACTGTCTAGAGAGGTGCAAAACAGCCCAACTGTCAAACTGATCCAGACAGACAATCCACAAACAAGCAGAGTCACAGAATGGTATAAGCAAGAAAATGCCTACTTTCTAAAAGTGGTATTTTCAAACAGACAATTTAAAAACCAACTTCACTAAAATATGTATTTTTAAATTGTGAGTTCAGAGACCCTAAACTTCACATTTGTATCTACTCTCAAAGGGAATCTGCACTTTAAGGATATTTAGAGGCAGCCCCCATGTTCATCTATGAGAGAGATAGGCCTTACACAGTGAAAAACAAATTTGGCAGTATTTCACTGTTAGGGCATATAAAACACACTAGTATATGTCCTACCTTAAACATACACTGCACCCTGCCCCCGGGGCTACCTAGGGCCTACCTTAGGGGTGCCTGACATGTAGTGAAAGGGAAGGTTTAGGCCTGACAAGTGGGTACACTTGCCAAGTTGAATTGGCAGTTTACAACTGCACACACAGACCCTACAGTGTCAGATCTGAGCCATGGTTACAGGGCTACTAATGTGGGTGGCATAACCAGTGTGCAGGCCCACTAGTAGCCTTTGATTTACAGGACCTGGGCACCTCTAGTGCACTTTACTAGTGAATCAAATATGCCAATCATGGATATGAGAGAGCGTAGCTTATATAATCAAATATTAACATGAAATGTTTATGAACTAATGTATGATAATGCTGCAAAGAAACTGTATTAATGTATTTTGCTAAAACGTGCGCTTGAAATGTGCCCACAGGGAGTGGCCGTCAACGTATACGGGGACTAATAAAACTGACTAATAATGTTGAAATGATATGTTATGATATGATTTTACGCTAATAATAATAGACATATCTAAGAGTTTTTGCTAATAAATCACTAGGCTTTAGTTAGCATGAGTCTAGGCCTAGCTGCCTGGCTCTCATATTAAATGTGTTTTTCTAACGTGCAGTGTGCTGACTTGCTGAAGGACATGAACTCTTGTTTTTTTCTCTAAACTAGAAGCTGAAAGTAACTGTAGTAGATCCGTTCTCATGAAATTCGACTTGCTTATAGAAACATTTTAGCTGAATGCAACACTGTAGACCAGTCGTAGGTACAAGGTCGCCTGAACCAGGTACAGACAATGGAGCCACTGACCGAAGATGTGCAAAGGACCACAAGACTATGAAATCATACCGGACATTCCACCCGCTAAAGACGTCAATCATAAGGACCAATAAAATACGCGAGAACTGTTATGGGGTGACAAATTTGATGAGCTAATGTGAAGTTAATTGGTTAAAGATAGTGGGGTGCAACCCCTTGTCCAACCAGATTTTAGGGGAATGTACAATGAAAAGGGGATAAAACCCCTTGACACCAGGAAGTAAATTAGAACTAGGGAGTAGGAGACTAGGAGAGTGGGAGATGCTGATGCAATTTGCTATGATCCAGACACTTTGGTGGTCATTCTGACCTCGGCGGTAAAAGGCGCCTACCGCCGGTCAGAAATCCTCCATAATCCCGCCGCGGTCGCGGAAACCCGCCACGGTCATTCTGACCCGCAGAAGGCAAACCTCCGAAAATCCGACCGCCACAACAGACCGCCAGACCAGCGGTCGGCGGAAAGGTGGAGGTGACCAAACCTCCACCGCCACGCCAACAGAAATACGCCCATGCCATTACGACCCACGAATCCACGCGGCGGTCATTCAAACGCGGTATTCCATTGGCGGGACACACCGGCGCGGTCAGAATACACACAAACGAACAAAACTCAGCCACATTGGACGATTTGAATCCCACACACCTGATACACATACACACACCACTCCCACACACACAATACAATATAAAACACACACCCACATCACCCACAAACCCCTACGCTTAAAAATTCGTAAAGAAGACAAGAGCGAGACACCAGCATCCAAAACATAACAGCCACAGCCACTCAACACCATCACCCACACACTATCCACACACAAAACAACACACACCACCACACTCAACTCACTTAAATACACATACTCCACCCCACACATCATACACACCACCCCATGGCACCCCAAAGACAACCCCGCTTCACAGACGAAGAACTCAGGGTCATGGTGGAGGAAATCGTTCGGGTAGAGCCCCAGCTGTTCGGCACACAGATACAATACACCAGTATTGCCCGGAGGACGGAGCTATGGCAGAGGATTGTCGACAGGGTGAACGCAGTGGGACAGCACCCCAGAAATCGGGAAGACATCAGGAAGCGATGGAACGACCTACGGGGGAAGGTGCGTTCCATGGTATCCAGGCACAACATCGCCGTGCAGAAGACTGGCGGAGGACCCCCACCTCAACCCCCACAATTCACATCATGGGAGGAGGAAGTCTTGAACATCCTGCATCCTGACGGCCTCGCAGGAGTCGGCGGAGGAATGGATACTGGTAAGTTGAAGCTTCACTACTGCTTCCCCCCCACCTGCATGCCAAATCAGACCCCAACCCTCACCCCCATCCTCGAACCCCACCCTCACCCCCACCCCCATCCTCACCCCCACCCTCACCCCCACCACCATCCTCACCCCCACCACCATCCTCACCCCCACCCCCAGCACACCTATTCCCCGCCAATGTCTCACCATCACAACCCACACATCCCAAAACCTAGGCCTGCATGCGTCCACTAAGCATGGACACCCATCACCAAAGCATGCCCAATGCATATACACATCCCCCCCACAAGCCACCCTCACCAAAGCCCCCACACACGAATGCCAGCACTTGGGGACACGAGAACCCACAGATACACCCATATGCCACACATTGAAACTATAACCATACCTCTATACCCCTGCAGGACCCGACCGTCAACACACCGCGGCGGAGGGGCCAGAATTATCCACACCCCCCACCCAAGAGGCCGTCAGCGATGACAGCAGCTCTGTCGATCTGGACACCGATGACCAGCCCGGACCATCGGGGACCTCTGGACAGTCGGTTCCCCTCACACAGGCACAGGCCACTACAGACCCTAACCCCTCTGGGAACACCAGCACAGCTCCCACCCAGCGGGCCCATGCCTCTGTCTCCAGGGCGCGTCAATCTGCGGTGTGTCTACCACTACAGGGCACCCAGGATAACCCACCACCCCAACAACAACAGGGACCTGGGGGCAGTGGTAGTGGGCACACCGGCCAGGGGGCAGAGGCCCAGGGAAACAGGGCAACTCGGCGGGCAGCTGTGCGACAGGGGGGGGGAGGAGAGGCCCAGGGAACCCACTCTCCACGAGGTCCTCACCACCATCATGGGAGCATACAACCGCTCCCAGGAGACGATGGCGACGGTACTGGCCCGGTTCCAGGAGATCCAGGTGCTGCAGGAGGAACACTATCGGGGGTACAGGGAGGACATCAGAGCCATCAACACCACCCTGGTTACCATGGTAGGGCTGCTGCAGGACCTCGTAAACAGCAGGGCGGACACTGAACAACACCCAAGGGCCCCTGCCACTAGCCTGGACCAAGAACAGCCATCCACCTCCGCCGGCGCTAGTGGACAGGAGGCCCCCGCACAGCAGCAGCCCACCAGACCCCCACCTCCTGCAGGAGAAGAACCACCCCGCAAGAGGGCCCTGAGATCTCGCAAGAAGACAGAGTAGGATGTCAAGACCCCCGCCAGCAAAGGATACCACCTGATGTCATCCCACTGTCCCACATTGTCACCCTGTCCATCCTTGAACTGCCCATGCTCCATCTCTCCACAGGCCTCTGGACAATGCACCTGTGTGACTGTTACTCTGGACTCTGCCATGGACATTCCTTCACCATAGCCCCCACCCACTTGAAACCACCCATCCCATTTTGAGCACTTCAATAAACACCTATTTTGCACCAAAATATCAGGAGTCTGGCTGTGATTTCAATAGATTGTAATTGACATGACAGTGCAAATATGTTCTTGTACATGGTGAAGTCAACAAACAGCTGCCACAAAGCTGTAGTCCATGGGGAAACGAAGCACAGGACTCGTAGTGGGGACCCCAGATCTGAAATAGGGAGGGAAAAGCCAAAACTCAGTCATCATACACTGGGGCAAATAGACAGGCAGCAGAGATGCTGCAGAGTAGTTAACATTTACTAAATTATCTTTGAAATGTTACCTGTGTCCTATTGGAAGTACTGTTCAATGATTCTGTCCCTGTTGTCTGTTTCAGCCCCGTCGTCTTCCTCCTCGTCACTCTCCTCAGGTTCCACCGCTGCCACAACACCACCGTCTCGACCATCCTCCTGCAGGAAAGGCACCTGGCGGCGCAAAGCCAGGTTGTGAAGCATGCAGCAGGCCACGATGATGTGACACACCTTCTTAGGTGAGTACATTAGGGATCCACCGGTCATATGCAGGCACCTAAACCTGGCCTTTAGGAGGCCAAAGGTGCGTTCGATCACCCTCCTAGTACGCCCATGGGCCTCATTGTACCGTTCCTCTGCCCTGGTCCGGGGATTCCTTACTGGGGTCAGTAGCCACGACAGGTTGGGGTATCCAGAGTCCCCCACTAGCCATACACGGTGTCTCTGTAGCTGTTCCATCACGTAAGGGATGCTGCTATTCCTGAGGATGTAGGCGTCATGCACTGACCCTGGGAATTTGGCATTTACATGCGAGATGTACTGGTCAGCCAAACACACCACCTGGATGTTCATTGAATGGTAATTTTTTCTGTTCCTGTACACCTGCTCCCTGTCTCTTGGGGGAACCAAAGCCACATGGGTCCCATCAATGGCACCAATTACATTGGGAATATGTCCAAGGGCGTAGAAATCACCCTTCACTGTAGCCAATTCGCCCACCTCAGGGAAAATGATGTAGTTCCTCACGGATTTCATCAGGGCAGACAACACTCTGGATAACACCTTCGAAAACATGGGCTGAGACATCCCGGAAGCAATTCCCACGGTTGTCTGAAATGACCCACTTGCCAAGAAATGTAGTACTGACATGACCTGCACCAGAGGGGGAATCCCTGTGGGTTGGCGGATGGGGGACATCAGGTCGGGCTCCAGCTGGGCACACAGTTCATGGATAGTGGCACGGTTAAGACGGTAGGTCAGGATAATGTGGCGTTCTTCCATTGTCGACAGGTCCACCAGCGGTCGGTACACGGGAGGATTCATCCGTCTCCTCGCCCAACCCAGCGGACGGTGCCTAGGAAGGACAACATGGAGCACACAGTCAAGCAACCCACAGGTACGTACTCACAGCTAGCACAGTATACGATTCTCTATGCAGTGAATGGCGTGTCTGAGTGGCTATGCAAGGCCTAGGCCTGTGTGACGCAGTTGAAATTGAGCCATGTGGGCCCTGGAAATGGCGGCTGCCTGACCTGTGAAGTGTGACAATGGGATGTGAGGTCAATGCGCTGGCGTGGCACACCGCGGCGGGCGGCGGGCGAAGACCGCGGCGCGAAGCCGCATTGGTTAACATTGAAGCCTATGGGTTTCAGGAGCCAATGGCGAAGGGCGCCGGCGGTGGCGGGACGCACCGCCGCGGACGTGACCGCCATTTTCTATCTACTTATCCACTTGCGACTTGAACTTTCACAGGAGAGGACCTATACTGCAAGTGTTGCTGTGACCTCGGTCTGGAAGGGACAATGGCTGCTGCGACTGGGGAAAGGGCCCCTGCCTTCACTGGAGAGGAGTTGGAGAAACTTGTGGATGGGGTCCTCCCCCAGTATGCGCTACTCTACGGTCCTCCAGACCAACAAGTGAGTTTAATTCAATATGGATTTGGGGCCACTGGCTGGCTTGGGGGCCTGGCGGGGATGGGGGGCATGTTGGGGCTGGCGGGGGGCATGGCGGGGGGCCTGGCGGGGATGGGGGGCATGTTGGGCATGGCGGGGGGCCTGGCGGGGATGGGGGGCATGTTGGGGCTGGCGGGGGGCCTGGCGGGGGGCCTGGCGGGGGGCCTGGCGGGGATGGGGGGCATGTTGGGCATGGCGGGGGGCCTGGCGGGGATGGGGGGCATGTTGGGCATGGCGGGGGGCATGGCGGGGGGCCTGGCGGGGATGGGGGGCATGTTGGGCATGGCGGGGGGCCTGGCGGGGATGGGGGGCATGTTGGGCATGGCGGGGGGCCTGGCGGGGGGCCTGGCGGGGATGGGGGGCATGTTGGGCATGCGGGGGGCCTGGCGGGGATGGGGGGCGTTGGGCCACTGGAAAGGAAAATGCTGAGAAACTTGAACGTGGTATTTCTCCCTCCCTGTACGTGTCACATAGGTCCGCGCCCATGAGAAGATCGGGATTTGGCGTGCCATCGCCAAGGAAGTCCGGGCCCTGGGGGTCCACCATCGACGGGGCACCCACTGCCGCAAGAGGTGGGAGGACATCCGCCGCGGGACCAAGAAGACCGCCGAGTCTCTGCTGGGGATGGCCTCCCAACGTAGGCGGGGTGCCTGCCGTCAACTGAGCCCCCTGATGTTCCGGATCCTGGCGGTGGCCTACCCTGAATTGGATGGGCGCGTGAGGGCAGCACAGCAGACACAAGGGGGTGAGTACAAGCATTATCTACTCTGTTGTCGCGCAGTGGAGGTGTCTGGGTGGGGGAGGAGGGCTGGGGGTCCCCCTAGGCCAGGGCGATATCTGTAGGCTGGGCACCCCCGTAAGCCCCTGTGTCCCCAGCCACCACCCTCAGTAGTTTGTCAGTACAGCCATCCTTGGGCCGTGTCATCCATGGGTGCAGTTGTCAACTCTAGGCGTGTAGGCCATGTTCCACGGAATGCGTAGCGTACCCCAAGTGCGCACCTTAGTGCAGGGGGCATCTGTGTCTGTCATGTCCGCTAACTGTACCGGAGATCCATGTACTCAATATCCCTTTATTTCTCTCTCCCCCCCCCTTTTTGTTTGTCTTTCTGTGCTTGTGTGCATCAGCATCATCAGGCGGAGGAGAAGTGGCATCGGGGCAGGAGGGAGCTGCATCTCACATGGCCCAGGAGGGCCATGCCACAGAGTCAGACTGGACCAGTGAGACGGAGGGCGAGGGGAGCTCCACGACGGGGACGACTGGAGCCTGCAGCGACACGGACATGTCCTCGGAAGGGGGCTCCCTTGCGGGGGTGGCGCCATCCGTGCCCCCCGCCATTACAGGTACAGCCGCCACCCAGCGCACCATCTCCGCCCTCCCAGCAGCCCCTCCGCGTTCGCCCCGTGCCCGCTCTGCCAGGAAGCTGGGCATCTCCTTCGCCCCAGGCACCTCAGGCCCTGCCCCTGTTACCCCCGCTGCCCTCAGTGAGGAGGTCATTGACCTCCTCCGAACGCTCATTGTTGGGCAGACTACCCTTTTGAATGCCATCCAGGGGGTGGAGAGGGAGGTTCATCGCAGCAATGCGTACCTGGAGGGCATTCATTCGGGTCAGGCTGCCCATCAGCGATCGTTCCAGGCTCTGGCCTCAGCACTGACGGCAGCCATTGTCCCTGTCTCCTGCCTGCCTCTACTAACTCCCTCCTCCCAGTCTCCTGTTCCTCTGCCTGTCCCACCCACACCATCAGACCAGCCTGCACACACCTCAACACCCAAGAGAAGCTCATCCAAACATAAGCACCACAGATCACGCAGACATTCACACACGCAACATTCCGATGCAGACATGCCAACAGTCACTACCACCTCTGTGACCCCCACCTCCTCGTCTCCCTCCTCCCTCCCTGTGACGTCTACACTCACACCTCCATTCACCTCACCATCAGCCAGTGTTTCCATCACCAGCACACCCTCCACTCCAGTCCGCACACGTGCAGTCACCACCCCCACTGCCATTTACACGTCCCCTGTGTCCTCTCCCACTGTGTCTGTCACCCCCTCTTCCACACCACACAAACGCAGCCACCCACCCACCCAACAGCCATCCACCTCACGACAGCCTATCCCTCCTGCACCTGCACCCAAAGACAGCAAACGTAACTCACCTACAACCACATCCTCTCCCTCCACTCCCATTCCCACTGTACCTACCACTCTCCATTGTCCCAAGAAGCTCTTCCTCGCCACTACTAACTTCTTTCCTGACCCTGAGCCCCCCCCTCCTTCTCGTCGGGGTAAGAAGAGCACCTCAGCCACCACCAGCCCTGCAGCCCCCTTGACAAGGGTGCAGGGGTATTGGAGCCCGCCAGCCCGCATGTCTGGATCTTCGCCCAGCAGCAAGGGGACAGCCAGCCCACCCCCTGGGAAGAGGAGCAGAAGGCGGAAGGGGCGCCGCAGGAGCCCGCCTTCTACATACCCCCCGGACACCACCCAGAGACAGTCACCAGCCACAGCTCCAAAGGGAGGAAAGGGACACAGGCCGACGACTAAGGAGGGCAAGGGCAGCAAGTTGGAGAGGTCAGGCAGCAGGCCTGCTGCCCAGGAGGAGCCCACAACCCCCATAGCCGCTGCCCCGGGAGGACCCAGCCCAGCTGGCCAGGAGGGCCCCACCACCCACAGCCCAGGTGGGCAGTGAAGGAGCACCATCCCCGCTGCCCAGGAGGGCACCACCAGGCAATTAGCAGTTGGCCATAGACCGTCCGCCGTCTCAAGAACCGCTGAACTGGGCCCTTCAAGGCAAGGACCGCTGAACTGGGCCCCGCCGTCTCAAGAACCGCTGAACTGGGCCCTTCAAGGCAAGAAGCGCTGAACTGGGCCCCGCCGTCTCAAGAACCGCTGAACTGGGCCCTTCAAGGCAAGAACCGCTGAACTGGGCCCCGCCGTCTCAAGAACCACTGAACTGGGCCCCGCCGTCTCAAGAACCGCTGAACTGGGCCCCGCCGTCTCAAGAACCGCTGAACTGGGCCCTTCAAGGCAAGAAGCGCTGAACTGGGCCCCGCCGTCTCAAGAACCGCTGAACTGGGCCCCGCCGTCTCAAGAACCGCTGAACTGGGCCCCGCCGTCTCAAGAACCGCTGAACTGGGCCCTTCAAGGCAAGAACCGCTGAACTGGGCCCCGCCGTCTCAAGAACCGCTGAACAGGGCCCCGCCGTCTCAAGAACCGCTGAACTGGGCCCCGCCGTCTCAAGAACCGCTGAACTGGGCCCTTCAAGGCAAGAAGCGCTGAACTGGGCCCCGCCGTCTCAAGAAGCGCTGAACTGGGCCCCGCCGTCTCAAGAACCGCTGAACTGGGCCCCGCCGTCTCAAGAACCGCTGAACTGGGCCCTTCAAGGCAAGAACCGCTGAACTGGGCCCCGCCGTCTCAAGAACCGCTGAACTGGGCCCCGCCGTCTCAAGAACCGCTGAACTGGGCCCTTCAAGGCAAGAACCGCTGAACTGGGCCCCGCCGTCTCAAGAACCGCTGAACTGGGCCCCGCCGTCTCAAGAACCGCTGAACTGGGCCCCGCCGTCTCAAGAACCGCTGAACTGGGCCCTTCAAGGCAAGAACCGCAGAACTGGGCCCCGCCGTCTCAAGAACCGCTGAACTGGGCCCCGCCGTCTCAAGAACCGCTGAACTGGGCCCCGCCGTCTCAAGAACCGCTGAACTGGGCCCTTCAAGGCAAGAACCGCTGAACTGGGCCCCGCCGTCTCAAGAACCGCTGAACTGGGCCCTTCAAGGCAAGAACCGCTGAACTGGGCCCCGCCGTCTCAAGAAGCGCTGAACTGGGCCCCGCCGTCTCAAGAACCGCTGAACTGGGCCCTTCAAGGCAAGAAGCGCTGAACTGGGCCCCGCCGTCTCAAGAACCGCTGAACTGGGCCCTTCAAGGCAAGAAGCGCAGAACTGGGCCCCGCCGTCTCCAGAACCGCTGAACTGGGCCCTTCAAGGCAAGAACCGCTGGCCCTTTGGCAGACGTGGCAGGGCAGGATCTATCTCGGCCAGGGCTACAGGATGTCCTCTGGCCAACTTGCCTCCTCCAGTGGCAGTGGGGTCTGTTATGGACTGTATGGACTGTGGCTTTGCTCTCCCCAGGATGGCCCAGTGGGCAGGCCACCCACTGTATGGACTGTATGAACTGTGGCTTTGCTCTCCCCAGGATGGCCCAGTGGGCAGGCCACCCACTGTATGGACTGTATGGACTGTGGCTTTGCTCTCCCCAGGATGGCCCAGTGGGCAGGCCACCCACTGTATGGACTGTATGGACTGTGGCTTTGCTCTCCCCAGGATGGCCCAGTGGGCAGGCCACCCACTGTATGGACTGTATGGACTGTGGCTTTGCTCTCCCCAGGATGGCCCAGTGGGCAGGCCACCCACTGTATGGACTGTGGCTTTGCTCTCCCCAGGATGGCCCAGTGGGCAGGCCACCCACTGTATGGACTGTTTGGACTGTGGCTTTGCTCTCCCCAGGATGGGCCAGTGGTCATGGAGTCCCCTCGTGGATCTGGCGTCGTGTACTCAAGTGGCTGAGGTGCCCCCCCTTCCCTTCCCCCTGAGGTGCCTGTCCTATTTTCTTTCTGATGCCCCTGCAGTGTTCTCTCCGTGGAGTTCTTGTCGTGGGACTGGGCCTTGCCCCTTTGCACAGGACCCCTGTGATCCACGGACAGTGGTTGGACTACATTTAGTAGCTGTATATATTTTGTACATAGTTTATTTATTTATTGGGATTAATGGTGTCCATATTTCAATATATCTGCCCGTTTATGATCTCTTCTTTTGGTCTTTGCATTATTTCGGAGGGGGGTGGTTTGTGGGTTGTGACAGTGATCTGTGGGAATGCATTGATGTGTGTGTTGTAGTGGGTGTGGGTGGGTGGGTGTGTGCCGGTAATCTTTTCCCTCCCCTGTGTCGTAGGTGCCGTACTCACCGATGTCTTCCGCGCCGCCGGGCGTGCTCCTGGTATATGAGGAGGAATAGGAGTGCGGGGATGACCTGCAACTCTGGCTCCATACTGCCGGAATCTCGCGTGGAGTGCGTAGAGGTGAGCGTTTTCCCGTTCGTAGTCTGTTTCCGCCGTGTTCTTATCGGCGGTGCTCCCGCCCCGGAAAAGGTGGCAGATTGGTGGGTCGTAATAGGGTGGGCGGTACTTTGTCTGCCGCCGGGCTGTTGGCGGGAACCGCCGCGCTGTTTGTTTGTACCGCTGTGGCGGTCGGAGTGTTAAGTTGGCGGGCTGTGTTGGCGGTTCCCGCCAGGGTCAGAATTGCATATTTTAGACCGCCGGCCTGTTGGCGGCTTGGCCGCCGCTTTATCACCGACCGCCAGGGTCAGAATGAGGGCCTTTGTCACTTTGCTTAGTGACTTGCTAATTTTACTTAGAATTATCCTTGCCCTTAGATTGCCCGTATACACTTTACCTCCTTATGAGGGAAGTGCCCCCTTTAACCGGAGCTGAATTCCTGATGGCGAATCAACTGATGTCCTGAGGACGAAGACCGAACCTGAGTGCTGACCCCAAACGGAGGGTAACTATATGACAATGAAATTGTGATTGTCTGTTTGCTTTTCGTTTCTAGGTACCAACTGCTTCTTTTGACAGAGACCACAGTTAGATGTTTTCCAAATTGATGTTACTAAATTGTTTTGCATGAAGCCCAACATGCCAATGCTAATTAGAGGTTAGTTGAGAGGGGTTCACTAAATTGACGCAAATAGACAAATGACCGAATCTATGCTTTGTTGAATAACGTGATGATGATATTCTGCTGAGGATAATCTATGCTGACGCCGTGTTAAATTCTAATGTTCGTGATTCTTGCTTTGATGAAATCTTATCAGAGTTACCATATTGTGACTATGCTAATGTGTTTTTTGGTTTTGAGACTAATAAACTTGCTAGTAGAATTGTAATCAATAGGGAATAAATATCACAAAATTCATATTATTCTGTTGTGGTTATTCATGACTGAAAGGTCATGGTGTTTCTGAGTTTCATTCAATGTCATTGACTAACGTGAATTGCATTGTTATAATAAATATTGATGAGGTTATTGACATATTGATTGACATGCTGATTAGCTATCTCGTCCTAAGGTGTCTTCAATCTGGGTCAAAACATTCATTGGCCTAAAACGAGTCCCAAAGTGAGTAATTAATCATAAAGGGACGCGCTAACAGTTCAACCAATCAACAGTACAATTTCTATAGGGAGCACTTGCACTTTAGCACTGATTAGCAGTGGTAAAGTGTTCAGAGACAATAAAACAGCAAAAACAGACCCAAAAAAATAGGAGGAAGATGGCAAAAGTTTGGGGATAACCCTGCATAAAAGGCCATTTCCAACACCCCACATATTACAGCACTCATGACAACTTTTATAACATCAATGGAAATATAATGAAACATTAGCAGTCAAATTATTGAAGAAAAAACTGTACATCAAGACTCCTTTGAGTCGAATCACATTGGTGTGGGGACGTTCTGTGTGGTGAATAAATAATTGGTGAGAAACTGATCCCTGGAGTGCGACTTCTTCATTTTGGAGATTCCGATATTTCACAGAGCATGGTTGGGCTCTGGAAGTTAGCACTGGTGAAGCATGCTGAAATTGAGCTGACCATGGATGATATGTGTTTATATTAATTACCCACTGGCGGTCGCCAGTAGGTAGTTATAGATAGGACCTAGCTTCCATAGGAAAAGCATTTTTTGACTTGGCTATGTCTTTGGCACTGTTTAACGAATCTTCATGAAATTCTGCAAAAAAAGGTGTCTTGTTGGGTCTTGTTGGACATGGAACGTTTCGGGGTGATCTGTCAAGCGGGGGCCAAGAAAAAGGGATGGGTCAAAGAAAGTATGTTTCCCATGTTCATTCCCATAGGGGATTTTGAACGCGACTACAGCCAAACCAGTGGACACAATCACATCTAATGTGACAGGAAGGTAGTTCTTGTTTCAGAAAGCACGCTTTATGATATTTGGTGTAAATTCATTCAGTAGTTTTCAAGATATTAAAGGAAATTTTAATTTGTATATCTGAGTAGAGCCTAAGCACAGATCTCATGGTGGGATCTGATTGACTGTCAGAACATCATCCAGAAAGTGACGACAGCCATCTTGGGACCAATATACATGATAGCACCCCATTGAAATTAATTGTAGTGAATGACCGGTTTTGAGTGTCACAAAAAGGAAAACGTATGAAGAGTGATTACAGATTTTAGTTACAATATAAATCATTTGTTGCTAAGGTGATTTCTCCCTTTGAAAAAGCCTTCTGCTGGGACTTTATGAATCATGTTTGGAAAAAAACGGTTTTCTCATGATTTTCCCATAGTGGTTATGGAAGGTGCTCCAGAAGCAAAATGAGAAAAAAATTCTGTTAATTCACACTATCTTTCTAAGTCTTATACGAGTCTGACATTCTCAGTAAAACATGTTCTTCCAACAGGAGCAGCCTGTCAGTTGATTCTCTTGTGTTCTACTGCAGACTCCCAGAGTGTTCTAAAGAACAACTAAACTGCTAAAAGTATTACTTATGACAAACGTGTGGCATGCCTGAAGCCATCTTGATTGAATCAAATGAATCAATTTAAAACATTTAATTTAGAAAGGAACAAAAGAAGGGGGTTCATTCTTTCATAGAAATTATGGTTAGTGATGTAGAAAGAAAAAGGAGGACACGTTTTAAGTGAGTTCTCAAATATCTACCTGTTGTACTTCCAAAAGAAGCAACCTGTCAATCGATTCCCTTGTGTTTTATTGCAGCCCTCCAGAGTGTTATAAAGAACAACTAGAGTGCTAATAGATTTTCTTATGACACAGGTGAGTGTTTCACACGTGAAGCAATCTTGATTGAATCAAACAGGTAAACTTAAAACATTTAATTTAGAAGGGAACAAAATGGGATCTTTCATTTTGTTAAAGAAATTATGGCTAGTGCTGTAGAAAGAAAAATGAGGACATAACCAATAGTATTTTGCAAGTTTGCGCCGCTTTTGAGTAAAAAAATGATGCAATTCGGCGCTAAAAAAGTATAAATATGGGCCTTAATTTTGTTTTTTTTTGCAGTTTTATTCAGCAAAGACTTTACCCGAAGGAATTGAAGTGCTTTGCATGAGCATCAGTTACATTACACTAGGACACACTAAGACACATTTGCACCGCCTTGCCTGCCTGGGTTTACTAAGCCACACGGAGTCACGCATGGGGGCTTTGAGTTGGTTTCGTAAATATTACTTAAGTTCTTGTGTTGCCGTGCGTCTCTTTGTATGATGCAATAGCAGCAGAAGCACTTAGTAAATCTGGGCCTCAGTATCTTCTAGTATCGTCCAGTGCAATGAGTACAAAAAGGGGCTTAGCTGTACAATCTGATAGAAAGAGGCCGCTGTAGGTGCTTAAGGGGGAACCGCACTTCTTGTATTCTTAACACTTCACATTACCTTAAAGACAGGTAGGCATCTATGAAACACTCAGCATCCATAGCTGTGGATTGGAATTGGATTTATTAATTTCACAACACATCATTCTTATCCCACACTTCTTATATCACCTACATGCATTGTTAACCAGATTGGAGGTAGAAAGCCTGAAGGCATAAATGTTGGTGCTAGTAGATTCATGTGCATGTGCGTTCCTTGTCTATTCCTACACTGTCCACCTATGCTACAACACTTAGCTATCCAATAGATCTCTACAGATCACATGCCATTAAGGAGTCAGGCTGTAATTCTCTAGGAACAATTTGTAAATAGATTAGAAGACTTTGGCCTGATTTAGAACTTGATGGATGGGTTCATGTGTCACAGCAGGGAAGGATATCCCATCCAAAATAAGAACATCAATACTACTGAAATCCACTAACGAGTACACAGAGAGTCCCGCAGATATATAACATGATGCATCCTTAACACATACATACATGTTGACACTAGCCCCTCCTTGAATGAGAGCTAAGATACTAGGGAAATGTAATCCGTCAAAGCTCAATCACAGCCCTCTCCTGTGGATGTAGATGCTATGTGGGTTACAACCTACTCTTTCCCACCACTGGATCATTTATAGTTTCATAAGTCTATGAATATATTTTCTTGTCAATCTTGGAAAAGATATGAGAAGCAATACATATATTTACCAACACCCTACAAAGCACCTACTTTGTACATTAAGCTTACGTTTTGTTCTGCACAGGGCAATGTACCTGCAGTGATCAAGCTGGGTCTGGTGGCTGAGTGGACTAATGTGTCCTCTATAGCAGCCAGTGTTTGACTTCATGGTTGCAGGTTCATATCCCAGTGAATCCGCTCAGTCTTTTGTCCTTTTGAGGGTTGATAAAATAAGAACCCTTTGAGTTGGGTAACAATAAACGTGTTATTCAGTGCCAAGATACCCTTCTGGGTGAATGTGCACTTTACAAATACACATTATGTTATGTTATCCCACCCTCAAGCACTATTCTTTGGCATATTCCTATATATATATGGGTACTGCAAGGGAGGCCTCTCAGAGTCCTTTCTCTTTTTGACCTTCTTAGACTTATATTACCTGAAACAAGCTCTTGTGGGTGCTGGATTTGTTGTTGGGAACCTACTCAACAAAGTCCTTCACTGGAAGCAAGGAAACCTAGACTTAATGGAGCCGGAAAAGAAGAGCACAGCTCTGTTTAAAACATGAGCCCAGTGTAGACTACAGAATATTTCAAACGATGACCCTCATTTAGAGGACATCTACCCCTATAACCAGATCACCATGTTTTGTTTAGTAACATGAATCTACCCCAAGGGCAATATAGCACTTTACAACCAGATTTTGTTACACAATTGTTTCTTTTTTAGTAAGAGGGAGATTACGTTTGCTGACAATCACAGGATGTTGAGCAGAGGCCAAGATTCCAACCTGGATCCCCATGTTCCAGATTCAGCAGCTCAGGCAACTAGGCCAAATTTCCTCCTCGAAGTAAGAGATGTTGGTCTAGAGGTCAGAGTAGAATCTATTTCTCAAAGCTTTCCTCCAGGATCAGAAAGATAGGCCCACCCAGGCAAAAGCCCCAGGAGCTCTTCAAGAGTCCATGTATTGTGAAAGTTTCAGATCCCAAGCTTCACTGGGGATGGATACTGCCAAAGCTTCAGGTAAGCCCTCATGTACCTCTGGTACCATGATATTGCTTTCTTCTCAGCAGCGCCATCCACAAAAATACTCTCTGATATCCAGTCCATAGCAGTTAGCCCTGTTTGCCATGATATCGACAGATGCCTTGCCAGCATACTGGGAGTAGTTAAAAGCTGTCCTGCAAAAACATTCAAACCAGCCCAGAAAGTGAAGGAATAAATGAATCCCTCGCTCCTTCTCTCACTTCCTTCCTTCATTCCTTACTCGCTCCTCCTCTCTCTCTCTTTATCTGCTGTGGCTGCTGCATTAACCAATCCTTTCTTTCTTTCTTTTGTTATTTTTTCTTCCTTTCTTTCTTCCTCCACCATCTCTCTCTCTCACACACATATCCTCTTGTACGGGACAACACTTTTGAAGGTCCAGGTGCAGCTGTGGACACTCAAAAAACAGCCTCCATTATCTCCAGCCCCGAGGAGCTTAACCCAGCGTTTAGAGCTTTTCTTAGTGCAAAACTAACCGTCCTGCCCAAAATGGACCTGAGGATGCATCTTGCACTAAAAGAATAATGGCAAATACAACCAAATAAAAATAGCAGCTGCTTGTGCTTGCTAAGTTCATTGTTCCTGTGCTCCTGCAGTAAGTCGTCTGTGTGAAATTACTTACAATTATACAAATGAGCATAATCATGCAATTTTCAGTAATTTCTCATTAAAAGAGTAACACAAACTTACTGAATTACTCCAGCATAATTTAAATTTTGCCCAAGTATATTCCCAATCCATTTGTTTCCTAACTCAATCCCTTCTGTTGAAACAATGACTTTGATGTCCCTTTCTAGGAGGATTTCAGAGGAGGGTGGACCTTCAGTGCAAGTAGAGGCTGAGCAGCATGCTTCCCTTGTCTTTGGATAAGGAGTCAGATAAGACTTCACACGTCCTGCATTTACTTAACTATTTGTTAAAAAAGGATGAGACCATCTCAAAGAACTGACAACAATGCTGGCCAGGTGCCCAAGGCTTCGCTGAATGCAACTTTTACTCAGACATGGAATCCATTGCTTCCAAGGGGTGCTCAAGCTGTTGTAACAGTGGGGAAAGTTGGGCAGGACTGTTCCCGTCCTCCAAGATGACAAGGAATGCAAAGGAAATACAAATGGAGGGCAGCTGGCATTCAAGCATGTCATGATTATACCCCTGGACGTGATGAATTTGAAGCTCCATTCCATGCGCCATGGTTAGATCTTATGTTTTCAAACCAGGCTCAAGCATATTAGACTTCACCTGGAAGTGAGAGTCCCTGATGAGCTGTTCAATGGCAAAACAAGTACAGACAATAAAGTAAGGCCTTTAAAGCAACAGCAACACATTCTCCATCTGCAAGGCATCTAGTACAATGTGGTACTAGTGGCCGATATGGGCAGGACCACAGATTCCTGAATCCCCCTTGTTGCAGAAATTATTATACAGTAGTTGTTCTTTTATGGCTACTCTCAACACCACTCCAAGAGAGATCAGCAAGGTTTACAACCAGGTGAACGATCCCCAAAAGGAGAAGCTCAGGCAATGGAAAGACACTTTATAACTTTATGTAGAGCATGAGCCCTCATTGAAGCAAGATCGCCCATTGTGCTGCAGAATAGGAGGAAATGGTATCACAAAGACTGCTGCTGGCTCCCTGCCACCCAGAACCATCTGGCATGTACAAGAAAGCTGCTACTTAAACTAAAAGCAGTACAAGAGAGTTCAAAGAGCATCTTCTAAAGTAGGAGGGGGGTGTTGAAGTTAAAGTTGAAGTTGAATGATGCTTTGTAAAGTAGCTATAGAAGGTGTCACGTCTCCAGGAAAACAGTAGAATTGCACTAGGTACTTCCTGGATACCGAGCACACACTTAAGATTCATTAACATGTTGATTTGAAAACATTCCATCAAAAAGTTGACACTAGAAAGTGATGTACTAACTATAAAAAAATGATTGTGTGTGTCCCCTAGCTCTGGGCAATGCATATTTGTATTTTCCCTTGCACAGGGAACATTTGCATTTCCTGAGGTCCAGGAAAAGCAGGAGAGAAAAAGGTCATTGGTAGATCATGTCAATGCCAACCGGACTCCAGTTCTCTCCATGAGGTTTAACAAAGTGCTTAATACCTGTGGCCGCAATAAAAAGGGTTTTGCCCAGTAGCCTCAAATGAGCAAGAGCTTCATAAATGCAAAAAAAGAAAGAATCGATCTTGATGATAATTTTTTTTCCTTAAACTGGAAGTGACCATTGAATGTTGATACCTTTTATGCATTTTCATTTATTTTTCAACTTAACATCATAGACGATTGCTTTATCTTTGGCACAGAATCATGTCAAACTTACTGAGGTTCTTAGAAAAATATGATTTGTTCATCGTTAGAAATAAACACAAACCAGTGGTAATTAGACATTACAACAAAGCATTAAAACAGTTCAATAACTTTGGTGTTAAATTGAAAAACAAATTGATCTGTTACTTCTATTTGAAGGAAAAATATATCCCAAAGATATATCCATTCTTTTTTCGTAAAATTGGTGGCCAGACCCTTAAGTGGGTAGGTTATTCACATCTGCCCTGTTTTAGAAAAACAAAAGTGGTGAAAGCATGTCTGCGGCTATCACAAGGCTTAGGACTATCATTTAGCTTACAAGAGCTAATCAAGGAACGCTCAGTTGAATCCAGAGTCCTGAAAAATACAACCTGACCTCTTGTCTTCCTGTATCACCCTGATTCCATTGATCAAGAAGTAAAGCACCTGCACTTGATGCAAGAGTCAAAACATTACTGAGGTCATCAACAGAATGAGGTGGCCCATAGGCTCATGTACATACTGTTTAAACCTGATGGTGAGCATACCATGACGTCCGTCCACACCCCTGATCATGGCAGTAGCAAGCATTTCTAGTGTTTCTCAAACTGTGGGTCACAAGCTGATTTTTGGTGGATCGGTAGTATTTACAGTTTACAATAATAATCATTTTTTAAAAGGGCACTTACCGCAGGGCATTCTGCTCTCCTCTCATCGTCTCTCCTGGAAGCTCCAACGGTAGACCCAGGAAACTGCACTAACCAACCATGATGCTGCTCTCCTGCTGTTAAACAGCATGAGACAAACGTCAGGACCAGGATTGATGGGATAAGTCTCTTTCAGCTCTCTAAAGAGCACTGGAGGTATGGGATTCCTCTAACCCTGCTGGCTTAGAGGAGTATAAAGTGTGCATGTCAGGCTGGCCACTGCAAGATGGCCAGCCAAAGGGATATGCGCACTTTAAACTAAAGTGCAGAGCTCTCTTCTTCCACTCAGCAACAATTGTCCCACCTCAGCCTGACAATCGGTTCAAAATGGTGATAAATAAACTTTTATTTTTCAGTTCTGGTGGCATTTTTTTAGCAGGCGACGCTCCTCTGCTCTCGTGGAGGAGCCGCTTCTTGTGTTTTCTTTCTCTGACTACAAAGTGAGAGGAGATTTTAAAGTGAATTGAGACAATCTTGATGTAGTACAGGGAATGTGAAAGGAAGGGTTGTGCAATGTCTTTTTTGCAAGACACAACAAAATTTAAATACCTGCAAATGAATGTATGCTTTCAGCAGTTAGGAAAGCAAAAATCAAAATGCATTTTCTGTAAATCAAAAGTTTGCTGGAAACAGAGGTTTTAATAAGATTCAAACAATCAAGACACTTTACTTGTTGATGCACTAATGATACATATTCACAGAAACCCGATTTCCACACATTACCATTTTTGTGCTATATAGTTTTATTAGTTGTATCAGTAAGCCTGTATGAATGTTCAAATTCAGTGGCTGTTTCAGTGGACAATTTGACGTGTGTAAAAGAGAAAGCATACCACATGATCTTTAGTTACATTATAAAAGTCTCCAGCCTTGAGTCCATTAAAGCTAGATGGGTCGCAAAAGTTTGTCATTTTAAAAATTGGGTTGTCGTTCTAAACAAGTTGGGAAGACCTGCCCTAGAAGTGTAGAGCCCCCTCACAGGTCATCTTATTCCCAAAGATGTTTAACAACTGATATCAGATCTGCTCAACAGCACAGAATTTACAATGGCAAAAAAATGACAAAGGGGATAACCCAATCTGGTTAGGTGCAAAATCCCATAAGTGGGGACTAGCTGAACAAGTTTTGAACTTCTTATTTGATTATACAGACACTCTTCACATACATTGAGCATAGAAAAAAATAGAAAAGTTAGTAATCCAGAAGCAGGACCAAATCCATAGCGGTTTCTGGAAGGGATAAGCACTCCCATACATAGTTGGCACTCATAAATGCAATTAGCAAAGTGCCAGGGATTGCTTTCAATACAAAAGCTTACCTAATGTTAACACATCCTTCAACACTGAATATTTTCAGCATGGAAAGTGAAAGTAAAGTA
Source organism: Pleurodeles waltl (assembly GCF_031143425.1). Lineage (NCBI taxonomy): Eukaryota > Metazoa > Chordata > Amphibia > Caudata > Salamandridae > Pleurodeles > Pleurodeles waltl. The sequence goes on along the minus strand of NC_090439.1, from coordinate 294,817,236 downwards.
TTGCACTGCAATATTTCATTGGGGCTGGAGAACCACAAAGACCTATTTCTGTCCATTAGGACTGTTGAGGTTGTTCCATGGGCAGCTGTGCCGGGAAACCAAACCATGAAATAGAGCCCCCGCTGACACAAAAAAGCCTTTTGAATTTTCAGAGGATTTAGGCCAAGAAACTGCCTGTGATAGAGATATCAAGCAGTGCTGTCAGCACTATAGTCAGAATTGTTATTTTTGCTTTCTCTGCCTTGAAATAAATCCTCCAATTTGATCTGAAAGAGAAAATATAGTTCCACTATTTCATCTGTACATTTCATTCTTACATATTCTTAGATGTTGGAATGTATGGTCTTTTGCCCACATTCACAGTTACCACTTCCCTGCTTTCTGATATGTCTATGTATTGGGAGCAGGTGTAATTTTTGTCCAAATGTACTATTGTATTTTTTACTGAATTGTAATTTCCAATTCTTAAGATATTCAAGTTTGTACCATCAGATATATATCCCAATTGTGATTTCCTAGGATTATTCTTTCCTAAAATACCTGCTAGCTACAAGCAATTTGTTCGGGGTTGCAAAACGACACAGACTGATGACTTCTGTGGCTCTTTCAGATCTTTTATACCTCAATTTGAATCGGTCAGGTTCCTATTTAAGTGTCTAATTCCTTTATTATTGTCAGGTATGAATATGCACAAATGTTTCGCGTTCAGCATCCAACAGACTTTCTTTGCTAAAAGACTACCTAACGCAAGTCTGTTCTGGAGAACCATTGGACCTCAGCCATTTCAGTATCTATTAAAATTACAGCCCCAGAAAAATCAGTCAGCATGTTATCCACAATAGTCAGCAACTTTCTAATGTTCAAAGCATTCAGAACAACTCCTACACACGGACGAATTGCTCCAAATATATCCCAATATCCCCAATTATTTCAGAACAAGTTGCTCTTATTGATCTTGGTCTATGCAATTCATATGTGTCATCTATATTGTCAATCTGGTAAATCTTCGGGAATACCAGTCCTAAATAACAAGTCCCATACCATCCTCTTGGGAGACAATAATAAGCATTCTTTCCACAGATGTAACATACCCCAGGAATCACAGGATCTTGTCCATTTAACATAAAGTCCCATGTATTCTTAAAAAGAAATACATGTCTGCACTCACATGTTCTCACAAATTTAGTGTCAGTTCTGGATTGAGGTCTATATTTGCAAAGCTTTCCTACATGTTGAAAATCTAAAGCAAGTCTCACTAAATGCATAATCATTTCTAAATGTCCTCTTCACTAACCCTTTCTTTATTTTCTCCTTCAATGCTTTTCTCCTGCCATTCGTTTGATCTAGAAAAGATTTTTCCACTGGAAAAAAAAAACATGTTAAATTATTCCTGTGAGGGTAAGCGGTGCCAAATGTTAGTGTAAGCTCAAAGAAATCTCCCACAAAATCAATATTTCTTTCCTTAGCTATGTTACTCAAGTGGAAGAAAACACTGAGTCAAAGGTTGAGTAGAAATACTGTATATACTCTTGGTAATAGAAACTTGTTAGTAAAATAAACTGCTACTAATTCCATATTTTAATGGCAAGCTATGGTAAATAATTCCTTCCTGCACTGATGAGGGAATCTGAGTGCAAACATAACATTCTCTCACATTCATTGTCTCAACATATTCCTGCAACAAGCAATAGAAAACATTAGAAGAAAGATCTCCTTCTGAGTTGTCTAAGTGTAAATATTTCTCATCCCTGTTAAACTTATCTAGCTTTGAAAGTGTAGTAGTCTCTGAAAAAGATGTATAATTAGTTTCCGTTTTACTAGCAACACTCATACTCACAATCAGTAACAAACTTACTAACACACATACAATTCCCAAACCAATACACATACATTTGCAACACCTATTGTTTTTAAAGCAATTGTGATTATTATCCATGACCTGTAAGAATTCCGAAAGTGAAAGAAAAAGAAAAATATTAAACTATGCAGCCAAAAAAAATAAAAATAATCTTCAGTCTTCTTTACAATTATTTATGACAGCTTTCAGACTTTTCTCCAGAACTTTATCAAATTTGGTTTAGCAGCTTGTCAAAATCAGTTTTCAAAGCCTGCTTCAGTAGATCATGGTCTATTGAACAATGATTATCACTTGTAGTATGCAATGTCTCTCTTGTTCAATTGGCAATGTTGATTCAAATTTCAGTTCACAAGCAATATCAAGTTCCAAAACATTGATCTGTAATCTCACGATCAAAACAAAAAAGACAAAAATTCACATTGCCACTGATCTGATGTAAAATATGCCCATTCAGGGCCTGAGTATCTTCAACTTGCCACTCTTTTTCTTTTGATGTCCGTTTGCACCTATTTCACCTTCACTCAGATCTTCATCTGTATCTACTCTTGTTGTGGTGTCTGGCTCTTCGTTTATGGTGATAACCTTTACATTTTTTTACAATGTAGGCCACGTATCGTCTTTCACAGCTTTCTTTGACAGTGCCATTTCCATAAATGGACTTACAACTCTTCTTGATTGTAAAGAAATAGCTCCCTGTTGCAGTTACCCCCCACTTTTTGCCTGATACTGATGCTGACTTGACTGAGAAGTGTGCTGGGACCCTGCTAACCAGGCCCCAGCACCAGTGTTCTTTCACCTAAAATGTACCATTGTTTCCACAATTGGCACAACCCTGGCACCTAGGTAAGTCCCTTGTAACTGGTACCCCTGGTACCAAGGGCCCTGATGCCAGGGAAGGTCTCTAAGGGCTGCAGCATGTCTTATGCCACCCTGGAGACCTCTCACTCAGCACAGACACACTGCTTGCCAGCTTGTGTGTGCTAGTGAGGACAAAACGAGTAAGTCGACATAGCACTCCCCTCAGGGTGCCATGCCAGCCTCACTGCCTATGCAGTATAGGTAAGACACCCCTCTAGCAGGCCTTACAGCCCTAAGGCAGGGTGCACTATACCATAGGTGAGGGTACCAGTGCATGAGCACTGTGCCCCTACAGTGTCTAAGCAAAACCTTAGACATTGTAAGTGCAGGGTAGCCATAAGAGTATATGGTCTGGGAGTTTGTCAAAAACGAACTCCACAGCTCCATAATGGCTACACTGAATACTGGGAAGTTTGGTATCAAACTTCTCAGAATAATAAACCCACACTGATGCAAGTGTTGGATTTATAAAAAAAATGCACACAGAGGGCATCTTAGAGATGCCCCCTGTATTTTACCCAATTGTTCAGTGCAGGACTGACTGGTCTGTGCCAGCCTGCTGCTGAGAGACGAGTTTCTGACCCCATGCGGTGAGAGCCTTTGTGCTCTCTGAGGACAGAAACAAAGCCTGCTCTGGGTGAAGGTGCTTCACACCTCCCCGCTGCAGGAACTGTAACACCTAGCAGTTAGCTTCAAAGGCTCAAGCTTCGTGTTACAATGCCCCAGGGCACTCCAGCTAGTGGAGATGCCTGCCAACTGGACACAGCCCCCACTTTTGGCGGCAAGTCCAGGAGAGATAATGAGAAAAACAAGGAGGAGTCACTGGCCAGTCAGGACAGCCCCTAGGGTGTCCTGAGCTGAGGTGACTCTGACTTTTAGAAATCCTCCATCTTGCAGATGTAGGATTCCCCCAATAGGATTAGGGATGTGCCCCCCTCCCCTCAGGGAGGAGGCACAAGGAGGGTGTAGCCACCCTCAAGGACAGTAGCCATTGGCTACTGCCCTCCCAGACCTAAACACCCCCCTAAATTCAGTATTTAGGGGCTCCCCAGAACCTAGAAAAATAGATTCCTGCAACCTAAGAAGAAGAGGACCTCTAAGCTGAAAAACCCTGCAGAGAAGACAGAGACACCAACTGCTTTGGCCCCGGCTCTACCGGCCTGTCTCCCCCCTTCTAAAGACACTGCTCCAGCGACGCTCTCCCCAGGGACCAGCGACCTCTGAATCCTCAGAGGACTGCCCTGCTCTAGAAGGACCAAGAAACTCCCGAGGACAGCGGCTCTGTTCACCCAAGACTGCAACTTTGTTTCAAAAGGAGCAACTTTAAAACAACTGCGCTTCCCGCCGGAAGCGTGAGACTTGCTACTCTGCACCCGACGCCCCCGGCTTGACTTGTGGAGAAACAACGCTTCAGGGAGGACTCCCCGGCGACTGCGAGACCGTGAGTAGCCAGAGTTGTCCCCCCTAAGCCCCCACAGCGACACCTGCAGAGGGAATCCCGAGGCTCCCCCTGACCGTGACTGCCTGTCTCCCAGATCCCGACGCCTGGTAAAGACTCTGCACCCGCAGCCCCCAGGACCTGAAGGATCGGAACTCCAGTGCAGGAGTAACCCCCAGGAGGCCCTCTCCCTTGCCCAGGTGGTGGCTACCCCGAGGAGCCCCCCCTGCCTGCCTGCATCGCTGAAGAGACCCCTTGGTCTCCCATTGAAACCTATTGAGAACCCAACGCTTGTTTGCACACTGCACCCGGCCGCCCCCGCGCTGCTGAGGGTGTACTTTCTGTGTGGACTAGTGTCCCCCCGGTGCCCTACAAAACCCCCCTGGTCTGCCCTCCGAAGACGCGGGTACTTACCTGCTGGCAGACTGGAACCGGGCCACCCCCTTCTCCATTGAAGCCTATGCGTTTTGGGAACCACTTTGACCTCTGCACCTGACCGGCCCTGAGCTGCTGGTGTGGTAACTTTGGGGTTGCTCTGAACCCCCAACGGTGGGCTACCTTGGACCAAAACTTGAACCCCGTAGGTGGTTTAATTACCTGCAAAAACTAACAAACTCTTACTCCCCCTAGGAACTGTTGAAAATTGCACTGTCTAGTTTTAAAATAGCTATATGTGATTTATGTGAAAACTGTATATGCTATTTGGCTAATTCAAAGTTCCTAAAGTACCTACCTGCAATACCTTTCATTTGAAGTATTACATGTAAATCTTGAACCTGTGGTTCTTAAAATAAACTAAGAAAATATATTTTTCTATACAAAAACCTATTGGCCTGGAATTGTCTCTGAGTGTGTGTTCCTCATTTATTGCTTGTGTATGTACAACAAATGCTTAACACTACTCCTTTGATAAGCCTACTGCTCGACCACACTACCACAAAATAGAGCATTAGTATTATCTCTTTTTGTCACTATCTTACCTCTAAGGGGAACCCTTGGACTCTGTGCATACTATTCCTTACTTTGAAATAGTGCATACAGAGCCAACTTCCTACATTGATTCAGCAGGATTTTGACTTGATGTACCTGCAACATTAGCTAATTCAGGAGGAGTCAAATCTGCATGACTTTGATTCAACTCAGCTCCATCCTCAGCTGCTTCAGGAAACGTAATCTGTTTCAACTGATCTTCCCAATTGTCTGCTTCTGGCAGAGTCCTCCTCTGACTTGACTCTCCTGCTATATTTGCTGATGCTTGAGCAACTTAGAGGTGTCTTTGCCTCGTTCCCTAAAGGAGTGCTTGGATTTTCACTTGTTTACACTGTCTCTGTTTCTGTCTCCACAGTCTCTCTTCTTGCTCCTGTAGACTGAACAATAGTTGTTGGTGCTCTCAACAATTCTTCTTTATCTTCCAGAGGATAGGGCACTTTTTGAGTGGGGCCGGAGTGAATCTAGTTTGGAATCCCAGCATACTTCACAGCAGTTGTTGTAACTAGTACAACCTGGTAGGGGCCCTTCCACCTAGGTCCAGACAGGATTTTCCGCACGTGCTTCTTGACGACCACCCAATCACCAGCTCGCAGATTGAGACACTGGTCTTGGGATGGCAGCACAGATGTTGCTTCCACCTGGTGAGAAAAAGAGCCAACCACATCAGCCAGACACCTGCAGTAAACCAGCACCATGTCATCTGTTATATTCACAAGAGCATTTGCAGGAACAGCTGGCAATCTCACTGCCCTGTCCACGAGGATATCATGGGGAGAGAGTCCAGTCTTTCTGTCAGGTGTGTATCTCATGCTCACAAAACCAAAGGCAAAGCATCTGGCCACTTCATATTCGTAGATGCACACATTTTTGCAAGTCGTGCTTTTAGAGTACCATTCATTTGCCCTACCAATCCAGAAGCTTCAGGGTGATAGCTACATTACAACTTCTGTTTAAGGCTGAACATAGTAACTTAATCATCTCATTATTGAAGTGACTTCCTCTATCTGATTCTAAAGAGGCCAGAACCCCAAAGTGAGGTATCAACTCCCTAAGTCAATGCTTTGCTACTGTGAGGCTATCATTTCTAGTTGTGGGTTAAGCCTCAATCCAGTGATTAAAAATACAGACAATCACCAACACATATCTCAAACCACCACACACAGGCATCTCAATGAAATCCATTTGCAATCTGTTGAATGGACTTCCTTCCCTTCCAATGTGACTCAAATTGACAACTGTTCTTGCCCCACATTCATTTGTTGACATATAACAAATCTATGACAAATTGCTTCTGAAACCTGTCTAAATTTTGGATTGAACCAGGACTGTTTAAATGTGTGAATCATTGCTTCTCTGTCAATGTGTGCTTGACCATGATATAATCTTGCAGTTTGCATTAGTAAAAAGTTTGACAAAACCACTTGCCCTTCATTTGAAACCCATATTTCAACATTGCCTTTTTGAAACATTTCAATTTTATCCAACCTTTCTTTTCATCTTCAGAAACAATTTCTAGTAAACCTTTGATTTCCTCCCTTGTATCAATTACTGTTAACATGTAATTTGCATTTACTTCATCATCATTTAGTTATTTTGGTATGCACTGCATTTAACCACAGCAATCTTCTCTTGTATTTGTAGGGCTTGTAACAAATCATGAATTCTATCACCATTTCTAATTGATGATCCAAAAGAGGTCATGAAGCCTCTCTGTGACTACAACTGTCCGAAGTCATGGACTACTCCAAATCCAAACTGGCTGTCTGTGAAAATTGTAACTTCAGGTTGTGCTGTCTAGTAAGAGCGACTAAATCAGCCATTTGTGCAGAAAATACTCTTTGAAGCCATGAAGCTTCGAGTATACCAGAAATTGTGCACTCAGCATATCCAGATTTTAATGTTCCTATATTATCTCTTAGACAAGAACCATTGACAAAAATAATTTTATCATTTTCATTTAACGCAGTATCCTGAATATCAGGTCTAGTTTTTGTGCACAATTCAGTAACCTCCAGACAGTCATGTTCAACTTCTTTTAGTTTCTCAATTTCAACATTGTCTACTGGGAGCAAGGTTACTGGGTTAAGCACTGTACACCTCTTAAAAGTAACGTTTGGAGAGCCTAAAATCAAAAGCTCACACCTAGAGAGTCTTGCATTTGTCAAATATTGGGTCTTTGTTCAGGTGAACAAAACTTGTATAGAGTGAGGGACCAGGACAGTTAAAGAATGCCCCATCACAATACTTTCACATTGAGTGAGTGACAAACCAACCATAGCCACAGTCTGCAAACAGCCAGGTAAAGCTGCTGTGACTGTGTCCAAAGTAGTAGAAAAATATGCTACAGTGTGATTTACACCACCAGGTACCTGGGTAAGGACTGAAAGAGCACAGATATCACGTTCATGACAAAACAACAAGATGATCCTGTGTAGTCAGGCATTCCCAAAGCTGGTGCACTGCACAAACTTTCTCTCAGCTCAGTAAAAGCTTTCAAACAAGCTTCATCAAAAGGCACTGGGTCAGAAATATATTTGTGGTTCAGTCTCTGCAAAGGCTTTGCAATAACAGAAAATTTAGGAATCCATTGGCAACAGTAACTCACCATTCCCAAAAACATCCTGAATTCTCTGTGTAACTGGAGGAACCATTTGCAAAATAGCTGTAACTCTCTCTGTGGAAACTTTCCTTGCACTTTTTCCATCTGGTGTCTCAAGTATGTCACTTTTTTCTAACAGTACTGTCATTTTGCTGGGGGCAATTTGGGCCTGATTACGACTTCAGCGGAGGGGATTACTGTGTCCCAAATGTGATGGGTATCTCACCCGTCATATTACAAGTTCCATAGGATATAATGGACTCGTAATTCAGCGGGCGGGATATCCGTCACATTTGGGATGGAGTAATCCCATCTGCCAAAGTCGTAATCAGGCCCTTTATGTCCATTTTCGCCCAAATGATTCAATAAGGCACTAATAGCTTGCCTGCATCCTTCCTTTGTCTTTGAAGCAACCAAAAGATCATCAATGTACTGAACTAATACTGCTTAGAAATGCATTTCCAATTATTCCAAATTCTTTTTCAACACCTTATTAAATATTAACGGAGACTCTGACAAGCTTTGTGGGATTCTACACAAGAAAAACACAGACTGCAGAATTTAAAACAGAAAAGAAACTGACTATCCTCATGAAGAGGCACTGAGAAAAATGCTTGTGATAAATCCACCACCATGAACCATTATGCATCACATGGGATCTGAAACAAAACCACTGCTGGATTAGGTACCACTCTACAACATTTGACCACTATAACAGCAATTTTCCTCCAAGCTTTAACAAGTCAAAATTTCCCGCTTGGTTTTCACAAAACTTAATAGGAGAATTACATGGGCTGCTCAGTGCTTCTTTCAGTACTCTCTGCTTCACAGAATCTGCAATTACAGAAGTGACTCCTTCAATTGCATCTGGTGCCATATGATACTGCGAAGTTTGCGGAAAAACTGCATTAGGTTTGACTGTGACTTTAACTGGAGCAACTCCTTTGATCAGACCAATGTCTTTCCCAGAAAGATCTTACATCTTTAAGGTAACTGTACCTTGTAAATCAGCTGGCAGATCTTGTACTGTAAATGCAGGATAGAAACTAATCAGTGGAAGTTCTTCATTAACTGAATCACAATTAATTTGCATAGATGAATCATCACCACTAATCGTCTAAATAGACATTCCATCAGTTGTACAGGTAATTTAACTTTTTTTTTTGCACATCAAATCTCTTCCCAGTAAGGAAACTGGACTTGAGTCACAGACTACAAATTTGTGCAAACGTTCAAATTGCCAATTTTACCTGGAACCGGTTTAGTAATCAGGTTTGTCAAGAATTGATTTGCAACTCCTACAATCTGCACTGTTTTCCCAGAAAGTGGCATGTTAGGAACTTCTGCAGTTCTCACTGTAGAGCGGAAAGCTCCTGTATCAACTAGGAATGAGACATCATGACCCATTACCTTTCAATTTACATAAGGACCCTTTTGATCCACTTCTAATGAAGCTGCTAACACACATTCTTCTTCATCTGAACTCTCACTCATCGATTCATCATTCGATTCATCCTCACTATGAAGTGTGAATTGTTGCACCATGTGATTATGTTGATTTAACTTGCTGCTGTACCATTGGAACTTGAGGTAACGGCATGTGTTGCTTTGGTATCATTTGCATTCAGGGCTGTATTTGCTGTGACTGTGGCACCAGACAATGTGCCACCTGTATCTGTTGCATTGGTTGGGGACTTTACAATTGCTGAGGAATCTGCATTTCATTACCATTATTCTGGACATTTAAATTAGGACCCCTAATTCTTGGTCCTCTCGAATTAGGAAAAATAGTGATTTCATTCATCTGCGTAACAACACCTTCCTGTACCATCGCTGGACACACCTGTTTCCAATGCCCGAGGGCCCCGCAAGTGTGCCAAAGTATCATTCTCTTCATTGTCCGCATATCACCTGGATTAACAATAGTATTCAGATCAATGCCACGATTCCCATTTCCATTTCCATTTACTCCACAACCTCTAACTCTTGCCTAGTTCTGAAACACTTTCATGCTTCCCTGTTGTGGAACAATTCCCTGCATTCCTGGTTCTGCCACTTTAATCTGCATCACCATTGCCTTTTCTTCAATTTCTTCTGCTTCATTTCAATCTCATCACTACAGTATTTAGCCATCTGTAATACTTAATCAACCAGTTTTATCTGCCAGCAAATCAAATGACTCTTAACTGCTTCTGTGCTGCGGACGTAACGGTTACGTCCCGGGCCACAGTGCTCATGTGCTGAGGACGTAGCCATTACATCCTCGGCACTGAGCTCAGAGGGAGCGCTAGCGCTCCATCTGTGGGCTTCCCTTCCACCCCCACAAGGCAAAGATGGAAGGGGAAGCCCTTCCCCTTCCACCCCTCCCCCCCCCACCGCCCCGTAATGACATCAGCGAGCGACATCATTACATGGTGCCGGTCGCACTGGAAGCCATTTGCTTCCAGTGCGACGAGGGTGAAACAGGTGAGTTTCTCCTCTGGTGGGTGGGGGTTTTGAAACAAAGAGGCACCGGGGGAAAGGAAAGGCTTTTCCTTTCCCCCGGTGTCTCTTTGAGCATTCCTGCTGCTCGATCGCATTACGATCGGGCAGCAGGAATGCCCACTAGACGCCAGGAATTGTCTTTTTTTTTTTTTGTTTGATTGTGCTGTGTGTGTCAGGAGCGGCCCCTTGGGCAAGGGTCCCTCCCATTTGGGGGACATGTTTGTTGTGGCCATTTCTGCCCCCCTTTGGGGAAGATCAGCCTATTATTTTTAGGCTGATCTGCCCCCAAGGGGGACAGAAACCACTAGAACACCAGGGATTTTAGTAAAAATTTTGATTTATGTGGGGGTGCCCCCACCCAAGGGCGGCATTGAACTGTTGGCCATTTCTGTCCCCCTTGGGGGCAGATCGGCCTATTATTTTTAGGCTGATCTGCCCCCAAGGGGGGCAGAAACCACTAGAACGCCAGGGATTTTTTAAATATGTTTATTTATGTGGGGGGGGGTGTCCCCTTGGGCAAGGGGCGCCCCCCAAGGGCGGCATTGACCTGTTGGCCATTTTTGCCCCCCCTTGGGGCAGGTGGGCCTATTTTTTTTAGACCCATCTGCCCCCAAGGGGGGCTGAAGCCACTTAGACACCAGGGATAGTGTGTGTGTGTGTTAGTGAAGGGGGTGCGGCCCCTTGGGCAAGGGTCGCCCCCCCTTTGGGGGCACGTGTACCAAGGCCATTTCTGCCCCCCTTGGGGACAGATCAGCCTATTATTTTTAGGCTGATCTGCCCCCAAGGGGGGCAGAAACCACTAGAATGCCAGGGATTTATTTCTATATGTTTATTTATGTGGAGGGGTGTCCCCTTGGGCAAGGGGCGCCCCCCCAATGGGGGCATTGAACTGTTGCCCATTTCTGCCCCCAAGGTGGGCCTATTTTTTTTAGACCCATCTGCCCCCAAGGGGGGCAGAAGCCACTTAGACACCAGGGATAGTGTGTGTGTGTGCTAGTGGGGGGGCACCCCTTGGGCAAGGGTCGCCCCCCCTTTGGGGGCACGTGTACCAAGGCCATTTCTGCCCCCCTTTGGGACAGATCGGCCTATTAATTTTAGGCTGATCTGCCCCCAAGGGGGGCAGAAACCACTAGAACGCCAGGGATTTTTAAAATATGTTTATTTATGTGGGGGGCATCCCCTTGAGCAAGGGGTCCCCCCCTAAGGGGGGCATTGAACTGTTGGCCATTTCTGCCCCCCCTTGGGGGCAGATGGGCCTATTTTATTTTTAGGCCCATTGTCCCCAAGGGGGCAGAAGCCACTTAGGCACCAGGGATAGTGTGTGTGTGTCTTTTTTTTGTTTTGGGGTTGCCCCTTGGGCAAGGGTCGCTCCCCATGGGGACACATTACTAAAGGTATTTTCTGCCCTCCTTGGGGCAGAGAGGCCTATTTTTTAGTAGGCCCATCTGCCCCTATGGCAGAATCTAGTTTGGCACCAATTTCTAAATGCTTGATGGTGGGATGTTTGTCAACTCACGAAGTATTTGCATCTGTGATAATTGTTTTTCCTCCTTTTTGTTCTAGTTCAAAGCTTTTGTTTTCTTTGCTGTGGCTCCTTGCGGTTTTTGACAGTGGTTGACCTGCGGGTTGTATAGTTGCATGTTTTAGGTTAGTAAAAACGATTTACTCCAAAGGAGTATTGTTGCCATGCATGAATGACATGTTTGTAGGTGGTGTACTAAATGCAGGTTTGTGTGAAATAGATTTGTGCACAATGATATTTGTGTTGTCTTATATCTAATTAGATTTTCTTTCTTTCTTTTTAGTGGGATATCCATGGTGATTGCTGTGTCTGTGCAGAGTAGTTGCTGGTGATTCAAGCTTTTTCATGCAAGTGAGCAGTATAGTTTTTGAGTTTATAACTCTTACTAATAAAGCTACACTTTACTACTTATCATACGCAGTGCTGATTGTTGGTGGCGCATTTGTCCAGTTAGTTTTTGTAGGAAAGATCATGGCTAGCCGCAGGATGACCGCTCAGCAGGTGGTTGGTATGCTTTTTGAGTCATTGTTGGATCATGATTATGAGACGGACTCTGCATTTGAGGCAGAGGAGGAAGTGAGAGATTCTGGCAGTGAAGTTTCTGCTAGAGAGGAATCTTCTGATGAGGAAGCCACACTCAGTGCAGATGAAGGACCTGTTTTAGAGGAGGACACTGATGTGCCATTTGTGCAGCAACCTGGGGCTGAAAGGTTTCCCGTTAGAAGACCTGAACTCTGGGTTGCCCCAAACATGGAGCCTCCAGAGTTGCATGCCTTTACTGGTCTCCTGGGGTGTAGAATCAATACAGATAACTTTTTGCCTGTCAATTTCTTTGAGTTATTTGTGGATGATGTGTTTTTGGAAGAGTTTGTTGAGGAAACTAATTTGTATGCAGAGCAGTATTTGAGGGACAATGCTGCTAGACGTAGGCCACACTCTAGAGCTACCCAGTGGATTCCTACAAATTTGGAGGAGATGAAAAAGTTTTTGGGTTTGACTCTTTTGATGGGGTTGATAAGGAAGCCGTCACTGGCTTCTTATTGGTCTACTAGTCCCTTGATGGCAACAGCTATATTTCCTGCAACCATGAGTCATAATCGGTATTTGCTTCTTCTTAGGATGCTGCATTTTATTGACAATGCATTAGCCTTGCCACGAGATCACCCTGATTCTGACCGTCTTTTTAAGATTAGGCCTGTCCTTGATCATTTTGTAGATCGTTTTTCAGAGGTCTACATTCCAGGCAAAGAAATAGCTGTGGACGAGTCGTTGGTCCTCTTCAAGGGTCGTTTGGTTTTAGGAAGTACATTCCTAGCAAGAGGGCACAATATGGAATTAAATTGTTTATGCTGTCTGAAAGTAGTACAGGATAAGTGTATAATTTCCGTGTCTACACTGGTAGGGATTCCAGTATTGAACCCCCTGGTTGTCCTCCCACTTTTGGAGGTACTGAGAAAATTGTGTGGGAACTTGGTAGACGACTGTTCAACAAAGGTCACCATTTGTATGTATATAACTTTTACACTGGAGTGCAGTTGTACAAGGAATTGTTTAGAGTGGACACTGTTGCTTGTGGCACAATTCGTTGTAACCGGAAAGGCTATCCAAGGGAGTTTGTCTGTAAAAAACTTGAGAGAGGACAGTGCAGTGCCTTGCAGAATGATGAGCTGCTAGGTTTGAAATTTTCAGACAGGAGGGATGTCTACATGCTAAGTACCATCCATGATGAGAGTACTTCCTCCGTGACTGTTTGGGGCTAGGTTGCTGAAGTGCGCAAACCTGTGTGCATTTTAGATAATAATAAGCACATGGGAGGTGTAGATAGAGTTGATCAGAGGTTGGAACCTTATACTGCTATTCGTAAGTCTTACGTTTGGTATAAGAAGTTAGCAATTCACCTCTTCCACTTAGAAACTCTGAATGCTTTTATTGTGTTTAAGGATAGGTCTCCAGAGTCAAAGATGACATTTGTGAAATTTCAGGAGTCAGTGATTGAGAGCCTTATTGTGGTGGAACAGGCCAGAGTTCCTAGAGAAGCAGTGGTGGAAGATGTGGCTAGATTGAAAGATCGCCACTTTGCTGAGCACATTCCTCCCACACCCAAAAAAGACTTTCCAGCTAAGAAATGTAGAGTGTGTTTTCGAAGAGGTATCCGGAGGGAGACTCGAATGTACTGCCCAGATTGTCCTTCAAAGCCTGGGCTGTGTGTGGGTGGTTGTTTTAAGAATTACCACACCCAGAAGAATAACTGGGAACAACCGTGAGTGTAAACTGTCTGTTTTGTATTTTCATGTGTTCAGTTTCATGGTTGGCATTTCTGTCATGTACTTAGTTAGAGCTTTTGTGTTTGTAGTTTTGTAATTATTTCTAATTAGTTAGTGGTTTCTTTGTTTAAAAAAAAAAAGTGATGCTATTGTGTGTGGAGTGGCGCTTGGCTGACAGTGTACATATTGACTTGCTGTTGGGTACTGCAACACTCTGCCAGCCAAACACCAGTCCACACACTCCCATCAGTTGGGTTGGTGTGATTGATGTATAAGGCATGTGGGTGTATGTAAGTGTTGGGCCCTTGAGTGGCGCTGTCTGTTGATGCGAGTGTTGTAATGTGCTGGGCCCCTGGCTGGCGGCGTGAATGGTCTTGTGCATGTCATGTATGAAAGGTATGTGAATGGACTGTAAAGCGGTTTTTTGGCCTTTCAGTTATTAACAGTTCATTTCATTTTTGTGAAATCTCTTGTTAATAAAATTTGATCCACTGAACCATCCCTCACCCTCGTGCCAAATCCAACCAGTATGTGTGGTAAAAATGACAAAACCTGCTCCGCTGTAATCAGGCGTCGCAGTACACCCGTGAAACGCTAGGTGCCTCGGGTGGGACCCCGATGATGAAGCATGCCTCCAACTTAGTTGGTGGGTGAGGGGTCTTTTTAACATAACCTAAGTGCACTTCTTTTCACAGTTTTAGTGTTTGGAACATCACATTAGTATGTGGATACACCAAAATGATCTATTGTAAAACTACCTGTGTTTGGGGGGGGGGCACCTATGGTTTTTGTCCCAGGTGCGGCCTTCATCTAGGGACACCTACCAAACCCATACATGTTTTAAAAATAGACACCCCAAGGAGGCCAAGGAGGTATGGCTTGCCTGGATCCCCCAACGTTTTCTTACCCAGACTCCTCGGCAAACCTCAAAATTTGCATAAAAATCATATTTTCCTCACTTTTCCCTCACTTGCATGGGTCCCCAAAGCAGAGTCAGCCTTAAAGATGTATAAAATAAAAATATGTGCTTATCAAGTCGCTGTGCTATCCCCTCAATCTCTACAAGTTTTTGGCCTTTTTCTGTTGCAGGCACCTGGCCCTCCCCCACAAGTGAGGTACCATTTTTATCGGGAGACTTAGGGGAACACTGGGTGGAAGGAAATTTGTGGCTCCTCTCAGATTTCAGAACTTTCTGTCACCGAAATGAGATTTTTTGGGCCAAATTTTGAGGGTTGCAAAGGATTCTGGGTAAGAGAACCTGGTCAGAGCCCCACAAGTCACCCCATCTTGGATATCCATAGGTGTCTAGTTTTCAAAACTGCCAGGTTTGATAGGTTTCCCTAGGTGCCGGCTGAGCTACAGACCAAAATCCACATCTAGGCAAAAAAACAGCTCTGTTTTCTTGGTGAAAATGTGATGTGTCCACGTTGTGTTTTGGGGCTATTCCTGTCGCGGGCGCTAGGCCTACCCCCACAGGTGAAGTACCATTTTTATCGGGAGACTGGGGGGAACGCTGGGAGGAAGGAAATTTGTGGCTCCTCCCAGATTCCAGAACTTTCTGTCACCGAAAGGAGAGGAAAAAGTGTTTTTTTGGCCAAATTTTGAGGTTTGCAAAGGATTCTGGGTAACAGAACCTGGACAGAGGCCCACAAGTCACCCCATCTTGGATTCCCCTAGGTGTCTAGTTTTCAAAACTGTGCAGGTTTGCTAGGTTTCCCTAGGTGCCGGCTGAGCTAGAGACCAAAATCCAAAGCTAGGCACTTTGCTAAAAACAGCTCTGTTTTCTTTGTGAAAATGTGATGTGTCCGCGTTGTGTTTTGGGGCTTTTCCTGTCACGGGTGCTAGGCCTACCCCCACAAGTGAGGTACCATTTTTATCGGGAGACTTGGGGGAACGCTGGGTGGAAGGAAATTTGTGGCTCCTCTCAGATTCCAGAACTGTCTGTCACCGAAATGAGAGGAAAACGTGTTTTTGGGCCACATTTTGAGGTTTGCAAAGAATTCTGGGTAACAGAACCTGGTCAGAGCCTCATATGTCACCCCATCCTGCATTCCCCTAGGTGTCTAGTTTTCAAAAATCTGCTGGTTTGCTAGGTTTCCCTAGGTGCCAGCTGAGCTAGAGGCCAAAATAAACAGCTAGGCAAAAAACAGCTCTGTTTTCTGGGTGAAAAGGTGATGTGTCCACGTTGTGTTTTGGGGCTCTTCCTGTCGCCGGCCGCTAGGCCTACCCCCACAAGTGAGGTACCATTTTTATCGGGAGACTTGGGAGAACGCTGGGTGGAAGGAAATTTGTGGGTCCTCTCAGATTCCAGAACTTTCTGTTACCGAAATGAGAGGAAAAAGTGTTTTTTTGGCCAAATTTTGAGGTTTGCAAAGGATTCTGGGTAACAGAACCTGGTCAGAGCCCCATAAGTCACCCCAATCCTGGATTCCCCTAGGTGTCTAGTTTTCAAAAACCCGCTGGTTTGCTAGGTTTCCCCAGGTGCCGGCTGAGCTAGAGGCCAAAATCCAGAGGTAGGCAGTTTGTAAAAAACACCTCTGTTTTCTGTGGAAAAATGTGATGTGTTCACGTTGTGTTTTGGGGCATTTCCTTTCGCAGGCGCCTGGCCTACCCCCACAAGTGAGGTACCATTTTTATCGGGAGACTTGGGGGAACGCTGGGTGGAAGGAAATTTGTGGCTCCTCTCAGATTCCAGAACTTTCTTTCACCGAAATGAGAGGAAAAAGTGTTTTTTTTGGCCACATTTTGAGGTTTGCAAAGGTTTCTGGGTAACAGAACCTGGTCAGAGCCCCATAAGTCACCCCAATCCTGGATTCCCCTAGGTGTCTAGTTTTCAAAACTGCACAGGTTTTCTAGGTTTCCTTAGGTGCCGGCTGAGCTAGAGGCCAAAATCCAAAGCTAGGCACTTAGCTAAAAACAGCTCTGTTTTCTTTGTGAAAATGTGATGTGTCCACATTGTGTTTGGGGCTTTTCCTGTTGCGGGCACTAGGCCTACCCCCACAAGTGAGGTTCCATTCTTATGAGGATACTTGGGGGAACGCTGGGTGGAAGGAAATTTGTGGCTCCTCTCAGATTCCAGAACTTTCTGTCACCGAAATGAGAGGAAAAAGTGTTTTTTCGGCCAAATGTGGAGGTTTGCAAAGGATTATGGTTAACAGAACCTGGTCAGAGACCCACAAGTCACCCCATCTTGGATTCCCGTAGGTGTCTAGTTTTCAAAAATGCACTGGTTTGCTATGTTTCCCCCGGTGCCGGCTGAGCTAGAGGCCAAAATCCACAGGTAGGCAGTTTGTAAAAAACACCTCTGTTTTCTGTGGGAAAATGTGATGTGTCCATGTTGTGTTTTGGGGCATTTCCTTTCGCGGGCGCTAGGCCTATCCCCACAAGTGAGGTACCATTTTTCTCGGGAGACTTGGGGGAACGCTGGGTGGAAGGAAATTTGTGGCTCCTCTCAGATTCCAGAACTTTCTTTCACCGAAATGAGAGGAAAAAGTGTTTTTTTTGGCCACATTTTGAGGTTTGCAAAGGATTCTGGGTAACAAAACCTGGTCAGAGCCCCATAAGTCACCCCAATCCTGGATTCCCCTAGGTGTCTAGTTTTCAAAAATCTGCTGGTTTGCTAGGTTTCCCTAGGTGCCAGCTGAGCTAGAGGCCAAAATAAACAGCTAGGCAAAAAACAGCTCTGTTTTCTTGGTGAAAAGGTGATGTGTCCAAGTTGTGTTTTGGGGCTTTTCCTGTCGCTGGCCGCTAGGCCTACCCCCACAAGTGAGGTACCATTTTTATCGGGAGACTTGGGGGAACCCTGGGTGGAAGGAAATTTGTGGGTCTTCTCAGATTCCAGAACTTTCTGTTACCGAAATGAGAGGAAAAAGTGTTTTTTTGGCCAAATTTTGAGGTTTGCAAAGGATTCTGGGTAACAGAACCTGGTCAGAGCCCCATAAGTCACCCCAATCCTGGATTCCCCTAGGTGTCTAGTTTTCAAAAACCCGCTGGTTTGCTAGGTTTCCCCAGGTGCCGGCTGAGCTAGAGGCCAAAATCCACAGGTAGGCAGTTTGTAAAAAACACCTCTGTTTTCTGTGGAAAAATGTGATGTGTTCACGTTGTGTTTTGGGGCATTTCCTTTCGCAGGCGCTAGGCCTACCCCCACAAGTGAGGTACCATTTTTATCGGGAGACTTGGGGGAACGCTGGGTGGAAGGAAATTTGTGGCTCCTCTCAGATTCCAGAACTTTCTTTCACCGAAATGAGAGGAAAAAGTGGTTTTTTTGGCCACATTTTGAGGTTTGCAAAGGATTCTGGGTCACAGAACCTGGTCAGAGCCCCATAAGTCACCCCAATCCTGGATTCCCCTAGTTGTCTAGTTTTCAAAACTGCACAGGTTTGCTAGGTTTCCTTAGGTGCCGGCTGAGCTAGAGGCCAAAATCCAAAGCTAGGCACTTAGCTAAAAACAGCTCTGTTTTCTTTGTGAAAATGTGATGTGTCCACGTTGTGTTTGAGGCTTTTCCTGTTGCGGGCACTAGGCCTATCCCCTCAAGTGAGGTTCCATTCTTATGAGGATACTTGGGGGAACGCTGGGTGGAAGGAAATTTGTGGCTCCTCTCAGATTCCAGAACTTTCTGTCACCGAAATGAGAGGAAAAAGTGTTTTTTTGGCCAAATTTTGAGGTTTGCAAAGGATTCTGGTTAACAGAACCTGGTCAGAGACCCACAAGTCACGCCATCTTGGATTGCCATAGGTGTCTAGTTTTAAAAAATGCACTGGTTTGCTATGTTTCCCCAGGTACCGGCTGAGCTAGAGGCCAACATCCACAGGTAGGCAGTTTGTAAAAAACACCTCTGTTTTCTGTGGAAAAATGTGGTGTGTCCACGTTGTGTTTTGGGGCATTTCCTTTCGCGGGCGCTAGGGCTATCCCCACAAGTGAGGTACTATTTTATCGGGAGACTTGGGGGAACGCTGGGTGGAAGGAAATTTGTGGCTCCTCTCAGATTCCAGAACTTTCTTTCATCGAAATGAGAGGAAAAAGTGTTTTTTGGCCAAATTTTGAGGTTTGCAAAGGATTCTGGGTAACAGAACCTGGTCAGAGCCTCACAAGTCACCCCATCTTGGATTCCCCTAGGTGTCTAGTTTTCAGAACTGCACAGGTTTGCTAGGTTTCCTTAGGTGCCGGCTGAGCTAGAGGCCAAAATCCAAAGCTAGGCACTTTGCTAAAAACAGCTCTGTTTTCTTTGTGAAAATGTGATATGTCCACGTTGTGTTTTGGGGCTTTTCCTGTTGCGGGCGCTAGGCCTACCCCGACAAGTGAGGTACCATTCTTATCAGGAGACTTGGGGGAACGCTGGGTGGAAGGAAATTTGTGGCTCCTCTCAGATCCCAGAACTTTCTGTCACCGAAATGAGAGGAAAATGTGTTTTTTAGACCAAATTTTGAGGTTTGCAAAGGATTCTGGTTAACAGAATCTGGTCAGAGCCCCACAAGTCACCCCATCTTGGATTCCCCTAGGTGTCTAGTCTTCAAACATGCACTGGTTTGCTAGGTTTCCCCAGGTGCCGGCTGAGCTAGAGGCCAAAATCTACAGGTAGGCAGTTTGTAAAAAACACCTCTGTTTTCTGTGGAAAAATGTGGTGTGTCCACGCTGTGTTTTGGGGCTTTTCCTTTCGCGGGCGCTAGGGCTATCCCTACAAGTGAGGTACTATTTTATCAGGAGACTTGGGGGAACGCTGGGTGGAAGGCAATTTGTGGCTCCACTCAGATTCCAGAACCTTCTGTCACCGAAATGAGAGGAAAAAAGTGTTTTTTGGCCAAATTGTGAGGTTTGCAAAGGATTCTGGGTAACAGAACCTGGTCAGAGCCCGATAAGTCACCCCAATCCTGGATTCCCCTAGGTGTCTATTTTCAAAAAATCCGCTGGTTTGCTAGGTTTCCCCAGGTGCCGGCTGAGTTAGAGGCCAAAATCCACAGGTGGCAGTTTGTAAAAAACACCTCTGTTTTCTGTGGAGAAATGTGATGTGTTCACGTTGTGTTTTGGGGATTTTCCTGTTGCGGGCGCTAGGCCTACCCCCACAAGTGAGGTACCATTCTTATTAGGAGACTTGGGGGAACGCTGGGTGGAAGGAAATTTGTGGCTCCTCACAGATCCCAGAACTTTCTGTCACCGAAATGAGAGGAAAATGTGTTTTTTTGGCCAAATTTTGAGGTTTGCAAAGGATTCTGGTTAACAAAATCTGGTCAGAGCCCCACAAGTCACCCCATCTTGGATTCCCCTAGGTGTCTAGTTTTAAAAAATGCACTGGTTTGCTATGTTTCCCCAGGTGCCGGCTGAGCTAGAGGCCAAAATCCACGGGTACGCAGTTTGTAAAAAACACCTCTGTTTTCTGTGGAAAAATGTGATGTGTCCACGTAGTGTTTTGGGGCATTTCCTTTCGCGGGCGCTAGGCCTATCCCCACAAGTGAGGTACCATTTTTATCGGGAGACTTGGGGGAACGCTGGGTGGAAGGAAATTTGTGGCTCCACTCAGATTCCAGACCTTCTGTCACCGAAATGAGAGGAAAAATAGTTTTTGGGCCAAATTGTGAGGTTTGCAAAGGATTGTGGTTAACAGAACCTGGTCAGAGCCCCACGAGTCACCCCATCTTGGATCCCCCTAGGTGTCTAGGTTTCAAAACTGCACAGGGTTGCTAGCTTTCCCTAGGTGCCAGCTGAGCTAAAGGCCAAATTCCACAGCTAGGCACTTTGCTAAAAACAGCTCTGTTTTCTTTGTGAAAATGTGATGTGTCCACGTTGTGTTTTGGGGCTTTTCCTGTTGCGGGTGCTAGGCCTACCCCCACAAGTGAGGTACCATTTTTATCGGGAGACTTGGGGGAACGCTGGGTGGAAGGCAATTTGTGGCTCCTCTCAGATTCCAGAACTTTCTGTCACCGAAATGAGAGGAAAAAGTGTTTTTTGGCCAAATTGTGAGGTTTTCAAAGGATTCTGGGTAACAGAACCTGGTCAGAGCCCGATAAGTCACCCCAATCCTGGATTCCCCTAGGTGTCTAGTTTTCAAAAATGCACTGGTTTGCTGGTTTCCCCAGGTGCCGGCTGAGCTAGAGGCCAAAATCCACAGGTAGGCAGTTTGTAATAAACACCTCTGTTTTCTGTGGAGAAATGTGATGTGTTCACGTTGTGTTTTGGGGCATTTCCTTTCACGGGCACTAGGCCTACCCCCACAAGTGAGTTACCATTTTTATCGGGAGACTTGGGGGAGCGCTGGGTGGAAGGAAATTTGTGGCTCCTCTCAGATTCCAGAACTTTCTTTCATCGAAATGAGAGGAAAAAGTGTTTTTGGGCCAAATTTTGAGGTTTGCAAAGGATTCTGGTCAACAGAATCTGGTCAGAGCCCCACAAGTCACCCCATCTTGGATTCCCCTAGGTGTCTAGTTTTCAAAAATACACTGGTTTGCTAGGTTTCCCCAGGTGCCGGCTGAGCTACAGGCCTAAATCCACAGGTAGGCAGTTTGTAAAAAACACCTCTGTTTTCTGTGGAAAAATGTGATGTGTCCACGTTGTGTTTTGGGGCTTTTCCTTTCGCGGGCGCTAGGCCTAACCCCACAATTGAGGTACCATTTTATGAGGAGACTTGGGGGAACGCTGGGTGGAAGGAAATTTGTGGCTCCACTCAGATTCCAGAACTTTCTTTCATCGAAATGAGAGGAAAAAGTGTTTTTGGGCCAAATTTTGAGGTTTGCAAAGGATTCTGGTCAACAGAATCTGGTCAGAGCCCCACAAGTCACCCCATCTTGGATTCCCCTAGGTGTCTAGTTTTCAAAAATACACTGGTTTGCTAGGTTTCCCCAGGTGCCGGCTGAGCTAGAGGCCAAAATCCACAGGTGGCAGTTTGTAAAAAACACCTCTGTTTTCTGTGGAGAAATGTGATGTGTTCACGTTGTGTTTTGGGGATTTTCCTGTTGCGGGCGCTAGGCCTACCCCCACAAGTGAGGTACCATTCTTATTAGGAGACTTGGGGGAGCGCTGGGTGGAAGGAAATTTGTGGCTCCTCACAGATCCCAGAACTTTCTGTCACCGAAATGAGAGGAAAATGTGTTTTTTTGGCCAAATTTTGAGGTTTGCAAAGGATTCTGGTTAACAAAATCTGGTCAGAGCCCCACAAGTCACCCCATCTTGGATTCCCCTAGGTGTCTAGTTTTAAAAAATGCACTGGTTTGCTATGTTTCCCCAGGTGCCGGCTGAGCTAGAGGCCAAAATCCACGGGTAGGCAGTTTGTAAAAAACACCTCTGTTTTCTGTGGAAAAATGTGATGTGTCCACGTAGTGTTTTGGGGCATTTCCTTTCGCGGGCGCTAGGCCTATCCCCACAAGTGAGGTACCATTTTTATCGGGAGACTTGGGGGAACGCTGGGTGGAAGGAAATTTGTGGCTCCACTCAGATTCCAGACCTTCTGTCACCGAAATGAGAGGAAAAATAGTTTTTGGGCCAAATTGTGAGGTTTGCAAAGGATTGTGGTTAACAGAACCTGGTCAGAGCCCCACGAGTCACCCCATCTTGGATCCCCCTAGGTGTCTAGGTTTCAAAACTGCACAGGGTTGCTAGCTTTCCCTAGGTGCCAGCTGAGCTAAAGGCCAAATTCCACAACTAGGCACTTTGCTAAAAACAGCTCTGTTTTCTTTGTGAAAATGTGATGTGTCCACGTTGTGTTTTGGGGCTTTTCCTGTTGCGGGTGCTAGGCCTACCCCCACAAGTGAGGTACCATTTTTATCGGGAGACTTGGGGGAACGCTGGGTGGAAGGCAATTTGTGGCTCCTCTCAGATTCCAGAACTTTCTGTCACCGAAATGAGAGGAAAAAGTGTTTTTTGGCCAAATTGTGAGGTTTTCAAAGGATTCTGGGTAACAGAACCTGGTCAGAGCCCGATAAGTCACCCCAATCCTGGATTCCCCTAGGTGTCTAGTTTTCAAAAATGCACTTGTTTGCTAGGTTTCCCCAGGTGCCGGCTGAGCTAGAGGCCAAAATCCACAGGTAGGCAGTTTGTAAAAAACACCTCTGTTTTCTGTGGAGAAATGTGATGTGTTCACGTTGTGTTTTGGGGCATTTCCTTTCACGGGCACTAGGCCTACCCCCACAAGTGAATTACCATTTTTATCGGGAGACTTGGGGGAGCGCTGGGTGGAAGGAAATTTGTGGCTCCTCTCAGATTCCAGAACTTTCTTTCATCGAAATGAGAGGAAAAAGTGTTTTTGGGCCAAATTTTGAGGTTTGCAAAGGATTCTGGTCAACAGAATCTGGTCAGAGCCCCACAAGTCACCCCATCTTGGATTCCCCTAGGTGTCTAGTTTTCAAAAATACACTGGTTTGCTAGGTTTCCCCAGGTGCCGGCTGAGCTACAGGCCTAAATCCACAGGTAGGCAGTTTGTAAAAAACACCTCTGTTTTCTGTGGAAAAATGTGATGTGTCCACGTTGTGTTTTGGGGCTTTTCCTTTCGCGGGCGCTAGGCCTAACCCCACAAGTGAGGTACCATTTTATGAGGAGACTTGGGGGAACGCTGGGTGGAAGGAAATTTGTGGCTCCACTCAGATTCCAGACCTTCTGTCACCGAAATGAGAGGAAAAATAGTTTTTTGGCCAAATTGTGAGGTTTGCAAAGGATTCTGGTTAACAGAACCTGGTCAGAGCCCCACGAGTCACCCCATCTTGGATCCCCCTAGGTGTCTAGGTTTCAAAACTGCACAGGGTTGCTAGGTTTCCCTAGGTGCCAGCTGAGCTAAAGGCCAAATTCCACAGCTAGGCACTTTGCTAAAAACAGCTCTGTTTCCTTTGTGAAAATGTGATGTGTCCACGTTGTGTTTTGGGGCTTTTCCTGTTGCGGGTGCTAGGCCTACCCCCACAAGTGAGGTACCATTTTTATCAGGAGACTTGGGGGAACGCTGGGTGGAAGGCAATTCGTGGCTCCTCTCAGATTCCAGAACTTTCTGTCACCGAAATGAGAGGAAAAAGTGTTTTTTGGCCAAATTGTGAGGTTTTCAAAGGATTCTGGGTAACAGAACCTGGTCAGAGCCCGATAAGTCACCCCAATCCTGGATTCCCCTAGGTGTCTAGTTTTCAAAAATGCACTGGTTTGCTAGGTTTCCCCAGGTGCCGGCTGAGCTAGAGGCCAAAATCCACAGGTAGGCAGTTTGTAAAAAACACCTCTGTTTTCTGTGGAGAAATGTGATGTGTTCACGTTGTGTTTTGGGGCATTTCCTTTCACGGGCACTAGGCCTACCCCCACAAGTGAGTTACCATTTTTATTGGGAGACTTGGGGGAACGCTGGGTGGAAGGAAATTTGTGGCTCCTCTCAGATTCCAGAACTTTCTTTCATCGAAATGAGAGGAAAAAGTGTTTTTGGGCCAAATTTTGAGGTTTGCAAAGGATTCTGGTCAACAGAATCTGGTCAGAGCCCCACAAGTCACCCCATCTTGGATTCCCCTAGGTGTCTAGTTTTCAAAAATACACTGGTTTGCTAGGTTTCCCCAGGTGCCGGCTGAGCTAGAGGCCAAAATCCACAGGTAGGCAGTTTGTAAAATACACCTCTGTTTTCTGTGGAAAAATGTGATGTGTCCACGTTGTGTTTTGGGGCTTTTCCTTTCGCGGGCGCTAGGCCTATTCCCACAAGTGAGGTACCATTTTATCAGGAGACTTGGGGGAACGCTGGGTGGAAGGCAATTTGTGGCTCCACTCAGATTCCAGAACCTTCTGTCACCGAAATGAGAGGAAAAAAGTGTTTTTTGGTCAAATTGTGAGGTTTGCAAAGGATTCTGGGTAACAGAACCTGGTCAGAGCCCCATAAGTCACCCCAATCCTGGATTCTCCTAGGTGTCTAGTTTTAAAAAATCCGCTGGTTTGCTAGGTTTCCCCAGGTGCCGGCTGAGCTAAAGGCCAAAATCCACAGGTAGGAAGTTTGTAAAAAACACCTCTGTTTTCTGTGGAGAAATGTGATGTGTTCACGTTGTGTTTTGGGGCATTTCCTTTCGCGAGCACTAGGCCTACCCCCACAAGTGAGTTACCATTTTTATCGGGAGACTTGGGGGAACGCTGGGTGGAAGGAAATTTGTGGCTCCTCTCAGATTCCAGAACTTTCTGTCACCGAAATGAGAGGAAAAAGTGTTTTTTTGGCCAAATTGTGAGGTTTGCAAAGGATTGTGGTTAACAGAACCTGGTCAGAGCCCCACGAGTCACCCCATCTTGGATCCCCCTAGGTGTCTAGGTTTCAAAACTGCACAGGGTTGCTAGGTTTCCCTAGGTGCCAGCTGAGCTAAAGGCCAAATTCCACAGCTAGGCACTTTGCTAAAAACAGCTCTGTTTTCTTTGTGAAAATGTGATGGGTCCACGTTGTGTTTTGGGGCTTTTCCTGTTGCGGGTGCTAGGCCTACCCCCACAAGTGAGGTACCATTTTTATCGGGAGACTTGGGGGAACGCTGGGTGGAAGGCAATTTGTGGCTCCTCTCAGATTCCAGAACTTTCTGTCACCGAAATGAGAGGAAAAAGTGTTTTTTGGCCAAATTGTGAGGTTTTCAAAGGATTCTGGGTAACAGAACCTGGTCAGAGCCCGATAAGTCACCCCAATCCTGGATTCCCCTAGGTGTCTAGTTTTCAAAAATGCACTGGTTTGCTAGGTTTCCCCAGGTGCCGGCTGAGCTAGAGGCCAAAATCCACAGGTAGGCAGTTTGTAAAAAACACCTCTGTTTTCTGTGGAGAAATGTGATGTGTTCACGTTGTGTTTTGGGGCATTTCCTTTCGCGGGCACTAGGCCTACCCCCACAAGTGAGTTACCATTTTTATCGGGAGACTTGGGGGAACGCTGGGTGGAAGGAAATTTGTGGCTCCTCTCAGATTCCAGAACTTTCTTTCATCGAAATGAGAGGAAAAAGTATTTTTTGGCCAAATGTTGAGGTTTGCAAACGATTCTGGTCAACAGAATCTGGTCAGAGCCCCACAAGTCACCCCATCTTGGATTCCCCTAGGTGTCTAGTTTTCAAAAATGCACTGGTTTGCTATGTTTCCCCAGGTGCCGGCTGAGCTAGAGGCCAAAATCCACAGGTAGGCAGTTTGTAAAAAACACCTCTGTTTTCTGTGGAAAAATGTGATGTGTCCACGTTGTGTTTTGGGGCTTTTCCTTTCGCGGGCGCTAGGCCTATCCCCACAAGTGAGGTACCATTTTATCAGGAGACTTGGGGGAACGCTGGGTGGAAGGCAATTTGTGGCTCCACTCAGATTCCAGAACCTTCTGTCACCGAAATGAGAGGAAAAAAGTGTTTTTTGGTCAAATTGTGAGGTTTGCAAAGGATTCTGGGTAAGAGAACCTGGTCAGAGCCCCATAAGTCACCCCAATCCTGGATTCTCCTAGGTGTCTAGTTTTATAAAATCCGCTGGTTTGCTAGGTTTCCCCAGGTGCCGGCTGAGCTAGAGGCCAAAATCCACAGGTAGGAAGTTTGTAAAAAACACCTCTGTTTTCTGTGGAGAAATGTGATGTGTTCACGTTGTGTTTTGGGGCATTTCCTTTCGCGAGCACTAGGCCTACCCCCACAAGTGAGTTACCATTTTTATCGGGAGACTTGGGGGAACGCTGGGTGGAAGGAAATTTGTGGCTCCTCTCAGATTCCAGAACTTTCTTTCATCGAAATGAGAGGAAAAAGTGTTTTTTTGGCCAAATATTGAGGTTTGCAAAGGATTCTGGGTAACAGAACCTGGTCAGAGCCTCACAAGTCACCCCATCTTGGATTCCCCTAGGTGTCTAGTTTTCAAAACTGCACAGGTTTGCTAGGTATCCTTAGGTGCCGGCTGAGCTAGAGGCCAAAATCCAAAGCTAGGCACTTTGCTAAAAACAGCTCTGTTTTCTTTGTGAAAATGTGATATGTTCACGTTGTGTTTTGGGGCTTTTCCTGTTGCGGGCGCTAGGCCTACCCCCACAAGTGAGGTACCATTCTTATCAGGAGACTTGGGGGAATGCTGGGTGGAAGGAAATTTGTGGCTCCTCTCAGATTCCAGAACTTTCTGTCACCGAAATGAGAGGAAAAAGTGTTTTTTTGGCCATAATTTTGAGGTTTGCAAAGGATTCTGGTTAACAGAACCTGGTCAGAGCCCCACAAGTCACCCCATCTTGGATTCCCCTAGGTATCTAGTTTTCAAAAATGCACTGGTTTGCTAGGTTTCCCCTGGTGCCGGCTGAGCTACAGGCCTAAATCCACAGGTAGGCAGTTTGTAAAAAACACCTCTGTTTTCTGTGGAAAAATGTGATGTGTCCACGTTGTGTTTTGGGGCTTTTCCTTTCGCGGGCGCTAGGCCTAACCCCACAAGTGAGGTACCATTTTATCAGGAGACTTGGGGGAACGCTGGGTGGAAGGAAATTTGTGGCTCCACTCAGATTCCAGAACTTTCTGTCACCGAAATGAGAGGAAAAAAGTGTTTTTTTGGCCAAATATTGAGGTTTGCAAAGGATTCTGGGTAACAGAACCTGGTCAGAGCCTCACAAGTCACCCCATCTTGGATTCCCCTAGGTGTCTAGTTTTCAAAACTGCACAGGTTTGCTAGGTATCCTTAGGTGCCGGCTGAGCTAGAGGCCAAAATCCAAAGCTAGGCACTTTGCTAAAAACAGCTCTGTTTTCTTTGTGAAAATGTGATATGTTCACGTTGTGTTTTGGGGCTTTTCCTGTTGCGGGCGCTAGGCCTACCCCCACAAGTGAGGTACCATTCTTATCAGGAGACTTGGGGGAATGCTGGGTGGAAGGAAATTTGTGGCTCCTCTCAGATTCCAGAACTTTCTGTCACCGAAATGAGAGGAAAAAGTGTTTTTTTGGCCATAATTTTGAGGTTTGCAAAGGATTCTGGTTAACAGAACCTGGTCAGAGCCCCACAAGTCACCCCATCTTGGATTCCCCTAGGTATCTAGTTTTCAAAAATGCACTGGTTTGCTAGGTTTCCCCTGGTGCCGGCTGAGCTACAGGCCTAAATCCACAGGTAGGCAGTTTGTAAAAAACACCTCTGTTTTCTGTGGAAAAATGTGATGTGTCCACGTTGTGTTTTGGGGCTTTTCCTTTCGCGGGCGCTACGCCTAACCCCACAAGTGAGGTACCATTTTATCAGGAGACTTGGGGGAACGCTGGGTGGAAGGAAATTTGTGGCTCCATTCAGATTCCAGAACTTTCTGTCACCGAAATGAGAGGAAAAAAGTGTTTTTGGGCCAAATTGTGAGGTTTGCAAAGGATTCTGGGTAACAGGACCTGGTGAGATCCCCATAAGTCACCCCAATCCTGGATTCCCCTAGGTGTCTAGTTTAAAAAAATCCGCTGGTTTGCTAGGTTTCCCCAGGTGCCGGCTGAGCTAGAGGCCAAAATCCACAGGTAGGCAGTTTGTAAAAAACACCTCTGTTTTCTGTGGAAAAATGTGATGTGTCCACGTTGTGTTTTGGGGCATTTCCTTTCGCGGGCGCTAGGCCTATCCCCACAAGTGAGGTACCATTTTTATCAGGAGACTTGGGGGAACGCTGGGTGGAAGGACATTTGTGGCTCCTCTCAGATTCCAGAACTTTCTTTCACCGAAATGAGAGGAAAAAGTGTTTTTTTGGCCACATTTTGAGTTTTGCAAAGGATTCTGGGTAACAGAACCTGGTCGGAGCCCCATAAGTCACCCCAATCCTGGATTCCCCTAGGTGTCTAGTTTTCAAAACTGCACAGGTTTGCTAGGTTTCCTTAGGTGCCGGCTGAGCTAGAGGCCAAAATCCAAAGCTAGGCACTTTGCTAAAAACAGCTCTGTTTTCTTTGTGAAAATGTTATGTGTCCACGTTGTGTTTTTGGGGCTTTTCCTGTCGCGGGCGCTAGGCCTACCCTCACAAGTGAGGTACCATTTTTATCGGGAGACTTGGCGGAACGGTGGGTGGAAGGAAATTTGTGGCCCCTCTCAGATTCCAGAACGTTCTGTCACCGGAATGTGAGGAAAAAGTGTTTTTTGGCCAAATTGTGAGGTTTGCAAAGGATTCTGGGTAACAGAACCTGGTCAGAGCCCCACAAGTCACCCCATCTTGGATCCCCCTAGGTGTCTTGTTTTCAAAACTGCACAGGGTTGCTAGGTTTCCCTAGGTGCCGGCTGAGCTAGAGGCCAAAATCCACAGCTATGCACTTTGCTAAAAACAGCTCTGTTTTCTTTGTGAAAATGTGATGTGTCCACGTTGTGTTTTGAGGCTTTTCCTGTTGCGGGCGCTAGGCCTACCCCCACAAGTGAGGTACCATTTTTATCGGGAGACTTGGGGGAACGCTGGGTGGAAGGAAATGTGTGGCCCCTCTCAGATTCCAGAACTTTCTGTCACCGGAATGTGAGGAAAAAGTGTTTTTTTGGCCAAATTCTGAGGTTTGCAAAGGATTCTGGGTAACAGAACCTGGTCAGAGCCCCACAAGTCACCCCATCTTGCATTCCCCTAGGTGTCTAGTTTTCAAAACTGCGCAGGTTTGCTAGTTTCTCTACGTGCCGGCTGAGCTAGAGTCCAAAATCCACAGCTAGGCACTTTGCAAAAAACAGCTCTGTTTTCTTTGTGAAAATGTGATGGGTCCATGTTGTGTTTTGGGGCATTTCCTGTCGCGGGTGCTAGGCTTATCCACGCAAGTGAGGTATCATTTTTATCGGGAGACGTGGGGGAACACAGAATAGCAAAACAAGTGTTATCGCCCCTTGTCTTTCTGTACATTTTGTCCTTCCAAATGTAAGACAGTGTGTAAAGAAGACGTCTATTTGAGAAATGCCCTATAACTCACATGCTAGTATGGGCACCCTGAAATTCAGAGATGTGCGAATAACCACTGCCTCTCAACACCTTATCTTGTGGCCATTTTGGAAATACAAAGGTTTTTTTGATACCTATTTTTCACTTTTTATATTTCAGCAAATGAATTGCTGTAAAAACCGGTATAGAATAAAAACCCATTGCAAGGTGCAGCTCATCTATTGGCTCTGGGTACCTAGGGTTCTTGATGAACCTACAAGCCCTATATATCCCCGCAACCAGAAGAGTAGAGCTGACGTAACAATATAGTGCTTTAAAAAATCTAACATTGCAGGAAAAAGTTACAGAGTAAAACGTGGAAAAAATTGCTCTTTTTTTTCACCTCAATTTCACTCTTTTTTTATTTCAGCTGTTATTTTCCATAGGAAACACTTGTAGGATCTACACAAATGACCCTTTGTTGAATTCATATTTTTCTCTACTTTTCAGACATGTTTAGCTTTCTGGGATCCAATATTGGTTTCTCACCCATTTTGGTCACTAACTGGAAGGAGGCTGAAAGCACAAAAAATGGTAAAAATGGGGTATGTCCCAGTAAAATGTCAAAATTGTATTGAAAAACTGGGTTTTCTAATTCAAGTCTGCATGTTCCTGAAAGCTGGGAAGATGGTGATCTTACAACTGCAAACCCTTTGTTGATGCCATTTTCAGGGGAAAAACCACAAGCCGCCTTCTGCAGCCCTTTTTTCCCATTTAAAAAAAAATACCTCTAGAATTCCTAGGATGTTGGAAAAAAAGGACGCAAATTTGGCGTGGGTAGCTTATGTGAACAAAAAGTTATGAGTGCCTAAGCGCAAACTGCCCCAAATAGCCAAAAAAAGGCTCGGCACAGGAGGGGAAAAGGCCTGGCAGCAAAGGGGTTAAGCATCTGGCTAATTTCAGGTCTCAACCATTCAACAAATCTGATTACAAAATGAATCATGTCTTTGGACTCACTTGTTTCTGTACCACTGTAATGTTTAAATGTTTGCAGCAATTTCTCATAATATGCATGTATTGACTCTTTTGCTTCCTTGACTGACCAGTCAATTCTCTGCTAATCAAAACTTTTGGGAGAAATTCTCGTTTTCAAAAATCCAATCACTGTGTAATAGTATTTTATTATATCAGGAGATGCTGCACTTATAAGTGGATGTAGCAGAGGCTTTCTTGTTGGCCAGTCAACACTCCTTGTGCATTCCATCCACAAATCAGCTGGAACCACTATTTCTAACAGGGTATTCAAATCCTCCCACAGACATTTTGCGAGCTTTACAAATCTATCTGTCTGCTGGTAACATTCCACTCGTTTCTCTCTCAGTCTAGGGTAGTCATTTGTAAATGACAAGATATCACTTCTGCTCCAAGGGACATGTACATAATTCCCGCCAGGAATTTCTCTCATTGGTATTAGCTTTACTGGATTATCAGTCTGCTGCACCACAGCATTTGAATTCACAGACTCCTTTTCCTTCTGATCTCTTTTCTTCACGCATCTGCTTTCCCATTTATCTAATGCTACCCATGTTTGAATAGTCTGAGTTAATTCCTTAATATGAATTTTCATTCCCGGTATTCTCATGTTCTCAATATCTTCCGAATTGAATTCTAACCTATAACTTTTATCAGTGGCTTTGATTTCTCAATTTCTATTTCATATTTTTATGCCAGTTCTGCTAACATCTGGTGTGCCTATCCTGCTCTATTTATAACATTTTTACACATGAAATGTAACTCTTCCTCAATATATTTGTCAATCCTATTTAACTCAAGTGTTCCCTCAATCATTTCATTTAATTCAAATTTAGGTCTTGCTAGATTCAATAAAGTTCCCCCTTCAGTATTTGATTTTGCTCCACTCATTTTTTACAGCCAGTCTGTTAGCTGCTGAGCTGTCAAACTCTGTAAAGAGACATAATTATTTCCATTGGGTGTACTGTGTGGAGTAATACATGGAGTCTCAGGAGTCATCAGAATCAAATTTGAATTCAAATCTGTCTTTCCCAAATTCTGTGAAGTCCTAGGAAACTTTAAGTCAATCAGTGGACTTGTCAAAAGCCTGATTCATTGGAGACATAACTCCCGCACTAACATTGAATCTCTCCATTTCTGCATTTGAATTAAAAGTATCCTGTACATTCCTCTTATTACTTCCCAGGGGAAACAGTGGTACAACAGGACCAATAGTAACAGGTACTGTTGATGCTTCTGGACTTGATTGAACGTTCGGATTTCTCGAGTAAACTACTCTAGAACTCTGACCTGACAGCATTGAAGAATTCAACTGTGATATTGTTACAGGAGTATACCTCAGCATTGTGTGAACTTGCACTGGAGCCATTCAAGTAGGTGTAGACTCTGCCTGAACCATCATTGGTTTCTGGTAAATCTGTGATATCTGTGATGATTGCACAACTGCTACTGTCATGATCTGTCCAGAATTCACAACACAAATTGTAGGATAGACTACACGTATCTCAGCCTGATTCATAGGTGTCTGAGTTACAGTAATAGCAAGAACATTAGTTGCAACCTGTACTTGACTTTGGGTTCCTGCAACTGGAACTGAGGCACTTGAACCAGTACTAGTACCTGGACTTGTCTATTGTGCTGCATATGGTGGAGGAAGACTTCTCAGTAAGTGCATTATAAATTCATCATCATCTGAGTCATCATCATAAGTCAATGATTTCCTTGTTTCATCTGACTTTGTCTTGTCTTCTTCAGAATAGTCCTCATTCTTTTTTGTTTGTCTTTTGTCTGTCACTGCTCTCTTTTTCTTGTGTAGTTACAGGTAACATTTTAATACCCTGGAAAGTTTCAGTTCTCCGAAATTGTACTCATTGTCCCACCTTACCTCTAATAATAGCTTCTCAACTTTTCTCATTCTTCTTTCAAATTTTAATTTCTGTTTTTGTCTGGCCACTAATTCCCAAATGGCTAAAGCTTCAAATTGTGCTGGTCTAGGAGGAGGTTTTAGTTCGTACAATACTCTCCTCAAATTCCCTAAAGTTCTCATATTGACCATAAGTGGACCACGCTAAGCTCCCTTCCTTCTCTGTAATTTTCCACCACTGTTTTAACCAAATACATGCTGCAGTACCTTTCTCTTCAATTATGAGATATGCAGGTGTACCTTCTGATGGGGTAATTTCTCCTACTCTAACTGGAATAAAAGCATCTCCCTTGAGCGCACTCTTTAATGCTTTGAAAAACTTCATTTTTTACTTTGGATGGGCTCAAAAGAACAATTTTAAATTCAAAACAGGAAGTAATTAAATCACAAAATCCTTTTCGCTCGTCTTTCTCAACCAATAACCCTTCATGGTTGCCCACCTATTCGTTTGCTGCTCCTTTTTACCAACCGACCTATCCCAGTCCGGACCTAGTGATGTCACACTCACACGCACAGCGGCTGACAAAGTCTGGCGGCTTGCCTTCCAAAACTCGATTCACACGAAAACTAATGCAAAATATTGTGAGTACTAAATAAAAATCAACACACCAATTTGTTTGTTTACTACAAGTAAGGAACACAATGACTTCAAAAGCTTCACAAATTTTCGATTGCGTAATTTTAGCTCTGGCAGCTACTCATTCGATCTTTGCTTTCACTGATTTGCAAGTAAAATTTGACCAGCAAATTTCACCCTTGCCTAATATTAGATCCTCCTTGTGCACTCGGGAATCATCAATATCTGTCAAACTAACACTCCCTTTTAACACACATACTCTAAGTGTATTATTTGTCAACCACGCCCGTTTGACCAACTAATCAGATAAGTTACAACAACAATAACCAAGTGTAGGAGGCTGGCCTGGTTTGTAGTGGGTACCTTGGGTACTTACACCTTATAACAGGTTCAGTTATCCCTTATTAGTGAAGTAGTAGTGTTCTAGCAGCTTGGGCTGATAGAGGTAGCTATAGCAGAGCTGCTTAGGCTGAACTAGGAGACATGCAAAGCTCATGCAATACCACTTATAGTCACACAGTACTTCTACACAAGTAAAGACAATACTCAGTGTTACCAAAAATAAAGGTATTTATTTGGGTGGCACAGTACCAAAAATATCTTAGAGAAAATACTCCTTCTGGAGGTAAGTATTATACACAATATATACACTAGACAACAAAATTAGACAAGTAATTAGTCATAGAACAATGCAAACAATAGGAAATGCTATAGAATGCAATGGGAGAAAATAGGTCTAGGGGCAACACAAACCATATTCTAAGAAAGTGGAATGCGAATCACGAATTCCCCTCTAGACATGTGTCGTGTGTGCAGAATCGCTGGGGAAGTAAAAATACAGTAAAGCTAAGTAAATTACCCCACCCCAGAGCCCAGAAAAGCAGGAGTAAAGTACTGCGAGTTTCTTTAGGACACATTACACCTTGTGATTGGGATTTTGCAGCAGCCAACCAAGTCTGCAAAGAACAACTGCTGGATTCCTGGACCTGAAGACCTGCAAAGGAAGGGGACAAAGTCCAGAAGTCGAAAGAAGTTCCAGGAAGGACAGGAACCCCTGCCAACCCAGAAGAGGGTGCAAAAGAAGAGTCCCCAGTTAGACGAAGACTGCAGGAATGCACCCTAGGAAGATGCCAGTGGGTTCCTGCATGATGCAAAAGATGTCCCACAGCATAAAGATCGTTGCAGACGAGATTTCATGCTGGATGTCACCAACAAGCCTTGGCTACGACAAAAGTGCGTTTTGCATCAAAATGGTGCTGGATGGACCTGGGGGCCTCAACTCTGTGTGAAGAGGAAGAGGGGTCTCTCAGCACTTGAGAGAGCCCTCAGGATGCCAGCCAGCAACCACAGGAGTCGCAGGTTCCGGGGGCAAAGGAAGTGCAAAACGCAGGTGATGCAGCACAACAAAAGAAGGCCCTATGCTGCCGGAGAACAACTCAGCAAGTTGAGCATCGCAGGATGAAGTGCTGGGGACTTGGGCCAGGATGTGCACGAAGGAATTTTGCAAATACTGCACAGAGGCCTCAGGAGGTGAAGAAGACGCAGTATACAGGGATACTGTCACTCTCGGGGAAGGCAAGGTTTTACCTCCTCCAAATTGCGCCAGCAGGTTCTCAGGATAGTCTATGTCGATGATGTCCACCCTCTGTGTCCTTAGGAGCACGCTTGTCACTGTGAGAGGGGTCCCAGGGTACCTGTCATCGTCTTGGAAGGTGCCTGCTTGGGGCAGGGGAGTTACTCTGTCACTCCACAGGAGATTTCTTTGGTACTTCTGGTGCAGGGTGAAGACAGGGGGTCCCCAGAGTGTGCACACCGTGGAAACTGTTGCAGTTGCTGACTTGGAGCTGAGGTTGCTGAAGAAAAGTGTCTCTTGTAGACACTTTGTTGCAGTTACAGTGTTTCTTGGAGCAGACTACAGTTGATCCGAGGTCAGAGGAGTCTGAAGTTGTTGCAGAGGATTCCTGAAGGAAACTTGCAAGCAGAATCTGGTGAGAACCCACAGGAGAGACCCTAAATAGTCCTGAGAGGGGTATTGGCTACCTTATCAGCTAAAGACCTATCAGGAGGGGTCTCTGACATCACCTGCTGGTACTGGCCACTCAGAGCCCTCCAGAGTGCCCCCACACCTTGCAAAGCAAGCTGGCTGAAGTCTGGGACACACTGGAGGAGTTCTGGGCACCACCCCTGGGGTGGTGATGGACAGGGCAGTGGTCACTCCCCTTTCCTTTGTCCAGTTTCACTCCAGAGCAGGGGAGAAGGGGTCCCTGAACCGGTGTAGACTGGCTTATGCAAGAAGGGCACCATTTTTGCCCTTCAAAGCATTTCCAGAGGCTGGGGGAGGCTACCCCTCCCCAGCCTGTAACACCTATTTCCAAAGGGAGAGGGTGTAACACCCTGCTCACAGAGGAAATGCTTTGTTCTGCCTTCCTGGGACTGAGCTGCCCAGACCCTAGGAGGGCAGAACCCTGTCTGTGAGGTGGCAGCAGCTGTAGCTGCAGTGCAAGCCTCAGAGAGCTGGTTTGGCAGTACTGGGCGTCCATGGTGGAGCCCCCAGGATGCATGGAATTGGCTCCCCAATGCCAGATTTGGAATGGGGGGACACTTCCATGATCTTAGACATGTTACATGGCCATATATGGAGTTATCATTGTGAAGCTACAAAAAGGTTTTGACCTATATGTAGTGCACGCGTGCAATGGTGTCCCCGCACTCACAAAGTCCGGGGTAATGGCCCTGAACTATGTAGGGGCACCTTTGCTACTGCAAGGGTACCCTCATATTTAGTAACTTTGCACCAAGTCTTCAGCAAGTGAAGGTTAGACATATAGGTGACTTATAAGTTACTTAAGTGCAGTTAAAACGGCTGTGAAATAACTTGTGCATTATTTCACGCAGGCTGCAATGGCAGTCCTGTGTAAGGGTTTGTCTGAGCTCCCTATGGGTGGCAAAAGAAATGTTGCAGCCCATATGGATCTCCTGGAACCCCAATGCCCTGGGCACCCAGGTACAATATACTAGGGACTTATAAGGGGGGTCCAGTGTGCCAATTGAAATTGGTAAATTAAGTCACTAGCCTACAGTGACAAATTAAAAAGCAGAGAGAGCATAAGCACTACTGAGAAAACATACATTAGGCCACAAACTATGAGCACTGGGGTCCTGGCTAGCTGGGTCCCAGTGAGACAGGCAAAACATACTGACGTATAGGTTTTTATCTATGAGCACTGGGGTCTTGGCTAGCAGGATCCCAGTGAAACAGTAAAAACACACTGACACACACTCACAAACAGGCCAAAAGTGGGGGTAACCATGCTAGAAAGAAGGAGTCTTAGACAACGCAGGGTCCATATACCAACAAACACGTGAGGACTTTTTGAGCACAAAGCGCCACACCCAATTGAAGTACGACGACTTTCCTGCATACATCCTTTGGAGTACGGACAATCTCTAACAAACTACATTGGAGTACGCAAACTCCATATTTCTCTCAATCGTCACAGTTCGCCTGTGATTTGCTTAAGCAGTGCAAGCGCAAACCCTAACTCAAACACAAATTACACTAGGAACACTGGGAACATCTGCAAGCAAGCTTTGGCAAAACCAAATTTCATCTAAACAAGCATTGGCAGAACCAAATTTCAAAATGTTTAATTTTCAAAAAGCACTGGTAAAACCAAATCTCCCAATTCTTTCTAAATGACCGATAACTACTATTAACAGGATGATATTCTCCTATTGAGATGTAACCATCAGATGACACCCTCCTACTCAGGCAGAACCATCCTCTGCTACCAAAATTGTGGCATGGCCAGCCTTATATTTCCTTTGATAATTTATTTCTAAGGTGGCACGAATAAGGTAACCATCAATTACCCGTAGAGGTGGACACAAATCTTTGGACTCAGATAGGAGTGAGATACCATCCTAATAGCCAATATCAATACGATCAAATCAATAAACTTCAATTTTAATATTGGAGTCAGTAATTGATATGCACCATGACCTATGTGGCCATTAATCACCACAGCAGTTTGATAAAGTTCAAACATGTATTGCCCTTTAGATTAACACTACTAAGATTAAGTAAATCAAATGCAAGACCAAATTATAAAATACAAGAATAATACAGGCTGACCAAATCTTCTAAAGAATCTTAATCTAGTCAGAATATTTATCATTAAGCATTCAAGAACCACCATGCGGAATAACAACAATAGTAGATAAATGATAGATACAGAATACATTTTGTTATCACAGATTCATTGTTTACAAAAATTTATATGAAACAGTTGAATTTAGATCTTGACATCCTTAACTAATGCTGTAATTCAATAAGCATGTTTTGGCTCCAGGCAAAAAGGAAAGAAGACAAAAATGAATTAAAAACAAATCTGACTATGGAGCTAATTAAAAGAATATAGTGGTTAGATTTTCTAAAGACAGAAAACATAAAAATCTGCAAAAAAGACAAGTGCACATTTGGTTAGTTATACCTCTCCTGAATGGAGCAGCAAGCAGCAATGTCTTCATCAGTCGAGCATCTTCTGGTCTTCTTCATTGGGCAATGGCATTATAGGGAAACAGTTCAATAATGTTTGGCCTTAATGCATCTGAACTGTCAATGGCAGAAAGCTAAAGACACAGCACATCATTACACTAGCATAGAAAGTAGAACTCTGAGCTTACATCTGAGAGCAGCAATGAACTGAGATAAAGGACCGCCTTACATCATCTAAATTGTGATAGATTAAATCCATAGAAAGCAACTGACTAAAATGCAATTGGTCAGTTTATGAGATGGTTTAGATCATAGCAAATTGAACTGACTTCTTGTTTCAGAAGTATCTTTTCTTCATTTTCTGCATACACGATTGGCTTACCTTCTCTCATTGCAGTCACCAGTTTCAGCATTAAAATACAATTGTTGCAGGTTATACATGAGCATTGAAGACAATTGTTGCTGGGTACACATTATCTCAACCCAGGAAGACAGACAAATGTTACAACATAAGAACATAACTTTTCCACAGTGAGAAAGTCACACAGGATGCTTAGAGTAACATCGTTTTGCAGTGTTAACAAATTAAAACATTGCCTATGGAAAATTAATAAAATGTGAAGCCTTTTAAAAACCAATAATAAAACATGAAGAATAAGAAATTTCATGATATTTGAACTATTAATCCCTTTGTACATATTAATATTCAATTTTCAGTACATTTAATTATGAGTAAATAAAATACATTTTAATTAGACTGTTGTTTACTATTATGTTGAACCACATTGTGGCTGACGCCATATTTTCAAAAACACACTTTTTTCAGTTTAACCTTTCAATACATGTTACTTCATTATATTTCACTGTCACACTTTTGATTAATATTTGCCCTTCCACACATCACAATCAAGGAATACATTGTTCCACTGCCATTCTGACGCAGAGGAGCTTTCAGCCAGGACCTGTTTGGACTCCTATGGTATCTTTGTGCCACAATGACCCTTCAGAAAAGACAGGCAGAGGACTTACAGGAAGCAAAAATAAAATTTCTAAAATGATTAATTTAAATTCATTACCAGTTGTTTTCGACCCAAAGTGAAAAGTATGGCTGCCTTTTGCGTAAAAATACATTTTTTAAAGACAGAGAAAGACTATGTTTAAAATAGCATATATTTGAATTAAAAAACCACATTTAAAACATTCAAAATATGTATAAAACACTTTAAAACAGTTCTTACAAAGACAGCACAGTCACACTTTTGCCTTTAGAGTCATTAAAACCAAGGAGGAGTGTAAATGACTGCAAAAGTTAATTATGGGAGCAGAGAAAGGCGAGCAGTATTCTCCTTCTAAACCAATTTCGTCCTAAGGTCTCACCTTTTCCTCATATAGAATTGAGTTTGCTTAGTAGCTTGCTCCAAAAAGTCCAAAAAGATGTTCAGTTGGTGCATCTAGCTGTTCTCTACTTAGCACCTTGATGATTGTGCTTGATCTTATGTTATATAGGTTTCAATTCAATATAAAATGTTTCAGATCTCTGTGGTGCCATACAAGCATTTACACAAGATTGCTGTATTTCTTCCGCTCAAGGTTCCGTTTAGCATTAAACAACTTACTCTCGCTAGTGTGAAAAACCTTCTTTCAGTCTGGTTAGAAAGCAGGATTACGTATTGCTATGATTTTGGAGAGGAGTCGAACACCCTGATGTAGTTACTAAGAGATAGTTTGTCCAGTGCTCCTATTTTCCGATCTTTAGCTAGGCAAGCACATTGTTTTTTCACCATGGCTTTTATTTTCCTCTTTGAGATCGAATGAAGATTTCTTAAGGCTTGAGGTAATCAGACTGAGGGCCTCTTTACAAGTTTAACGGTCCAAGGATTGACAGACTCATGGTGACCGTTGGCCCGCCGCACTCCAGGCAGTCCGACTACCACATTACGACCCTGGTGGTTGGACCGCCAGGGGACCACCGTGCCCACCAGGAACATGGTTCCCGATGGGCTGACGGCAGTCGGAGTTGTGGTCAGCAACGGTAGCGCTGAGCTCAGCGCTGCTGCGCTGATCACGAGTCCAGTTTTCTGTTAGTCTTTTCTTGGCGGGCCCCACCATGAAAAGGCTGGTGGAAACACAGGGCAAGGGGCCACAGGGGTGCCCCTGCACTCCCCATACCCATGGCATTAGCAGTTCAGGGGCCCTCCTGCTCAGCACCCTCGGATTGTGCACTGTCTACCTTAAGGGAAACAAGACCAATACTGTACTACTGTCCCCGCTGGGCTGACCGGCGGGAACGTAGTAACATGATGTTTCCACTAGTCAGCCCGTTGGGAACATTCTAATACAGCAAGGGGTGAGGCAGCCAGGTTGACGGCTGCCTCATCCCCGTTAGTTTGGCAGTCCGTTCGTCCGACCGCCAAACTCTTAATGAGTCCCTGAGTCTCTTGTTTTCTTTGAGCCAGTGCATTGAAAAGTAGGACTTCACAGTCATTTAAAAATGTTCCTCTCAGGCCCAGTCGACCATTGCTTTCCAAAATCTCCTCTAGAAACGTCCAATGAGGCATTTAATCTTATCCAGGCCAGAGAGTTCTGCACCATAAGAGATTTGGCTTACTATCTTTGCTAGAAAAACTCAGTCAACCTAGTTAGAGACTGGGTGTCCATGTTTTCTAACCATCCATACAATGGCATTTGCTGGTGCCTGGGCTTTTTCAAGTATGGTTTGGATTTGGGTAGACCAGTTGAGCTTTCTTTTGATTACAATGCCCAAGTATTTAAAGGATTCCATTTCTTCTACTTTGGTACCATTTATGCCGTAGACAAATGTATTCTTTTGATTTGTCAAATGGATTTTTTC
This sequence comes from Pleurodeles waltl, assembly GCF_031143425.1. Classification (NCBI taxonomy): domain Eukaryota; kingdom Metazoa; phylum Chordata; class Amphibia; order Caudata; family Salamandridae; genus Pleurodeles; species Pleurodeles waltl. The sequence goes on along the minus strand of NC_090439.1, from coordinate 294,776,620 downwards.
AATTTGTCTTGAAGGTCATGATTTAATTTTTTTCTGCCTTAATTTTTAATTCATTTTTAGAGCTCAAAACCGAATCATTGGCATATAAATAAGTCTGTATTTTAAAACCATTTATCATGGGAATATCATCTGTAGCCATTGATTATTCCACAATTAGTTCACTGATATGCAGGGAGACCGAGAGTGGGGCCAGTAGGCACCCTTGCGTTTCTCCATTTCTGAAAAGTTTTTGATGATGAGCTCTTTCTGGTTTAGTCTAACTTGCAAAGTAGTGCCATTGGGCAGTAGTTGTATTAGAGAGAAGAGGGCTGTGTCAATGTCCATAGTTGTTAACTTTTTCCAAAGACAATCTCTTGGCACCACGTCAAAAGCCGAAGTGAAGCCTAAAAAGTTGACAGAAAGAGATTGTTTGGGCTATGCTGAATTTGTGCACTAAGTGTAGAAATGTAAATACCTGATCAATAGTTGAAAGTCCTCCTCTGAATCCACCTTGACTGAGAGAAAGGATTTTTTCAATGGTGACCCAGTCATCCAGTTCCCTAAGAATCAATTTTGAAAATATTTCATAATCAATATATATCAGGCTAATCTATCTCTAAGACTATGGATCATTTTTTTGAATTTCTAGTAGATTGGGACTACAATACTGTTTTGCCAAGAAGGTGGACACCGGGCCTCTACTGAAATTTCAATAAAGATTTCCATCAAAATGTCTGCCCACCAGTTCTGGGAGAAAAATCTCTGGAGGGGAGGGTATGGTGTTGGGGCTTGGGGCTTTCCCCTTTTTAAGATCCACAATCTCGTCCCTCACTTTTTTTGCTGATGAATTTGGCCCAGGGCCTTATTCTGGGGGATAATCCTTTCCTGTTCTACATCACGAAGACATTTATCAACAATGTCGCCTGGTGTGGGATTAAGGATTGAGGAGAAATGAGCTAACCACACTTCTTCTCAGATGTTAGATTCCAGATGATTTTTTTCTGGCTCCCTGGCCTTCTCATATTTTCAACCACATGGCCCTTGTGTCCATCTTCATGGCAACTTTTTTTTCATTTCTAGACTCTTCACGTTCATGGTATCAGCCTTTTTCTTCTTCCTTAGGGACTCATAGCTGGATCTCACCTCCCTACATTTTTTCTCTTGCTGAGTCGCTGTGTACAATTGACTGAAGCTGTTTTTTTTTGTTGTTCTTGCAATCCCTATCAAACCATCTGTCACTATAGCTGTGGTTTTGGAGTGCTTCGTGGTGGTACATGTTCTAGAGACAACATGGGTTAATGTGTTCAAAAATTCATCATACAGGGATAATGTGCCAGTCTTTATTTAGCTTTCAAGGATAGATACTTTTAAGGTGACCGTAGATGGCTTGTTCTTCCAGCCTATTACATTTGTGTCAAGGTCAGGGGACCTTCTTACCCTGACTGTCCCCCAAACTCCCAAGTAGACTTCAAATTTTGAACTTCTCTTGGTTCACTCTGCCTGTTGTGTTTCATTTCTAGCGACAATGGGATTATGGCTGCTTTCTACCCTCCAATGCAGGTGCCAGTTTTCAAACCTATCCCAGTCTGTTGCTGTCAGGAAAATGTACTGAGTTACAGATGGCACTCTTCGAGCATCATACGTTGGTATAATCTGGCTCTCATTTTCATAAGAGTTTTGTGCTGATGTAAAACAGTAATTTGAAACTTGAGAAAGACGCGTACCTCTCTTTTGGAAAGGCATAGCTTAGAGTCGGGATACCATGTGCTGATTTCAGTTTGATTATTGAATTGTCATTGACTCATCATTTGTCCATCTTGCTGTTAACGTTGCTGCATGCAAGAATATGTGAATCAAACTGATTTGCTTTTGACACCACATCTTTAATAAAGGTTAAAAGTTTTTGGTTTGGAACCCCGCCTTCCTTTTCTATAGTACATATGTATTCATTGTTCTAAGTGTAGAATTATCTAACAGCTTTATATCACAAAGGTGCAGTATTGCATGGTAGTTGTTCAACTCACTGGTTGCAGTGCATATGTCAGTCCTGCACGATATCTGTAGGCCACCACTATTCCTTGTTTTAGGCAAATCCGTTGCACATTTTGAGTGATTGATGTATCCAGAGAGTGTCCAGGGTGTTGATGTTCATATTTCTGGCAAAGTTGTGATATCATAGGAAGTTAATAAATTTACAAAGTCAATATGACCTGCTTTTTGTGGGATACCAGCCAGATTCCAGGAAATAATAAATGTGTTTATTTTCCATCTAGTGGGTTGATTTCTCTGCTATCCATTATTTGTTACTAGTCAATTAATTTTTCTATTGTCTGGAATGTTGAGATTACTATACTGGGACAGGAATTTAAGGTAATAATGAGCAGCAATAGGGAAAAGCCCCATAATTGTCCCTTAAACCACAAAAAGTGAATAAGGAGCATTATACAAGAACGGGTTAATGCTGTGAGGATAACAACATGCAGTATTGCTGAAATATGGAGGAGGTGGCACATCCTTCATTCATGCATGAATCAAAAGCTGGCCAGGGGAAGAAAAGAAGCTACTGCCACTGAAGGTGAACCTTTGACCCAGCCATCAAAGATAGCAATGAATGAGACCACCAACAGCACTCTCACTACTGAGACTACAGGGAGTGCAGAATTATTAGGCAAGTTGTATTTTTGAGGATTAATATTATTATTGAACAACAACCATGTTCTCAATGAACCCAAAAAACTCATTAATATCAAAGCTGAATATTTTTGGAAGTAGTTTTTAGTTTGTTTTTAGTTTTAGCTATGTTAGGGGGATATCTGTGTGTGCAGGTGACTATTACTGTGCATAATTATTAGGCAACTTAACAAAAAAAAAAATATATACCCATTTCAATTATTTATTATTACCAGTGAAACCAATATAACATCTCAACATTCACAAATATACATTTCTGACATTCAAAAACAAAACAAAAACAAATCAGTGACCAATATAGCCACCTTTCTTTGCAAGGACACTCAAAAGCCTGCCATCCATGGATTCTGTCAGTGTTTTGATCTGTTCACCATCAACATTGCGTGCAGCAGCAACCACAGCCTCCCAGACACTATTCAGAGAGGTGTACTGTTTTCCCTCCTTGTAAATCTCACATTTGATGATAGACCACAGGTTCTCAATGGGGTTCAGATCAGGTGAACAAGGAGGCCATGTCATTAGATTTCCTTCTTTTATACCCTTTCTTGCCAGCCACGCTGTGGAGTACTTGGACGCGTGTGATGGAGCATTGTCCTGCATGAAAACCATGTTTTTCTTGAAGGATGCAGACTTCTTCCTGTACCACTGCTTGAAGAAGGTGTCTTCCAGGAACTGGCAGTAGGACTGGGAGTTGAGCTTGACTCCATCCTCAACCCGAAAAGGCCCCACAAGCTCATCTTTGATGATACCAGCCCAAACCAGTACTCCACCTCCACCTTGCTGGCGTCTGAGTCGGACTGGAGCTCTCTGCCCTTTACCAATCCAGCCACGGGCCCATCCATCTGGCCCATCAAGACTCACTCTCATTTCATCAGTCCATAAAACCTTAGAAAAATCAGTCTTGAGATATTTCTTGGCCCAGTCTTGATGTTTCAGCTTGTGTGTCTTGTTCAGTGGTGGTCGTCTTTCAGCCTTTCTTACCTTGGCCATGTCTCTGAGTATTGCACACCTTGTGCTTTTGGGCACTCCAGTGATGTTGCAGCTCTGAAATATGGGCAAACTGGTGGCAAGTGGCATCGTGGCAGCTGCACGCTTGACTTTTCTCAGTTCATGGGCAGTTATTTTGCACCTTGGTTTTTCCACACGCTTCTTGTGACCCTGTTGACTATTTTGAATGAAACGCTTGATTGTTCGATGATCACGCTTCAGAAGCTTTGCAATTTTAAGAGTGCTGCATCCCTCTGCAAGATATCTCACTATTTTTGACTTTTCTGAGCCTGTCAAGTCCTTCTTTTGACCCATTTTGCCAAAGGAAAGGAAGTTGCCTAATAATTATGCACACCTGATATAGGGTGTTGATGTCATTAGACCACAGCCCTTCTCATTACAGAGATGCACATCACCTAATATGCTTAATTGGTAGTAGGCTTTCGAGCCTATACAGCTTGGAGTAAGACAACATGCATAAAGAGGATGATGTGGTCAAAATACTCATTTGCCTAATAATTCTGCACTCCCTGTATATCTGACCTAACAAATACTGACGCCTCAGAACTCCCTCATCAGCCCCCAGGTTAATGTCTATTTTTTTAATGACCTTAATACAAATATTTGTTCCTATTTTATTATTATTATGATTCTAATTACATTTTGTCTAATCAAATTACATTTGAGTTTGACTCATTTCAGAGGCAAATGCCTCAGGCGGACCTGATCAGCAGGTAAACGCTGCGCTGCCCATACTATTTTTAATCTGTGTGCTGTTTTATTGCTAAGCCTGAGCACTTTTAAATGTACCTTTTAACATTTGTAAATTTGTATTTTTTAATTCTTCTGGACTCCAGCCCCCGTGTTCAGTGGAGCCGGTAGCCCTAAGGGAAAGTCTCTGTTTTGCTTTCGCCACCCGGAGAGGGTTTTTCTTCTCTTTCTTGGCCCCTTTCCCTCTACGGGCGGCCATTTTTTTTCTCTCTGTGGTACTGGTGGTTCCAGCTAGAGTAGCCACTTTTATTGGGCAGCGGTCTAGCAGTTTGTTTTTTTCAGGTCCCCTGGTACTTAAATGCCCCAATGGAAGCAGACGCGTGCAACAGAGGCAAGTCCGTCTGCGCCTGTCCGTGTCCATCAGGGTCCAGGGTACAGAAGTATTTTGACCACAACCCCTGTTAGAATAGTCTATACAAGGGATTTGCTCTTAAACCTTAGTAATGAGACAGGGATTATGGGCCACTGCTTGTCTGATTCAGATCCCTCGGCTACTAAATACAACCTCTTTAAATCTACCTTACAGCACACATCCCCTCCAAACCTAACAAGGGAGAAGGAACATATTTATAAGCTAATGTTACTAAATTGCCACTCCCTATCAGCCCATAAACTGCATATATTTTCACTGTTAGATGAGTGCAAGCCAGATGTTCTATTCTTAACAGAAACCTGGCTGCTAGAGAGCTCCACTCCTTATGTGATTATGTCTATACCTCCTAATTATTAAATTCTACTTCTTGACTAATCACTGTGTAGAGGTGTGGGAATTGGAATAATTTGTAAAAATTCAATTCAGTGTTCCAACCACTCCCTCTCTATCCCGGACTGCGAGAGTCTGGCTTTTTCACTGGCATTAGATGGCACCTTTACCTTCTTGGGTATTTTAATATATCAGCCCCCTGGCTCTTATGGGAAGTTCCTTCAGGCCTTTCCATAGATTGTAGCTGCTTTTGCCTGTAAACACTCCAATTGTACTATTCTAGGGGACTTTAACATACATGCTGAGGACCCTTGCAGTGGTCCCGGTACAATGCTAATAGGGGATCTAGCAGCGTTAGATTTCTCACAACTTATATCCGGCCCCACACACTGTAAAGGACACACACTCGACTTAGTTTTCAGCAACCTCTCTAATATTGCAGCAGAATCCCCCCTTCCCCTAACTTGGACTGACCACTTCTTAATCTCACTGATTCTTCGGACTTCTGTTCCCCCCCAGTCCACCAGCCGCATGGCCACCTTACCATTCGTCAGTGGTCAAAACTAAATAAAAAAGACTGGGCAAATACCCTTACTAATTTGCAGACCACTGCATTCCCTGACTTATCTTACACTGCAGACAGATTTGACAAATGGATTTCCCAATCCTTCGAAATTGTATTACCCACCAAGACCATAACTAAGACTAATCGTTCAAAGAATTCTCCTTGGTTCTCCCCACATCTGCTATGTCTAAAAAATGAATGCAAGCAGATGGAGAGGAAATGGAGGAAATCATATGATGCTGGCCTCAAAAAAGTTTATAGAGGCCTAACCCGATCCTTCCACTCAGAAATCAAAGCGACGCAGGCTTCCTACTATACTGCTAGTATTGAACAGTTCTTCTGCTCCCCCAAAGAGACTTTTTCAATTTTCAGAGAAATGACGCAGCTTCCATCAGGCAAAACCTTGACAGATGGTTCTAAGGAATATAGGGGGTCATTACGACTCTGGCGGACGGTGTAAAAGGTGCGGTAATACTGCAAACAGGCCGACGGACAAAAAAAGGGAATCATGACCCTGGCGGAAACCGCCAACAAAGACAGCCACTTTAACACACCGACCGTCACGGCGGTACAGACAAGCAGCGCGGCGGTCACCGCCAACAGACAGGCGGGAGACAATGTACCGCCCACACTATTACAACCCGCCAATCCGCCACCTTTTCCGGGGCGGATTCACCGTGGATAAAAACACGGTAGAAACAGCTTTTGCTATGGGAAAACGCTCACCTGAACATATCCCACGAGGAACGACGACTCCATGGACCCTGAACTCCAAATACTACCTGCCCTTATCTTTCTGCTCCTTTACGACCAACAGCGAAGTAGGCACAGAAGATACCGGTGAGTACTGCACCTACGACACGGGGGAGGGGGGAGGCAAAAGTTAGGGGGACACCCACCAAACACCCCCAACCACACCCTCGCATATTACAACATACACACCAATGCATTCACAAAAATCACAAGAACAACCCACAATCCCCCCGGAAGAATGAATACACAAAGCGAAAATCGGTCAAACAATGTAATGTGCCAATATACATGTCATACAAAAATATACAGTTATATATTTGAAAATCTGTCATAATTATATACAAGACGAGAAGTAGTGCAGATATGTACACAACAATGTCCGTGCACCAACAGTCCAAAAATGCATGGGCGAGGCCCACAATAGATACCTGACCAAAATCGGAGAGAACACTGCCCGGGCATCAGATAGAAATAAAACAGGCACCTCAGGGGGAAAGGAAAGGGGGGCACCTCAGCCACATGAATGCGAAGCCAGATCCACGACGGGGCTCCATGCCCATTGATGTATCCTGGGGAGTGCAAAGCCACAGTCTCTCAAGTCTCTACAGTGGGTGGTTTGCCCACTGTACCATCCTGGGGAGTTCAAAGCCGCAGTCTCTCAAGTCTCTACAGTGGGTGGTTTGCCCACTGTACCATCCTGGGGAGTGCAAAGCCACAGTCTCTCAAGTAGATGCAGGTCTCCACTTGTTCTGGAGGGGGACTGGTGCCCAGACTGGATGCGTCTCACTGTGAAAGTTCCTGTCCTGTCACTGTCTCAGCTGGACATGGGATAAGGATGCCTGATGTGGCGGTCCATTCATTCCTACACGGTCCATGCCCTGTTCCGCGGTGCATTGACATGGCGGTCTTTGCCCTATTCAGCGGTCTTTACCATGGCGCTCTTTGCCCTGTTCAGCGGTGCTTTGCCATTGAGGTTCATGACAGTTCAGCAGTGCTTTCACATGGCGGTCTTTGCCCTGTTCAGCGGTCTTCACCATGGCGGTCTTTGCCCTGTTCAGCGGTGCTTTGCCATTGAGGTTCATGACAGTTCAGCGGTGCTTTCACATGGCGGTCTTTGCCCTGTTCAGCGGTCTTCACCATGGCGGTCTTTGCCCTGTTCAGCGGTGCTTTGCCATTGAGGTTCATGACAGTTCAGCAGTGCTTTCACATGGCGGTCTTTGCCCTGTTCAGCGGTCTTCACCATGGCGGTCTTTGCCCTGTTCAGCGGTGTTTTGCCATGGCGGTCCTGATACTGACATTGGTGTGTGGCATGACGATCTCTACACTGGGCATTGGTGTGTGGCATGACGATCTACACACTGGGCATTGGTGTGTGGCATGACGATCTACACACTGGACATTGGTGTGTGGCATGACGATCTACACACTGGACATTGGTGTGTGGCATGACGTTCCATCATTGGCCAGCGGGGCTGTGGCATCCTGTCCCCTCCTGGGCTGTGAGTCTGGCGGTGGTCTCTGGACCAGTGACGATACTTGTGCCCTCCTGGGCTGTGACTCTGGCGGTGGTCTCTGGACCAGTGACGATACTTGTGCCCTCCTGGGCTGTGACTCTGGCGGTGGTCTCTGGACCAGTGACGACGGTGCTGGCGGTTGTGTCTGGACCGCCGGAAATGATGACGCACTTCTCCGCCGTGACACTCACAACAGGCTGGGCAGACTTCCTCTGGACCTTCCCCACCTTTTTTGGAGTTACAGCAGACTCACCAATCGCCTTCGATCCCATTTCACTTGTTGTCCCACCAGGAGTCTTGACACGGTCCCATCGTCCACTCTCCAATTTTGGAGCCTTTACAGGGGGTGGGCTGCCAGTGCCTTGGCTCCGGGTCCTACTGCCTGCCCTGGTGGACGGTGCACTCCAAAAACCTGGAACACGCACCACTGGTACTGGAGGCTTTTTGGCTGAGGCGCTACGACGGGACTGATGAATTGGAGCGGGGGGGTGGGGGCAAAAAGGTCAATTTGACAGAGGGACAGTTTCTGACAGACACTGGGATGGGTAGCTGGAGGGGGTCTGGGAGTGGAGGAAGAGGAGGTGGTTGTAGGAGGTGTCACTTTAGCTATTTTGGGTGCAGGTGCAGGTACTGGAGGCTGTTGTGAGGTGGATGGATGCTGGGTGAGTGATTGCCGGCGTTTGGGTACTTTGGGAGGGGGCGTCACAGACACACTGGGAGAGGACACAGGGGACGTGTAAATGGCAGTGGAGGTGGTGAGTGCAGATAAGCGGCTTGTGGTGCTGGGTGACCTGGTGCGAGTCCTAGTGCCTGTAGATGTGGTGCATGCAGGTGTGTGTGTAGACGAGACTGGGAGGGAGGAGGGAGAAGAGGAGGAGGGGGACACAGTGGAGACAGTGGATGTTGCTGTATCCGTATGTGTGTGATGCTTGTGTGAGTGCCTGTGGTGTGTGTGGTGCCTATGTTTGCTTGAGCTACTTGTGTGTGTTGACTTGTGTGCATGCTGGTCTGTAGGTGTGCTTGGGATGGGCTGGGGTACAGGGGATTGGGTCTGGGTGGAGGAAGTTGGAGGGGGGAGGCTAGACACAGGGACAATGGCTGCCATCAGTGCTGAGGCCAGAGATTGCAGGGTTCGCTGAAGGACAGCCTGACCAGAATGAATGCCCTCCAGGAATGCATTACCGTGTTGCAACTCTCGTTCTACACCCTGGATAGCATTCACAATGGTAGTCTGCCCAACAGTGAGTGACCTGAGGAGGTCAATGGCCTCCTCACTGAGGGCAGCAGGGGTGACTGGGGCAGGGCCTAAGGTGCCTGGGGCAAAGGTGATGCCCACCCTCCTGGGTGAGCGGGCACGGGGCGAACGCTGAGGGGCTGCTGGGAGGGCGGTGCTGGTAGGGGAGGTGGCGGCTGTACCTGTAGAAGTAGGGGGCACAGATGGTGCCGCCACCACAAGGGAGCTCCCATCGTCGGACGAGTCCGTGTCGCTGGTTGCTGATCCGGTGTCCGACGTGAAGCTCCCCTCGCCCTCCGTCCCACTGGTGCATTCAGAGTCTGTGGTGTGGCCCTCCATGGCCATGTGGGATGCAGCCCCCTCGTGTTCCGGTGCCACTGTACCTCCGCCTGATGATGCTGATGTACAAAAGGACAGGGAGAGCAGAAAAAGGGGGGAGACAGAAGTAAGAGAGTTTTAGTGCATGGAATACCGCTACCGTTGGCGGACAAGACAGACGCAGCAGCCCCATGCATTACGCCGTGCTCCTGGCCTCTGCACATGCAATTCTGGGATATGGCCTACATGGCAATGGTGGACATCTGCGCACATGGATGCCACAGGGGCAACTATACCTCGACTTGGCACTCTTCTGAGGTGGGGTAGAGTGCCACATGGCCTATATTACAGAAGGGCCTTGCCTACCGAATTCGCCCTGGCCTAGGGACACCCACAGCCCACCTCCCCCACCCAGACCCCTCCACTGCACGCAAAGTCGGCAGAATGAGGTTGTACTCACCCCCTTGTGTCTGCTGTGATGTCCTCAAGCGCCCATCCAACTCCTGGTAGGCCACCGCCAGGATCCGGAACATCAGGGGGGTCATGGTGCGACGGGCACCCCTCCCACGTTGGGAGGCCATCCCCAGCTGAGCCTCCGCCGTCTTCTTGCTGCAGCGCCGAATGTCCTCCCATCTCTTCCAGCAGTGGGTGCCCCGTCTCTGGTGGGCCCCCAGGGTCTGGACCTCCTTGGCAATGGCACGCCAAATGTCCCTCTTCTGGTGGGCGCTGACCTACATGACATGATCAAGGGAAGAGGAACAGTCATTACCAACTTCACCATCAATGTGAGTGGCCACCTCCCTACTCTGACCATGTGGCCAATTTATTCCCATTCTTTACTGTAGTATGAACTCTGCCCCCTTGCCTCTTCCCCCCAGCCCTGTCCACCCAGGCCTAGCCCATACAACGTGCTCCCTATGTACTAACCTGTTGGTCTGGAGGACCGTAGAGTAGCATGTACTGGGGGAGGACCCCATCCACAAGTTTCTCCAACTCCTGTGCAGTGAAGGCAGGGGCCCTTTCCCTAGACGCAGCAGCCATTGTCGCTTCCAGACCGAGGTCACAGCAGCACTAGCAGTGTAGGTCCTCTCCTGTTGAAGGTCAGATATCTAGTGATTGAACAGATAGAAAATGGCGGTGACGTCCGCGGCGGTGCGCATCATCACCGCCAGCGCACCTGTTCATTGGCTCCTGGGACCCATAGGGTCCTATGTTAACCAATGCAGCATTGCGCCGCGGTCTACGTCCGCCTACCGCGACGGTGTGTGACGCCAGCGCTTTTACCCCACAATCCCATTGTCCTACTTTAGAGGTCAGGCAGCCGCCATTTCAGGGGCCCACATGGCTCCATTTACTTCTGCGTCACACATAGCTAGGCCTACACTCAACACACATACAGGAAGTGTTTTGTGAGTGGTGTAGTCTTGTGTGTGACTGTGGTTACATACCTGGAGGACTAATGACTGGTTCTTCACTGTTGTCCTTCGTAAGCACCGTCAGCTGGGACATGTGAGAAGATGGCGGAATCCTCCGGTGTACAGACCGCTGGTGGACCTGTTGACAATGGAAGAGAGACATTTAATCGTCACCTACAGGTTTGACCGTGCCACAATCCAGGAACTATGTACCCAGTTGGAGCCAGACCTGATGTCACCAATCCGCCATCTGACTGGAATCACCCCTGTCGTGCAGGTGCTGTCAGTGCTCCATTTCCTTGCAAGTGGGTCTTTTCAGACAACAGTGGCCATGGCATCAGGGATGTCCCAGCCTATGTTTTCAAACGTGTTGTCCAGAGTGTTGTCTGCCCTGCTGAAACACGTAAGGAGATACATCATTTTTCCTGAGGTGGAGGATTTGCCTACAGTGAAAGGTGACTTCTATGCCCTTGGACATATCCCGAACGTCATAGGTGCCATTGATGGGACCCATGAAGCTCTGTTCCCCCCCCACAGGAGTGAGCAGGTGTACAGGAACAGGAAGAGTTATCATTCAATGAATGTCCAGATGGTCTGTTTGGCAGACCAGTACATCTCGCAGGTAAATGCTATGTTCCCTGGCTCTGTGCATGACGCCTATATCCTGCGCAATAGCAGCATCCCTGATATGATGGGTCAACTCCAGAGGCACCGTGTATGGCTATTGGGGGACTCTGGTTACCCCAACCTTTCCTGGCTATTGACCCCAGTGAGGAATCCCAGGACCAGGGCAGAGGAACGGTACAATGATGCCCATGGGCGGACTAGGAGGGTTATCGAATGCACCTTCGGCCTTCTTAAGGCCAGGTTCAGGTGCCTCCATATGACAGGTGGGTCCCTATTCTACTCACCGAAGAAGGTGTGCGACATCATCATCGCCTGCTCCATAATTTAGCATTGCGACGTCAGGTGCCTTTTCTGCAGGCGGATGATCCAGATGACGGTGTTGTGGCAGCTGTGGAGCCTGTGGAGCCAGTGGACAATGATGAGGATGAAGCTGAGGAAGAAGAAAACGATAACAGGGAGTCAGTCATACAGCAATATTTCCAGTGAAACTCAGGTGAGTACATTTTCCGGTGTGACATTACATTGACTTTCACACGTCTACCTCTATCCTGTACCGACATTTCACTCACTATTTGTTAACTGAGTTATCCCCTTCCATTTCAGTTTCACAAATGTGGTAACCTACGTGCCAACTGCTTGCATCCTTGAAGGGCTTGTGATGTGTGACATTGGTATGTTAGCCTTCCAATGGGTAACCCATTATGACACTGTCTTTGATAATAGAAAAATAAAAATCATAGACTGACTCCAGTTTTTTTAGTGTTTCAAGTGTGTTTATTTAAGTGCTAAAAATGAAGGGGGGTTGTAAAATGGTGAGGGGTGATGGTGGAGGAATGTCCATGGCAGAGTCCAGTCTATTAGTCTCACAGGTACATTGCACATCTGCCCATTGGAAGTGGAGCTGGGGCAGTTCCGATTGGGACAGGGTAACAAAGTGGGACCGTGGGGGGACAATCAGTGTGGTCTTATTTCCTGGCGGGGGTCTTGCCATCTTGCTCTGTCCTGTTCCTGGATCTCAGGGCCCGCTTGCGTGGTGGTTGTCCGTCTGCAGGGTATGGGGTGCTGGTGTGTTGGTCCTGTGGCGGGGTATCCTGTCCACTAGCGCCAGCGGAGGTGGTAGGCAGTTCATCGTGGTGGCTAGTGTCAGGGGCCCTTGGAGTGCCACGGTGTCCCTCAAGGTCTTTTGAATGTCCGTCAGCACCCCTACGATGGTGCCCAGGGCAGAGCCGATGGTCCTGAGCTCCTCCCTGAACCCCAAATACTGCTCCTCCTGCAGACGCAGGGTCTCCTGCAACTTGTCCAGGACCGTGGCCATCGTCTCCTGGGAGTGGTGGTATGCTCCCATGATGGAGGAGAGGGCCTTGTGGAGAGTTGGTTCCCTTGGCCTGTCCTCCCTCTGTCGCACAGCAGCCCTGCCAGTTCCCCTGTGTTCCTGTGCCTCCGTCCCCTGGACCGTGTGCCCACTACCACTGCCCCCAGGTCCCTGTTGTTGTTGGGGTGGTGGGTTAGCCTGGGTGCCCTCTAGTGGTGGTCACACCGCTGATTGACCTGTCCTGGGTTGGGAGGTTTGGGCCCGCTGGGTGGGTGCTATGCTGGTGTTACCAGAGGGTGGAAGGTCAGTGTTGGGCTGTGCCTGTGCGAGGGGAACCGACTGTCCTGAGGCCCACGATGGTCCGGGCTGGTCATCAAGATCCAGTAGGGCAGAGCTGCTGTCGTCACTGTGGGCCTCTTCTGGGGGTGGAGTGGTGTTGTCTGGACCCTCTGGTGTGGTGAGGTTCCTTCGTGTTCCTGCGGGGGTATAAGTACATGATTATTGCATGTGTGTGTGGCATGGTGTGCAATGGGTGGGTGACCGTGTACCCCAGAGCTGGCATTCCTGTGTGGGACCTTGTGTGAAGATGGTTTAGGGGGGTGTATGGGTATGTGCAGTGGGCATGCTTTAGTGATGAGTGTCCATGGTTAGTTGTGTCATGCAGGTCTGGTTGTTGGGATGGGTGGTTTGTGTTATTAGTACATTAGTGAGGAGTTGGGGTGATAGGGGAGGGGGTGAGGGTGGGGGTGGGGGTGAGTGATAGCATGCAGGTAGGGTGGGGGATGTGATAGTTAAGATTTGACTTACCAGTGTCCGTTCCTCCGACGACTCCTCCGAGGCCCTGAGGATGCAAGATGAGCAAGACTTGCTCCTCCCATGTTGTTAGTTGAGGGGGAGGAGGTGGGGGTCCGCCGGCAGTCCGCTGTACCGCGATGTGGTGCCTGGATACCGTTGAACGCACCTTCCCCCGTAGGTCGTTCCACCTCTTCCTGATGTCCTCCCTATTTCTTGGGTGCTGTCCCACAGCATTGACCCTGTCCACTATTCTTTGCCATAGCTCCATCTTCCTTGCAATTGATGTGTGCTGTACCTGTGAGCCAAATAGCTGTGGCTCTACCCTGATGATTTCCTCCACCATGACCCTGAGCTCCTCCTCGGAGAAGCGGGGCTGTCTTTGGCGTGACATGGGGTGGTGTGTGTGATGTGTGGGGTAGTGTATGTGGTGATGAGTGTGGTGAGTGTAGTGGTATGTGGTGTTTTGTGCTTGGATGTTGTGTCGGTGATGGTGTTGTGTGCCTCTGTGTGATGGGGTTGTCTAATCTGTGCTCTCTCTCTCACCTTCTCTCAAAATTTGTGGTTGTAGGGGCTTGTGGGTGATGTGGGTGTGTGTTTTATATTATGTTGGGTGTGTGGGAGTGGTGTGTGTATGTGTATCAGATGTGTGTATTTCGAAATGTCCAATGTGGCTGTGTTTTGTATATGTGTGTGTATTTTGAGCGCGGCGGTGTGTACCGCCAATGGAATACCGCGGTTGAAAGACCGCCGCGTGGATTCGTGGGTCGTAATGGCATGGGCGTGTTTCTGTTGGCGTGGAGGTGGAGGATGTGTTTCCGCATGTTTATCGCTGACCTTTGGTGCGGTGGTATTGTGTGGGTGTCTGAATTTCGTCGGATTCCGTGATGTGTGTCATAATAGCTGTGGCGGTCTACCGCTGCCGTGGCGGTGTATTGGCGGTCTTCTGCACGGCGGTAAGCGCCTTATATGGGCAAGGTCATAATGACCCCCATAGTAATGAATTGGCCTGCTTCTTTCTGAAAAAAATATCTGACATTCAGGCATCTTTTCCGGACAATCGGTCTAATCTGGATCAGATGGATAATCAGGTCCCGTGCACAGACGTTCTAACCCCATGTGCACTACTCTCAGGATTCCAGCCTATTATGGGAAAAGAGGTGTATGAACACCTCTGCTTTATTAAATCGGGCTCCCCTCTAGATCCATCTCCTCCGTCCACGCTAGCATTGGGTTCAGAAGTTGTAACGCCTGTTCTAACTAGGATTCTCAATGATACCCTGTCTTTTGGTCATACCCCCCTTCATTGTAAACATGCTGTGGTCAAGCCTTTGCTAAAAAAAACAAATCTTGACCCCTCTTTACCTGAGAATTACAGGCCTATTGCCCTTCTCCCTATTGTATCTAAAATCATGGAGAAACACGTCAACTCCCAGGTGTCAGGCTTGCTGGAGAAGCATAACTGTCTTCACAATACCCAAATGGGCTTTAGACCTTTCCACAGTACCAAATCTGCCCTTTTGTGTGTTACTGAAGACACTAGACGCCGCCTAGATGCAGGCGGCTATGCAGCCATCATTCTTCTAGATCTGAGTGCTGCATCTGACACTGTGGACCACAAGATTCTGCTATGCAGAATCACTCAAATGGGACTTGTAGGCAAATGCCTCAAATGGCTGGCATCTTTTCTCTTGCATAGGACGTTTCAAGTCTTGAATCAGACACACTATTCAGACACTTTTTCCTTGACATGCGGTGTTCCACAGGGCTCCTCTCTGAGTCCCACACTTTTTAATATTTATATGGTCTCGCTGGCAAAGACCGTGGAACCATATGGATCATCTCTTATCTCCTATGCGGATGACATCCAATTGTTTTTTTCCTTTTGCACCTAGAGTAATTCAGAATCTGCCGCCCTCACTTCATGTCTGTCAGACATTGCTGGTTGGATGGTGGGCAGTAAACTAAAATTAAATGATGGAAAGACAGAGGTCATGCTGGTAGGACACTCTTTGTCTTCCCAGACCCCCTAACTTACTTGCGTCAGTAGGACTAAACACCCTTCCTCCATCCAAAGATATCATTAAAAGTTTGGGTTTCTGGTTGGACACACAACTCACAATGGAATGCCATGCAAAGAAACTACCTTCTTCCTATTTTTGGGCATTGAGGACTTGCTGGAAAATCTTCCCATTTCTTCCTTTCTCAGCCAGAAGGCTTATTGTTCTGGCCTTAATCCTTTCACATCTTGATTATGGCAACATCCTGTTTATGAGCTCTCCTAAATATGTCCTGAGGAGGCTGCACGTGATACAGAATGCCGCTGCCCGTCTTTTGTTGGGGATTCCGAGTCATCTTTTGGTAAAATCCACCTTGGCCTCCCTTCACTGGCTACCCATAGAACAGCTCATAAACTTCAAAGCAGCTTGCATGTTCACCGTTCTCTTCACAACAGAGGTCCGTTTTTTCTTAGACAGATTATAACCTCCTACACTCCCCAATGACTATTCAGATCCTCATCTGCATCCCTGATTAACATACCTCGGTTTTAAAAGATCGAGATGGGGAGGCAGATCCTTTGCTTTCAGGGCAGCCCATCAATGGGACTCTCTCCCGGTTGAAGTTCGATCAGTGGACTCTGAACTTTCTTTTCAGAAATTGCTGAAGACCTTCCTCTTTCCTTTATAGGGCCTCTCAGTTGTGTGTGTTTTTCTGGTCCCGCATTAGCGCTGGGAAGCCTTCGGGCAGCCATGCGCTTCATAAATCATCAAAATAGAAATAGAAATTAATGTTAATTAAGTTCAACAACATGCATTATGAGATATGCAGTCCAATAAAAGTCTTGCATGTATTAGGAGTAAAAATGGATAAACAATGTACTACTGTATTATAAGTGAATGACTTCACAAATTAGAATAATTTTAATCTTCAATAGCAAGATCATAGAAAAACTCGCATCATTGGTTAAGCATGCCTTAAACATGTCTGGGATAAGAAAATGAGGAAAATCAGTTGAAGAGAACAATGGTATTTTTCTCTCCTGAGTAGGTTAAATCAGTACAAAATAATTTGGGGACTCTTTCTTGGGGAAGAGGCATTAGACGAAGGGTATGTAAACTGAAAGAAAAATCACTGAGACACTAATACCTTTTGCATATTTCTGGATCACACTTGTTTTTTATCTTGTGGTCAGCAGCCGAACCGGTAGCCGAAGCATTTTGTTTCGCTATTTGGTTCCCACCTAGCTGTAAAAGTCAATAAAGGAATCCACCTCTTTACTGAACGGGCACTTTATATCATATATTTTTTTTTACCGGACCAGCACTGTCACTTTATTCACGCTGCCACTTTATACAACTCATTAACAGGGGAGCTGTCCATTTTTCCTGATAGCTTCAGGTATCATGCCCTAGACTTAAGTCGGCATTGTCACTTTATCTGCACTGCCACTTTATAATATCTATGAATTGGGGGATGCCTAAACTCAGAGTTAAGCCTGCATTTATGTGCGGGCTCTTGGATTGTCATTGAATGTAGTATGAGTGGTGTCGTCAATTCACCGGATTAGATACTCTGAAATTGGAGAGTTTTGCTTGGTACCGGCCATTTCATGAATTGACGACAAGAGGTTTAAAACTGCGGCAAATTTTAATGCACAGTCACCTTATAGGGTACATTGTAATTTATTAACTGTTGGTTAGAGGTTGTAATTTGTAGAAAATGCAATTGCATTGTTACTTTATTGATCGATGTGTGTCTTGTTGTACTGTGTATATGAATTGGCATGTTGCAGAAATGGTGAATGCTGGGAAAATCGACCTGCACTGTATCCTAAGCAGTAATATATATATATATATACATATATATATATATTTTAAACATGCCTTCACAAGTACATTTGCTCTTAAACTATAATATATTAATGTAAATGATATTACAATTTGTAAAAGGAGATAGAAGACAATATTACAGAGGAACATGATCATAATGTTGATAAATAGGATATGGAGTATATCAACAATGATATGTGTAAAGAAATGGCTCCCTGTTGCAGTTACCCCCCACTTTTTGCCTGATACTGATGCTGACTTGACTGAGAAGTGTGCTGGGACCCTGCTAACCAGACCCCAGCACAAGTGTTCTTTCACCTAAAATGTACCGTTGTCTCCACAATTGGCACAACCCTGGCACCCAGGTAAGTCCCTTGTAACTGGTACCCCTGGTACCAAGGGCCCTGATGCCAGGGAAGGTCTCTAAGGGCTGCAGAATGTCTTATGCCACCCTAGGGACCCCTCACTCAGCACAGACACACTGCTTGCCAGCTTGTGTGTGCTGGTGGGGAGAAAATGACTAAGTTGACATGGCACTCCCCTCAGGGTGCCATGCCAACCTCACACTGACTGTGGCATAGGTAAGTCACCCCTCTAGCAGGCCTCACAGCCCTAAGGCAGGGTATACCACAGGTGAGGGCATAGGTGCATGAGCACTAATCCCCTAGAGTGTCTAAGCAAAACCTTAGACATTGTAAGCGCAGGGTAGCCATAAGAGTATATGGTCTGGAAGTCTGTCAAAAAACTCCACAGCTCCATAATGGCTACACTGAATACTGGGAAGTTTAGTATCAAACTTCTCAAAATAATAAACCCACACTGATGCCAGTGTTGGGTTTATTAAAAAATGCACACAGAGGGCATCTTAGAGATGCCCCTGTATTTTACCCAATTGTTCAGTGCAGGACTGACTGGTCTGTGCCAGCCTGCTGCTGAGAGACGAGTTTCTGACCCCATGTGGTGAGGGCCTTTGTGCTCTCTGAGGACAGAAACAAAAGCCTGCTCTGGGTGGAGGTGCTTCACACCTCCCCCCCTGCAGGAACTGTAACACCTAGCAGTGAGCCTGAAAGGCTCAGGCTTCGTGTTACAATGCCCCAGGGAACTCCAGCTAGTGGAGATGCCCGTCCCCTGGACACAGCCCCCACTTTTGGCGGCAAGTCCAGGAGAGATAATGAGAAAAACAAGGAGGAGTCACTGGCCAGTCAGGACAGCCCCTAAGGTGTCCTGAGCTGAGGTGACTCTGACTGTTAGAAATCCTCCATCTTGCAGATGGAGTATTCCCCCAATAGGAATAGGGATGTGCCCCTCTCCCCTCAGGGAGGAGGCACAAAGAGGATGTAGCCACCCTCAAGGACAGTAGCCATTGGCTACTGCACTCCCAGACCTAAACACACCCCTAAATTCAGTATTTAGGGGCTCCCCAGAACCAAGGAACTCAGATTCCTGCAACCTAAGAAGAAGAGGACTGCTAAGCTGAAAAACCCTGCAGAGAAGACGGAGACACCAACTGCTTTGGCCCCAGCTCTACCGCCCTGTCTCCCCACTTCTAAAGACAGTGCTCCAGCGACGCTTTCCCCAGGGACCAGCGACCTCTGAATCACCAGAGGACTGCCCTGTATCTAGAAGGACCAAGAACTCCCGAGGACAGCGGCTCTGTTCACCCAAGACTGCAACTTTGTAACAAAGGAGCAACTTTAAAACAACTTGCGTTTCCCGCCGGAAGCATGAGACTTGCCACTCTGCACCCGACGCCCCCGGCTCGATTTGTGGAGAACAAACACTTCAGAGAGGACTCCCCGGCGACTGCGAGACCGTGGGTAGCCAGAGTTGCCCCCCCTGATCCCCTAAAGCGACGCCTGCAGAGGGAATCCCGAGGCTCCCCCTGACTGAGACTGCCTGCTTCCCAGATCCCGACGCCTGGTAAAGACTCTGCACCCGCAGCCCCCAGGACCTGAAGGATCGGAACTCCAGTGCAGGAGTGACCCCCAGGACGCCCTCTCCCTTGCTCAGGTGGTGGCTAACCCGAGGAGTCCCCCCCCTTGCCTGCCTGCATCGCTGAAGAGACCCCTTGGTCTCCCATTGATTTCAATTACAAACCCGACGCGTGTTTGCACACTGCACCCGGCCGCACCCGTGCTGCTGAGGGTGTACTTTCTGTGTGGACTTGTGTCCCCCCCCCCCGGTGCCCTACAAAACCCCCCTGGTCTGCCCCCCGAAGTCGCGGGTACTTACCTGCTGGCAGACTGGAACCGGGGCACCCCCTTCTCCATTGAAGCCTATGCGTTTGGGCACCACTTTGACCTCTGCACCTGACCGGCCCTGAGCTGCTGGTGTGGTAACTTTGGGGTTGCTCTGAACCCCCAACGGTGGGCTACCTTGGACCCAAACTTGAACCCCGTAGGTGGTTTACTTACCTGCAAAAACTAACAAACTCTTACTTCCCCCAGGAACTGTTGAAAATTGCACTGTCTAGTTTTAAAATAGCTATATGTCATTTATGTGAAAACTGCATATGCTATTTTGCTAATTCAAAGCTCCTAAAGTACCTACCTGCAATACCTTTCATTTAAAGTATTACATGTAAATCTTGAACCTGTGGTTCTTCAATTAAACTAAGAAAAGGTATTTTTCTATACAAAAACCTATTGGCCTGGAATTGTCTCTGAGTGTGTGTTCCTCATTTATTGCTTGTGTATGTACAACAAATGCTTAACATTACTCCTTTGATAAGCCTACTGCTCGACCACACTACCACAAAATAGAGCATTAGTATTATCTCTTTTTGCCACTATCTTACCTCTAAGGGGAACCCTTGGACTCTGTGCATACTATTCCTTACTTTGAAATAGTGCATACAGAGCCAACTTCCTACAATATGCCTACAGCAATGGAAATTACACTAACAACAACATTGTCTGAAACAATATGAATGCGCCAACCTAGATTTTTAAGAAATGTACAGGCAATACGGTGTACCACACATTTTACATTGAGAGAATCAGGAGTCAATGATTCTTTCCACTATGTCCAGGGATTCCAACAAGACCTTATGATGCAGGTGCCACACAATCTAGATCAGAATGTGTCCAATGTTAGACATTCAAACAAAACAATTGGATGCAATTGACATCTTAGAATGTGACATGAATGACGGTGAGACTGCTATAATAGTACATAGTATTGACAACATGTTCAAGTGTTGAGGAGCCATACCAACTAAATAAAGAACATTGACATGTTTTATTCAAAATGCAACATTTTGGAAAACGTATTGAAAATTTTGCAACAGGGATACTCAGTCATCACACCATATAAATCCAGCAAGAAATGTCACATTGTAGCAAAAATTTAACAAAATGTTTAGGGCAGGTTACATACTGTCTAGAATTTTTGTGCATATGCAAACACATTCCAGTGGTCAGGTTAACCCTCTTCTAAAACGTGAGGAGGTTTCTAGCCACAGTAGTATGTCTACGCCTGATGTCATAAGATCTAAGGGGCAGATTTAAGAGCCTCTCGCTCTACTTTAGCACCGCATTAACTGCATTTTTTTTACGCTAAGGTGGAGCTAAGGGGGCCTTTTCCCCGCACCATATTTACAAAGTGGCACAATGCATGCACCGTGCCACTTTGTAACCCTGGCACTACAATATGCCTGCATCAGGCATAATGTATATAAGGGGGGCATTTCCCCATTGGGGGGCAAAAAAATGTCGCAATGAGATCTAAAATAGTACTTTGCACCATTTCTAGTGGCATTTTTAACACCTGCACAGAGCAGGAGTTAAAAGGAGGAACACCATTGTTTTCAACGGCCTCAATGTGCTTTACAGGATTAGTATTATACTTTTTTGGTGCTAATCCTGCAAAGCGCCAAATTAGCATCAGACATATTGATGCTAGTTTCCTAATTACCGCCATGGTGTGCCGTATGTTAAATACGGCACATACATGGTGGCATTGGGGGGGTGCATGAAAAGTGGCATTGCATCCAATGCACCGCCACGTTTCTTAAAACCGGCTCTTAATGTATACTCAGTCAGACTGCTGATGTAGAAATGGATATGTTGCAAACGTATCTAGAGAGGCAGACTTGCAGCATACAAAGAAAGAAGTACTTAATATATGTTTCATGAAATTCCCAAAAAACTATTTTGTTAATTTCTTAATCTTGTTGAAAACGAAAAACATTATGTAGGAACTGTTGTCATTCTTCACGTTTCCTGTGAATAAATATGGAAATAAAAATTACTATTCAGCATTTTGACTGTGACTACCTCTTTACACATTGCATGTTTTGACTTAAATACAATTTTAATAGTAGTATGTCTATGTCTGATGTCATAAGATCTAAGTGTACACCTAGTTAGGATGCTGATTTAGAAGTGGATATGCTGCAAACTTATCGAGAGAGGACCACTTACAGAAAACAAAGAAAGAGGCATTGTGAAATTCCCCAAAAACCATTTTGTTGATGTCTTAATCTTGTTGAATACAAAAAGAAAAATATGCAGGTACTGTTGCAAGTCGCACATTTACTGTGATTAATAATTAAAATAAAAATTACTTTTCAGCATTTTGACTCTGATTGCCTCGCTATACACTGTATGTTTTTATTTGAATACAATTACCTTAGAAATTATTGTTGGTAATGTAACAATGTCTCTCATTTTCATCTGCAGCTCTGCTGACATCTTGGGATGGGCTTTGGGGTGGTTGGTCTTCCTATTCATCAGAGCTGTCCTCCTCAGACTGCATCTGAAGTCCATTCCTTGTAGCTACATTGTGCAGCGTAGCACACACTAAGACAGCCTTGCAGGCCACTGGAGGTGAATGTTGGAGTATTTTCTCACTCTTATGAAGGCATGGAATCCTTGCCTTAAGCAGTCCAAATGTATGCTCTATAACAGCCCTTGTTCACTTGTGGGCAATATTATACAAAGTGAGCTCCTTGTAGTTGAACTGTGGTATGGGGTCATAATCTATGTGCGTAATGCATAAGCACTGTCACTTAACACACATGAAACATAACATTAAAACCACAATTATGTAGAATAGATTAATTCAAAAACATGTTGATAATTAAAAATACCTAAAAGAAAATCATCCCAAAAGTCTCCTCTGGCAAGCCAGTTTTATAGGTCAAAGTGCCTGAATATGTAGGAGTCATGGGTGGAACCTGGACCTTTTACCACAAAGTCAGTTAATAGAGAGCCAGCAATGCAAACTATTTGAATGTTTAAGTAGTGCGACTTTAAGTAGGTTCTTCCAAATCCTGTACACAAATTCTGTAGCACTAAAAGGTCAAATTAATATGTGTGCATTTACACAGCCCCTTTGGAAAATGTGCCAAAAATATAATTTAGGGGCATATTTATACTTTTTGGTGCAAAACTGCACTAACGCAGTTTTGCACCAAAAAGTTGAGCACCGGCTTGCACCATTTCTGTGCACCAGCCAGGCAACATATTTCTGGAATGGAGCGAGCCAGTGCAAAGGGTAGGCTAGCGTAAAAAAAAAAAAACACTAACCTTGGTGGGGCTGGGGGTATGGGAGAAGGGGGTTTCGCACCAAAAAATTACGTTAGGTAGGTTAGAGTTAAAAAAAATGACTCTAACCAGCCTAGCATCATATTCTGATGCAAAACCATCCATACCACATGACTCCTGTCTTAGAAAAGACAGGAGTCATGCCCACCACCACAATGGCAAGCACAGGGGATCAGGGTCCCCTGGGCATGGCCACTGCAACCAGTGCCATGTAGGGGGGCCATTTCAGGGCCCCCAGTGGCACTTTAAGAAAATGATATACTTTCCTGTACTTACCTATACTTACCTGGGATGGTGTCCCCCATCCTCTGCTGTCCCTCTGGTGTGGCTGGGGGTGTCCCTGGGGCCTGGGGAGGGCACCTGTGGGCTTATTCCATGGTGTTCCACCATGGAAATAGGCCTACAGGTCCCCCAACGCCTGGCCTGACCCAGGTGTTAAATAATGGTGCAAAGCAAGCTTATTTGACCCCTCCTCCCCTGTGCCTGATTTTAGCACGGAGTTATAAATATGGCGCTAAGGCCATAGAATCCTTTTTTGCACGGGAATGCATACATTGCTTCTCATTAAGGCAAGGTAGGTTTCCACGTCCCAAAAATAACTTTAACCCCATAAATTTGGCTCTAGAAGGGTCTGGCGCCAAAGTATAAATATGGAATTCGTTTTGCACCGAATTTGCGTTAAAAAAAAAATTACGCAAGTTTGCCGCAAAAGAAGTATAAATATGCCCCTAAGTTTGTTACACGTCTTGTGGAGAACTGAGATATATATTTATATATATATAAAATAAATATATAAATATATATATATATATATATATATATATATATATATATATATATATATATATATATATATATAAAATAAATATATATATATATATATATATGTATATATATATATGAATGTAGCATTACATCTACTACATTACAAAAAATCAAAGTGCACTTTGAGAAAAACCCCTCCTTTCATGGCAAAAAACCCCTGACAGCTTCCTGAGCTGTGTAGGCAGCAACCTACGTGGATGTGGGTTCCACTGAATCACTTCTGTGTGTGTTCCTATATAACACACAGTGTAATTCAGCAAATAAATTAAAATTACTGAGCCTATACTTTGTATATATCGCCTCCTCAGTCTACTGAAATTAAGCCACCCTGTCTTTGAAAATGCCCTCATGTCTGCCTACACCTGTGCTGGTGTAGAGCAAACAGTCTCATCCTCCCTGTCGTAGCATACAAAGCACCCATTGTGGAGGGAAACATTTCAACTCATTTTATCGTTTCCATTAGATTACCACCTGTTTCCACTTAAAACATGATTTTGAGCCCATTCATCATTTGTGAACCAACAGTACATTCTACAATAAGGAATACAAATTAAGAATTGCGAATAGGTAATCCCTATTTCAAGTTGCAAAAATTGCGATTTGGTAGGATTGTTTGAATCACTATTATTGTGATTGGAATCCCAAAACACGTTGATACATATCTGGCTTACTTTTTATCAGTTGCAAATGGTACATCTGCCCCCCTAATCACAAGAATCTCTTCTATGTTCATGATGACCCAACACCTCCCACCGTTGCGCCCCAGTGCCATCCAGCTCTTGAAGACTTTCAAAGCAAAATGGGGATGATTTGATCCAGGGCTGTAGGAAGTTGGCTCTGTATGCACTATTTCAAAGCAAGGAATAGTATGCACAGAGTCCAAGGGTTCCCCTTAGAGGTAAGATAGTGGCAAAAAGAGATAATACTAATGCTCTATTTTGTGGTAGTGTGGTCAAGCAGTAGGCTTATCCAAGGAGTAGTGTTAAGCATTTGTTGTACATACACACAGGCAATAAATGAGGAACACACACTCAGAGACAAATCCAGGCCAATAGGTTTTGTTATAGAAAAATATATTTTCTTAGTTTATTTTAAGAACCACAGGTTCAAATTCTACATGTAATATCTCATTTGAAAGGTATTGCAGGTAAGTACTTTAGGAACTTTGAATAATTACAATAGCATATATACTTTTTACATAAAACACATTTAGCTGTTTTAAAAGTGGACACAGTGCAATTTTCACAGTTCCTGGGGGAGGTAAAGAATTGTTAGTTCTTGCAGGTAAGTAAACCACCTACGGGGTTAAGATTGGGGTCCAAGGTAGCCCACAGTTGGGGGTTCAGACCAACCCCAAAGTCACCACACCAGCAGCTCAGGGCCGGTCAGGTGAAGAGTTCAAAGTGGTGCCCAAAACGCATAGGCTTCAATGGAGAGAAGGGGGTGCCCCGGTTCCAGTCTGCCAGCAGGTAAGTACCCGCGTCTTCGGAGGGCAGACCAGGGGGGTTTTGTAGGGCACCGGGGGGGACACAAGTCCACGCAGAAAGTACACCCTCAGCAGCGCGGGGGCGGCCGGGTGCAGTGTGCAAACAAGCGTCAGGTTTGTAATAGGTTTCAATGGGAGACCAAGGGGTCTCTTCAGCGGTGCAGGCAGGCAAGGGGGGGGGCTCCTCGGGGTAGCCACCACCTAGGCAAGGGAGAGGGCCTCCTGGGGGTCACTCCTGCACTGAAGTTCCGATCCTTCAGGTGCTGGGGGCTGCGGGTGCAGGGTCTTTTCCAGCCGTCGGGATTTTAGAGTCAGGCAGTCGCGGTCAGGGGGAGCCTGGGGATTCCCTCTGCAGGTGTCGCTGTGGGGGCTCAGGGGGGACAACTTTGGTTACTCACAGTCTCGGAGTCGCCGGAGGGTCCTCCCTGAGGTGTTAGTTCTCCACCAGTCGAGTCGGGGTCGCCGGGTGCAGTGTTGCAAGTCTCACGCTTCTTGCGGGGATTGCAGGGGTCTTTAAATCTGCTCCTCTGAAACAAAGTTGCAGTCTTTTTGGAACAGGGCCGCTGTCCTCTGGAGTTTCTTGTTTCTCTTGAAGCAGGGCAGTCCTCTGAGGATTCAGAGGTCGCTGGTCCTGGGGAAAGCGTCGCTGGAGCAGGGTTCTTTAGAAGGCAGGAGACAGGCCGGTTGGACTGGGGCCAAAGCAGTTGGTGTCTTCTTTCTTCTTCTGCAGGGGTTTTCAGCTCAGCAGTCTTCTTCTTCGGTGAGTTGCAGGAATCTTAATTCTTAGGTTCAGGGGAGCCCTTAAATACTAAATTTAAGGGTGTGTTTAGGTCTGGGGGGTTAGTAGCCAATGGCTACTAGCCCTGAGGGTGGGTACACCCTCTTTGTGCCTCCTCCCAAGGGGAGGGGGTCACATTCCTATCCCTATTGGGGGAATCCTCCATCTGCAAGATGGAGGATTTCTAAAAGTTAGAGTCACCTCAGCTCAGGACACCTTAGGGGCTGTCCTGACTGGCCGGTGACTCCTCCTTGTTATTCTCATTATCTCCTCCGGCCTTGCCGCCAAAAGTGGGGCCTTGACC
This sequence comes from Pleurodeles waltl, assembly GCF_031143425.1. Taxonomy (NCBI): domain Eukaryota; kingdom Metazoa; phylum Chordata; class Amphibia; order Caudata; family Salamandridae; genus Pleurodeles; species Pleurodeles waltl. The sequence goes on along the minus strand of NC_090439.1, from coordinate 294,750,187 downwards.
GGAGGGGGCGGGCAACTCCACTAGCTGGAGTGCCCTGTGGTGCTGGAACAAAGGGGGTAAGCCTTTGAGGCTCACCGCCAGGTGTTACAGCTCCTGCCTGGGGAAGGTGATAGCATCTCCACCCAGTGCAGGCTTTGTTACAGGCCACAGAGTGACAAAGGCACTCTCCCCATGTGGCCAGCAACATGTCTCGAGTGTGGCAGGCTGCTAGAACCAGTCAGCCTACACGGGTAGTTGGATTAGGTTTCAGGGGGCACCTCTAAGGTGCCCTCTGGGGTGTATTTTACAATAAAATGTACACTGGCATCAGTGTGCATTTATTGTGCTAAGTTTGATACCAAACTTCCCAGTTTTCAGTGTAGCCATTATGGTGCTGTGGAGTCCGTGTTTGACAGACTCCCAGACCATATACTCTTATGGCTACCCTGCACTTACAATGTCTAAGGTTTGGCTTAGACACTGTAGGGGCACAGTGCTCATGCACTGGTGCCCTCACCTATGGTATAGTGCACCCTGCCTTAGGGCTGTAAGGCCGAACAGAGGGGTGACTTATCTATACTGCATAGGCAGTGTGAGGTTGGCATGGCACCCTGAGGGGAGTGCCATGTCGACTTACTCGTTTTGTTCTCACCAGCACACACAAGCTGGCAAGCAGTGTGTCTGTGCTGAGTGAGGGGTCCCTAGGGTGGCATAAGATATGCTGCAGCCCTTAGAGACCTTCCCTGGCATCAGGGCCCTTGGTACCAGGGGTACCAGTTACAAGGGACTTACCTGGATGCCAGGGTGTGCCAATTGTGGAATCAAAAGTACAGGTTAGGGAAAGAACACTGGTGCTGGGGCCTGGTTAGCAGGCCTCAGCACACTTTCAATTCAAAACATAGCATCAGCAAAGGCAAAAAGTCAGGGGGTAACCATGCCAAGGAGGCATTTCCTTACTAGGGCCATAAGTAGGAATGTGCTAAAATTAATTTCCCTAACCCCAGCAGCCTAACTGCCTCTTCGGAATACAGCACAAAGTCTGCCTTGTTCCTTTATTTATTTGCACACAATTGAAAGAACCCATGATAGCAAAGCATATGAAATATAACCGAGCAGTGCTTAATTTTATAATTTTGCAGGGAACTCATTTTAGAGCACCAGGACAAAACTAAGGTGCTTCATTCATTATTTCGTAGAATATGCTATGGCTCAGATCGTATTTTGTATAAAAAGAAACGTCACAATAGCATAGCTCTTATTTTAATTTCATGAATGGAAAAGTGGCAGTGGCACCAACCAAGCTCTCCCTTTGCCCATAAGTCCACCACATCATGCATCAGGAAGTGTGGACAGAACAGTCAGTTATTTGATAGCAGCTTCCTGATCTGGAATTTCCACTGTCGTGGTTGCATTAAATTTTAAAACCCCAGCTAAAAATAAATAGGATCTCTCGAGTTGACCGATGATAGACAAGTAACCACACAATTCGATTTTTTCATTCAAGCCTGGTTTTTAGGTCGAAGCCTACCAGACAATGAGCCACTTAGTTTGCTGAAGACATCTTGGGGACATTCAGAAATCTTCGCTGGGAATGTGTGGTTTGTAACTCACTTTTTCTGGCTTTCTATTTGCTGTCTTTATTTGATGTAGGCTGCCCAAGATGAGTTCATCCCTCCCAAAAAGCAAGACCTTTTCATCCCAACTACCCTTGTATTCTTCCACAAGCGCACCTTTCTGTAAATAGGCCTGAAAATCTTGTTTTTATCTTGTCACAATTGCTGTGCATTCAAAGACAGAGGTCAAATGTGAGGCTCTGTCTTCCGTGTGAGCTTGGTGTTTACTTTTCTTTCTATGACTTCAAAGTGAGAGGGCTTATGTGATAATCTTCTTGGATGCTGGTGGTAGGAAAGGGTTTTACTCTAGCACACAACAACATTTAAATGAACTGTGCATGTGTTTAAGAATATATCAGAATTAGGAACACAAATGAAGCATATTTTTTGTTAATCCTGAAGAGTGCTGGAAACAAATACTTTAGTATGATCAAAACAACTCATTACACTAGATAATCCAATATCCAAACATTACTGTTTGTGCATTGTATAGCTTTATTAGTAAAACTGTATGTCTGTGCAAATGTAATGGCAATTTAAATTGAAAATGTGTTGTCTGTAATGGCAGTGTGCTACCATACTATGCATTCTCCACTTTATGCCGCTCGACTCTACTCTGCACTCCTCCATGCCATTGTACTCTATACTGCACCACTACACTTTACACCGCTGCTCTATGTGCCACTGCAGTCTATTCTACTCTACACCACTCCACTCTACACCATTGCACTCTATGCCACTCTACTCTCTGCCTCTCTACTTCACTCTGTACCACTCTACCTGGTGCCAATGCACTCTATGCCACACACTCCACACCATGGCACTCTTCGCCACTGCACTCTATGCTGCTCCAGTTCAGTCCATTGCCATCTACTCTGCACAATTCCACTGTTTGGCACTCTACTCTACACTACACTACTCTGCAACACTTTACACCAATACAGTCTATGCAATGCAATTTACTCTGTAACACTCAACTGTATGCCCCTGTGCTCTATGCCAGTACACTGTACACTACTCTAACCAACTCAGCACCACTGGACTCTATGCCACTACACTCTACACCATGTTAATCTGCGCCATTACCCTCTACGCCACTCTACTTTACCCCACTGTACTATATCCTACACCACTTCACTCTATGCCACTTCACTCTGCTCTGAAACAATCTACTCTATGCCACTGCACTCTACGTCACCAAACTCTGTGTCACTGTCTCTATGCCACTCTACTCCACTCTGCACAACTCCACTCTATGCCACTGCACTCTGCGCCACTCTGCTCTAAACCACTGCACTCTATGACAATGCACTGTTCCTAACTGCACTCTACGTCATGGCACTCTACACCACTGCACTCTACTCTGTACCACTATACTCTATGCCATTGCTCTATATACCACTCTACTCAACACCACTGCACTCTACACCACACTGCATCACTGCCCTCCACAGCACTCTACTCTACCACACTGCACTCTCCCCATTGAACACTATGCCACTCTACTCTGCACTACTGCACTCTGTGCCAATACACTCAACACCACTCTACTCTCCATCACTGCACTTTACACCACTGCAATCTGCATCACTCCACTCTATGCCACTGCACACCAACCATTCCACTCTGCACGACTCTACACCACTGCACTCTCTGCCACTCTACTCTACTTTATGCCACACTACTGTACACCACTGTAGACTACACCAGTGCACTGTATGATATTGCACACTATGCCACTCTACTCGGTACCACTCCATACTGCACCATTACCCTCCACTATACACCACTCTAATCTACGCCACTACAGTCTATGATGCTGTATAGTGCACCTCTGAATATATGTCATTCCACTCTACATCACGTTTCTGTAACACTGTAAGCCAATGCACTCTACATCAGTCCAATAAACTCTACAACCCTCCATGCCACTGCACAATACCCTACTCTGCAGCACTCTCAACCACTGTGTACCACTGCACTCTATAAGACACTACTCTGCAACACTGCACTCTATACCACTGAACTCTACACCACTACACCACTCTGCTCTGATCTACTACTTTCTATACCACTGCACTCCGCAGACCTCCACTGTATGCCACTACACTCTGTGTCACTGCACTCTACACCAGTATATTCTACTCTGCATCACTCTGTACCACTCTGCTTCACACAACTCTAAGACACTGTACTCAGTGGCACTCTACCCTGCGCCACTGCACTCTACACCACTGTACACTATGCCACTCTACTCCACTCTGTACCACTCCACTCTGCACCACTGCACTCTACTATGCAACACTTCGACACTGCATTGTATGCCAATAAATTCTATGCTGCTGCACTCTACGCTACTGCACTCTACTCAGCAACACTCTACGCCAATACACTCTACACCAGTCCATTCTACTCAGTGCCACTCCACTGCACACCACTCTACATGACTAATTTATGCTAATCCAATACACAACACTCTCTGCCACTCCACTCTGCAACACTCTACTTCAATCTTTGCCATTCCACTTTATGACACTCCGCCTTACTCTCCTCTACACTACTAACTTTTAGTCACGCTGAACAGCAGCCACGATGTTGTATAACATGGCTAAAACACATTGGCAAAGCCAATAGCTCTCGCAAGGCCTATTTGTTTTGCCAATGCTTGTTGTAATTTGACTTTAAATATTCTGGCCTACAAAAACCAGGCTGCACAGAATGCAAAATAAAACTGGAATAAGCATATTGCATGCAGGACACAATACAACAAGCAATTCACACATGCATTAAGCATAGCTGTAGTTTTCGCTGCACTTTATATCTCTACCTAAGTACTGCAGGTGCAAAAAGTGCTTTTCTGTATGGTTAGTTTGTAATACTTCATTCAAAAGCGAGTACCACTTTTAATTGTTATTGTTGACTCTCCACACCTACAATTCCAATGAACTCCTACTGTCAGGAAGGAATCCATCACTACTTGGTGTGCATCGTGTGGTCTATGGAATAATGCATGAGCAGTGAAAGATATATAATTCACACCTTCCAGACCTCTGGGGACCTGCCCTTTCAGTGCCTCCCCATAACACTGTTCCCCTACTGAACCCCCCAACAATGAGAATATTCCTTTCATGTGTGTCTTGCAGTGCACACGGTGGGCAAGGCTTAACATTGATAGGTCTAACCCGATCCTAAAAGTAGACATATTTGTTGAATCAGTAGTGATGCACAAAAATTGCCCCCTACCCCTAAGAGAACTTGCCCTTCGAGTAACTGGATTATTTTTTGAGTATCATTTCGAAGAAACTGAATTTGTGTAGCAGGTTTAATTGAAACGTGGGCTTAGGCTATCAAATGGAAACAATGACACCATGTAGGACACTAAAGCTAGTACTTCAAGACAGTGGAACGCACACTGACACTATGAAACTGACACAGGGGCACCAACAATGACACATATGCACCTAGTAAAGGGCCTGCCTCACTGTTACTAGCATGCTGTCACAGGAGCACCTACACTGACTTAGGGAGGGCATAGGCGTGGGTGCAGTGACAAAGAGGCACTAACTCTAGGACACTTACAAATGGACACTGACTCAGGCACTGGCCAATGAGCACTATCACTAACGATAACACTGACAACACAGGCAAATCAACATCAAGCCACTGACGGGAGACTGAAACAGGGGCATCATTACAGAACAGAACAGTGACACTGAAACGCTAACATGGAGTGCAGATACTAATGCTGAGACACTGGCATGGAGAAGTTCTCTGGGGTGGTTTTGTTGGATCTGAATTTCAGTGGGCTAGAATGTGGAACTAAAGGAGCCGTATTTTTGCTGGGGAGTGTAATTTCTATAGGTTGGTAATTAGGGCTACAATGTGCCATGAATGAAAGACGTTCTACTAGACTTTAGAGGGATGAGCATCAGTGGTCAGTGGGTTACTATTCCCTTATCCAAACAGATCTCCGAGAACTGATTTTAAATTCGCATTTCTCTCTACAGCTGACAGACACTCGAGTAGCTTTCCTCCCACTGCATGCTCAACTCTCTCCCCATTTTGAACTGTCTCGTAGGGGAGGAAAGTAATCATTTACTCATCATTTCATCATAGAGAGACTAATAGTGCCCAGGTTCCTACCACTTTCAGAAATGTATAGCACATTAGCAAACACTACAAAGGCCAGATGTATGACATTTTGTTTTGCGACTTGCAATTTGTGATCTTTTTGGGAATTGCAAATTGTGAGTCGCAAAACAAAATGTACAACAGTGTTAAGCACATTGTCAGTGATCCCCAATGGGATCGCAAATGATCTACCCCATCAATATTCATGAGATAGGTCGCAATTTGTGACGCCATTGGGAATGGCTGCACTCACAGGGATGGTAGCCCACTGGGGACAGCAGACCAACATGCCTGTGACTGCTTTTTAAATAAAGCAGTTTTTTTTTCTAATGCAGCCCATTTCCCTTAAAGGAAAACGGGATGCATTACAAAAAACAAAAAAAATGAAAAGGTTTGTGTTCCCATTCACAAAAGAGAAGGAGTCCCCTGAAGATGGTGGTAATCTGTGAATGTTTTGCGACCACATTCTGGTGTAAAAACATTCACACATACGAGTGCGACTCGCTCTTGGAAGGGATGCCCTTGAGAAGCCCCATGCTAATAGCGACTCACAAAAACATTTTGCGATCGATTCGGTAATAGATTACCGAATCACAAAATGGGATCTGTACATGCAAAAATGCTTTTTGCATTCTCAAGCTGCCCAATTCTATGAATCGGACCGTTTCTGAATGCAAAAATTCTCTGTACATCTGGCCCCAAAAGTATATTTAGATTTGAAGAGTCACAAATGTACAATCACCTGCCCTCGTGAAGGATTGAACTAGTAGCATTGCATTACATGACAAGGCTAAAAAGTTCTGTTGCTGCAACTCACTGAACACCCATTGCCCCACTTCATTGTTCAATAACCTTTGTTTTCGATTGCTATGCATGAAGGAGATTCTGTGCTCTCCCCTGTCTGGAGCTAAACTCCCTCTGGATTACAGGCCCAAATAGGCCAAAACTAATCTAGGGATGCTTGTGTTCCAGTTCAGATAAGACCTGGCTGGGCAATTTAGGCTGCACTATTTCGAGTGGAGCAGGACCAAGGCTGATTTGCATTTGACTGAGTAGAAGCAGAGGTATCATTGGGTAAAAAACACGGGATTGAGATGCAGCCCCGAGTACTTACCAGTGGTTGAGATTAATTCAAACTTTCTGTACATCACTTTTTGCATTCTTCATTCTGATGCTCTCTTGTGTGGTAGCTGTTTTCTCCTTAGTACACCTCATATGACTTTAGGCCACATAGAGACACCTTAGTATTTTACAGTTATATCTTATTATCGCAGCAGCAACATATAATGCCCTTTTCAATGGAGGGCTGGGTGAAGGATAGAGTAATTACAGGGGTACACACACAAGACACACAAAGAACAAACATGCCCCTTCTATAAGTTCTCATATGTGAGAGCCACTCATCCTAAAGTTCCAATTTCTGTCGACAGGACCTAGAGGGTATTTATAAAAAATATACGGGGTTGTCTCACACGTCAAACTTCATAACCAGCCATCCCACGCTCGCCAGATTATCCTCTAGTGGCAGACTGGCTCTCAGTGGCTGCCTGTCCTTTAGGGCGGAGGAGCCACACCCCCCCCCCTCCACCTTTTGCCACTCATGAAGATTTTCTGTCAGGCTGAACAAAGGCCAGCCTGAAAGACACTCTTCATTTTCAGCTCAGACAGCCAGGAGTGATTCATGCGCGATTTGCGCAGACTCCTGGCTGCCTGAGCTGAACTTTGCTGGGCTGAGGTGGTCACAGCTCCTATGGGCGTCACCTCCTCGGCTCAGCAAAGGTGCCTCCCCTGGGTGACGAGGAAAGCGTCACACATTGACACTCGCCCTGGGCGCTTCAGGTTTAAACCCTGAAGCGCCCAGGGCGAGTGTCAATCAGTGACACTTCGTCACAGAGTGGGGTGGGGTCAGCAGTCTCACTGACCCCATCCCACTCTGTGAGGAGGCTGAGACTGCTGCTTTCCCTCATTGGCTGACCCCAGGCACATTTATAATTAATCAGACATAATGCACATGAAGATAAAAGTGGAGAAACTAGGATATGTGTCAAACGAAAGCCAGAAACCAATTGTAGGTCTTTATATTCATGCTGTGCCTCTCTTGTGTGTACTGCAAGTACGTGAAAACACTGCAAACAAATCAACATGTGCATGTGGCCACCCTCGTATACTTCTCCATTAAGTATGGTTTTCCGCAGTTAGTGTAAGGGGCAGCCCATGAGCCTAGTGTTCCTACTAGTTCATGACTCACTACTGCACAAGTGTTCAGCGCATGTTGTGCGTTTGTATGAGAATCCACATGCATTTTTTACACACTGTTTTCCTTTCCTTTATTTTTAATGTGGGTGATGTGAGAGAGTTTTTTACAGACATTTGCAGATAAATGTTGTGTTTATGTATCACATAACATCCATAAATGAAATGGAATCATAAATTCAAAGTTGCTCCGAACAGGGCCCCCAAAATACGTTTGGCCCAGTCCCCATAAAATTCTTAAGACGTCCTTTCTGCAGCGAACTACTTAGGGCCATATTTATACTTTTTGACGCAAAACTGCGCTATCGCAGTTTTGAGCCAAAAAGATTAGCGCCGGCTAACGCCATTCTGAAGCGCCATGCGGGCGCCGTATTTATTGAATGGCGTTAGCCGGCGCTAACAGACCGGCGCTGCCTGGTGTGCGTGGAAAAAACCCACGTACACCAGGCAGCGCCGGCGTTGGGGAAAATGGCGTTAGGGCGTCTTAAAATGGGGCAAGTCAGGTTGAGGCAAAAAAATCGCCTCCACCCGATTTGCGGCATTTTTAACGACGCCCAGACGCCATTTACATGACTCCTGTCTTAGTAAAGACAGGAGTCATGCCCCCTTGCCCAATGGCCATGCCCAGGGGACTTATGTCCCCTGGGCATGGTCATTGGGCATTGTGGCATGTAGGGGGGCACAAATCAGGCCCCCCTATGCCAAAAAAATATATAAAAAAAAAAAAAATTATACTTACCTGAACTTACCTGAATGTCCCTGGGATGGGTCCCTCCATCCTTGGGTGTCCTCCTGGGGTGGGCAAGGGTGGCAGGGGGGGTCCCTGGGGGCATGGGAGGGCAGCTGTGGGCTCATTTTGAGCCCACAGGTCCCTTAACGCCTGCCCTGACCCAGGCGTTAAAAAGAGGCGCAAATGCGGGGTTTTTTGCCCCGCCCACTCCCGGGCGTGATTTTTGCCCGGGAGTATAAATACGGCGCATTTGCGTCGCAGTCATTTTTTTAGACGGGAATGCCTACCTTGCATCTCATTAACGCAAGGAAGGCGTTCACGCAAAAAAATGACGCTCATGCCTCATACTTTGGCGCTAGACGCGTCTAACGCCAAAGTTTAAATATGGCATTAGTTTTGCGCCGAATTTGCATCGAAAAAAACGACGCAAATTCGGCGCAAACGGAGAATAAATATGCCCCTAAGTGTCTGGATTTGCTCTCAGTGAATGCCATAACTCACAGTGAAGTTAGTCTATGCCTGAAGTGGTCTGACACTCCCCCATGCTGCATTCTGAGGTGGAAGAAAGAGAATGCCACAATAACGAACCAATGAATGAGGAGGACTGGCTAAAGGGCCCTGTAACTTAAGTATATATTACATTCGCTTCTAGTAAAACCAAAAGGTTATGGCAAACGCCACACGTAAAAAAAACACAGGTGCCAGAAGGCATACTGGACCTACGCAAGGGAGGTGTAATAGCTTGATAGACATACCATTGTACAATCCTAAGAGACTATCTGATTTTAAAGTGGAGTAACACATTTTTAAAATATTAATAACATCAGATGTGCTCTGCCCAGCTGTCATTTCCTGGGGAAAACTAAGAGCTGAAATCTTCAGCACAAGAAAATATTGACGCATTCATTCCCTTGAGGTGAGTCTAATGTGGGTGCACTCGAGGTTGCTGAATCAGACCCACAGGGCGGCCTAGTCAATGCGTTCAGTCTGCGGCAAAGGGCGAGGCCGAAGTATTGAAAGACAAGATCCACCACACGTGGGACGATGGTTTCAACTGGATAAGCGCCACTGAAAACAGACTAGCGGGCAAGCACTGAGGTGAGGTGACAGCGTGTGTAGTCCGCTGTGTGCTGGATACGAAGATTCTTGCATTTCAACGGCGTGCTTCATACAACAATACGAACCCTGTAATTTTAGGAAAAAATATGTAGCTCTAGATAAAGGTTGAAAAATAAACACAAACATATATAATCATCATAAAATGCATAACTCAACGTACTCAAGTTTTTTTATTTTATATTTAGCTCATCTCACCCCAGTCCTTCAACAGCAAAACTATGTAATTTACGGATGTGCAGAATGCCTCTGGTACGAAAATGTGTACCTTGAAATAACGTCCCACGTAGTACAAGACAGAGCACGTCTTCGACCACTGCATCGTGGGTTTGAGAAAGAATGACAAAGGTTTAACGTGTTTATATTTGTGCAGATCTGAAATCAAACGATGCCCAGCCCCACACCTTATTTCTATTTGAGAGCACTTATCCCCATGGAACCGAGAATACGGATTATTCTACATTTTTCTAATGATGCCCTGCAGAAGAGTTCTTATTTAACCATATCCTTGGAGGAAGAGGATGAGACGCGGAATAAAGCACGCCGATAAATCACGCTTATCTCTCTCTCCCCCATATGTTCCTCCTAAATGAAATATGTCTGACTTCCGAGTCTCTTGTGCTTTTCATTACTGAGGAATTAGTGTGCTGGATCTAAAAATAAAATGTTGAAGGGATGACCCAAATTGATATGGAGGCAGCAGTCACGTCTAGAAGAGAAACTTCTGGAAGGACTTACACAACGCCAGTGGCGGCCGGCAGCTTTGGGAGGGGAGGGGAAGGGGGGGCGGGGCACACACACACACACAAACACACACACACACACACAGACTCATTCTTTCACACACAGACACGCACGCACGCACATCCATTAACAACACTCATAACACTCAAACATGCACGCGCGCACCAAACATTCAATGTAAAACATAACACACATACATACACACACACAGACACTTACCTTTAGCCTCCAGGTCCCAGGAGGGTTGAGACTGCTGCCTCAATGAGGGAAGGCAGCAGTCCCAGCCTCGTCACAGAGTGGGATGGGGTCAGTGAGACTGCTGACCCCACCCCACTCTGTGACGAAGTGTCACTGATTGACACTCGCCCTGGACACTTCAGGGCTTAAACTGAAGCGCCCAGGGAGAGTGTCAATAGGTGACGCTTTCCTCGTCACCCAGGGGAGGGCCTCGAGGCACCTTTGCTGGGCCGAGGAGGTCACGCGCATAGGAGTTGTGACCTCCTCAGCCCAGCAAAGTTCAGCTCAGGCAGCCAGGAGAACTGCGCAAATCGCGCATGTCTGCTCCTGGCTGCCTGACCTGACACTCTTCATGGGGTGGGGGGTGCCTGGGCCCTCTGCCCTAAAGGACGGGCCGCCACTGCACAACGCAGCAGAATTCATGGGTAATGCTAGAAAGTTACCTCAGAGAGCTTTTTGCCACGATCGGGCGAAATGGCGCACAAACCACAACACTCTAAATGGGGGTAAAAGGCTGCTTTAATAGAACAGGTCTGGAAACAATAATAACCTTAGCATTTGCCTTACAAAACTATAAAGCCTCACTAATACATACAATTCCTAAAACCCACCCTACCCTCTACAAAAACGTACCCCTCATCAATAACCCCTTTCCATGCCCACCCTGACCCGACCAATCCAGTACCCATCTACCCAGCTTTCCACCTTCTGTAATTCCCCTTGCCTTTTCCTCCCTTTGTTCCTTGTCCAAATTCCCTGATGTCTCATGTTGTGCATCCATAACCCTTCCCCCCCCAGGCATGTCCGTAAATACCACGCCACACAGGAAAACCCACCAGGCGTTTTCCTGCCCCACCCAAATTAAGTGGAAGAAATACGATCCCATAAATTTTCCCTCAACAGCTCCGATATCTTCAGTCTTAACTCCAATAAATAATGCTCATTACCAAAAAAAGATAGATGCACTCCATCCTGGCGGAAAAGAGCTACGTCCCCATGAACAATCTCCCCATGTTGCAGAACAGAGAAACACTCAATATGACAAAAACTACGCATTTTCCTTTTCACCTTCCTACACTGCTTCTCAATTCCCTTAAAATAATTCGCTCCCCTTCAAACTCACCTACGATCCAACTCTGTCCAAACTATATGCGTACCAGCCCATCTCTGCCTGATCCTCAACAAATCTAATTTCATTACCTTCAAAAGACCAATCCCTGATAACACCACTAGATCATTTTCGCCTAAATGAATCACCAATAAATCTGGAAAAATACCTTGAGCCAACTTTTTGGAAAAAAAATATAACAATTCCCCCCACCTCATACCACTTTTTCCCAACCAATAAACTTTAAGCCTAGCGCCATCCAAACCCAGTTGCCTTCCAAAATGACGTGACGCTGCCTGCTTCTCAGCCCAACGCACGAAGGAATGCCCAACAATGCAAACGGAACAAAAATTCCTTTCAGGGCCAACCACACAACCTGCAAAAAGCAAAAAAAACAGAAACATTACCTAAAAAGAAAATTAACATACTTAAAAAATCAACAGACCTCAAATCTGATGAGTTCGAACATAACGTCTAAAACATTGGGAGCGCCAACATCCCAAATCCATGATCTCTCTATCAGAATGTCCAAATTGTCTAGCTTCGGTGGCGGCTCCAATCCGAAAAGAGTGAGTACCATAATATGAAGGATCCAATCCCAATTTTTTTATTGCCATTTTTAAGACTGCAAGCAGCTGAAAAGACTTCCACCCAGAACCATCCTGATGAATGAATACAAACCTGGAATCTTCTGGCAAAAATTGTGAAAAAGACAGCCAACAATAAACCGGATCATCTGGAAACTCCACTCCTTGCAACAGTACCTCCCGACCCCTACCTAGCTGATCAGCTTTTGAAGCCTGTAACCACAAGTATAACCCACCATTACTTACCCTAATATCTGAACGTAGAATACCATCTTTACCTCTCAATCCCAACAATTCTGAAACTCGAAAAGCCCAGTGAAAAAGCCATGACATGCATAAAGATATGAGAACCACCTCCCAATGAGAAAAACAAACGTGTGGCAAAACACCAATCAATTCCTTCAACAAATGCGAGCCGGAAACTCCTCATCATACCTGAACCAACCGAAACCGCCGTAATCCATCTGTGCCCCCGCACAATGTCCATATACTTAAATAAAGCAACACAACGCTCTGGAAAACGCTCACAATAAACACTTGCGTAAATCAAAAAGGCTGAAGTCCAATTCTCATTTGTAGTAGGAACCTTAGGCCTACGCGCTAACTCCCACTCTTCCTTTGAGCCTTCCTTAGCCTGAACCTCCCTATGCAATAACTTAAAAACATCAATAAACTCTCCTCTACAGATTTTATCTTTCAGAGACTGAGTGAGATGCGCCCCCAAAGGCATCGACACCCCCATGTAAGGAAGCTTCTTTTTCTTAATACTCCCCCCACAACCTCAATATCCGTACCAGATTCTTGCATTACCTTTTCTCCTGCATTACCCGAAACCAACTTACCTGCGACTGTATCCTTAACACTTACCTCCGGAATTGAATCTGTATTCAACACAATATCAACCCCAGGCCCAACCTGTACCCCCATTTCTTTTAACACCTTCCCAACCAAACCTGCCCCCCCAGAGTGAGACTCCCTACCCAAAACGATATGCTCTCCCCTTTCCTCACCTTTAGGTAAGTTTCCAGCCAATAGGTCGATCCGGCTCCGTCCACTGTGACAATCGCCCTGGACCGCCGCCCTAGATGATGCCTGCAAAACACCAAAACTCCTTCCTTTGTTAAATTCTTGCACACAAGTACCCTTCAATGCATTACTCGTTGAAGGTGCGACCACCTTAAAAACATTCCCATCCTCATAATCCAAAAAATCTCCTTCCCTGGTGACACTGCAATCCAACCCACCAGCGCCCCAGCTGGTAGAAGGCTCTTCGTCCTGTGTAAAAAACTGCACATTCTGTGACACAGGCAAATTTGAATCCTCCGAAGTCAGATGATCCACTCCGGGTCTCACCCTCTCTTCTTGTCGGTGTCCAAGGGGTGTACCAACCCCCACCGATGATGCCTGATTTCCAACAGGCTGCCCAGAACCTGCGGATACCACCTGCTCCTAATGCCCGCCCAATGCATAAAAGCCACCACACCTAGTCCCTGAACTAATCCACCTGGCTGCAAAAAATCCACCCTCACCTTTATCCTACCAGCCTTACCACTAGTATCAGCCTCGCCATATAACACACCTCTCATATTCATGCCACTATCAACTGTCCCTTCAACATGTTGTCCTGACTGATAAATAGTCTGATTTCTCACATCCCACTCCTGCACTTTATGCAGCATTGGGCTAAACAGATCATGCAATAAGGAGCAGATGTGCTAAATACCCAGGATCCTGGCTGCCTGAGCTGAACTTTGCTGGGCTGAAGATGTCACAACTCCTGTCCATGATGTGAGAGTCAGCAGTAGTAGTTATACATAAACCAGGTAAGGATCAAACACCCTGTGCATCAAACAAAGCTATCTTTCTTTTAAATATTGATCTGAAACTCTTTATGAGTATTTTGGCACAGAGGCTGGGCTGCTACATCCCTGACATAATTGGCATCAACCAACTTGGCATAATTCAAGGGTGCCAGTGCAGTGATAATAAAAACTAAATGCTCCACATTATAGTACAGGATCAAAAAAACTCAAAAATGTCCATCCCATGTTTCTTGATGCTGAAAAGACATGTGATAGGGTTGACTGAACATACATGATGGGAGTCCTGCAGAAATTGGGTAAAGTCTCTAGCTTCTTGAACTGGGCCATGGCAAGTTACTGTCATCCTATAGCCAGAATAAGGGTGAACGACACAGTCTCCTCCCCAATCTCCACAGGATGAAGCACCCAACAGTGTTGCCCTCTCTCACTCTGTATCTTTGCCCTCAGCCTTGAACTATTTGCTAATGCAATTAGGAAGAATGAGGCAATCCAGGGAGCATTCATAGGCAACAATGCCTTCAAACTCACAATGTTTGCAAACAACATTGTAATCTCCTTGAAGGCCCCTCTACACTCGGTCTCACAAGTATTTGAAGAACTTCCCAGATTCTAGGTGGTCTCCCATTTTAAGATCAATTTCATTAAAACGGATGCACTCTTGGTAAACCCCTTACCACCCCACGAGTCAGCATTGGACAGTCTCCTGCCTATCCCTTGGTCTAGAGATTTATGTACATGCCTAGGAATTATATAAATTTGGAACAGGAGGCAAGTAATAATCTTCAACTATTCTAAAATGTCAATAGATCTCCGCCGGGACCTCCAACAATGGAATAACAAACATTTCTCTTGGTTAGGGCAGCTGGCATCTGTCAAATGAGGTCTTACCTGATTTTCTTTCAGATAATCCCATTGCCCTAACTACAATAATTGACCAATACCTACATTTGGTAGCCTGGTGCATGTATCTGGTCTGGGTTCCATCTCGGTCGGCATGATCTAGTGACTTTTCCCAGATATAGCAGGACCAGATAACCGCGAGTAGCGCTTTCTGCTTTTGGGCGCTATACTAAATCTTTAAAATTACATATCTTTGGTTCTACTGATTGGATTTTTGTCATTTTCATCAAAATTTCTTTATTATTTTATTTAGTACATTTTACTTTTTTTTCAAAATTGGTGTGGGATTTGCTTGTGTTGTCTTGTGACTTTAGTGATGTTTGTGTGCTGCATAAATACTTTACACATTGCCTCTAAGTTAAGCTTTTGTGCCGAGCTAGCAGAGGGTTAAACATAGTTTAATCGAGTGGTTCACCCTGACAGGGATTGTGGGTGTTGCTTGAGAAGAATCTTCACCCCCCTAAAATCAAAAACCCAATTTCACACTAACGTTTGCTCAAATGCCACGCACAGCTTGAAACTTATTATTTAGGTTGTACAGTGCTCAGGTTTGCACAGAATGCAGAGGATCTGACCCATTCTGGTGGCGTCTACAGAGGTAGGACTACTAAGTACAATATTCATAATCACAGATGGAATATAGCATTGTCTGCATATGTGGCCTCAAATGTCCCTATTGTGAATACGACAGAACAATGTGTCAGACAGGTTCTACTTTCTATATATTTATACACAGAATGGACCTTGAAAGTATTACTCTCTCACCTGTAGAGTTTCATTTAACCTTTTATGGAGTACTTGCATTTTAAATGCATGAGGGACTATTTTATATATCTGAAAAATATATATTTATCTCACATTCAATTTTGTATTTCATACATGCACTGTATATGGAAAGTCATTTGTTTTTTGTATTGTTTTAATTGAAGTTGGATGTTGAATATTTTTGTCAGAGCTCCAGTGCAGCCTATACCACTGTGACCTTCCATCATCATTCTCACTACTATAACCAGCACCAGAATTACCACCATCACCCCGTGCCTTGCACCACCTTTACTAACATCTTTAACACCACCATTATTACCACCAGCGCCATCACCACCACTACAACATGTGTGCATGTCTGTAGTTTCATTATTTTCTACATGAAAGCCAGAGTTATTGGCTTTGCCAATGGTCGTTAACTGATTGGATACTGTTCAGCCCAATTATAACTGGCTCGACTAACTGTCCCTCTGTTGACACACCTCTATTTCCTGGGTACATGGACGGCAAGCCTAGTTTTACTAGCCCAAAAATTAATTTGATAACCATTGCATGTATGTTCAGTGCTTCTTCTGCAAGAACGCAGATTCACCAAGATGCAATGGTTAGCAGAAGTAATATCAGGCGTTCTTTGGCCCATAAAAATTCTACAATGTTGACTCATTTTCCCTCCACTGGGACCGAAGCATCCTCTTTCTTCATAACTTAGGAGCCAGCACACAACTACAAATGACAGCAGAATATCACACAGTGCGTGCATGTTGGGAAGTGTGACTTCTGCTTTTAGTTTCTTCCTTCCTTACTTGAAACCTTCTGTTTAAGGCGCCAGACAAAACCTTTCATGTTGAGAAGAAAGATGAGAATTGGCAGTTCGTGTTGTGGCTCCCTGTGCTTGAAGCAGATTATTTGAAGCATTGCCACTGTCACAACCAGGAGACCCAAGGGAAACGTTGTGTTCTTTTTTTCCCACTTAAAAATATGTTTAACCCACTTCAGGTCAGTTTGAAAGCAGAATACATCCATATATGACCCTTTAAAATTGCCCCAAAGCAATAGTTTTGGTATGCATCACAGTATCTCAACTCTAGCTCACTGACAGAGGCCTTCCAAATTATCACTAAAGCCTTCTATGGTTGAAGAGTTTAAAACCTGTACGTAAAAGGACTTATTTATAAAATCCTAGAAAATATCACAAACCTACCCTCTTTAGGTTTACTTATATGATTCATGCAGAATCCTGACCTTTACGCGATTTACAAAAATCTGCATGAGTATGCATGGAAATGTATACAAATTGAAGATTGCAAAGCTTATTCCTCCTCTCCCCTGGTACCTCGTGCATTCTCCACACAGCAGACGATCTACAGGAGTGCGTTTTGATTTGTGCCTGACCACATGAAACATACTTTTCTTACTTGCACAGCCCAGGGACTATTTTTCCAGAAGGAGAAACCCTTTCCCTGCTGCTTTGGAAAATATGGAAATGGCACAATAACTTTGCCATCCCAATTGCAAACGTATTGCAGTATGCTCTGAATTAAATTTACATTTGGAAATAGAGTTAAAATAAAACATTGGACCTTATGCACAAATATTTTACTCCAGCTCACTCTTCTAGTACTCCTGTTAACTTAGTCTTGAATTCCAGGAGTACGCCAGGAGTAGTAGTGCTTGCTTACTGTTGGAATTCAGGAGCAAGCCAGAAGTACTTCATAGTAAATAATGCACACTCACAGCAACATCTTTGTGAATAGTTCATTGTGTGGTTGTTTTTGAGTACATATAAAATCATAACTTTCTTAGTGCCTAACACCTCCCCAGAGAGGACTCCCAAATGGACTTAAACGTCTGAATTCTTACGCATATCCCTAAAACAGGGACACATCTCGCCCCATTCGATATAAAAGTATAAAAGGATAGGAAACTGAAATTATAAATAAAATTAATACTTTAAAAATGTATTCATGTGAACGGGTAGCTTCCTAGGGGTTGTTTGTTATAATATTGAACACAAAAACACTGTTGTACAAAAATATTTTGCTGTGATTTTGACCTGCAGAATATTGTGAAAATAAGTATATATATTTGGGTATAGATTGCTTGGGTCTTGGATTGCTTGCTTTTCTCTTCAGGGAGGACCTGGTTTGGCAGTTCGAGCTGGACTGTTTTTATTGGAGAAGGGCCAAGACTTATTTGCAAACGGCTAGGTCCAAACCAAGGTGACATGGTGGGTGAAAGAACAATGGGTTGAAATGCTACCCTAAGCGATTGCCAGTGGTTAGACTTATTGCAAGCATTCCTCCCATCACCCCTTGTGTACATATTTCCTATTCTTAACTCCACGCTTGTAAGTTGAAGGTACACATATATCTATGTCTCCTTTCAATCGTGGAATAAGTGCTGAAATAGACATGGATCCAGCCCCATTCCAGATCTGCAGCTATTATTAAGCTGGATACCAGATCCAGGTTGGCCTCAGTGGATTGTGCCGGCCCCAGTGAAATGTGCAGACTGCATCCCATTGTAGTTTGCCAACACCAGAACACATTGAGCAACACCCACACATAGTGTACTTTCAGTTCAGAGCTTCAACCTTTATGGAGTGAGGGAGGTTTCTTGTTTTGACTTCCAGCTTGGCACATCTCAAATCCCTCACTTAAAGGGCCATTAGCATTCTTTTTGTTTGAGTCTCACCCTTTCTGGGAGCTAGATGGAACCTAACACATTGATGCTAAATCCATTAAGGAAACAAAGACACTCCGCTTGTCACTCCAGAAGTGCTTCAAAGATAAACTATGCTTTTGAGGCATGCTTTTGACTTTTACACGCTCGGTCAATAAGATAAATGCAAGCACTGTAAGAATATCGGCTACATCTGTCGATAGGATTAATTACTTTAATAGCCTTTTATATAGCACTTACTAATAAGAATTGATTACAGCCTAAAGGAAATGTTTGGCATCTTTAGAATAATGAAAGAAAAAAACTGCAAGATAAAAAAATTATGCCTTCCAGAACGGAAGCAGCGCCTTGAAGTGGACCGGTTTGGTTGCTGGGGTCCTGTCGGCCACATTCCTACTTGCAGCTTTCCTAAATAAACAATGCTTAAACAAAGGGTTTTACAGTTCGCTTTAAGCATGCTTTAAAACCATTTCTTTTCTCATTGTTTATTTAGAGGGACAGCAAGTAGGAATGTCGCCAGCAGGTCTCCCGCAGCAAAACCAGGCCCCACCCTGCCAGCCTACTGAAATGCCCGGTAGCCCGTCTGGTTCTGGAGAGAAGGACCATCGCCTAAGCAACCCCCGTTTTGGGATGTTGCTTCTGAAATTGAAAAGAATGCTGAGCAGCATCCATGACCTGGCAGCCCCATGGCATTCCAGTTTTGATGAAACTCCATCAGCTGACCAGCAGTGGCGGCTGGTAATATAAAGAGGGTATGGGGGGCAGATGAAAGGGGTAGGTTACACACACTCACACTACCTCAATCACACCATTCATTCACACCTGCACTCACACACCCACTCACAACACTCACTAACAAATACACATACATTCATACACAAATGCACGCACGCACCAAACATTATAGAAAAAAAAACTTACCTCAGGAGCTCCGACTGGAAGTTTTGGGGGTCCCAGGAGGCTTGTGGCTGATGCCTTCCCTCATTGGCTAACTTAGGGTTACGTCAACATTTTCATGCTAGTCCAGCAGTGTTAAGGGGGCCCCAAAGACAACAGCACAGTATCACCTTTAATGCATGCCCTGAGCAGGCATAAAAAAAAAAAAAATGCTATGCTGGTGCAGCATGGCTCCTTGAAATCTCATAGATTTCACTGCCTCGTTTCTGCTGGGACTTTAATGAGGGAACTCCTACCTGGCATACATTATACCTGACGCAGGTACAATGTAGCGCAAGGCTTTATAAACTGGCCCAATGGTGACACTGCACCAGTTTGCAAATATGGCTTGGGGTGGGGGACTGTTTTGTGCTGCTTTAGTGTAAAAAGAATTATGCTAAGGCAGCGCAAAATCCTTGTAAATGAGGCCCTAAGTTTTGTGCTGGAAAGTAATTTCAAAATAAACATATTCAAATGGTTTACATCACTCTTGTGGTGCCAACCAAGAGCAAAATATCAGTAAATCTGCCTCTAAGGGCATGATTCACGTAGATAAACTAACAATTTTGATTACGTTTATACTTTGGAGTAAGTTTACTACTTTCAGTATTCACAAACTCCGACTGTAAACTTACTATTAATGTATAAGCTACATGTCTCCACCCCCAAGATAATGCAATTGTCTTACTCCTGTGTGGGTGAGTGATGTCGCTCTCTAAACCCCTCCCTTGCACTCCTGAATCCCCTCTTACTCTTCGATAATACCACTTCCTTTTGTAGTAAGTGTTCCCCTTTTCCCTCTCTCACCCTACAGTCCCAACCACATTTACTACTAATACACATACTTAAGTGTGCAGAGACACTGCAGTGGGTAGAGAATTTAGCACACGTAAGTATAGTTGATGCAGTGGCATAAAAATCCACAAATAGTTTGTGAATTGCAATTTGTAATAAGTTTTGTAGTGTTACAAAACATACTACAAAGTGCAGTATGTGAATCAGGTCCTAAGTGACTAAAGGAACTAATGAACACCAATAAAATAAATGAAGTGTATTCATTTATCAGGACCCGAATTCTACACATTTTAAACCAGCAGATGGGTTCTAGATTTCGAAATTGTGCTCTCTCCAGAGTTGTGCTTATTTAAAAAGACCAGAATTAAGCAAGAATCATAAAAAGTTATTTCTGAAAAAAAACATGAGATAAAATGCTGCCAATTCCTTAAAAGGAACATTGTGTAAAATGCAAGAAAACGATTGTGCAAAATACACAGAGACAGTGATAAAATCGAGCAGAACAAAACTGTGACATGCTAATTGAAAGACTAATTTATGACAATACTCAGAAAATCATGAAAAGGCAAGGGTTGGTATATGCATGAAACATAGAATCTGTTCAAATTATTGTCGATCAGTCAATCAAACAATCTTTAATCAGTTTAAGAAAACATAAACGAATAAATAATGTATATAAAGTTTACAACTAAAAAGTAATTATATGAGCAGTTACTAATGGACAATAGATGGACAATAAAAATGAAACATATGGCTAAAATACATACATAGAAAGGAAACTTTACAGGCTTCCACAGTTAACAGCCAGTCATAATTAATTCTCATTAAAATTAATCACAGTCATCCAGCACAAAAGATCTTTGTTTATCAAAACAAATCTAAGGAAAACTCATTGTGGGCAAAATGATTGGACATTCATGGAAATTGCAGTAAATTGATGAAATGCTGCGAATAATTGTTAATAATAATTATTGGAATGTATTAGTGGGAACTGCTTTGTGGCACACTTGGTAAGAGGATAAATGCGGGACCCTGAGGAAAACATACCAGTAGAAGATAGACATAAAATGGCAGTAACTTCACAGAACAAGAAATATGGATAAACAAAAAATGTAAGAGGAAGTAGAGTAATACATTAAAAAATGCCAGAACGGTGACGCATGAAAAAGATAACATATAGGAGACACAAAAAACCCATTGGAAGTAATGAGAAATCTGAGCAGGGAAGCAGCTTTGTTTTACATTTTATGCTGATGTTGGTGCCATGATGGGACTATTTTTAAAGATAGGATGAAACAGTATACATTAGGGATGAATTATTTTGCTCCACTTTAGTGAAAAATGTGGGGAAATGTTTCCAAACCAGCAACAGGATGTATTTATTCAGTCATTAAATGACACTAAACTGCATCAAATCTCTCCCTGTGCAGGCATTCCTACAAGGTGCACTCCCTCTCTCCCCTCCCATTGCACCAAAAATGTAGTTATTATAATTGCATATGATGTCATCTATAATAGTCAGGGTGGAAAGTGAAATGTCTTTTGTTCCTGTCTCTCACTGCAATAAAAAAACTGGTAGTGGCAGGCAGAATAAAAAAGAATTTGCAATGCAATGGGTCTCGCGCTTGCTCGAGTTAGAGCAATAAGCCTTGTAAATTCCTAACTGAACTTTTCTTGCCAAGTAAATTGAAAATGAAAAGTAAAACCGATGACATAAGCAAGCCAATTCAAAGCGCCATGGCCCTCATGAGTGTGAGCGTGAAGGAGAGACACAAATGGAAAAAAAAGAAGTTCGCTCGAAGTCAAACGTATCGAGAAATGTGCAATTATCCATGTGACAGGGTTGATGGCCAAAGCGGTAACAAAACTGCCCCAAGGTGGGACAAACATAAAGCATTTACCAATGATAACAAAGAATGTTTGAAAGACAAGGCCATGAACGAGTGATAGTGATGAGCTTACAGCGGTCTGGTTAAAAGCTCACAGCTAGATCACAACATGTCATAGCGCTTGAGCATTCGAGCTAATAAAGAACTCAAGGGGCCTTTGGGTCATTAGAGGGGTTAGAGGGTTTTTTTTCTGCAAACTCTCACTTTGGGAGTTTTTTTTTGCTGAAAAACACAAAATGATAAAAGTTTGGTAAACTGCTTTCAAAACTGAGAGTGGGCCAACAAACCTTTTAGCCATTGAAAGGAATCATCGTGACTTGGCGGTTCCTTTCAATGTGCAGAGATGACCACTGTGCCGGTGATCATTTCTAAATTTAATGGACAGTAGTCTATAAGGATGGCAGAGGTAAGGGCATCCTCCACACTGACAGGCGGAGGACCATCCTTCAAATGAAATATCAAGCCCTTAGTTTTGCCATATTTCACCCATCCCTTTCTCTGCAGTAAAAATCACTCTGTATTCCCCTAAGGGTCATAGAACGCTTTCCATCTATTTGTCAAGAACTGCTTTGCTCAGGCGAGGTGATTTTTTGTTTGTACATTTTTGGAAGCTCAGCTCAGGGGCTGAGATTTTCTCAACAATGATTAGTGGTTGACTTAGACAATGGATTGAACTTTCTTACAATGCAACAGGAAGTGATAGTCCTGGGCCGATTCAAGGCAGATCCATTAGGAGAGTTGTTAACTCTTGGGCAGTTTTTCAATGAAAGACATTTGTAATGCAGAGACTTAGTCCTGAATGATATTTTTATGACATGTTATGACAGGTTGGTGGGGGTTTATCATCTAAATTTAGTGCTCATGTCCTGGACTCTGTAGTTGTTGAACAGACATTAATCCGCCACTGTAAATAAAGTCTTTGGCAGGAGCAGCTCGCAAGGCTTTGTTGGGGTGGGGCGACGCCGGGGGTAGAGGGCAGGGCACGGGGCAAATTAATAAAACAAAATTAAAAAAACAAATCACTTACCTGCTCCGCTCCTGCGCCATGCCTCTCCTCCCCAGTCGCTGCAGGCAGGCACAGACTTCCAGCCTGCTATGCGGCCAATACTGACACTGCTCTGCAACTAATATATTATAAAAACAGTCCACAATTTGGCTTAAAAAATGTAGGGGAGATTTGTAAAGCATTGTACTTAGTCGAGGCCATGTCAGGGGGCTGATCAGAAACAGAGAATAACAAGACAATATGAAATTCATAGTCCAAGGTAGGTTAGAGCCCAGCCAGATGAGGATGACAAATATAGGTCTGGCATTCTTGATTCACTCCCAGGAAGATGAAAGGAATAGCTCTTGATTATTATTTCGCCCAAGGGTTACTTGGTATTTATTTCACCAGACATCCCAAACTTTGGCATTTATTGGATATGATAAATATCAACTATTCCTATATTTTTCTCAGTAATGGGGAATCACATTTAGAATTTTGGGCTTCCTGATCCAAATCCATATTTACTTGCAATTGCCAGGCTTTTTATCCCTGTTAAATTCAAGCAGGTTTAACTTGCCAAAATTTGTAGAAGACTCTGTCCACAGTTCACATCAAATTTTCAAAGAGTACTTACTCTGCAAGGGGAAGGACCGGGGGTCCTATCTACGAAGAAGTCACTCGGTGCAGTGCAGCAAGTCACCCTGCTGTGCTGTGTGACAGTGAAAGGGCAGGAATGCAATGCATGTAAGGCAATGCAGTGCCTTCCTGCCTAAAAACTACTGCGTTGGTGCCACTTTGGCAACCTAGCACCAACACAAGCACCCTTGCACCATGGCATAGGAGCCAAACCCAGGAAAGGGGGAAGGTTAAACAAAGGGAACTCCCCTACCCACAGTCTGGCACTGGGGATAAAAATGGCTCCTTCAGAATTTCTCTTCAGAACACTCCTGGGCCCGTAGAAGATTCAGGTGGACTGAACTGCTGTCTGAAGAAGGAAGATTGGATCTGCTTTCTTTGAACCGAAGCTCACCAAAATGACTCCAAAGGCCAGTTAACTGGCCTCCTGTTTGAGCTACAATGAGACAGCAAGCTTCCAGAGGCTTCTTCTGCATGTGCCCAGCTGACCAGCACCAACTGGCCCTGTCTGAGCTCTACTGCTAGCTTCTTTAGGAGTGAGTCCTGATCCTTAAGAGATGCCCCTCCGGGTCTTGAACCTTTGGCTGGCATCAGAGAGTACTCCAGCCTCACAACCACAGGTCCAGAGCTCCAGGTGAATATTCAGAAGTATTTGACCTCTTCACAATAGCAAGCACTACTCCTCAAGTCACTTGACTTCAGTCCGCGATGCCCGCACATGTGAATCTCCAGCAACAACTTGCTCTTTGCATCAGCTCTGAGCGTCAGCACCAAAAGCAACCATCTGCATCCACCGCCGACATGAAGCTATGGTGACGACCAACTCTTTGTGCCACACAGCCACCATCCACGAAGATCGACCTGCACCTCGTGTTGACTGCCAACGTGAAGCTCTGCTGCAGCTCACTCAGTGGGCTTGAACTCAGAGAAGTTAAAATCTTCAACGGGACTAACCTGGTCCATGGATCCAGTCAGCGCTTCCCTGCAGTCACCTGAACTTGTGACTTTGACTCGTCCAGTGTGACTAGATAATCACAACTAGCACTTTGTGCTTTTTGGTTCTATTTTCATTCAAAACTTTAAAAAAATCCTAACACTGGTTCTACTGAGTGGATTTTTGCTGCTTTAGTGTCATTTTATTTATAATATTTATTAAATTTCACCAACTTTTTTTCTTTTTTTTCTAAAATTTCTTGTCTTGTGTTTTCACCTTATTACTATTGAATGCTGCATGAATAGTTTATGCTTTGCCTTTAAGTTTAGTCTAACTGTTTTTGTGCCAAGCTACCATGGGGTTAAGGACAGGTTTATTTACTGACTTTTGTGGTTCACCCTGACAAGGATTGTGTTTATTATTTGAGTGGGCTTCCACACCTCTAAATTAATAACCCAGTTTCTTACAGTTTCGATATGTCAAATATTTAAACTACATGCTAATGATTGCATTTATGACCACCTTCTGACATGGTTGTTCACCACCTTTTGCTATTTCCCACTGGATACCACAGATAGCTTTCCCATGCCAGGGATAGCTACTAAGGGGGTCATTACAACAATGGCGGTATAAGGCGCTTACCGCCGTGCAGAAGACCGCCAATACACCGCCACGGCATCGGTAGACCGCCACAGCTATTATGACACACATCCCGGAATCCGCCGAAATTCAGACACCCATACAAGACCGCCACACCAAAGGTCAGCGATAAACATGCGGAAACAAATCCTCCACCTCCACGCCAACAGAAACATGCCCATGCTATTACGACCCACGAATCCACGTGGCGGTCTTTCAACTGCGGTATTCCATTGGCGGTACACACTGCTGCGCTCAAAATACACACACATCTACAATACACCGCCACATTGGACAATTCCAAATACACACACCTGACACACATACACACACCACACCCACACATCTAATACAATATAAAACACACATCCACATCACTCACAAACCCCTACAACCAGAAAGGCGAGAGAGAGAGCACAGAATAGACAACCCCACCACACAGAGGCACACAACACCATCACCCACACAACATCCAAGCACAAAACACCACATACCACTACACTCACCACACTCATCACCAGATACACCACCCCACACATCACACACACCACCCCATGTCACACCAAAGACACCCCCGCTCAGGGTCATGGTGGAGGAAATCCTACAGGTAGAGCCACAGCTATTTGGCTCACAGGTACAGCACACATCCATAGCCAGGAAGATAGAGCTATGGCAAAGAATAGTGGACAGGGTCAACACAGTGGGACAGCACCCAAGAAATAGGGAGGACATCAGGAAGAGGTGGAACGACCTACGGGGGAAGGTGCGTTCAACGGTATCCAGGCACCACATCGCTGTACAGCGGACTGGCAGCGGACCCCCACCTCCTCCCCCTCAACTAACAACATGGGAGGAGCAAGTCTTGACCACCTTGCATCCTGAGGGCCTCGGAGGAGTCGTTGGAGGAATGGACACTGGTAAGTCAAATCTTAACTATCACATCCCCCACCCTACCTGCATGCTATCACACACCCCCACCCTCACACCCTCCCCTATCACCCAAACTCCTCACTAATGTACTAATAACACCAACTACACATCCCAACCCCAAGACCTGCAATACACAACTAAGCATGGACACCCATCACTAAAGCATGCCCACTGCACATACCCAGAACACCCCCCAACCATCAGCACACAAGCCCCCACACAGGAATGCCTGCACTGGGGTTCACGCACACCCAACCATTGCACACCATGAAACACACACATGCAATAATCATGTACTTATACACCTGAAGGAACGTCACCACACCAGAGGGTCTAGACAACACCACTCCACCCCCAGAAGAGGCCCACAGTGACGACAGCAGCTCTGCCCTACTGGATCTTGATGACCAGCCCGGACCATCGTGGGCCTCAGGATAGTCGGTTCCCCTTGCCCAGCCACAGCCCAACACCGAACTTCCACCGTCTGGTAACACCAGCACAGCACCCACCCAGCGGGCCCAAACCTCCCTACCCAGGACAGGTCAATCAGCGGTGTGTCCACCACTACAGGGAACCCAGGGTAATCCACCACCCCAACAACAACAGGGACCTGGGGGCAGTGGTAGTGGGCACACGGCCCAGGGGACGGAGCCACAGGAACACCGGGGAACTGGGAGGGCTTCTGTGCGACAGAGGGAGGACAGGCCAAGGGAACCAACTCTCCACAAGGCCCTATCCTCCATCATGGGAGCATACCACCACTCCCAGGAGACGATGGCGACGGTCCTGGACAAGTTGCAGTAGACCCTGCATCTGCAGGAGGAGCAGTATTTGGGGTTCAGGGAGGAGCTCAGGACAATCGGCTCCGCCCTGAGCACAATCGTAGGGGTGCTGAAGGACATTCAAAAGACCTTGAGGGACACCGTGGCACTCCAAGGGGCCCCTGACACTAGCCACAACGATGAACTGCCTACCACCTCCGCCGGCGCTAGTGGACAGGACGCCCCGCCACAGGACCACCACACCGGCACCCCATCCCCTGCAGACAGACAACCACCACGCAAGCGGTCCCTGTGATCCAGGAACAGGACAGAGCAAGATGGCAAGACCCCCGCCAGGAAATAAGACCACCCTGATTGTCCCCCCACTGTCCCACTTTGTTACCCTGTCCAAATCGGAACTGCCCCAGCTCCACTTCGCGGTAGGCGGTCGTAGACTGCGGCGCAATGCTGCATTGGTTAACATTGGACCCTATGGGTCCCAGGAGCCAATGAACAGGTGCGCCGGCGGTGATGATGCGCACTGCCGCGGACGTCACCGCCATTTTCTATCTGTTCTATCACTAGATACCTGACCTTCGACAGGAGAGGACCTACACTGCTAGTGCTGCTGTGACCTCAGTCTGGAAGCGACGGTGCGTCTGGGGAAAGGGCCCCTGCCTTCACTGCACAGGAGTTGGAGAAACTTGTGGATGGGGTCCTCCCCCAGTACATGCTACTCTACGGTCCTCCAGACCAACAGGTTAGTACACAGGGAGCACGTTGTATGGGCTAGGCCTGGGTGGACAGGGCTGGGTGGAAGAGGGAAGGGGGCAGAGCTCATACTACAGTAAAGCATGGGAATAAATGGGCCACATGGTCAGAGTAGGGAGGGGGCCACTCACATTGATGGTGCAGTGGGTAATGACTGTTCCTCTTCCCTTGTGCATGTCATGTAGGTCAGCGCCCACCAGAAGAGGGACATTTGGCGTGCCATCGCCAAGGAGGTCCAGGCCCTGGGGGCCCACCAGAGACGGGGCACCCACTGCCGGAAGAGATGGGAGGACATTCGCCGCTGCAGCAAGAAGACGGCGGAGGCTCAGCTGGGGATGGCCTCCCAACGTGGGAGGGGTGCCCTTCGCACCATGACCCCCCTGATGTTCCGGATCCTGGCGGTGGCCTACCCAGAGTTGGATGGGCGCTTGAGGACATCACAGCAGACACAAGGGGGTGAGTACAACCTCATTCTGCGGACTTTGCGTGCAGTGGAGGGGTCTGGGTTGGGGAGGTGGGCTGTGGTGGTCCCTAGGCCAGGGCGAGTTAGGTAGACAAGGCCCCTCCGTAATGTAGGCCATGTGGCACTCAACCCCACCTCAGCAGAGTGCCAAGTCGAGGTATAGTTGCCCCTGTGGCATCCATGTGCGCAGATGTCCACCATTGCCATGCAGGCCATAACCCAGAAATTGCGTGTGCAGAGTGCAGGAGCACGGCGTAATGCAGGGGGCTGCTGCGTCTGTCTTGTCCGCCAACGGTAGCGGAATGCCATGCACTAAAACTGTCTTTCTTCTGTCTCCCCCCCTTTTCCTGCTCTCCCCCTCTCCTTTTGTACATCAGCATCAACAGGCAGAGGTACAGTGGCACCGGAGCACGAGGGAGCTGCATCCCACATGGCCATGGAGGGCCACACCACAGACTCTGAATGCACCAGTGGGACGGAGGGCGAGGGGACCTTCACGTCGGCCACCGGATCAGCAACCAGCGACACAGACTCGTCAGACGATGGGAGCTCCCTTGTGGTGGCGGCACCATCTGTGCAACCCACTTCTACAGGTACAGCCGCCACCTCCCCTACCAGCACCGCCCTCCCAGCAGCCCCTCAGCGTTAGCTCCGTGCGCTCTCACCCAGGAGGGTGGGCATCACCTTCGCCCCAGGCACCTCAGGCCCTGCCCCAGTCACCCTTGCTGCCCTCAGTGAGGAGGCCATTGACCTTCTCAGGTCACTCACTGTTGGGCAGTCTACCATTGTGAATGCCATCCAGGGTGTAGAAAGGGAGTTGCAACATGGTAATGCATTCCTGGTGGGCATTCATTCTGGTCAGGCTGCCCTTCAGCGAACCCTGCAATCTCTGGCCTCAGCACTGATGGCAGCCATTGTCCCTGTGTCCAGCCTCCCCCCTCCAACTTCCTCCACCCATACCCAATCCCCTGTACCCCAGCCCATCCCAAGCACACCTCTGTAGGTGTGCTCAGCATGCACACAAGTCAACACACACAAGTAGCTCAAGCAAACATAGGCACCACACACACCACAGGCACTCGCACAAGCATCACACCCATACAGATACAGCAACATCCACTGTCTCCACTGTGTCCCCCTCCTCCTCTTCTCCCTCCTCCCTCCCAGTCTCATCTACACACACATCTGCATGCACCACATCTCCAGGCACTAGGACTCGCACCAGGACACCAAGCACCACAAGCCGCTCACCTGCACTCACCACCTCCACTGCCATTTACACGTCCCCTGTGTCCTCTCCCAGTGTGTCTGTGACGCCCCCTCCCAAAGTACCCAAACGCCGGCAATCACTCACCCAACATCCATCCACCTCACAACAGCCTCCAGTACCTGCACCTGCACCCAAAACACCTAAAGTGACACCTCCTACAACCACCTCCTCTTCCTCCACTCCCAGACCCCCTCCAGCTACCCATCCCAGTGTCTGTCAGAAACTGTCCCTATGTCAAATTGACCTTTTTGCCCCCACCCCCCCCCTCCAATTCATTAGTCCCGTCGTAGCGCCTCAGCCAAAAAGCCTCCAGTGCCAGTGGTGCGTGTTCCAGGTTTTTGGCGTGCACCGTCCACCAGGGCAGGCAGTAGGACCCGGAGCCAAGGCACTGGCAGCCCACCCCCTGTAAAGGCTCTGAAATTGGAGAGTGGACGACGGGACCGTGTCCAGACTCCTGGTGGGACAACAAGTGAAATGGGATCGAAGGCGATTGGTGAGTCAGCTGTCACTCCAAAAAAGGTGGGGAAGGTCCAGAGGAAGTCTGCCCAGCCTGTTGTGAGTGTCACGGCGGAGAAGTGCGCCATCTTTTCTGGCGGTACAGACACAACCGCCAGCACCGTCGTCACTGGTCCAGAGACCACCGCCAGAGTCACAGCCCAGGAGGGCCCAAGTATCGTCACTGGTCCAGAGACCACCGCCAGAGTCACAGCCCAGGAGGGCCCAAGTATCGTCACTGGTCAGGAGACCACCGCCAGAGTCACAGCCCAGGAGGGCCCAAGTATCGTTACTGGTCCAGAGACCACCGCCGGAGTCACAGCCCAGGAGGGGACAGGATGCCACAGCCCCGCTGGCCAATGATGGAACGTCATGCCACACACCAATGTCCAGTGTGGAGACCGTCATGCCACACACCAATGTCCAGTGTGGAGATCGTCATGCCACACACCAATGCCAGTATCAGAACCGCTATGTCAAAGCACCGCTGAACAGTCCAGAACCGCCATGTCAAAGCACCGCTGAACAGGGCAAAGACCGCCATGGCAAAGCACCGCTGAACTGTCCTGAACCGCCATGGCAAAGCACCGCTGAACAGGGCAAAGACCGCCATGTCAAAGCACCGCTGAACTGTCCTGAACCGCCATGGCAAAGCACCGCTGAACAGGGCAAAGACCGCCATGTCAAAGCACCGCTGAACTGTCCTGAACCGCCATGGCAAAGCACCTCTGAACAGGGCAAAGACCGCCATGTCAAAGCACCGCTGAACAGTCCTGAACCGCCATGTCAAAGCACCGCTGAACTGGGCAAAGACCGCCATGGCAAAGCACCGCTGAACAGTCCTGAACCGCCATGGCAAAGCACCGCTGAACAGGGCAAAGACCGCCATGTCAAAGCACCGCTGAACAGTCCTGAACTGCCATGGCAAAGCACTGCTGAACTGGGCAAAGACCGTGTAGGAATGAATGGCCCGCCACATCAGGCATCCTTATCCCATGTGCAGCTGGGACAGTGACAGGACAGGAACTTTCACGGGGAGACTCATCCAGTGTGGGCACCAGTCCCCCTCCAGAACCAGTGGAGACCTGCATCTACTTGAGAGACTGTGGCTTTGCACTCCCCAGGATGGCACAGTGGGCAAACCCACCCACTGTAGAGACTTGAGAGACTGTGGCTTTGCACTCCCCAGGATGGTACAGTGGGCAAACCCACCCACTGTAGAGACTTGAGAGACTGTGGCTTTGCACTCCCCAGGATGCAGCAGTGGGCAACCCACCCACTGTAGAGACTTGAGAGACTGTGGCTTTGCACTCCCCAGGATGCAGCAGTGGGCAACCCACCCACTGTAGAGACTTGAGAGACTGTGGCTTTGCACTCCCCAGGATGGCACAGTGGGCAAACCACCCACTGTAGAGACTTGAGAGACTGTGGCTTTGCACTCCCCAAGATACATCAATTGGCATGTAGCCCCGTCGTGGATCTGGCTTCGCATTCATCTGGCTGAGGTGCCCCCCCTTCCCTTCCCCCTGAGGTGCCTGTAGTGTTTCTATCTGATGCCCCGGCAGTGTTCTCTCCGATTTTGGTCAGGTATCTATTGTGGGCCTCGCCCATGCATTTTTGGACTGTTGGTGCACGGACATTGTTGTGTACATACCTGCACTACTTCTTGTATTGTATATATAATTATGAGTGATTTAGAGATATATATCTGTATATTTTTATATGACATGTATATTGGCACATTACAATGTTTGTGTCACGGTGTAGGTACTCCTCAGACTCGGTGTGATGCAAACAAGGTCCACCTCCTGACACCACCAAGTCACCGATAAAAAACCACAGTGCATTGGAGTAATCAGGCGAGGGAAGGAAG
Organism: Pleurodeles waltl; assembly: GCF_031143425.1. Lineage (NCBI taxonomy): Eukaryota > Metazoa > Chordata > Amphibia > Caudata > Salamandridae > Pleurodeles > Pleurodeles waltl. The sequence continues at coordinate 294,718,139 of NC_090439.1, read as the reverse complement.
GGGAAGGATCAGCAGGGACGGGATAACTGTAAAGAAAAATACACAGTGTTAATTATCACATTGTCTGTCTATTCTCATAAGGTCTCACTAAAACCAAAACGACCTGGCCTGCCCATAACTCATAAGGGCAGAACTAGTCCAAAGCCTGACTATGTTCCATCAGTATCACCAATGGATGCCCCAAGCCAACTACGGCCACTAATAATCACTTAAGGGTCTCACCGCCCCTCCTCCTAAACAATACTACAGTACGTATAAAGAAACAAACATGAGGAGAAAGAATAAGGTGAAGAAAATCTATTTTGCACTTCTTCCTATGATTCAGCTAACACACTGAGCCTTTTGTTAATGTCACGTATATTTGAAGAAGTAACTCGTTCATATCTCCTTGAATATTGACAAGAATCATTTGTCCCGGCTGTTTGGAATCCTGCAAACAGTAAATCTCATTCTGAATTGCTGCCAAAAAAAAGCCAAAAGATTATGTCTCATAAGATCGCCGTTCCTTTATTATGGTATATCAAAAGGTAAAGTGCTCCAGTATATGACAGTCACTCACAACCTGGCCATAAGGAATGCAGAAATAAAGAAAGGCGATAGCCTCCGGCAGGTAGCACAGCTTTCCGCTTACCACCTCCTTAGTACTTGGATCTTGAACGGAGGAGCAGCTAGGAACTCCTTCTGCCGGTAAAATGTCAGTTTCCAGGAGGGGGCCCTGATGAATCTCATTCCTCTTTTCCGGCCGCCGATGATTTCCCCCTTGGGAACGCCGTCCGCTCCGACCTCGTTGAGGCTCCGACCTGTCTCATTAGCACAGAATAACGCACACCCTTCCCGGGGTGTGCTGACTCTTACGCGATCTCTACCGCGCTGGGCTTCATGGGAGGTGTAGTCCCTAATGACTACAATCTCCCGATCGGCCCTGTAGGCGCCGGCTAGCACCTGACAGTACGCCCACCTCCAAAGCGCCTCCTAGGGCCAGGTTTAGTGGGATGACAAGCATGAAACCGTTGCACCGCCCGAGGGGCATGGACATTGCCTTCCGGCTCCCATGAATCCTCCTCGGCCTCATACCCCTTCCACGAAACCAAGTACCATAACTTACCCCCCCGTAGTTTGGAATCCAACACTTTGCGCACCTCATACTCCAGCTGCCCGTCTCTAACCACCGGAGGCACCGCCCGCCGGGTCGCTGACAGAGCTGGCTTCAAAAGGCTGCAATGAAACACCGGATGGATTCTTAAGGAAGCAGGTAAGTTGCGACGGTAAGCCACAGGGTTTATCTTGCGTACCACCTCATAAGGACCAATGTAACGAGGATGAAAGATGCTACGCATCTTAAAGCGTATATACTTGGTGGAAAGCCACACTCGATCCCCTGGCTGATACACCGGCCCCTCACGCCGATGTACATCACCCCATTTCTTATACTGTTCCTTGGCTTTATCCAAATTAAGTCGTATTTTTTTTTGCATGGATTGTAGGTTCTTAACCATAGCATGGACAGTAGGTTGATCCGTGACATCCCGAGGTATGATTATGGGCAACATCTCCGCGTGGAATCCTGTGTTAGCACGAAAAGGAGACTCCCTTATCGAGCTATGCCAAGCATTGTTGTACGATAGTTCGGCCAGCCATAGCAATGACACCCACGATTCCTGGGCGTCCTTTGCATAGCACCTCAGATATTTCTTCAGGGTTTGGTTGAGGCGCTCCGTCTGGCCATCGGTTTGTGGGTGGAAACTGGTGGATAGGGCGGATTCAATGCGCAGAACCTTGCACCACATGCGCCAAAACCTAGCAATGAACTGGGGGCCTCTGTCTGAAATAATGGTTCTTGGTAAACCATGTAACCGCACCACTTGAGACAGAATTAGATGGGCTGTCTGACTTGCTGTAGGTAGATTTCTACAAGGGAGAAAGTGACCCATCTTGGTAAGACTATCGATTACCACCATGATAGCATTGTACCCCTGATCCATTGGCAATCCTACCACAAAATCCACGCTGATGGTTTGCCATGGTTTTTCCGGAGTGGGCAAAGGCATCAGCTTGCCCTGGCTCTTCGCGTTTTCTCCCTTGGATCGAGCACATATCTCACACCGAGCCACCCATGTCGCAACGTCCTTAGCCCAACCTTTCCACCTGAAATGTCGTTGAACTATTTGCGCAGTTTTGGTGTACCCCGGATGACCAGCTGTTACCGCATCATGACACCAATTGAAGGCTTGCATTCGAAGTTCATGTGTTGGTAAATACAAACGATTACCTTGCAACGGTATTCCATGCTTAAGGGTACGGTCCTGACTTACTTCGGCCCACTCCTTCCACTGAGCAGCAGACTTATGCTTAGAGACCTTTTCTAGGAAGTGAGAGATATGAAGGGCACAAAGCACTTTTTCCGGTTGGATGATTGCTTCATCAGGTCTTGAAGCGATGTTCCTCGCGTCCCTTTGTCTAGACAGTGAATCTGCCTTGCGATTGTCGACCCCAGGACGGAAGGTTACTACAAACTCATATTCTGAAAAGAACAGCATCCACCTCATTTGCCGCTGGGTAAGCTGTCTAGCCTCCTTCATATACTGCAAGTTTCGGTGATCAGTATATACCGTGACCGGGTGTTGGGCCCCCCAGAGATAGTGTCTCCATTCCTGAAATGCCTTTTTGATGGCTAGTAGTTCTTTTTCTGCCACCGTATAGTTGAGTTCCGCAGCAGATAGCTTCTTATATAAAAACGCAACCGGATGAAGCTGTCCCGAGGTCTTGTTTCTTTGGGATAACACAGCCCCAATGACTATATCCGAGGCATCTGCTTCGACTATAAAAGGTACTTCTGGCTGTGGATGCTGAAGTATAGGCGCTGAGCAGAAGGCCTGTTTTAAGAAGCAGAAGGCCTCCTCTGCCTCCTCTGACCAAACAAAAGACACACCCTTTCTTAGCAACCTTGTTATAGGTGACACAATGTGGGAAAAATGACAGATGAATCTTCTGTAGTAATTGGAAAACCCCAGGAAGCATTGCACGTCTCTCACACTAGTGGGCACTGGCCACTCTTGAACCGCCTGTATTTTTCTTGTCGACATGCAGAACCCTTCCGGGCTTAAATCCACCCCCAAGAACTCAACCTTCTGTACATGGAACTCGCATTTGCTCAGTTTGCAATAAAGATGGTGCTGTTGCAATGCTTGGAGTACTAGGGAAACATGTTCCATGTGCCGCTCTAGGGAGGTAGAATACACCAATATGTCATCTATATAAACGATCACAAAGTGGTCTACGTATTCTTTGAGAACATCGTTCAGAAAGTACTGGAAAGCCGCCGGGGCGTTACACAACCCGAACGGCATTACCAAGTATTCAAACAGGCCATAACGGGTCTTGAACGCCGTCTTCCACTCATCCCCTTCACGGATTCTGACCAGATGGTAAGCCCCCTTCAGATCCAACCTTGTATAGATAGTTGCCTCTTTCACCTGTTCCAATAACACAGGAATGAGGGGAAGAGGGTATCTATTCCTTATCGTGTTCTTGTTCAGCATTCGATAATCGATGCAGGTTCTCAACTCTTTATTCGCTTTAGCTATGAAAAAGAGTGGAGAAGCTGCCGGAGAACAAGATGGTCTAATGAACCCGATTTCCAGGAAGCGGTCCAGATATCTTCGCAAATGTTTGGTTTCTGGGTCTGATAGAGCATATACCCTACAAGAAGGAAGGAGTGCTCCCGGAATCAGATCTATCTTGCAATCGTATATACGATGGGGTGGCAATGTCCCCGCCTGACCTTCGTCGAACAAATCCTTGAACTTGGCGTAAACAGAGGGCAATATCACAGCTTTCTCCACCACTGTGGCCAACTGTAACCCTTGAGCCAACGCTAACGCGGGGGGGTTATCATATAAGAAACAGACTTTCTCACTCCTCAAGGACTGAAAACTAACCGTCTTGGTTTGCCAATCGATAACAGGATTGCTTTTTCTTAGCCAGGGCATTCCCAAAATTATTTCATACTGAGGAGCCTCTATTATATCTAGCCTGATCATTTCTCTGCGTGCCGGAGATACTCCATTGAAAACCAACCCCACCTCCTCAGTTTGTTCAGTAAGGGGTCCAGACTTCAGTGGTGTACCGTCAACTGCCAACACTATTTCGGGGTTCTTTCTTGGAATTCTCGGAAGTCCCAGTCTCTTAACCACCCCTTCATCTATGAAATTTCCCGTGGCTCCTGAGTCTATCATTGCCCACACAGGATGGGTTCGATCTTGGGATACCAGCTCTACGGATAACAAAAGGTGTGACGCCTTTTCTTCTTGTGGCAAGAGGGTTAAAGAAGTCAACCGGAACCCCGATAGGGGTTCTATAAAGGGCAAATCCTCTTTCTCTGATATCTTCCCTGACGTCACCGCGGCCTTTTGAGTGGGGGAGTAGGAGAACCTTTTTCTTGGTTTTTGGGGACACTCTCTCACATAATGACCCTTCCTGCCGCAATACATGCACAGCCCCTGTACCCTCCTACTCTCTTTTTCGGCCCTTGACAGAGGTGCCCTAACGGCTCCCACTTCCATAGGTTCCCCGCATAAATCATGGGAATTAGGAACTGGTCGCCCCTCCCTTTCTGGAATGCCCGGCCGCCTATCACCCGCTCTACGCTCTCCTCTTCTCTCTGCTAGCCGATGATTCAATCTCAAGGTAAGATTCACAAGTTCAGTACACGTGGAAGGCTGTGGATCTATTTGGGCTAGGATATCCTTCATGTCGTCTCTTAATCCTTGATAATAGAGAGACATACTCTTCTCCTCTGGCCACTCTGATTCCGCCACCAGTCTATTGAAGGTCGTAAGATAAGTAACCAGGTCAGAACTCCCCTGTCTCAGCTCCAGCAATTCTCTATCAGCACTAAAGGTGGTTGTTCTGTGATCAAACACCTTCTCAAAGGCCGACCGAAAGGCATTCCAATCCGATAATAAGGGGTCATCGTTTCTAACTATCGGCACTGCCCAGTTAGCTGCATCTCCCGAGAGATAAGAAATAGCGAACATTACCCTGGAAAGGTTAGAGGGAAAAGACGCCGGTCTACAAGAGAATTGAAGAGACAACTGCGTTAAAAAAGCCTGAACTTTCCTGGGGTCCCCTGAAAACCGTTCCGGACTGGCCAAAGGGATTGGAGGGGAGACGTTCACGGTTACCTGCGGTGTAGATGCTGAGGCATCGAAGGGATTCCTAGTAAGCCTTTCTACTTTGTCCTTTAGGGCCGCTGCCTCCACCCTAGAATTTGCCAACTCTTGCTGCACTACCACTAACGCCTGTAATACATCATCCATAGATGCCATCTTTGCATTACACCGAGCAGGAGGAGTATTATTCGTGGGTGCGTTATTCTGTCACGGTGTAGGTACTCCTCAGACTCGGTGTGATGCAAACAAGGTCCACCTCCTGACACCACCAAGTTACCGATAAAAAACCACAGTGCATTGGAGTAATCAGGCGAGGGAAGGAAGGGGAAGGATCAGCAGGGACGGGATAACTGTAAAGAAAAATACACAGTGTTAATTATCACATTGTCTGTCTATTCTCATAAGGTCTCACTAAAACCAAAACGACCTGGCCTGCCCATAACTCATAAGGGCAGAACTAGTCCAAAGCCTGACTATGTTCCATCAGTATCACCAATGGATGCCCCAAGCCAACTACGGCCACTAATAATCACTTAAGGGTCTCACCGCCCCTCCTCCTAAACAATACTACAGTACGTATAAAGAAACAAACATGAGGAGAAAAAATAAGGTGAAGAAAATCTATTTTGCACTTCTTCCTATGATTCAGCTAACACACTGAGCCTTTTGTTAATGTCACGTATATTTGAAGAAGTAACTCGTTCATATCTCCTTGAATATTGACAAGAATCATTTGTCCCGGCTGTTTGGAATCCTGCAAACAGTAAATCTCATTCTGAATTGCTGCCAAAAAAAAGCCAAAAGATTATGTCTCATAAGATCGCCGTTCCTTTATTATGGTATATCAAAAGGTAAAGTGCTCCAGTATATGACAGTCACTCACAACCTGGCCATAAGGAATGCAGAAATAAAGAAAGGCGATAGCCTCCGGCAGGTAGCACAGCTTGCCGCTTACCACCTCCTTAGTACTTGGATCTTGAACGGAGGAGCAGCTAGGAACTCCTTCTGCCGGTAAAATGTCAGTTTCCAGGAGGGGGCCCTGATGAATCTCATTCCTCTTTTCCGGCCGCCGATGATTTCCCCCTTGGGAACGCCGTCCGCTCCGACCTCGTTGAGGCTCCGACCTGTCTCATTAGCACAGAATAACGCACACCCTTCCCGGGGTGTGCTGACTCTTACGCGATCTCTACCGCGCTGGGCTTCATGGGAGGTGTAGTCCCTAATGACTACAATCTCCTGATCGGCCCTGTAGGCGCCGGCTAGCACCTGACAGTTTGCTCGAAATTCGCTTTGTCTTTGCATTCTTCCGGGGGGATTGTGGGTTGTTAAAGTGATATTTTTGACTGCATTGGTGTGTATGTTGTGATATGCGAGGGTGGGGGTGTTTGGTGGGTGTCCCCCTAACTTTTGCCTCTCCCCTCACCCGTGTCGTAGATGCAGTACTCACCGGTATCTTCTGCGCCTACGTCGCTGTTGGTCGTAAAGGAGCAGAAAGACAAGGGCAGGTGGTATTTGGAGTTCCGGGTCCATGGAGTCGTCGTTCCTCGTGGGATGTGTAGAAGGTGAGCGTTTTCCCATTGCAAAAGCTGTTTCCGCCGTGTTTTTTTCCACGGTGAATCTGCCCCAGAAAAGGTGGCGGATTGGCGGGTTGTAATGGTGTGGGCGGTACATTGTCTCCCGCCTGTCTGTTGGCGGTAACCGCCGCACTGTTTGTCTGTACCGCCGTGGCGGGCGGTGTGTTAAAGTGGCTGTCTTTGTTGGCGGTTTCCGCCAGGGTCATAATTCCCTTTTTTTGTCCGTCGGCCTGTTTGCGGTATTACCGCACCTTTTACACCGTCCGCCAGGGTCGTAATGACCCCTAAATGTCTCAAGGGCTACTTGATGCCATGGGGAAGATCCATATGTCAGGGTAAACTTATCTGCCCATAATATGACAGGATTCCATATAAAATACCAGTAATGCCAACCCACAACAGATGTTTCCACCATATGCAAAGATCACACAACTCATGCAAGCATAGTCATCTTATGCCCAGGAATTATACATACATGCGGTCAGACATTCATGCAGAAAGCCCAGGTAAATATATGAACATGTAGGCTCACACACATACACATACACACTTCAGCTTACTTACCAGGCAGAAACACACTTATACATGCAGGATCAATTCTCACTCCCCTAACTTTCTCCCTCACTTGCTGGTCCCACAGTTGAAAATATACCTTCAGACTCTGCAGGTCCTGGTTTCAGAAGTATTGAGGCCTAGTAGAAACCCTGCTAAGAGACACGTAATTAAACATCGTATTAGATTTAAAGAGCTAGAGAACTGCAGGATGCAGATGTCCATTGCCTGTGTCCAAGGGCAAGTGTTTGAACTGCAGACTAGAACCCAGTAAGAAGGAGAGAAGCAGTCAGGATTGCAGAGGACACCAGGAGACAGAGGGAAAGAGAGGGAAGGACATAGTTGGAATGGTACCACAGTGTAGGAGGCTGGCCTGGTTTGTAGTGGGTACCTTGGGTACTTACACCGTACACCAGGTCCAGTTATCCCTTGTTAGTAAATATAGTAGTGTTCTAGCAGCTTAGGCTGATAGAGGTAGCTATAGCAGAGCAGCTTAGGCTGAACTAGGAGACATGCAAAGCTCATGGAATACCACTTATAGTTACACAGTACTTATACACAAGTAAAGACAATACTCAGTGTTACCAAAAATAAGGGTATTTATTTGGGTGACACAGTACCAAAAATATCTTAGAGACAATACTCCTTCTGGAGGTAAGTATTATACACAACATATACACTAGACAACAAAGTTAGACAAGTAAATAGTCATAGAACAATGCAAACAGTAGGAAATCCTATAGAATGCAATGGGAGAAAATAGGCCTCGGGGCAACACAAACCATATACTAAAAAAGTGGAATGTGAATCACGAATACTGCCCTAGACAAGTGTAGTGTGTGAAGAATCGCTGGGAGAGTAAGAATACAGTAAAGGTAAGTAAATTATCCCACCACAGAGCCCAGAAAAGCAGGAGTAAAGTACTGCAAGTTTCCTTAGAACATACTACACCTCGTTTTGGGGATTTTGCAGCAGCCAACCAAGTCTGCTAAGAACAACTGCTGGATTATTGGACGTGAAGATCTGCAAAGGAATGGGACCAAGTCCAGAAGTTGAAAGAAGTTCCCGGAAGGACAGGAGCCCCTGCCAACCCAGAAAAAGTGTGCAAAAAGAAGAGTCCCCAGTTAGTAGAAGACTGCAGAAATGCACCCTAGGAAGATGCCAGCGGGTTCCTGCATGATGCAAAAGATGTCCCACAGTGTGAATATCGTTGCAGATGAGATTTCTTGTTGGAAGGTGCCAACAAGCCTTGGCTACAGCAAAAGTGTGTTTTTCATGAAAATGGCGCTGGATGGACCCAGAAGGGACCTGGGGGCCCAACTCTGTGTGAGGAGGAAGAGGGGCCTCTCAGCATTTTAGAGAGCCCTCAGGATACCATCCAGCACCCCCAGAAGCTGCAGGATCTGGGTTCAAATGCAGAACACGGTTGATGCAGCACAACAAAAGAAGGTCCCACGCCGCCGGAGAACAACTCAGTGGGTTGAGCATCACAAGGTGGAGTGCTGGGACCTGGGCCACGCTGTGCATGAAGGAATTTTGCAAAGAGTGCACAGAGGCCTCAGGAGGCGAAGAAGACACAAAACACTGGGGTACCATCGTTCTCGGGGAAGGCAAGGTCTTACCTCCTGCCAATTGCGTCAGCAGGACCTCAGGACAAACGATGTCGATGATGTCCACCCTCTGTGTCCTTAGGAGCAAGCTCGTCACCATGAGAGGAGTCCCAGGGTACTGGTTGTCACTGTGGAAGGTGCCTGCTTGGAGCAGAGGAGTGACTCTGTCACTTCACGGGAGATTTCTTCTGTCCTTCTGGTGCAGGATGAAGACAGGGAGTCCCCAGAGCATGCACACAGTGGAAACTGTTGCAGTTGCTGACTTGGAGCTGAGGTTGCTGAAGAAAATTGTCTCTTGTAGACACTTTGTTGCAGTTACAGCGTGTCTTGGAGCAGGCTGCGCTTGATCCGAGGTCAGAGGATGCTGAAGTTGTTGCATAGGCTTCCTGAAGTAAACTTACAAGCAGAATGTGAAGAGAACCCACAGGAGATACCCTAAATAGCCCTGAGAGGGGGATTGGCTACCTTATTAGGTATGGACCTATCATCAGGGGTCTCTGAAGTCACCTGCTGGTACTGGCCACCCAGAGCCCTCCAGAGTGCCCCCACACCTTGCAAAGCAAGATGACTGAAGTCTAGGACACACTGGAGGAGCTCGGGGCACCACCCCTGGCGTGGTGATGTACAGGGGAGTGGTCACTCCCCTTTCCTTTGTCCAGTTTCCCGCCAGAGCAGGGGAGAAGGGGTCCCTGAACCGGTGTAGACTGGTTTATTCAAGAAGGGCACCATCTGTGCCCTTCAAAGCACTTCCAGAGGCTGGGGGAGGCTACCTCTCCCCAGCCTGTAACACCTATTTCCAAAGGGTGACAGGGTGTTACACCCTGCTTTCAGAGGAAATGCTTTGTTCTGCCTTCCTGTGACTGTGCTGCCCAGAACCCAGGAGGGCAGAACCCTGTCTGTGAGGTGGCAGCCGCTGTAGCTGCAGTGCAAACCTCAGAGAGCTGGTTTGGCAGCACTGGGGGGTCCATGGTGGAGCCCCTAGGATGCATGGAATTGGCTCCCCAATACCAGATTTGGAATGGGGGGACAATTCCATGATCTTAGACATGTTACATGGCCATATACAGAGTTACCATTGTGAAGCTACATATAGGTATTGACCTATATGTAGTGCATGTGTGTAATATTGTCCCTACACTCACAAAATCCGGGGAAATGGCCCTGAACTATGTGGGGGCACCTTTCCTTGTGCAAGGGTGCCCTAACACTTAGTAACTTTGCACCTAACCTTCAGCAAGTGAAGGTTAAAACTATAGGAGATTTATAAGTTACTTAAGTGCAATGAAAATGGCTGTGAAATAGTGCACTATTTCACGCAGGCTGCAATGGCAGTCCTGTGTAAGGGTTTGTCTGAGCTCCCTATGGGTGGCAAAAGAAATGCTGCAGCCCATATGGTCTCATTCTCCACGAATGGAGGGTCAATAGGATCTTCACTGTCTTCATGTTCATGGGCAGTATCAGGTTGTATGACAAATAGTATGCTCCAACTTAATGGGGACAAAACAGAAATAATGATCTTAGGCCACCACTCGGATCTAGTTAACAATCCCCTACTTCCTTCCTTTTTGGGGGAAGTGCCTCTCCCCAAGAAGTACATTAGAAGTCTAGGAATCTGGTGAGATCCCCATCCCATCCTAGAACATCATGCCAATAAAATCTCGGCCGCCTGCTTTGGATCACTAAGACTTTTAAGAAAGGAATTCGGAATACTCCCTCCTCTTGCAAAAAAGGCTTACTGTCCTGGCAATTATCATGCCAAAACTTGACTATGGCAATAGTCTGTTTCTTGGTTCCCCCAAATATGTGATTAGGAAATGACAGGTGGTCCAGAATGCTGCGGCACGCCTTTTACTAGACATTCCAAGGCATACCTCGGCAAAACCAGCCTTGGCCTCTCTCCACTGGCTTCCTGTGGAGCAACTTATAAAGTTTAAAACCTTATGCTTCATCCATAGATCACTACATAAGAGGGGACCTCATTTGTTAAAGACCCTGGCTACTGTTGATAAGCCCACCAGAGTCCTCAGATCAGCTTCAAAAGCATTGGCTACACTACCTAAAATTAAAAAAGCTAGATGGGGCGGCGCTACGAAGGGGTACTTGGGGCCAAACTCTGGAATTCCCCTCCCCTCTGCATCCGACTAAATAGCTGCAAACTTGATTTCTGAAAGGCCATCAAAACCTGGCTTTTTTAGGCCTTACTGTCCCCCCCTTATAGATTTTGTTGTTGTCCTTTTAGAGCTGCGAGGCCTTTGGGTAGTTAGGCGCTTTATAAGTTCATTTAACATAACATAACAATTAACATATGGATCTCCTGGAACCCCAATGCCCTGGGTACCTAGGTACCAAATACTAGGGACTTATAAGGGGGTCCAGTGTGCCAATTGAAATTTGTATATGAAGTCACTGGCCTGCAGTGACAAATTTAAAAGTAGAGAGCGCATAAGCACTGAGGTTCTGATTAGTAGAGCCTCAGTGACACAGTTAGGCACTACACAGGCATACATATTAGGCCACAAACTATGAGCACTGGGGTCCTGGCTAGCAGGATCACAGTGAGACAGGCAAAACACACTAACATATAGGTTTTTATCTATGAGCACTGGGGTCCTGGCTAGCAGGATCCCAGTGACACAGTAAAAACACACTGACACACACTCACAAACAGGCCAAAAGAGGGGGTAGCCATGCTAGAAAGAGGCTACTTTCCTATACACAGTGTCTTTACTATAATGCTAAAATAATCTGACGAACCCTAAAGCTGAACCTGACAGGTTGTCTTTCACTCAGCATCTGATGGAAGAGACTGGGTGCTGGGATGTATTTGCCAGCGCTAATTGAATTCCTAGCAAATGTTCAATAGGCTCTCAGTGCTGTTGTGCAGAGTGTGCATCACGTTTAGGTAAGTAGGTTGATGGCATGGCTTGCTGGTGGCATGAGTGGTGTAGCGCTCCCCCCCCAAACACACACGCACCCTAAAGGCATGCCACCACTGCTGCCATCTAGGGGCCAATGACCATGCAACAGTGGGTATGGGTAACATCTTACTGAAAATGTAGTATTTTTGGCGATCTTGGGAAAAAACGCTGTGGGTACGTGTTAATAAATCTAGAAAACATCCTGCGGTGGCAGAAACAGCCACAAACTCAGCTGTAAATGCCTCTCAATAGCTTAGCACAGAGATTCACTAGTTGGACTTAATCGGCAGCAGGAGTCCAAGAGGTGGCTGTGGAGACAGATATTAGTAAGAGAACCAAGAAGGGGGAAGGGATTTCTAAAGCAGGTTTATAATTTGCTAGGGGAACCATGCAACATCAAGAATAAAGTTGTCTCCCTGGCACCACACTAGAGAAGCAACATGGTGGTGCATGGGCAGAAAGAGAGAAGTGGGTGCCTTACCTGTAAAGTGTGGATCTGAAGGGTTGAAGACTGGTGTACACATTGATGGTTCGAGATGGGTAGCAGAAAACAGCCTGTACAGAGTCAGCTGGTGGCCGTGCCTGTTGTGTTAATTGAAGCTGGAGGTTAAGGAGTGGTTTGCACACTGCACTCCCATGAGAAAAGGGCTGGCAGCTGTGAGTATGATGAGGGCCACCAGATCATCAAGATTATCAGCTCAACAAAGAGCTCTAAGAGCGATGGCCTCGGAGACTAAGGGAGTAGATGGCTTAGTGCACCCAGATCTCACAGCTGTGCAAGAGGTACCATCATATGCAGGCCTCTTCAGGTTTGGATCATAAAGTACTGCAGAGCTCTGTGGCAACAGAATATGTACCTAATGAGGAAACAAGGGCAATGCTGGGTATCTTCAGCCAATTCACGAGACCTTAATATACTAATGAGCGTGAATCTCAAGGATGAATCCAAGAATGCCTGAAAAATCCAAGAATGATTACAACTGCACTTTCGATGATGAATCTAAGAATTCTTGACTAAGGCATCTTTGAGGATGAATCCAAGAATGGTTCCAAATGCACTTCTGAGGGTAATCCAAGAATACTTGGAAAAGGCACAAAAAATTACAACAACGTATGACTTATGCAGGGCTTGGCAAGTGCTGTCTTGAATTCTCCTGCGTACTGTACATAGTAGATGATGCTGGTACAATCCAGCAGCTGAGTCAGAATAGATGGGACTCAAATTTATGACCTACATGCTGTAGATAGATGTCGGAAGTGGTGCTAAACATGCAGAGTGATTATTCCTATTTACCAGCATGTGGGTTAAAAAAATACATTTCTGGATAGTCTTGCCTATGCTAAATATAGCACATTCAATAATGTTGTACTGCAAGGCAGAAACAAAGTGGTCAGTTCAATGTTAAATGGATTGAACAAGGTGGAATAAAAGTAAATGCACACTTACTGTCATACGGTGCCAAATCAGATTGATATTGTCTAGAAGGAGAACCTATGCATGTTAGTGCTGCATCTTAAGAGTACACTAATTCATTGGCTTCAATTACAAGTTCCCCGGTAGGTACTGATCCTCGTGCAAACATCTGTTCACAGTGGGATTCCAATTACAAGTCATGTGAACTTTAAGGGACCTGCCCGGTATGATGAAGTCTACTTACCCTCATGGATGAATGTTAGCACATCAAATCTTCCCAAATCTAACAGGGGAAAAGGGGGAGGTAAAGACCTAGAGTGTGATTTGGTAAGGAAAACAATATCTATATAATATATATATTATTCTACGCTTAACATGTTTCTATATAAGTTGTTTGACTAGATGCTTATGAGTCTATTTTATTTTATCCATCATAATCGGTAAATATTATCTTAACTATTTATCTATAAGCCTTTTACTACTGAAATATTGAGCAAGGATAAAAATAATGTTATAAAAGTACACAAATAAACTAACTTTAAATACTGCAACACTTAAAAATATGTTTATACCATACAATTTTAAATCTCAATATATTATATTCCTTACACATATAGGCCCTCATTCTGACCCTGGCGGTTCTCTACCGCCAGGGCCAACGGGGGCGGGAGCACCGCCGACAGGCCGGCGGTGCTCCCTTGGTCATTCTGACCGCGGCGCTTTGGCCGCGGTCAGAACGGGAAAACCGGCGGTCTCCCGCCGGTTTTCCACTGACCTTAGAATCCTCCAAGGCGGCGCAGCTCGCTGCGCCGCCGAGGGGATTCTGACCCCCCTACCGCCATCCTGTTCATGGAGGGAAAGCCGCCATGAACAGGATGGCGGTAGGGGGGGTCGCGGGGCCCCTGGGGGCCCCTGCCGTGCCCATGCCAATGGCATGGGCACGGCAGTGGCCCCCGTAAGAGGGCCCCGCAAAGTATTTCAGTGTCTGCCTTGCAGACACTGAAATACGCGACGGGTGCCACTGCACCCGTCGCACCTTCCCACTCCGCCGGCTCGATTACGAGCCGGCATCCTCGTGGGAAGGGAGTTTTTCCCTGGGCTGGCGGGCGGTCTTTTGGAGACCGCCCGCCAGCCCAGGGAAAAACTCATAATACCCTCCGCGGTCTTCAGACCGCGGAGCGGTATAATGGAGGGCGGGATCCTGGCGGGCGGCCTCCGCCGCCCGCCAGGGTCATAATGAGGCCCATATTCCCTTACTATGTAGTCATGTATCTATATATTTATTTCTTTAGTCCTGCTGTACAAGAGGAAAAAAGAGGGGAAAAAATCACTCTCTTCCATGGATTACTCGGTTTCACTCTCACCCTATACCTCTATCAGTCTATCCTCTATCTCCACTCTCTGACTCATCCCAAACCCCATTCTACTACTATGATTTCCAAAATAACCTCTTCCATCCTCTACCCCTCCTGGCTCATCCCAAACCTCAGTTTACTATTATGATCTACCAAACAACCCTACTGAATTCTCCCTAATGTATCTCTCCTTTGACTCATCAGAAACCTTATTTTACTACTATGATCTCCCTAATCCCTTTCTACAGACTCTTCCCTCCTCCATCTCTCTTTTCCTCATCCCAAACCTCTTCTTACTACTATGATCTCTCAATTAACACTTCAGAAATATTCCCTCTTCTATTCCTCCGTTAATCTGCTCAATCCAACTAACAAATTTATATGTCCTCCGCTCAAATTAACTCATATTTCCCTGTACTAATCTACCACTACTCCTTTTGGGTTCCAGCGTAGCATACTATTTGCCGAAAAGGGCTTTAAGGCCTCATCAGGTGTAGTAAGCGCCAGTGGCGTAGCGTGGGTTGTCAGCACCCGGGGCAAGGCAAGTAATTTGCGCCCCCTAACCCGTGGATTTTAGCACTCGCGAGTGCGAGCGCGCCCCCCCCCTGATGTTGCGCCCGGTGCGGCCGGCCACCCCTGCACCCCCCACGCTACACCACTGGTAAGCTCTATATAAATACAACTACAATTACAACAGCAAAATCTGCATGTTATGTGCCATTCTTAGGGTAAAACTGGGAATAGGTGCTATTTAACATCTGAAGCCTGATTTGGCATGTTAAATGGCGCATACCCCATCGGGGACTCATAATCAAGGCCATTGTGTCTTCATCTGCTTTTGGTGAATAATTACACACAAATATTAACCTAAGAGTAGCCTCTTGCCATAAAAAAAAATCTGGATTTTGATCGAGCCTCAGCAAGGAATTATATACCTTACATGTGCAGGATGACTTTCTATGTATTACTGGTGGCAGAGGTCTCCCTATGAGGCGCATGTTATTGGAAACACAATCTAACTTTAAAGGTTGCTGTGATAGTGCAAGGTGCGTCATTCCCCTCAAGAGTTTTGCGACATCTATGTGACCAAAAAGAAGGAGGGACATCATTGTTTCCTGAGTGACATAGAGTGAGATATGTCCACAGCGTGGGTCTGGGACGAGTCTGGTGTGACAAGGCCTGTGGTCTGCTGATAGCTGATTGGTTGTGAGCTATTGAACGTAGGCCGCCTGTGACTGAAGTGGGAATGCTGAAGTCATTTTTATAGAGTTGTGTTGGAAGATTTGATGATGTCCTGAGCACATCAGATTTCAGGGCAGGGCTTTTCTCCAGGCATGCCCCAAGAGTGTGATCTCTTCTGGAGGGCTTTGACTGGAAGAAGCACTACACAGGAGTGAAGAGAATGGATTCCATTGAAAACAACAGCCGAACTGGGCATTAGTGGGATCACTCGGGGCACCTGTGGGCTTTATCACACAACCAAAATAGAGTCTCGAAGTGAAGAGGAGTCCCCAGGATGTGCTAGCCCTTGGTGCCTGCGGGCAGTAAGCGGGCAGCCCATGGCAGACTACCGCTTTAGGACTAGCAATCTATGCAGCTGTGTAATGAGCTGAACGATCTCACCCACTCTATGATAACATCATATGACTGCTGTGGCTCATGGGTGAGAAGGCTACTTGATTGAATTACAGAAGATGCAACTCCACACCCCAGCAAGAAAGCAAATATATCAAAGGCAGGATTTTCACCCAATGGTTAGAGAAAGAAAATAAAACTTGCTGAAAATTCTACACTCACCTTTCGACACAACCTAATTAAGGAAATCAAAATGTTTACTTTTGCAATGGAAAAAGTCTGCCATTTGTGAAAGAATGTCTATGTCATAGACAAATAATGCATAAAATGTCTTATTTTTAAAATGTTTGCAGTTGTTATGGTCTCTGAGTGAAGGTCGAAAGTAAATTAACTTCAAAAATTATATCGGCTATGAATATCCGTGCAGCAGTTCCAGGAATATTTCGGCTTCGCATTCCAAAACACTCAGCATGGCCACAGCCTTGGAGAGAGCGTGGCAGCTGTGCCTTGTGCTCTCCTTGCGATCTACGCACAGGTGTCGTTGTCAAAAAGAGTTCCGAATGTACTTAGCGTGCTATGCAGATTGCATTGTTATTTTACAGTGCACTATCATCAAGGTCTTTCCTGTAATACCAAATCTCACATGGTCTCAGACTTAGACGTCAAGGTTACATATAAATGAAACACGTCGAATGCCCTGCTTGCCCAAGGTCGCAGCCTCTTACAGCATTGTCACGAGACGTACACAGAACATCTGGCCCTGTTGAAAAGCTGTTTACTATCCTTTTTTTTTACTATGGTTGATAGAAAAAAAAGCTGGTGGGGGATTCACAAACTGCTCAAAATGAACGATATATGCACAAGTCGATTGGTGCAGAGGTGGTTGGACCAAGCACTGGGGTCAAGGCACAGACTGCCTCATCTTTTTTACACTACGCACTAGGGCCCTTCCGCTGCTCGTTCT
Organism: Pleurodeles waltl; assembly: GCF_031143425.1. Lineage (NCBI taxonomy): Eukaryota > Metazoa > Chordata > Amphibia > Caudata > Salamandridae > Pleurodeles > Pleurodeles waltl. Next base: position 294,701,006 of record NC_090439.1, on the reverse strand, counting down.
GGTTAAGGACCAAAAACCTAGAATACAGATAAAGCACAATTCAGTTCCCAGCATGCTTTCTGCACCCCTGGTCATCTCCGGTCACCAAGGCACGCAGGCCATGAGTGTTGATGTACAAGACTTCATTACCACTCCTGCTATAGTGTTAGGACTGGAATTATGAGCACTTTTTGGATATGAGCATTTTACAGAACATCCAGGGAAATCCTCTGTGTGGACCACATGTGAGCAAAGACATTGGTCGGATAACTACCATGGCCCTGTTCGTAACCCCCAGGCATCATGGGAACACATTAATTCTAAAGCATCCAGTGTATACACACTTTAACTATTCATAGAGCGGCTAGCCCGAGCCTTCCTCTTGCATATAGATCCACTTTCTGAATCGAGACGAGCAAGCAGAAAACCTTCACTCATACCTCATCAAGGAGAAGTTTGATCTCCTCAAAGTGCGACCGCGGAATAGCAGATCTAGCCCTATTTGTTCTTTTAGGTTGAACATTCTGCACCTCCAACCACAAGATAAACAAAGCCAGTCCGGAAACCCAAAAGGCTAGTGGATTTAATACTATGGGCCTCATTATGACCCTGGCGGGCGGCGGAGGCCGCCCGCCAGGATCCCGCCCTCCAAATTACCGCGCCGCGGTCAAAAGACCGCGGCGGGTATTACGAGTTTTCCCCTGGGCTGGCGGGCGGTTCCAGTAAAACCGCCCGCCAGCCCAGGGGAAAACGACCTTCCCACGAGGATGCCGGCTCGTAATCGAGCCGGCGGAGTGGGAAGGTGCGACGGGTGCATTGGCACCCGTCGCGTATTTCAGTGTCTGCAAGGCAGACACTGAAATACTTTTCGGGGCCCTCTTACGGGGGCCCCTGCCGTGCCCATGCCATTGGCATGGGCACGGCAGGGGCCCCCAGGGGCCCCGCAACCCCCCTACCGCCATCCTGTTCATGGCGGCTTTCCCGCCATGAACTGGATGGCGGTAGGGGGGGTCAGAATCCTCATGGCTGCGGAGCGCGCTCCGCAGCCATGGAGGATTCCAAAGAGCAGCGGAAAGTCAGCGGGAGACCGCTGACTTTCCGCTTCTGACCGCGGCTGAACCGCCGCGGTCAGAATGCTCAATGGAGCACCGCCAGCCTGTTGGCGGTGCTCCCGTGGTCGGTGGCCCTGGCGGCCACCGGCCGCCAGGGTCAGAATGACCCTCTATATGTGGGATTTAGTTCAGCACTTTGGAATATACACCGTCACGTATCATCTTACTACAAAGTAGGCACATCATTTCACCATGCAATATATGGAAATAGATTTTTTTGTGTCAGAAAGTATGCGCTTAGCCAAATACTGTTACAAGAGACTGCCAACGTCTCTCACTCTTTTCACCCCTCTCTCGCCCACTCGTGCTTTCAATACTGGGCCCGAACAGCACTAAACAGGTGGACAGAGCCAGCAAGCCCGACTTCCTCCAGCAGACTTTTAAAAAATGCGGCATCTACGGCATTTAACACCACCATTTTACACAATTTTGATAAAAAGCCCAAAGCTCTAAAGGAACACCAGGGAGCACTGATGCCAATCTATCAATCAATCAGGATTTATAAAATGCTGCTAATCACCCGATAGGTTATCCAGGTAATAAACCCTCCCTATTGGTTTTGTCTAGTAACCCATCACTGTTTTCCTAAACAACATCATAGGTGATAGAGACACGACAGGAAATGCAATCTCATATGGCCTGTTAGTTTTACGAAGCACCGGTCTTCACGTCTTCAATTCACATATCTTCATTTTGCTGTCCTGCCACTCCACAGAGATTTCATTCATGCAAAATGACTGCGAATCTCCTTTGAAAGAGACAGGGTGAAAAATTAATTACACATTTCAGAACTGTTAACGCGTCCGTCTATGTCAATTTATACACATCAGGACTCGTTTTAGGCCAATGAATCTTTGGGCCCAGTGGTGAGACACCGTAGGACGAGATAACTAATCAAAATATCAATCAATAGGTCGATAACATTGTCAATGTTTAACATCAAAATATCTCTCACTTTAGACATTAACGAACATTCGGCGCAACCATGACCTTTCAGTCATGAATAACCACACCTTAATGGAGTTAATGAGTTTTATTCCCTATTGATTACAATCTAGTAGCAAAGGCATTAATCTCAAAGTCAATAAACAGGTAAGCACGATTATAAGATGGCAACCGCAATAAGTTTTCGATAATGCAAAAATTAGTAACATGAATAATCAGATAGATATAAGCGGATTATAACACTTCGAATTTCTAAGATACTAGTTCAGCATAGCACCACGTCAGTCACGTCAGTTTGTCAGTCAGAGTGAATACCTCGTCTAACCTCTAATTAGCATTGGCATGTTGGGCGTCATGCAAAACAATTTTGAACACCAATTTGGAAAACATCTAACTAAGGTCTCTATCAAAACATACAGCAGTTGGTACCTAGAAAGAAAGGCAAAATGAATTTCCATTAGCAATTATATAATTACCCTCCTCTGATTAGGTCAGCATTCAGGATCAGTCTTCGTCTTCAGGACATCAGTCAGATCGCCGTCAGTCTATCTAAGTTAGAGGCAAGAGACACTCTCCTCATAAGGAGAAAAGTGTAAGGGGCAGTAATATGGGCAAGAATAGTTTGTCTAAGTCTCAAATCACAGAATAGTGTGACAGAGTTTCGGGATGTAATCAATATCATTCCCTACCTAATGCCTGGTTATTTCCTGTGTCATGGGTTTTTATCCCTTTCTAGTAATTCATTCCCCCAAAATTCTATTGGTCAGTCAATACACCCCATCATTGTTAACCTATCAAATTATACATTAAGTAATGCATTTGTCATCTCTTGATAAAATATTGGCTTCTGATTGGTCTTCATAATCAGTCTTCCGCAGGTGGCATATCCGGGGTTACTTCATCAGCTTGGCACACGTCTCAGGTTAAAAGTTCTCGTTCCCTCGTCTCATTGTCCTTGGAAGTATCTACAAATGTTTCGAGGCACAATCATTTTATACTAAAATATGCTAGCATGCGGATGGGAAAATATCCCGATGTGTCGAACTAATACAGAGAGAACAATAGCTAGGTCATGGTTGTTTGCAAGTTTCTGCGCACTGAAGAGACAAGAAAAATACGCTTTTAATATGAGAGCTACACAGCTTCTGCTTGACTCACGCTAACTTAAGATATACGAGTTTAATGAATGCAGTTCTATACGTTTTAATGTGCTCAGTTAGGCAAACTATAAACAATTATTCCTTACAGTTGACATTAGTTTATACATGTGAACGATTCTCCATTTTATGAATACGCTTTTAATAAATGTTTTATTAATACAGCATTGTTAGACATAAGCATTTCACGTCTATAATATGTAATATCAAAATACGCTCTCTCAGTCCCTCCTCTGATGACGCTCGTCATCACAAATCTTTCAGGTTTTAACTTTTTGCCTTGCGCATAATGCGCATTTCAACATCCTTTCCTTTGTGTGAGCTTTCCCATAATTCATTAAACATTTTCTCTCTTTCACTTTCTTCGTTTCTTTTGGTTCTGTTAGCCAAATTTCTTTTCACCTTTTCATTAATTTTGCATATTCCCCAAAATCCCAATAAACAAATCAGAACAATTAATAATCCCGTCATGATTTTTGCAAGTACCCCATTCCAAATGTTGGTAAACCAGCTTCCCACTCGGGCAATTCCCTTTCCAAATTTCTCCCAAACACCAAGTTCTTTTAGATCTTTCAAATCTGTACTATCTCTAGTCAGGTTAGTAAGCATGCTTCTAATTTTCTTACTATTGTCAGGTATATACTTGCAACAATGTCGCTCATTAAGCATTTTGCACACACCTCCACTCTTTGCTAAAAGAATGTCTAAAGCAAGCCGGTTTTGAAGAGTCATAGCTCTTTCTGCAGCAAGTTCTGTATCCATCAGGAGTATAGCTCCTGTGAAATTAGTCAGCATGTTATCCACAATAGTAGACAACTTTTGAATTTTCATAGAATTTAAGACAACCCCTATTGAAGGGATTATAGCTCCAAATATATCACCAATGACAGCCGCCACTGATTCTCGTTTTTGTCTGGTCTGTTGTAATTCAGACATTTTAGGTAGTTGTTTTAAGTCATCAATCTGGTAAATCTTTGGGAATATTATTCCCAAATAGCATGTCCCATACCATCCCTTAGGGAGACGGTAATACGCATTTAACCCACAGATGTAATAGATTCCAGGAATCGCTGGGTCTTGTCCATTTAATATAAAGGTCCATTTGCTCTGAAACAAAAACACATGTCTACATTCACTCGTTCCTACAAACAAATTATCTTGATCAGATTTTGGTCTATATATACAGAGTCTACCTACGTGTAGTGCATCTATAGCTAACTTGCCTTGGGTTTTAATTTCAGTATAAGCATAATCGTTTGCATAAGTGCGTTTTTCTAAACCTTTTTCTAACCTTTCCTTTAATGCTTTGCGTCTATCATCTGTGTGATCTAAAAAGCTTTTCTCTACGGGAGACAGTAAGCATGTTAAGTTATTGCGATGTGCATAAGCAGTTCCAAATGTTAGTGTTGGCTCAAAGAATCCTCTAACTAATTTTATATCATGCTCTTTAGCTAACTTATTTAAGAATTCAATAACAGGCACAAAAGAAAACACAACATCCAAATTTGAATAAAAATATTGCACATCCTCTTGATCATAAAATCTTGTTAGTAGCAAGCTACAACTAATCCCATACGTAAGAGGGAGGCTATGATAAGTAACTCCCTCCTGCACAGATGAAGGAATTTTAGTACACACATAACAGTCTTTCGCATTCATAGTTTCCACATACTCATTCAGTAGGCGATAGAAAACATTAGTAGAAAGTTCCCCGTTTGGGTTAGTTCCCTCATGCAGGTGTTTTGTGTCTTGCTCGAATTTCTCCCATGGTGATAGTTTATTAGTTGTAGTAGTAGTCTCAGGTTTTGAAGTTGCATTAATAGTTTCACTCTCACTCCTGCTATAGTGTTAGGACTGGAATTATGAGCACTTTTTGGATATGAGCATTTTACAGAACATCCAGGGAAATCCTCTGTGTGGACCACATGTGAGCAAAGACATTGGTCGGATAACTACCATGGCCCTGTTCGTAACCCCCAGGCATCATGGGAACACATTAATTCTAAAGCATCCAGTGTATACACACTTTAACTATTCATAGAGCGGCTAGCCCGAGCCTTCCTCTTGCATATAGATCCACTTTCTGAATCGAGACGAGCAAGCAGAAAACCTTCACTCATACCTCATCAAGGAGAAGTTTGATCTCCTCAAAGTGCGACCGCGGAATAGCAGATCTAGCCCTATTTGTTCTTTTAGGTTGAACATTCTGCACCTCCAACCACAAGATAAACAAAGCCAGTCCGGAAACCCAAAAGGCTAGTGGATTTAATACTATGGGCCTCATTATGACCCTGGCGGGCGGCGGAGGCCGCCAGCCAGGATCCCGCCCTCCAAATTACCGCGCCGCGGTCAAAAGACCGCGGCGGGTATTACGAGTTTTCCCCTGGGCTGGCGGGCGGTTCCAGTAAAACCGCCCACCAGCCCAGGGGAAAACGACCTTCCCACGAGGATGCCGGCTCGTAATCGAGCCGGCGGAGTGGGAAGGTGCGACGGGTGCAGTGGCACCCGTCGCGTATTTCAGTGTCTGCAAGGCAGACACTGAAATACTTTTTGGGGCCCTCTTACGGGGGCCCCTGCCGTGCCCATGCCATTGGCATGGGCACGGCAGGGGCCCCCAGGGGCCCCGCGACCCCCCCTACCGCCATCCTGTTCATGGCGGCTTTCCCGCCATGAACTGGATGGCGGTAGGGGGGGTCAGAATCCTCATGGCTGCGGAGCGCGCTCCGCAGCCATGGAGGATTCCAAAGAGCAGCGGAAAGTCAGCGGGAGACCGCTGACTTTCCGCTTCTGACCGCGGCTGAACCGCCGCGGTCAGAATGCTCATTGGAGCACCGCCAGCCTGTTGGCGGTGCTCCCGTGGTCGGTGGCCCTGGCGGCCACCGGCCGCCAGGGTCAGAATGACCCTCTATATGTGTGATTTAGTTCAGCACTTTGGAATATACACCGTCACGTATCATCTTACTACAAAGTAGGCACATCATTTCACCATGCAATATATGGAAATAGATTTTTTTGTGTCAGAAAGTATGCGCTTAGCCAAATACTGTTACAAGAGACTGCCAACGTCTCTCACTCTTTTCACCCCTCTCTCGCCCACTCGTGCTTTCAATACTGGGCCCGAACAGCACTAAACAGGTGGACAGAGCCAGCAAGCCCGACTTCCTCCAGCAGACTTTTAAAAAATGCGGCATCTACGGCATTTAACACCACCATTTTACACAATTTTGATAAAAAGCCCAAAGCTCTAAAGGAACACCAGGGAGCACTGATGCCAATCTATCAATCAATCAGGATTTATAAAATGCTGCTAATCACCCGATAGGTTATCCAGGTAATAAACCCTCCCTATTGGTTTTGTCTAGTAACCCATCACTGTTTTCCTAAACAACATCATAGGTGATAGAGACACGACAGGAAATGCAATCTCATATGGCCTGTTAGTTTTACGAAGCACCGGTCTTCACGTCTTCAATTCACATATCTTCATTTTGCTGTCCTGCCACTCCACAGAGATTTCATTCATGCAAAATGACTGCGAATCTCCTTTGAAAGAGACAGGGTGAAAAATTAATTACACATTTCAGAACTGTTAACGCGTCCGTCTATGTCAATTTATACACATCAGGACTCGTTTTAGGCCAATGAATCTTTGGGCCCAGTGGTGAGACACCGTAGGACGAGATAACTAATCAAAATATCAATCAATAGGTCGATAACATTGTCAATGTTTAACATCAAAATATCTCTCACTTTAGACATTAACGAACATTCGGCGCAACCATGACCTTTCAGTCATGAATAACCACACCTTAATGGAGTTAATGAGTTTTATTCCCTATTGATTACAATCTAGTAGCAAAGGCATTAATCTCAAAGTCAATAAACAGGTAAGCACGATTATAAGATGGCAACCGCAATAAGCTTTCGATAATGCAAAAATTAGTAACATGAATAATCAGATAGATATAAGCGGATTATAACACTTCGAATTTCTAAGATACTAGTTCAGCATAGCACCACGTCAGTCACGTCAGTTTGTCAGTCAGAGTGAATACCTCGTCTAACCTCTAATTAGCATTGGCATGTTGGGCGTCATGCAAAACAATTTTGAACACCAATTTGGAAAACATCTAACTAAGGTCTCTATCAAAACATACAGCAGTTGGTACCTAGAAAGAAAGGCAAAATGAATTTCCATTAGCAATTATATAATTACCCTCCTCTGATTAGGTCAGCATTCAGGATCAGTCTTCGTCTTCAGGACATCAGTCAGATCGCCGTCAGTCTATCTAAGTTAGAGGCAAGAGACACTCTCCTCATAAGGAGAAAAGTGTAAGGGGCAGTAATATGGGCAAGAATAGTTTGTCTAAGTCTCAAATCACAGAATAGTGTGACAGAGTTTCGGGATGTAATCAATATCATTCCCTACCTAATGCCTGGTTATTTCCTGTGTCATGGGTTTTTATCCCTTTCTAGTAATTCATTCCCCCAAAATTCTATTGGTCAGTCAATACACCCCATCATTGTTAACCTATCAAATTATACATTAAGTAATGCATTTGTCATCTCTTGATAAAATATTGGCTTCTGATTGGTCTTCATAATCAGTCTTCCGTAGGTGGCATATCCGGGGTTACTTCATCAGCTTGGCACACGTCTCAGGTTAAAAGTTCTCGTTCCCTCGTCTCATTGTCCTTGGAAGTATCTACAAATGTTTCGAGGCACAATCATTTTATACTAAAATATGCTAGCATGCGGATGGGAAAATATCCCGATGTGTCGAACTAATACAGAGAGAACAATAGCTAGGTCATGGTTGTTTGCAAGTTTCTGCGCACTGAAGAGACAAGAAAAATACGCTTTTAATATGAGAGCTACACAGCTTCTGCTTGACTCACGCTAACTTAAGATATACGAGTTTAATGAATGCAGTTCTATACGTTTTAATGTGCTCAGTTAGGCAAACTATAAACAATTATTCCTTACAGTTGACATTAGTTTATACATGTGAACGATTCTCCATTTTATGAATACGCTTTTAATAAATGTTTTATTAATACAGCATTGTTAGACATATGCATTTCACGTCTATAATATGTAATATCAAAATACGCTCTCTCAGTCCCTCCTCTGATGACGCTCGTCATCACAAATCTTTCAGGTTTTAACTTTTTGCCTTGCGCATAATGCGCATTTCAACATCCTTTCCTTTATGTGAGCTTTCCCATAATTCATTAAACATTTTCTCTCTTTCACTTTCTTCGTTTCTTTTGGTTCTGTTAGCCAAATTTCTTTTCACCTTTTCATTAATTTTGCATATTCCCCAAAATCCCAATAAACAAATCAGAACAATTAATAATCCCGTCATGATTTTTGCAAGTACCCCATTCCAAATGTTGGTAAACAAGCTTCCCACTCGGGCAATTCCCTTTCCAAATTTCTCCCAAACACCAAGTTCTTTTAGATCTTTCAAATCTGTACTATCTCTAGTCAGGTTAGTAAGCATGCTTCTAATTTTCTTACTATTGTCAGGTATATACTTGCAACAATGTCGCTCATTAAGCATTTTGCACACACCTCCACTCTTTGCTAAAAGAATGTCTAAAGCAAGCCGGTTTTGAAGAGTCATAGCTCTTTCTGCAGCAAGTTCTGTATCCATCAGGAGTATAGCTCCTGTGAAATTAGTCAGCATGTTATCCACAATAGTAGACAACTTTTGAATTTTCATAGAATTTAAGACAACCCCTATTGAAGGGATTATAGCTCCAAATATATCACCAATGACAGCCGCCACTGATTCTCGTTTTTGTCTGGTCTGTTGTAATTCAGACATTTTAGGTAGTTGTTTTAAGTCATCAATCTGGTAAATCTTTGGGAATATTATTCCCAAATAGCATGTCCCATACCATCCCTTAGGGAGACGGTAATACGCATTTAACCCACAGATGTAATAGATTCCAGGAATCGCTGGGTCTTGTCCATTTAATATAAAGGTCCATTTGCTCTGAAACAAAAACACATGTCTACATTCACTCGTTCCTACAAACAAATTATCTTGATCAGATTTTGGTCTATATATACAGAGTCTACCTACGTGTAGTGCATCTATAGCTAACTTGCCTTGGGTTTTAATTTCAGTATAAGCATAATCGTTTGCATAAGTGCGTTTTTCTAAACCTTTTTCTAACCTTTCCTTTAATGCTTTGCGTCTATCATCTGTGTGATCTAAAAAGCTTTTCTCTACGGGAGACAGTAAGCATGTTAAGTTATTGCGATGTGCATAAGCAGTTCCAAATGTTAGTGTTGGCTCAAAGAATCCTCTAACTAATTTTATATCATGCTCTTTAGCTAACTTATTTAAGAATTCAATAACAGGCACAAAAGAAAACACAACATCCAAATTTGAATAAAAATATTGCACATCCTCTTGATCATAAAATCTTGTTAGTAGCAAGCTACAACTAATCCCATACGTAAGAGGGAGGCTATGATAAGTAACTCCCTCCTGCACAGATGAAGGAATTTTAGTACACACATAACAGTCTTTCGCATTCATAGTTTCCACATACTCATTCAGTAGGCGATAGAAAACATTAGTAGAAAGTTCCCCGTTTGGGTTAGTTCCCTCATGCAGGTGTTTTGTGTCTTGCTCGAATTTCTCCCATGGTGATAGTTTATTAGTTGTAGTAGTAGTCTCAGGTTTTGAAGTTGCATTAATAGTTTCACTCTCACTCCTGCTATAGTGTTAGGACTGGAATTATGAGCACTTTTTGGATATGAGCATTTTACAGAACATCCAGGGAAATCCTCTGTGTGGACCACATGTGAGCAAAGACATTGGTCGGATAACTACCATGGCCCTGTTCGTAACCCCCAGGCATCATGGGAACACATTAATTCTAAAGCATCCAGTGTATACACACTTTAACTATTCATAGAGCGGCTAGCCCGAGCCTTCCTCTTGCATATAGATCCACTTTCTGAATCGAGACGAGCAAGCAGAAAACCTTCACTCATACCTCATCAAGGAGAAGTTTGATCTCCTCAAAGTGCGACCGCGGAATAGCAGATCTAGCCCTATTTGTTCTTTTAGGTTGAACATTCTGCACCTCCAACCACAAGATAAACAAAGCCAGTCCGGAAACCCAAAAGGCTAGTGGATTTAATACTATGGGCCTCATTATGACCCTGGCGGGCGGCGGAGGCCGCCCGCCAGGATCCCGCCCTCCAAATTACCGCGCCGCGGTCAAAAGATCGCGGCGGGTATTACGAGTTTTCCCCTGGGCTGGCGGGCGGTTCCAGTAAAACCGCCCGCCAGCCCAGGGGGAAAACGACCTTCCCACGAGGATGCCGGCTCGTAATCGAGCCGGCGGAGTGGGAAGGTGCGACGGGTGCAGTGGCACCCGTCGCGTATTTCAGTGTCTGCAAGGCAGACACTGAAATACTTTTCGGGGCCCTCTTACGGGGGCCCCTGCCGTGCCCATGCCATTGGCATGGGCATGGCAGGGGCCCCCAGGGGCCCCGCGACCCCCCCTACCGCCATCCTGTTCATGGCGGCTTTCCCGCCATGAACTGGATGGCGGTAGGTGGGGTCAGAATCCTCATGGCTGCGGAGCGCGCTCCGCAGCCATGGAGGATTCCAAAGAGCAGCGGAAAGTCAGCGGGAGACCGCTGACTTTCCGCTTCTGACCGCGGCTGAACCGCCGCGGTCAGAATGCTCATTGGAGCACCGCCAGCCTGTTGGCGGTGCTCCCGTGGTCGGTGGCCCTGGCGGCCACCGGCCGCCAGGGTCAGAATGACCCTCTATATGTGGGATTTAGTTCAGCACTTTGGAATATACACCGTCACGTATCATCTTACTACAAAGTAGGCACATCATTTCACCATGCAATATATGGAAATAGATTTTTTTGTGTCAGAAAGTATGCGCTTAGCCAAATACTGTTACAAGAGACTGCCAACGTCTCTCACTCTTTTCACCCCTCTCTCGCCCACTCGTGCTTTCAATACTGGGCCCGAACAGCACTAAACAGGTGGACAGAGCCAGCAAGCCCGACTTCCTCCAGCAGACTTTTAAAAAATGCGGCATCTACGGCATTTAACACCACCATTTTACACAATTTTGATAAAAAGCCCAAAGCTCTAAAGGAACACCAGGGAGCACTGATGCCAATCTATCAATCAATCAGGATTTATAAAATGCTGCTAATCACCCGATAGGTTATCCAGGTAATAAACCCTCCCTATTGGTTTTGTCTAGTAACCCATCACTGTTTTCCTAAACAACATCATAGGTGATAGAGACACGACAGGAAATGCAATCTCATATGGCCTGTTAGTTTTACGAAGCACCGGTCTTCACGTCTTCAATTCACATATCTTCATTTTGCTGTCCTGCCACTCCACAGAGATTTTATTCATGCAAAATGACTGCGAATCTCCTTTGAAAGAGACAGGGTGAAAAATTAATTACACATTTCAGAACTGTTAACGCGTCCGTCTATGTCAATTTATACACATCAGGACTCGTTTTAGGCCAATGAATCTTTGGGCCCAGTGGTGAGACACCGTAGGACGAGATAACTAATCAAAATATCAATCAATAGGTCGATAACATTGTCAATGTTTAACATCAAAATATCTCTCACTTTAGACATTAACGAACATTCGGCGCAACCATGACCTTTCAGTCATGAATAACCACACCTTAATGGAGTTAATGAGTTTTATTCCCTATTGATTACAATCTAGTAGCAAAGGCATTAATCTCAAAGTCAATAAACAGGTAAGCACGATTATAAGATGGCAACCGCAATAAGCTTTCGATAATGCAAAAATTAGTAACATGAATAATCAGATAGATATAAGCGGATTATAACACTTTGAATTTCTAAGATACTAGTTCAGCATAGCACCACGTCAGTCACGTCAGTTTGTCAGTCAGAGTGAATACCTCGTCTAACCTCTAATTAGCATTGGCATGTTGGGCGTCATGCAAAACAATTTTGAACACCAATTTGGAAAACATCTAACTAAGGTCTCTATCAAAACATACAGCAGTTGGTACCTAGAAAGAAAGGCAAAATGAATTTCCATTAGCAATTATATAATTACCCTCCTCTGATTAGGTCAGCATTCAGGATCAGTCTTCGTCTTCAGGACATCAGTCAGATCGCCGTCAGTCTATCTAAGTTAGAGGCAAGAGACACTCTCCTCATAAGGAGAAAAGTGTAAGGGGCAGTAATATGGGCAAGAATAGTTTGTCTAAGTCTCAAATCACAGAATAGTGTGACAGAGTTTCGGGATGTAATCAATATCATTCCCTACCTAATGCCTGGTTATTTCCTGTGTCATGGGTTTTTATCCCTTTCTAGTAATTCATTCCCCCAAAATTCTATTGGTCAGTCAATACACCCCATCATTGTTAACCTATCAAATTATACATTAAGTAATGCATTTGTCATCTCTTGATAAAATATTGGCTTCTGATTGGTCTTCATAATCAGTCTTCCGTAGGTGGCATATCCGGGGTTACTTCATCAGCTTGGCACACGTCTCAGGTTAAAAGTTCTCGTTCCCTCGTCTCATTGTCCTTGCAAGTATGTACAAATGTTTCGAGGCACAATCATTTTATACTAAAATATGCTAGCATGCGGATGGGAAAATATCCCGATGTGTCGAACTAATACAGAGAGAACAATAGCTAGGTCATGGTTGTTTGCAAGTTTCTGCGCACTGAAGAGACAAGAAAAATACGCTTTTAATATGAGAGCTACACAGCTTCTGCTTGACTCATGCTAACTTAAGATATACGAGTTTAATGAATGCAGTTCTATACGTTTTAATGTGCTCAGTTAGGCAAACTATAAACAATTATTCCTTACAGTTGACATTAGTTTATACATGTGAACGATTCTCCATTTTATGAATACGCTTTTAATAAATGTTTTATTAATACAGCATTGTTAGACATAAGCATTTCACGTCTATAATATGTAATATCAAAATACGCTCTCTCAGTCCCTCCTCTGATGACGCTCGTCATCACAAATCTTTCAGGTTTTAACTTTTTGCCTTGCGCATAATGCACATTTCAACATCCTTTCCTTTATGTGAGCTTTCCCATAATTCATTAAACATTTTCTCTCTTTCACTTTCTTCGTTTCTTTTGGTTCTGTTAGCCAAATTTCTTTTCACCTTTTCATTAATTTTGCATATTCCCCAAAATCCCAATAAACAAATCAGAACAATTAATAATCCCGTCATGATTTTTGCAAGTACCCCATTCCAAATGTTGGTAAACCAGCTTCCCACTCGGGCAATTCCCTTTCCAAATTTCTCCCAAACACCAAGTTCTTTTAGATCTTTCAAATCTGTACTATCTCTAGTCAGGTTAGTAAGCATGCTTCTAATTTTCTTACTATTGTCAGGTATATACTTGCAACAATGTCGCTCATTAAGCATTTTGCACACACCTCCACTCTTTGCTAAAAGAATGTCTAAAGCAAGCCGGTTTTGAAGAGTCATAGCTCTTTCTGCAGCAAGTTCTGTATCCATCAGGAGTATAGCTCCTGTGAAATTAGTCAGCATGTTATCCACAATAGTAGACAACTTTTGAATTTTCATAGAATTTAAGACAACCCCTATTGAAGGGATTATAGCTCCAAATATATCACCAATGACAGCCGCCACTGATTCTCGTTTTTGTCTGGTCTGTTGTAATTCAGACATTTTAGGTAGTTGTTTTAAGTCATCAATCTGGTAAATCTTTGGGAATATTATTCCCAAATAGCATGTCCCATACCATCCCTTAGGGAGACGGTAATACGCATTTAACCCACAGATGTAATAGATTCCAGGAATCGCTGGGTCTTGTCCATTTAATATAAAGGTCCATTTGCTCTGAAACAAAAACACATGTCTACATTCACTCGTTCCTACAAACAAATTATCTTGATCAGATTTTGGTCTATATATACAGAGTCTACCTACGTGTAGTGCATCTATAGCTAACTTGCCTTGGGTTTTAATTTCAGTATAAGCATAATCGTTTGCATAAGTGCGTTTTTCTAAACCTTTTTCTAACCTTTCCTTTAATGCTTTGCGTCTATCATCTGTGTGATCTAAAAAGCTTTTCTCTACGGGAGACAGTAAGCATGTTAAGTTATTGCGATGTGCATAAGCAGTTCCAAATGTTAGTGTTGGCTCAAAGAATCCTCTAACTAATTTTATATCATGCTCTTTAGCTAACTTATTTAAGAATTCAATAACAGGCACAAAAGAAAACACAACATCCAAATTTGAATAAAAATATTGCACATCCTCTTGATCATAAAATCTTGTTAGTAGCAAGCTACAACTAATCCCATACGTAAGAGGGAGGCTATGATAAGTAACTCCCTCCTGCACAGATGAAGGAATTTTAGTACACACATAACAGTCTTTCGCATTCATAGTTTCCACATACTCATTCAGTAGGCGATAGAAAACATTAGTAGAAAGTTCCCCGTTTGGGTTAGTTCCCTCATGCAGGTGTTTTGTGTCTTGCTCGAATTTCTCCCATGGTGATAGTTTATTAGTTGTAGTAGTAGTCTCAGGTTTTGAAGTTGCATTAATAGTTTCACTCTCTCTCCATGGCATTCCTACAATCACTCCCACAATCATTATTGCACATACAGCACCTATCATAAGTCCTAACCAGCCACACACTTTACTTCCCTTGTTACTATAAGCCATGTTTGTATAGAATCAAACAGTAGATCAACAATCAACTCTGAGTAGCAAACTCTTTTTGCGTAATTTACAGCGTCTTCACTCAATCCAGGACCCTTTTCGTCAATTCAGGTTAGCAGCTTGTCGTAATCAGGTTTCTATAAGTCAAATCCAGTTTTAATGGCACTTTCCGGTAGTTTTTTTTTTTCTCTAAGATTCTTATTTTTAGCTTTCACAATTTTCAATGTTTTTCTTTTCAATCTTCCTGTTGTATTTTCTTCAGGTACCGTAGTACTGGCCTGGTACTTCTCTATCAAAACAGAACGCTAAGAATTCTTGTTGCCATTCAGCGGTTGTAGCGTATGCCCATTCAGGACCGGTATATCTTCTGTTTGCTATTCTTTTTCTTTTTATTCTTCGTTCACCTTGCTGTTCTCCTTCACTCAGATCATCTGCTCGTGAGGTATCGCTTTCCTCTATTATTGTTTCATTTGCTATTTCTCTTATCCTAAGGTGTGAATTGTCTGGCCAATTGTCACCTCTGTTCGTCTTACTTCGGCGTTTTCCTTCAGTACCTTGGACAGCACCCTCCTCTGATAATATGGTGTTTTCTCCTGATCGGCTTGGAACTCGTTCGGCAGATCTTGATTCGTTCTGATTTGAATTTGACACTTCTTGGTCTCTCTCTCCTTGTTCGACACCGTATTCAGTTTCTGAATTGTATTCGTCTGCTTCTGGGAGAACCTCTCCTTGACTTTGTTCTCCTGCTGCCTCCACTGAGATTGGCACTTCGTCACCTCTCTCGAACTCACTGATAGTTTGAGGGACACGGCTGTTCTCAGCGGGCTCTCCTGTAGTCTCAGATCCTTCCTGACTGATCTCTGATTCTGAGACTTCTCCTCTTGAGGTTTCTGCACCGGAATTTTCAAGTTCCTCTTCAGCAGGACACGCTACCCTTTTTGTATGACTGGCATGTATCCAGTTGGGAACCCCGGCATACTTCACAGCAGTGGTGGTCGTCAATATCACTTGATATGGCCCTTTCCAACGCGGCTCAAGACACGATTTTCTTACGTGCTTCTTGACAACCACCCAATCTCCAGCTTGCAGAGAGTGTCCTGGTTCGCCGATTGGTGGTAACGTTTTAGCTTCCACCTGGTGAGAGAAAGAGCGAATCACGTCAGCCAAACTTTTGCAGTAATCCAACACCATATCATCTGTAATATTCACTAGTGCATTTGCAGGTACCGCCGGTAACCTCATTGCTCTGCCCATGAGGATTTCATGTGGGGACAATCCTGTTTTCTTATCTGGCGTGTTTCTCATAGACATCAGCACTAGAGGTAATGCATCTGGCCACTTCATGTTTGTTGCGGCACACATTTTTGCTATTCTTGATTTCAAAGTACCATTCATCTGTTCGACTAGTCCTGAAGCTTCAGGGCGATAGCTACAATGCAGCTTTTGTTCAATGTTGAGTGCGGCACACAGGAGCTTCATCACCTCATTGTCGAAGTGTCTTCCCCTATCTGATTCTATAGAAACCGGAAACCCGAACCTGGGTATTAATTCTCTGAGTAGTAGTTTTGCAACTGTAAGACTGTCATTCCTACATGTGGGATATGCCTCAATCCAATGGCTAAAAACACACACAATCACCAACACGTATCTCAGACCTCCACAAACAGGCATTTCAATGAAATCCATTTGTATCTTATTAAATGGACCACCAGCTCTCCCAATGTGGCTCAAAGTTACCACAGTTCCTTTTCCAGCATTCATTTGTTGACAAATGACGCATCTGTGACAAGTAATCTCTGCGGCATGTCTGAATTTTGGATTGAACCAATCAATCTTAAATGATCTGATCATGGCATCTCTTCCCAAATGGGCCTGCCCATGATACAATCGGGCAAATTGTGACAGAAGACTGTTTGGCAACACTAGTTTTCCCTCTCTTGATACCTAAATATCGTCTTCTCTCTGTATACACTGCATTTTCTGCCAGGATCATTTTTCCTCCTTACCAACGTGGCTTTGTAGTGTCTTTAATTCGTCTAGGGTATCAACCACTCGTAATGCTAAACTTAAGGTTGTGTCATTCTCAGGTTGTGGTAACAGCTCCCATTGTTCTTTAAAGGATATACAGTTTAATGCACAAAATCTGGCAACCTGGTCTGCATAACCATTCCCCATTGACACAAAATCTTGTGATCTGGTGTGAGCACTGCATTTCACCACAGCAATTTCAAGAGTCAACTGAATCGCATGTAACAAATCTCTTATCTGTTCTCCATTTTTCACTGGTGAACCAGAGGATGTCATAAACCCTCTTTGTGACCAGAGTTGGCCAAAATCATGCACAATTCCAAATCCGTATCTGCTGTCTGTATAGATTGTGACCTTTAAATTTACAGCAGCATGGCAGGCTTTTGTGAGAGCTATCAATTCTGCCACTTGTGCAGAAAACACTTTCTCGAGCCAGGAGGCTTCGACTATACCGAACATGGTACATACTGCATAACCAGCTCTCAAGGTTCCTGATGAATCTCTTAGACAGGACCCATCAACGAACATAATGTAATCGTTTTCCTTTAACTGGGTATCTTTTATATCTGAGCGAGGTTTGGTACTGAGCTCAGTTACCTCCAGACAATCATGCTCAAATTCTTCCCCATCTTTTACTTCTGTATTCTCAATGGGAAGTAGAGTTGCCGGGTTCAGTACAGTACACCTTTTCAATGTGACATTTGGTGACCCCAGAATAATTGTCTCATATTTGGTAAGTCGGGCATTTGTCATGTGTTGTGTCTTGGTTCGTGTCAGCAGAATTTCAACAGAATGTGGAACCAATACTGTTAGGGGATATCCCATAACTATGCCCTCGCATTGTGAAAGACTTTGACCAACTGCTGCGACTGCTCGCAAACAACCCGGTAAGGCTGCTGCGACAGGGTCCAAAGTAGCCGAAAAATATGCTACAGGGCGATTTGCATCTCCATGGACCTGTGTTAAAACAGACAAAGAACAAGCATCACGTTCATGACAGAACAACAAAAATGGCTTCTCATAATCAGGCATTCCTAATGCTGGAGCTCTGCACATGCATTCTTTCAGCTCTAGAAATGACTCAAGCTCTTCTTTTGTCAATGTGATTGTGTATGGTTCATCCTTAACTTCCTTCCCTGTCAGTTTCGTTAATGGTTTTGAAATGATCGAGAAGTTGGGTATCCACTGGCGACAGTAGCCCACCATTCCCAAGAACATTCTGACATCTCTCTTTGTTGTTGGGGGATTCATTTGTAAAACAACTGTTATTCTCTCTTTGGATATTCTTCGGGACCCTTTCTCAATCAGATGCCCCAAATATTTTACTTCTTTTTGGCAGTACTGCAGCTTTTTAGGTGACACCTTATGTCCGTTTTTCCCTAAATGATTCAATAAGGCAATGGTATCATATTTGCAGCTGTCTTTGGTTTTAGATGCAATCAACAAATCATCAATGTACTGCACAAGAGTCGAATTGTAAGGTAGGACAAGAGGTTCCAAATCCTTCTTCAATATCTGATTGAAGATGGATGGTGACTCAGAAAATCCCTGAGGAATTCTGCACCAACTGTATACCTTATCCAGGAACTTGAAACTGAACAAAAACTGGCTGTCCTCGTGAAGTGGAATCGAGAAAAACGCTTGTGAGAGGTCTACTACGGTAAACCACTCAGCATCACAAGGAACCTGGTACATTATTACTGCTGGGTTGGGAACCACAGGGCAGCATTTTACCACGATTTCGTTTATTTTTCTCAAATCCTGCACAATTCGAACTTTCCCACAGGGCTTTCTCAAACCCATAATTGGAGAGTTACACTGACTACTCAGGACTTCTTTCAAGACTCCCTGTCTGAGAAAATCTGCAATTATCTGGGTCACTTCAATAAGGACATCCTGAGTCATGTGATATTGTGACAATTGTGGGAATATTGCATTTGGCTTTATCTGCACCTTGATTGGTTTTACTCCCTTTATTAATCCAACCTCCTTTCCAGTCAAATCCCATACTTTCTCTATCACCGATCCTTGCAGATCAGTAGGTAGATCGATCAAGGTGAACACTGGGAAATGGGTAATTAGAGGGTAATCTTCATTCATCTCTCCTCCTTCTTCCATAAGCTGCCTCGTCATCACTGTTTGTCTGAACCTCTATTCCACCATCGGAACAGGTAATTGAACATTTGGTTTTGCACAATAAGTCTCTTCCTAACAAGGATACTGGACTTGAATCGCATATAACAAATCTATGCAGGCCCTGGAAAGTTCCAATTTCAACCTGCACTGGGTCAGTGATTGGATTAGTCAGGTACTGATTTGCCACACCGACCACTCGTATGGTGCGCCCTGAGAGAGGTAATCTTGGTACCTCTGCACTGCGAACAGTAGAGCGTGTAGTTCCTGTATCAACTAAAAATGAGACTTTGTAGCCCATTACTTTTCCCTCCACATATGGGCCTCTCTGGTCTACTTCTAAGGATGCGGCGAGTCTGCACTCTTCACTGTCTGAGCTATCATCTGACCAGTCCCCATTCATCTCATTTTCACCTCTTAGTGGGAATTGTTGTACAGTGTTGTTTTGACTTGTTACTTGACCTGTGACCTGTTGAGGAAGCATCACCTGTTGCTGTCCCATCGGAGCTATGGGTAACTGCATTTGCTGTCTAGGCACCATAGGGATCTGCTGTTGCATCGGTTGTACTGACACTGTTTGGAAACGCGGCATTTGCATTTGCTGCATAGGTTGCACCCCTGTCATTTGTACCAAATTACTTTGATAGTTCTGATTCGGGTGTCTCATTCTTGTACCTCGTGAATTTTGCAATGTACCGGCATTGTTACTCTGCTGAACTGTACCATCCTGCATTATATTTGGACAATCCCATTTCCAATGTCCGACGCCCCCGCACGCATGGCATGGTGACATCTTTTTGACTCCTTGACCATCACCTTGAACAACAACATTATTCATGTTCGCACCACGGTTCACAAACCCTCGACCTCTACCTCTCGGCTGTGCCTGAAACACACCATTCAGTTGCGGTTGTTGCTGTATCATTTGCTGAACACCATTTCCCTGTATTCCAGCCTGTGCAGCTCTTATCTGCATCACCATCACCTTCTCCTTCAACGTTTTCTGCTTTAACTCAATTTCGTCACTACAGTATTTCGCGTACTGTAATACTTCATCAATCGGTTTAGCTTGCCAACAAATCAAATGATTTTTAATCATTTGGCTGACCTCCGGTCTCAGCCCTTCGACAAATCTGAACACAAGATGATTCATGTCCTTCGGCTCAATTGTTTCAGTACCACTGTAATGTTTGAATGCCTTTAACAATCTTTCATAATATGCATGTATTGACTCTTTAACCTCTTGAGAGGTCCGGTCAATTTTCTGCCAATCAGTCACCTTCGGCGACACCTTTTGTTTCAAAAACTCAATTACTTTATGATAATATTTCATCACCTCTTCAGAAGGTGCTCCAGTCACTTTATCCCTTGCCGGTTCTCTTGTGGGCCAATCTACCCCTCTCTTGCACTCAAGCCACAAGTCTGGCGGAACAATAATCTCAAACAAGGTATTTAAGTCTTCCCAGAGACACTTCGCAAGTTTCACGAATCTATCTGTCTGTTGATACCACTCGATCGGTTTTTCTCTTAACCTGGGATAATCATTCGTAAAGGACAAAATGTCTCCCCTGGACCAAGGCACATGCACCAAAACACCACCAGCTGTTTCTCTCATAGGTAGGATTTTCACTGTCTCTAAGTTTGGTGTGACTGTTGTTTCATTAGACACTGGACTATCTCTTTTTCCCTTATCTTTTTTCTTCATCCATCGGCCTTCCCATTTCTCTAGTGCTCCCCAAATTTGTGCGCTTTGCAGCAGCTCTTTCAAATGTGTCTTCATGCCTGCAGATCTCATGTGCTCAAAATCTTTTGAGTCAAAATCTAATCTGTAACTTCGTTTCAAATGTTTTGTGTTCCCAATGTCGATATTGTATTTGTCTGCCAAATTCGTTAATTTCTGGTGTACTTTGCCTACCTCTTTGGTGATTTTAGGACATAGGTACCTTAATTCTGCCTCAGTGTAAGACTCCAATCTATTTACTCCCATGGTCCCATCCACTAATTCAGCAGCTTCTGCTCCTAGCCGTACTAGATTCAGGTAGTCATCGTGTTTCTCTTTCTCAGGTTCGATAGCAGTTGCTGTAACCCTTTGTGACGTGCAGGTTTTCTCTAACCATTCATTTAGCTGTTGTACTGTAAAACCCTGCAATGAAATGTTCCCTGCATGTATCATTGGAGTGTATGAGGTATTTGTACTCATGGTTTAGGGAGTCAAGACTCCCAATCCTGCCTGTCGCATTGCCTCAAGAGGTGCTCCTATTGGACTAAGGTCCATTAAGGGTCTTGATTGTTCACAAGCCTGTCCTCCCTGTGTCATTATTTGTGGAGTTATAAGAGGCCCTCCTCTTATCGTTTCATGAGTTAGGACTCCCTGCTCACACATCCTTGTTTTCTCCTGTGCGTATAACGGCACCGGGGGACCAACTGTAATGGGTAGTGATATAGCGGCAGGTGTCTGGCCTGCTCCCAAGCTTCTTGGAGCTTCAACACCATAGGTCTGATCTAATAATCCTGGTGCAGGTTCTTTTAAAGGACCCGCTACTGGGTTATACCCAGGTATCAGTTTTGGCGGTTGTGACACTAACTGCGGAGTTGATTCAATCTGCATTAACCTTGGCTTTGTATATATCGGGTCTGGCTGCACCACCAAGTTCGTAGTAGTCTCAAGTACTGGAACATCAGGATAAATTATTTTTATCTGTGGTAGAGGTTGTAACTGTATCGGCGGGTCTGGAGCAGTGGGTACACTGACACCATTCTGTATCAAAGCTGTATCGCTATTCTGCACTGTATCAGTAACACCCTTCTCTTTCGTCTGGTTCCCAGGATCCAAGCTAGTACTTGGAGCATTGTCGTTCACCGCATAAGGTGGCGGACGATCATGTAACAGTCTATCCAGAAACGCCTCATCATCTGAATCGTCCTCTTCTTCCCAAGATCTTTTATTCTCTTTATGTTTGACTGGCTCTTTGTCAGTTTTGCAAGAAGCTTTCTTTCCCTGTGTTTCCTCTCCTTGGGTTATTGCCGGAAACAGCTTCAACCCATCCATTATTCCTCGTCTCCACATTTTGTTCTCATTATCCCACCTGGCCTCTGCATAGGATTTTTCAGCTCTTGTCAGTCTCCTGTGAAATCTTTCTTGTCTATGTTTAAGAGCCATCAGGTCCCAAATTGCCAAAGCCTCATACTGTGCTGGTCGTGGAGGTGGTTGCTGCGTACTTAACATCCACCTCAGATTTTCTAACACCTTTTGATTAAACGTTCCATGTTCAGGAAACGCTAGATACCCTTCTTTCTCTGTCAGTTTACGCCCCTGTTTTATCCATAAACACGGTGCAACACCCTTTTCTTCCATAACCGTGTAAGCTGGCGTACCCTCAGGTGGTGTAGGTTCCCCATCAGTCGCAACGATATACACATCTCCTTTCAATGCGCTTTTAAATGCTTTAACAAAATTCATTTTATCTTATTTTTTCTCAGAAACGGCTCTGTTCCCAGGACACTCTTCACCTACCCTTTGCTCAACCTATTGTCTCTCACGGATGGCAGCCAATCCGTGCGCGACCCCTCTCGACATCTGACCTATCCCAGCGCGGCACCACTGACGTCACACTCACACACTGCAGCTGACAAAGTCTTGCGGCTTGTCCACACCTCACTAACTCCTTACAACTCATACAAACTAATGCAAATTATTGCTAGCACTTGAATGACAACACAAATCTGCCGGTTTACTACAGGAAGGGTAACACATTCGCTTCAGAACTTTACAGAGATTTCACTTGAAGCCTCGGCCGCTACTCTCTCCTTCTCAGTTCCCTCATACGCAAGCAGAATTCGTCCTGCAAATCCTACTCTCGACTTGTCAATGACTCCTTCTAGTGCACTTTAGAACTTGTCAAATCTCCATCGAAGGTTACACACATGCATCATAACTCGAAACTCGATCTGTCAACCCTGCCCGATTGACCTACTAAACCGCACAAATTACAACATAAACCATTTTAACATCATACTCCGGAGTCTTAGACCTCAATAGGCCCGTATACAACAACCAACCACGTGGATAATTTTGAGCAACAAGCGCTGCATTCACATGAAGTACGCCGACTTCCCTACTCTCATGCTGTGGAGTATGCCCACTCCTTCTAAACAACACTTAATTTGGCCTAATCACACTCAAGTATTCACAATCACCTGCAAAGTGCATAAGATTTAATAAGCGCAAAAACCCTAACCACACATACTATGGCGCCGAGAACATTCCCAACTCATTTAGGCAGGCTCCGAGATCCCGGGAAAGCCCATGGCAGATCTAGCAACTCATCATCTTTCCAAATTGCATTATCAAAAAAAAACAATTGAACAGTGAAAACTCCGTCCTAGGGCCCCCAAGGGCCAAACCGTACTCTGCTACCAGAACTGTTAACGCGTCCGTCTATGTCAATTTATACACATCAGGACTTGTTTTAGGCCAATGAATCTTTGGGCCCAGTGGTGAGACACCGTAGGACGAGATAACTAATCAAAATATCAATCAATAGGTCGATAACATTGTCAATGTTTAACATCAAAATATCTCTCACTTTAGACATTAACGAACATTCGGCGCAACCATGACCTTTCAGTCATGAATAACCACACCTTAATGGAGTTAATGAGTTTTATTCCCTATTGATTACAATCTAGTAGCAAAGGCATTAATCTCAAAGTCAATAAACAGGTAAGCACGATTATAAGATGGCAACCGCAATAAGCTTTCGATAATGCAAAAATTAGTAACATGAATAATCAGATAGATATAAGCGGATTATAACACTTCGAATTTCTAAGATACTAGTTCAGCATAGCACCACGTCAGTCACGTCAGTTTGTCAGTCAGAGTGAATACCTCGTCTAACCTCTAATTAGCATTGGCATGTTGGGCGTCATGCAAAACAATTTTGAACACCAATTTGGAAAACATCTAACTAAGGTCTCTATCAAAACATACAGCAGTTGGTACCTAGAAAGAAAGGCAAAATGAATTTCCATTAGCAATTATATAATTACCCTCCTCTGATCAGGTCAGCATTCAGGATCAGTCTTCGTCTTCAGGACATCAGTCAGATCGCCGTCAGTCTATCTAAGTTAGAGGCAAGAGACACTCTCCTCATAAGGAGAAAAGTGTAAGGGGCAGTAATATGGGCAAGAATAGTTTGTCTAAGTCTCAAATCACAGAATAGTGTGACAGAGTTTCGGGATGTAATCAATATCATTCCCTACCTAATGCCTGGTTATTTCCTGTGTCATGGGTTTTTATCCCTTTCTAGTAATTCATTCCCCCAAAATTCTATTGGTCAGTCAATACACCCCATCATTGTTAACCTATCAAATTATACATTAAGTAATGCATTTGTCATCTCTTGATAAAATATTGGCTTCTGATTGGTCTTCATAATCAGTCTTCCGTAGGTGGCATATCCGGGGTTACTTCATCAGCTTGACACACGTCTCAGGTTAAAAGTTCTCGTTCCCTCGTCTCATTGTCCTTGGAAGTATCTACAAATGTTTCGAGGCACAATCATTTTATACTAAAAGATGCTAGCATGCGGATGGGAAAATATCCCGATGTGTCGAACTAATACAGAGAGAACAATAGCTAGGTCATGGTTGTTTGCAAGTTTCTGCACACTGAAGAGACAAGAAAAATATCCTTTTAATATGAGAGCTACACAGCTTCTGCTTGACTCACGCTAACTTAAGATATACGAGTTTAATGAATGCAGTTCTATACGTTTTAATGTGCTCAGTTAGGCAAACTATAAACAATTATTCCTTACAGTTGACATTAGTTTATACATGTGAACGATTCTCCATTTTATGAATACGCTTTTAATAAATGTTTTATTAATACAGCATTGTTAGACATAAGCATTTCACGTCTATAATATGTAATATCAAAATACGCTCTCTCACAATCATGGGGCCTACACAGCAGAGCAGCCGTTTTTAGGGTCGACCCTGCATCGCATGCGCTTGCGCATGCATATCGCTCGCGAGATGCTTTAGTAGAATAGAAAAGGGCTCGGAGCCCCATCCATTTTACGTCAGTGTCTTTCATTGGTTTGTGGGCTTGCCTTTCAGAATCTGCTTGCTTTCATTAGTGGAAGGCAAGCATACGTCATGCCTTTTCTGGTGGTTACCCTCCTCGAGCACAGCGACCAAGTACTGAAAACATGCGAGGCTCGCTGTTTTCTGTCTGGTTTGTGGACTACTTTTTATCTTTTTTTCGCATCGCAATCTTGCTTGGCCGAAGTCCAGTGCTTTGCATGACATCGGCCCTGTTACATAGTTAATTGCACTTTTGCCGGTTACGTGGATATTTGCACTTTTGCCGATAGGTTTCACTACGAGTGAACTGTAGCAGCGCGATGGTGCTCTTTTTCTGCATTTTTTTTTCTTATACCAGCATGCCGTCTTCAACTGTCCTTACGAGTGAACTGTAGCTGCCCGATCACGCTGTTTTTTTCTCCATTTAATGTGGCAATAAAAGTCCGGTTGGGCGTTTACAACTGCTAATGGCTGTAACTTGGAGAAATGCGAGACCCTATTGCATTGCAAATGCTTGTTCTATTTGTGCTATTTCTCAGATTACAGGGGCTAACAGATTGTCACAATAGACATGTTGCACCAGTAATGAAAGGGTCAGACCTTATGCAAATACAGTGATTATTATGCCAATACAAGGTTTATGAAGTGATGAACTACCCAGTGAGTAAGGATGTTGCAAGTCACTGAGGAGTTCTATAACCTTACAGAGGAACGAAGCCGAAGGCCAAGTTCCTTTATAAGGTTATGGAACTCGGAAGTGACTTGCAGTATCCTTATCATGTACACCAGGAGGTTCTTCATCCCTTTTAATTCATGATTAACAATCATCTTTCCCAAAAGCCACATAAAACCATATGAAATTAACCATATCAAAAACCTGTTAGATCTTTGTTGCAAACAGCTATTAGAAACAGTTCAATATAAGCCATGTTTTTTAAATAGCTGCAGTAAGATTCTAGCTTTCCTCTAAGGAGTGGAAAAATAAACACATTCTCTCTGCTTGTCATTGTAAGCTATTAAAACAGTGAAGAAGAAAGAAAAGCAAAGTTCACTTTTCCTTGCTTTAAACAGTTTCTTCAGTTATACTCAGTGACATGACTTTGGCAGAAAGTCATTGTGAGCTCAGAACTCAATTGTAATAACATATAATAGTCGAGTTCTGACGTCTTTTCTTTATAATTGGCAACCGAGTTTGTCTCTAGTCACCAATTACAAAGAAATTAGAGATGTGCTTTTATACAGGGATTACAGAATACCACATTTTATAAAGTTATATATTTGGAAACTCAATGTTGTCCAAAAACATCAGATTTTCAGTCTTAACAAAATACACTTACTTCCGCATACTAAAGGGTGATCATTTTCATGAACAAAACAGTATTTTTGATTTATGTTTAGTTAATGCATGTTTGGTGGCCAAAAATCAATTTGTCCTGTTCATTGACAATTCACACGTACTACTACTACACATGGATACATTCTGACTTCCATGCACATGTATAACCATCTCTTTCCATGAATGCCCACAATATGCCACAAATAACCACTAATACGCCAGGGACAGAAAGATTCCAGAAATTGTTATCATTTCCCATAAATGGCCACAGCATGCCATGATTTGACACCATTATGCCAGTGGGCACCATCAAATCATTAATTCCCACTGTGAATTTCCCAACATATGTCAGAGCATGCATTATACCAGGGGTTAGCATCATATTGTTGATGCCCAAAATATGGCAAGAGTTAACACCGTTCTGCCAGGATCAGCACCAAACAAGAGGTGGACATCAACATGCCATGGATGCCCATAACATGGCAAGAATTAACAGAATTAACATAATGTTAATGGGGATAGCATTATTCATAATGTGGATGTGCCAACAGGCATGGGTTCTCCACTAAGCAAAGCAGTCCCACTGATACCAACAAACAGTGAACACCATCATACATGGATGCTCAGTTATGCCCAGCATAATTCAAGAGGTGGGCATTCATCATGCTATGGTTTTCCTCCATATTCCAAGAAATACCACTGTAATGGTATGGTAAGCCCTACGCAAGGTTTGGCCAGCATCCTGACACAGATGCTGATGATATGCCAGGAATTACCAATGTAATGTGTTCAGCAACATGCCATGCATGACCACAACATAGCAAAAGTTACTGTTTTTATACCAGGGCCACCATTGTCACTGTGCTGGGCACCATCATGCGAGTGATACCCAGATTTGGCACAAATTACTATCATTACTCCATGGCAAAATGATACCAAGTGTAGATAGTATGCACATTCCTGTCACACCAGTACATGCCCTCCTGCACATTCACAAACAACGGCATAAAAGATGATGCCGGCAGCTAATGCTCATTGTACAAATCTCCAGGGAATCAAATGTTACAATTACAAATCCTAGCAGGGCTGACTCAGCCCTTCAACCTTCCGAGGTCAGCAAATTGAATACCATTCAACTGAGAAACTGAGCACCATTAAACTGAGAAATTGTAACACCTGTTATTTGCAGTACTTAGAAACCATTACTAGCTGTACATATGAAGTGCTATTTAAGCAATCATTTATAATTCTAGACATTTCTTTAAATTTGATATGGTTATGGCTCATGTATGCAAAATATGTCCCTACTTTAGAACCCTAACCCTAACCCTAACCTCTCAGGTCAACATCCAAGATCAATGCCAACTTGCCTGCTGGAGCCAGGGAACCTACAATGTTTGCAGCTCAGGCGCAAAGTCAGTTTCCAAGGAAGTTGAAGATACCTCTCTGATTCTTGTATTATCAATTTATTACAAAGCTAAATTTATATATAATACATGTGCAATCAAACACTAAGTGCAACACATGTTTATAAATAAAAATGCAGACTCAATTAAATAAATATAGGAATTTATGCAATGCAATATGGATACATAAGCAGGAATTGCAAAATACTTATCTACATCCCGCTCTGGGTACTCACACTTCTCAGCTGCTAGCCTTGTTTACTTCTTGCCTCACTCTATCCCATTCCTCCACGGTCCATGCCCCTTAGTATGAATGTGAGAACAGGACCTGGTTGAAGTTCCGTCACTGTAATTCACACTGTAAGTGTAACATAGCACCCACCATGGACTTCTGAATGCTAACCTTTTAGCGTGTGCTGCATGTAATGATTTCAAGCCCCACCTCTGTAACAGAATTCTCTGCACTGCTGCTCTGAACAAAAAACTTGGCACGGCTGAAGGGACAAGAATGAACCTACAGCCCACAAGACATGCCCTTTGTATTGTATTGTATTGTGATAGTTTTTATATAGCGCTTACTATCCCTGATGAGGTGTTGAAGCACTTTTCGGCGTGTAGCACGCTACTCCGGAACCCAAGAGGAATTGGAGGTGGATTAGTATGGGGAAATATGAGTTCAATTTTAGTATTTTTATGAGTTAATTTGAGCAGAGGATATTTGAATTTATTAGTTTGTGTTTCATTCTCCATCCATTTCAATGGTCTGGAGCCGCTCTGAAGAGGTGAACCCACAACTTCAGACCATTAGAGTGACAACAAGGTAAAAAGAGGTGGGGTAGGATCCAACTGCCTTTATGGACTGTTAGAAATGGGGTCTTTGGTTGACAGTCAGGTTGCCCCCTGTCCAAGCAAGGACCCTCACTCTAGTCAGGGTAAAGGAGAATCACCCTCAGCTAACCCCCGCTCACCCCTTGGTAGCTTGGCACAAGCAGGCAGGCTTAACTTCAGAGTGCTAGGTGTAAAGTATTTGTACCAACACACACAGTAACTTAATGAAAACACTACAAAATGACACAACACAGGTTTAGAAAAATAGAAAATATTTATCTAAACAAAACAAGACCAAAATGACAAAATTCCATAATACACAAGTCAAGTTATCACTAAGAATTCAAAAAGAGTCTTCATGTAATTTTAAACACAACGCTAACACTGTTAGTGTGAAAAAGTACCTTCGGCTGGTCAAAAATAACCCTGCACGGGCGAGTGTGTGTCAAAAAGGGCTTACGATGCGTCGATTCCACTCACGAGTGAGACCTTGCGTCGTTTCTCCTTTCATCGGGTCGGCGTGCATCGTTTTTTCTCTCCACAGGAGAGTAATGTGTTGATCCGGTCAGCACTCTTGGGTCCGGGCAGGCCTTGCGTTGTTTTTACACACCCAGCGGTGTTTGCGTCAGAAATTCAGCCGCACGATGATCTGAAAACCACGCAGCTTGCGTTGCGATCTCACCAGCCTCCATCAGCGATACTGCGCGTCATTTCCCCAGCTCCGGGCATCAATCTTACGGTCGCGTTGCAGGCGAGCGTTGATTTTCAGATGCGAAGCAGGCGGCGTGTCGATTTTTTAGCCACAGATCGGAGTCGTGTCGATCTTTTCCCCTCACGGCGGTCACTGCGTGGATTTCTCACTCTTGGGCTGCCAGCTTCTCCTTTGAGGGTCCCAGGAACTGGATGGGCACCACTTGGCAGAGAAGGAGTCTCTCCAGAGACTCCAGGGGCTGGTAGAGAGAAGTTTTTGCTGTCCCTGAAGGCAAGCTCTAAATCAAGCCCTTGGAGAGTTCTACACAAGAAGGAAGGCAACACAAAGTCCAGTCTTTGTCCTCCAGCACAGGCAGAAGCAGCAACTGCGGGAGGGCTCCACAAAGCTCAGTCACAGGCAGGCAAGCTCTTCTTCCTCAGCTCTTCAGCTCTTCTCCAGGCAGAGGTTCCTCTTGGTTTCCAGAAGTGTTCTAAAGTCTGTGGTTTTGGGTGTCCTTCTTATACCATTTTGCACTTTGAAGTAGGCCTACTTCAAAGCAAAGTCTCTCTTGTTTATGAAATCCTGCCTTGCCCAGGTCAGGCCCCAGACACACACCAGGGGGTTGGAGACTGTATTGTGTGAGGGCAAGCACAGCCCTTTCAGGTGTGAGTGACCACTCCTCACCTCCCTCCTAGCACAGATGGATCATCAGGAAATGCAGACTACACCCCAGCTCCCTTTGTGTCACTGTCTAGTGAGAGGTGCTACCAGCCCAACTGTCAAACTGACCCAGGCAGGGAATCCACAAGCAGGCAGAGTCACAGAAATGGTTTAAGCAAGAAAATGCTCACTTTCTTAAAGTGGCATTTTTAAACACACAATCTTAAAATCAACTTTAATAAAAGATGTATTTCTAAATTGTGAGCTCAGAGACCTCAAACTCCACTTGTCTATCCGCTCCCAAAGGGAATCTACACTTTATTCATATTTAAAGGTAGCCCCCATGTTAATCTATGAGGGGGACATGCCTTGTAACAGTGAAAAACTAATTTAGCAGTATTTCACTGTCAGGATATATAAAACACATTACTATATGTCCTACCTTAACCATACTCTGCACCCTGCCCTTGGTGCTACATAGGGCCTACCTTAGGGGTACCTTACACGTAGGAAAAGGGAAGGTTTAGGCAAGTGGGTACACTTACCAAGTCGAATTTACAGTTTAAAACTCCACACACAGACACTGCAGTGGCTGGTTTGAGACATGATTACAGGGCTACTTAAGTGGGTAGCACAACCAGTGCAGCAGGCCCACTAGTAGCATTTGATTTACAGGCCCTGGAAACCTTTAGTGCACTCTACTAGGGACTTAATAGTAAATCAAATATGCCAATCATGGAAAAACCAATCAACAATACACTTTACACAGAGAGCATATGCACTTTAGCACTGGTCAGCAGTGGTAAAGTGCTCAGAGTTCAAAAGCCAACATCAACAGGTCAGAAAAAATAGGAGGCAAAAAGATTGGGGATGACCCTGTGTAAGGAAAAAAGTCCAACATGGGCAAACTGTACCCGCTTGCTATCTCTCTCTCTGTCTCTTGTACCATATCTGTACGCCCGGATAAACTTTCTGTCTCATGCCTATATTTCGTCCCTCACATCTCCCATGTTCTAACTCTCTCTTTCATTTTCTGCCTCTTATTTCATCTCTCCTCATTCATTCTTCATCTGCCATTTTCTCTGGGAGTGTGTGAAATTCACATAATTTGCTTTTGAGTAATTATGTGATATTTCATATAAATTGAGTGTAGTTATAGACAATTCAAAGCGACATTCAGTGCTGTATTTTAGTGTCAAATTTTTCTAATGTCCATTTTGAATGTAAGGATATTTTAAGCTAAAGAATAGCACAGAAAAACTCACACAAAATGTTTGCTGTAAAAGGTGTGTGACTACGCAGTATGGCATAATTACACAGTGTGGTGTAATTGCATTATTTCAGGAATTTCGCAGAACAAGCATAACAAAATTACCGAAACTATGCAAGAATAGACCAGCATAATGGGAATTTCACCTGTGCCTAACTTTGTCTGATTTTCCTTTTTCCTCCTATTTGTAGTTGCCTTTCATCGCTCCTTTTTCTGTTTCACATGACTGCCTATCTCTCTTGTTCTCACCTGTCTGTGTGGCTAATGCCTATGTACCTCTGTCTTTAAGCTGCTTCACTCTTTATCACTTCTTTCACATACCTTCCTCTCTGGTGATAGTCTTTCTCTTCTCCATCGATTGTCTTTCAACTCTAACTCATATGCTACACTCTCCTAAGCTGAATCCCTCAGTCTTACACACACACGGAAATATTTATTTGTAACTTTTCTCTCTTACACACTGGTCTTTCGGTGGGGTCTTCTTATTCTTCTCTGAACTTTTATCTTCCACTTCTCATCTCTCCTGTTTCTCACTTCTGATATCTCACTTTTCTCCTCTGGCTCTGCTTTTTTCCACCTGTTGATTTATTACCTCTATCTCTGACGCTCTGCTCTCCAATCATTCTCTTGCTCGCTCGCTTAACTGCACACCTCGCTCTTTACAGCCTCTCTTTTTATCATGATTCTCTCTTTGCTATATGATCTTGTTTTCTCTCTCTCCGTCTCTCTCTCTCTCTTACTTAGATGTCATTTACTCTCCTGGCTCTTTATAGCCTTTCTTCCACCCCTTAACCAATCTATCTATCTATCTATCTATCTATCTATCTATCTATCTATCTATCTATCTATCTATCTATCTATCTATCTATCTATCTATCTATCTATCTATCTATCTATCTATCTATCTATCTATCTATCTATCTATCTATCTACCTTTAGATTCTATGTGATTTCTTAGCAAAATGAGGTAATGGAATACCATTACTGAGAAACCATTTCATCTAAACTGTTTAGTGGGAGTTTTCAGGATAAACAGCATTTACCATTGTATAAAAAACAATTAATAGACTGTCTTATTTTCGAAACTGACTTCTGCATGCTTATTTTTTAGGTGTAAATGAAATGGTTGCAGGTATTATTTTCAGATACATTTTTGTTGATGTTGTTTATTTCAATCTTTTATGCAAATGGACATTATTCTGGATTTACACTTTGGATGCCTTTTAATTCACTGATCTCTCACAACACCTAAATGCCACCCCTCTCTGCCCCCTAAAATGCTTTATGGTGCTTAAACTACACCCATTCTTTACTCCTAACTCCTCCGATTCCTGAACCTTAAGAGCCCCTTCTAACCCTAAACTTCAAAAATCCCTGAACCCTAAAAACCCCTCCCCACCTTAAACTCGAGCCATCCCTGATATCCAAAAAACCTAAAAATACTTCATCACCCCCAAACATCACCAATCCCGAAACCCAAAAAATACTCACTGCCTTTAATATTTACCCAAATGTGTGATTTTGGATGTTCCCATAAAATTATCTTTCTTTGAAATGTTTCCTTTAATACTCAATGTATATGTCATGTATTTCCTTAAAACTGCCCTTCCTTAAAATTGGTTTTCTATGATTTAGTTTCCCCCTATGTGGTTTCTCAGTTTTCATCTATCCATCTATCTATCTATCTCTCTATCTATCTATCTATCTATCTATCTATCTATCTATCTATCTATCTATCTATCTATCTATCTATCTATCTATCTATCTATCTATCTATCTATCTATCTATCTCTCTGTCCATTTATCAGGCTTCTCTTGGGCTTCACTGCTTGTGTTCCACTGTCTGGCATATGACTAATCTTTAGACACTAAAAAGTAGTTTCTCTCAGAACCTGTAAATAAATCTGTTAGTACATGACACCCACAACTAGGTATCCTGTACAGTTAAATGTTCTTCCTGGAAATGCTGGAAGTGAAACTAAAGCATATTGTTTGGATAGAAACATAATGCTGTTAGGTAGATATTTGTTTGATTTAACCATTTTCCCACTGAATTTAATCTGCATAACCTATTCACCTCTGTGAAGCACACTAACCAGTACTTCATTTGTGCTGGTGGGTACCGGTTGTGGGCACCAGCAGTCATTTTTTGGGACCAGAGCTTGTTATACATTTTCAAGCTTGGACCAAGAGAGAACGAGAAAGGCAGCGACGTGAGAAAGAGCGAAGAATAGAAAGATCAGAAAATAGAAGAGATAAAGAACGGAGAAAAAATAACCTGCAATAGTTAAATGAAGAGACAGGAAGTGTTGGGTAGTGGAAGAGAGAGGCACAAACTAGAATCAAGATGACCTGCAATAGTTAGATGAAGAGACAGGAAGTGTTAGGTTGTGGGAAAAAGAGGCACAAACTAGAATCAAGATGAAGCAGTCTTGGTATTCCGAAGCATCACACAGCGAGCACCAAAGAATATGTTTGGGCCTTATACTGTTTTGTTTTTTAACAAACTAAGCATTGGCTTTGACAAATTACATCGCAAGGTTCTTTCTAAGGAAATCTATGAAGAAAGAGAAAAGAAAATACAGAAGTGAACGAAACTAGTCTTCATAAACTTAACAACCTAACTTGAGAAACTATCATTTCTTGGAATAGACACAATTTCAGTCCTTCCCAGCTATCAAAAATGTAATGGTGTGGAAATGATGGTTCATTATGACGTGGCTAACATTGGTGAAGCAGGTGCAGTTGGAGGGGAGCCAGGAGCCCCTGAGGGGGGCAATGAACCCTGATAATTACAGTATTATATTACCTCAACAGCACTCAGAAGCCTTTATCCTTGATTGTACTATAGCTTATGGCATCCTTGCTACACTACTGTTGTTCACAAACTGCTGAAAATTGAATGCATCATAAGGTAAAACAACAAAGTTTGGTGGCATCTCGTTGTCTTGAAATGAATAAATGTACCACTTGTGTCAAGATCCCACAAAAATAATGCAACCTTATGCAACCTGTTGATAATGGATTCACTTTCCAACACAAAAGTTTACTTGTGGTGTAAAGTATCCCTACAGTAACGCAAAGAAGAAGTAGTGATGATATGCATTGCTTTGTGTCAAGTGTGTGTTCCATGGTGGTATACGTGCATTCCGATGCAAGCATACAGGGTCTTTGACACAAAGCCCTATATCCTTACATTTGCAGATAGAGCTGTGTATCACAAGATAACAGCTCTTTGAGTCTGGGATTGAGTTGGCAAAATCTTTTTATTTCTTCAAACTTTTCCAGCTTTGCCTGTATTCTTCACTGTACAGCACACATACATGTGGGACAAGTGTTAAACTTTGTCTAAGCATTAAATGTTGTACTGGAAGAGTACTCTTCCAGTAAAAGGCCTAAGCTTGACATCATCCACCCACCACAGAGGGGGTGTGCAGCCTAAATTGCACCAGTACAAGGAGAATTCACAACAGTGATTATCTTAGTAGATATGCCACTGTTTCGCTTTCTTCCTTTCATGCATCGAAGCAGTTTGATTGAGGAGTAGGACTGTGTGAAAAGTTAGTAAATTTGCACTCACATTTTCCACAGAAACATGCAATAGCCTGCAAGCCGAGAAGGCCATGATAAAAGAATAGGGGCAGAGTACCTAAGAAGCATTGGTACAGTTGGTGTCCATGTTGACTCAGGATAGTGGCAGCAATAAGCAGTCAGTATGGACTGCCAGTCCATATCTGCTGCCACATTCTATGGTTCTGTGATGTCGGTCATTCGGATGCCATCACCTCTCTTATGGCTAGGTATTGAGCTATTGTGATAAACAACTATGAGAAGAAAATGAAGTAAGACAAGACCATTGATAATTTTATGGTCACGAAGTCACATAGGAAGCGAACTGCGGAGACACTGCTAGAAAAGAGGCAGACTGAGGGGTTCCTACAAAAACACCTTGAGGGGAGGTATTGTGATGGGATCTAAGAGATAATCTTGAATTTTATGACAAGACCAGAGGTTCCTATTATGCTTTTCTTTTCTTCTTTAATTAAACAGCAGCTGCAGTGAAGAACTACAATTCCCATGAGGCTAGAGAAAATTGGCCAATGGGAATAAACAAGTAGTCACAACTAATACACCAATCATTAACAGCTGACCCTATAATACGCATCTTGACTGAGAACAGCCCTCTTTTCTTGCTGATAAGTATTTTTTCATTCATTATATATTAACATATTTGGTTTGTCTAAACATATTTGTTTATGTTTTGCCTCCCGTGTTATCTTATCGCGCTTCATCTCATGTTTGCAAGCCGGCTTGAAGCCGCACATTTTCCCTGCGGCGCGCGCGTTCCATAAACATTAGTTTTGAACGTTTTCTCTTCAGTGCGACCGCCATCTTTCTCCAACGGTCGCGGTGAAGAGACAGCGTTTCTCTTAGCCTCCTCACTTCGGATAAGCATATTTGCTCTATTTTTTTTGTTGCCAGCTCCTGTTTTAAGCCGTCGGACCTTCCGACGGTTTCCTTCGGTAGTGTCACTCCCCAACCTGTGTTTCCTTGTCTTTTTTCCCCGCCCATAGGCGGAGCCTAGTGCCTCTCTGGCTTTGGTGAAGGAATTTTAACCTTTTCCTCACCGTTTTGTGACACCTTTAGTTTACCAAATTATATTTGACTATATTATGGATAGCTCACCATTTTCTCATGCTGCCAGTGAGGAGATGATTAAAGAAAATCTTAATGATTTAGTTCAATCATCAGTTGAACAAGCAGTCTCTACTTCTTTAGATAAATTATCTAAAACATTGGAAAATTCTGTTGTACAGTTAATGTCCAAGACGATTTTCGCCCATTCTGCGGGGGAAAGCAGAGAGCGTCCTGGTACTTCAAAAAATAATAAAACCACGCTATTGAGTGGTGAAGGTTCCTCACACAAGGCAGAGGACGCGGTTCCTCAAAGGCCTCCCTTAAGGGAGGGGTTACTCTCTAAAAAATCATTAAAAAAATGCACATCCAAAGCAAAACATATTACTCCCATAGTAATTAAAAAAATTCTGGACACTGATGACGATGATTTGCATGACAGTTACCCGGATTCGGATGTTTCCGACAAAGATAATTGAGACTCTGTCTCTTCTCCTCCTCCTAAAAAAGCAAAAATACAAGCCCTTTTGGGTTCCAAATCATGCAAAGTTATGGACACAAATGGAGAGCCCATGTTTGATCCCAATGACATCCAGCATCCGCGCTCTACCGACTGGCTACCTGCGGATCATGTGGCAGAATATTTGACCTCCAGATTTTGTTCCCCCCTCGACAAACAGGTCAGAGCAAAACTCAAATCAGAATGTTCCCACCTCTCCCTTCCTTCAAAGATTACAAGCCCTATTATTGACACTTCCCTCATTACCTTTTTCTCCAAATTTGGCAAAGACCCACGAAAAGGAGTCGACAAGGCCTGGTCCACCTGCCAGGATAAGCTTTTGGATGTTGTGGGCCCCTTGTCCCTTATTTTTGATATGGCAGAAGCAGCCCGTCTGGATAATGACAATTTGGACCCTGTTGAACTGTTGTTGTGGGTGCAACGTGGCGTTTGCTTATTGGGGAATGCTAATTGTGCTATAACCTGCGAAAGCAGGAAAGGATTGTTGCTTAAGCTGGATCCTAAGCTCGTCATTTTGGCAACCTCAGATCCTGAGGTCAAAGCGGAAGGTTTCCTATTTGGAGACTCATTTATCAAAGAACTCAGCAAATATGTTGCCACGTTCGCATCTATTAAGAAAGCTCAGCAATCTTTAAAAAAAAATATTCTCCAGTCGGGTTTTCTCCAGGGCCGGCTCAGGCAGGAACCGCTTTGCCGGTGTCACGACTCACGTGCTGCTTGCGCCTGGAATCTGCAGATCTAGTGGCGTGGATCTTCGATGTTCGGCTTTGGCCCAAAAAGGGGCGACTCTTTCTGGTAGCCACGGTGCTGTAGGTGATGGAGACGCCAAGAACAGACCGTGGCCTTCAGAAAATAGCGCCAGAGGAAAAAAAAACCTTAGAACAAAAGGGGAAAAAACCTCTAACAGGAGGACTCCTGAAAAACAAGAACAAAAAGCAGGAATCAAAAAGAACAAAATTCAGGAAACACAGAGCGATGAAATCCAGAACCAGAAAGGCGAGGAAATCAGGAGCGAAGACACTATCTGAGCAGAAAGTGTTGCAGCGCAAGGAAATGAAGAAAACACAGCCCTTATATACCAAAAGACAGGAAGTGACCCACAGGAAGTAAAAGGACACCATATTAGACAGGGAGAGGTACATAGAACAAAACAGAATAGAAACCATAGAGAATAGGGAACAATGAATGCTGGGAAGAGAAAGGTAACCTGGGAAGGGAAGAAGACATAAAAAAAGTACAACAAAGAGACCCCAGAAAGAAGAAAAGAAAGAGGACAAGAAAGAAGAACAGGTAAGAGGGGTCAGGAGACCCCAGCAAGGCGGTGGAAAACAACAGAGCGAGGCCCCATGCAAAGCCTGGGGCCTCGAAAAGTGCATGAAAGGCTGGGGGCGCGCCGCGTTTTAGAAACGCGCTGTGCGGCCCCAGCCGAACGCCCGGCTTGTGCCGAACATTCGGCTCGCGCCGCACCACGCGGCGCGACAGTAGGTCCCCCTCCCGAAGGCCCAGGTTTGAGAGGAAATAAACGGTGAAAGCGTTGAATCAGGAGAGGAGCGTGAACAGAAGATGCATCTTCCCAAGAGCATTCACTGAGAGGATAACCCTTCCAATGAATCAGATATTGAAGCCATCTGTGAAATAGACGAGAGTCACAAATTTCCTGTAACTCATATTCAGGAACATCGTTCACCAACACAGGAGGAGGACAAGGAAACTGACGAGAGAAAGGGTCAGGTACGTAAGGTTTGAGCTGGGAAACATGAAAGACGGTATGAATCTTCCAAGTATGAGGTAAGCGAAGACGGACAGTGACAGGATTGATCAGCTGAAGAATACGGAAAGGTCCGTAGTAACGAGGTGTGAACTTGTTCAGAGAAAGACGTGAGGGTAGGAATTTGGATGAGAGCCAGACTTTATCTTGCGGGTGATAGTCTGGAGTGGTTCCACGTTTCTTGTCTGCAGCCTTCTTCATATATCTTTTGGTTTGTAACAGATTGGATCGAATTAGTCTATGGATCTGTAAAAGTCGTTTGGAGAGGTGAGTAATAGCGGGCAAAGGAGAGGTGGATGGAGGAGAAGTAGGAAAGGAGGTAGGATGAAAACCATAAGAGCAGAAAAAAGGAGTGACCTTGGAAGCACTGTGGACAGTATTATTGTAGGAAAATTCAGCAATAGGGAGATAAGTGTTCCAGTTGCTTTGGGTTGAATTGCAAAAACAGCGAAGGTATTGCTCTAGTCCTTGGTTCAGACACTCGGTCTGTCCATTGGTCTGTGGATGGAACCCCGATGACAGGGCTCTGTTGATATTGAGTGTCTTACAGAAATACCTCCAAAACCGGGAAATGTACTGGGGTCCTCTATCAGATATAATGGTATGTGGAAGTCCATGAAGGCGGAAGATATGATCAATAAATATCTGGCTTAGTTCTTGAGATGTAGGCAGCCTTTTTAGGGCAGTGAAATGAGCCATCTTAGTAAAGGAATCCACAGTGACCATGATAACCCGGTTTCCTGCTGAAGGTGGGAGCGAACACATGAAATCGGTAGAGATGGTGTGCCATGGAGCTGGCGGAACAGGCAAGGGCTGTAGCAATCCTGCAGGTCTGGTACGGGGAATCTTGACTTGAGCACAAATAGGACAAGCCTGAACATATCTTTCAACATCCTGCTTCCAGGTAGGCCACCAGAAAAACCGTGAGAGAAGTTCTTGTGTGGCCTTGATGCCTCTATGACCAGCCACCGGTGAATCATGGCACATTTGTAATGCTTTTTCTTTCACTCTGTCAGTAGGGAGGAATATCAAGTTCTGATAATAATGGAATCCTTGTCTCTTATTCAACAAAGGTCTTAGGTTCTCTACTTCGTGGTCCGATAGTTTGGTGTATTCCAGTTGTACTTCCTCCAGAAAAGATTGAGCCACTCCAATGATCTTACTAGGTTCCAGTAGATACTGAGATGGGGAAGGAGTACAATCTGGATAACGACGAGACAGAGCATCAGCCAGAATGTTTTGAGATCCAGGAATATAGGTGACGTAAAAATCATACTGACTGAAGAAAAAGGCCCAACGAGCCTGGCGACTATTCTGGCACACAAAATTTCGTAAACATTGTAGGTTACGGTGGTCTGTTCTAACCTCAAAAGGCTCTTTGGAACCCATCAGAAACTGTCTCCACTCTAGGCAGGCTGTTTTCAAAGCCAATAATTGTCGTTCAAGTACAGAGTAATGTTGTTCTGCTGTAGAGAGGATATGAGACAAATAGAAAACAGGATGTTCAAGACCATCATCCTCTTGTTGTTGGAGTAAGACAGCTCCGATGGCTCTTTCAGAAGCGTCGGTGACAACAATAAATTGTTTGTTGGTATCTGGATGCCGTAAGATGGGAGCTTGTGTGAAAGCTTTCTTTAAACCTTGAAAGGCTGTTTCAGCCGCCTCAGTCCAGATAAACCCTTTCGTTAAATTCTCCTTCTTTAAGGTATGTGTTATGTGGCTAGTTTGTTTTGCAAAGTCCAATATAAACTGCCGATAAAAGTTTGCTAATCCTAAAAAACATTGTGCTTCTTTAATAGAAGAAGGAGAAGGCCAGTCTAGAATCGCTTGTACTTTTTCTTGGTCCATAGCTATGCCGGTGGAACTTAAATGATAACCCAGGTATTTAACCTCCGTCTTGTCGAACTCACATTTTTCTGGTTTGCAAAATAGTTGATGTGCCCGGAGTCTTTGAAGGACTTGTTTCACATGGGACGAATGGAGTTCAGGATCTCTGGAATAAATCAGAATATCATCTAGGTAAATGACCACTGTCTGGTTCAGAAGGTCAGAAAACACTGAATCCATAAATCTCTGGAAGATTGCCGGGGCATTAGTGAGACCAAACGGCATAACTCTGTATTCAAAGTGACCAAATGGGGTCCTGAA
This sequence comes from Pleurodeles waltl, assembly GCF_031143425.1. Taxonomy (NCBI): domain Eukaryota; kingdom Metazoa; phylum Chordata; class Amphibia; order Caudata; family Salamandridae; genus Pleurodeles; species Pleurodeles waltl. The sequence continues at coordinate 294,660,564 of NC_090439.1, read as the reverse complement.
AGCTGTCTTCCACTCATCTCCTTCTTTTATGCGTAAAAGGTGATAGGCTCCTCGCAGATCAAGTTTAGTAAAACGTTGAGCCCCTCTAACTGCTTCTAGAATGTCCCTGATGAGAGGCAAAGGATAACGGTCTTTAATGGTTATCTTATTCAGACCTCGAAAGTCCAGGCAAGGACGAAGATCCTTTGTCTTCTTGGGTACAAAAAAGAGAGGAGCCCCGGCCGGAGAAGATGAGGGAACTATAAGACCACTCTGGACATTGTCATCCAGATATTCTTTTAGAACTTCTTTTTCAGGTTCCGTGAGGGAATACATCCTCCCAAAAGGAACGATTGTGCCAGGTTCTAAGGGAATAGCACAATCGTAGTCTCGATGTGGAGGTAACACAGGTTTGGATGGTTTTTGGAACACATCTTGAAACTCCAAATAGTGTTCAGGGACTCCTTGGACTGTATTAATGGAAGAACCAGTAATACTTTCAGTGACTATAGATCTTTTCGGTGACCAATACTTGTCGGAAGCAAAACAGTTTTCATGACAAAATTGCGAAGACAAGGAAACTGTCCGGGTTACCCAGTTCACATATGGATTATGTCTGATGAACCACGGAATTCCAAGAATAATGGTATGGTTGGGGGACGTGATAAGATCAAAAGAGATGTGTTCTTGATGGTTTCCGATCTGTAAACTTAACATCAGGGTAGTGGTGTCCACTGGACCAGAGGATAATAAGGATCCATCCACGGTGTGCACCTGTTTGGGAACTTCTTTAGATTGTGTAGGAACTTGGTAAGTAGCAGCCCACGTCTGGTCCATGTATATTCCACTAGCACCACAATCTAGTAATGCCATAGTCTCTTCTTGACGACCGTCAGGAAGTTGCAACAAGACAGGAAAAATGAACAAGGAGGTTGTATTGTCATTAAAGGAGCTGATGGAAGGTATAGCTGTAGATCCCGTCCCCTCCCTTCTTACAGAGGACGGGAAGTGGCGTTTCCCGATGGCCTGGGCGGACGTACAGGACAGTTTCGAATTATGTGACCAGCAGAACCACAGTACAGGCACAATCCTTTCTTGCGTCTGTCTTCTCGCTCGCTGGCGGAGAGCGGACCTCGGGTAGTATCTACCTGCATGGGTTCCCCTTCGACGTCTCTAGCAGGAGGGCGAGGTTCCTCAGAACGCTGCAGACCAGCTCGTGAGGTACTTGGCTGGGAGAACCCTCTACTCCTTCTCTTCTCCGATCTCCGTTCCTGAAGACGATATTCGATGGACAGTGCTTGATCCATCAGGCCACGAAGATCTTCCACTCTGGTAGAATGTACTAGTTCATCCTTTATTTCTTCTTTGAGTCCTCTGCGAAATAACGTTACCAGAGTACGTTCCACCCAAGTGGTCTCTGCTGCTAGCTGACGAAAACGGGTTATATATTGCAGAACATCTTGTGAGCCTTGGTGAATGTCGCATAAGGCTTCTTCTGCAGAGGCTTCCAATCCAGGTCGACTGAACATTTGTTTGAAGCGACTCACAATGGTGGAATAGTCCGACAAAACTGGGTCATTGGATGACACCATCGGGGTTGCCCAGGCCAAGGCTGGACCGGATAAGGCACTGATGAGATAACCCACCTTGGTCCTGTCGTGGGAGAATTGGGTTGGTCGGAAGGCGAAGTACACCGTTAATGCATCCAGGAACTCACGAAGCTTGGTTGGTTCGCCGGAGAAACGAGGGGTAGAAGCGGAGATAGTCGGAACATCAATAGTGCGGAGAGCCAAAGCCTGTCGTAACGCAGCATTTTCATTGCGTAGTTGTTGCAATTCCTGAGCTTGTTGCTGAATCGTGGTCAAAAGAGATTGATCAGAATCTGCAGCAGCCGCCACTGTATTATCCATGGTGTTTGAGGACGTCGGAATGGTTGGGCGCTGCAATCTGTCACGACTCACGTGCTGCTTGCGCCTGGAATCTGCAGATCTAGTGGCGTGGATCTTCGATGTTCGGCTTTGGCCCAAAAAGGGGCGACTCTTTCTGGTAGCCACGGTGCTGTAGGTGATGGAGACGCCAAGAACAGACCGTGGCCTTCAGAAAATAGCGCCAGAGGAAAAAAAAACCTTAGAACAAAAGGGGAAAAAACCTCTAACAGGAGGACTCCTGAAAAACAAGAACAAAAAGCAGGAATCAAAAAGAACAAAATTCAGGAAACACAGAGCGATGAAATCCAGAACCAGAAAGGCGAGGAAATCAGGAGCGAAGACACTATCTGAGCAGAAAGTGTTGCAGCGCAAGGAAATGAAGAAAACACAGCCCTTATATACCAAAAGACAGGAAGTGACCCACAGGAAGTAAAAGGACACCATATTAGACAGGGAGAGGTACATAGAACAAAACAGAATAGAAACCATAGAGAATAGGGAACAATGAATGCTGGGAAGAGAAAGGTAACCTGGGAAGGGAAGAAGACATAAAAAAAGTACAACAAAGAGACCCCAGAAAGAAGAAAAGAAAGAGGACAAGAAAGAAGAAAGAAGAACAGGTAAGAGGGGTCAGGAGACCCCAGCAAGGCGGTGGAAAACGACAGAGCGAGGTCCCATGCAATGCCTGGGGCCTCGAAAAGTGCATGAAAGGCTGGGGGCGCGCCGCGTTTTAGAAACGCGCTGTGCGGCCCCAGCCGAACGCCCGGCTTGTGCCGAACATTCGGCTCGCGCCGCACCACGCGGCGCAACAGCCGGACGATCGTACAGTAATCAAGGTTCCTGTGGTGCTTACTCCAACTCCTACCAAGAGTACAGACCTCAATTTTATCCCCAAAGGAATCGAGGATTCAGGAACAATGGCAGCAGAGGCTCCAGATTCTCTTCTCAGCCCAGTAAGTCATTCCATTCTTCTTCCGGTGGGAGGTCGTCTTGCATTGTTCCTTCCAAAGTGGCGGTCTCTCACAGCAGACCCTTGGGTTTTGAACACCGTTCAGGGATACACTATAGAGCTTTACTCAGAGCCTTTTCAGTCAAATTTTCCTCATCCTCCCCAGTTCTCGTTGGAAATGAAAAATATGATTTCTGCGGAAATTCGATCGCTTCTCCAAAAACAAGCTATTGTCCCTTGTTCCCTCGACCCTTCGGGCTTTGTCAGTTCAGTCTTTCTAGTCCAAAAGAAAAACACAAACATGCGTCCTGTTATCAATCTCAAACTTTTCACCCAATTTGTAGTTCATCGTCCTTTCAAGATGGAAACCATCTTACATCTCAGAGATTCTCTTCTACAAGGCGACCGGATGGTTCGTTTGGACCTGCAGGAAGCTTATTCACAGTCCCCATGCACCCAACTTCAAGAAAGTTTTTGCAATTCCAATGGCTCAGTAAAACGTATCATTTTTCATCCCTTCCTTTTGGTATTTCTTCCGCCCCTTGGTGTTTCACAAAACTTATGAAACCAGTGATAGCCTCCCTCAGAGCTTGGGGAGTCAGACTAATTATATACTTAGACGACATCCTCCTTATGAACCAAAATCATTTGACTCTTCTCGCTCACATTCATTTAACCTGTTCGCTTCTCTCAGATTTAGGCTTCATTATCAATGACATCTTCCCTGGTTCCAATCCAAAGAATCGAGTTTTTAGGTTTCCTAGTGGAATAGTAGGCCTTCCATCCTCTTCAATCCAGGCCATTTTTCCGGGTCCATTACATTATCGAGCTCTCCAAAGTCTAAAGATTCGTCATCTTCAAAGAGGGTGGCTTATTCGGATTCCGTTATCCTAGATCAAGACTCTCGTACAGAACTGCAATGGTGGATAGACCATTTAGACACTTGGAACGGCAGGACTATCTTTGCATCAGCCCCAGATCTTGTATTAGAATCAGATACAAGTCTGCTGGGTTGGGGAGCCCGGTGTGGTCCAATCTCGACAGGAGGCACATGGTCTCTAGGGGAGTCAAAGTTGCACATAAATTGTTTAGAGATGCTTGCCGGGTCCTTCGCGATCAGAAACCTCACAAGAGACAGGGTTTGTTGTTCAGTTCTTCTCAGGATGGACAATATTTCAGCGGTTCGTTATATAAACCACTTAGGAGGAACCAAATCCAAACATTTAGCGGAATTAGTGAAAGGGTTTTGGGATTTTTGTCTTTAAAACAAAATTTCTGTCCAAGCAGAGTACTTACCAGGCAATCTCAATACAGTGGCAGATTGGCAATCTCGCCATTTTTGAGACTCAAGCGACTGGAAACTTCATCCCAAGGTCTTCCAATCCATCTTCCACAAATGGGGGCCTTTTCGCATAGATCTCTTCGCTTCTCGCCTCAACTTGCAACTTCCGCAGTTTTTCAGTTGGCATCCGGATCCCTCAGCGTTAGCCTTCGATGCTTTTTCTCAAGATTGGTCAACCTCCCTCAACTATGCCTTCCCTCCTTTCATCATGATCGCCTGTCTATTAGCTCAGGTTCATCGTCAACAAGCTACATTGGTCCTCATTGCTCACTTTTGGCAGTCCCAAGTGTGGCTTCCTACTCTTCTGGAATTATCAATAGTACCCCCATTTCTTATTCCCTCCTTTCCTGATCTACTCTCCGACCCCCTCGGTCTTCCTCACTGCCTCATCGTAGACAATCTCCTAACACTTTCAGCATGGAATATTATAGGGTCAGCCTGTTAATGATTGGTCTATTAGTTGTGACTACTTGTTTATTCCCATTGGTCAATTTTCTCTAGCCTCATGGGAATTGTAGTTCTTGACTGCAGCTGCTGTTTAATTAAACAAGAAAAGAAAAGCATAATACTCCCCTCTGTGTCTTTAATAAAATTAAGACTTTCCTTCATAAATTTACTAGGAAAATCTACATTACTTAACTGAAAAAACTGTAAAAAGGACTTCTTCATCAAAAAAACATTGCCACAAAAGGCTTATTTATTATTTGAATCACCACTGTGTATTTCTTAAGGAATAAATACCCGCATACACTTCCCCCTTATCCTTGAGTGCACCATAAATTCTCTGCAGATAAGATCCCAAACTTCACAAAGAAAAGAAATGGTGTTTATGGCTTTCTTTGTGAAAAATTTGAGATTTTCGCATAATGCGTATGAGACCTGGTGGAAATCCGTTTGTGCCTTCACACACAACCAGGAAGTGGTGACAGAAAAGTGCTCAAAAACTTTTAACTGTGGAACCAGCTGAAGTGTGTCAGTTCTGAACTTCTGATTAGGCACTAATCAAAACAAAGTACCAGCAAACATTAACACTGGCCTTTCTCCTCCACCAGACGAACAAATCAACAACAGTTCTAGAAAGAGAGAGTGGAACTTTTTGGGCTAGTTACCGCCCTTCAACTGTAAGATTAGTGACATTATACAGGGTGTTTTAATCAAGTTAAGCGCAAAATATGAGGAATTGTGGGCCCAATAGGTGAAGACATTTTGGGTTGCTCACTGTGTGAAATGTTTAATGGGATAAGTTGAAACTTTTATGTTCCCTGGACTTATTTTGTCCACCAGCACATAAAAAAAGCAGTATACAGTGGCCTTGGGGCGATATAGCTTTATGTTTTGGCGGTACAGTAGTTTAGATTTAATAATAAATCATATTAATAACATTGATATTGTTACATATATGAACGAATATTACATCTGATTTTCAAAAACACGAATTCCTTGATTGCTTAGGAGAATAAACGAGTTAATAATATAGCTCGTAAAGGTCATCAGGTCCATATAATCAGGAGCTTTGCCATTTAAACGTCCACTTCCTTAAAAATATGTGGGTTAACGTTTTTAGAGACTGGCAGGTTTGAGGGTGTAGGATCAGAAGAGAAGAGGGGAGATAGGTACAGATTACAGACAGAGCTTAAGTTGTGACCTGGTACACGTGGAAACTGCTACAGAGCTCTGCTGTAAATACAAAAAATAGTAGAAAATGGGGTTTGTCCCAGTAAAATGCCAAAATTGAGTTGAAAAATTGCGTTTTATGATTTGAGTCTGCCTGTTCCTGAAAGCTGGGAAGATGGTGATTTTAGCACCGCAAACCCTTTGTTGATGCCATTTTCAGGGGAAAAACCACAAGCCTTCTTCTGCAGCCCTTTTTTCAATTTTTTATAAAAAAAACGAAATCTTTGCTGTATTTGGGCAAATTTCTTGGTCTCCTTCAGGGGAACCCCCAAAGTCTGGGTACCTCTAGAATCCCTAGGATGTTGGAAAAAAAGGACGCAAATTTGGGGTGGGTAGCTAATGTGGAGAAAAAGTTATGAGGGCCTAAGCGCGAACTGCCCTAATTTGCCAAAAAAAGGCTCCGCACAGGAGGTGGAAAGGCCTGACAGCGAAGGCGTTAATAATAAATCATATAAGTAACATTGTTATTGTCACATACATGAACGAATATCACATCTGATTTTCAAAAACACGAATTCCTTGATTGCTTAGGAGAAAAAACGAGTTAATATTATAGCTCGTAAAGGTAATCAGTTCCATATAATTAGGAGCTCTGCCATTTAAACGTCCAATTCCTTAAAAATATGTGAGTTAACGTTTTTAGAGACTGGCAGGTTTGAGGGTGTAGGATCAGAAGAGAAGAGGGGAGATAGATACAGATTACAGACAGAACTTAAGTTGTGACCTGGTACACGTGGAAACTGCTACAGAGCTCTGCTGTGAGCCCAGAACTCTTTTTATTCATGTAATATATATCACCTCCTGCGAATATTTGGTCCCTAGACACAAACTGGCCAAGCTTTTATGTTTTGTTTGTTGTTTGATGGATAAGGTGCGCTCTCGGAACTGGACTATTTCTGGACACACTTATTAAGTGCTGGACAAATAAAAGTGGCAGCAGGAGGAGGTAGCTGAAGACCAGGTTGGGCAGACAGGAAGTGCTTTTGCTAAAAGTCATTAAGGTCAAGCGTTACCCAATGTCAATCTTCCATAACCCAGGAGACTCAAAAGGAGGCATGCAGATGATAATCAGAGCAACCGATGACCCTGAGATCCGTTGCTTTGCATCTATCTATTTATTACTGGATTTATGTTCACTTATGTCACTCACACTGGTTCAAGGCCGCTTCAAGATCCTGGCAGCAACATAACAGGAACATGCTGTTCCCAAACCATTAGTTCTGGCTTTAATATGCTAACACCTCCTAACACACAGGGATAGAAATGCGATAGCACTTTAAAGACTAGTGTTTTAGCTTTGCTGGTTTTTGCTTTTTCAGAGTTTAACAACACACATTTGTCATTTTGAGTGCAGTAAATATCAAATGTTACCTGGCCCGATAATCGCGCTCCATTCACCGACCTCAGAACAATGTAGGAATGACCCTGCCTTGCTGGCATTTACATTTGTGGGTTTAGCAGAAGTCAGAGGCACACATAAACTCACTGAACCATATTGTCAGTTTTAAACTCTTGGTTTAATAAAAAGTCATCCAGAAGCATTCTCACAAAAAAGTATTATCCCAATGTACTAGAATTTCATTTCAAAATACGTTGTAGCCTGTCTGCTGGCGTTATTTGAACAGGGTGGCATGTGAATTGCATACTTATATTCTTGTCACACCGAAATGAAGATATCTTAAGTTTCATTTACAAAACACCTGCCACACGCAGTTCTTGAAATTTTTTGAAAACACGTGTAAAAATAGCAGGACCTCTTCGTTTAGCCATATTTTTAATATTCACTTTCAACATTTGTTTGAGTTTCTATAATTTTATTTATTTTTCTTTAAAACTTTTTGTAGCACAAAAGCTTCTCAGGGTTCAGCTAGAGCAGCACACAGCAGCAGGGAGTTTTGTGGGAGATGCATCCCTCAAGGCAGGGGCGTAACAGAGGTATGGGGGGGTCCCCCAGGTGTCTCCACCTTGGAGGGGCCTCTCATTCACTTCTGCAGCCTGTGTGCAAAGACACACAGAACCTACATGAGCAGCTGCTGCCTGGCTAAAGCCAGCTGCACAGTGCGTCCCTTCTCCATATCTTACTAATGCAACCAGTGGTGGATGGTGGATTTTAAAAGTGGTGGGACGGAAATGTTACTCCCAAGTTTAATTTATGAGCAAGCTCAGTAAATTTGCCCAAACTTAACAAGGTGTGTGGTGGGGGAGGTGGGGTGGTGTACACTGAACTCAGCATCACCCAAAAGCTTCAGAAATGTCACACAGACAAGACAACAAAGTAGTTAAGCACATACCTACCAAAACTAAAATTGCTCAATGCGCAAAATAACAATAGTCAAATATATCCATTTGCCAGCCTCGCCCAGTCTACCAAAATTCATGGACATCATTACAATGGCACAGTGACCTTAGTGTACCATAAGAGAGGCTACAGCCACAACATATCATTATTGTCACTCCGCAGGCCAAAGTAACAGTTAACCATTGTTCCAAGCCAGCACTCACTCTTCAACTAATTTTTTACCCACACTGATACTGATTATTTTTTTACCGTCTCTGCCAGATACCTTTCCGCCAGGATATTTACATTAATCAGAAAGAACACTTGGCAGTGAACGGAGGAAGGTGGAAGTAAGATCCAGTCTCTGAATAAATCAAATCAGGACAAAAACATCCTCTCTCAGTGGCAGGCATTTTTTGCAAGTTGACTGATATTTTTATCAACAAAGGCAAGTCCCTGAAGGAAACTTAACCATTAATCTTTTCATGAGATGGCAGTGTGTCTACCGGTCGACCTGGGACCCCATTTTGTAACCTCTGTGACTACTGCAGACACAGCAGGTAAGAAGGAATATTTGAATTTTAAACGGGTTTTGGAAGCCTTTCATGGATGTTACACAATTTATCATAAGTTAACTTAAGCACATTTTCACAATTAACATTCCACAAGGTACAATTATTAATTATACAGTTTCACTTGCCAGTGCCACAATACCAGTGTGCCTCGAGGTCTGCCTGATCATTACTGATGTGAGTGGCTAAGTCTCAGAGCCTTGAAACCGATTACATTCATTTTATTAATGCGCGTTGGCTTCAAAGCACGCAGAGTAGTTGCAGTCAGTTCATTTTTTAATGCCAGCTCACCACCGCTCACTTGTATGGTTGCTTTAATTGCCTTGCCTTTGATGAATTAGTTATTTGTATTCAGGACCTGAGCTGACCTCTGGGTCATTGTGTCAGACATGGACAGAAGCAAACTTAATATGCATCCAGGAATTATTAGAAGTAATTATATTTCAAACACAAAGGTACTATTAATTATAGGTCATACATTATTATGTTTCACAGGTCTGAATCCAAACATACTCTTTGCTTTCCGGCAGCCTTTGCATTAAAAAACTAGCATACTGCAAAATTTACAAACACAGCCACAACCCTTTAAATCCAAACTGCTTTAATCTTCAGACTGATGGGGGATTTCCTTTTTCTGCAGAAGAAAAACAAGCACTGCTTACAAAACAGAGCGGTTAAACAATGTATGCCTAATCATGCCACATATGTCAACTCTGGCCGCACCACAACTTAGTTACCATTATTTCATAGAATTTATGCAGTCATTTTACCTACATGATTACTTTTTAGGGTCGAGCCTGCGTTGCATGCGCTCGCGCACGCGTATCGCAGCGAGACGCGTTTGTATTTAGAAAAGGGCTCGGAGCCCTGTCAACTTCACGTCAGTGTTTTTTATTGGTTCGTGGGCTTGCCGAATAAAATCTGCTTGCTTTCATTAGTCGAAGGCAAGCATACGTCATGCCTTTTCCGGTGGCAAGCCCTCCTCGAGCGCAGCGACCAAGTACAGAAAACATGCGAGGCTCGCTGTTTTCCATCGGGCTCGTGGTTTTCTTTTTCTCTAATTTACGAGCGCGATCTCGCTTGGCAGAAGTCCAGCGCTTTACATAGTTAATTTCACTTTTTCGGGTTGTGTACATAAATGCACTTTTGCCCGATAGGTGAAAAGTCGGGTTAAGAGTTTACAACGTGATCAGCTCTAACATGAGCAAACGCGAGACCCGTTGCATTGTAAATGCTTGTTTTTTTTACTCCGTATTCCTCCGAATCAGCGTGTCAACCACTGCCTTTCGGCCTCCCTTGGAGGTCATGTCAGGAGCTTGGGAGTTTTATGACTCGCCTCTGCCACTCCCTCGTGCACAATGCCGTTACAGTCGGTTCATACAAAGAAGAAGGACGAGAACAAGGAACTGAAATGGCCAATCACTGCATGGCTGATTGGCTATTGTTCCGTAGACCTGAACCTCCCATCCCCGCACTGCCTCATGTATAGACCCACTGTGCCAGAGCCCTTTCCACACGTTTGAGCCACTCCAGACACTGTTCCTATGCTATGTTGTCAAAAAACAGCATTAGAGCAATGCCACGATTAGCTCGGCAGGTGAAGCCAGCGCTCATAAGGAGTACGCAGGGCTGTGGCAATGAACCCCCGGCTCACCAATCGCACAGGTATTGAAAGGTGTCCAGTATGCATGTCGGGCTGGTTGCAGAAAGGCAGCTGGCCAACTCGACATGCGCATTTCATAGTGTGATGTCTACGAGTGCCTGCTCTCAATTATTTTTAAGTCCCACTGCTGCACCTCACTTTCCGCAACCAAGCCTGGGGCTGTAAGAAAAACAATGCCAAATCTGCAGCTTGAAAAAAAACAAAAAAGCAACTTGAACTTAAATTGTTCTTCTTAATACGGGCGGTAAGGAGGACACTACCGGGGCAACAAAGGGGAGGGCAACGCCCCAATAGAGGTACCACCACTGTTGCTAAATACAAGGGTGGTCTACTCAGGATTCCACCTATTCCTGCTTCATTCACCACCATACACTCCCTACCCCGTTACTTAACTCTTAAAGGTTCTTTTTTATCCTTGCTTTCTCCTATTTTCACTGTTTTTTTCGATATTTTCTTTCTGCTTTGTGCTTCCTCTGCTGCCTATGCCACTCTTGTTCGGGGTGAAGTCTGATGAGTACATGTGAGCATTGCGGAGCTGTGACTCGCTAAATGATGCAGTTGTATGCTCATGCTGGGGCAGTAGTGGGGGTTCCAATGAGGCCATGTTGTTTTGAGGGAGACACAGTTTTGCTGCGGCATGGCAGTGCGCACAATTACAACGCTTTTCTAGTGTTATGTGTTACATTCCATTTCTTCTATTATATCGTGTGATCTGCAACAGGCCTTCACTTGCTCATACTTTGGTTAAAAGGAAATGAATTCTTTGTTTTAGGTCTTTCGATAGCCAAGACCTTTTGATATTACTAAAATTATATGTATAAGGTACCTACTTATAGGAGCTTTCAGTCAGGACTCTGAATCCATTGGTCTGCTGTTGTGTCATTTACATTTTTCCTCTATCCATTGCAACATATAACAAGTGGCAATTAGTTCACTTTAGCCATTGCTAACTTCACTGTGAACAATAGCCCCCTTGTAGGAAAATGCCCCTTTGGATGCTCACCCTCATTTTTTTGGACTGAGCTGCAGCTTTGTTGAATCTGTGCACTGGGACACTACTAACCTCACCCCACTACATGTTTTCTGACCCCTAAAACATGTCAAAACTAGCCAGACTCCTGATTGGCATATTCAACTTACCTATAAGTTCCTAGTGTAATGTACCCAGATCCTTTAAGTTAAATGTCACTAATGGACTACAGTACGTATTGTGCCACCACTAAAGTGACAATGCAAAACATGTCTCTAGGCATTGCCCTGCAGACTTGAAAACATATTTATGAGGCCGTTGTGCTGCCATTGCGTCACTATTTGTTAGGTAACAGCGGCGCACACCTTGAACTCATATCTATGAGGCCACTCAAATCCACTTTACATGGCTTCATAGATACAGAGTAAGAAAGGCAGCGCAAATCACTGCGTTGCCTTACTCTGCTCAAGGGAGGCAATCCATGGGCATTGTGGTGGGTGTTCCCATGCCACACCCATGGATTTTGATGCATCCCCAGAATTTAACAGGACCTTGTAAACCTGGGGATGCATCAAAACCTTACACCTCCCCAGGGGAGATGCAGCAAGGGGACGTATCTTTACCTCTCCTAGTTTTTCCTTTTTGTATGTGTGCTGCATTCTGAAGCACACACAGGAAGAGGAAAAAGCCTCCCAGGATTGTTTTTATGTAGGCAGTTGCCCGTTCCTGCACAAAAACAATCCTGCACCCCTCGTAGACCCCCTTGCACCTCTGTGCAAGGGTGGACCTGTTGGCGCTAGGCATGCCATTGTTAGCTGGTGCAGGGGTAAGGACAGGAACACCCTGTATGCTATAGATACAGCACATTACTATCCTTTCACTTTTTTGCAGTGCAGCAAAGCGAGGTCACTTGCTGCACTGCACTGCTCTGTGCCAAATCCCCATATATATGCCTCTGGATATACAGCTTCAAAAGTGTGAATTCAACCTTGCAAAATAATAATTTTGCCAACCATGAACCTACATTTTTAATACTTACAAGTCACCTACAGGGTATACCATAAATGCAGAGAGGGAAGGGTGGATGCTATTTATAAAGTAGTACATGTGTAATTATGCTTTACCTGTCCTGGCAATGAAAAAATGGTGTTTGGACAAAACATTGCTTAACAAATACTGTGAAACAAAATATCTTGTTAACCACTTCGCTGCCAGGCCTTTTCCCCCTCCTGTGCCAGGCCTTTTTTTGCCTATTTGGGGCAGTTCGCGCTTAGGCCCGCATAACTTTTTGTCCACATAAGCTAACCAAGCCAAATTTGCGTCCTTTTTTTCCAACATCCTAGGGATTCTGGAGGTACCCAGACTTTGTGGGTTCCCCTGAAAGAGGCCAAGAAATTGGCCAAAATACAGGGAAAATTATGATTTTTTTAAAAAAATTGGAAAAAGTGGCTGCAGAAGAAGGCTTGTGGTTTTTCCCCTAAAAATGGCATCAACAAAGGGTTTGCGGTGCTAAACTCAGCAGCTTCCCAGCTTTCAGGAACAGGCAGACTTGAATCCGAAAACCCAATTTTTCAACACAATTTTGGCATTTTACTGGGGCATACCCCATTTGTGCAATTTTTTGTGCTTTCAGCCTCCTTCCAGTCAGTGACAGGAATGGTCATGAAACCAATGCTGGATCCCAGAAACCTAAACATTTCTGAAAAGTAGACAAAATTCTGAATTCAGCAAGGGGTCATTTGTGCAGATCCTACAAGGGTTTCCTACAGAAAATAACAGCTGAAAAAGAAAAATATTGAAATTGAGGTGAAAAAAACATCAATTTTTCTCTACTTTTTACTCTGTAACTTTTCCCTGCAATGTCAGATTATCGAAAGCAATATACCGTTACGTCTGCTGGACTCCTCTGGTTGCGGGGATATATAGGGTTTGTAGGTTCATCAAGAACCCGAGGAACCCAGAGCCAATAAATGAGCTGCACCCTGCAGTGCGTTTTCATTCTATACCGGGTATACAGTAATTCATTTGCTGAAATATAAGGAGTAAAAAATAGCTATCAAGAAAACCTTTGCATTTCCAAAAAGGGCACAAGATAAGGTGTTGAGGAGCAGTGGTTATTTGCACATCTCTGAATTCCGGGGTGACCATAGTAGCACGTGAATTACATGGAATTTCTCAAATAGATGTCTTTTTTACACACACCCCTATATTTGGAAGGAATAAATGTAGAGAAAGACAAGGGGCAATAACACTTGTTTTGCTATTCTATGTTCCCCCAAGTCTCCCGATAAAAATGATACCTCACTTGTTTGGGTAGGCCTAGCGCCCGCGACAGGATATGCCCCAAAACACAACGTGGACACATCACAGAAAACAGAGCTGTTTTTAGCAAAGTGACTACCTGTAGATTTTGGCCTCTAGCTCAGCCGCCACCTAGGGAAACCTACCAAACCTGTGCATTTCTGAAAACTAGAGACCTAGGGGAATCCAAGGAGGGGTGACTTGTGTGGCTCGGACCAGGTTCTGTTACCCAGAATCCTTTGCAAACCTCAAAATTTGGCTAAAAAAACACATGTTCCTCACATTTCTGAGGCAGAAAGTTCTGGAATCTGAGAGGAGCGACAAATTTCCTTCCACCCAGCATTCCCCCACGTCTCCCGATAAAAATGATACCTCACTTGTGTGGGGTAGGCCTAGCGCCCGCGACAGGATATGCCCCAAAACACAACCTGGACACATCACAGAAAACAGAGCTGTTTTTAGCAAAGTGACTACCTGTAGATTTTGGCCTCTAGCTCAGCCGCCACCTAGGGAAACCTACCAAACCTGTGCATTTCTGAAAACTAGAGACCTAGGGGAATCCAAGGAGGGGTGACTTGTGTGGCTCGGACCAGGTTCGGTTACCCAGAATCCTTTGCAAACCTCAAAATTTGGCTAAAAAAACACATGTTCCTCACATTTCTGTGGCAGAAAGTTCTGGAATCTGAGAGGAGCCACAAATTTCCTTCCACCTAGCGTTCCCCCACGTCTCCCGATAAAAATGATACCTCACTTGTGTGGGTAGGCCTAGCGCCCGCGACAGGATATGCCCCAAAACACAACGTGGACATATCACAGAAAACAGAGCTGTTTTTAGCAAAGTGACTACCTGTAGATTTTGGCCTCTAGCTCAGCCGCCACCTAGGGAAACCTACCAAACCTGTGCATTTCTGAAAACTAGAGACCTAGGGGAATCCAAGGAGGGGTGACTTGTGTGGCTCGGACCAGGTTCTGTTACCCAGAATCCTTTGCAAACCTCAAAATTTGGCTAAAAAAACACATGTTCCTCACATTTCTGTGGCAGAAAGTTCTGGAATCTGAGAGGAGCGACAAATTTCCTTCCATCCAGCATTCCCCCACGTCTCCCGATAAAAATGATACCTCACTTGTGTGGGTAGGCCTAGCGCCCGCGACAGGATATGCCCCAAAACACAACCTGGACACATCACAGAAAACAGAGCTGTTTTTAGCAAAGTGACTACCTGTAGATTTTGGCCTCTAGCTCAGCCGCCACCTAGGGAAACCTACCAAACCTGTGCATTTCTGAAAACTAGAGACCTAGGGGAATCCAAGGAGGGGTGACTTGTGTGGCTCAGACCAGGTTCGGTTACCCAGAATCCTTTGCAAACCTCAAAATTTGGCTAAAAAAACACATGTTCCTCACATTTCTGTGGCAGAAAGTTCTGGAATCTGAGAGGAGCCACAAATTTCCTTCCACCTAGCGTTCCCCCACGTCTCCCGATAAAAATGATACCTCACTTGTGTGGGTAGGCCTAGCGCCCGCGACAGGATATGCCCCAAAACACAACGTGGACATATCACAGAAAACAGAGCTGTTTTTAGCAAAGTGACTACCTGTAGATTTTGGCCTCTAGCTCAGCCGCCACCTAGGGAAACCTACCAAACCTGTGCATTTCTGAAAACTAGAGACCTAGGGGGATCCAAGTAGGGGTGACTTGCGGGGCTCGGACCAGGTTCTGTTACCCAGAATCCTTTGCAAACCTCAAAATTTGGCTAAAAAAACACATGTTCCTCAAATTTCTGTGGCAGAAAGTTCTGGAATCTGAGAGGAGCCACAAATTTCCTTCCACCCAGCGTTCCCCCACGTCTCCCGATAAAAATGATACCTCACTTGTGTGGGTAGGCCTAGCGCCCGCGACAGGATATGCCCCAAAACACAACCTGGACACATCACAGAAAACAGAGCTGTTTTTAGCAAAGTGACTACCTGTAGATTTTGGCCTCTAGCTCAGCCGCCACCTAGGCAAACCTACCAAAACTGTGCATTTCTGAAAACTAGAGACCTAGGGGAATCCAAGGAGGGGTGACTTGTGTGGCTCGGACCAGGTTCTGTTACCCAGAATCCTTTGCAAACCTCAAAATTTGGCTAAAAAAACACATGTTCCTCACATTTCTGTGGCAGAAAGTTCTGGAATCTGAGAGGAGCGACAAATTTCCTTCCACCCAGCATTCCCCCACGTCTCCCGATAAAAATGATACCTCACTTGTGTGGGTAGGCCTAGCGCCCGCGACAGGATATGCCCCAAAACACAACCTGGACACATCACAGAAAACAGAGCTGTTTTTAGCAAAGTGACTACCTGTAGATTTTGGCCTCTAGCTGAGCCGCCACCTAGGGAAACCTACCAAACCTGTGCATTTCTGAAAACTAGAGACCTAGGGGAATCCAAGGAGGGGTGACTTGTGTGGCTCGGACCAGGTTCGGTTACCCAGAATCCTTTGCAAACCTCAAAATTTGGCTAAAAAAACACATGTTCCTCACATTTCTGTGGCAGAAAGTTCTGGAATCTGAGAGGAGCCACAAATTTCCTTCCACCTAGCGTTCCCCCACGTCTCCCGATAAAAATGATACCTCACTTGTGTGGGTAGGCCTAGCGCCCGCGACAGGATATGCCCCAAAACACAACGTGGACATATCACAGAAAACAGAGCTGTTTTTAGCAAAGTGACTACCTGTAGATTTTGGCCTCTAGCTCAGCCGCCACCTAGGGAAACCTACCAAACCTGTGCATTTCTGAAACTAGAGACCTAGGGGGATCCAAGGAGGGGTGACTTGCGGGGCTCGGACCAGGTTCTGTTACCCAGAATCCTTTGCAAACCTCAAAATTTGGCTAAAAAAACACATGTTCCTCAAATTTCTGTGGCAGAAAGTTCTGGAATCTGAGAGGAGCCACAAATTTCCTTCCACCCAGCGTTCCCCCACGTCTCCCGATAAAAATGATACCTCACTTGTGTGGGTAGGCCTAGCGCCCGCGACAGGATATGCCCCAAAACACAACGTGGACATATCACAGAAAACAGAGCTGTTTTTAGCAAAGTGACTACCTGTAGATTTTGGCCTCTAGCTCAGCCGCCACCTAGGGAAACCTACCAAACCTATGCATTTCTGAAAACTAGAGACCTAGGGGAATCCAAGGAGGGGTGACTTGTGTGGCTCGGACCAGGTTCTGTTACCCAGAATCCTTTGCAAACCTCAAAATTTGGCTAAAAAAACACATGTTCCTCACATTTCTGTGGCAGAAAGTTCTGGAATCTGAGAGGAGCGACAAATTTCCTTCCACCCAGCATTCCCCCACGTCTCCCGATAAAAATGATACCTCACTTGTGTGGGTAGGCCTAGCGCCCGCGACAGGATATGCCCCAAAACACAACCTGGACACATCACAGAAAACAGAGCTGTTTTTAGCAAAGTGACTACCTGTAGATTTTGGCCTCTAGCTGAGCCGCCACCTAGGGAAACCTACCAAACCTGTGCATTTCTGAAAACTAGAGACCTAGGGGAATCCAAGGAGGGGTGACTTGTGTGGCTCGGACCAGGTTCGGTTACCCAGAATCCTTTGCAAACCTCAAAATTTGGCTAAAAAAACACATGTTCCTCACATTTCTGTGGCAGAAAGTTCTGGAATCTGAGAGGAGCCACAAATTTCCTTCCACCTAGCGTTCCCCCACGTCTCCCGATAAAAATGATACCTCACTTGTGTGGGTAGGCCTAGCGCCCGCGACAGGATATGCCCCAAAACACAACGTGGACATATCACAGAAAACAGAGCTGTTTTTAGCAAAGTGACTACCTGTAGATTTTGGCCTCTAGCTCAGCCGCCACCTAGGGAAACCTACCAAACCTGTGCATTTCTGAAAACTAGAGACCTAGGGGGATCCAAGGAGGGGTGACTTGCGGGGCTCGGACCAGGTTCTGTTACCCAGAATCCTTTGCAAACCTCAAAATTTGGCTAAAAAAACACATGTTCCTCAAATTTCTGTGGCAGAAAGTTCTGGAATCTGAGAGGAGCCACAAATTTCCTTCCACCCAGCGTTCCCCCACGTCTCCCCGATAAAAATGATACCTCACTTGTGTGGGTAGGCCTAGCGCCCGCGACAGGATATGCCCCAAAACACAACGTGGACATATCACAGAAAACAGAGCTGTTTTTAGCAAAGTGACTACCTGTAGATTTTGGCCTCTAGCTCAGCCGCCACCTAGGGAAACCTACCAAACCTATGCATTTCTGAAAACTAGAGACCTAGGGGAATCCAAGGAGGGGTGACTTGTGTGGCTCGGACCAGGTTCTGTTACCCAGAATCCTTTGCAAACCTCAAAATTTGGCTAAAAAAACACATGTTCCTCACATTTCTGTGGCAGAAAGTTCTGGAATCTGAGAGGAGCGACAAATTTCCTTCCACCCAGCATTCCCCCACGTCTCCCGATAAAAATGATACCTCACTTGTGTGGGTAGGCCTAGCGCCCGCGACAGGATATGCCCCAAAACACAACCTGGACACATCACAGAAAACAGAGCTGTTTTTAGCAAAGTGACTACCTGTAGATTTTGGCCTCTAGCTCAGCCGCCACCTAGGGAAACCTACCAAACCTGTGCATTTCTGAAAACTAGAGACCTAGGGGAATCCAAGGAGGGGTGACTTGTGTGGCTCGGACCAGGTTCGGTTACCCAGAATCCTTTGCAAACCTCAAAATTTGGCTAAAAAAACACATGTCCTCACATTTCTGTGGCAGAAAGTTCTGGAATCTGAGAGGAGCCACAAATTTCCTTCCACCTAGCGTTCCCCCACGTCTCCCGATAAAAATGATACCTCACTTGTGTGGGTGGGCCTAGCGCCCGCGACAGGATATGACCCAAAACACAACGTGGACATATCACAGAAAACAGAGCTGTTTTTAGCAAAGTGACTACCTGTAGATTTTGGCCTCTAGCTCAGCCGCCACCTAGGGAAACCTACCAAACCTGTGCATTTCTGAAAACTAGAGACCTAGGGGGATCCAAGGAGGGGTGACTTGCGGGGCTCGGACCAGGTTCTGTTACCCAGAATCCTTTGCAAACCTCAAAATTGGCTAAAAAAACACATGTTCCTCAAATTTCTGTGGCAGAAAGTTCTGGAATCTGAGAGGAGCCACAAATTTCCTTCCACCCAGCGTTCCCCCACGTCTCCCGATAAAAATGATACCTCACTTGTGTGGGTAGGCCTAGCGCCCGCGACAGGATATGCCCCAAAACACAACGTGGACATATCACAGAAAACAGAGCTGTTTTTAGCAAAGTGACTACCTGTAGATTTTGGCCTCTAGCTCAGCCGCCACCTAGGGAAACCTACCAAACCTATGCATTTCTGAAAACTAGAGACCTAGGGGAATCCAAGGAGGGGTGACTTGTGTGGCTCGGACCAGGTTCTGTTACCCAGAATCCTTTGCAAACCTCAAAATTTGGCTAAAAAAACACATGTTCCTCACATTTCTGTGGCAGAAAGTTCTGGAATCTGAGAGGAGCCACAAATTTCCTTCCACCCAGCGTTCCCCCACGTCTCCCGATAAAAATGATACCTCACTTGTGTGGGGTAGGCCTAGCGCCCGCGACAGGATATGCCCCAAAACACAACGTGGACATATCACAGAAAACAGAGCTGTTTTTAGCAAAGTGACTACCTGTAGATTTTGGCCTCTAGCTCAGCCACCACCTAGGGAAACCTACCAAACCTGTGCATTTCTGAAAACTAGAGACCTAGGGGAATCCAAGGAGGGGTGACTTGCGGGGCTCGGACCAGGTTCTGTTACCGAGAATCCATTGCAAACCTCAAAATTTGGCTAAAAAAACACATGTCCCTCACATTTCTGTGGCAGAAAGTTCTGGAATCTGAGAGGAGCTACAAATTTCCTTCCACCCAGCGTTCCCCCAAGTCTCCCGATAAAAATGATACCTCACTTGCGTGGGTAGGCCTAGCGCCGGCGACAGGAAACACCCCAAAGCGCAACGTGGACACATCCTAAATTTTGGAAAAAAACAGAGGTGTTTTTTGCGAAGTGCCTACCTGTAGATTTTGGCCTCTAGCTCAGCCGGCACCTAGGGAAACCTACCAAACCTGTGCATTTCTGAAAACTAGAGACCTAGGGGAATCCAAGGAGGGGTGACTTGCGGGGCTCGGACCAGGTTCTGTTACCCAGAATCCTTTGCAAACCTCAAAATGTGGCTAAAAAAACACATGTCCCTCACATTTCTGTGGCAGAAAGTTCTGGAATCTGAGAGAAGCTACAAATTTCCTTCCACCCAGCGTTCCCCCACGTCTCCCGATAAAAATGATACCTCACTTGCGTGGGTAGGCCTAGCGCCGGCGACAGGAAACACCCCAAAGCGCAACGTGGACACATCCTAAATTTTGGAAAAAAACAGAGGTGTTTTTTTGCGAAGTGCCTACCTGTAGATTTTGGCCTCTAGCTCAGCCGGCACCTAGGGAAAGCTACCAAACCTGTGCATTTCTGAAAACTAGAGACCTAGGGGAATCCAAGGAGGGGTGACTTGCGGGGCTCGGACCAGGTTCTGTTACCCAGAATCCTTTGCAAACCTCAAAATTTGGCTAAAAATACACATGTTACTCACATTTCTGTGGCAGAAAGTTCTGGAATCTGAGAGGAGCTACAAATTTCCTTCCACCCAGCGTTCCCCCAAGTCTCCCGATAAAAATGATACCTCACTTGCGTGGGTAGGCCTAGCGCCGGCGACAGGAAACACCCCAAAGCGCAACGTGGACACATCCTAAATTTTGGAAAAAAACAGAGGTGTTTTTTGCGAAGTGCCTACCTGTGGATTTTGGCCTCTAGCTCAGCCGGCACCGAGGGAAAGCTACCAAACCTGTGCATTTCTGAAAACTAGAGACCTAGGGGAATCCAAGGAGGGGTGACTTGCGGGGCTCGGACCAGGTTCTGTTACCCAGAATCCTTTGCAAACCTCAAAATTTGGCTAAAAATACACATGTTACTCACATTTCTGTGGCAGAAAGTTCTGGAATCTGAGAGGAGCTACAAATTTCCTTCCACCCAGCGTTCCCCCAAGTCTCCCGATAAAAATGATACCTCACTTGCGTGGGTAGGCCTAGCGCCGGCGAAGGGAAACACCCCAAAGCGCAACGTGGACACATCCTAAATTTTGGAAAAAAACAGAGGTGTTTTTTGCGAAGTGCCTACCTGTAGATTTTGGCCTCTAGCTCAGCCGGCACCTAGGGAAACCTACCAAACCTGTGCATTTCTGAAAACTAGAGACCTAGGGGAATCCAAGGAGGGGTGACTTGCGGGGCTCGGACCAGGTTCTGTTACCCAGAATCCTTTGCAAACCTCAAAATTTGGCTAAAAATACACATGTTACTCACATTTCTGTGGCAGAAAGTTCTGGAATCTGAGAGGAGCCACAAATTTCCTTCTACCCAGCGTTCCCCCAAGTCTCCCGATAAAAATGATACATCACTTGTGTGGGTAGGACTAGCGCCCACGAAAGGAAAGGGCCCAAAACACAACGTGGACACATCACATTTTTTTATAAAAAGCAGTGCCTACCTGTGGATTTTGGCCTGTATCTCAGCCGACACCTTAGGAAACCTAGCAAACCAGTGCATTTTTGAAAACTAGAAACCCAGGGGAATCCAAGATGGGGTGACTTGCGGGGCTCTGACCAGGTTATGTTACCCAGAATCCTTTGCAAACATCAAAATTTGGCCCAAAAAACACTTTTTCCTCTCATTTCTGTGGCAGAAAGTTCTGGAATCTGAGAGGAGCTACAAATTTCCTTCCACCCAGCGTTCCCCCACGTCTCCCGATAAAAATGATACCTCACTTGTGTGGGTAGGCCTAGCGCCCGCGACAGGATATGCCCCAAAACACAACGTGGACATATCACAGAAAACAGAGCTGTTTTTAGCAAAGTGACTACCTGTAGATTTTGGCCTCTAGCTCAGCCGCCACCTAGGGAAACCTACCAAACCTATGCATTTCTGAAAACTAGAGACCTAGGGGAATCCAAGGAGGGGTGACTTGTGTGGCTCGGACCAGGTTCTGTTACCCAGAATCCTTTGCAAACCTCAAAATTTGGCTAAAAAAACACATGTTCCTCACATTTCTGTGGCAGAAAGTTCTGAATCTGAGAGGAGCCACAAATTTCCTTCCACCCAGCGTTCCCCCACGTCTCCCGATAAAAATGATACCTCACTTGTGTGGGTAGGCCTAGCGCCCGCGACAGGATATGCCCCAAAACACAACGTGGACATATCACAGAAAACAGAGCTGTTTTTAGCAAAGTGACTACCTGTAGATTTTGGCCTCTAGCTCAGCCACCACCTAGGGAAACCTACCAAACCTGTGCATTTCTGAAAACTAGAGACCTAGGGGAATCCAAGGAGGGGTGACTTGCGGGGCTCGGACCAGGTTCTGTTACCGAGAATCCATTGCAAACCTCAAAATTTGGCTAAAAAAACACATGTCCCTCACATTTCTGTGGCAGAAAGTTCTGGAATCTGAGAGGAGCTACAAATTTCCTTCCACCCAGCGTTCCCCCAAGTCTCCCGATAAAAATGATACCTCACTTGCGTGGGTAGGCCTAGCGCCGGCGACAGGAAACACCCCAAAGCGCAACGTGGACACATCCTAAATTTTGGAAAAAAACAGAGGTGTTTTTTGCGAAGTGCCTACCTGTAGATTTTGGCCTCTAGCTCAGCCGGCACCTAGGGAAACCTACCAAACCTGTGCATTTCTGAAAACTAGAGACCTAGGGGAATCCAAGGAGGGGTGACTTGCGGGGCTCGGACCAGGTTCTGTTACCCAGAATCCTTTGCAAACCTCAAAATGTGGCTAAAAAAACACATGTCCCTCACATTTCTGTGGCAGAAAGTTCTGGAATCTGAGAGAAGCTACAAATTTCCTTCCACCCAGCGTTCCCCACGTCTCCCGATAAAAATGATACCTCACTTGCGTGGGTAGGCCTAGCGCCGGCGACAGGAAACACCCCAAAGCGCAACGTGGACACATCCTAAATTTTGGAAAAAAACAGAGGTGTTTTTTGCGAAGTGCCTACCTGTAGATTTTGGCCTCTAGCTCAGCCGGCACCTAGGGAAAGCTACCAAACCTGTGCATTTCTGAAAACTAGAGACCTAGGGGAATCCAAGGAGGGGTGACTTGCGGGGCTCGGACCAGGTTCTGTTACCCAGAATCCTTTGCAAACCTCAAAATTTGGCTAAAAATACACATGTTACTCACATTTCTGTGGCAGAAAGTTCTGGAATCTGAGAGGAGCTACAAATTTCCTTCCACCCAGCGTTCCCCCAAGTCTCCCGATAAAAATGATACCTCACTTGCGTGGGTAGGCCTAGCGCCGGCGACAGGAAACACCCCAAAGCGCAACGTGGACACATCCTAAATTTTGGAAAAAAACAGAGGTGTTTTTTGCGAAGTGCCTACCTGTGGATTTTGGCCTCTAGCTCAGCCGGCACCGAGGGAAAGCTACCAAACCTGTGCATTTCTGAAAACTAGAGACCTAGGGGAATCCAAGGAGGGGTGACTTGCGGGGCTCGGACCAGGTTCTGTTACCCAGAATCCTTTGCAAACCTCAAAATTTGGCTAAAAATACACATGTTACTCACATTTCTGTGGCAGAAAGTTCTGGAATCTGAGAGGAGCTACAAATTTCCTTCCACCCAGCGTTCCCCCAAGTCTCCCGATAAAAATGATACCTCACTTGCGTGGGTAGGCCTAGCGCCGGCGAAGGGAAACACCCCAAAGCGCAACGTGGACACATCCTAAATTTTGGAAAAAAACAGAGGTGTTTTTTGCGAAGTGCCTACCTGTAGATTTTGGCCTCTAGCTCAGCCGGCACCTAGGGAAACCTACCAAACCTGTGCATTTCTGAAAACTAGAGACCTAGGGGAATCCAAGGAGGGGTGACTTGCGGGGCTCGGACCAGGTTCTGTTACCCAGAATCCTTTGCAAACCTCAAAATTTGGCTAAAAATACACATGTTACTCACATTTCTGTGGCAGAAAGTTCTGGAATCTGAGAGGAGCCACAAATTCCTTCTACCCAGCGTTCCCCCAAGTCTCCCGATAAAAATGATACATCACTTGTGTGGGTAGGACTAGCGCCCACGAAAGGAAAGGGCCCAAAACACAACGTGGACACATCACATTTTTTTATAAAAAGCAGTGCCTACCTGTGGATTTTGGCCTGTATCTCAGCCGACACCTTAGGAAACCTAGCAAACCAGTGCATTTTTGAAAACTAGAAACCCAGGGGAATCCAAGATGGGGTGACTTGCGGGGCTCTGACCAGGTTATGTTACCCAGAATCCTTTGCAAACATCAAAATTTGGCCCAAAAAACACTTTTTCCTCTCATTTCGGTGACAGAAAGTTCTGGAATCTGAGAGGAGCCACAAATTTCCTTCCACCCAGCGTTCCCCTAAGTCTCTCGATAAAAATGGTACATCACTTCTGTGGGTAGGCCTAGCACCCACAAAAGGAAATGGCCCAAAACACAACGTGGACACAACATATTTTTTCACAGAAAACAGAGGTGTTTTTTGCAAGGTGCCTACCTGTGGTGTTTGGCCTG